>NC_044572.1:63900464-65322964 GCF_901933205.1 Camarhynchus parvulus | reverse complement strand
AAATAAATTTGTATAGGATAATTAAAAAAACCTGGTAACATAGACAAAAGACCATAACTTAAGATCAGATGAAGCAATGCCAACAAAAACTTAGTTTTAAGTGGAAGCAGGCCAGAAGTAGATAATTTCTACCCCCAGAGAGTAACTAGTAACATGACACGGAGTTTGCTGCAGAATACACCTTACCTAAAGATGACAGTACCAAAGCTGTCAACCACAGGAACATTTCTGTAATCTGGCATTTACATGGGTCCCACTTGTGCCTCTTTTCCTATGCTGGGAGTTCCATTGAAAGGATGAAAATTTTTCTCTACTTTGAGGTTATAATTAAGCAAACATACAATAACTTCATGATTTATATATCGCATCAGCAAAAAGGCCTCAATTTAATACCAGCTACTTTTGTCTCTATGTGGGAATAAAATTTATTCATTCAAAATGGCCAGACAGATTGCCCCTGTGTCCACTGAAATCAATGGCAAAACTCAGTCTGACTCCACAGTTGCAGGACCTGACCCACAATGAATAACAAGCTTCTTCCTTGGACAGATTTTCCCTTCAGCATTTACACAAACACACTTTCAGGTTATTTTGCTGAGCCTGAAAACAAAACAAGACTTTGAACAATTAAAAATATCCCTTTAGAATCCCTCAGAAGCCTTAGATGACCTTCTGGGTCAGAAGATGCCCTGTACAAAGTACATGTTTGGCCCCACTTGAGGAAACTCTCTCCTGAGGGCACCAGGCAAAGAAGTGCCTATTTCTGACTATGTGCTTAGATTTCACTGAAATCAATACAATGGACAGTGGATGGGGCCACAAGTGCTCGATGGAAAAAGGCTGCATTGTCATTCCAGTTTCTCACTAATGAATCAAGGGCTGAGTTTTTGCCGTGGCTTTGCTGATGCTGAGAGCCTGCTGACCTTTGCCATCGCTCCTTGATTTCAGCATCCTTCTTGGGGTGCCGAGTCCATCGAAGCGATGCTGGGGGCTGTGAATCCAGCAGCTCCTGCTCCTCCTAGAGCCAGCCCTGCCCAAACAGCCCCTGCACCACAGGCCACAGCTGTTGCAAAGCTCTCTGCCCCAGAGCACTGTGCAATATTGAAAATAAAGCCCCAGCAAGACCCTGCAGATAGGCTCAAGTCACAGATCTGGTCATTGTATGTCTCAGAAAACAACTCCAGTCCCAAATCCAAAATCTGGGATGGGTTTTCAGGACAAGGTAGTATGTGCCTTTCTTTTCCAGCTACTGGAACTGTACATCCACTGAATGCAACAGGTTACTTGTTTCAAGCCCAATGGCATGGCATATAGCTTGTTACAACTCAAAGGGGAACAGCAGTAAAGAACCACCTGTATGAACCAAAAGCAACAAAAGCTTGAAGGGGCTCCTTTCCTCCTCAAAGTAGAATGGTGAAAAGCTGCCAGCAGAAGAGAACTGATCAAGACAAATTGTGAATGCAACATTTTCAACCATGGTCAACATCTGTGCATTGTAGAAGAGCCAAAGATGCAGCAATAAGGACTCGTGAAGCCACAACAGTCCAGAAATCCAAACATTAATGGGAAGACTTGGAGTGGCATCTTTAAAAGCATGATAAGGACAACAAAGGCAAAGACAGATTAATAATGAGTTCAGAAGAGACATTAATAACATTAGGGTCTAAACACTGATTTTCTTAGGATTCGAGAACTTCCTATTATTTAGGTTTTCCAGGAAATTTATTTTTGTTTGTTTGCTTTGGTGGGGGACACGTCATTGTTTTTTTTAAATGAAGGTGGTAGACATTGCTTTTCCTTTTATCTTTATAGTACCAAATGTAACACATTCAACTCTGCATCAACTGATGCTTACTGTGGCCTTAGTTAACCTCACCAGCCTATTTTCTTTAGCTGGATAACAGCTGAATCATTAGCATTCAACTAGCTTGCAGTCCTGAAAGAATACAGCAAAAACAGAGTACATGATCTTCTCAGCAATCAAAACACAACATAAAAAGTATCTGAGATCCCACCAGGTATTTTATTTCATACCTGGCTGATGTATTTTGCATTAATTAGGGATGGACTTAAGTTATTTTTAAGTCCATTTGTAGTAAAATGGCAAAGCAAAACAATTACTTAGAAGTTCTTAAACTGGATAGTCCATTTTGTTTTCTAATTTTTCACCCAATTATGCTTTTTTTTCCCCACAAGAGAAAAAACTAAGGATGCTAGATTAAATATGCAAGGTGTATTAATAACTTTCTGTAGTGAAAGTAATGTATTTTTTAATACAAAAATGGAGGAATTAGAGAGATGCACAAAAACACTCTTTTAGCACCACAACCCTATTAACAGGCTCCCATCACCAGCTGCAGTTCTAGGAGAGATCAAAACAACACACTTTTCCACTGGAGCATTCTCAGGTACATATTTCTCATAACAGTTGATATTTTATGCTGTATCAGCCACCAGAAATCACTTGGACCAGTGTACAACAAGGGTCTTACAAGCGCAGCCATAAAATGTACGCTTTTCACCGCACTGCCACACGGAAGGAAAGAACCCTCCTGTTGGTAGCTGTGCACCCAGAATCTCCCCAGGGTGCACCCCAATGCCCAGGTGCGTTAGCAAGGAGAGCAATGCCCAGCACAGCTGAGGTGTTGGAGGAGAAGCAGCGGGTTCATGGCAGGAGCAGCAAAGCAACAGTTTATCACGGCGGGGGCTGCCCTCACTCCTCCCTCACCTTCACCTGGGGCACCATCTATCACATGCTAAGAAGCAGTGCTGTGGGATCCCTGTGCTACAATATTGGCAGAAACCACTGAGTAAATGATAACCCTAACAGCCCCGCTTGTAATTCCCTTTGGACTCTCTCATAAATACCAGGTAGCCATCCTTGGTCTTTAAGAAATATTTCTTCGGGGGAAAATTGCACCTCCAGTGAAGAGAATCCATCAGTCACTTAAATTCAGCAGGGCTGACCTTTGAAGCCAAAAGCACTATGTTTATCCTCCTTTAATCATCAATTTTGTGATCAGGTCCTTCAAAGTAATTTCAGATCCATACTATATTTTTTCTTTTTAATTTTTCTTTTTTTTTTTATTTATAAAGAAAGGAGTTTTTTGCAATATGCCTTTATAAAGATTATTAACACACTCACATTCAATTCAAAATTAGGCTTACATTCAATTCATTCACTTCATAGGTTGTGATGTTCCTAGCCTTTTTCTGTGTGCCTGAAAAGATGGATAGACACACGATTTTTCTAATGATAAACCTCAGTAGGCAGCTAAGCACCACTCAGCTGCTCACTCACTCTCACTGGAATAGGGGTTAGAGTCAGAAGGATAAAAGTATAAAATCTCATGGGTTTAGATGCAGACAGGGGTGGAGGGGACCTTAAAGATCATCAGGTTGCTCAAAGCCCCATTCAACCTGGCCTTGAACACTGCCAGGGATGAAGAATCCACATCTTCTCTGGGAAACTCATCACCTTCCAGTAAAGCATTTCTCCCTAACATCTAATCTAAACCTAATCTCTCTTAATTTGAAGCTGTTCCCTTTTGTCCTGTCATTTATGTGCTCTTGTAAAAATCTTTCTCCATCGTTCTTGTAGGCTCCATTCAGGTACTGAAAAGTCATGAATTGAATACCCTAAAGCCTTCTCTTTTCCAGCTGAACAATCCCAGTCCCTTAGCCTTCCCTCACAGGAAAGGTGCTCCATCCCTCTGATCATCTTGGTGGCCCTGCTCTGGATTTGCTCTGACAGGTCCAAGTCTTTCCTCCTGTGCTCAGGGCTCCAGAGCTGGAAGCAGCACTGCAGGTGGGGTCTCACCAGGGCAGAACAGCACAGTAAATCACTTCCCTTGCTTTGCTGGCCATGCTGCTTTTGATGCAGCCCAGGATATGTTTGGCCTTCTGGGCTACCAGAGTTCATTTTTTTAAATTAAGGGAAAAAAAAGAAAAGGGAGTAGGGAGGGAGCCGCAAGTAAACAGTGATGCAAAAGGAAATAATTGCTCACCACCAACCGACTGATCTCCAGCCAGTCCCCAAACACCTTTCACCCACTCCCCTCACACTCTGTTTTACTGCTGGACATGACATCATATGTTATGGAATATCCCTTTGGTCAAATGGGGTCAGCTGTCCCAACCTCTTCCCCTGCCAACCTCTTGCATAGTCCCAGCCCACTCACTGGTGGGGTGGTGTGAGAAACAGAAAAGGTTTCTACACTCTGTAAGCACTGTTCACCAACAGATAAAACATCCCCATGTTATCAACACTGCTATAACAAACCCAAAACACAGCCCCACACAAGCTACTATGACAATATTTTATCTCAGCCCAAACCAGCAACTCCTGTGGAAGCTGGAAACACCAAAATTTTAGGTTTTGTGCCACCATTCCAATATTCCCATTTCCCACCAAATGGAAAGCACCACACATGAACGTTGACCACATAATTTCAGAGCCTGGCTTATGGATGAGCATCTCCTGATGAAGTCCGAGGGCTCATGCTTAAGAGGACTGAAATTTTTAGTGATCTTCACCTGACAGTTGCTATTGAGGGAGGAAAAAAACCAGCCCCAGCTTGGACAAAAGGCTTTCCAGAATGGGATGAAAAGCTCCCAGTCTTTCTTTTTTTTATGTTTTTGTTTGTTTGTTTGTTTGTTTTTCAGATCTGCTCACTGCAAGACTTGGAAACCGCTCTGCTTAAGATGGTAGCAGGCAGCAGGATTGAGAGACCAAGCACAGTAAAAAAATCATGCTCCTCATAGTCGTGGTCAACTCAAAAATTCTTTTTCCTCCAGTTTTCTGCTGCTTGTTACCTTCGTGATTCTACCAGCCACAGCGAATTTCTGCACAGCACTCTGGATGCAACATCATGGCATCAGGAACTTCAGCACTGCCACTGTCCTTAATTTTCCCTTCCCACCCACATCCCAGCTCTTAACCAGCAAAAAGCAAAAAAAAATTATTTTCTTTTCATTACAGAAAGTTTTGTGACTTGTAATTCTTAAATTAGATGGCCTTCACATTACAGAAGAATGTTAGTTAGAAGTTCTGAGCTGTACACGAAACCCTGAAAAAATAATATATGCTTTAGAGACAAAACCAGTAAATGATTTTGCTTGTGCAGAAACAGCATTGTAAACTCTAAGCAGACATCATATGCAAATAAAAAAATCAGTATAAAGTACTTATTATCAGTCAACATTTGTGGCAAGAGACACAATTTTTTTTAAGTGTTTCAGAATTTCCTCCCTAATTTCAGGGAACAAGTAGTTCATTTTCTGACTATATTTTGTATTTTCCATAGAGTTTAGTACTTCCTCATGAACCACTTTCTGGTCACCACTACTACTACAAAGAAAAGCAAACCAACCAGAAGTTATTTTTGTGCACCTTGCAGCCTACAAAGATTGGAGTATTGTCTTCCAAGAAAATTTCACTGTAAATAGCACAATCTGCACAGTCCGTGCAGATTCTCAGGGAGAGGAAAAATTCAGTTTTGCTGTTTGTTTGTTCAAAGATCAAAATTTCAAATACATATATGAAAGTGTAATGCTGAAGGGTTTTCTCTCTGAATTAAGCAAGAGTATAAGCAAAGATTCACTGGAAAACACAGGAAAATGCTTCTTGTAAAAGTTGCACTTGTTACATACATCACTTCATATATCAATACTGTTGCTAATAGATCAGGAGAGTTTTCTTTCAGTCAAAGAGACAGAAATCATACTGTATGAGCAGTCCCAGAAGGAATACCTTTAGTTGTTCAAAACATATTTCACTTGCCTCTGGCAGGAGTTTCCGGATTAGTGTCATATATGTGTCAACACGAAACAACACAGGCTACTTGTTCATACATTCCCATTAGTCCCCCTTATATCAGCCTATATGCCAGCTGACACTGACTGTACATATATATATCAATATACTCAACCCAGTGAGTGCACTCCCCTATCAGGCACTTGTTAATGAGACATAACCACCAAGTACTAGTGAAGGGAAACTGAGGCAATGGCATAAATGAGACAGAGAATTAGTAATGAGGTATGCATTTCTAATTTGCATACCACTTATTAGAAATGGCAGTGTATAAAGACATATTTTGACTAATAAAGAGAGTTGCAGCTTGGTTTTTATGACCCAGTTAGCTGATAAGACCTAGACACACACAGCTCAAAGTCTGTAATGGTTTCCATTCATTTTCAGTCAATAAAAGCAGGAAAATTGTGCCTGGCATGTTTTAAATTTGGTATCTTCAGCCAGCACAGCTAGGTGTGAAGTTTCTTTGTCCCAGCCAGGAAATCAGGAACTGAAATTCTGACCCCAAGATTTGAATTCCTGGACCAAATCTCCCTTTGAAATAAATGCTAGTGATGTTTCATTTATTACATGTGAAAAACACCTACCTCAGGACCTTGAACAAGCAAAGAACAGTCAAACATGACTGCTTCTTAATTCCTGCATTTTGGGATAGATGGCATGTCCAATAGGCCCAAAGCTGTTTTCTAACCAATGGAGAAGCTGTAAAACTGATATGCCCTCTGCTTGACTTCCTCTGGTAGACCAGAAGAGTCAGCAGCAATCCCATGGCATGCTCTCCTTGGTGATGCAGCAGCTTAATAAATTCTTGCTCTCTGTCCCCTTCTTCTCTCCAGCCGTTCACTCCTGTCCTCGGAAAGCAGCCCACTGAAGTCTCACTGGGCTGTACTTACCATAGATCTAAGCCAGATTAAAAATACCTGTCCCCAAAACATCTTGTTTTCATTATTTACCTTGAATCACTTCACTGGTCATGCACTTGGTTCTGCCACTACAGCCAGGGCACAACAAACTCCATCAAAGAAAAAAGATTATCCTTAAGTGAGCTTTCCCATCAGAGAAAACATATACTAAAACTAGACCCCCATAATGACATTAAAGTTTACCACCAGCCCCATAAACTAAGATTTGAAAGTATTTATGTTTTCCTCCACCAGCAGAAAAAAGTGTAAAACTACATTGATGGATACTGTGAGACCTAGAGTAGAATCTAATAGCATGTTGCAATAGTTACAGTTAATTAAAACAAAAGAAAAAACCAAAACAAATAAACAAACAAACAAAAAAAACCCCAAACAAAACCAAAACAACTTCAATGAGGCAGCATCCAGCAATGATTAGAGGATTTAGAAACAGGAAGGAGACACATTACCATGTGCAGCAATCCAGCACACACCCAGAGAAGATGCCCACACATTGTCTGTGTGTATTCTTACCTGTCCACTGCCTCGGAGAAGAGCAGGGCAGCCCTACTTCCTTCTCACCCATTTGGGTACAACTTGATGCCCCACACCTACTTACCCAGGTTTGGATTGGTGCAGTCTGGAAGTAAAAAAAACAATGAATTTGCCTTTCCACACAGGGTCACCAAAAGGCTTAAAGATCAGTGACGTTTTTTGAGGTTTTAGTGGTATACTAAAATTTTGATAACCTGTCTTGGAAGAGACAGTTTCACGTGACAAGGTGGGTAAGTTGAGCCAGAAGAAGCTGTTTTCTGAGCATTACTTGCCATGTTAGGAGAATAAGTGAGGTTTAGATTTCTTGTATTTTGCTATCTTGGGTCAATCGAAACCAATCTGAAAATAGATTTTAACATTGTCTTTTTCACTACTTCAGAAAAGGGTTTGAAGAGCAATGCTACAAAGCATGTCATTTACTCATTTAAGACACTACAGTCTATAGGTTCATTGATTGCCTAGTTAGGATTTGGTTTGAACAATTAGTAGAATTTAAAAGCATCTTACATATTGAGTGGAAGACATTAAATGAGGAGGAAGCCTGTAATTTATAGGTCTCAATCCTGAAAAGCGTTTATGCACACATTTTCTCCTTGCATGAATTACTTTATTGAACACAGCAGACTAAAGTACAAGCTCACTCCCAACTGAGAACATTTGTACTAAGAGGATGTGTGAAAATTTCTACAGAACTGAAACTGAAATGTAATCATTACATTTCATTTTTCTCTGACCCCTTATCCTTCCTTCTCCCTCCCTCCCTCAAATATCAAGTTAAGGACTAAAGGAACTCATTCTAATATATTTTCAGCAATTTCAAGTTGGTATAATTTTACTGATTTGAGAGAACTCATTTGTGAAGTTCCTCATTCCTCATTTGGTGAAGATGAAAACAGTTTCAGATAAGTTCCAGATACTTACTGCTGATCAGTCACACATAAGACAGCCCAAATACTAAGCTCTTTTTCACCAGAAATTTCAACAAGTTTATTTCATATCCCAATAAACTGAGGGTTTTCTCATGCAAATTGTCTCAGCAGACAGAGTCAAAAAGGGTGACATGACATATTGTGAGATTGTGTATAGTTGATTGACACCTTAGTTCATTCCTATTCATTTATTGACATGGGGTTAACTACTTAACAGAACCAAATAAATTAAAATTGACAGATGAAAAATCCTTCCCAGTTGTCATTTGCTACTGCTTTTTATTCAAGTGAAACCTGTGCTGGTTTACTACTGGTTTACTACCTACCCAAACCAGGGGGCACAGATTGCTCAGTGAAGAAGCAGTAACTTCCAGCTATTAATGAGTAGCAACTTTTGAGACCAGATTGATTTTGTCACTGCAGACTCTCCCACTGCAGCCTACATGGGCTGTGCAGAAGTCAAGTAAGGCATGGAGCCCACTGGAATCAATAAGGAGAGTATCACTGGTTCTGGAAAACTTGAGAGCATGTCCCATCCAAAACGCAGGGACAACTAGAAACCTCAGGAAATCCATAGAAGCTGGTAGAACCAGCAGAAGTGACCTTTTTGGAGTACTAATACTCACAGAGATGCATCACATGTTGGACAGCAATTGACAAGAATTATTTATATAGCATGTTTATTCCAGATCATATTTCCTTGTGGGTTTTTCCCATGACAGCTGAAAACTAAACTAACATTAAAACAAACATCACTGGTTTACTTCCTTCTCTTTAAGTCAATTCACCTCCTAAACTGTTAACACCAAAATTAAATGAGAATTTGCAGGTCATGTTAAACTCTTGTAAAATCAATCTCTCCCTCAGACTTCAAGAGATTATTGAAAGGCCTAACACAGTCCTGATCTACAAGTGATTGGGTGATTCTGCACAGTGCCACCTTCCTTCCTCACACCAGGACTTGGAAGAAGCCTTCAGCAAATCTTCCATTTTGTTCCATCTGAACCAAACCCATGTTTTTCCTCTATACTTGATGAAATTATAGAAAGGCAGTAGTAGTAAAATGCAGGATGTAGTGCTCAAAGTGCCCCTTTCAGGCCCTGGCTCACTAATGTGGTCTTCCTAGTTAAAACTTTTCATGTTGCAAGTGGAAATTGCATTGCAACTATGGCAACTGTACGTGGCTTTTTGTCTCAGAATGGGTGGATTAATCCTCCTCCATTTTTGACTCATGAATCATAAATGGATGGCATTTCAGATGGAAGTTATCAATATTCCCATTGGTTAAGTTTAAGCCTTTAGATAGTTACTTCTTACACTTTACACATTGGTGAAGGTAATCTTTAAGGTGAAAAAGCAACTGTTCTTCCTTAAGATTCATACAGAATGCTTAAAAATTCTCCCTTTTCTTTTTTCCCTTGTTTCCTATTTCTCCTTTTCTTCCCCCTACTTTTTTAATATCTGAATTAAGAATGTAAAATCTCGTTTTTCGAGATATTTTCTAGATGCTTTCAGAGCAGTGGACAGCTGGACTAGGAAATATCTTCATCTGTTGAATGAGTGAAACTGCTGGATCTCTCACATGCATCCCTGCAACTGGTTATAGGATTACAGTTAATAAAGACCAAAGAAAACAAAACAAAGATGATCACAGGAGTTTTTGCTGCAGTGAGCTGTGTGTGGGCAAGCCACTCCTCAAGCAAAATTCAGCAGTACTCCATGAGATCCCAAAGGTCCTCTGCAACAGCATGACTGCAGGACTATGGGCTGAATTTAACATGGAGCCCATCTTCTAAATGCCTGGCCACATGCAATTCCTTCAGCCACTTAATCGCATCAGATGAACAGATTCGTAGTGTCACTTTATATGAATAATAAGGTATTGTAGTTTAGTACCAGCCAGCAACCAAGTCCCACACAGCTGCTCATTCACTCTGCCACCAGTAGGATCAGGGAAAGAATTGGAGGGATAAAAGATAGAAAACCCATGGTTGATATAAAGACAACTTGATAGGGAAAGAAAAAGTAGCTCACACCAGCAAAGCAAAACCAGGAATTCATTCACTTCTTCCCATGGGCAGGCAGGTGTTCAGCCCCCTCCAGGAGAGAAGGCCTCATCACATATAATGGCTACTTGGGAAGACAAACACCATCACTCCAAACATCCCCCCCTTTCCTCCTTCTTCTCCCCAACTTTACATGCTGAGCATGATGCCATATGGTCTGGAATATCCCTTTGGTCACTTGGGGTCAGCTGTCCTGGCTGTGTCTCCTCACAGCTTCCCATTCATCCCCAGTATCCTCAATAGTGTGGCAGTACAAGAAGCAGAAAAGGCATTGGCTCTGTGCAAGCTCAGCTGAGAAATAAGAAAAATATCTATTTTATCAACCCTGTGTTCAGCGCAAACTGAAGACAGCCCTATACCAGCCACTGTGAAGAAAATTAACTTCCCTCAAACCAAAATCAGCACATAAGGAAAACTGGACATTAAAGCTTGCTCCAACCTTGAGGGCTTCTTCTTTCCCTTGTACTAAACTGTGACAACTTATCTGATAGAACAATAAATATCATACTAGCACTGTCACTCTGTAGTGTACTATAAGCTTCTTAGCACTTTATTTTGCCCTAAAAACACTGTTTCATGCCAATAAAGTAGACTTATCTATGGTATTTGGCGAGAGATTCTGAAGTCCGTACTTTTGCGTGGAAGAAAAATATTTCCTTTTACATGCAAATAAAGTATTTAAGGCAATGGTTTTATGAAGCAAACAATGACACTTCACTGTAGTGACTCCTTTTTTCCATCAAACATTTATGACAACAATAATACAAAAAAACAACAGGACAGATCAGAACCAGGAGTCTTCCTGGTCATCCCATCAGCAAAAACAATAGACGTGATATTTTTCAAAAGAATTGTTTTGTCCTCTTACAAAAGGTGTAACCACTTTGTAGTCTTTAATAACAAGTTCAAAGATGGGTTCACCTTAACAAAAAGATTAATCTGGAGTCAGTATCCCATAGATCCCACAACAAAGCATATGCAGATATTTCATATGTTAAAAGCACAAACTTTTTGTTTTTTTCTGCCCTCCCTCCCCCAAGCAGAAAATCACAGGAAGAAGGCATGTTTCAGGAACCAAGAAATTCTACTTGAACCAAAAAACGTGATTTATTACCACATTTTCTCAAACTTATTCTTGGCTTTGATTCAGATTCACTGTGTAATCTTGGACATGTCTCCAAGCTTAACTGCTAAGATGGATGGATGGCATGGACCCATAAGTTGGGAAAGTTATCCAGGCTGGGGGACTTGTTTCAAAGCCCCAGATTCTGCCATGCCTGAATCAGAAATTAGATTTTGAAATAGTCACTGGGAATACATCCTGGCAGCAAAGCCATTCCCTGGAGAACTTTGACAGTGCAGGAAAAGTTGCAGCAAAGAAAAGGAAAGCTCTGCTCCAGCACAATCGGTTTGGCACAGGATCTGAGTTTTTCCACACACTCAGCCATGGCTACACCTGAGCACAGCTACTGGGGTCATTGGTTTCTTGGGATGGGGAAAATGCATTTTTAGAAATTAAATTTGGGGCGAGAAGGAAAGTAACATAAGGAGTTGCAGCAAGGTAAAACCCTTGCTTCAGCTACAGTGAAGAACAAGTCTGTCTGGCTTCAAAATCCTTCACAATCCTTAAAAAAAATCTCCACCTATAAGCTGCCATCTGGATGCAAGCTGATGAGAAACATACAATCTCCTTTCTCCTGAAAGATGCAAGGCAATTACATGAGTCTCCATGTGAAGTTTACACTTCATACCTATTCATCTACTAGGAAACAGCTTCCTTTGGCACACAGGCAACAGGAACAAGCTGGTTTCATATCAGGGTGTCAAAGAATTTTCTTCAGGTTGGACCATGGATGTTCATCCTTGATGCTGACGAGATGCCTTGAGAGCAGCTTTTTTCACACCATCTGCAAATGGCGCTACTGAATATACTGAATACTTTCCAGCACCGAGCCCAGGGGCACAGTTTGCATCTCAACATGGCCAAGTGAAGAAATTCTACTTCAGTGTCCTACACCAAAAGCACCACAGGTGCAGAAAGTTACTAAACACAAGCAGCTGCTTCATATAACATAAGGATACTTGAAAGGGGCAGTGAAAGAAATTGAGAAACCATGTGTGGGTGTGAAATGTTGCATGATCATGGATATAGAAGAAGGAGGCCATATGAAACCAAATCAGATAGGGCTTTGTATCAGCAGTAAATTTGCCTGTTCTTACATGAAACAGTTTTAGGTGATTAGGAAGAAAAACAGTGAATGTTAACAGGGATTTTGCACCAGGACTTCAGCCTCCACAGACTGTTACCCACAATTTTCTAGTAGAGCTACATCAACCTATACTCGAAGAGGATAAGTCTCTGACTTTTGTGGAAAACTTTTGATTTTTTTTTAATGCAGTTTCTCCCAGCAGTTGTTACACTCGAGAAGTGAGTGCGCTTCAAATCCTGAGCATTGGAGGCTGCTGGTAGTGACAGTCCCACATTAAAAACCACAATACTGTGTTGACTTCAACCTCTGTTTGCATTTCAAAGAATCATAGACTGGTTTGGGTCAGAAGGACCTTAAAGATCACCCAGTTCCAACCCCCCTACCATGGGCAGGGACACCTGTCACTAGGACCAGGTTGCTCAAAGCCTCACCCAACCTGGCCTTGAACACTTCCAGGGATGGGGCATCCACAGCTTCTCTAGGCTATCTTTTCCTGTGCCTCCCCTCAACATCAGTAAAGAATTTCTTTCTGACATCTAACCTAAACCCACCCTCTTTCAGTTTAAAGCCCTTACCTCTTGTCCTATTGCTGCAACTCTTTGTAAAAAATACCTTCCAGCTCTCTTGTGGGCCTGCTTCAGAAACTGGAAGGCTGCTCTAAGGTTTACCTAGAGCCTTCTCTTTTTCCAAGCTGAACAATTTCAACTGTCTCAGCCTGACTTGATAGGAGAGGTTTTCCAGCCCTCTGATCATTGTCGTGGCCCTTATCTGGACTTGTTCCAACAGGTCCCTTCTTTATATTGTGGGGTCCAGAACTGGACACAATAGCTAGGCTGGGTGACTTGAGAGCAGAGTAGAGGGGCAGAATCAACTCCCTTGACCTTATCTTGGTTCTTTTGATGCAGCCCAGGACATTGTTGGTCTACTGGACTCTAAAAACATATTGTCAGGTCATGCTGAGTTTCTTGCCAACAACACCCCCAAGTCCTTCTCCTCAGGGCTGCTCTCAATCTATTCTCCACCCAAGCTTATTTGTGCTTTGGATTGTCCCCACTCAGGTGCTGGACCCTGTACTCAGCCTTGAGCTTCATGGGGCTCCTACAGTGCCATCTCTCAAGCCTCTCAAGTCAAGGTCCCTCTGGATGGCATCCCCTCCTTCCAGCATGTCACCTGCACCACACAGTTTGGTGTCACTGGCAAATTTGCTGAGGCTGTCCTCAATCCCACTGTCCAATCACCAACAAAGATGGCCCCAACATCAACCCCTAACACCTCTTGTCACTTGCAGATGTTGTGGAATTAAATGCTTTGCTCCTATTTGTTTCCATTCCTATGTAACAATATTTCAACTCAGAGACTAACAACACAATGTGATGCACATTTACACAGTTGTATTTGAATATTATTATATATAAAAGTGAACTAAAGCCAAAGTAAAAGTGACTGATAAAGATCTTTCTCTTTCCTTTGTATTGCTGCCATTAATACTGCAAGTTGTTTCTTAAATACTAGCCAAAAAAATTTGACTCGTTTAGGAACTAGTCAAACCTGCGCTCCTGGCTTTCCAGTAAAAACTGTCACATGTTAAGAGACTCACATCTTCTCAGATCCTCCTGCTACCTCTTGTCCATCATTATCCCAGATTAATGCCTGTACCTCCTTTGTTCTGCAACGGCCTTTGCTGACAGTTCTCCAAAAAAGTATTTTGCTGTACTGCATGTTGAGAAATGCATGCCACCAACCATCCTTCTCATTTAAGTTACCACAGAGCAGTCACATCATGCCGTTTTCTCTGGGTCATTTGTGCAATGTCAGGTAAGACAGGATGTGACTCAGCCATGACTGGCTTCAGAAGTAGGATTCTGAAATCTTCTGGTTTCAGTTTACTTTGGGAATTCTTGAGACTGGCAGATAAAGGAAAGTGAACCAAGAGAAAATTAATGATAGATGCTCTAAACCTTGGTCTTCTAAAAAGCCTCCATGTATCCCTTCCTCAGAAGGCATTGATTCTGTAGTGCTCTGAAGGGTATAGGAGATTAGGGAACTTGATTTTTCCTCTTTCTATTCCCTTCTTTTCCCAGTTCCCCAGAAGAAATCTTCCTTTCCTCCAGCTCTAGGCTGTTTAACTTTAGAAAGCAATTGTTCTGTCAGCAGCACCTGGAAAAACTCTTCCCAATCGGAAGATCCTATCTCTTCTTTCCCTTCTGTTGAGGGTGGCCTGGAAACCACCTTCTCATGAACCAGGCCTCAGCCTCCACCTTTGCTTTGAGACAAATCCTTGTTATACTTTGCCTAAGGATGTCCTGTGCTCTGAAGGATGGCTTGAGGCCATCCTTCACAAAAGCCAGAGAACCTTGCTTAGCATCCCTAATCTCAGAGACACACAGAAGCAAACACTAAAGTTCTGATCAAGGCCGTGGAAGGCTGCATCTCTTATACATTTGTAATTATAATGTCAAACCATAAGATACACCTGTTCACATTCCTTTAGCCTAGGAAGTCACTTTTTCCTAAATGATATCACAGCCTCTCTTACACAGTGTGGTGAAGGTGAATGAATTTCATAGCACTTCATTTCATAGAACTGAACTGAACCTTGCATTACTTGCATATGGATGCCAGATACAGCCACATTTTAATCCTCTGCTACTCATGAAAACAAAGAGCATATGCCTTTATCAATTCTATTGATCCAAACTAATATTTTCATGGAATACTTGGCATTAAGACACAATATTTGTACCCAAAATAAGGAAAGTGATAAGTTTCTTTTCCATACATTGTTTTATCTATCTCACTGGGTTCCTCCCATTAAGTTTTCTCAGACTGATATGACTCACAAATGGCCCTGCAAATACAGTTCTCCCATACAGACCTACTTGCACAAGTGGACCCGCTAAAAGGTGCAAAAGATCCAAAGAGGGGACAGAATGACCAGAGAGGAAAGAAATCAGAAGCATATAATAACCTTTTAGGACAATTCCCACAATTTTCCCAGGTAAACATGTCTGATATGAGCACTTCAATCATGCAGAGATAGATGACACATTTGTGTGTGGGCAGAGGATGAAATTGGGTGTGGACTGCGTGCCTCTGCAACAGGCACAGTGATAGGTCTAACTCAGCACCAGAGGCACTGAGTCATCTGTTCAGAGCTTAGAGTTCTTCATCATTCCCTTTATCACATGGAAAAATCCTGGCTGGATTGCCTGAAAATTTTTCCTTGCTGGCTGGGGCCCAATCTGAGAGAAAGGCCAACAGCACAGCAGGGTTTAGACACACTTGGAAACCCTCCCCAAAGTCCACTGATTCATGGAAAGGGATTGTATACACCCACAATAACACTGGACACTCAGAACAGTTACTTTGATTCTTTCATCCTTCTACAGAATGAACATAGGTGAAAATAAACAGGCTTGTAAGTATATTAAGTGACACTTGAAGGATTGAGCTCAGAGGCAATTGAAAAATGCACGCATCTAACCCAGCGTATGGAAGTGTGTAGAGAAAAAGCAATATCTAATTTTGGGCAATGATCACCATGATCACCACAGATGCTGACAGTGAGTAAACGTCTCTATATTCTGAAATCATGCCCAGCATCAGTTTCACATTTTCTTTTTCCTACCTTTTCAACACAAATTGGTAAAATAGCTGCATGCCAGCAAACCCAGTGGCATGATGGCAGAGATGTACTCCCTTATTCTCAAAGCAAAAACACAACTACAGCCAATCTTAACAGCCTGAGCCAAAGAAAACCTCAGAAAATCTTATGAAGACATGACAATATCACACAATAACACCACAAGTAAGATAGCTGTCGTGGCTTTACTTCTTGTACCACCTCGTAAGACCATGGCAAAAATCTGGTATATATAAATATTCCTGATATAGGCAGGAAGAAAAAATATATTGTTACTGCATAATTTCCAGATGCAGGTCTTGACCACTTCATATATGCAGTCAAGTGAGAAGCATTATAGGAGGGAATTACAGAGGAATTATATTACCAACACCCCTAACAAGAGAGGGAAAAAAAGGTGGTTCTTGTTAGAATAGGTATTGTTCCCAATTCTCCCCCAGCAGGTAAAACATACACACACTGTGGCAAGAGCAGGTTGCAGGGGATGAGCAACCAGAGGAGTGGCTAATTAGCCCCTCTAGTTGAGGAGTAGCTGATTAAATGTGTCAAGCTCAGGGCTCTAGGCTGGAAGTCAAGCCCATCTTTATGTCCTGTCCTCCTGCTTTTGTTGTCACTCAAAAGTGGCTTCTGCATCAGTAAAACCTTTCAGATCAGATTGATAATGTTGGTATCTAACTCTCCCCTTAGCATCTGGCTTTGTAGTAATCTTAATTGATAATCAAGTTCTCAGAGGATGGTTTGTCAGTTGAAGAAAGCAAAGTTTCTATTACAGCTTAGAGAGCATATCTCCTTCCTGCCTAATGCAGGATTTTTTCTCTTCGCTGAAACAGCTGGAGACCACCACCACCATAGGAGACTGGGAAGTGAACTGGATGAACTTTGAATCTAACATAAATCACAGTTTCTGTTCTCTCAAAAAGCATGATCAAATGATTAATGATGAGAGTGAACCACAACTGAGACATAGGCTGATCCCAGAAAGTGAGTCAAACTCAAAAGTTCACCAGCACAGATCTTTATATCAATACTGAAGATCAATTTGGTCAGAAGGTTCCTAAAACAGAAGTCGGAGTGAATGACTAAAATCTGGGTAGACAAGATCCTGCAGCAGCCATCAGATAAAATCAGTTAAAAATGCAGTTTGTTACAGAAGTCAGCCAGCTCCCTGCATGTCCCAACAACAGTACCCCCAAAAATGCAAGCCCCAGCTGCATGTAAATCGACAGTTCAGTTCTGCACATACACCCTGGCTGCCTCTCATTAGCATGAAACCTACATGTATTATCATGGTTTGTAGAGGTCTGACAACAGAAGCCCAAGCAATGTTATCTCAAGGATTCCTTGTGCCCCCCAGGCACTCTCCGTGCCCTCCACTGCCTTTGTGCAGCAGTTGGACCATGAGCTGACTGCAAAGGGAGCCCTTTGTTCTGTTTGCAGAAAACGTGTGAGTGACGACAGCAGCAGGAATAATAAATATAAATGGTATTACGCACACATGCAAACATCCCTGCAGAAAATTCAGCCATAGGGTGAATATCCAAATTTTACTTGTCACTTAGCTATTTATAAAGTCAAAGAGACTCAGAAATAGCAAAAAATACTTATCCTTGCCAAAAACGTCTCCCAGAGTGGACAGCCCCAGGGGTTGAGATCTGAGCTCTGCTCCAAACAGCAGCAGTACCTCCCCAGCGGGGAATTCCCAAAACAGGAAAGATACCCCAGAGCTGACACAAAGCCAGGAGATTTGGCTCCCACGCCAGACTTCCTCCAGCTGTCAAGACAAGTGTGTCATGGTTAAAAAACCTGCTGTACTCTGGCTATTTCCTGCTCGAGCTGTGGCAGGCTGGGCAACGACAAGAGGAGCTCAAGGGCTCTGTTGAGCATCTCTGGCCCGAGATCAGAAACACGCACCCAGCCCCATCCTCTCCAGTGGCATCCAGAACTGCATGGCATTGCAGACAAGGTCTTTTATCAGTCCCTATAAGCCTTCCACCACCCTTTTTGTAGTAATGCTTATATGGCATTACTCAAGGGTTCATCTGTCACTCTGCTGGCCGCACTCCTCCTTGCCACCACTCCCCTCAGAGCCATACCCGTGAATTACCTTTTGTTTCCAAGGTATAAGAAACATCCTTTTGGGGTCAGCACCCTGCTGGGGATTATTAGCGTGCAAACTGAAGCTTTAAACAAGTCCATGCATCACTGAGGTTGTATCTTCAAGGGATGGAGTAAACCCTGAGGAGGGGTGATTTTATCTGCTGATATAAGAGTGGGCAGAGAGAGATCTGCAAGCTGTCCCAGGCCAGTATAGACTCAGGCTTTAAAAGTCCCATGTGGTTAAACAATGACTCATGGCTGATCCCTACCTTGCCTGTCAACACTCACCGCTGCTTTACATCCATACCATTGCTAGAGCACAACTGAAGACCACAAGAAGGGGTAGAAGTGAACAACGTTAACATAGAACACACCACAGCTCACTAAGCTCCTATGCAAAACTGAAAATCTTGAGGCAGTAGATATCTTACATCTTCTTAAAATAAAACTTAAATATAACGTAAGTTTGGGTTTTTTTACATCACCTGCAAAAGAAGAATTAATTGGAGGAGCACAAACTGAAGGTTAGCAGGCTCTCAAAAACCTGTGTTGGGTTCTTTTGCACCCAAGCCTATCCAAAAGAATACATGTAAATATATGCATAGGAAGCAATACTTAGATGCACATTTCCACACGTGTATAAATATTCAGTAGAGTGCTCCTCTACTGTGGCCTCCTTTTAAATACAGCTTTGCTTTAAAATCCTTCATGGGTTGAGATGCAGACCCAGCTTACCTTCCTACTTCCCAGCTTCTCTTCACCTTTTGAAACAGAATCCTCCTTGCTGTCTCTATGGTGACAGTGACGTCCATGTCCCCCTGATGAGATGGCTGCTGGCACGCACATCAGGTGCCAGAGCAAATCTGTCGCAACAGAAACCTCTCCAGCTCCTCCATGGGATGCTCTTCTCCAGAACTCAAACAACCTGGTAAAGAAAACAGTGCTAAGCCACAATCCTGTGCCTAAAAGAGTGGGTAACTGGGTCTAAATATGGGGTCCAAAATATTCTTTTTATTTTTCTCTTCAATAATAATTACTGCTGCTTAGGAAATAAATGTGATCACACTGCTATCAAAAAGCACATCTGGATAACCTACAGAGAATGAACTAATCAAAGGTAATTTCTGCCAGAGGGTTTGACAGTGAGAAGATACTTGCGTCATGAAGCACAAGTAGCTGATAAGCAGCATGATGAAAACCTCCTGCAATGTCCATCCACCTGGCACATGGAACAGCAGTGACAGAAGGATGTTTCTTGGCACATGGTTAGCAGAGAGAGGAGCAAGAGGGGAGATTTTTATCAAGTGCTAAGTGAGAATCACCAGGTGGGACCTGCAAAGGTGTACCTTTCAGGCAGCCACAGAAGGTGGCTCCAGCGACTTTCTCTCCTTAGGAGAGACAGTGAGTCACTGGGGTTGCAGAACATCAGCTATTATGTAAAGCCCTTGTTGTATTTTATGGTGTTCAACAGCCTAGTTGCTAAAGCACAACCCCATTGGAACCTGCTGTCCTGTAGCACCCTATAGGCACAGCAAAGGATGTTCAGTCCCCACTAGCTCCTCCTGACTGTCCAGATGGGGAAATATGTGCCAGGGAAACAGCTTTGGCTTTCTGACACAGTCCACTGCCTGCACCAGCTGATACTACACACACTGTAGATGCTCTAGATTGTCTTTATATTCAATTGTCTTCATACTCAACTGACTTTTTATAAGTTTGCAGCTGAAGGTGTCTGTCACTGCTCTGTATCACTGCAACCCTGCTCCCCAATGCAGGGGAGGAGATGAAGGAGAGATGAAGGTGTTTGTGGAAACAGGCCTTGCCCTGAGGATTTTAACCATGCAAGAAACTCTGCTGCAATCAGCTAACTTACAGTTCTTCTCTGATAAAACTTAAGGGTCCTATTCCATCCAGATAAATATTTGGAAAATTAAATACAGACATTGATTAGTCCCATATTTCCCTAAGCTTTCATGTCCTTTTTCACTGATCAGACAAAAAAAAGAGATAGTCCATCATCCTAAAGATGAAAATTGCAACGACAAAGCACATTAGGAATAATCCAGAAAAGCAATAATAATTTTTAAAAGCAATGAATACAATAGTATATGACTAAAACTTGCATTGCTGTAATGCATGCTAAGATCTAGTCCCCAGAGTGGGTTACTGATGTACCATACCCATTGTTTGGATTTTTTCCCCTGTGTTTTCTTGTTCTTATTTATCTATCACCTCTTTTCTAGCACTTGGATTGTATATGCTTGGAATTAGAAAGTACTTGGTGCTCTGCATGCTGCCCTTCTCATGCTTGGTTGCTGGACCCTGCCTGAGACTTTTGATGTTACAATAATATAAAAACAAGGCAGTTTGAGAAGAAATACAAGGAAAGTCCAAACAAGACAGTATTACAAGACTTAGTTGCATATTTAACCCCCAAAAAGTGAGAATTGCATCCTAATGATGCAATGCCTCAGTCTGCACAATTAGTAGGCACAGAAATTATCTTTTCATCCAAAGTAATGGAGCTTTCTCTGTATTTTCCTCCTCATGGGAACACCAGTTATAGCTGTGCTGCAGCAGCCAATAGATTTGTGTTTAAACAACCACAACAGATGCAGAAGCACAGAAATATCTGTTTCTCCTAGTTCATACAGGATTAATTTCTATTTCACAGCAAGGAGATATAAAAAGCACCCCAATCAAATCTCAGGGTGCCTAGGTCACTGGAATAAGCAGGGTTGTATTTCCTGATGTCATCAGAGTTGCACAGGTGCCTGTAAGTCCCTTTCCATCGGGGACTTACAGAGAGCCCCAGCAATGCAGCAGAGAGAAGGAAAGGTCATTTGGGCAGGTCCATCAGCCAAGGGAATACTGGGAAGACCCAGGAAACCAAGGTATAACTGAAAACATTCCTTCTCCAGTCTCTAGATATGTTTAGCAGCAGAAGGTGACCACAGGGTTCAGCAGTGTCAAGGTGAGAGCACACAGAGCCACTCCACAGTACGAGCAGGTTCCACTGAAAGTGAGACTATCACAGTGCACTGCAGGACAGAGATCAGTCTCCAAGGGCTGACCTGTAACTCACATAAAAGATTAACAGGAAAAGCACCACGACAAGAGGACCAGGCTTTAAAGTAACTCACTAACCAATGAAAGGTAAACAGAAGTTTTAAACAGAGCATCCCAAACAAAACCTTTAATACAATAATTTTGTGTATGAAAACAAAAACTGGTACCTGTGCATGCGCACTGTAAAAAGAAATCTCAAGAGGTTTTATACATGGGCTTATTGAGGCTACAAAGTGATCTTTCAAAGAGACTCCATTCTCAGTCTGCATCTATTTTATATTTCACAGGTATTAAAACACTATGCTATCTAGACTTCAGAATTTAGATCTCATAACACCAATAATGCACATGGTTAAGCATCATGTATTTCATACTGCAGCTATTTACACTGTTGAGAGCATTTTTGTATTCTGTGGCCATATCTGACTGGATGACTTTTAGGATTCTTTCGTCTCTTGTCTTGTCCCTAGCTTTTTGCTGTTTTCATGCTTTTAAAGTTTCTAATGGCAACAGTTTAACACACTTCTAATTGGAAATGCACAATAATAATTAAAATAGGGTGGGTTTTTTAATATAAAAAGGCTATAATTATGCCTTTTGCTTTGTTTGACAAAGCTATGATTTTTACCAAAACACATGACCAGCCCTCGGGTGGTCCATTCACAGCAAACAATGTATTGTCCTGGGCACACAAGACAGACAAGATGTTGTTTAATTGAGACTCAGACTTCATTTACTTAACTTTTATGGAAACTACCAGCAATAACTTGTAGAGGATACACCATTATTTCTTCTTTCATCAGCTCAGCATCATCAAAGGTTGCCATTATCAGCTGCTTCTTTCTCATGCACTCGGTTACATTCATCCCTGGGACACTACAGCTCTCTTTATATAAAGGTTAAAAAGCCAGAGGGAAGAGGTTGTTTCTTCATTACATCAAACATACAGAAATATACAAAATCTATTGCCATGTTCTCCAAAATATTTATTTACTGAAGTTCAACCTTAGTTCTCAAGACAGTAAAAGCTTAGTTGCTCTGTTTCTTGGAGCCTGAACCCAGATAAGTTATTAGAAGATGAGCAATTCCTTACCTAAAACAGATGAAAAATTCCATCTCTACAATCACAAAGCAGTCCTCCACCATTTCTGGACAGCTTTGATATCAGACATAATAATACAAAGCTAATGAATTATTTCCACCATTCTCAGAGTCAGAAAGGTTTGTAAGTAACCATCAAAAGCTGCTCAGATAAGTCTGGCACAAAGGCACTTCAAAGCAGTTAACTCTGAAAACATCATTTTCATAAGAGGAGAGTATGAAGACATGTACTGTTTGTACAATTATTGGGGGCTTTTAGGCTGGATTGCACCACTGCACAGAAAAATGACCAAGAGACACAAACAGGTGATCTCCAGGCTTTTTAGTGAATAGTCCTTTTTCATGGAACTTGAGAGCCAAGTGAAGTGGGGTGAGTGGTGACAAGATGAGTTGGCATGACAAGGGAAGAAGGTCACCAAGGCAGCTATCAAAATCTCCTTGCTCTGCTTCCCTGGAGACTCCACCAGTTCCTGGGATCACTTTAAAACTGCCCCCACAGCTGCCCACCATCCTTATGCTTGCAAATCTTGCTCTGCAGCTGTGGCACCACGTGCCTGGGCAGGAAAATTGCAGGTCATGTCTTCCTTGAGCAGAAGGCAAGATTGGCCATGTCCATCTCATCCAACAGCTGTGCTCTCCTCAGTTTGAGTCTGCAGAGCCAGGGCACCCATGACAGCCTGTGTTTGTCCTACCTGCAGTGACACCACTCCACTGTGATGTGCTCTCACCAGCAATTCCTGTCTCTTCCAGTCAGGAAAATATGACTGCACACTCCATCCAGGAGTCAGCAGGAAAAACAGCATGTAGACAACATGGATATTCAGACACACAGTGGCTCAAGCCTAAATTCAAATTCTGAGTCAATATGATGACATGGACTGTCCACAGCTCCCAGTATCCTGATCCCTGCAGTTGTTCAGCAAGGGTTTGACATCTGTCAAGTGTGCTTGTATTTCACAGGACAAACTCAGAACAAGCACATGTAGCCACACAATTATGCTTGCCCATAAGGACTCAGATGTAACACATTTTCCCATTCCAGTATTATTGAAGAAACATTTCATTTTCAGTTGTGTTTTCAGAAGGCTAACAAGGGGCTCATGAATACATCAAAGCAAAGTCATATTATTCATTTACAACAAATGTTTCTGATTTCATTCCCTCTGACCATTCAGACAACACTTTATTAAAAAGCTAGAAAAACACTGATGTTTTTCAGGATTACCTCTCATAGCCCTAGGTCCCTGATCTATTTTACACAACACAATTTGCAGATTATTCACAGGACATGAAATGGAGCACAGGTTCCAGCTCTCTGGAAACCCGAGGTCTGTCAGGAAACCACCTTCCAGCTGAGATGGAGCCATCTCCAGCAAATGCAATCAGCTATGAAAACAGTGGGAAGTACACTGTTCTACACGCATTGAAAATATATACCCTTAAGGGTCTCACACAAACTACACCTTCGGTTGACTTCTGAATGGAGTCTCCAGGTGGTTAAAGCACTGACATTGCATTATTTATGGTGATTGAAATGCGTCTAAGTAGTGCTTAGCAATAGAATTTACACAAAGACACTTGATGGAAAAAATAAGGGGGGAGGAGGCTGTTTACAAAACAAGTTACAGTAATAAAGCTGCTAGGCTGAGCCAAGAGACCTCTTAGTAAATCATTTATTCCGCAGTTTGACAATATTTACAAAGGTTTTTACATGAATTATTTACTCAAGCTTTTATAACTTGTAACGTACTGTACACAAAACAGCAAAAACACATTAGAGCTACAAACCTGGGAACATACAGTTATGCAATGACAGATGGTGGAAAAGGCTCTGACAAAGGGAAGTTTACAACTAACACAAGTAACAGCCTTTTCTATCTGTCATCAATAAAGGGCTGAGGACTAGCAGGAAAATGTGATTCAAGGAAACAAGACGTTTTTTTAAATGCTACATTCTTTGTGATTGCTGGATTTGGTTATTTTAAAAGGAGCCTTTTGTTTTGAGTGTCTAAGAATTACCATTTCAGTGAGTTACCACCAACCAATGAAAGGCTGTATAGCACAAAAGCCACAGTTTACATGAAGGAAACCCAGCATTTCTGCTGCTTGCCGTTTGAGCTTTAGGTCAATTCAAATGATACTGTGTATACATGTAACAAGTGTGCCCAGAGAGACCACATGTATTAGTGCCTCTATCCGGAAATTTTGTGCACAATACTCTGGAAGAGACATTCATTTCCCAAAACATTTATAAGTGAGATAAAAGGAGCAGAGTACAAGGGCATAAGGAAAGCTTGCAGACCCTATATTGAAGATGGAGAACAGAGACAAGCACAATACCTGATGTGCAGCAAAGAGCCCTCAGCCCCTGGAACTCTTCACACAGGACTGGCTCATCCAGCCCCATCTCCTACTGCCCAGCATCAGTGAACCAAACAATGGCTTTTAACATCAGTCACTTTTCATGCCATGAAAAATTATATTTAAGTTAGGTATTAGGAAGAAATTCTTCACTGTGAATATGGTGAGACACTGGAGCAGTTTGCCCTGTGGATGCCCTACGCCTGCAAGTGTTCAAAGCCAGGTTGGATGAGGCTCTCAATCACCTGGCCTAGTGGAAGGTGTCCCTGCCTATCACAGGGGGCTGAAACTAGATGACCTTTAAGGTCCCTTCAAATCCCAACCATTCTATCACTCTATGATTACACTTCAGCCTGGTCTCCATCTGCCAAAAAATTAAAAGACAAAGAACCCCAGCCCCTCACTAACCAAGTCACAGGATTTGCTGGTACCATCACAGAATATTCAGCCTTTCTTCTCCACACAACACACCACCACCTTCGTGCTACTCCCTGATGGAAGGTAAAGGGCATCCCCACACCGGGCACAGGGAGTATTAGAGATATAATAAAAAACCTATCCCTAGAGAAAACTCTGTTGAGGCACAGCAACCATCACACATCCTCCTCCCATCTGTCCTTTAGGTTGGAATGTGGCAATCAGGGGACCTACTGCTCCTCATTGACTTGAGAACTAATGGATATTTAAGATGAGAGGCGGGCTGAAGGATGAGCTCTGGACAGCTGGGATCAGCGAGACCAAGGCATGAAGCCTAAAAGCTGGGGCTTTAACAGGCCCAAAGGAAGCCATTACCTGTGCAGACAGCACAGATGAAGCTGTGGCTATTAACACAAAGGAGCCAGGGTGTTGTATGAAATGCCTGAAAGCAACGCTCAAAAGGACAAAGTAGAAATGTCACACACCCAGCATCCTGATGTCCCCTACAACAGTGAAAACAGGACCAAAAAAATAATTTGTTATCTCACTTTTCTAAAAAATCTTTTCCCAAAGAAGCAGCAGCTTAGGACTTCTTTTTCTATTAGTCTTTTGCCCACATTGCCAATTACTGCCAAATTTATGGTCTGAACAACAGGGCTAAGGTTTCAAAGAATGAAACAGAATACACCAGGACATTCCAATGCCAAGAAAAAATAACAGACCCAGGTGAAAGAGTAAGATGGTAGTAGGAAACACCAAACTACAGTTATAAATGTAACAGAAATGCAAATGATTCTCTGTCTAGATGAATTACAGAACTAAAGTCTGGATGCAGCACAGGTGAAACACTGTGCCACAGACTGTACAGCAGAGGTTGTGGTTAGGCAGTCTGATAACTTATTGTCAATTACTACAGAGACAACAGTCACTATCTCATTGTGCCATGTCAAATCAACCTTTGATGCACAGCTAGAATAGCAAGCAAGAGCACAGATGCAGGTACAATAAAACTAGAAAAGTACATAAGAAGGAAAGCAAGAAGATCAAAGATATTGAATGGTTTCTGTCTAAGAAATAATTAGATAGTCTGGAATTCTCTGACTGCAAAACAGATCTGAGGGGGCATCTGACAGGTCTATAAAACAGCAGGAGGTTTGGAAAAAACAGTATTCCTTACAGTTTGTTGTAATGCAAGAACTACTGGTCACCCAATGAAATAATCAGGTAGTAGATCTGAAATAGAGGAGCCCTGCCTGTGCGTGGCAAGGTTAAGTACTCATGTCACAAGATATTATGGCTAACACAAGTTTACACAGGCTTAAAAACAGGCAAAATCCTGGAAGAGAAGCCCAGCAAAGCTTTTGAACAACACATATTACCACTTGCTCAGGGAGTCCCTAAGATTAGAAAAACACATTGAGGGCAGATTTTGGAGATGCCAGTTGCTATTAGCACTTTTGCATGATGAGAAACCAAGGAGCAGTGCTGATTGTGGGGCTAATTTGATTTTCTTGAATGTTCACTTTAGTCCTTTTCAAAGTGAAGATGAAATGAGTAGGAGGAGTTGGATGGTCCATACAAGCTCAGATCAAAGGAGGGGAGAGAGCACACTCTCCAAGTTGGCTACCTAAATCATGACATTTAAGATGATTTCTAGAACCATGGTTGTGTTCAAGAACGACTATAAAGATATTCAAATGCACTGTAACTAGAGCAGGTGAAAAAAGAAAGACGAACTGGACAAGAAAATATCCACGAGATCCCCATTTTGGTAACAAGACAAAGCTTCATTGAGAGGCTGTCAGGTAAATGACAGAAAGCTCCAATCACCAGCTAAAGTTCACAAGCTTCACTTCATTTTCCTTCAGGTCTTAGCATGCTGTAGGTCTAATAGCACTGGATTTTTTATTTTTAATTTTTTCCCTCCTTTTTTGACACTTCCAATTTTCCTCCTGCTGGTTTCTGAGGATCATTCCCTGGAGGCAGACGTGTATCCTCACCCTTATTAACTGCTTTTGAAATATTACCACTATGGTCAGGAGCTCTGCTATTGACTGAACTGCTCCAGAGTCCATTCCTGATATCTGGTGGATATGTGCCCCTCAGAGAAGTTCCTGCTCCTGGGTCCTCCTCATCTACATGATGGAGAGAGATATTAATGTGATTTATATGAGGACAAAGCATGCAAAGCATCCACAGCTCACAGCATTCAGATCACAGCAGAAGGATCTGAAACTTCATATTGCCTTCAGTGGAAGCTGCAGATGGTCACCACTGACTTCTCTTAAGTGAGGTAAGAGAGTCACATAGATTAACAAATCATATGCCAAGGGGCTGCATGACTCCAGAGATTTCTCCAAATGCTCCTTCAGCCTGACGGTGTCAAGACAAACCTCAGGTCACTAATTTTTAATATGTGAGTGCTTCAGAAAATCAAGCATACCTGTGAAAATAGGGTATTTTCAGGTTAAGTTTTGAAAGAGTGGGTGTATGAGAAACATGATGTAAGTTTAGCTGGTATCAGACCAACTGGTGTCAAAAACCTCCTAACATGAAACAATTTTTGTTAAATGAAACTCTTACCCAGTGACTGCCACAGGCTGTAAACATAGCCAGAGACTCAATAAGATATTCTTTTTTTTCCCGTTAGTAAACTTCTGTTCATGTACGTACTTCAGATAAAGCCCTTAATAGTACCACCTCATACTCTCACAAGAGTGGTTACAAGGGAATCCTTCATGACTTATGATTATAAATTCTAGGACCAATGCCACAGATTTGGCAGGAGTATCCATGTACTTCTATGTTCTAATAATTACTCATTACAAGGACTGTTCCTAACACAACACAGAATCAAATTAAATAATAACAGCTTGCAGTAGCAGGCTACCCTTAATTGATCTAGAGTAGGTGGTGGTACACTGCATTTCTGATTGTTGACATTTTAGACATAATTCTGGTTTCTTTAAATGAATAAAGTGTTACACCTCACGTAAAACCCCTTTTTTATCCCTGGACTGCAAGGATGTGTTAATCTCAGTGCAGTCAGAAGGAATGGAATTTTCCAAGAGATTTTAATCCTGTACATAATAGTTTCATCAAGAACCATACATGACTCCACAGGGAACTCTAAATATTAAGATTGGTAATAAAATCATTGGCTGTTCCAAGCTATTCAGCATATCATGGAGCCCTAAAAAGTTAATGACAGTTAGTTAAGCTACAGATGGGCCAAACATTAGCCAGTTTGTTAAAAATTGTGCTGAAAATAACACTTCACACTGTGAGGGAACAATCCTCAAGTACTGAAATGAGCCTTTTTGATCACTAATTTCTAATCACAGTAATATTTTTTTTTTTGTGAGGTCTAATAGTTAAAGTTTTTTGAATGCATAAAAATGACTCAAAAAAGTCCTAACAGGAACGCTGTAATTCTTAAAAGTAAAACAAATGGTTGGGACTCTGGATTTCAAACCCTCCAAATTTCACGGAAAGTGGCCTAGATAACTTGAAAGTTTAAGCAATCTTTTGCTTTGTGCCTTTTGCAGCCCCTGGGAACTTTGGGTGCTCTCAACACCAACCAGACACTGCTTCCACGTACCCACTGGTTCCCACTGCCAGCGGGAAGGGGCACCCACCAGCAAGGGGGCTGGCAGGCGGCAGCATCATGGGGCTTGGCAGGTGACAGCCAGGAGTGCTGGTGAGATCCTACAAACACCAGCACAGCTGGAATTAGCTGGGACACAGCTGTTTTGTTGTAGCAATGCAGGCTCACACCAAAGGAGCCAGAGAAACTGTGGGTGGCCAAATGAGAGAGGGGAAGAAGGTCACCTGGTAGGTTTTCCTCACCTGGTTGGAAGAATTCTGCATTTAAAGAAAAGAAAAATAAAAACCCACACCAGAAGAAATGAAGTCCCACTGATCTTACCAAGTAATTCATGGACAATAATATCCCCTTCCACAAAACCATGAGAAGGGATTTTTCCTATTGCTGTGCAGAACAAAACCATGTCCAGACCCTGATAGCTGTAGTGGTCCTTCCATCCCTCTAACAAATGCTTTGTTGAAGTGTAACACATCCAATAAAAGCTGCTACTGCCGTAGTCTCATCACAGTATTCTTTCAAATACTTTATGAAACTAGTGAGGAACTATTGGTCCCATAGCAAAAACATACTGTCAATGTTTTCTGTTCCTGAATTTTTCCATAGTTTTGAATACTTTTGACAGTTTAATAAGACAAGTAAATAGTACATTTTGTCCGCAGACGTTTTGCACATTTTTACACACAGCTTCTTCTGTAGGAGCACACTGAGTGTCCCAATGCATAGGAGGGAAAAGAGAGCTCAACTTCTACATCTGCTTTCTTCAAGATTTCAATATTTTCCTCATCAAAAATAATTATTTTTATCTGGTCTTCACACAGCAAAACACTGATGTCAACTTCTACTTAAATGAGTGAAAGAAAAAATGTCAGTGACTTTTCTGAACGCTAGGCTTAGAAACTAATACTTTGTATTTAACAAAAAATGCCCATTAAAACTCCAGTCCCAAGATTATACAAAAGGTTTATGTCATCTCTGCCAAAACACATTAAGAATTCCATTCCAAACAAGCAGATAACATTTCCATCTCTACTTTTGCATACATCCGCATATTAATGCATCCATTCTAACAATTCAATGATAAAAAAACTTCCCCACTACTGTGCTAACAAGCTTCATAAGTGTAGTGACAGTGCTGCTAAATTAAGTATACTTTGGGCTAATTTTACATTTTTATCACAATACTGGAGAAGTATTAGGAAGCTATTATTTTGTCAGCTTTCTCATTTAGCAAAGCAGCTTCAATTTATTAACAGTGTGGAGTGTGAATGAATCAATATGTTTCATTGGGCAATGTGTCATTTGTTAATCGGATATTGATGAGATTATTGACGCGCAGCTAATTAATCTCCAACCCTGTGCTAGCCTTCATATGTTTCCTTAATTATGTTCTTCATCTTAGTCTTCCAACTTTGGCATGCAAACGCTGGCTTGTAGACAGTGAGTGAAGTAAGCTGTCAGAGTGTTTTCTCACACATTTACAATCCCTTGGCAGTAAAATTATTTTCCTACTTGTAAATAGGTATCAAACAAATATTTAATAATATTTGTCAGAAGATTGATATTGATTTGGCAGGGAGTCACTCCAAATTAGCTTTGCAAGAGATCTTGCATCAGAAGAAGCGTGCTAAAATAGATATATCTAACGAGCATTAAATAATTATGAAACTATAAACCTGTAATCATTGGGAAGTACTAAAATTGCTTCTCTGCAGTCATTATCATTGAACTCCTAGCTAAAGAGACATTCTATAACAGTTTAAGTTTTCCCTTCTTGCTGCAAGAGGACAAATATATTTTGCACTATTACTTTCTTTTACCAGATCGTCAAGTTTAGCAAAAGAAAAGCTGGCTTTTTCATGAGATGTAAAAACCAGGAATAATTTCACAGGGTGTGACAGGGGTCACACACCCTAATTTCCTGGGGTGCCAACAGAGGTCTGGCTGAGGAGGGAGCAGGGGGGGTTAGGTCATTTTTGAGCATCCCCTTCTGGCTGTGGGCACAGCCCTGCAGTGGGACATGAAGATTTGCCAAGAGCTGTTTTGCCTATTTCAGCTGGAGTCAGCTGAGGACACCGGCATCCCAGGCGCCACGGACAAAGAAAGCTGCAACAACACAGCTCAGTGGGGTAGCACTCAGCCAGAAACCCTTTGTGCTACCTACTCTGGCACAATAGCTTTAATGGAGATACAATTTGCATCAGGCTTATTGTTGTCATATTTTTAACCCCACAAAAACACACCCAGCAGGGCTAGGAAGTAAAGTAATTCCCAGTAAGGCCTCAGCTAAGTAAAGCACAGTGAATCTGTGCCACTCGGGAAAGGGTCTTCTCCAAAGGGCAGAAAGGAAGATGCTGAATACATTCTGATTTATGCAAAATACTACTTAATGTGTCTACTTCACCTCTACAATATCTGCCTGAAGCTCCAGAACAATTTTTTTTTTTAAGAGAACTGGAGCACTCTAGAGTAAAATTATCAGTTGTCAGCTATAAGCAGATGAGAGGGCAAAGGCAGTTTTTATTCCCCTACTCTATTTCATGCCTAACTTGATTTTTAAGGAGGAAGACAAGAAGAGATTTCATTGGTGGAGACAGGGTGGACTGGTGATCCTAGTGCAATTAAAAATCTGGTATGTTCTTCTCACACAGGACTAACCTTAGCTCCTCATCTTTAGAGTCAGGCAGGAAATTTCCTTAGATCCATCTAGCAATGACTGGGGGAGTAATTTTTGTCCCTGCCTGTAACCACCAGGGCAATCTACCTTAGAAAATCTCCTGCTATTGCAGGGACCTAGGACACTGATGAGAAGACCTACCTTAAAGTGCATTTCACCAGCCTTTATAGCTTTCAGGAGGGGTTTGGCACAGCATCCCAGAGCTCCATACTTACAGGCACTCAGAGAAGGCGTTTTTCTCTGGATTAGTCATGAGTTGTGATTACCAAGGCCTCGCTGGATAACTCAGACAGCTCTTTCCAGTCCCCTTCCAGGTAGCCCTAAGCTTTAGGCTTCCTACTGGCAGGATAGTTTGGAGGAGGTTAGGAGAGAACAGAGCCTGGTACCTTGAGCATTGATTCGGGGTAGACAGGGAAGGTCAACTTATCCAACAGATAACAAAGAAAATGTGGAGGATTTTCCAAGCCAGTTCAGAATACCCTTTCAGATAGGACGGATAATTGAAAATACATTGTGAGGTGAAAAGCGTCTTTAAAGAACCATGGAAATATTTCAATACCTCCCCAAAAGTTCTGAGAGGGGAACCATAAATGGTTCTTAGTTTTCAAAACAAAATCATTCGAGTAACAAGTAATTACTCTGGGAGATTCTGTGTTACCTGTGCATGCCTCATGTATACAAGAAGGATTATCATGTTTCCCCTAGTAATGTTTCACCTTCTTTTTAAAAAACAGCCTTTAACAATGCTGCCAGAGAGCTCCTAGTTTGTATATTTTGAAAGAAAGCCAAAAAACATACACATAAGAACAGCACAGCTCACTGTGTCTTGCAAGTTTAATCAAATCCACTTGAATATATCTCTTATCTTACAGTACAAGAGTTCCTCCCAAAAAGAGGAAATCAATGTCAATTTTATTCCATATTTATAGAGATCCTTCTAAAGGGAATCAATGAGCTTCTAAATTTCAGATAACCAGCACTGACTTTGTCAGTAACCTTCAGCATCATAACAATATTCAGAGTTGCTCAGTTCATTTATTCAAAATGCTGACCAACAGGTTTATGTTGTGATTTATTTTAGAGAAAGCAGGAATGATAAAAACTTCATTGGATTTGACACTACAGCAGTAATCGTCCTAATTGGCCCTTGTTTCTGTTTGTCATCTATAATTATTCTCTGCATAAATTATCATGTTTGACTACAGCATTTATGATCAGTGAGTTTCTTAATATGCCATTATCAAAACCTTTATAGTAATACATTTACGCAGTAAACTGAAAATGTAACCCGAACGTAACACATTTTCTTTAAATGTTCTAGAAATAATGAAAATAATAAAAATACCTATATTTTTCCTGAGCATCCTATACTGGTAAGTTAGGATCTGCAATACCCTCTGTTCACAAGAGAATTCACAACATCCCAAAACAAAACAGTTAACCCTTACAACACCAAGTTAACCACTCCACTCCAAATCTAGTCACATGGTGTCCTTTTGCCTTTAAAAGAAAAAGAAAAAATCCAAATCACAATGTGGAAGTAAAACAAATTTTGCAATTTTTTTTTTTTTCAAAACACAGGTTCTTCTATCAATAGTCACTTCTCAGTCAAACCAAAACCACAACATTATTCGCATATGGGAAAACTTTTCTCTGCGTGGAAGTGGGATTATTGATGGTGGTATTGGTGTTTCCTGTGGACATAACAGCCCTGGGAGAGCCATCCCACTCAATGGCCCTTCCCAGCTAATCGAGCTGTGGCAAAAACAACATGGCTTTTCCAGTGTATTGTCTATTCTGCTCCATTGGAAATCAGACATGAGATTTTATTCTATTTATAAGCCTTAAGATTCTGCCATCTATGAATGTTGTTACAAAAGATTATTATAATTTTCAAATATCTTGCACAGTTGCTACTTTGTGGGTCTAGTCTCAGTTTTTTCTAAAATGCTAGTGCTTGCTTGAATTTGACTTTCTATTTGTAGAGTGTTTTAAGAGAGTTGATGGAAATTACTTACTTTATTCCTAAAACACTATATACACATGACCATTCTGTGTCATGTCTAAGGAGTCATTCCTTTCCCAATTCCCCATTAATGCAAAGTTATTTCAGATTCCCATCAGGGAGAAAGCAGAGGGTCTGCATTTGAATGGTGTGATTTAACATAGAAATAGAAAGCCTTCTAATAGTAGGAGTACGCATTGCCTTCTAAACAAATACTGTTTTACATTTGATCAGAGGATTTAAGATCAGAGTCAGAAGTCAAGGCCAGCTTGCCGTTTCCATTTTTACAATTGCATCATTGTGGTGCTTATTTTTCAACAGAGCTGCTCCAAAAGTGGGGTAAGTGACAGGAGAATTGTGACCCATCAGCACGGTTTTCTCTACAAACAAAGCTCTTTAATACCCATTCTCTGAATTTCCCTACATGCTGCACGTTCTACCCAGTAAACCCTACATTTTCAAAGTCTATTCTACATTTTCTTAATTCTAATTAAACAAATCTTAATCTTGACTTTAATGGCTGCAATTATGATACTTCATTATGTTAAATGTTAGTTGCAACATAAGAATAAATTGTATAAACAGTTTAGCTGCAATTGCATGGAGTCTAACTGTACATTACTCATTAACAAGATGTGGGTAGCAGCAATTATAACATTTCCTCCTAATGTCCCTATTTATTGAGTCTCAGCAGCAAGCCCCCTTTTCACAACACACACTGATTGACGATAGCAGCTTTTGTACTTGTGAAGAACAGGCACAGGAACCTGCTGTGTGCCTGTAACTCAGATCGATGGAAGTACACATTAGCTCTTAGCCTCACAGGCCGGAGTTCCTGAAGGTCAAAATAGCCATCAGCATCACTGTAGGGTACAGAAATAATTTCACAAATTGTGAACAAAAACAACACAACTAGCTTTGCAGTTTGATTATTGTTTATAGATACAGCAAGCCAAAAATTAAAGCATAGCCTTGAGGCAGCGTAATTATTTACAGCTGAAGACTCATATCATTATTAGCATGCTCCTAATTGCTTGAAGTTATATCAATGTTAGCTGATTTAACACATTTTTGATAAGAGGCATGGAAATTGTTTTCTCTGCATATGGAATGTTGCATCACTTCTTTATTTTTTGAACTCTTCCCTCCTCCTCTTTCTTTCAAACTGGCCCTTGTTTGCCATTGGAAAAAAGCCCCACACCCATAAATTCTCCTTTATTCTGTATGTCTGTAACTATCACCGCAGTACTTTGTCATGTTTCTGTGGAACCATATATTTGAATTTAGCTGGACTAAAATCATGCCAGCTTTCGGCTTTCACTAACAATGGACTTGATAATTTCACATCAATATCAACTAACTAGAGAATAAATCACTCTTTGCTTTGGGTGACACATCTTAATCTATTACTTTTCCCTACAGTACTTGAACTGAAATCCAGCTGAAGGAAAGCAATGTGGAGAATCTCACAGTGTGAAATGACATCTGCATCAAAGACTACCAGAAACACGTATTTTGGAGACAGAAAAGAGTTCTTTACTGCTACATCACTGTATCCAGTTCCCCTGATCTACAGAAGAGGGAAATTAAATTTGCCACTAAGAAACCAGGGAAACAAATAATTTGGGAACTTTTCATATAGATCAACCCATAACTTATCACCCCGATTTTTTCTTCTCATTCAAACCAGGAGAGCAGTCAAGCCCTGACAGGGGCAAAGCCTTGAGCCACTGCTAGCCAGACACCAGGAGAGGCAAGTCAGTGCTGGGGAGGGCAGGGAGCCAGGACTGTCAGGGAGGCAGGCTGGGGATGCTGCTAACAAAAATGGGGAAAATTCCCCCTGCCAGCACTGAGCAAAGGTGTATAAGTTACTCTTAATTTTAACATTTCGGAGGTCAGGCACACTATTTCAACAGTGTACATAATGCAGCACAGACTTCTCAAGGAAAAGCAGATACAAATATGAACTTATTTTCCCTGAATAACTTCCTTCATGTAGTTATGTAGAGCACTTCAGTTTTAATCTCCACATCAGGTATTTCTGCTTCTTAAGCCACACTGGCTGGGAGCAGGAAGAGCCTGCTATTTTGTGATGGGAGCTAGAGAAAAGCAGTTGGTGCTGTCCATGGACCCACAGTGGTGTCCTTTTCACTCTACACAGCAGTGTGGAGACCTTCAAAAAACCACTTTCCCCACCAGGGAGAGCTCAACCCAAAATGGAGAAGCAGCAGCAGCAGGGAGAGAGCTGATAAGTTTTGCTTTTCTTACCAAAATTACAGCTGTCAGAGACTGGACTGGCACCAGAGGAGTGCAGAAAGGTAGATATAGGTAGATATAGACACCTTATTTCTATCTGTGTTGTATAGAGACCTCAGCTCCTGTGATGTGACTGGCAGGGATGGTGAAGATCACAAACATTTTTCCACTTCTCCCCTAAGCTCAAGCTAAATTATATGTGCAGAATTTCAAAGTAATTAATCACATCCTTCCATAAATTTTATCTCTGCTACCTGAAGATTCATTTAATTGGGCTAATTGTTTTATGGAAGTGTAACAAAGAACAGGTCAAATAATTACAGACTGGGCTCTTTTAAAATTATGGTCCAACTGCTGAAATTTGCAGCATCTGGCTACTGAGTGGAGTAATGTTAGACGAATTATATATTATAGTCCAGTGAGGAAAATCTTCCATTTTTGTCTGTGAATGGGGAAATAAAAGACTGCAATAGCACGTGAAACTGTCATAAGAGCTTTTCACGGTTGAGACACATTAAATTACCAGCAATCAATATCATGAGAAAAACTTAAAAGAAATAGATTTGCTAGGAAGGAATAAGGAAGTGCACCCAATTTTAACTGGGAGCTTTATTTTGCCCAGCACTAAAGAAGTTGCAACAGCTCTACAGACTGAAGCTAAACAGGAAAAAAACCCTAACCTACCGACTTCACAGGGGACTTTGGCTGGGAACAAAATGATGCAGATTTTAGGGATTAATATTCTTACACACAGTACTCAGAGAAACAGAAAGCAAGGGAGAAGCTTATGTAGGCCAAGTAAGAGCATGTCTTGAGGTGCAGAAGACCAACCCTTTGCTATTCCTCTGCCATGTATTTTACAACTAAACGACTGCCTGTTGTTCCTCACTAGGTGCTTGGTAGTCTTGGCATCTTATAAATGGATCTTCTGCAACCCAGCCTGATTTGCGGAGCTGACAAGTCAGGGAGCCTGTGATGACACATGGGTTTTGTGCTGCGTGACTCGTGTGCCTCGTAGTTCTTAACAGTTTTTGTTTTCCGCGTCGAGCTGGAGTCGCGCGGCGCTAGCAGTCAAAGAGAGCTAATACAGTAAATGGAAACTGCTGTCAGTATGAACCAGATTAGTCAATCCCTATAGCACAAGTGAATTTCAGATAGCAGCTCAAGCATGACCACTATGATCACAGCCTAGTGTTTATGTATACACAGAAACAATGAAGCGGCCTGGCAATTACTGGAAATACATTCCTCAAGCTTTCAGGCTATGCCAAGCTTAAAATTGTGGTCAGCTCATGTGGGAGAAACTAGATCAACTTGGATTGCATTGCAGCAGTTGTAATTGAATTGTATATTTTGCCTTTCCATAAAACTTCCAGTGCTCAGTGCACAGCAGCCTAAACAGCCGTGACATACAGTGCCTTCTGTGCCTCCAGATCTCACAGGTACAGAGCCCTGCCACCTCTTCTCTCCTCCTGCACAGCAGACACCATCCACCAAATCCCGCCTCTCCAAAGCCAGGAGGGAGCCAGATCCAAGCCCAAAGCAGTTGGAGCCCCTGGGATTTGCTGTGACTAGTGACGGAAAAAACACGGCTTTGGAGCAGAGTCTGGCCCTGCCCCAGCCAACAGGAGTTCTGCTGTTCCCTTCAGCTGGGCTGGGGTCACAGTCTGCAAGTTTGCACAAGCAGCTGACAGTTTGGTGACTAGAACATCTACCTACCACAGTGAAGTTTGCAAAATAAGACAAGAAATGCCAGTTTTTTCCTTTTACTTTTCTCCTCCCCGAACTACTCTTCCATCAATGTTTTCTATTGCAAGTCCTTGCTCTTTTCCAAGCTTAATGATTCCATGACTCTGACCTTTACAGCCACTTTTTTCTTTATCTTAGTATTTCAAATAATTCAACTGCATTTTATATATACATACATACATACATATATATATATATATATATGAATGTATTTTAGACATGACATATGCATATATTAAATCATTTCCTTGTCTCATGTACTGCACTGACTCACAGTCACCCTGACTGCTGGCAGAGTTTGGCCACCCTCACACCCTCATCCTGTCCTCAGCACCTGGCTGGGGTCCCAAAACACTGCACTCTGCTCCCTGAGCCACTCACTCGCCCCAGCCTTCTTCAAGATGCTCCACTCCAGTCTGTCAGGCAATAAACTCATGTTCACCTTCACAAGATTTCTAAATTTTTTACTTCTGTTGAAAATACAGCACTTTCTTCATTTTTCCTCCTTATCTGAGAAGTCAAAAGATTTCTGCAGAAAGTAACTTGGCTGAGGTATAATTTCAAAAGCAAGTTTTCTATATAAACCAGTTTTCAAGAGAATTTCTAGCTCGACACAAGTTTAGTTTGTCAAAACTCTTCTCTTTGTAGCTTCTCTACCTGCTATACCAAAGGAACAAAAAATCAGAAGAAACACTTCCTCACCTCTCCCTAACAGACCAAAGATACAACACATGCACCTATGTACAGAATGAGCTTATTATATGATTTCTTTTCAACTAGAATTGCATAACTCCAGATTTATGAAGGAGCTCCTACTCCTTCTATTCCTGTTTTCCAAAATTTCTAAGCTGTAGTAACTATTATGTCTAGCAGTTTACCCTCTTTCACCTATCAAAGCAGTCTACCTCATTTTTCTTACTAAAAATTCACTTCTGTTACCCAGTATTTGGGCAGCACCATCAGAAAGAAACACTGGGCTGGAAAAACCAAAGACAAGCTATAATTTAAATCTTCTAATGTATCATACTAGTAATGCAATTAATACTTGGCTAGACTTCTGAAATACTGAAATTCATGTTGGAGGGAACATGGGGGATGATGTGCAAATTTTACTTGATCAAAAGAAAAGGACAATATTTATCCAGACATTTTTGGACATTCCATAATGCTTTCATTGGAGTAAAGCTTTCAGATAAATAGTTCTCTTCTCTGAAATGCATCAATATTTCTAATCACAAAGCTGTGCAGGGAAGAACCCTTATGCTGTATACCAAAATCAAGGAAACTTCTACTGGGGGAAGAGAAATGATATTTCAAAAGCTGACTTCTGTTGTACTCTGTCATTTGGCCCACAGATCAGAACAAATAAACCATTTTCATTGAAGCTGCTTCCTCCAGCCACTTTTTCTTGCAGAAATTTGTTCTGAGGCATTTCCTGTCAGTGCTTCCCAGCATTCTCCAAAGTTTGCATTTTTTTAATATATATAAATTTTACTGTCCATGGCAATAAATATCATTTCTGTCATCTGCAGCTATCAATATTTCTCAGAGACTGCTTTTCCATCTCATGTGGTTGTGATGAGCTTTCAGATTTGGCTCCCAGCACTGATCCCTTCTTGGCTCAAGAGCAAAGTAAATCTGCAGTAGCCATTAACTATTATTTTAACTAGATCTGAGGCTTCAAGAACCCTACTGCAGTCTCTTAGTTCACTGTTGCACGAGGAGCTGCAAATGCCAAAATGAAGATAACATAAAATAAAAGTGATATTCCTGAAAGGTCCAGGTGTAATTGTCAAAATCCTGTCCCTTGCACTGAGCGTGAATTTCACATGTATAAGAATGATGCTAAAGCTATAGGAACAAACCCAGGGATGGAGCCATAAAATTATGGTGCATGTCTGATGGGATCGAGATGCATTTCCCCTGTTGCAGGGAGATACCCAGTGCAGCCAGGACCCACAGCAAGATGGGACTCCAGGCAGCCAAAAGACAGGCACACATCCAAGGTGGAAATCCACATGGGCAGAACAGAAACACAGGCAGAGCAAAGCACATGTCTTTGAGTTGGGCATCAAAGTGGAGGGGTAGGTGACTTCAGTGAAACACCTCTAAACAGTAACAAAAACACTGCTATACAGACTTTATTATAGTTACTCATTTAAGAGAAATGTGGGGCTTACATGATTAAGCAAGTAAAAGCCAAAGGAAAAATACCCCACAGTACTCCTCTTGCATATACCAATAAGGCTTTATATATCTATATAATACAGACTTCTTACATTATTCAGCCAATGGTCTGTAATTAGAGATCAAAAAGCGTTCCCACAACTCAAGATACATGCACACACTATTCGGTGCGTCACTATGCCCAAAAAGATCATTTCCTCTGTCACATTACAGTGAAAAACCAGTGCACATTTGCTAGAAATATAAAATATTTCTATATTTCTATTTATATTTTCTAGCTGAAACACTAGATCTTCTTCACCATATCTAAAGTAAAATTAGCTTTTTTACCTCACCCTTCTTAACTTCAGTACCACTGTGAGTTCTGCTAGAGAAGCTAGATAGTCAATGTATGCACCCCTCTGGTGATACCTATAGCTTAAGACAATTCAAACAGAATCAGAAATCGCCTTTCTTCTTCCTGAAAACTTTAACTGCTCACACATTTTCCTGCTGGCTTCACTTCGAAAAACTACATAACAGCATTATTTTTATCATGGGACCCAGCTTTTTTATTCCCAGAATAGGATTTGTAGGAGAACACCCAGGCAGAGTGAAACATGCCCACTTGAGCTGCCCAGCCTGCTGCAGCAGCTGCTCTGTTTGACAGCTGAAAACTGCATTTTCAGTCACCAGTCCTTGCAATTTTTCGGAGCTCTTGCATCAGCTCCTGCAGGCTCTGGAAACTGGTGCTGGGGAAATCTGTGCAATGGCTGAGAAATGGAAAGGGAAACCCTGGACAACCACGTAAAGCACACATGTGGGGCCACAGCTTGTCATTAGGGCCACTGATGTCTCAGCCTCTGTCTCTACCAGCTCAAGGCTCATAGGCAGCCTCTGTCCCACAGGGCTTATTCCAGCCAGATGTTTGTACAGAAAGCAGGTACAGACAAATGTCAACATCACTTAAGCAATGCCTAAACACTTGTTTATTCACACTGCAGACGTCTCACCACTGCAATGCTGTGCTTGTCCCCAGCACTTCAAAGAGGCCTCAGAAGCCAGCTCTTTGTGTGGTGTGGCAGAGTGTGCATTGTTCTCATTACCACTCACAGAACTCTCATCCAACCATTAAATTATATAGCTTTCATCTGTTTCTTAAGAAGACAAGGCTAATGCAATCATGCTGAGTACGTGCATGTGTGTGTCCATCCATGTATCTCCCAGCAATTTTTGAGCATCTGCCTGACTTTGATCACTGCTGGCAGAAGGTCAGAGACCTTGACAACAACAAGCTCATGAAAGTTGTCAGGAAAATGAGCACCTGGTCTGAAATAGGGAAAACATGCTTACAGTCCCAAAGCAGAAAAAGCCTTCCAGCTCACTCTTGGACTCTAAAGGATCCACATGAGTTGCAAGACCAAGAGAAACAAGGCTCTGCCAGGGCTGCAAGCATCATATTGAAGCATCATAGCAGCAAGAGACACCACAAGCTGTGGCATTCCATGAGGTACCCTGGTCCCTCAGAGCTACCTTGAGCAATGCAGTTGCCTCCTAGGTCTTATTATTCCAAAGAGAGAGAGAAACACCAGTTTTCCCATCCATATCACCTTTGATGACCTCAACATGCCAGCTGAGACACTGAGGATTCATGCCATATAACTGTCATGGACCACAAGGAACCTCTGATCTTGCAGGACTCAACAGGGGCTTCAGTTTCAGAAGAAAACAGAGCTGGAAGAGGTATACATGTCAGGGAGAGAAAAATTACCAAAAAAAATTAGTGGTGAAGAAAGTGCAACAGGATACTTTCTTGCAGGTATTTCCTGAGGAAAGTAAAAGGAAAGATATTCCTTTTACAGCTGCAAAGATAGTTTAAAAAAAAATCACACTGCAATTCTTCAGGATTCAAGCTTCTACATTCACACAGTAAATAGATTTAGATATTTTTGTCCTCTTCCCCTGACTAGATGCACAGTGAGCTGGGAAGTCAATCCACACACAGCATGATCCCACAAATACTGCAGAGTCTGTTCAAGCCCTCCTCCTGGTCTTAGTGCTGCCAGCTGCTTCTAAATGAATCAAGAGCATTACAACCGGCAGAAGACCAACAGGCGTGGAAGTTGTCTTCCTTCAGATATATTCCTGCCACTCAGCTTCAGAGGACCTAAGCATAAGAACCAAGCTCACTAGGAGGTCACTGTGAAAATGCCACGTTTATAAACATAAATGTACATACAGGTATGCACACGCACCTGTGTGCAGACACAGAGTCCCAGCAGAGTAAACATGGCCAGCTGCTACACCTCTGCATACCATGCACAGTGACATTCTCACAGCTGCCAGGAGAGCACCCTTTTGATATACAAACTACAGAGGTGAACTTCAGCTATTTTTAATGACATAGGGTGAGTGCTGCTTCTGGCAAGTGAACTACAAAAGCTAATATTTAAACAGCAGTAGCAATAAAAGCTATTAGTTCCAGGCAGCAGAAAATATTTACGTTAAGAAAAAGAAAGTTCTTTTCTCCTCTTTTTTTTCCCCTTTCAAAAAAAATTGTCGTTTCAGGTAATCACTCACATCAGTAGGAGCTATGTTCTGTTTGGTGGCTGCAGCTTGAGCACGTGAGTCTAAGTCCTAGCATTAATCAGATTTTTAATTCCCTAGACTGCCCTAGCTCTTGCCCATTTTTCAATTTTTTTTAATCATCTTATTAATGCTTCCATAAAAACAAGTGAAATATCCCCACAACCCATCCTTCCCTCACTTCAGCTGTAAATTTTGTTCTATTCAGACAACAAACTGAAAACTTTTTTGAGTGGCTTAAAAGTCAATTTTAAAAGCATTTTGCCTACACATCTTTTTTTCCTTCATTTCTGAAGTGCTTTATATTGTTTTACTTTTTTCAACAAAGCACTGAAAGGCAAAGAAAACCCCTTTTGCTTGCTATATATATGTCATCACAAAACAGTTTCAAAGAAAATTTCACAGAAGATTGCTTAAATTTTAACAAAATCCATTCATACACCTTCATTTTTGGATAAGCCAAGGCATCCTAGTACATAGCTGGCTCCCAGCTAATCTTCAAATCCCATTGCCACAATACCTGCTGTTGGGGTGCTGGTATTTCCGTGTGCAACTGATACATCTTGCCACATAATTTTAGTATTTCAAGGTCTAAAACAAGGTATTTCAAGAAAAAGATGGCCATTCCGTAATAAGCCGTTCACATTTTTAGTGCAAGTTAAGGCGTCTCTCGTCTATCACACATTCACCAAAGAACAGGGCTTTTGGAACTACATCCATAGTATACCCCAGATATATCAGCAAGGTTAAATTCTTTAGTATAAGCTTATTCCTGAAGAAACATTTTGAAATGATTTGCAAGGGGGCACGCATGAATTTCAATTTAAATTATTCAATATTATTGAAAAATTTTAAAGATTCATTCCTTGTGCGATACTCAGCAACCACAAATGTAGGACACAGATCTTGTTGTTCACGTGGTGCAACACTTCCTTCAACAGGCACCACCTGAAGAAGCTGAGGGGCAGACACTGATCTCTTCATTCTCCTGTCCTGTGGCAGGACTCAAGGACATGGCATGAAGGTGAGGCAGGACAGGTTTAGTTTGGATATCAGGAAAAGACTTTTCCACTGAGCGGGTGCTTGGGCACTGGAACAGGCACCCCAGGGAAGTGGTTACAGCACCAAGCCTGACAGAACTCAAGAAGCATTTGGACAATGCTCTTAGGCATATGGTGTGACTCTTGGAGCATTCTCTGCAGGGCCAGGAGTTGGACTGAACGATCCTGATGGGTCTCTTCCAACTCAATATGTTCTATGTAACAACTGGAAAGAGAAGCCTGGAAAAAGGAAGACTCGAGGGAGACCTCAGAGCGGCCTTCCATTTTCTGAAGGGAGTCTACAAGAAAGGTGGGAAAGGACTTCTAACAAAGCCATGCAGAGGTAGAACAAGGGGCAATAGCTTTAAACTGACAGAAGGCAGATTTAGATTAAATATTATGAAGAAATTCTTTACCGTGAGGGTGGTGAGGTACTGGAACAGGTTGCCCAGAGAAGTTGTGCCACATCCTGGCAGTGTTCAAAGCCAGGTTGGATGGGGCCCTTAGCAATCTGGTCTAGTGGAAGGTGTCCCTGCCCATGGCAGGGCTGCTGGAACTAGGTGATGTCCAAGGTCCCTTCCAACTGAAACCATTCATTCTATGATTATGATCTGGCTTAAAATAACAAAAAATAAAAGCATGGTGCATTAGATATGTTCCAATGGGCATTTTAAGTCAGAAATCTATCCAATATTATACAAGTAAAAGACCACTTTTTAAATTTTTTTCTCTGCTTTTGTTTATAAGTTGTTAAATAAGAAGAAAAAAACCACCTATATGTCTGCATGTGGTTTCATTAACCAGTGTGATGCACTGCAAACTGAGAGAACAAAATTTTCACTTCCCTTCCACTCTAGTAAAAGTGCAGTGTGGAAGTCACAGCAAATGTTCCCAGCCTCCCAGGTAAAAATTACATTGACTGAAGGCAGCCTGAAATTCTCGTCTCACATTATTATCTCTAAGTTCATATGAAGACTCATAATTAAAAACAGCTTTTAAATTCCAGTGAAAAGTGAAAGGTTTCAGATAGTCTGGTAGAAGTGAAATAGAAAATAAGCAAAAAAAAAATTTTTGAAGTTCCTGTCCCTTAGCTGAATTTTCTGGGGAGCACACAGAAGAAGAAGGCTGGCCAGGCTGCTATATTCAGGGGAGGGGTGGGCATGCCCACCCTGCCTACACCCAAACTGACCCCACACGACTCAGGAAAACACACCTAAAATCTGATTCACACCCAGCACTGGTGAGCAGCAAGGGTGAATTTGTCTTCTGCATCCTATTTTCTTGTCCTGTTCCCGTGTCCAAGAGCCTAAGCAGCTATGCCAACACATGACTTCTATTACATTCAGGGGGCTGCTGCCACAGCTATGTAAGCCCTGGGGCAAGATAAAGCAGCATATTCCCCTCCTGGTGAGTATTTCCAGCCTGGCATTAATGGAAGCTCTGGACAAAAATAAGAGATGCATCTTTGCAGCTAGTGGGACTACTGGATTTTCCCCTCCATGTTCGCTTGGTGGTTTTGAATTAAATCAAATCGGAGGGCTAGGAACAAGCGCTCTCCCAAAATAGCGCAGCTCAGCCTCGTTGCAGGGAAATCGTCTTGGGTCTCCAGTTTCTGCTGTGGACACGGCCTCTGACTCGGGGGTGCCAAGCTGAATTCTCCCGGCACAATTTCGTCAAAACCTCTTCAAGTCAAGACAAAAGTAAAGCCATGAATGCTCCTTATTGCAAGCGTCTCTGCTGAATAGCTTGGTATTGCCCTATTCCCTATGACAATGGAGTTAAGGGAATGAAACATGTTGTTTGGAAACAGTAAAAAGCTGTCAGCAGTAACCACTGTCAATACTCATGCTGGGCTAAGCTTGGTACTCCCGCTTGTCATTTATTTATTTACTTATTAAAAAACATGTTTGATATAAAGCAGTTCTGCAGGCAAGCAACAATGCCAAACTAATAAACCAGTGATTAATTTTGTTCTTGTCCTAGGTTTGTTTTCTTCTTAATAGTCTACGTAAATACATTAGAGAAAACATTCATTTGCCTAGACTTTATGTGGTATGAAGCAAACCCAGAAGCATTTTGCAAAGGCAGCTAGTTGTCACAGAAGAACTGGGAGGGCAAACAGAAAAGAAAGACATGAAAAACATATGTAGAGAGCTGCATGCAAGCTGTAGAAAGGAACAAGAGACATTACAATTAAAAAAAAAATTTGCTCAGCAAATTCTAAAATGCTGCCAGTCTAAGAAATGGTGTTACAGTCTTCAGAAGGCAAGAAATAGCCAGATGAGGAAAAGCAAAACAAGAAGTTATTAATAATTTTAGAGAGAAGAATAAAAAAGGAATGTTTGATGGAGGTCTCCACTGGTCACTTTGCATATATAGAGGTGCTTAAGATTTTAGATGTGTTATCTGGATGTTTTCCCTTTAACAGCCAGCAAAAATCCTAACTCATATAGAGAAATACTTGTCATGGAGACTTTGCTTTTATTTCTGTGCCTGGGCTGTAGCAGAACAGTGCTCGTAGCAAGTTTTCTTAGACTGTTTTTGGTGCTAGCAGCTTCCTTGCTCCAAAACAGTAAAGGGTATGTTCCTTCCCAAGAGCAAGGAGGGAAGCAATTCATGGAGTTCAAGAGTGCTGTTAATGCTGCTCGACCGGTCAGAACACTCCAGGTCTCAGAATGTTCTGCATACTTCTCATGCTAACAGTTTTACAGACAAAGAAGAAAACTCACTTTGCCAAATTGAATCCCCCCTCATAAAAATTCTTCAAACTGCAGCAAAGCTTGAGAAACAGAGAACATCACGTTCCATCTCCCTTTGGGGCAGTGGCAGCAGAGAACCCACTCCTACTGGTTTGTTGCACGCCCTCACTTACTGCCAACTCCAGTGACAGCTTGGGTCATGCAAAAAAATACAGAAACAGATAAAACAGCCATATTCCCCACACTGGATGGTGGGAGATAAACAGTCCCCCAGGAATAGTTGGGAGCAATAGCATCACTTCCAAAAGGTGCAACTTTGATGCACTAGGAGGTCATTTTTTTTAAATGCCTAGAAAACATTTATATTCTATTATACTTGTGTGTATTCTATTGCACAATAGAAAAAATATTGTGCATTTAATTTTTTGCCACATAGTATGGGAAAGCTATTTTAAAAATGCTTTGAAGAACACTCCAGAATGTTACTGGTATTGTTTTCATAATTCCAACTTAGCAGGCTACAGAGAAGAAAATGTTAATGAATAAATTACAGAAACTTCTACTAAAAATGCCCTAGCAAGTAATTTTTCTGAAAATTATATAAACACTGTCATCCTGTCAACCAAGATATTTGCATGGCCACCTAGGCCACATTGCGCAAAAGCCTTCCATTTAAGAAAATAGATCCATTAAATTAAGGTGTCTTTAAACCTTCAAGATTATAAGAAAAATACCATGGTTAGTAGCAAGAAAGCTTACTCCATTTTACACCATGCATGTGAAGTAGTGTACAACACACTGGCAAGGAAGACAGACAAATTCAAAGCCAAGATCTTTGCATTTGGTTCTGGATAGAGCATGGGGCTATCTTATCCTTGGAAAAGGAATATTTAGTAGCTGAGCATCATCTCCCACCCCAGGAGTCTCTCTGTACTGCTTTCACAGCTTTTGGTTTCAGTGAAGCATAACCAGTCTTGGTAGAAAGTTGTTGCCAAGGTTATCTCTAGTAACTAAACCCAGCCTTTATGTGGTTTTAACAGACAATTTGAGATGGAGACAGACAATTTCTTCAGGGAGAGCCAAATAGCTGACTTCCAGGGTGATGTAATCCTCTTAGGTCATTGCAAAGTAAACCCGTAAGCGCCACACTCTCTCTTGTTGGGGTTTCCCTCCACTCCCCCAGAACATGGGGTGTAGGAGTGAAAGTCTTCAAGCACTCAGAGAACAAAGTGCAGCCTGATACCTCCAGGATGCAGGGCAGAGCTAAGACTCTTCCCTTCCAAATAATAAAGAATTTCCAGCTCTCACTCACTGACACAGGGATGACTCTCACGATCACAGTCCTGATTCATCACCCTAAAGACCTCGCAGCTTCTGCGAGGGAATTCCAGATACAGAAGAAATGGCTCCCAGAGCAAACACAACCAGAGGCAGCCCTTGGGGCTGAGCTGAACAGGGACAGCCAGCAGCCATGTTTGCCCTTGCCTCATTTCCCAGCATGGTGAAGCAGTCAGAGCAAGGTTGAAGGGAGATCACCCTGCAAGGATGTTTGTCCAAGTGCTCTGAGATGCCCTAACTCATCCACAAGTGAGCAGGAAGAGCTGCACTGTTGAAATACAGATAGAGTTTGATTTTCAAGTCATGATGGTAAACCAGATATCAATACCTGCCCTTTCCACAAGTTTGTATTGAGAGCATTCCTGCCATAACTTTGATAAACAGACAAATCCAGTATACACCTTAGCAATTTTAAAAGTTCTGTCAATTAATGTTATTTGAATTTTCACCAGTTCCCCTGAAACCTTTAAAAATCTATAAAAAACTTTTAAATCTTGCCTTGGCATGCTTTCCCCACCCCCATTTTAACTTATGATTTTTACAGTCCACACTAAATAATCAATATTAGTTAAAATCTTCAGTTCTCTCTAGAGGACAATGCCTTCCAGGTTTTATAATAAAATACCACAATGTTCAATCAGACTTGTATATCATAGATATATATTGTAAAATAAACATCTGAAGGCAGCCATGATTGAAACTCTGTAGAGCCAAGAATTACTCACTGCCTTTTAGAAAGCAGATGATGTTTACTCTTCCCTAAAGTTTCTGCCTTGTGAACATTTCTTTCACACATCCTTCCCAGGATTACAATTCATTCTTTGATAGCCCTCCATGAACCCTTATCTCAGTTTGCATGACATGCAATCATTCAAAATTGCAAACTGAATGTAATTGCCATAGACAAGTGTTAATAGATTTTAATAATGCTTTATTAGACTTTATGCAAATTGGACTGCACTGAAAAATCTGAATAAAATCTCAGCTTTAGCAGCAATTTCCTCCCCTATGCTGTCTTGAAACACAGAGAAGGAAGAGGAAGCCTTAATTAGTAGTTTCTGATGGGATCTGATGATGAAAATGTTCTTCTTATGAATAGATATAGGTGACAAATATTATCTTTAAACCTGTAAGTTTCATGATTCATTAATTAGCACTGAGGACTTTTCTCAGGGGATGATTTAATATTAATACCAGCCAACAGATTTTTTTTACATTAGGATTTTTATCTCTGTAGAAGTGTGGATGATTTTTCAGAACAGTGTTATGCTGACTACACTTTAGAGCATTCAGTTGACTCACATTTTGGTGCATAAATAAGTAAAGAGGAGAAAAGTAACATATGAGCAGAGATTTTTGAAAAATTAATACAAAAATAATTCAAAATAATCCATTCTAGTAAGTAAATCTGAGTTAAATTATAACATAAAAGCTATTCAAGACTAATAACCATTGCTTTATTCTTCAATTCCTTTTGTGCTGCTTTTTCTTCAGGACAAAATCTTACGATGCATGGAAGATTTCCATCTGCAGGATAACTTCTTGGTGTCAGTGGGAGAGGCACACAAATCAACCACAAATAGCCTACACGTATTTTTATTCTTTTATTTAACTCATGAAAGAACTATATTATAGAAAGGAGCATATTCATGGGACTATTTTTAGTTCTGCCATTATTAATTAATACTAGAGGGAAAATATCTCAAAATAGTTCAGTTTCTTCTGCCTACCCATACACATAGACACTGCAATTTGCACACCACATACACCATAGTTAGGGAATCCTTCCAGGGTAGAGTTCCTTTGGAAGCATTGCTATTTCATGTTACTGACAAAGCTATCATATTTCTTCCTGAATCTATGAAGAAACAAAAGAAAAGCCTAATGTCATAACTAGCCAAGGTGATATAATATTACTTCAGGTCTTAGAAACAGCCAACCCAAATATTTTCTGTTGACAAGCTCCACTGAACAGTGCAGGAGCCAGGCATTACATCACATATGCCAGATAACACTTCCTATCTTGGATTAAGAAAATCTGCCACAAGAGTATTAATAGTTGCTCCATTTAGAGATAAGGAGATCAAATTACCAAAATCTTACAGTGGTTTACTCAGAAGCAGTAAGAGCCTGGCTACATTTAAGTTGGTGGCAAAACTTCAACAGAAGTAGGGTTCCACTCACATATTTACTAAGCCAGCTCAAATCCTTCCTCTTCCATTCCTTATTGCCCACCATAAAGCAATTACTAGGCATAAAACCAGCCTTTCCCTATGAACACAGTGCAAATCAATAGAACTTTAAAATTCACATACAAGATAAACAAAGATCATTTGTAGCAGATATACAGCAGTGTGACATGCAGCAGCTGTAACTCAGAATGTAAGAGAACATTTAAAATAAAAACAAACACAAACCAATCCAACCACAAGGCAAAGCTGAAAAGCAAACCCGGAGTTTGAGTTTTTTAAGTTAAAACAGATTGAGACCATTTTTGGTAGAACACTAACTTCAATCATTTTCAAGGAGGTATGACAGAGCACAAAGGAGTATGAGTCTTACTGAAACTGCACAGAACATTTCTCTCCTCTTTGGAAAGCCTCCACCCAACCCACATACCTCACCTGAGATTCACAAGCTCTTTCTGAGCCACCTGAGCCACCCTGCCACGGCAGCCAGGCCAGCTGAAGGGTGTGAGCAAGGCCCTCACACTGCTCATCACTTTCATTATTACTGCAAATCAACAGAACGTCACTGCAGTGCCACAGAGCCAGGGACACTGTGGGTTTGGGACAGGGACAGGCTGGCAAAGTTGTACCAGTGGCACGTGTGACTCGGTTGCTTTGAGGGTCTTTTAATTGCATGTAAGCCGACAACACGTAAAGCTAAAAATAAAAAATATAGGTTTCTCAAATGGAAATGATGACTAACCCTTAATGATAATTAATACCAGGCACTCCCAAAGACCTTTTTTCATCTACAAATGAAACTAATTACTAGGACTTCTAGCTTATAGTTTGCTGTGTTGCAGAACAGCAGCAGCTGGGCTGTCTTTTTTATTTACTCTTGAAGAGCTTTCAGTAAATCTGTTTCAAATTTTGTTAACCCTACTCAACCTCCACACCCTCCCCTTTCTACTCCCCTCCACCCCCAATACTCATTCATGAGCTACAGCTGAGTAAAGTGATTTATAATAGTGCAATGAACTGCAAAACATGCTCTGGCAAAGGAGCAAATTCCTCCGCCTTCCCTCAGATACCATCAGGTGTAACTGCAAATTCTGCCATACCCTTAGCACAGAGAGAGCAGATAAGCAAGACAGTGACTTTTCCTCCGCAAGCTTGCTTGCTGGAGTGGGATGCAATGGAATTACACCCTGCCCCCCCCACTACTAGCCCCATCATGCCCAGGCATAGTGCAAGAAAGGAGGAGGGTCAGCTAATCCCGGGGCTTCTTTTAAAGCCTCTTGGATACAGTGAAAGGAAGCAGGAGAAAGCCTGTTATCCTAACTTCAGGTTCTATTTTGCTACTAAGAAAAATTTGCTGATTAGTAAGTCGTCCACAGGGATTTTCAAATCCAAGTCTGCTTACAAATAGGAGCAGTGAGATATGGTTTCCTCAAACTACCCAACATAAATGCATCTGGTTTACTGTCTAAAGCTTTTTTTTTTTGTCTTTCCCTTCTCTGCAACATTATCGTGCAGTGACTATCTGGACTGAAATAAAGCCATCCCACAAGAGTACAAAAACAGCTCTGCAGGGTGTATGATTTTATTGCACGCCTGATACTTCATTTTATTTTATGTCTTGACTCCTAAAGCTAGGTCAAATTCCCAGCTTTCCTCAAATGGAAATAAGCCTTGAATTGAACTAGTTTTGGAGAACATTTTGTAAATGTGAACTATGAATACAAAAAGAAAAAGAACAACTAATTGCTGTTAAATTCTGTCTCAGCAGTACTGAAATATACAGCTGTTCCCACAGTGGACAGCACAGTTTGACTATTTCAGCCACACAAAGGGTGAAAGAAATTATTAGATGGCACAGGAAATTGAGCAGCTTTTCTAACTGGAAATAAGTCAGAGACAATGTTGGTATAATCAGTGTTACGTTGCACAAAAGTGGACCGTGTTAAGATATATCCTTTAAAAAATATATAAATAAAAATATATATGGAAATATGTTGGAAATATGGAAAGTATGGAAATAATTATTGAAATAATATAAATAAATATATAAATATGGAAACATGTTTTATTTTTTGTTTGCCTTTTCATACAGGGCCACAAGTCTCCTTTTCTGTTAGACCTCCGTGGATAATGAAAGGCAGTTTTGAAGGTAAGTTTTGAAAAGCAGTCCAAAGGCAAGCATCAGCAGCAATTTGAAAATTCTTCTAAAGAAGGATCCAGAATGTAGACAGCTTGCACCACACCTAAAAATGTCAACCCTAGCTTTTATCAACATCTTAAAAAAAAAACCACAGACTTTGCCTGCTATTGGCAATAAGGCAGAAACTGCTTCTATCAGCACATCTAAACACAAATTTTCATGTTCACTTCAAATGAAGCTGAACACATTTAACGGTGTGGTCAATCATTTGTGTATTTTATTTTATTTATCATTAACTTGTTAAACAAAAGGATATCAAGAAAACCTTGCCTGGGTTCTGGATGAGACATTTCATTAACACATAGCTCAACAGAGGACCGTTTTCCAGAAATGCACAGTAAAAACTGAGGATACTCAGGAGACTGGAAAATGGGGAAAATCATCTAAGTGTCACACAAAAGAAATAGGACCCTTTTAATCTTGCAGGCATTTTTTAAACTCCTTTTGACAATCCCTTCAGGAGGGATTCTTGCTATTCAAGAAGTCACTTTTCAGTAACTCCCTTATGGTAACTTCAATCAAAACTAAAAGAACCAATACACCATCAGGACATCACAGCAAGGCTGCCTGAGCTATTATCATGAGTTTTCATTTCTATTTTTGTAGTACCTGCTGTCATGGCATATTTGCAGTAGAGCTCAGCAATAGTCCTTCAAGTACAACAGAGCCCTTCTGATAACTCCAGCACTATTGCAAGCACCCATTCTTGCCAAGCAGGCTTTAGCCCTTGTGTATTTAAAGTTGTCTTACACTTTTACAGCTTGATCAGCTCGGTAAAACACACCAAGAGGGAAAAAAAAGACAGACACATTGTAAAGCAGATCTTACAACTTGTTCCTGAAATACCACCCATGTTCTCACTATTAGGACAGCATATTTACAGCATGGTATTCAGCCAAGGTGGTGTTAAAGGCCTACATAAACTCAAGCCCTGACCTAAAAAATGTCTCCAAAGGATCTAGGCTCAGCTTGGAGACAAAGCACTTGGGGCTCCACACATGCAGAGAGCCCATGTCTGCGGGCAGCAGCTACTGACCCAGACACCCACTTCTACTGAGACTGGTACAGAGTTCACTCTGCATCTCCCAAACACAGCAACACTCTTCAGCAGCACCTCACTAAAACCCAGGCAGCACATTTGTGCCACAATTGAAAGGGTGTACTTTGCTCTGGGAAGTAATTCCATTAAAAACAAGACTACTGCACAGCTCTGCTTTGGGGCTCTGGCATCACAGCTTTTCCTCCACAGAGCCAACAAAAATAAGATGGGACAGGCAGGAGTGATACCCTGCACTGCCAACACAGATCTCCCTGATTTGTAGCCCTTACCCCCATGCAAGCAGACTTACAGGTGGGGCAACAGCAGCACCATCAGGAAAATGGGAGGCTTTAGGAAGAGCAAAGCTATGAAAAATGGTGTGAAACTTGCCTGGCACTTGAAAGTACTGATGCTTTTTTCATAGTAGGAAACAGGAGCTCAGCTTTTCTGCTTGCTCAGAGAGGTGCAAAGCAATGGTTCTATAAATGCTAGTGATGTACTTCTAGATTTTCTGTGGATTCAGTGAGGTGAGAGGCATTCTAAGGCCTCTTTGCTAAAAAAAACATGAGCACAAGCTGCAAAGGAGGCACATTTGGAGTAACAAGGAGTATTTATCATTCTTACCTTAAGGCTTGCAAAAGTCTAAGTGAAAAAATGCCCAGAAGATATCAGTCAGTCATCGTGAATGGTCAGTCAGAAAGATTTTCTAGCTTTTCATCTTGCATCCCAGCAAAGCACTGCTGTATTGACGCATGATGAACATGTACACCCCTTTCAGGTGTTTTCATGTAACACATGAATATGTACACCCCTTTAAGACAAACTCTAAAATGCTCTGTGCTCTCTGTAACAGCTACTGAGGCTCCTGCCCCTTCTTCCCCCATGCAACATACACCCACAGAAACTAAACCAATGGGATTCCCCAGAGATAAAGCAAAGTTCTTCAGCTTCATACATGAGAAAGAAAAATAAGTTTGCTGCCACATTCAAAGTTGCATCCACCGGCCTGAATTGTTTCCCTACTTGTTTATGAAATAATATTTCATAAACTCTACTCAAGATGAGATGCAGAATTCCTTATGAAAAATAATCTAAATACCACACCCTGAAATGCAGTTTGAGAGTTTTATCCTGTCTTCATCTGCAAGCAAAGGAAAAACACTTATTTCCCTTCCAACCACCACGTCTACCTCGCTGTCAAACAACAGCCCCCAGCTGACAATCTCAGGACCAAATATGTTTCCTGTAGCAACACTTTGATCTCCAATTGCAACTAACCTAGAAGGGTAATAGTTACATTCGAGGTCACAAGGAGGTCTTGACCTCAGTTATTTCACCCTTCTCCAAAGAAACTTCTGCTTTAATCATCAACTTCCGGGTAATCTATTAGTAACTGGCATAAATCATACATCAAAATGGGCTCAGGCATTGTCACAAGGGTTACAAAATGATCCATTAAGCTCTTCCTCCTCTCCCCAAGCAAACATTGGATTCTGACTTTTCAAAAATAAAAAAGTTAATCAAAGATGTGCCTTAAACTTTCAATTCCTGAGCATATTTATTCTTCTTGAAAACAGCCAGGAGAAAGGGAGGTGGAAAAGAGTAACCAAAGACAGAGCTGTCCTGAGATGCTGCTCAGTGTGATAAGCCAACATACCAAAAAGCACATTTGTGCCCTCTCTCACCCATGCTTTCTCCTCACCACCATCCCAAAGACATACAAAACTGAAGACTGAAATAATTCAGGGAAAAAAAAAAACCTGTGAGACTTGGCACATGTAAATTTTGCTGCCTGACTTCACCATCACTGATTACAGCTGACGGAGAGTTAATAAAAGAGCAAAGCTGGCTGTCGGAGCAGATTAGTGTGTGTAAAGGACAAGACAAAAGAATAATGCCATCATTATTATTTATGGTCATTAACTGGGTTGAGTTCACTTCTACAGTACCCTACCTGAGCAGTAAAAATGATCATCTAAACATGAAATACTACATTTAGAGTTAAAACACTAGCACTTTGCCTGCACATTGGCTTGATCCCTTTTATAAGAGGTATTTGATTCTGGAATTAGCCAGAGTGGGTAACACAGGTTTAGACAATGAGAGTAGGAAATCCATTGGATTTTTGACCTTAACAAAGAACAGTGCTTCTCTAGTGATGGAGCAGATAAAAGCTCACTGCCTCCTTGTCAAAAACAATTGAAAGACAGGCACTGTGGGAAGGACAGGAGAAGTAATGGTGGAGCACAACGGACAGTACAATGGAAGTGGAAATATCAAATACAAGCAAGGAAAGGGCATCTAAGAGGCTGGAAAAACGGGAGCATGTGGGGAGCAGGATTCTGGGTGGAAGGCTCTGGTGGCAGGGACCTGAGAAAAAGTGCAATGATAGAGATAAGATGGGGCTGCTTTGAGCAACAGATGAATTTCAAGACAGATACCATGAAGGTGGTGCTCTGGCTGGAAGAGAGAATGATGACGACTGGGGAGCAGGAGGAAAATCAGATGAGCAGAAACCTAAAGCCCGAGGCAAAACATGGTAGAACATCTCACAGAAAGCACCATGGAGAGGCATGGTGCTCTCCTTGGAATAGAACTATAGCCTTTGGGGGCCTGTGTCCAGAGGAAAGCAAGGCAGTGTCAGATGCTACTGCTGTAGCAGCTGCTGTGTATCTCTGGTCAGAGTAGGCATGGAGAGTCCTAAGTACAGGTTGGAAAGTGTAACTTTCCTGATCTGGTACTCCAGGAGCACTCCAAATCCCTGAGATGGTTGAAAACTGCATCAGCCCTTGCTGTTTGCCCTTCTCTGCTGCCTCTTATCTTATTTGCTCCTTGTTGTTTCTGTCAAATAAGATCCCAGGGCTTTTCATCTACACGATCTAAGCTGAAAACATTGACAAACACTTTTTTTGTCCTTGTCTGGCAGAGTGCTTAATTCAGTCATGACTTATTGTCAACAAGAATGTCCATCAGGCATATGCAGATTATAAGCCATGGGATAGGACATCCTCTCATGCACACCTTGAAACCTCATCACAGGGCAGATTGGTATTCACGCTGTGACTGCAGCCACTCTTGCCTGATTTTAGTCATGTACTTCATGGGACAGGGATGAATGAGGGTTCAACTCATCCACTGGTGACCCTTAACATTTAGTCCACATAGTTATATTTAAAAAGCCCTGACTTTTTTTCAGAGAAAACTTCTTTAATGGATTTTAATGTACAGTCTATCCATATTATTATACACACAACTACACCCTAATTCAGAGGCTGTCTGCTTAGTGTGATCCCTGAAGAAAAATGGGGGCTTTCCCTGATATTTAAACTAGAGAAAACGTGATTTTTCAACACTCTTTGCAATGTTGCAATTTGTAATACCTGTATTAAAGGTTTAAACAGAGAAACTGCAGCTGCTGATGAATGGAATAGACCTCGACAGGAATTCTCAATACCAGACCCCTGTGTTGGTCTGTTCATTTATTCATTTCCAAGAGAATAAGGTGTTTGTTTAGACCTAGAGAGATTATATGGCTCTACCTGTGTGAAACTGTCTTTAGCCTGCGCAGCTACTGTTGCTGCAGGAGAGCAGTCAGATTCACACTACACTCTCCCCAGTGCCAGAGAGGAAAATGCCATCTTATCTTCATCAACAGGCTCCAGATTTTGAGATTGCATCCTTCTAAGGAGATTCTGAGTAGGACAATTAAGACATAACTTAATTTTTCATGTAAGCAGAATTATTCACTGTATTTTCTTACACCTTTGTCCATTTGGGATAAAGAAATCCTGTGCTTTGGCAGATTTAGTTTGGATGATATTTCTGTGCTGATGTATAATCAGTTATAATCATACTTTACATTCTTACTTATTTTCTTTATGTATACTTTTAAATGGCAATGATACCATGAATTAACATGCCTCATGCTATAGTCAGAAACATGATGCAGTCACAGAAGCTTAGCCAGTGACAGAGAAGGCTCAGTGGTGACATTCACTGCCACACCAGGAGCAGCACAGGGAGACATCAGGACACTGTAAAATACCGATATCTACAGGTACTCTTTCCCACAGACTGCCTCCTTGCTGAATAGCTAAGAGGACAAGATAGCTGTGGAACATCTTATATTCTTAACAAAGGATGGAGTCATTTCATTCTTTGTGATAAAGAAGAATGCAATAGATGGCTTTCAGTAGTGCAGAGATATTAGTACAAAACACGCTCCAGCAGAAACCTGGATTTTTGTTACTTCCCTAACTATTTTCATCCTCACTTACTTGGGCAGTTTTAATTCTAACATGCAAAGCTTGAAGAGCAATGTATCATATTTAAAATTCAGTTTTTCAGATTGAAACATGCTACAGGAGCAAACCTTAGTATACTGCTGATATCAAGTACCAAGCCTAACTTCAGTCCAGTCCTATCTTCCAACACAGCATTTGCCATACTCCCTACGCTGAGCCCCAGAGGAAACCACGAGTTTTCTTAAGTCACCTAAGGATGAAGAAAGTAAAGGAAATCCTCAGTTATGTCCTCAGATATTTTGACCAATCTGCCTAAACAACTTGCTTCTGACAGTGGAAACTGAGGAAAGATGTTTTGCAGATGTTTTAATCTACCTAAAGAGCTTTGCAAATCTGACAACAGATGATGATGGCACCCTTGAGGGTGGAGTTTGACATTTCCTTAATCTCTTAGATCTGCAATTCAGCGAGCCAAAGGAAAGAATGTACTAAGAATTAGTTTTTCACAACCTTACTCCAACATTTACTAAGTTTTTTTAGCAAAATCTGCCAATTTTTAATGCATATTGACTGCCACAGGAACAAATTGGAAGGGCCAAAAGACAGTGTTTCATATTGGTAAAATACATCTTTATAAAGTGTGACTGTACCTTTTAAAATAATGCCTCAACAAGGCATTATTCAAAAACAGTTAAATGCCATTGAACATAACTTTGGCAGACCAGTGATGGCATTCTGAAATCTTTCTCAAAGAAATTACAGGTCTAAGGGATGAAACACACATAAGGCTAAGCACATATTATAAGACACCTTTGCAGAAATAGTTTGCTCCAAAGTGCGAATTCAGTGTTGGCATTATGTAGGCACAGTTCAATACACAGAGACTAAACCTTCATAGATCCTATGAATAAAAGCAAATCCAGCACTCTTTCATCCTATGGCAATAACACATTGCTCTCTTTTCTAAGGAAAACTTTCATAACCCACCAACTACCAGACTGAATGGACATCAGCTGAGTCACCATGGCATTCATCCCTTGGTCACCTTCATTCTTCAGCCATATTTTACAAAGCAGTTCAAACTGCGCTTTTTTCAAAAAGAAAACTATGACAGAGGAAAATGTAATCAACTTACAGTTTTACAAACACATCTCAAGGCTTTTCAGTAAAATTTGGCTTCTGTGCAAGCTTACAGTACAATGACTAGATGGAGTTCTTCTTTTGAAGTTTTGTTTAAGAAAATTCTCCCAGGCTAAGACCCAGTAAGTTACAGTTTAGCCTGGAGCAAATTTTTACAACCAAGTTATAAACCCCTGGAATAGGAGTTCATAATGGAAACAGCTGCTCAGCCCTCACTCCAGCGGGTGCAAGTATAATAAAAGCTGCAGGAGTTCACATTAACAATGGCGTCCCCTTACACTCTTTCCTGTTACCTATCCATTAAACAAGCAACAATACTTAATAGAAGGAAAGGCAACAGGCTTTCCTCTTTTACCTACAACCCTGCTTCTTCTCTTCAATAACTAGCTAAGCAATTTATAGGTGTCAGAGTACACTCCCCAACACCCAGGTTTCTTTCAGCAAGGCAGGCTTAGGGTAGGCTCTCCAACACTGACATCACACACCAGTGACACAACACTGTAGTCCATTCCAGGCAAGTACTTCATATCATAGGATGCACAAATATTGCACATGACACACATCTGACAGCCTGATACTTGTGCTGGGCAATTCCCACTAAATCTCACCCCCAGCATAGTTCTTAATTCCTTAACCCTCCTTCTCTGGATGATACCTGCAGCATTTTCATAGACAGTTCATAGAATCACAGAATAGTTTGGGTTGGAAGAGACCATAAATATCACCTGGTTCCAACTTCACTGACACGGGCAGGGACACCTTCCAACAGACCAGGTTGCTCAAAGTCCCATCCAATCTGGCCTTGAACACTGCCAGGGATGGGGCATCCACAGTTTCTCTGAGCAGTCTGTTCCAGTGTCTTACCACCCTCATAGTAGAGAATTTCTTCCTAATATCTCATCTGAGCCTACCTGTCACTTTAAAGCCATTGACCCTTGCCCTCCCTTTCCATTTTGGATGTTGCTTCAGAGGATTATAAAAGCCAAATAAATGCACTGCAGACTGTGGATAGGCAAAGAGAGCCCTGTACTATGATCAGGTTGCTTTCTTTCCCTAAGATGGCCCTAGTTTTCCATACACTGCTTTTTCTGCCTTGTCTCCTATTTTCAGCAGATTATGAAAAGAATTATTCTTGAGTTCCTGTACTCCTCTGGGACACAGGTTACCCAAGCAGCAGGTTCTGAGTGTGAAATACATTAACAGTTGAGGGACAACCCCTGACCCCCCCCCACAAGCTGGGATGACACCAGGCTAAAAGGCAACACAATTGTGTATCAAAAACCCAGCAGGAGTTCACAATGACAGCATCATCTCTTTGGACATGTTTTTTCCTTTCTATTAACTAATGGGATATTTTTGCCTAATATTTACCAGTGAGCAGCATATTAAGCATACTGTGAATCTCAATGACACAATAGGATTGTCCCCCACCTATACCAAACACTTCACAGCCAAAGCACACATGCAGCCAGGTGTTGAAATCTGTGCAAAGGACAAACCCAAAGCTGTCTATAGAAGCTTACTTTTCAATGCAGCTAGACTCAGGAGAGAGCTATCAATAATATTGATTTGCAACAGAAGTGTTGTTAGAAAGCAGGCAACTTGAAAGAAAGGAGAGGCACTGCCTGCACAAGAAAGGAGAAGGGAGAGATCAGAGCTTGGGATGCTAGACAGGACTTGGATAAAGCACAATATTTGCTCTTATTTCCAGTATCTCTGTGAGTTTATGTAGGGACTGTCACAGAAAAGGACACAAATCTCATCTTCATAGACACAGTCTATTTGCAAATAGGCACCTCAGCCTACTTAGAACCAAGAACTGTGTAGCTACAGGTTTGTTAAAATGATTCTTCCTGTCAAAAATAAACCTTGTCTTCTGTGACTCACAAGCCAGTAGCCTTCCAGACTCACAGTCACTACCTGCAGGAATTACATGTAAGACCTGCTTAAACAATATTTTTTCTATAAATAAGGAAACTATAAATTTTCTATCTTGGTACTGGCAGTTGTGTCTTGTTTACATATGACACCAATATAGCTAAAGGATTCTCTCCTCTGTATGTGATCAAGCAAGAAATAAAATATAGTTCTTAATACTGACTACTTAATTAAGAAACAAATCTACCTTTGAAGTCAAGTGAATGTAGGAAAGAAATATTTTGGAAAGTGGTTTTGGTATCATGTATTTTTACAAGAAGTCTGCCTGAAGAAAACACAAACATCATGAGGGCACATGTTAAAGGAGATGGGGCCAGACTCTCTCCAGCAGTGAGCAGTGACAGACAAGGGGCAATGTGCACAAAATAAAACATGAGTACTTTCATCTCAATATGAGAAAAAATTTCTTTGCAGGGAACAGAACACTGGAACAGGCTTTCCAGAGAGGTTGTGGAGTCTCTTCCTGTGGAGATTCTCAAAAGCTACCTGGATATGTGCCAGTGTAACCTGCTCTAGCTGACCCTGCTGCAGCAGGGGTGTGGAACTAGATGATCTCCAGAGGTGCCCTCCAACCCCAGCCATTCTGTGATTCTGAACGAGGACCTGTAATACTTCCTTAAGCATAAGCTGGGGAAAAACACTCGGGACAAAATTCTCAGATTTATAAAGCTGAATGGTTCACCTTCCTAAATGGTAGCAAGCTGCAGTGTTTATGATTATCTAAATTATTGTGGAGCCATACATAAATGTCTGGCAGAGGAGCTCTTGCCCTGAAGAGCTAACAATGCCAGCAATGCTCCTTGGTACATCATGTACCAATTTTGTTTCTCACACCAGACTTTGCCAGTCCCATCACCATATTGTACAATCTAATAATACACAAGATACCAGCAGATAGTCCTTAACCTGCAAGAGAAGAGTTAACATTCCTGGTTTTGGTAACTGCAGCTCACTGCAACACACCTCCTTGTTTCCTTCTAATGATCCCAAGCACCATATCTAGGCACCATCTTCAAAATTAACGTTAGGCAAAGACCACATTTTCCAAAGGGAAAGAAGGCGTGCCCTCCCCAGCAGAAATGTGGAGGCAGAAGCTCCTCTGACTTCTCCTGGGGCAGGCAAGGTCAAGTCATGGTCCTGATGCTCTTCCCTGGTCTTGTAGTCCCCTCCTGGCTCAGGGGGAACTAGAACAGGGAGGACTTGCCTACACGGCTGATAGCATGAATTTTCCCTAGCTTTTTATGAACATCAAGGTTATTAATCTTATTTTTTCATATTGATCAGATCAGCCAGATCATCTATCTGGCTTTCCCCTCCAAAGAAGCAGTGGTGCATACTAGTAGGAAAAACACAAGACTTCTCACAGCTCCTGTCAGTTTCAAAAGAACAAAAATTGTTCCTCATCCAAGCTGGCATAGAAAACCATGGCTTTTTATAGATGGTTGATGGGCCACAATGTAAATTACACTGAAATCTAACAGAGTAAATTACAGACTGTCATCATTAATGGCAAAGTATTCAACAGCAAAAGACTATCATCTTGAATTAATGCCATGAGTTAATATTTTTAAATGCACTATATTTCACATATAGATATGATCATTTTCCCTAGACAGACATCTAGGAGGGAGGTGCTTGGCTCCTTCTACAGTTAAAAACAGGCCCTATTATAAAGCTTGATAGAAGTCCTACTTTTGAGCCTGTGTTTACCCAGGAAAGCTCACAGAAACCTCTTTTTGATAGGGAAAAGCCCATGGGCCCCAGGAAGAAAAGCTGAAATTCTCTCAAACTGCATTTTTACAGGATGAACAAGCAAGTTGGCCACATCAGCTCCCTGGCAAGCTAACCAATAGCAGTAGATGTCTGTGGCTTTAAAAGAAAATTTTATCAACAGTAAGCTTTTTTCCCTACTAATTTAAGTAGCAGTAAACAGAAAACACAAAAAGACATGCTCACCCTTCAAACTAGATGCATCAGACATAACAAAGGCTCATGTATTTCTAACTGACAAAAGAGACAGAAAGAGAATAATCTAAATAAACTGATAAAATCTGCCAGATAGGTGGCAAATTAGGCCCAAAAATCCTGCCAGAAAAGTGACTTCTGCAGCTGCACAAAATAAGCATAAGGCTGTATGTCCATCCCTGTCTCCAAGCACCCCAAACTCTGATGATCCCATCAGCTATCATGCTGGTTAACAACAAGAAATACTCCCTTCAGAAGAAACGCTGTGCAATTTACCTGATTGGGCCCCATGCAGCCACACAACTCAGCTGTCAAAGACTGAGCACTTAAAGCAAACCACTGGCAATTAACTCGAGGAGTAAAGGAGGAATTAAGCTGCTGTAAAATCCAACAGCACAAATGCAGGAGAAAATCATAACCTCATTGCAGATGCTGTATTAGTCAGCAAGGGCTCTTCATTTGCCCAAGTGTAGTTATTCAGTCAGCCTACTGCTTTAAACAATAACGAGCTATTTTCTACCATAATGCACCCAATCTCAAGAGGATCTGGAGTGATGCTGAGGACTTGGTGCCCAGCTACTCTCTGTGGAAACTGGGTGAACCTTGTACCTCTGGATTTGGCCAGTGATATGGACCTGATGAGACATACAGCACAAGACAAGAAATTAATTTGTTTTCTAAATCAGAAAAGGGAAAAGAAAAGGGGGATTTTTTTTTGGTTTTTGGCAGACCAATAGCTAACGAGGTACCAGTTGGACTGATTCCTTAAATGTTGCCATAGGTGTTTTGATGTAGCATTCAGTGTAAAATGGCTGTCTAAAACCTACATAAACCTCTTCTTCATGTTGCTGCATAAAGCACAAGTGAACACAGGCATTCGCCTACACCTTCTCTAGACAGTAGATTACTGCAGAATCTTTCTGTATGCTAAACCAAATGTAAAGACTCATTCCAGGAGTTAGACATTTACTCAAGTTTTACCACTTAAAGCACTTAAACTGAAATGCTTGCAGCCTCAAATTTAAATAGCAAAATTCCTCTGGAAGTTTCAATGAGAGAGCACAAGATTACAAATGTTTAGTCCAACCTTTTATATAATACAGGAATTTCCTCTACAGTCTCAGGTGTAGAAATGATTTCTAGAGTTTGTTTGTTCAAGGAAAATCTTGAGAAAAATTTTCATTTGTTTGACAGTGTGGTAAACCACAAGCACGCTTTTCACAAATTATTTTGAAAACCTGCATTAGTAGCTCGCATATTACCAAATCGAGATAATTAGAAACAACATCTAGTAGTTTTGATAATTCCCCAGCCAGTTTAAAATAAAATTAGTCAATTGATGTGATTTGCTGTCTGATTTTTGTTCTAAAACGTAAGGTTTTCCATAGAAAACTGAGAAGGCATAAAACCCTCTAGGAAGACCCCAGTCAGCTGGCAACTCAAAGTTGGAATATCTGCAGTTAGCCCAGACCTCTAACATCTTAACACTGTCTTGTAGGGCACAAAATACAAACATGTACATACATGTTTAAAGATACCATCTTTGCAAAGCACTTTGAAAAACCTCCCATCCACAAGCTATTGCTGATGGTGTTTTGATGGTTTGTGTCTCACTAACAAAAAACCATTTAAGTTCTTCACATATTTTATTTTCAAGTGCTTGTTTCTAGTCCAGTTACATGAAGATTTTCTCTTTGGTATTTTATTCCATACCGTTTCCTTAAAATTCTGTTTGTCTCTTAGGCAATATTTTACTCCAATGGGAAGCACAGCCAGCTGTCCAATGTCAGTGGACTTCTCCTACAGGTCAGATAAGCACATGTGACCCTTAGCAACAGTTTTGCTGGTAAGTAAATGTTCTAAATACATGGAAATTATATATTATGGGTGCTCAACTTGAAGAATTACTAAACTCACAATACTATTTCTTCTTAGCAACTCACTCTGGAGAAAAACTCTCTGAATTTCTCCTTACCAATCACATCATTATCATAATGAATTCATGTCCTAAAGACATTGCATTAAAGGAGCAGCTTGAGCTGAATTCACAGATTTTTGCACAATACTAATCCACTCGTAAGACTCAGCCTTATGCTCAAAATATTCATTTTGAGTGAAGCCTCAAGGAAAGGTGCTATTCCCAGCTCAAACCACTGCTTCTCCCCCATTTACCCTCTCTTCTCAATAGTGCCTGAGATGTCCTGTGCTTCAAGATGATCTGCTCAGTTGCAGCTTATTGAACATCCTGAGTAATCCCAGGTACAATTCCAATGTGTACAATTAACCCTGTAGCCTTTCTCAGGCACAACTGGATAGGGGTAATAGCTAAAACAGCCCACAAGCAATGCCTTATAATACAAGTACCCCAAAGTCCTGCAACAGAAATACAAACTCACAGTACCATATGATAAAATGCATTCATCACAGGCTAAATCTGAAGTGTGAAATCACACATTTGTGCACCTAAATCTCTTTAGTTGGTAAACATCATGGTCTGAAATTACATGTGACATATGGCTGCAACATGCTTGAAGAAGGCTGCCAAAAGTGGGGCTGTTTGAGAAAGCAGGCCACCATTCTTTGCATTCTGCTCACTAGCACCAGCGTTGCTCACAACACAGGCAACAGGAACTTACACTGGCTCAGTAAAAATACTGCCTAGAACAACCTGCTCACTATGAAATTGGCAAGCCAAAGAGCACAAGAAAATCCACAGAAAGGAACCTTAGACATTCCCCCACATCTCCATGTGAAATGCTCTGCTCTTTCAAACCTTTTGCTGGGGGGCTTCATGTCGCCATGATATTTTCTGAAAAATTCCTTTGCCAGGTTTTTTCTCCTGAGAAGCTGAGAAGCCTCAGAGGAAAAGAAAAACAATAATTATCTGCCACTGTGGAATGCAATAGGTACATCTTTGATTGGTCCATGTTGGTTGTTGCTAATTAATGGCCAATCACAGTCAGCTGGCTCAGACTCTCTGAGAGTCACGAGCTTTTGTTATCATTCCTTCCTATTCCTGGCTAGCCTTCTGATTAAATCCTTTCTTCTATTCTTTTAGTATAGTTTTAGTATATCATTTTCTTTTAATATAATATGTATCATAAAATAATAAATCAGCCTTCTGAAACATGGAGTCAAGATTCTCATCTCTTCCCTCATCCTGGGACCCCCGTGAACACCACCACAGCTGCGCATCCTCAGATTTTCCTGCTGTGTTCGCTCCCGCCCACCTCCCCGGTTCATCAGCTGCTGCAGGGCATCTGCAGAGCAGTACATGCTGCACTGCCATCAGGGCGCTGATGACACCCAGCTCTCCAGCTCCTTCCCTCTTGACCCAGACACAGCTGCTGGCAACCTCAAAAAATGTCTGGCAGAAATTGGTTTCTGGAAGAAGGCCAGCTGGCTGCTGCTCAACCTGGACAAGAAATAATGCTAATCAGCAGGGGGAAGTGCTTTGAGGACCTGGCGAAATCCATAAGTGCTCCATCAGCTGAGGGCATTTATCTGGCCATCATCCTAAGCAGTGTAGAGTGCAACAACCAGGTTGAGATTTAACTTCCTTACAAACTCACCAAAAGATTTGCTCACTCTTGGTTAAATGCCTGCTTCACTTAGAAAGACCTCAACAGCTTTCCTTTTAGTTTGACTGCAAAAACTGCACTAGGAGCCTAGATAGATGGCCCGGAATGCCCCTTCTGGTCCTCTTCTGGATAACAAACCAAAACAACTGCAAGCCTGTTCCCTGGTGTCTTGCACATCCATCACTTTATAGCATAATTCATCTAGAAAAATGATAGTCACTTCTAAAAGTGACATTGCTTTATATAAAACTTTAAAAGCAATTTACACTCCACCTCGGAAAAGCAGCAGCAGCCTGGTTATCTTAAAAATCAAGTAATGTGACCAGATCTATTTTCCTCGATCTCATCCAAGGATTTTAGGTAAAAGATGAGCAACATGCATTGGGACAGATTATCTCTTATTTAAGACAACTCATACTTCTCAGTTCTATCCTTATAAGGGACAAATAAGTCTGCATTAAAATTCCCAGCATTTTGCAAGGGATAATAACTCAGTGACTTAATTTACTCATTCAGTAGCAAGACATTAATATTTTGGAACTCCAGAAGCAAGAACAGATGTGACACCTAAGTCCATTACCACAACATGAACACCAGAATTGACAGTACTATATTTTATCTTTGAACTGCACATCTGAATCAGGCTTTTGGGGTATCTTTCTAAGCCATGATGATCATTCAACTACTGCTAGAAACTTCTTTTTCTTTCACAGAATGGGTCAGGATGGAAGGGACCACAGTAGGTCATCTGGTCCAACCTCCCTTCTCAAGCAGTCATCCCAGACCACTTGGCACAGGGTTGCATCCAGATGGTTCTTGAATATCTCCAGTGAGGGAGACTCCACAACCTCTCCAGGCAATCTGCTCCAGTGCACTGTCACTTGAACAGTAAAGAACTTCTTTGTCATATTCAGGTGGAACTTTCTGTGCATCAGTTTCTGCCCATTGGCTCTTGTTCTATTGTTCAGCACCACTGAGAAGAGCCTGGGCCCAGTCTCTTCGCACCCTCCCTTCAGATACTGACAGACATTGACAAAGTGTACACTCAGTTGCCTCTTCTTGAGGCTGAACAGGAGCAGCTTCCTCACCTTTCCTCATAAGAGAGATGTTTCAGTCCCCTCATCCTCTTTGTTGCCCTTCACTGGACCCACTCTCTAGGAGTCCTCTCTTTAGGTCAGCCTGCAGGCTCTTTTGCCACCTGTTACTGGACTTGGGTTTACACCAGAGGTACCTGACTCAGCCTCTTCATTCAAGACAGCTACACATTAAACCAGTGTTGCTTGATCGATTTCCAGACCACAGTAAAGACAGCAAAATCATAACAGGAGGCTCGTTCCTAATGAGCAGTATTATTAGATGGTAAAGCTGCTCAGAACAATGCATTTGGCAAACATGAGGGAAGGGAAGGTAGTTTTATGAGCATGGTTTGTTTCTTTTCTATAGGTATCTTCTGTCAAACAATCAGCTTTACTTGTCTTTGTTGTCATCTTCAAATAGACAGTGCAGTAGGCCAGTGTTACAGGCAGAATGTTTATTTGTTCTTTGTATTTGTTTAAAATACCTATTTAAAATGTTGAAAAAAAAAACTCAAAAAAAAAAACCAAACAAAAAAAAACTAACAACAACAGCTAACAACAACAACATACCAAGCTTCACAACTTTTAAGTCTCACAGGAATTTGGAGGCTGCTTTTTGGCCAAATTAGTTCTGGCCATATCCTTTTAACACTAAGCAGAGGCAATGACGTTGGTAAAAGAAGGCAGGTTATGCAAGGCTGAGAAGATATCTTCAGCACAGTGTGTATGGGACAGCAGTTCTGCGGGGTAACAGACAATAGCTTCATTTTAAAAGGGAAAAAAAACACAAAGGAGAAAGGCTGTGGAAACAAATTAATTTGGAATATGTAAAAAAGGATTATGAAAGAAAGCACAAACTTTCCTTCTCTGCCAAAAGAAGCGATTTACTATGTGTACATCTTTGCCTTGTTACAGTTTATTATGGAGTTGGGTAGCAAAAGAAAAAGAATTCAAACAAGGAGAGGCTACAAAAAGGCTGGCTCCTACTGTGAGCACAGGGGTGAGGAGAACATGGAATAATACATGAAAAAGCAGCTCATTGCAACAAAGTGACTGGTTAAGCCTTCAAAGTCTGTCACCAGCGCTCCTCCAAGCAGTGTAACTGATTGCATGGCACATCGTGGGGGTTCAATGGTGTATATTTCTGACTTCCCTTCTCTAAAAAGAAACGCTATACAGCCAAAATACAACAACATCCACTCGTACCTACATGCTGTGAACACCAAAAAGCAAATCAAGTTGCCAAGCGTGGTACATGGCAGTATAACAAGGGGTCATGGGATGAAAGCAAGAAAGGGAACATTTTAGGCTGAGCATCAGGGGGAAGAGACTTTTGTTGAACTGTGAAAATGCTACATGCCCACGTTAAAAATTAGCTAGACAAAGCACTAGAAATTACTTTGTATACTACAACTCTGCACTGGCAGAGAGATGGAGCAGAACTAATTGGCCTCTGCAAACCCTAACTTCTAATATCCTTCATAAAAAACAGTCTACAACAGCTCTTAGATTTAACAAAGGCTTGCACTTAGAAGAGAAAATGAAACTGGGAAAGCAGAACATCTCCTTGCAAGCCTGTTTCCACTGAGAGCAGCACAGCGTGGGAGGTGCAGTTGTTCAAGCACTTTATGCTCTGACTTAAGTCAAGAGAATCATTTACAGTAAAGAAACTGGAGTGATACCTTTTTAGCATTTTTATCATGATGACTTTCTTAGCACACCACAGTTTGGGGAAAAAACAAAAATGTAATCTGTACATTTTCTTTGAGAAAAGAAAAAACTCACTTTGTCCATCTATTAAATCTTTTCTCGCTTCCCCATCTATACATTAACCCAGGCCCAGTTTCACCAAACCCAAAAGAGGGGCTGATGTCACAGGAAACATTGCATTCCTACACGTTTCATAAAATGCAATACCTGTGCAGGAGGGAAAGGCTCAAGGTTTCTATTCAGTCGCAATTCTGTCAGAATTCACTCTTTCTGACAACTACTGGCAAATCAGTAGCTGATGCATCCTGGCCAGCAGGTCAGCAGTAATGCAGCTCTAGGCTACCCACACCTCCTACCCAGTGGTACTGATCTGGGATGGCTTAAGAGGGATTTTGGAGAGGAAAATACCTGCTCATATCCTCAAAACCCAGAACATACAGTGCAAACATATATACGCTCTCCATCCTGACAATGTTTACTTTATGGATGTCCCTAGCAATAATCAGGGGATGAATTCTTGATTTCCACTGATTGCAATTTGTCACAAATATGGCAAGTAGATGTCATTGGTATGCAATTGGAGGCACATACTACATTAGGAAAAAGGGCCTGAATATCTATAACAGAGGTCATAAATAAAATGAACTAGAATATATGAGATGAAATTCCTTTCCCTGGTCCTGGTAGAGGCATATGATTTCCATTAGTAAAAGGACCACTGTAAAACTTACTACAGAGGAGCTGATTTTCCCTTGGCAGTCTTCTTCACTATAGATCTTCAGAATTTGTTTGTATTTTGGTTAATGTTTTCACATATATATATATAAAATATGAGTGGTTTCAACTGCACAGAACTGACTCCTTTAGCTCCTTATGTGAAGCTAGGAAGATGTGCTCCATCTTATATCAGCTGAAATTCAATTTTTCGCAATTATCCAAACCAACAAAACTCAGCCTGCCTAATTCTCATGAACACACACAAGCACCTCCAACAAAGTTTTAATTTGAGCAAATATTCTGCTCATCTGTTCTCAACAGCAATACACACCATGCAATTACCCTACAAAATAAAGCTTCTATCTGGGGCACTTTGCACATGTATAAATAGTACAAGAATTGAAAGAAATATGAATTATTCCTTAAAACTGCTGTTTGCAGGTGATAAAAAAGCATACTGCTGGCACCATTCCCCTGAAATCTTAAACCCAATCCCAAGAAAGCACTAGAGAAAAGATTCTGCTCCAAGTACCTACGTGCCCATGTTAAATTTAAGAATTGGTTTAAGTACCTTCCCTAGACCAAGGCCCTGAGCAAATGAAATATGATTTTTCTATTTAAAATATTAAAAAGATACAGGCTGCCCAAGTGTTTTACATTTCTTTTTCCTTCTTGACTTCTAATTCATTTCTGACATAGTGTTTCCTTTCAGTCTCTCATCTGTACCATAAATCTAACTGTAATAATTTGGTACAAGTCACACACTTTGCATGAAAATGGATCCTGCCCCCTTCCCAGTCACAGGATGTGAGGTACCATGTCCATCATAAGTCATGTACAAAGTATAGTTTCAGTAACCAAAATCTCTCATTCAGGCATTGTATCCCATTGTGCATCCCAGTGTATCACAGACAGCTGGAATTAATTCAGCTATTTACTCTGGAGCAAATCACCAACTCCATGGAACATAAGCAGCTGAACATCAGGAGTAGATGAGATCAAAATTAGGCCCTCTTATATGCACCTTGCTTTTTAGAAACATTAATTAATTGTATTTATGGTCTTGAGGTCCCCATTATTAACAGAACTGAGACACCACAAACTGCAGTCACACATACACATCTTAGCAACTGGAAGAAAACATTTCAAATTTATTTTTAGAAAAAATACCATCCACTTTCACTTCTTTATTTTTTTTCCCAAATCTTGCACAGAACTATCCAGTCTCTGCAAATGTGATCCAAAAATTAGCTGGGGAAAGCAGGAAGGTGCTAGCTAGGCACTGGATCAGGCAATAACCCAGCAGCTGACACACAGTTTCACAGCACTATCCTGGTTCTGCCTGATTGCACACTGTGCCTCTCATCAGACACCTTGACATGCAGCTGTCACACCTCCACCAAATTATTCAGGAACCCCTGCTCAAGAAGATGGGACAGACATCTTCGGGTGCATAAAAGGTTTAGAGTGACACACAGGATGAAGCTGGACCCTTATTTTCTGTAATGGAGATGAATAGAAGCAGAAACTGAAGGAGTAGTTTCTCCAGCTGTTGATCATAAGACCCTTAGTGTATATATATATGGCATGCTCACCACGTGCTACTGGTACAGGGCCCTTCATATTTTGTGTGGTAGGATAGCAAACTTAGACAACTCAGAAAACACTGCTGAGCAGATATCAAACTGTCAAAATCAGTTTTATTTATTTAAGATCTTAACCCTTTTTTTACATCACTATGAATTTCTGGGGAACTCTAAAGCCCAGACCTAGGAGAATAACTTCCTTTTCCTAACTCATTAGGTTTTTTTAATTATGCCTTTTTTGTTGTTTTGGGCTGAGGGATTTTTGGGTTGTTTGGGTTTTTGGGGCTTTTTTTTGTTTACAGCTCTGCTCATCAAATCTGCCCAGCGGTAACAATATGAAGAAAAGCCAGAGAAGCAAACCAAGCTAATTGATAGCATGAGCATGTTTCACATAAACATTCCTTATAAACAGTGGTACTGCTGAAGCTACTGCACTGGCCACAGACCCTACAGTTTAGTACCACTGACCTTAATAGCAGGCAGATGAAGAGCAAAACTGACATGTCAAGCATGAAGCTAGAGTAATTTGCACTCTTATGACCAGATCCTGAGCTGGCACACAGTGGCCATAGCTTCCCCAAGATCAATGGTATGAGGTCAGGTTTTTTTCTAGCTCAGTCAACAACTTTTAATCTGAGCACTGCCAGGAAATCAGAGAAATTAGTCAGCATTTGTTAAACTGCCAAATTAAAACTCAGGAGTTGCAGGTTCCTTCATCTTGATACCCATGTTTAAATACACATTTCATATTACTAGAGCTGCAAGAAATTAAATTATTTCAGATCAGTTATTTGGAGACTCTTTTCCCCTCCCTGTTACTGACTCAGAGGGAGCCTACTGAAACTTACCAGTGGAATTTGCAGGGTTCCAATAAACACATATATTCAATGCCTGTTTTACTCATAAAAATAATACATTCTTTTTCTGAGTGAAGACATGGTGAAAATAATTTCCTTTTCCTCGTGGATTTTCTGGAAGGAGAATTGGGATACCTCACACCCCCCAGAATACCCTTGTTTTCCTTACAGTAGACAGGCTGTGCTATGGAAAGCTACTTGACATGTAGGGCAACTAAATCAGTGAAAGCACAACAACAAGATGGGTGTTTGCTTTGTCTTCACCTAGAGGTAGGAGCAGTGCCAGCAAACACTGAATTAAGAACACATGACAGGTAAGACTCCTCCATCCACCTAAACATTCCCCTCCATCACTGTGAGCTGCCCCACACTTCCCTGTCTTTCCACAAACTGTGTTCCAGTTTGTCTTTCACCATCTCTTTGTAGTTCCATGCCAGACCCCTGGATTTCTGTCCCATGGCAGTTCTCCAGCACAACACCCTGCTCGTCATCTCCTCTTTTGCATTGCTACAGGTGATTGCCCACCTGTTCAGAGGGACCCAGCCAGCACACAGCCAACAACTCACCAGCCCATAGTCACCAACCTGTCACTCAGCTACCACAAGTCACCTACCTGTCACTCAGCTTCCTTTCATCAGCACTTGCTAAATACACCAGTGATGCGGATATGTAACAGCTGCAAACAAAAAATTTGCAACAAGATGTATGCAGGGCAGTGAAACCTTTCATTTCTTCTAATGGAGTCATGTTAAAAGGCCAAATTTCCTCTGAATAAAATCTACAGAGACTACAAAGTCCATAAGAGATGGAAAAATAGTGAGGGCACAGAAATGGCTGAGATGTAGAGAGACTGAACCTGCCAACAGAAAAAATTTGCAAAATCAAGTTCAACTTGGAAAAAATACAATACAGCTAGGTTTTTTCTTAATAAAAAAGAAAAACCTCCAGACCACACAAACCTAGAAAGCAGCAATGGTTAGGAGACTGAGGGTCAGTAACAGATAGTAAATTAGACATGAGTCCACGATGCAGTCTGACAGCAAAAAAGGTCACCACAATTTTAGGCTGCATATGCAGAGACAGCAAGTAACAGGCAAGTAATGGTTTTTATCTATATTGATCGGGTGCAGTCTACTATGGAAAAAACATGCTCAATTCTGTGTTTTGTGTAAACAAAAACTAATGGCAGTTTGGAGGGACTTCATAGAAAACAGCCACAGAATAGCTTGGAGGGCTAGCAGAACTAACCAAGGAAGATGAAAAGCTGGCAAAAAAAAAAAAAAACACAACAACAAAAAAACCCCACAGACGTTCTCTCACAAAGAAATTAGAACAATTCAAGAAGTTGACAAAAAGTTATTGCTGAGGATAGGCTAGGCAAACCTGCTCACTTTTGCACCAAAAGCAGTCAAGACTTACTTTGAGAATTGCCAAGTCTAACTTTGAAGTCTGTTAACATTGATGGGGCAATTATTTTCAGAACTGCTGTCCTGTGTGAATGTCCAGCTGCAGCCTGGTAATTGTTTCTGGTTCACACAATAGCTAAGAAAAGCACGACAATGTGAAAGACTGGAAAGAAGACGCACCAAAGAAGATGTAAAACTTACTCAGCATTGCAAAAGGGAACATTAGTAAAACTTGCAGAAGAAAAATTAAGAAGTAGGCCTGGGCTAAACACTTGGGCAATATTTCTCAAGGCTGAGATCAATCAGTCAGGATGACCTTGTATCACCCTAAGGCCAAAATTCAATCTGACATAAGGGGGTTCAAAGGCTTGAAGCTGCATCAGAAGGCACATAATTGAGCTGGGGTGGACAACTCAAGGCCACTGTGTTCTGAATGAGTGCCTCAAAATGACTGGTGCAAGTGCCTCCTCATAACATCCTTAGAGGTAGTATAGTCCTAATAGTAAAACCCTAAGAAAAGTGAAGATTTCTGGCAGTATTAAAAGAGTTAACAGCACTTTCTGCTTCCCAGATTTCTGGGAACAGCTCGATCACTTCACACTCTCTGCTGATCAGAAAGCAGTAAAAGTCTTTACTTTTGGCCAAGCTCCTGCAGGAATCAAAGCTTACAAGCCTGGGCTTTGCTTTGCGCTGTCCTCATGGCTCCTGGCTGGGCTCAGGGTATGGGCTGAGCTTGCTCCTGTCTGCAAATCCACTGCCTCATGAAACAGTGAAGGCAGTAAGCAACCATGCAAAAAGCATCTGTGTGAAGAGGGAAGGCAAGATAGAAAAAAAAAATAAAAACCAGTGCCTGAAGAAAGCATTGGCATCTCAATATGCCGTTCAAAAGCAAACCCATCTTGATGTAGCGCAAGATAGCCAATGGAAGTATAAGGACTGGTCTTTCTCAACATCCTATGCCATTTACAATTCATTTAGGCAATCAGTATATTTCAACACTCCTTTTAAATCCAAGCTGGAAGTGCTTAGTATTGAATTGGCACAAGTTTAAAAGAGGGAAAAAAAAGGAAAAAAGCAAAAGGCAGTACAATAACAAAAGAAATCCCAATCCATCTTTTCACTGAGGTGCATTGCCTTGCTAATTTTGCTGTAGAAAAACAAAGCAGTTCTGGACAGCTGGTTAAAAGAAGCTGTTAATTTAAAATAACCTGTTTGTTAATTGCCTTCAACCTTGGTCAGTCGGTTTCTGCACTCGAAACCCTAAAGGTAGCTTGAAATGAATGCATCTAGGGAGTGAGGAGTAATTAGTGCAAGCAGGCAGCCATAGCTGGAAGACAGAGGTTACAGCGAAGGGAAGAAAGGTCTAAGCCAGTGCACACGCTCCTAGGAATTTGCCCTAGTGCTCTCTCCCTCTGCTCCCCCTCCTTTTCCCTTCTGCTGCAGAGCTGCAGCTACAGCTGGAGCCCTCTGCCAAAGCAGGGATGTCCCACTGCCCCTCAGGCACTCTGCCACCACCAGCAAAAAAGACTTTGCAGGTTGGGGTTTTTTTGGCACAAACAGCAAAGTGAGCAAAGATCCTGCATGCAGCTATGCTGACTGCCTTCTCTCCCTAATCTGTCCCTCTCCTCACTGGGAGCCATGGGAAACACCTCACTGGCAGCCGTGGCACCAGCCCCCCTTCCAGAAAGCTTCCCTGGACAAAAGATGCAGAAGTCTTCCACCAGCTTGTGGGTACTGGGGAAAATATCCCCCTGCATCCCAGAACCCCAAAATACAACCCATATAGCTTCCCTCAAGACTTCACAGGCATAAAGGACGATTTTCTGTTTTCCCAGCTTGCTGATCTCCTCTCACTGGGGTAAGGCTGCCCCATGACCACCTTCAGGGAGAGAGGCTGTAGAGGGAGTGGAAAGAAAAAAACCCTGGAAATTAGTCACTCGTTTTACAAGCTGCCTCCGCCTGGTTTGCCATGTGCTCAAAATAGAAAAACAACTGACCTGTGAGTTATTTAAACATGAGTGTAACATTTAGAGGCATAAGGCAGGGCACACAGATTTTATCCTACCGACGTCTGCCTGACCCCCTGCAAGTCCTCAGGAGACCCAGGCACACACGGCCACTGTGGCCAGCAGATCCCTTCTGGTGCCCCCACTGCCTCTCTGGATGCCAAGCAGAAACGTGGCGCTGGTTCACGCTGTCTCAAGGGGAAAGAAGTCTCCCTTAGAAGAGCAAGCAAGGCTAACAGGAGCCAGGCTTGTTTCTTTATAATAAGCATGGCATCATCCTCAATAGATTTCCACTCTGGCAGAAGCCTAGTGCATTTTCCTGCAACAGTGAAGCAGATGCACCATGTTTAGAGGGAGCTGGGAGCCACAGCTCTGGAACAGAACTTCCAGCAAGCTGTATATGTTGGGACCCACCCTGCTTCCAAGGGACAGTAAAGAAAGCTATGTTCAGGTGGGAGTTTGGTAACACAGCCCCTCCCTCCTTTAACTCCATCCCTTGAATGAAACCAATTCCAACCACTGTGTTCTGATTTTTAATCCTTATTAAAATCACAGAATCATTAAGGTTGGAAAATACCTCCAAGATAATCAAGTCTGACCTTTGAGTGATCACCACCATACCAACTAAACCACAGCACTAAGTGCCACATCCAGTCATTTCTTAACACTTCCAGGAATGGTGACCCCATCATCTCAATGTCCAGCCCATTCTAATGTTTAACCACAATTTCAGGGCAAAAGCTCTTCCTGACCTCCAACCTGAACCTCCAGTGTTGCAGCTTGGGTCTGTGTCCTGTCATCCTGTCACTGGTTGCCTGGAGGAGAGCCTGATCCCCACCTGGCTACAACCTCCTTTCAGGCATTTGTAGAGAGCAATAAGGTTCCTCCCCCAGCCTCCTTTTCTCCAGTTTAAGCACCCTGCTCCCTCAACTCCTCCTCATATGATTTAATCTCTAGACCATTCACCAGATTTGATTTTGTGATTTGTATTGTAACAGCCTATGCCAAAACTGCATTTGGAAAGGAAAACAAACAAACAAAAAAACAACAACAACAAAAAACCTTAATAAAAGCTGGTTTCAAGCTTATACCATACCTTAGTATAAAGTCATCCCAATAGGCAGAGATGGGATGCACACATATGTGTACTTCAGCCAGCATCACACCCAGCTCCCCAGCAGAGCACACAGTTTTGTTCCTTTTTTTTCCTCTTAAACACAGCATAGCTCTAGGTTATTGTTTTTCCAGGGACAAGTACATTCCTGCTCTCCCCACACTGCTAAATCCAGTAGTGCCTTAAGAAGCTTTGTCTTAATAATTTTCATCACTGTTATTGATAGATGTATTGATATTGGAGGTGGCCAGGTCAGGTTGTAATGACTCTCTGAACTCATGAGTTATTTATGAGCACCTGCTAATCTGCATCACATGGAATTGCTGAGTTACAACACACACCATCTTGTAACCCCCATGTTCTCTCATGGAGAGCACAGGCTGCTCCCATTCAAAAGGGGTCCAATACATCAGTGAAATCCCAGCTGCACCACAACAGCAGAGGCTTAGCACAAGCCAGCACTTCGCATTTGCCCCTTCACTGCTAACACCCAAGACTGCCCATTGCAAGGTGTTCTCCAGACATATTTTGGTCACAACACCACCATATGGAGGGAGAGAAAAAAAAAAACTGGGCAAGAAAGGTGGATTTTTCCATGCTGAAAGTATTTTCTTAGCAAAAAATATTTCTGAAAAAAATTATACATGACCCTAAAAGGAGCTTCCTGTATCTTCAAATCCACATTGTCAGAGAGCAGCCACCTCTAGTCTCGTTAGCTTCCAGGCTGAAGGGAGCCAACATGGAGGCATGCTTGCCTCCCTTCCATTTTAGAAGGGAGGCAAGCACCAGCAACTACCCCAGATTTCCATGACAACTGCAAACTCTCAACACATCTTCCGATTTTGTTGCTGGTGTTTCTGTCTCTTGAGCTAATGCCAAACTAACTCTAGCAGCAAAATTATCATGCAAAGGCATGTGGTCCATTAAAAATATGAGTCAGAGTTGCAGGGTGATGTCACATCAGCTGCCCCTGATGATAACTAGCAAACTTTAGCACAAGCTTCCAAATCACAAACGCCTTGGCTCTGATCCTATTTTAGTGAATCTGCTTTTACGATTAAACCATCACTGTAATTGGCACTGGAAGAGCATTGGCAGTCTGCTGTGGTCGCCTTCCCTGCAAAGCATGTTTGTGATGCTCATCTCTGAATGATGCATAGTGTCTGCCTGTCTTCAAATTTAAAAAAGAATTTTAAAAAAGAATATATGAACAGAAGGTAGACTGGTCAGTAGTGATTCAGTCCCTGGCAGCCATGGTGAGAGCACCACAAGCTCAATTCAGCCCTGCTGGAGGTGGATATTTCACCATTTTCTTTCACGGCATTGCACCTACGTTACACCAGGTATGAAGTTTGGCTTTCTATCTTTAATAAAATATGGTAACTGCCTTTCATTGACTACCAGCTTTTCTACAAGTGCTACACTCTAATTCGGGCAACAGCTTGTTAGGGCAGCTGGAATGGCATTGTACTCCACAGGCAGATAGTGGGGAGAAGTCAGAGAAGGGGAAAAGACAGAACAAGCAATGTGTCTTGTGTACTTAAATAGCTGGGTTGTTGGAGGAAAAAAAACCCACATGCAGCAGCAAAAACCAACCAATGCCTAGGAGCCGGGCAGAGGGATTTACACACTTTACATTTTCTAATTTCCCTCTGGATAAGAATCGTATAGTTTATCTAGCCTTTTAAGCTGTGGAAAAGGGGAGGAATATGGGGTTTTGAACACACTACCATTGCACGTGCCTGCATTACAAAACCTGTCTTTTTTTTCCTCCAAGCACAAATGGTAGATAAAATTTAAAAAAATTAGGCTGGCATTGAGTATTGTGACACACGGGGCACTAAACATTTGGGTGGTTGGTGAATTTCTCAAATAGATTAGAAGTTAGCATGAGGCAAATGAAAATAACCTTCCCCTTCCCCCCACTACTAAATAAAGCACAGAAGGGAGAAAGGATGGGGGGGGGCAATCTTAGAGATTTCTCCTCCCCTTTCGTTGTCCCCCTCCCCTTTCCCGATATTGATATTGCTCTGCTTTTTGATCTCTGCACTTCTTTGTTTTGGCTTCACAGGTATCAAGGGAAAATGGCTAGCAGTGAGTTCTGTAGCTTTTCCTGCTCTACAGCCCCTCTGGCTTAGCCAGCTGGATCACACTGAATTAGTCAAGTACTTCATTATCTCCCTTCTCTGCACATTTAGCTCCAGGTAATAAAATGCCCAAACAAGAGAGCCAATGCCTTCTGCTGCACTGTCTGTGAAGTTTTGTTGTTTTGGCCAATTCTGCATATCAGCATTGTGCTATGGGAGGGCATCACTTTTCATCCCTTGCCTGCAGTGCTTCCCAATCTCCATTTAGTCACAGCAGTTAGCTAACCATGTAGCTGTTGATAACATAGCACAGTTTTGGAGCCCCTTAGCCTTCAGGAGGTCTGGGATTTCTCTTCCCAGTGTGGGCCTACAGGAGGAGAGGCAGCTAGCTGGGAGAGCCAGGCCAATTACATGGTGAGGATGGATGCAGAGCTGCGGATGTGAGAATTGCTCTTATTAGCAGCCAGTGGGGTAGGAGTTTTGCACTAGGGCATTTTCAGCAGTGGTGAACTGCTAGCCAGATATCTAGGTCAGGTAGAGAAAGCTGTAGAACAAAATCCAAGCAGCTGCTTCACGCACCCTTCTACTGTGAGGTGCTGTGCTATGCAGAAGAAGGGAGTTTTTTATTATTGATGGTGGTGGTTTTATTTTTTTTCTCCTGACTCATTGCAATATAATGGCAGCTTCTCTTTTTCACTTGTATTCTTCAGAACAAATGCTTAAAATCCATTTTAATGTATTTTTTTAAATACATTCTTCTCCTCCCCCTGCTCCGTGGGATTTTTTTTCCCCCCTAAGATGACCTTTAGTTAAAGCCATAAACTAGCTTGAGGCAATCTCTGGCAGCTCTGTCTTGTGATGGGCAAAATGGGCCATATTTAAATCAAATGAAAAAGAACAGAAAGAAAGAATCTAGTTCACCTCTTCAGTGCTTAACCTTATTCACAATGGTCAGTGCTCAAAATCTCTGAAATATTCTCTATTTAGGGGAAGGCATGAGAAAAATACATGCTGGAAAAAAGTCTACCTTACATAGAAATCTAAGTTTCAAGAAATCAGTTTTCCCTGTATGAATAAAAACAAAAAATGAAAGATAGGAGAAGACATGCAATTTTTTTTTGCAGCCACCTTTCCTCCATCCTTGTTCCATCAAGTTCTCCAAATTTCTTGTCTGGGACATTCATCCCAGAGGAAAGCGGGTAAGGAAGAAACATATGAACCAAATTCCACATTAAGACACGTAGCGTTAAAGAAATTCAAATTCAGAGCACTATAAAAGCGGGGGAAAAAGCTATATATGCATATTATAGATTTGATTCACAGCCTGCTGAAGTAAACAGCTGACTCTATTGATTTCAGTGATCTGTAGATCAGTCCTTAGCGACAAAGAGAAGGACCTCATAACAAAGGTCCAGACTGCAGCATTTAGATAAAAAAATTAACAGCAAAATACTGCTAAATTAATCCAACTTCTTTTGATTATTGATGTCCTACTGTTTTCTGCCTGAAACAACATACACGATGCATCAGTCATTTATAAATTATTCATTCACAGTTATTTTGGCAGCAGCTTCTTTCCATTTATCAACTGATAAATGTACAGGAGATAAGAAGGGTAATTTTATAGCCCCTTGACATTTACCTTTGACACGATTTCCATATTTAATAAGGTAAAATACAAATGACATTTTGGAGATTCCAAAGCCCATGTTACAAAGCTTCACGTTGACTTCTGTATCCACGTCACTTGAGATGAGCAAACCAAGCACATACAAACCTCATGTGCGCACAAGTCCCTCCGAGCTGGCTTCTCAAGTGTGATTTCAGCAGCTCTGAAATATGCTTGCTGTGCCACCAAATTGCAGAGCCTCTTCACGGCTGCAGTGGGAAAGATTATGGTTGACTTCAGAGGCTTGGATAACATCCAAAGAGCCACAGCTCTGGGGACTGTTGAAACCATGAGACATAGCCAGGTCAAGAATTTACTGTTGCCTGGCCTTGTTTCTAAAGATCTTTCATATTCCCACACACAAAGCTCTTGGCCGTTTCAGATCTTTGCCCAATACGACTAAAATAGTCATTCCATATGCTCAGTGAAATTACATCTTATGAACCCTGAGGTTAAAGATGGGGAAAATCAGGTTCCAGATATTCAAAAACTACATCTGTCTCACTGTCCATATTCATCCGGACCTTTGTAAGGTCTGCAACCCACTGGGCTGTGGTACCACAGCACATGACACGCGGTTGCCACACACCGGCAGAAGTGTGAGCCACTCCAAGCAAACAAAAAGCAAGTGGAATTACTTCCATCCTAGAAAAGAATGACAGAGCCTTTGAACAGCATCTGTCCTATTTTTCAGTCTAGCCTTTGAGACAATTAAAGACAGACTTAATTTTTTTTTTTAAGGGGAAAATAAAAAAAACCCACACTATTTAAAACAGCAGAGCTGGAATAAATTATAACTGTACCATTAATCCCAAGATCTACAGAGACTACCAAAATCCTCCACACATGATAAAGTACCAAGAGACCACTGTGAAATTTGTATGCCACTTCTACAAGTCCTATAAGTATTGCACATTATGCATCTAGAAGTAATTACAGCATAGCCAATTAACTGTTGACTTGCTCTTGCCCTGTAATTCTAGACAGTATTCTTTGTGGAGTTGTTCTTTCAGGAGCAATATTATACAAGAGACATTAGCTGCCGGTTCATACCTGCATGTACTTCAATAAAACCCACTACTGTTCACGTGCAAGACACTGAGCTCTGTACAATACCTAAAGGACACAGATGGGGAAACTTCAACTGACAGATTAAATTGGCCAGGATAGATTTCAGAGACAACAGTAAATTTTTGGCGGATGGGATCACAGCATAGTTTGATCACCAACAGCATCCACAAATGCCATCAAGGGACAGGTTTTTAGAGGTCACACTCTAGCCCAATTCCCCTCTACAAGGTGTTTTTTCTCCACACTGTCCTTGAAAAGCCAAGCTAAACAGTCTCATGTTATGTGATGGATGTTGGAATATGAAAGGTCAATTAGAAGCTGAGTTATGGTATATTTTTTTTTATAAGTGACAACAGATTAATGTATTCTGCACTAAGGAAAACAGTTCAACAACATCCACCCTCTCTCAGAGACACATACAGCTTTCATATTCACAGCTACAATGGAGGAAATGGGAGCAAAAGTGGTGAGATGTCCTTTCTGTCATCAAGACACTGTACATATAATTGAGGTGTTATTACTACTATTTATTTCAAAGAAAAACTAACAAAGCAGAACTCTAGATGTTTGGGTTAAGTGTTAAGGGTTATTCAAAGTCAAATTCTTACGTAAAACTTTACAGTTGGAAGACTTCTTAGTTTTCGTGCAGGTGAAAGCTGCTGGACTGACAACTCTGGAGGCAAAGACCTCCTGCCTCCTCAAGGAAAAGGGAAGTACAGAGAGACCTGTGCACCTTTTCTGCAGCTGGGCAGTGAGAAACTCAGGTCTAGAGGCATAGATTACTGGGCAGGATGGGAAGCAGTAACCAAGGGCTGGAAGATACCACCTGGGTCATCTGAGATGTACATGTTAGAAGAATCCCCTACACAACCACAATTTCCCATGTACACCGCACACTGTGCAACACTTCTCCCTCCCTGTGCCCCATAATAAACTTCACAGATCAATTACAAAAGACCAGGTGCCTCTGAACAAAATTATCTTTCCCTAAAGTCCTTTCCTGTATTCTGTCCAGAGAGAGGTGATTTTCAGTCTTAGTACACTATGGTTCGTGCTTCCATATTTGTTGGTTTCTTAAGTAAGACTTAAGTTTTATTCCAAATATATGGCAAGCCCCAGGGCTCAATTCAGATAAGCATGCTTCTGTTCCAGTGCCAAAAAAAAATCCTTTTTTTTTTTTGCAGCCATCATAAACCAGTCACCCTAGAAAAACCAGCTCTTTGTTCTTGGGGAAACAACAATTGTCAGAATATTTTACATGTAAATGAAACATGGGAGCTCATCTTCCTCTTTTATTTGTCATTGCAAGCTTTCCCCATTTACCATTCTGCTCCGATTTTCCCATTTAGCAGTGTATGGAATCTGCAATAGTGCATATTGTAATATGCAAATTGTATATAGCATTTTGGTGTCAGACACACTGAAATTAAATCAAATGGAAGAAAAAAAAAGAGAGAGAGTGTAATAAAGGTACCTTTATGGCCTCAAGCTGTAGATAAATTGTGGTCTGTGGTAGTTAAACAACAGCTGTTCAGATTTAAAACAAAATTATGATAAGGATCCCCAGAAGATAACACCTCTTGAGGTAACAGCATTTACCTAAATGCATCTGTTAGCAGCAAACACTGTGACTTAAGACTGTTTATGTGATAGTTTATTCCCATTTGTTTTCCTTCTCCTCCCCCCGCTCGCGTTGTTCAGTGAGAACGAACCCTTCCACAGCAATACCAACCTCGGGGGTCTCCAAGCACTTCTCCACCTGCCTCGGAAGGACAGACAGCCTCTCCCAGCTGCCCACAGGTGGAAGCAGGCTGCAAGCCCTCCATGCTGGTAAGTGCAAGGATTATAGAACAGCAAGAAAGCAAATTGCTACAGTTAAAGAAAGAAAACAGCAGGACTAACACGTTTTAGTAGGGGTACGTACACTGAGACTCAGCAATCTTTATACTCTTTGTGAACAGCAGTTCTTTAAGAGCTTTACACCCAATAAAATTTAAACTTTTATATATTTTTTTCTTCGTTTATTGCACCGGGGGTTTTTATTGCAGACATGTAGCAAGCCACCCATATGGAATTTCAGCAAGTGGCAACCACACTCAGCCTGAGCGCCTCAGACCTGCCCAAAACGAGCCTCGGGTCAGCAGCTTCAGGACTCAATTTTTTGTGCTGGGTCATTTTGCTCCTTATACTCCTTCCCACTCCCTCTGGGCTGTATTGCATTGCCTATCCTGTTAAATAAATTTAAAAAAAAGTGGGGGGAATTCCTACAAGAAAGAAACAGCAAAGGATTTTAGCTTCAGTTCCATGGTAGGAAAATAGCTGCTGGGGAGGATGGGGAGATTTGAATACCCAGCTTTCTCTCTTTTCCCATTCCTTTTGACATAGGATGCAGGCAGTAGCATGGGGCATTCTGGCAGTGCATGACAGCCCTCCATCCCATCCACTGCCCACAGGAACACCTACGTGCCCCTCCATCTCCTCAGCAAGCACGAGTTTAGCAACAGCAATTCATCACTGGGAGAAACATTAATATTTTACCTTAGTTACCAAGTGCACCCGTTCAAACTTTTATCTAAAACATTCTTTATCATCTTTTCATTAAGTTCTCAAGAGCTAATGGTTTCTGAGTTCCCGGGGTAAGGATGATGTTCTGAATAATGAAAGCTCATTATTTCTCCACAGAATGCTTGTTAATTCAAATGATGATATTAAAACTATAGTAGCCTTTAGCGCTGGGGTGATTTCTAGCATACTTTATCATGTATCAATATATACTCTGTTTGTCAAAACTGCCCAGGGCTGGGGCTGACATTCTCTCTGGAGGAGTCTAGTGCTTCAAGAGGCACTGAATACACCAAGGTGACAACTTGCAGAGTTTGCGCCTCTAGGAAATGGAAAGATGAAACTTGAAGTGCCATTGTCCCCCTTGATTTCCTTATTAGTATTCATAAAGAGACAGTATCCTCCTCTTTTTCTAGTCCTCACAGGCCTTCCTTTTGAATGAAATAAAAGGCGCACGCACACACAAAAAAATACACATGCACAAGTTTTACATATAAAACATACCCCTTTGTTGCAATTTAAGCAATCCAAAATGTGTTTCTGGAGTTACAGGTAGGCATGCCTATTGCTTATCCACAATCAAATATTAAAAAATAAAAGTACCCATTAAAGATGAGACAGAGACATTTTTTGCACCCTATTGTTTTTTGTATCTGCCTTTTTCCCCCACACATCTCTCCATACAGCCAGACTATATTACCCAGCAGCTTAGCTGGAAGCTCCCTGACATCACGGCCCATTTTTCAGCTTTGATCACAAGACTACCATAAACATTGTCAAGGCCTCATTCTCCCACCATTGTGCCCCCTCCAAGAAAGGGAAAAAAAAAACCAAAACGGGGTGGAGGGAATAAAATTTAAGGAGAAACTCCATCCATATGGAATCCCTTAGTGAATGTTAAAAATAGAACTGCAATGAAAAGGCCAACCAGACTGGTCAAGAGGCATGTTTCTTCAAATAACATTACATTTCCTGCACAAGGACTCCTCCTCCCACCTCCTACAGCCTGCATAAATATGCACACCCGTATCTGACCACAAATTGTATCATCACCTCCCATCAGGTCTTTTGCAATAGCAAGCTCTGGCACAGACTGGGAAGGAAGATGCTCAGACTCCAAACTGGTCTCCAATCCCTCATCAGCATCCCTCATTTCCCTGAATGCTCAACAAGGTAAAAATTGAGGATTTGCAATTGAACAAGCCCCTCCTGCTTCCACCCCAATCCCTCAGCTCTTTCTCCTGCAGTCTCCCAGAAGGAAATGTAATTCTGAGCATCACAGCAGCCCTGCTGGCTGCTGGGAGCAGCCAGGTCAGCATTCACGTGTGCTACAACACACGGCTCCGCACCATCCTCACGTAATTATCTCTCTCGTGAAAGATTTGTTGGACTTTTGCCCACAGGCAAAAATAATAAGAATATGGTAAACTTTTTCCAGCTTCCCCTACTGGCCTATCCTTAGAGTAGAAATTAAATATTAATGTGCTTTAAACCACCTAACTGGCTGATATTTTTCAGTTTTGCACAGAGGTGAGACCGAATTGCAAGTTTATTTATGCTGCTTCCCATTCTTAAGCAGAAAATACATGTGCAAAATGCATTTTCAGCCCTGTTGCTCAGGCTTACAGGAAGAGAAGGACAACCATGCGATTTCAGCATTCCTGTTCACCTGGGGGCATGCTGTCATCTCGAACATGTCCCAGCAGTGTTGGTCTCCTCTGGAGAGCCCCAAGGCTGACACAATGCTCAGCCCATGGACACTGCTCCCGCCTTCCAGAGGTGGCTCTTCAGGAGCCCCACACCAAGCTATGGGTCTGGCTGTTAATGCAGATTTTTCACCGTGCTTAAGGCCCCAGTTATGCCAGAGTCCAAACCAGCTTAATGAGAGAAGGGGCAGAAGCAGTTATTGCTGCACAGGTCCTTCAGCCACGACAGGGATGTTTGCCCACAGTGCCAGGATAGTGCTCCTGGAGAAATCATGCTGTGGAAGCCAATCTGGCAGAGGCATGGGCAGTGGCACAGGGACAGGACAACATGGCCATACAATTGCAGTTAATGCCACATATGAGCAGCACTGAGGAGAAGGAGAAGCCCAGCAGAGCCATGCCACCCTGGGGGACAACTCTGGAAGCCCCAACCTCTCCTCAAGCCAATATTCATAAGGTAAAACCCACAGCAAGGCCCATAGCTGTGCTGATGTAGAGGCATTTTCAAACACACCACTCAGACTGTGCTGTCATCCCCTCCTGCAGCCCATGCGTGCACTTGTGACTGAAACCAGGAGCACAGCCTGGGGGCTCCAAGGGGGGACTGCACACCGTTGTGAAATGTGCTTATCTGCAGAAAATGAATTGTGAGAGAAAAATAATTGTGTTTTGTGCCTTCTGATGGTTTTAAAGAACCCTGTACTGGGCAGTGTTCGTTTCATCACTTTACAGCAGAAGCAGATTTTTCAGTACAATGTTTGTACAGAAAAAAAATAAACTGCTTGGTTCTTTCATTGATTTTAGTCTATTTTAATGACATCCTTACCATGCAAAGTCCAATTGACTGGTAGAAATATGTCTGATGAGAACAGAGGTAGTGAGGGGGAATAAACCCACATATGCCTCTCAAGCTGTTCCTGCTGTACTTTTCAGCTGGATCTACAGAGCAGCACAAAAGTTGTGAAACACACAGGCTAAACTATTAGTTATTTAGTTCTGTGATAAAGGATACAAACCTGCAGGCACACATTTGTGCAATTGTATGTGCATGAGCAGGGATGCTCTATGCTTTTCACACACAAACATTCATAGAACACTCCTGTCAGACAATTTTTTTTCTTCCCAGCAAATGTCAATGAAGCAGCCTTTTTTCTCTGCAGGGCTGAGAAATACATTTTTCTGTCTTCCACAAAGATTTGGAATTAAGGATTTTGACATGCTCAGATTTTCTAGCCCAAAGATATTGAATTTAAGTGGAACACAACATTCCAGCTTTTGTCCTGAATCTGGACTGCTTCTTACACTAGCTCCAGACACATCTCCATTTCTTATAAAGTACTCCAAAAATAACAAAATAAAATTAAAAACCTACAAAAGCAAAAAAAAAAACTTATCACAAAGTCTTCAGACATTTTTAACAATCCTAAAAAATGTGAACTTAAAAAAAAAAAGGACAAGTGCTGTTGACAGAGTGCAACACATTGAAAACGCTCTGCTTATGAATCAAACTAAGGTGGTTCCCGCCACCCCCTTTAGTTTCAGGGTTGAGTCTATATCTATTAACTCCTCTTGGCAAACCTGGCACGCTTGCAATATCAGAAGGGAGTGAAAAGAGGATGTGGATAGTAGAGGGGTGAAGAAACTGTTTCCCAGAAGTTGTGTGGCCAGCACCCTTACTAAACCAAACCTGAGATCTAGACTTTACTGAACTACCCTGAAGTCCTGAGCTTCCAAAGCCTCTATATTTATTTTTTTTTGATGAAGACTGGCCAAGCAAAAATCATTTGCCAGCGAAGGTTTGTCAAGAGCAAGGCCCTAAGTAGTTCCATGTTCATTTCAGAGGGTGACAATTTGCAGAATCCAGAGTAGGTTTCCTTTGTGCATTGGCATGCACAGAACCACCACAAAGGAAAATGTCTCAAAAAGCAAAGTCCAGAGAATCCATCAGCATTGCCCACACAACATCGCAGTGAGGAGGAGATTACACAACTTGACTAGTTTCCGGTGTAATTATTTTGAAAGTGGCTTTTGCAGTGACTACTGCAGCACTTCCAGTGCCAATTATTTTAGGTAACTACAAGTCACTCGGTCAAGGAAAAGATTTAGGAGAAACAAGAGTGGAAAATGAAATTTATTCATAAATATTTTTTGCACTGGTAAATTAAAGCAATTCATCACCAGAATTAGAATGTATTTTGTGCAATTCAAAATTCCCAAATTCAGAAGATGCCAGCACCTTGCAAGTCAAGGAAAAAAAAAATTGAACACCACGCTAAATGCCCCAGAACGCAATAAAAATCCAGAAAATTGGCAATACCACCCTGAGAAATTTGCTGGAGAAGCAGGGACATTGGAGGTTCCAAATTTGACAACATAAATGGAAGAAAAATAAAAGTAAAATTAAAAGTCTTCTTAAAGGAAGACATGCTTGGCTAACAGCTCTATGATCACCGCCTGAAACAATGCTTGGTGAGTGGCTGATAACCCAGTTACATTGCATGGTGAGAAAAGCAGGTGTTTCTGCAGATGGCCAGGACAGTCAGCACAGGCCCCCAGCTCTGTGTCTGTACCCTTCCCAAGGATCAGGAGCACCAAGAGGCAGGTCTGTCACAGCCCCTTCCACGACAACCCTCTGCTCCTCCGCTGCAGTGCACGCTGGACCAGCGGAACTGGTTCTACACACCCTGGGAAAAAATGACAGCTTCTCCTTGCAAGCTGCACCGACCATAAAACATGGAAGAGGCTTCCCTGCATGCCCAAACCTGCCTCTTTCTAAACGCCTGCACACCCAGCACGGCAGGGCAGGAGCTCCGAGGAGCACTCCTGGCTGCTCTGTGGCTCAGCTCGGTGTGCAGCCCCTGCAGGTCACAGTCCCGTCCCCAGCTCAGTGGCCTCCTGGTTGTGCATCCCTGCCCTGCCTTTCTTCCTCCAGCCCTCTCACCCTCCTTCTCTTGGAGCATTGGCCTCACTCTGCAAACGGGAGCAAAGGGTCCAAAACATGGCAAGGGGCCAGCCTTGCGTTGCCCTGAGGTAAAAGGAGCCAACTGTTTTTTCCTGGAACATGTTCAAAATTTCACACCTTTTTTCCCCACAAATATGGGAAACAAGCAGCAACCCTTTGTACAAAAGGGTATTTTCACACGTGCAGATAAGGCATGTTAATGCACACTGCGCTGCTCTCCAATGTCCTCCACAAACCTGAACCTTAATCACCTTTGAGAGCCCAATGAGGAAAAAAAAAATAAAAAAAAGAACAATCTAAACAATAACCCAGGTCTTAAATTGCTGAAAACACCATTCCTACACATTCTGCCCTATACCAAAATCGTGTATACCAAAATCCTGCAATTCCTTTTAGGCCTCCACAACTGCAGCAGCCAGAGTTACACAGGCACCAGACCAAGAGCAAGCATGCTGGCTGCAAATTCTCTATTGGCATCAATGAACCAGAGCAGATGGCAGTAAAGCCCCTGTATAGCCCAGCAGCCAGGTCAGTCACCTCTCTTCCTACTTCATTTCAAGTCCAGGCAGGACAGGGAAAAAGGAAAAAAAAAAAGGAAGGGGGGCAGGGGGGTGAAAGAAAAAATTCCTACCCTCTGCTCTACCAGATTTTACCTCCAACCACAGTGGAACACCACCGGGTCTTTTGCAAGCATGTGAAGCACAGAAGAAAGGGGAAATGCATTCATATATACACAGTAAGGATGACTAGACAAAGATATAACATCACTTTACCACGAGGAAAAAGAAAATAAAAATAAAACAAAGCACCCATGCTGGCAAGCCACCCCAAGCTGAACAAACAAACCTCATGGCTCAGTTAACCTTTCCAGAAGTACTCTCACAAGTCAGAACTTTACTTGAAAGTCTTTCCTAAAAAATTAAAGACAAACAAATGGTAGAAGGCAGAGAGGAGCAAACCTTGAAAGCCACAAGGTTTGGGGCCTTAGGCTATTTCTCAATATCCCTCAAAAGTTCCAGGCATTTTGCCAGCACAAAAATCTACCTTCTGGTGCATCTTCATTCAACTTTGCTTACATCCAACCTTACACTTTTACAGTCCTTTGGCTGCTATAGTTGCTCATTTAAACATCAGGGGAAAGCCTCCTCCCTAAGTTCTGATAGCCATGTTTCCATGAGATTTTGTTTTCTCTCCAGTTATTAATGTCAACAGGGAAAAAAAGTCAGATCATTTTTACACTTCATAGAGAATTTGTTTTTGTAAGTCTTCTAAACTCAAAATAAACAGGAGAGGAAACAATAGCCTCCTGCAAGGGTAGTGGATGTTTTGAGATTTTTAAATGAAAATGGAAAGTTGTAACTACAACAGGGGAAAAAAATCCCAAATAACAACACGTACATGGATTTGCCCACCCCTCCCCTGCAGTACACAGCATGTGAGCCAGTATAATCTCCTGATGTGAAACATTAGCAAGACCAGACTGCTCTGCTAGGGATTTACATGGATGTGGCCACAGTATAAGGAATAAAGAAAATATCTATGGCTAATAAATATCAGAATGGTAAAATCAGAGCAGGGAGCGAGAAGGCACCCAAAGCAGCAGCTCTCTCCAACTTAGTTTACTAAGTTGAGCAACTGACCAAACTTTGCTAGAGGTTAAGGGGAAACCTACAGCCAGCAATACCAGGACTCGGATAATAAAAGCCCATTTTGTGTAAAATTTCCACAGATATTTCCAGTAATTACTTGGAGGGGCAGGAGAGTTATCTCTAAATAAGAAGCAAAGATTGGGCCAAACTTGTCAACTTAAAAAATTCAGCACAAGATGTTTCACAGAAAAGTTGTTCTTGGGGAGCTTTTTTTATGATTTGGGGTTTAATATGTAGGATCAAATATGGGGATTTTTATGTAAAGACTGAAAATTTTGTTTTCCTTTTAAATCCAATTAAGTTTTCAGTTCTATAATATATTGAAGTTATATCTCTGAAGAAAAAGCAAACGAGAGTGACATCCAAATGAAGGAAAAGCAGTTCAGTACAAGCATCAAGCAAAGTCCACCCTGCTTCAGGAAAATTTTATTCATGGCTCATATGAGTTGAAATCAAGAAGAGGCAACTGGGAAGCCAGTTGTGATCATATGGACCACTGAAAATTACTCAAGTAAATTCTTGGAATATGGTATTGAAAGTAGTAGGCCAAAGGTTAACAAGTAAGATGAGAAAAGCAGAAGGATGGGCAGCTCTGGAGTTAGAAGCTCTCTAAGAGCAAACAAAAGCAAAAGTAATTGCAAAATGGAGATTGCAGCCCCAGGGCCATCTTAAAGCTGATGGGATTGAGGTGATATCATTCATTTACATTGATGCATTTTCTACAGTTTGTGGAAGAGATGGGAACTGCAGAAGATATGTAGGGCTCTTACAGAAACTATTTGTGCTTATGGTTTATGACAAAGGGTTGTGCCACCACTCTCTAGGGACATATGTATAACCAGCACAAGAAGAGTCACTGCATATTTTGCAAGCCTGGAGTATATTCTGAACAATTAGAACTTCCAAACCATTGGAATACTGAGAAGCTAAAGATTAAAGAGGGAATCAGGATTTTCCAAGCTGATTAGACATTCAGAAATGTCAGATGTCTCTTTCAAAGCCCCAGAACAGGTAAGGCATGTAATCCTCACTGAAGTCAACAGAGCAAGGTGCCTGGCCCCAAGGCAGTTTAGCAATGTTCTCAGGCACCCATTCCAGCCAGAAAGACCTACATCACCTGCAGATCTGGGTCTGGGTGCTGCAGATTGGAAAGAGAGGACACTCTCTTATGTGTCAACCTTCAGCTAACAGCATTTGGGAAAGAAGGACTGGCAGGTCTGATAAATAGTGAATAAAGACCAAACAAGTGTAGGAGGTCCCAAGACAGATTGAGAGTTTTTTCTCTCCCAGGAAGAAAAGGCTTTACAAGGCTGGAGGGGACCATGAGCCCTTCCGCCTTGTGCAGCCCCATCCCAGGTCACTGGGCTCCAGGCAGCAGTCCCGGCAGAGGCACTGCCCTCACCCACTGCCTGCCTTTTACCATCGCTCTCATAATTGCCTTGCAAGAGGTGCCAGATTGCAGATAATGGCTCCTCTGAATTCAGGTGGCATACGTGCAGTCCAACGAGCCAGGTTTCTCTGGAGCTGTCAGGGCCTGATTTTTTGGGAAGGTTACGTAAGTACACGCTCAAGGAGCACCTACGCAGCACAGGAGCTGGCCAACCCCTTCCTCCTCCCTCTGCCTGCTGCAACATATCAGGCCCACCTGTGGCCTGGAGAGCACCTTCCCAATCTTTACACAAAGCTTGGCTTGATTTCCACACTGCTTTCAGCCTTGCATGGAGCTGCAGAGGACGAAAAGCAGTGAGCACATTTGTAGTAAGTGCTGCAGAGTGACCAAACCGTAGGCAGCACTATCAGTCTGTGCAAATGTTCTCTTTTGAAGCATATCAGTCCAGCTATGATAATCCTTATATTAAATATGTATAGCATATAAACACTCCCTTGAATATTGCTCTTTGTCTTTACATTGTTCTCCTGTCTTCTCTACATTAGTCTGCAGTCCAGCCTGTAGCAGCAGTGAATATCTCCAGAATCCTGCTCTTTCCCCTGTTTCCATAGCCATTTCCGTGCGGCCATGAATGCAGCAATTCAAAAGTTCTGCTGCTAAGGTCTAATTATGGTGCCTTAGATAAGGTCTGAACAAATTTTCCAGTGTAATAAATAACCAAAACTAGATGAAACAGCTGCATCCCCGCATTTTCCTGTATTATAATGCAGTTTGAATCACAACCTAATTCTGAGGTAGAGAAAAGCTGATCCAATACAACCAGCTGGAAAGATAGCAAAGCATACAGTGTCTATCAAGTGACTAATTTTCAGCATTAAGTTTTAAGCATTCATTTCGGCTACTTTGGAAGGAAGAAGCAAGTAACTGCCAAGTTTAGTTAATTTTTGTTTTCAATAACTACCTTTTATTTTCCTTAAATTGCTTCTCCTGGAGTAAGTAAACAACTTTGTAATCTCAATTTTTAAAAAAATGTACTCTCATCTAAAATTTGATTAGAAACTACACAAGCTGTAAAGCCCCCAAGTAAGGGATTTAAACTGAAGTGGAACCAATACCTAAACAATAAAATGACAGCAATACAGAAGTTGCAGAGATAAAGTTGAAATTCTAAACAACAGTTATAGTTTCTAAGCCCCAGACATAATTCCTCACAGCAAGAGGGAAAAAGGCAAGTTGAAAAATAGCAAAATGCAACGTGTCAAATGCAAAATAAAAACTTCCCTTAGCTGCTGTTTCTGTATGCTGGGAACATAAAAATAATATATGAACAGGGAATGTGACAACCAAAGATGGCCTCAATGATTGTTAGAGCTAAGAAAACATTTACTTCTGTGCTTTGCTCAGAAGTGCTGCTGAGTTTACAAGGTGTGTCGATGCAACCCTAGCCAAAGCATAACAGTGTTTTCTTAAAAAACCCAATTAATTTGTTTTTCAAGCCAGTCCATTACACGAAGTCGATTCAATCCTGTTTTGCTCCAGACAGTCTCTCAAAACACAACAATTCTATTTTAAAAAACAGTCTAATTTAAAAAGAAACAAAATTAACACCAGACCAGATTAGATTTTGATAACTCTATTGGTAAATTCCAGTTTAATGGTTTTTACTTCCATAAGGAGGGAAAATAGGACCTAATACAAGAGGAGGCACATCTCAGTGTATGATGCAGCGTCATGCAGCTAGGTGTCCCATGCATGAATTTAGTTTCCTTTCACTATGGAAAAGCAACTGCATGCTTCAAGACAGACCTTTTCCAGCTTGTCCACCACCATTCTGGTGAATACAGCAAAATGGATTTTCCTCCCACCTAGCTGACATAGGAGCCATCCTGCTGTATTCACAGTGCCCAGACATTTCTTCAAGAGACATCCGGTTCACTGAGGTCTTCCATGGCATTTCAGACTAAGGTCCATTTTGAACAGAGCTTCCAAAGAAACTTATTTGCTGGTTTGCTTGAAAAATCACTACATGCAACTTGGTTACAAAGAGCCTGACTGTCTCTTGTTGCTACTGTTGGAATCCAGAAGACAATGCTTTGACAAGGACTTTGTGACCAAGCAGTTAACCTATAAACAGTTCTGTGGACCAACATTTAGTAAGTTAACATTCATTGCTACTTAAAATTACTCCTGAAAAAAATATTCTTTAGAAGTTTTATGAATATAAGCGCATGATATAAAAAAAAGTTACCAGAGAAGCAAAAGTTATTCTGATACTGGAAGTTACTCATATGTCTCAGGTTGCCAGAAACACACCCTTGACAGAAGAAATCAGTAGCTCTGCTTTACCAGTCAGGCCACATCTGAGTCCTTTATTCCAGATATTATCATACATGACAAAAGGACATCAGAAAATTAAAATCTTATTGCAGGAGATAAGCAAGTGAGTTGAATTTCAGTGGCCTGCTGTGTACGAGATCTACAGCTCACTGATCTTAAAGTGCATTCACTTTCTTGTCCACTATTACAATATTGTTGATCAACCTCCATTTCAGGACTTTCAGGTGACTACCACTTCATTAATTAAATAATTACAGTTAATAACCAACCACTCTGGGAGTCCAAATAGCACCATGTATCTCCAGGACCTCAGTGCTTGTGAAATGACATGTAGAACTCTACATCTCTATTAAACTGCTGCTGCACCTCAGCAAGTGATCAAAGTGAAGAATGTCTTAACCAGCAGACATGACCATAAAATACTGGCAGATCCCAAATGGCATCAGAGGGGAGGCCCAGGCAGTTCTACTACTACTCACTACTTCAGTTTTACAACTCTTCCTAAGAGACAAACCTGCTTCAAGAAAGTGAACTGTGTTGCACGCAGTAAATTTACTGCCCTTTAAACACCCATTTCCAAATTAATTGTCTTGTGCTAAATGCCACTCAAGCTCTGCTGACATTCTTTATCCACCCAAGCCACGGCTTTCTGAGGTTTATAAAGCTAACAGAATAATTTGATTGACTTCCTGCCTATTAATTCAGGGGGCTATACATTATTCAAATTACTTGAAGAGATGAAAGCATTTACTTGATTCTCAACTTCACTCCCATTGCTCTGATAAGACAGGTTCCCTCCATATAACATTTTAACTTAATTTTCTGTTGCCACTGAAAGATACTTCCAGAATTACTGCGCTATTTCGAATTCACAGAAAACTCAGAAGACATTTCAGGGTTGGGGGAGTTTTGGCTTTTCAGTCTGAATCTCAATAAATGCTGAATTTCAGTTATTTTTAAGCATTTCAAAACTTCTGTGATTTTGTGTTCTCTCCTTGCAGAGCAATAAAAGTCCATTAGTCTCCCCTACTGAATGTTTTGTGAGTGCTCTTTATATGAAATCATATCAGACAACTGTACCTTGGCTTACAAAAAATGCTGACACCTATATATTATTTAAGTTTATTATTATTATTATTATTCATGCTAGGACAAATAGCAGGCTTCAAGCCCTTCCTGCTGGAAGGCAGCTCCACACACACAGCTGTCCCAGGCATGCAAAGTGCCCAAATACAAATAAAACTAAATCACATTTTATGGAGCCCATTGGGTTTTTCCACACAGGATTCAAAGGCCTCTGAGGAGGTGTCAGTTTTTTGAAGAGGTGGGGAAATACTGAGAACAGATGATTGCAGAGCTCAGCCAAGACCCCTCCAACTTGGAGGGCAACAATTTTCAAAACTCCCGAAACACCTTGAAAATCATTCGCAGAACAGTAAGATTAGTTATCAAACATCCCAAAATATCAAATGTTTAAATGCTCCTTGGCACTTCAGCTCTCTTTTGAATTACTTGGGGATGAAGACACATCAGTATTATTTGTAGAGCTCTGTGGTCTCCAGCACTTTCAGACAGATTCAATCCCTTGGTCTCTGTCACTGCAGCATCTAGAGGAAATTACAGTCCAGAACAGATTTCTGAAACTAGACAAGACTCTGAGCATTATGATCAACAGGCTGCTACAAGGTACAATTATCTTTGTTTCTCTAGGCCTAAGAATCAAAATCAACTTCACTTAACCAGTGTAGTCTCACTGATAGATAATTGAGCAAGTGATAACCATCAGGTCCTTTGCCTGGAGAATGAGGGGTTAGCTTGCGCACATCAAGAGAGTGATTTAAAAATCAATTAAAACTCTGACATGGGGCAGTTTTCTCTCAAGGGATTTCAAACCTGCAAAAGCTGGTGATAGGGATGCCACAGAACAAAGAGCAGGCTGTAGGGTGTTTGGGTCTGCAACAGGCACACATCAAGGGCATTTTGAACAGTTCATGTATTAAACTGAAGGTTCTTAGGCTTCAGTGGCCGAACTGGTCACAAGCAAGGTATCCTTAACACAGACCCCCTTAAGTACAGATGACTTTATGTAAGGATAACGGGTGCAGCTTTCTAAAGCTTAGAAAATCTATGTCCACTTTAATTAAAATTAATCTTTCAATTAACAAACACTGTGCTAATAATTAGTTAATAAACAGTTTGCCATTAAAAGCCAAGCACTTGAAGATACTTGTGGCTCAAAAAGGAGCATCATGGTATTTCTGCAATTTCATCTCCTTCACCAGTGTCATCTAGCAAACAAAGCCTGGCTTATGTGGGGCAACCAAAACACAAAACCCTCAGGAGAAGAACTATAAGACAAAGACAAATAAAAGGAGATGCTAATAGACCCTGCAGCATAATCAAAGGAAAAAAGATAATATGAAAAGTAACACTGAATGATGGGATGAGAAATGTGGCAGACAGTAAAATCATACATAAAGCACAGTCAGCGAGGCACTCCAGCACCTGTAGCATAGAAATTCTTCTTCAGCCTTTATGTCCCAGCACTGTACTACACACCTGATCTGCTCAGACCTGAAGCTGACCTGTGATAGGCGGTATCAGCTCAAATACCAGACTCCACAGGTATCTCATAGCAGCATGCTGAGCATCGTTTGTGTTAAACTACAAACATTCTCTAACCAAACTTCCCCTAAAGAAATTACTGCTTTTCATGGCTGCAGCCATCACACCTGCAAGGCGTATCTAGCAACTTCTGGGTAATATTATACTGAAAAATGTTTCATTCAAGTGTCTAGTCAATAAGAGAATTTAGATCATGCTACTTAAAATTAAAGAGAAAAAAATCTTAAAAGTAAGTGGTTAGAATAACTCTACAGCCTTAGAGGCAGTCAGAAGTGGTCAAGCTCGTCACATTTAAATTTTTACACATACATTTTTCCATACAAGAGGATAGGTAACCTGGGGCATGCCTACACAAGTATCGTTTTAAAGTGTGGTGGATTGTGCAGAAGAGCCAAAATTAACGAGACCACCTTAACTCTTCCTCGCTTCTTTTGTGTCCTAAATAACACCTTCCAAAAGATTTCCTTTTAGCACCTTCACTAGGCAAAATGCAGGTTGCAGCATGCCTTGTCTGGAACAACACAGGCACAGCTCATCCTAACATTGTGTAGGGTATTTGGTAGAGAAACAGGCTGCAGCTTCTAGAGGAAGAGAAACTTCTACATTTCCTGGCAGGACTTCCCTATCCAGAAAGCAGTTTCACCTCATCCTTGCATGCATCTGTTATGACTGAATCCCTCTTACCACAAGAAAGATGGGAAGAAACCAGAAGAAAAAGACCAAATATGAGGAAGCTTCCCAGCTATCTGAATTTCTCTTCTGTCCCTGATGTAACTTCTGGCTTTATGCAAGTGCTACTTCCAGTTAGATTGGATTATTTCCCTTCCCCCAATGCTCCTTTGGTTTGGCTGGGAGACTAAAAATCCACTATTAACACAGCTTTAGTCATTAATCAAGGTAACCTTTTTCTGCTTTCCAAAGTTTCTCATGTTCTTATCTTTGCATAATTGAGCATTTGCATTTCAGAAGAGCATCACCTGAGGGAGTGGGGGCAGATTTTGAAAGGCTTGGGGTTTTTTTCCCCCCTTAAGTTTCAAGTTTAAAAAAAAAAGGAGGGAAAAAAATCAACTTTGAAAGGGGATGAAGTTAAATTACCAAAGCCTTAGGGCAGAGTAACTTAAAGACTGATAATAGGCAAGAGTTTCTCCCATTCACCACAGAAACTAACTTTTCACATGACAGGAAATCAACAAGCAATAGAGTCATAAGATTTTGTTCTTATGTAGAAGCATCTTATCAAAAGACACCAAACTGCCTCCTAAGCTTTTTTCTTTTTTTTTGATACCTTTCCAAAGCAGAGACAACTGTAGATTTTCTGAACACCTGTGTTGGAAAATGCCATCTCATCAGATCTGGCTATTTCCATAGAAGTTACAAGTTTGAGCAAATTCTGCCCAGTCACAGTCATGGTCTTAGCAGAGCCCTCTTTTCTGGGGCAGGATGCTCCATGGGCAGGTGTTTTGGGCTGCCAGAGCCTCAGGGAACTTTATCTGCCAGGTCTTACTTTAACCAGGAATTATTTTACAATCCAAAGGCCCTAAAAGTCCCCAGAGGCAGTGCAGTAATGCCCTGCATGCCACTAAAGCCAGGAACAACACTGAGCTTTTGGCAAGGCCCAAATCATGACCAGAATAGAGCAGTACAAGCAGCCCAGAGAGCCAATTACCTTGTCTGTATATTTTGCACAAGTGTCACAGTCACATTGTTTTTGAAAAGAATTTGCTGCTTAAGGCTGCACTTGTTTCTTCCCACAAGAGAATCGCTCTTAATATAAAATTAGTTTCTTCTACAAAAACACTTTTATACTCACTCTTTCCATGGACCAATAAGAAAGTCTTTTACTTATAGAAGGAAGAGGAATTCAAGTAGGACATTTAGGAAAGCAGGGAACAGCAACAGTTGTCTAATGGTCCCATACTATCACTATCCTGAAAAAAGTCATAAAATCAAAAATCCTGCTTCCAAACACTCGTCACAGAAATCCACTCTCAATGATGCAGCTAATTTTTGGTATATTTGTTATTTTAGGCTTGATTTCCATGGAGGAAAGTAAGGTCTTTCCTGCTGGTGTTACTGGTGGTGGAAATACAATTTAGTTAAACATCTACAGAATCAAGATAACAATTCCTCTGTAAAAACCTGACTGCTAGGACTAAGAAAATGTTCAAAGGCATTGAAGACAATCAAAATCAGTTAGTAAGACAAGGAACCACATTTCTTTTTTTCCCTCCACAAGTTGCAGACTATTAGAAAAGCATTATGGCAACACTTTGGTCCCAGCAGTTAATTTGATGCAGCCCAGCATAGAGGTCGTGTCCATGAGACTTGGCTCCCAGTACTGCTAAGATTTCCCTTGAACTGGAAGGAGAGATTTCTCTCAACAAAACCAAGTGCAGAAGAACACTAGGGCAGCAAGAGAAGTGTTTTATAGCTCAAACAGACATACAGTGACTTAGTCCAACTTTGCCCAGACAACTCTTCAGACAGTACCCCACTATGGATACTGAAACCCAGACTGATCCCAACACAAGCCCTTCTCAATGCACAAATCAGTTGGTGTCCCAGCCCCACAAGTCAGAGGGCTGGGATACAGCCTATATCAGCTTGGGTTAACCATGCAATACTCCTGATTCAAGTAATACAAGCAAGCAATAAGAAATTCACGACACCAAACCTTCTCTCTGCTGACCCAATCAGGAGTCATTCCAATTTAAATCCTGGAATTCTGATGCTGCTGCCTGTACCAGCACCATCTAAAAGAAAACCATAAAGAGAGATTTTTTTTTTTTTTAATCCACAAAAATTTACTCACAACTTCCTTGCTGCATTTTCCAATTTCTAGAGCTACTTACTGGGACTTTTTTTCTTAGCTCGCCTAAACTTCAGAAAGTTTAAGAAATGGAAAAAAAAAATACAAAGTCTGAACCGGTCTGCATTCGATTTGAAGACAGTTGCAAAAAAAACCAACACACAAAAATTTTCAGAACATCCCAAGCACCATTACTGCCTCTATTTCCTCTAAAGCTTGCAAGAACTGATTCAATTTGGTTTTTATTCTACATCTTGCAGCACTTAGGCTATGCTTTTATTCAGAAATAAAATTTACTGAGCATTGGAAGATTAGGAAAAAGCAAGATGTGCTTAACACTTGCTGCACTTTATTGAAAATGTAGAACAAGCAAGGCTTAGCTTAGCTCTAAAACTAATAAATACTTTAGCTGTTTTGTGTTATGGGTAGTGTTCAGTGGCTTGCATGACTAATTAAACAATCTTGAGTTTGCTTTGAAGGCTAAGCCATCCTTAATGGCTTTAAATTACATTCTATCAAACTAAGCTCAGAATTAAAATCCTCATCTGTAATAAGGAATTCCACTGTGTATAAATACTAGTAGAGAGCTGCATTGGAAAGTTTAATAATCTGGATGGTTTCTGGCCCTCACAGCAAAAGGAGAAATCCTGTTGTTCTCATAGCACTGAGAGGTGAAGCTCCTCAGGGAAGATATAGAAAGAAAAGTGGTTTGGGTGGAGTTTTGCATGAGATGGTAACTCAAGGAGGAGACCAAGGTGTAAGTGGGGATGGGGAGCAAAGGCAGATGGTCAGGGAGGAGAGCTGTGAGAAAAAATGTAGTGGTTGTTCTTGTTATGTGATCCTATCTATTGCAAGCACCGGGGAAGCCCAACTCTAATCCACTGCTACCCAGCCCTGGAAGAAGTCACCAGCACATCCTACATTCATTTTCATAAACAAATTATTTGAGATCACAGCTCCTCCTCTGTATGCAAGACTCAGGTGTTCATTCTCTCCAAGCAAGCGCACCAGCAGCAGTATTTTTCCCATCTACAAACACTCAAGAGTCACCCCTGGGCACACAGGGAGCCACGACCCAGGTTGCAGAGCACAGTCAGGCACAGACACACCACATGGAGCAAGGACAGCATTTTGCAGTGAAGGTTTTGTGCCGCAATCCCTGACTGTGCCTGCAAGCCCTCTTTGTGGGAGAGGGAGAAAAGAGCTGTGTGCGGTAAAAACACATCCTGCAGCTCGGTCTAATCAGTGCCAGGAGCAGATGCCCCTCACATGAGCTCTCCCTCATGCCACTTCTCCAGGATGAAACACATAACCCACACCTGCTGCAACAAGTAGGTTAAGGACATTTTTCTGAGCAAGGCAGTTTTGATCCCCAAGCCATCTGAAGTCAGCGGACTTCAGCCCAAAAGTGCAAATGTTTTCAGAAGCAGATTTTTTTTTTCCCCATTCAAATAATCAACCCACCTTTTTCATTCATCCAGCAGGCCTGGGGCCAAGCCTGCCTTAAGGGAGGCATAACCCACCACTCATCCTTTTGGCTGCTGCCTGCAGCACATGTGGTGTGCTCAGTCCTTTTGAGTCACTGCCCATTAAACAATTGTTCCTCCTCTTTCATTAAAACCATCCTCAAAATCCTGCCCAGCATCTCCCTGAAGTTAGCTGGATTTTTCTGTGCTGTCTGTATGCATGGAGGGGGAATCTTTCTTTTCATGATTACTTTCCCCACTGATCTGGTGGTTGAGAAATACCATGTTTTCACTGTTTGCCTTTACTTTTAGTTCTTCCACAAAGGAAAATGTGAAGCCATCCGTGCCTTATCTGGCAGGGCTCTGCCTTGTTTTCGTTCCCCACTTAACGGACTCATTCATGTGTAGGAGACTTCTGATCCCGGGTTTAGATATTCATCCCTATTTTACATAACCATAAGCAATGGTAGGTATTTATGTAAACTGCAGCCAGGTCTTTGCCCCTGTGCACAATAAGCAGAGAGGTTTTAAGCCATCAACAAACAACTGCCCTCTGCTTCCAGGTGCCTCTTTGCAAATCATGCCACTGGCAGAGAGAGAGGGGGAAAAACAAAAAGAGGTGTCAATGTACAGGAAGCAAAGGCAAGAAACTCTGTCTGGGACCTGCCCCTGGTTTGCTTTTTGTGCTGACTGGCTGCTCACTGACCAGGACCAAGGCCACTCAACCCGGCACATACACATCATCCTTGCTTCCAACCAGGCACTCCGCTTCTGGCAGCTGCTGTAGGGCTGGGATGAGGCCATTCAGTCTCATACTGGTGGAAAGAGGGGCAGAGAAGGTTGGTTGTTTTCAAGTTTCTATTTAGTAGCTTAGTGACTACTTAAGAGGGGAAGTTAGTTTCAGTGCCTTCCACATTCAAAGAAATTAAGGCCCACAGTTCCTGCTTCCAAAGCAGAGCCCCAGTTATCCCCCAAAACACAAGAAACAGGCCCCAGAGAACAAGGAATTCCTGAAGGGGCAACTTGCATCGTTGGGCCATAGAAACACCTTGGAAAGCTGTTCCAGAGCTTTCCACTTCAAAATATAAAATCTAATTAAGTAGGAATGGAGATTACCCAAAATAAAAATAAAATAAAAATATTCAGCATTGAATACATTAAGCTAGTAACTTATTTTAACTACTGTAGCCACTGTAGCGTACTAGTGTCCTGTATGTACACATTATATTTTTCCCAGCTCCTCCCTTCAGGAGTAAGCATGCAGTTCCTTCACACTCTGTCTGTGCAGGAACACCCATGCAGCCACTCAGCATAAGAAATTAAAGTTACTTACCACATGGCTTCAAATTTCCAGCAAGCCCACCTCTGAAGAACATCCCTGTGCTCCACCACAACACATTCCAGCACATGTCTGTAGGACAGCACTGAGGCTTTAAAGGCTCTGAACAGCTTATGGTCTCCTGTCCTCTCAGTTACTGCAAGAGTCTCTCCAGGCAGTCAATAATATGGACTGTGTTTGCTTCCAAAAATGATTCATATTAGCGCACCCTAAAACCACCACAGAGGCGTGCTCTAGAGTTTAGCTCAATGCCACTCCAAGCCACAAAAGGAAAAAGGCAACCCATGCAAACAGGAGCACCACAAAGGGAAAAGGAAGTGGAAACAGAAGGAGAGGGAGGGGAAAGAAAAGCCACCAAGTAGCCACAGGTTCTGCCATAACTACAGCATCTGATTGCAATGAATGTGAGGCAATTGTGCCTGTCACCTGGGCATCCTCCACACACTCACCTGGGGAGGATCTCAGCTCAAATGCCCTGGCCCCCATCCATTCCTTACTGTCTAATTCATATTTAATCCCCTTAACACCAGGGCAGGTAGCTAAAGCTCTTGTAGCCCCTGAGCAGCACTTTCTAAGAGAAATCAGCATGTTATCTTCCGCTACACAGCAAGAAAAAGAAAGAGAAAATAAATGGTGTTATTAGATGTGGATTTACTTAAGGAAAATATTGCTAGAATCTGAACAAACCCCTACAGTTCTGTGCTGTGGATGGTGCAATAATGAAAAGTATTATTGGATATAAAGGAAAGTTATGACACGATAATGTAACACAGACAAGTGAGAAGATGTATCAGTCATTATCTAGAATACAGGGGACTCCTGTGGTTTCATTTTTCATTACAAATTTAATGTACTTACAATACTACATGATAAAAAGTGAAAAGGAACAATAAGAAGCAAACGTCATCAGAACAAACTGGGATCTGCAGAATTTGGAGATTTCAATAAGTTACTTGAGGAAAAATGTCCAAGATCCCTCGAGAACTGAGTAATATCCATTAACATCCAATAAAATATCTAATAGCAGAAACAAAAGAAATGAGAAAACAACATTTTAATAAACACAAATTAGGAAATACATTTCTTTACGTATTACAGAGAAAAAATCACTTTAGCTAAGAAAGGATGCTTTGCAAATGTTATCTCAGCAATCACACTCCTGTGATTCAATACAAACAGTTTATTCTGCATTCTCACATGAAGCCTTATGAATCTCATGAATCCAAGACCCTTAGGGTCTTGCAGTATATTTTCTTGTAGCCATGTAAATGACAAATAGTCCTATGCAAGTAAATAGTCCTATACCACAGTAAAGTTGGCACGAGACGATAATCACACCTTGCATTGTTTGCTGGGAAAACAATTGCAAACACACTCTGTGTGTCTTCCTGGGACAGATTCACCAGGCAGCAAGCACAAGCCAAAGACACCTCGAGCTCAATGGCTGAGCCCAGGTCAATCAGATTACCAGGACTGCCTAGAATGTACAGCCATAAGAGCCCATTTAGCCAAAAGTCAGCTAGTAGCAATACTTTTTAAAAAGTCTGAGGGATAGAGCAAGGGAACCCTGACCAAGACCACAATGAAATTGAGCCATAAGTTGTCTTACAAGTGTGCAGGACACTCAATATTTCTTTTGTCCCGAGTCACTGGGTATCATAAGTTTGTTTTAAAGTCTAAATTAAAGTTTGTGAATTTCTATTTTTGTGAATGTTTGGGCTGTATCTCAGAGAATAATATAGTAAATACCAGTAAGTGTAGGTGAATTCACAGAGACCTTTCGGTGATACTTGGGTATCAAATGTTCCACTATGATCTTCCAAATCTTAGCAATGAATAAGCATGTTGCAACATTGGCTCACAAAATCAAAAATTCAGAAATCCTCAACAAAAACCAGCATGTGACCAGGCAGAAAAGCTGCCTACTTGTACCTATGGAAACTGGCTGTGAGGGGACAGAAGATACTGTGTTAAAACAAATGAAGAAAAAATCTATTTGGCTGCAAAATTATCCTCACCAGTAGTATTTCCTTCAAAGTAGAGACTTTCCCACAGCTGTTTTGACCAGCTTGTGCTCCATTGCAGTGTCTGTAAATTGCAATTAAGGACTGTGGGCTTGGAGGAAATGAAGGATCTGATTAACATTATGGAAAGGAATGGAGGGGAGTAGGTTTGAGGGGATACTAATGGGGACATGATCCAGCAATATTGAAAACAAACAGTAAAAATATTTTCAGATGCATAGTACTTCCTAATGGAACCAGCTCCTCTTTGTCTTACTCATACTCAGCAAAGAGTTCTTTCTTAATAAAAAGGAATTCTGGGAACATTTCCCTAAATTACCTGTAGCAGAGGCAAAAGCCATTGTTTTCCTTGATAACTTTGGACTTATTATTTGCCACCAATTTATAATGTTGCATTTCACAGCATTTTGGGACACCTGAAGCTTGTAATATTCATGCCAGTAGATGCAAACCATCTGTCTCTTTAACAAAGAGTGAAGCTTTCACGCAAAAACTCTCTCCCCCTCCTCTTTCTCACACACTGAGGTAAATTTTCACCACCTGAGTTTTGCTTCTTTTTCTTTTTTTTTTCTTTTATCCTCTTTTTTTTTTTGGCTTTATGAGCTGTGTCGTCTGTGACTGAATGCCATCAAGTATCACTTAAGCCTATTTCCACAGTAAGAGAATATTGGATGTAAAAACTGCTCAAGGAATGCTTTCTGGTCCCCTTAGAAATGCAGAGCTTGATTTGCAGCTGTGGCGAACAGGAAAAATTCTGGCTGGAGTCCATGGGAGTTATGTTTGCTCAGCATCCCTGAAAAATCATATTTTGGGTACCTTGGGTTGAAACACACAAAGGGAGGCAGCCGCCTATGTTTTGAAAATCTAGCCTTATGCGCATTTCAGATTGAAAATTTTCACTCTGGTCTCTCCATAAAAAAAAATTTCTCCAGAGGGTCTTACAGTATCCTATCAGATGTTTGGTATTTAGGGAAGTTGAAGAAAAAAAAATCACGGGTTACAATACAATATTGGGTCCTTTAATTCTCTTGGAAATGCATGTGGAAAAGATAACATTAAATGAATCTCACTGGGCAGTGCATATATTAGGTAAAATCTATTTTAAAGATGGATTTAATTGACAAGCCTATCACTATTTTAAAAAGAATGAGAAACATATGAAACCAGACATTTCTGTTGAACTATTAAGTGTGAATTCATAGCTGGACATAGTGCTTGTGTGTGCACAGTTCATTAACTGCACAGCTATTTGGTCCAAGGCACTTACAGGCTCTTCTATGAAAATTTGAAGGGAAGGAACCTATGGAATCTTTTGGATTTACAAAGCAATGAGCAGAGCTTTTAGATACAGCCAACCACTCAGGCTCAGACTAAACTCCCTAAAGTGTGTTTGTAAATCCCCACTAGGTGTGGAGAGAGAAGTGTAAATCCCCACTAGGTGTGGAGAGAGAAGTAATTGAGGTTCCTCTGGCAACATCTTTGGGACTTTCTGCATCACACAAAGCTTTCACCTGTGGGTGAAGGGCTAAAGCAGCTAATTGACAGCACACAGTAAGATGAGGTTCCTCTTTGTCACCCCAAAAAGGAAAAAACATTGAAAAATTAACACCAGTGAAAAGTGAAGGATACAAAAGAATGACATGCTTGTAAGTCAGTAGTTAGCAAGTCCATGGTGTGTGTTTGGGCCAGGGGGGATCTGTTTTAAGAGGAAAATACTGTGCTTTTCTTACTGTGCTAGCTTCATCTCCCATGCAGCTCTGGCAAAGGTGCTATCCCACAGGAATTTCTTCCACTGGCAGTGCACTTTGTGCAGCAGGGGAATCCTCTGGCAGGACACAGAGAGCAGGTGAGCAGCAGTTTCACCTGGATGGCCACCCTCGCTCCAGGAACAAACACCAACATCCACATGAAAAGCAGTGCAGGAGGAGCAGGCTGAACAAGGCACTGTCCCACCCTCCCGCCTGCCCCTTCCTCACAAAGTACATCACTGCAGAGCAAAAACTCTGTAACCAGTAAAAAATGTTCCACTGTAAAAAGCAGCTTTGCCACAGCTGCGGGTCTGAGCCCATGCTTGAGGGAGCTGGAGTAGAGGTAATGGCACAAAACTTGGGTACCACCACTGGTAGCACCTGGTTCAGCTTGACCCACATGAGAGCAGCTTTTCTCCCAGTGATGTGTTATCAGTACTCCTGGCATATCCAAAACCTGAAAGGGGACAGCCAGGGCAGGAAAGCCAGGCCACACTACTAGGCTCTTCTGTAATGCAGAATGCCCTTTTGAGGCAGGGTGTCCTGAGGAAAAGGACCAGGCGCTAGAAATGTGAAACTGCATCTGAACCACCTTGAATGCATAGGCTTTTCATTTGTAAGGCATGCAGCTGATCCCTGCTTTTGAACACATTCCCATCGGTATGGCTGGAAATTGCTAAAAGCAGGCGCCTGTCTCCAGACTTTGGGGTGTGGAGGGCTGACACGTTCTCTGGGAGCTGCTCTGTCCCTGTACCCACAGAACAAGCTCTGGACAAGCGTATCATCAGAAATCCCATGCTTACTTCTCCTCTGATGGAATTTTCAGCACCCTTGTTGCTCAGCTGTTGACAAGATATTTGCTTGTTTACTACATCCATTGTTTCCTTCCAGAGACAGCATTCATTCCAACTATTTCAGAAATACTACATTCATTTGAAGCTGGAGCAGCTTCCATAAAGATTGCAGCTAGACCACACATTTACACACAGAAACCAGATTTGTGTTTGGTGTGGATTGTCTGCATGTTTACTACAATGCTTATTTTCTTCTTTGAATAAAATTGCAATTTTTTTCCTCCATTATTTGCCAGTGCTATTAACCAGCCTCATTCTTTCCTTTTGTTGTATAATCTGTGTCCTTCTCTGATCTTCTCCAAAGTAAACAAGTCATTTTTGAGTCCAAGATGCTGTGCCAACACCACCACAACCTTGCCTTTGCAATAACTGTGCCATGAGGAGAGGCGCTGTTGGGTCTCCAAGAAGAGACCCTCTCCGGCAGGGGTAGCTCAGCGCTGCTGTTTACCCTGGCTAAACTTCTACCTTGACTCCTTAAGCACACAGTGGGGTGCTCAGTGCCCAGGGAGACCTGTCCACAAGAGGATGGACAGGAAGAGCTGGGGCAGGCAGTACCACAGCTCTCTGCCCCTCCTCACCTATGGTTTGGCAGCCTGGGAGAGAGGAAGGCTCTCCCCTCCAGCATGGACGCTACGCCTGGGAGCTGAGTGCTGGGAGCTTGCACCTCAGGGCTGCTGGCACAGGGGGTGAGGAGTGTGCATTGAGTACACTCCTTGGAGCATGAGTCAGGCAAGCCAAGCAGGAGGCTTTGCAGGGGGTTGCACAAGCTGGTTTTAATGGACTTTGTGGAGTCTGAGAGCCGGCGTGGCCTCCTGTGTAAACACAGCTAGTAATACCTCTGATGTAAAACTCGTGTTGTGAGACAAGAGTCAAATGCTTTTTATTCCCCCAATACCTTGTTCAAAGCTTTATCGGGCAGATGAATCAGATCTCAGTCTCCTAATGTCACAAGTGTTCAGCCAAATCTCCCACTGTTCCCCAGTGTGGGCAGAGCCAGAAAGCAGCATATCAGCTCCTGGCTGCCCTTCCCTGTACTTTTGTTGGGGCTGGGGGAGCCACCAGAATGCTGTTTACTGCCACTGCAGCCATGAATGGGCTCATAGTTGTAGCAGAAGAGCTCTGTCTAAGGGAAGAACATGCAGCTTCATGGGGCTGATTTGGGAAGTGCTGACAGTTCTCAGTCTGCATCTGTCTCACTGACCGGATATTGGAGTCACGTTGACCAGGTGCAGAGTGATCCCTTCACATCGCCGATAGTCCTCAGACTCCTGAAACCTGAGGAATTTGGGAACTTTCTGGGGTGATTTTGGTGGAACATTCTTCTGGATCCAAGAGGGGATGCTGCCAAGAGGCGCCATGATGTGTAAGAACAGATGAAATAAAGAGGAATATTTGTTTCCAGACATTTTTCATGAACAAATGCATTTAAGAACATATTTTTAACTATGAGAAACTTGTGCTTTGAACTGTGCCATGTTACCTGCTCCTACAGTATTCCCAGGTGTCCTGTTCATTGGTGGTTTTCTTCAAAACTGGGGTATCTCTCTTGCCCCATAGGGAGTCAGCATGTTGTCTTCCATCAGCATCCTACCAGGCAAAAGCCCCCACTGAAACTACATCCTGGGAGAGCTTGAACATTTCAACAAGGCTTGTGGAGGCATATTTCTGGAAGAACAATTAAGGTGTTCTTTATCAGACACCATGTGCAGCAGCCAAATTGATGTCCTTTGACACCACTGTTGTGGAGGTTTACTGATAGGGCTTGGTAACACTAATTGAGGTGAAGAAACCCAGTCCTGAAACTTGTGGGCAGGCTGAAATGACCAGGGTTTACGGCTCACAGCTTTATTCATTGCCAGTTGAGTACAATTATGGATGTTAAAAAGGGAAACTAAGGAAGCACTGTGGTTATGGATCTCCTTAGGGGAACAGGAATAAGAAAAAAGAAATGTAAGTGGTACCACACAGGTGAGTCTTAAAACAGAAGACATGATTTCTATTAGTAAAATACTCCATTTCCACTCTGCAGATTGATACTGCTATTTGTGCAGCTCAAAGCCACTTGTGCCTTACTCACTTTTTAGGTAGATAAAATTCCAATTCATTTCAATTGAAGGGCTTCTACTTAAGTGCATTTGGTATAGTCAGTCTATTAAAATGGGAGGTGTTAATTTTCCAGTAATCGCTACACTTCTCTTCCTATCTCTCAGCTGAAAGGACAGCCTCATCCTGCATTGTTAAAATGTAGTAATGCATTTAATGCCAGGCCATGATTTTAGACCTCCAGCTGTTTTACTGGTTGTGTAAGTAAAAATAAGATAATGTTATGCTTGGTAACCATGGTTTTGTAGGCATTCACATTTTACAAATCACTGCACAGTATGCAAACCATTATATATATTTAAAATGTTTAAAATCAAGACTACCAGGAGTCTACCACTTCCATTAGTTAAGGAGGGGGACTGCTAGACTGTGAAGAGTGATACATTCTATCAAGCTACTCAGCAGAGTTATATTATCACTGCAAATTATGTGAAAATACGTGCTTCAGCGAGACAAGAAAGGAGTATTCTCTGCTGTAAAAAGTGCACTGTGGGAAGCTAGATGGAGTCATTGGTTTGGTGTAATATATGAGTAAAATCTTATTTGTTCAAATAATAAAAAAGGGAAAAAACAGAGCGCAGAGAGAAAGGAACCATGAAGTACTTGGTTATTCCCTCCATGTACAAAAACCTGTTTCTGCCTCAAACAAAGGAATTGAGACTTATCTCCCACAATTTTATCCAGGTGTAACTACTCATCTGAGCAGAAATCTCCCTGATTTATATGGGCAGGAGCAAAAGCAAAACCAGGCTCAGGAAGAAGCAGCTTATTGATTTGTTCCATGCACACAGGCAAAAATATTATACATCACCAGCATGATCATAAGCATATTGTTAAATCCAAGCAAACCTTAACTGGGATATTTCTTTGTAAGAAAACACTGGTTAGTGGAGCTATTGACAGCTGCATTTTCAAGAGCATCTGCTTTTAGAAACAGCAGCCATTCAGAACAAATGTTTCTGAAGGCAGATTGTGCTGCTCTGATTAGGAGTACAGGCAAAGATAATGGAAATGGATAGTGTTTGGCTGCACCTGGAATTGCCTTTAAAGTTCAATAGGAAATTTGTAGCAGGAGTAGGGGAAAAAAATGGCTTCTTCTTGTGCTGTAATTTTTCAGAGAATGCACATGTATTCTGGACAGTATGAGCTCTCAATTTTAATTAAAAAATGGTAAGTATTACATACTACAGTCAGACCTGATTAATCGGGGTGGAGCTGGTTTATGTGTATGTTTGGGAATAAAAAATACTTTAGTTATTAATCAGGGATGCTGTACTTATTTATTTTATATATTTATTCAGATTGGTCCCCATTTGCCAGCATCCAGTATTCAAAAACATCCATCAGGGCAAAATCACAGCTGTGGCTTCCAAAGGAAAAAAAAAAGTAGAGGAAAGAAAGAAAAAAAAAGTTCTTTTTCAAGCCATGGTCTTTGTGTTCTTTGTTCTTTTCATCTTCAGGATGCATTTGGGTTAACTTCAGAGCTCTTTCTTCACCACTGGAAGGAATAGAGACCAACATGTCCAGCATCCAATTAAATAGAAACCTTCCACCATTCAACTAAAAGAAAAAACCAACCCAAAGTTTGAAGTTTAAGCCAATAACCCAGCTTCATGAATGGGACTGGTAATTAAAACTTTGACTACAGCAAGAAGTTCATATGAGAATGGTGGCAACAACAGCTTTAATAACATCTCCTGATACACACCCAGAAGGTCCCACAAAACTTACTATAGCCCAAGAGGTCCACACATGTGTGTTGCCAATAGTGCATTCATTACCTATTTGAAGGAAGATTTCAGCTGTGTAAAGAGTCCATTTGTTTAGCTTTAAATCAGGAAAATCGCCAACTGCTGCTCCTCATCAGAGGAGGAGTTTCAGCCCCTTGTCCTGTTCATCTCCCATTTCTTTGGAAAATTAAAGATGGGCAGTGTGCATAGAGCTCTCCTGAAACATTCCTGCCTCTGGTGCAAACTGTAGGCGGTCTCCTTCCCCCAGCAAAAAATATCTGACACAGGAAAGAAATGTTTCATCAGCCTGAGCCAAAAGGGAGAAGGGGTGGGTTTAGCCTGATACGACAAAGTGGGAACAGATAACCTATTTCCATGAGGACAACCCCAGTGGTCCTACATCACTGGGGGTTTTGTTACTTACTTCCCTGGATTAGTGCATTTAACAATGAAGACAAGCATCTTGAAACATTTTTCTTCCCAGTGAACAATCTAGAAATGTCACATAAGGAAACCCATATATACATCTGAATTCAAATTCTGACTTTCTTTGTATTTCAGCCACAAAATCTTAATTTCAAAAATTGCACATTATTCCTTCTGCTGGAAATATCCTAGATATACTTTAATAACAATTTTCACACACTACATCTGCGAAAACCTGCTTTACAAGAGTTCTTTCCTTTTAATAGACATCTAACAACTTTGCTCAACAAACCCACTCACACAGAGCGGGATTTTATCTATATGCTTTGCATTCATGAATTCCTTAGAATAATAGGAAACAGCTACTTACATAAACAGGCTCACCTTGCCCACACACACTTTTGTGAACAAGTCTGTCTGCAAAGTAAAAATAACAATTGGTCTTTATACAGTATTTTCAACCAGAAAACAATTTGCTGCTTGTAAAGTAGTAGTTGTGCCTTTGTGTTTCTTCAGGGTACTGCAAATGTTAAAAAAAAAAGGAGTGTCATTAGAAAAAGTTCAACATCTCTCAGACAAATAACATCTGCTAACAAGATGTCCCTAGATTGCAGATGGGCACCCGCTTCCAAATTCAAACTGCCATTGTAAAATCTGTGTATATTCACGAGTTAATGAAAATGTGGTCTCTGTGTCTGTTTAAACTGCAGTGGGGATCACTTGAAATTACACAGGTTTCCATCTGATGAAACAATGTGGTTGCACCACGTTGTTCTTGCTGTGTTCCAGAGTGAAATGTTTTTGTGTGCCTGAAGAAAGTGAGAAATAAAAATGTGTAGGCCGTTGCAGAGACCAGAAAGATATGTCTGAGCTATAAGGACTCAAATTTGTTCCATCTTTTACTGGCCCACAGCTCATCACTGGTAATCAGAATAGCTTATGCCATCAATCTCCTTAATTAAGAAAAATAAGATTAAAAGGCTGGCTTATCTTCCTGAGTTCTCATGCTAGGGTATCTAGGCAACATTCAGAGTCCCCAGGGAATCTCTGAGGGCTCCTCCAAGGCTGCTGAAGATGAAGGACCTCCTTAGCTCAGCAACCTTCTACATTTGGAGGAATACCTCTGGACAACTCACAAATTAATTTCATGAAATCATAGGATACCCAGTTGGAAGGGACCTCAAGGATCATTTGCTCCAATCTTTCTTGGCTAAAGCAGTCTACACAAGATGGCCAAGTACTCTCTTCAGCTGAATCTTAAAAGTGACCAATGTTGGGGTATCCACCACTTCTCTGCTAGATTATTCCAATGGCTGATTGTCCTGATTGTAAAATATTTTCCTCTTATGTCTAATTGAAACTCCCCAGGAATAATTTATACCCATGACCCATCATCTTTCCAAGTGACTCCTTGTAAAAAGGGAGCCTTGATCTTTGTAGCCACTGGAACATCGTGAAAACATTTCTCTGATTTGTCTTCTGAAGCCAATATAAGTCATGCTACTTATATAGGATTCAAGAAAGACAGGAACATTACTGGAGCATGATTTGAATTTGTTACAAAAAGGTTCTTCTGCACAGGCTTCTGCAGACAAAAGGGCAGCCAGGCTGAACTCCCCTGGGTTATATCTGCACCATGGCTCTCGGTCAGTGGGAGATGAAGGGACGGAAATATCACCTGATACTCCTGAAAAGGGGACCTAAAGGGATACCTATCTCCAGGCTAGCCTCCACTCCAAGGACTTTTCTCACTGTCTCAGTGACAGTATGAATGTCATCAGTGTGCAAAGAGAAGTTCACTTTACATGCTACAGCAGGAGAGGGGCATGTTGTAAGCTTTCCTCACCACTGGACACCCTGTTTGCTCTGGGATGGTACTGCACAGTGCAGCAGCAGTAAAGTCAGGTGAGGACACCCCCAACAGTGGTTAGTCCATGGCTCTGATTTCCTGGGCACACATAAGGTCACCCCATGGATAGGCATATCTGTCCCCTTATCTTGTCTGTCACTTTTGAACCAGTCTGCAATGGTTCAGCCGAGCCAAGAGGTAGGGTAAGTGTCCCCATAAATTTTATGAAAATAAGTAGACAAAAAGGTGCAAGAACTTATTAGTGCCAATGAAAGGAAAAGCTGATGATCTGTGTCTCACCCAGCAGAAGATCCACACAGAAAGGAGCTGTGGGAAGCCATTTGAGGAGAACTTCACTGTGCAGCTGAGTGAGTGCTGGAACAGATTTTCCTCAGAGAGACTCTGGAGTCTCCCTCACTGGAAATATTCGAGAACCGTCTGGATGCAATCCTGTGCAACGCGCTCCAGGATCCCCCTGCAGGGATGTTGGACTAGATGATCCACTGCAGTCCCTTCCAGCTTCACCCATTCTGTGAAACCAGGCTTCATTACTTCCAATGCTCATGGAACTATTTGTTTTATAGGTTTTTTATTCATAAAGGATTTCTATGGAAAAGATGAACACCAAAGAAACCCTTCTTTTGCAACATCTTTATGAAATCTTCACAATGGATGATTGTATTATTTAAAGTGCTCACATTCAACAATTTTGGATCCTATGCGCAATATCTTCCCATCCCTCTGAAGACTTGTAGCTTTTTAACTTTAGCTGTTGCTAATCCATCAGCTGTCTGAAGCAGTCAGCTCTCATTTGTTTTTTGTGTCTTCAGTGCTAACAGCTGGATCTGTTCTAAATAGTGAGATTTACCAGAATCAAGCAAGGATGCAGGAGAAACAGAGTATATTTAAACATACTGTTGTTGTTATTAATAGTAATAACAATAATACCACCATCACCATTATTATTAGCATTATCGTCATAGAGAAAATCCAAGGCCATGACCAATATGAAACCTGTATTATGTATAAATATGGGAAATGAAGATACCACAGAACACTAATGCCCTAATGGCCTAGGTTGCCCTTGTGGTTCCCCACTCCACTTCTCTCCCTAAGGGAAAAACGCTCTAATCCAGTAAGGAAAAAGGCAATAGTATGCTTTTACCCGGCTATTAGGTCCTGGTATCCCACAATGCTGGAAATAATTTTCTGGGCAAGGGGGATGGAGCTGAAGATCAGCTGGTCTATGTGAGATGATTCCCAGGCAGTTTGGAAATGTCCTCAACCAAAGTACTTAGTAAAAAGTTTATGGTCAGAACCGGTGTCATCCTCTTACTCTGTATCAATTTTGAGATTATTTTTTACAAAAGATGAGGAAGAGGTAGATGTGTGCCCTGAATAAATCACGCTATGAGTCTTCAAATATACCATATAATGAGCTCCACACTCTCTTCAGATACACCCACGTTTTTCTGTGTAGATCACCAAACCCACAAGAGGAGTTAGTTTTAACCTTCTGCCAGCACTCACCTGGCATGCCCAGCAGAACATTCTGCAGTCCCTCAGGCACAAGAATCCCCTGAGGTAAGGCAATTTTTAGCCAGAGAAAGCTCAGCAAAAGTATTCAAATAGCACAGAGCTGCTCAGGGGAGAACCTTGCTCTTTGCCTGGAAGGCTCTTGGGAGACAGAGCTAACTGGGTGAGTGAGAGTTACCTCATTCCTGATCTGGGAAAGATTTTCTAGTAAGTGGGAACCGACATGAGCTATGTGGTGGTAGCAGTAAGACCTTGGCAGGCTTGAGCAGGTCCCTTAGTGGCACACCACACCCTGGTCAGCAGGGACTGGCTCACCCACTGCAGCCTCCCCCAGCACACAAACCATGGGTCTCCACCTCCCCACCCTCCCACCCAGGCCCTGAAGTAGGCAGAACTGCTGCCTGCTCTGACCTCAGGAGCATCCCTGATGTGAGGCTTGTGAGGAAACCAGCCAAGGTTGCAATACAGCAGGGTGGCAGCTGACCAGGGATTTGCGTGGCCTTTTAGGGAGTTGCAGAGATGTCACCTTTCAGTATCTCACTTTTGGCATGAAACCACACCTGGTGGCATTGCTGAAGCTGATCAGCAGCATTTGGGCAGCAGGGCTGGTCTGTGCTCCACCATTCTCCACACCACCAAGGCTGCAAGATGCAAGTGTGGGGAAGCTGGCCACCCCCCAGCCATTACCAACTTCAAACCACAAGGCATGGGAAAATGCACTCAGATGACTCCTTGGTGAAGGCATTGCCATTCACTGAAGGTGGCTTAATAACAGATTTTCCTCACAGCATTCTGGTATACTCTACTTTTTACTCATTTGGCAGTTCTGGGTATTCTATAAGGCTTTCTGCAAACATCACCACCAGGTACAATTTCAAGCAAAGGTTTCAGTAATCCACACCACGCCATCTTTTGGACCAACCTTCTTCTTCTGGGGCACTGTGAGCAGCTGAGGAGGGGCTCTGGGGAAGGCTGTCAGCGCCCACCCAGCCACAGGCTGCAGAACCAGAGCTCTGCAAGACAATGCCTGTCTGTGAGGTGCTGTTGTGGGTTTCTCACCAGATAAGTGGATTATTACCCTGGCTCGCAGCTGCTCCACAGAAATAGGTCAGCCTCAGGAACAAGCTTTGCCTTCCCCTATTTGGCATCAGAAGCATCCAAGAGGAAGAGGGGCCGCTTACAGGATCCTTGTCCAGTGACCATTAAACTCCTGAACAACGGCTGTCCTCTGTCTGTGTCTCCTAAAGCGGGAAATGTTCTTAAAGTCAGCACCTGTGGTTTTCCTTGCATTAGATATAGGTGTATGTCCCATAGTGGCAAGATATTTTCTGCATCTATACTTGCTCAGCCTCTATTGACGAAGCATGAGGGCAGCACTGATACCAGGTCTGACAAAATGGCAGAGAGAGGTAGAGCCTGAACATGGCTTTGCTTTTCTCAAAGGTGACTCTGAAGCAAAGGAACAACCCCAAGCAGGTTAGGAGGAGGCTGTTTTGTCCCAGGCTGCCCAGCTCTGAGGGCTGTAGGACATTGTGCTCATTCTATGCAGGAGACAGCACTCTAAAAAAGCTGTTGCCCACTGTGGTATTCCTCCAGCTTCCCAAGTGAATCCCGCAACAAGCCGACATCTCATTTTCACCTGTTTCTTTCAATGAAAGCGCAGTAACTGCAGCTAACATCCTGACACTGACCACCTCCCATCTCTCTTTGTCCACCTTATATTTGCCCCTTCAAAGTGCGCTTAGCACAGAATTTGAAGTGGGGTTGCAGGCTGAAGTAAAAGGGAGCTGCAGTGTAACATCAGCAATGCAAACTTTAGATCTAAGCATCAGGTCAGCTGTGCCTACCATCAGAAAAACAAAAAGAAAAACCAACCTGTAGAACTGGCAAGAAGAGCAAAATGAAGCACTGAAATTAAGGATATGCAACATAGCTTTGATCTGGATATTTCTCATTCCTTCACACCCTTTCCATGCATTATAACTCAGCTGATGCCTTTGCAGCAGAGAAAGCTTTTAAAGTTTTCATTATTGCATTTCTCTTTTCCCTCGTTCCTCTGCCAATCTGGATTGCCATTAAAATAGCTGAAAAATATAAGGATAAAAGCCTTTATCTGTTACATTTGGTATGGTTGCAGAAAGTTACAGGGAAAACCTTACAGGAAACATTCTTATAGGAATTCTAGACCAGGAAATCAGGGTAGTTTCCCACTTCTGGAGAGCATGCCCAAATAAACCCTTTTTGCACAGTTCCCACAGGCACTTATGCCAGAAGGGCCTCATTGCCAGCTGGTGTAAAACAGCTCAACTCAACGTGAATTTTTAAGGAGCTAATCCAGTTTTCCTCAGCTCAGGATCCATCCCTTGGATGCTCACCCCACATACCTGAGCTGCTCTGTGTGAACAAAGAGGCTCTACACACCATTTTCCCCAGTGAAACCGTACGGGAGGCAGAGGCTGGGAAGAGCATCCCTCCCTGCCTACAGCACGGTGGCAGACCCACAGATATCTGTCACTGGGGTGGGCACATCAGTTTGCTCCTGCACAAGGACGTGTGCTGCCATGGCTGACACGCCGCGGTTTCTGGAGCGGCACAGCAGATTTAGAGCCAGGCTTTGCTGAGTTCTCGTTTCCACGTCCCAGGGACCACATGCTGGGGACTGTGGGAGAAGCACAGGTGACTGACCCCAAAGACTGTGGCAGAAACTCTCCCCCAAATCCTGGCAGCTGAGCGAGGCCCGAGCCCAGCTGGAGCAAGCAGATGAAGGAGGGGGGACAGGCTGCAGCAGCCTTGGGAAGCACGCCATGGCCAGCAGCCTGCCAAACAGGTTGCTCCCAATAAAAGTGCTTCACCACTGGATTGGGGTGGCAGATGAATTAATTGTGCCATGTCCATGACATTCTACTGGAGCTTAAATGTATTAGTAACTGTTCATCCCCGAAACAGGTTTTTCCTCCCACACAAGGGGGAAAAATATCCATCTGAATTTTTTAGATTATGTGACAGGCTTGCAAACTGTTGTTAACTTTATCATTTGGGATATGGATTAGACTGCAGCACATTAATTTATCGGGAAGTAAGAGCTGCCTGTTCATCTCTTTTCTGTTATGACATCTGCAGTCAAATACGACAGGGGCCAGACAGACAGTGAGTAATAGACTAGAATATGAAGTTTGGAAAGTGGGGGGAAGATGGGGAATGGCAAGGTTTGCTGCAGATAGAATTGAACCCATTAAAGCAAAAAATAAAAAAACTGCGGTCATTCTGCAGGTATCACTTTTAATGAAATTGCAGATAATGAAACCTGCCAGTTAAAAGTGATATCAATTCATATCTTTTAAGGCTGGCACAGAAGAGCCAAGCAAAAACCAGTCCTGCAATTGAAGACATTTTGCTGGAGTCCCTAGGACTTTACAGACACCACCCACTTGCTCCTCACCTCTTCAGCCCCTGCCATGGAGGGGGCACACATACATTCATTTTGGCTCTGCTCCTCCAGGTACACAGGGTCTTCGCCCATCCTTTGCCTTCACTCCTGAGTGACAGACCTGCTGCAGGGCCACATGGCCAACGTGATGGGAAAGGTGAAGGCCTGTGATTTGTGGGACAAAAGAATGCATGAAACATTAAAGAGAGCCTTGCCAGCATTATAAATTGTTAATGCAAGCTCTCTGGGTCTGCAGAAAAACATATTCCCATTGTCATTTTCACTCCCCCTTGGCCTCTTAGTCCTCCAATTATGTGAACAGCAACATGTGAATAATTACATACTGCAAAAAAGTGTGAAGCTTGGGTACTTAAGTTTGGCCCCTTGATGCCAATGGGCAAATCTATTTACATTATCTATATTTAGCATGTGAGGGTCAGTGTCCATGAACTTCTAGAGTGAACTTGCCCTGTCATGACAGTGTGGTGAGGGTGTCGCCTCACAGCAATTTATACAATTTATACACTTTATTTTAACACTTAAGGCTAAAAACAAATCATCTACAGGGCACAGAGCTATCTGCCTTATGTGGGTACCAAACCTCAGTATTATTTCCCAGCTCTGCAGGGAGCAGACTTGCTGTCCCAAATCCTCCAGGATTTCACTCCTCATCAAGGTATGCTTGTGTGTGCCTGGACACTGTAAAATTCAGCAAATGCAGCTAAAAAACGGTTCACAAATATTTAGTCAAAATAGATTCAGCTAATTCATGCTGAAGATGTTCCCAGGCACTTTTTAATTTATAGTATGTAAACAATCCCAGCAACAACTTTTTTCCTTTGTTCCTATTAATTCACTGGGGGTGTGCGTGTGCAAGAGGCAAGGATTTATGTCAGGAGTATTCAAGCAGATTCCTTGCAAGCTCTCTGGTTTCCCCCTTTCTGTTTTAAGAGGTATCCCTGGCCTAGCCCAGATGCAGAGCAATGCTGCCTGGGAACAAAGGAATGGCTGGCTGCTGGATCAGGCCATTGCTCTGCCTCTCTCAATGCCCACCCCTGCCAGCACCCCAGACCAGCTGCCTCACAGGACAGTGCAAGAAACTCCCCATGAACCATCATGGGATGATCTGCATCCTAGAGAAGCACTTTCCTACTCCGCACCAGTTTGCTGTTTCTCAACACCATGAAGCATGAGAGCTTGCATCTCTTATAGATTTTAAAATCTTGCCTCGTGAATTCTTCTCATCCATAAAATGCCTACCTAGTCTGTTTTGAATCCTGTTAATCTTTTGGACATAGTGGTGTTTTGTAAGTTCCCAGGGTTAATTAAATGTTATCTAAAAATATTTCCTTATCAGTTTCGAATATTCTTTTTTCCTCTTCTGCTTCCTCATTGAGTGGCTCTCAGTCATGAAATTTAAAAAGTTGGCTGAGATTGCCTTTTCTAGCCTTTCCAATATCTCTCACTGTCCACCCACTTTCTCTCCTTTTATCTGTGTCATCCCCGAAGAGAAGCAGGAGGTGCCTTTTGGCCTCTTGTGAGGAGCACTCTTCAGGACTGGATCACACCCCCTCTTTATGTATAATACTAGCAACTATCCAGTCCATTCATGCAGCCTGACCCCAAGAGCCTCAGAAAGTTTATGCTGCCATAAAAAATAGACCAGACAGTCTCCAAAGGCAAAAGCCCCCAGAGCTGAGCAATTCAAAAGCAATACACTGGGCTAGACAACATCCACTAAAAGACGATTTGTCGTTCTTTTGGGATCGACTCGCTCAAACCCATCAGAATCAACAAGTTTGCAGGGGAACTTGCAAAACCAGCAGCCAGAAAGGTAAAGCCATCTATGCCCATCAATAAATCCAAGGGGCTGGCTCACCCAGCTTTCCTTTGGTCACGCAGCCTCACTGGGCCGTGTAATTGCCGCCTTATTGGAGAGATGTGAGCCTGCCCGTCGAACAGATGCAAGTTTCCCCTGCTCTCATTCAGCTGGGAACACACTCGGCAAAGCAGAAATAAATCACGGGGAACTTGCTGTCATTTCTCCACCTTCCTGCACACCCTCCGCCGCTGCCGCCTGGCTGGCTAAAGCTGGCATAGTTTTTAAATGAAATCTGTGAGATTGGCATCAACAGCCTCGCCTAATTTTTAGCTAATACCTTGGTGGGTTCTGCATTCGCATCTGGCCGGCGCCGCCACGCTGAGCCTGATGATAACTCAGGCTGCTGCTCTTTCCGAGCAGGATCCCGGGGTTCCACCACCCACAGCCCAAACAGGGGCTCGTTCCAAGCGCAACAGCACATCGCAGCCAGCCAAGGGTCTGCAGCACAGGACTTCTCCCAGGGCATAAAAAAAGGAGGGGGAGAGGAAGAGAGAGAGGGAGAGAGAGAGAGAAATGTGTTAACTATGCTAACAGTGCCAAGTAATATGCTTCGTTAAAAATTTAATCACCTGCAAGTGCAAAACAAGTGCAAAGCAATCATGTTGTAATTAGCACAGCAATTAACACCTCCCTTTTCGATAGCACATGCATCCTAGGAAGTGCATGATTGCAAGTGTTTATGCTGCTGACAGGCTAAGTTCCTATAGAGAGGGAAAAATTGCTTAAATAGATTTTTTCTTCCCCCCCTCGTCTTTTTGGCATTTGGGCTGTTATGTGTCCATGAAAGCCCAGCACCAGCTGCCATGTTGGTTTTTTGTGAGTGCTGCTCCAGTGCAGAGCGTAACTAACAACTCCAGCTTGAGCTGGGGCCTCCTGAAAGAGGGCTGCAAGCCTCCAGAGCCCAGCTTCACAGCAAAGATGTCAGCATGGCAATTACAAGATGATTTTTTGCAGACTAACGCTTGCCAAAAGGGAAGCACCAGGCCTGAACTGAGATTGTAGGTTTCGGAATGTGACAGCAAAGGGGACAGGACAAAGTGGAACTGTGGCTTTGGGATCAGTCTGCAGCTAGAACACACCAAGCTCCATGGTGCTGGGGTCTCTCTTTGACATGTGCCCCCATTCAAATAGCCAGTTCTCCCCAAAGGCTGTGCTGGAAGCAATGTGATGCAGTTTGATAAACTGCCCAATGCAGGACTGGCTTGGGCAAAGCCCCTGCTACCAGCTGTGTCCATGCCACTGCTGCTCTTTTACCCATACACTGGGCTGTGCATGCTTCTCCATGATCTCCTGTTCCTTGTCACCCCTAAAAACCCCGAGCTCGACTGTCACCCTCGCTGTCTCTCTCCTAGGGCTTGTTGCCAGCTGCTTGTGAGACCACATGAGGAAAGGCAAACTGGCTCTCAGCATTAGCTCAGAGAAGTTATATAGACTTAAATGCTCACATCCCATGAAATATTCCTCTTTAGAGGCCGTTCAACTTTAATAAAGCAGACTGTGTTTGTACTGGGACAGCACTCTCGGTATCCTGGCAGAAACTTAGTGACTCTCGTGGTTGCTCAGTTACTGACAAAGAGCTGTTCTGGGAATTTGACATCCAAAAGCTGAGCACCAAAAGGTAAAAGTCACCTTTGGAAACATAAATCATGGGCCCAGTCTTGGAGTTCCTTCCCTCCCAGACAGTGAGATGGTTGAAAGGTATTTTCATCACACAGTTCAATATTGGTGTTCCTATTTGCCAGTTTAAAAGTCACAAACAGCATTACTATCAGGCCTGGGCCAAACAAATAACCCTGCAATAACAGCAGCTCCTGAAAAAGTTACTTCCTTGCTGCATATCCTCAGAAATTCACATTTTACACACCATTAATTCCATGAATTAAGACAAAATTGGAGCACAAATTCAGCAAATACCAAAGAGGCAAGTAGAAGGCAAGTGAAAACAAAGCTGGGAAAGAGCCATCCCAATGTATTTTGCTATCCCAATGTATTTTGCTGTTTCTCTAGCTGCTTCTGAACTGAGACAGAGGCCAAGTCTGACATGATCACACTTTCACTGTAATCTCAGCACAGTTTCTGAGAGCAGTGGGGCCCTATGGTAATTCCCCTCTCTCCAGCCAATTGACCTGTGTTTCATTACAGACCTAAGGGTTTCCCATTTTCATTTCTATTTGAGGTTTTGTTCCCAGCTTCCACTGGCCTGCTTGCACCATTTTCTGCCTCCAGCAAACACTCCATTGGAGCCATCATCCTTGGAGATGGTTCCACACTCATCTCTGTTAGGAGGTGAGCACATATTTGTGGTTTTTTGTCACAGCACCCACATTGCGTTCCTGTTGCTCAGACTAAGCATGAACCTGGCCAGTTCTATTCAATACAGCTCAAGCATCCTGGTTTTGATGCTTTCCACTGGCAGTGACAGGCACTTAGCTCTAGCACACAACACATTTTATGCTACTTTTATAAGTGCTTTGTGCGGTGTGGGCTGCAGAGTCCTGAAGTGCATCCCCTAGTCCTGCCTGAGGCTGTGCTGGAGAGGAGTGAGTAGTTCTTGGGAGCTGCATTAAAAGATCTGCCACCACCCTGGTGAGACGTTTGGGGTGATTTCCCTGCCTCTGCTGGAGTTCACCTTCTCAAAGGCACACTGCTAAATCATCCCTGCCTGAGATGACTTACCCCCAAGGCTCATAAAAGTACTTCAGAAGAGCTGTCGTGTTTGTACTTGAAATGCACTGAAATAAGCCATGTGTGACATTGGGGGGGGCAGGGGTCCTGAGGAGAATTCACCCTGGGACACTGACCCAGGGTCCTCAGCTCAGATGACAGCACATTTCCAGTGACACAAACACAACATCATGTGTAAACACATGTACACAAAGCATGTTTTGCAAGAAGAAGGTCTTGTACAGTGTGCTGTCCGCACCTACGCTAATTAGGCATGGCTGGATTCTGAAGTGTCAAGTCCCCTCCTGAACACTAAAATGGGGTCCACCAAGTCGAGGGAGAAAAGTTTGTGCAAGTTGTTTGTTAAAGTGTTTGCAGCACAGCAGAAAGTTTAAATAATGGGAGCCCCTGTTCTCTTCAAACCACAAAAAGCTGATAGTTATCACCAATAAAAGTTAGGAAAACCACTGGGGGTGAGGAGAACCTTACACTCATAGGAAACCACAAGTTTGTGTAACTGTGCAGAAGCTCGTGGTTCAACATATATGCAAAATACATCAGAAATTTCTCATCCTGGGAACAAGCAAAAGAGTCTGTGCCCATGGGAGGTAAACATGGGGGGAAATCCTCTCATGGACCACAGCAGAGAGTGACAGACTGGGACCTATGGTCTGCTCAAGGGTGTGGTTACCAGGAAATTGTCTGGTCCTGATTTTGTTACACGGAGTATGGAATTACTCCATGGCTTTGTTTGAGTCTAAAAATTATAAAAAAAAAAAATCTAAAGTGTGGCTTTATCAAGTAGGAACAGCACAGGCTACAGCCTCTTGTGAGTACTCTTGTGAGTACCTCCTCACAAGATCAATCTTTATAAGGCAGAAATAGTCTTCAAACAACTCTTTACAAATGAATAAGCACCATGGCCAAGCTTCACCAGCAGGATTCAGGCATTTTCAGCACCCGTGTTCCCTCAACTGTCCAGCCAAACCAAGAGCACCACTATGTCCCTCAGTGTCACATTATAGATGTTGTGCTCATAGCTTTCAGAGAGGTGAAGGTGGGTGGTGAAAATTCACAGAGAGTTGTACAGCTTTTTCCATTAGCAAGGCACACACCTTAAAAATAACAGATGACATGGGGAGGGAAGTACCACAGCAGTGAAAGGACATAGGAAACCCAAGTATATCTGAACTGCACAAAGAAAAGGATTGGGAGGTATTTAGGAAGGCTAAAAACCTGTTTCATTGACCCACAGAGAAAATTTTGCTTGTTTTTTTTTTTTTTTTGTGCTATGACCATGAATAAGACTTCAAAGTCTGCAGCTTGTCTCCCTTCTAGTGGGAGCCTGGAGAGAGTAAGAATCCCACCCCTCACTAATAATCCACCCAAACCTGACAGTCACTTCTCTCCAACAGCTGGGGAAGATAACCTTTCTCACTGATATTTCTGAGTCTGGAATAAAAGAGAGTGAAAAACACTGAGGAAGAAAAAAAAAAAATCTGAATTCCCACTCATTTTGCATATCCAGGTTCCCAGGCACCCATCCCTTTTTTGCTAAAGTGGGGGGAGAAATATATTTAATAAAGATCTGGCAGGAGTATGATGAAATAATGAGTAGGATGAGACCATGTTGCATAAATTGGCAAAGCTCCAGCTTGTAAATGATTAAAACAAAAGAAAAAGGGAGTTTCCATGAAGACTAACGTAAAAAGCATTTTATAATCAAAAGGCCTGAAACTATGGGGGCTGATGGGAATGTCTAGCAAAACAAGCTTGTTCTGAAACTTCCAGATGATACATGGAAATTTAATCAGCTCATCTCAGTCAACCTTAAATCAAAGAAAAGACTGATTGGAGGTTCAAAGGGAAAAGTGGGTTTGTGGCTTAAGAACAAGAGCAGGACACTTTCCTGATTCTGCCACAGATTTCCTTTGAGATCTTGGATAATTCAGTCACTTGTGAGATATTAAATTTCATAGTTATTGGGTACAGAAGTTTTCCTGATATGCATATTAAAATATGTCTCTGGAAGTGGACTATTGCATTTATATGCCTAGTTATTTACACCTGCCCATACCATCCACACAGCCCCACTGCTAGCAAGCAGACCTTCAAATTTCTTTCAATAATTTCTTCCTCTCAAAAATGTGGAGAAGCCCCATATACCTTTATAGCAGTGCTGTCATGCTGAATTAATGCAAAGTATTTCCAAAGATCTTTGAGTAGAAAACATTATGGAAGTGAGTGAATTCTCTGTAATTTTCTGCTACGAGATTAATAGTAAGTGCTTTTCTCTCAGGTAGACACCAAAAAACAAGAAAGAAGAAAAAAAAGGAAGCTTAAATGGTTGCAATCTCTCTGCTATTAAGAAAAGCATCCCTTTGCAGTTGTCCAGCAGCTCTTGTTTCTTCTTTAACCAAAGCCAAAATTCAGTGACATTAAAACTGAAAATTATAACATCAAAAGAGGCACAGATCTAATTGATGTTGGAAAAGAAAATTTGTTACTCAAAATCAAATTCTAATTGGCTGCAGCCCTTTAAACTACTCAAGTTAAGAGGCTGTGTAGAACATACAGGTCTTCAAGGGGAGTTTGCTAACCAGACACAGTTGAAGCCCAGCCTTAATGTCTTTTTATCTTCCAGGTTCACAAGTCTACGTGTACATGTGTGCACATTTCTGAAAGTCTGTTCCTCTGTACACTGAAAATTCAGATGAAAGTCAAGAAGAGGAAAGTTAGATCAGGGGATGAAGACTTCTTTATACTGCTTCCAAGCTCTGCCCTGATGCATTGTGTAACCTTGGGCAAGTCATTTAACTTGTCTTGCTCATCCATCAGATAGAAATATGATGCTTATCTCTTGCATGAAAATGAGTTAATTGCTGTTTGCCAACTGCTTTCATCTCTTTGGATGAATCAGATTGAGGCCATATATGTAAGCGTATATAATTTTGCATGTGTATTTTTATTTGGAGCTTGCTTATGTCTTGCAGCATAGCATCTTCAGGTCAACACTGGTTATCTGCTTGGCAGGGAGCCCCTATTGTACATTTCTGATGTAATGCAAATCACAGCAATGAGAAACACATAAGTGAAAGGTATTACACTTATCATCATCATTAGCTGTTGTTGTTGTTGTTATTGCTGTTGTTATTATTATTATTATAGTCTCACACTTGGATGCAGAGATAGGACCACTTTAAAAAAATATGGCCCCAAGAAAGAAATCTTCTTGAGAATAAGTCTCTTAAAATAAAAGGAATGGGAGAGGCCTGGGCCTGGAGCTGCCTTTACACAAATGTGTTGATTTGAAATTTCCCAGAGGCATCACCAAACCTCTAAATTCATTTATTTATAGGCTTTACTACTCAGGAACTGACCTATGAAAGTGCTTGGCCAGAGGGTGGTTCTCTCCAAAACAACAGATCTCCTCCCCTGGGGAGGAGTCATAGCGCTCATGACTTGTTTGATTTTGGGTTACAGAAGGAAATTGATGTGAGAGACTCAGAGGGAAATAATAAGGAGAAATTCTTTAAACCATAGACACAGCTCAGAAAGAAGTCCAAGGGCTGTATAAGCCTTGGGAGAAAAGTCTGTTCCTCAACCATCATTGGAGGAACTATGGACTGTCCCTTGTCAGTGACACATGGAGCTGACTCTGCTGCTGAAGGATGTGGAGTTGCCTGCAGAGGCCAAAGGGGTCACCATTGCTTTGGGAAGCAGGGCTGGAACAAGCAGCAGACAACAGCAATCTGATGTGCTTGAAAGGTATGATATTTAAATATACTAAGTGCTAACTATAAAATCGTGTCATTCTTTCATTCAAGGCACTCCACCATCAGAGTTTCTTCAAATGAGGTCAGATTCCCCAGTCCTGTCTGACCCTCACTATCTGTGCTGCTACCTTTGTTGTGTGCTAAGAGTCATCTTTGGAGTGGTAGCCTCCAAAACCACTACCTCTGCAGCTCTAGAAAAAGCTTTAGCCTCGTGGCAGTTTTCATCAGAAAGAGACTCAAGGACTGAAAAGAACAAAATCTGGATTTGCTTGTGTCTCATGCTCTGCCCCAAGCACCAGGGTTTCCTTTTTCAGGGTCACAAGCTCCCAGCTTACATCTGAGTTTGAAAGCACTGCAGAGATGTTCCTCCCCATGGGCGGGCTGCAAAGCTTTGGAACTTCTTCTTTTTAAGTCTCATGGACTGCAACAGCAACAGAGCATCCTCCATATCAAGGTCTTGGCACGGTGTGTCTGGACTCATTCCCAGGCCCCATGGCTGGAGAAACACACATTTTCTACCCAGTGGCTCTTCTAGTTCCTCCTTCCACAGGACTGAAAGGATGGGGAAGATTTTATCCAGGCTTTCCATGCGTGGTTGAATTTGCCCGTAAGGACTTGTTTTTACTCATCCCACACTTTCGTCACACCAAGTATGAAAGATCTAATAGACTGGGATGCAAATGCTGTTAAAGTGTTAACTTGTGTGATTTTTTGTTCTAGATTGCTGTGCTTGTCATTATTTAAGTTAGATTGGTTATCTCATCTTGTTGTTTCACTCTGCTTGCTTTACTTGCTATTTACTGGTTGACTTTTATAATGACTATGATTAAATTAATAGATCTTAGAATGTAAATTAGTTTCCAGTAGTGTTTATTAGATACATCTGTAGATAGGGTTTAAATAAAAACACAGCCTGAAATCAGAGTTGCTGTGCATTCTAATCTTAATGGGTGGCATGGACCTAACCTGCTCTTTGTTAGGTTTGGGTATCTGGAACAACTCTCTTCAGTCCACCTCTGAAAACCACTAGGGCAGACGTTGGCACAATTTTTTTTTTCTCTTTCTTACAGGGACCCAGCTTTGTTCAGATACAGATGCCACAGTGAAGGGATCAAGTTTTGCAGGCTAAAGAAGACTTATTCACTGTTGAAAAGGCTCCATAGGAACACTAATCAAAGACAAACTTTCAGCACAAGTTAGAAAGTCCAATGGATAGCAGCAGAAACTTCCTATGCTTCCTGTGCCTCCAAATACCTTTTCACTTGCTAGTACATTTTTCTCCTGCTCCTTTTTCATAAAAGATCATTATTAACTGACTCTGTCACACACACACTTCAGTCTAAACTATTTTTGGCAACAAACAGGTCAGTAACATTAAAACTGCAACAGGTGAAGGGCTCCTGTATGTCTCCACACTTGCATGTAGTCATCCGTGATTACTGGTGGTGACTCTTGACTCCATGGAGCTCTTGAGAGCCACGTTCATCTGGCTCTTTGTGCTTGAAGGCATCAGGAAGCATCAGTATTCCCAAAGCATCTTGCAATTATTCTCAGTTATTGGTATGATACCCGGTCTGCTGGGATTTTGAGAAGGATCATCCTGCCTTGCCATACAGGACCCTGGTCCTCCACAGAATACAGAATCAGCTCACAGTGCAACTACTGACATGGAACACAAAACCATCAAGTCTCTCCTGTACTGCCTTGCTCATGGGGAAACAAGTCCTTGCTCTCCACATTTCCTGCCCCTGCCACCCTTGCCTTTTGCACAGCCACATGTGCCCGGCCGGTTTTTACTTCACAACTCCTTCTGCCCCTTTAAAATAAATTACATGGGGAATGTTAGTGATGCAAACTTGTTTCAACCTGAGTACACTGTTAAGTCAGCTTTGTAATTAATTGCCTCATCACTGCAGTCACCCTTCAGGAATGCTGTGCTGCTGGTTCAGAACCCAGTAAGAAAGGGCCAGATCTCCAGCAGAGATCGCCCAAAGAGAATGAAATCATGAAGCTGTGCAGGAGGTCAGGTCTGACCCCCTGAGATGATGAAGAGGAAGTGGCATCATCATGGGCCCACCAACAACCCAGTATGCAGAGGTGGGCATGAGGGTGCCATGGGAGCCCCCAGAGCACCACTGGCTTTGTCCCAGAGAAAGGATTTGTTTCCCCAAGGCATGGCCTTTGCAGTCATCCCCCCGGGTGCCGTGTCATGGCAGGACTGCTTTCCACCGGGTCAGCTGCCTCAGAGCCTGCTGGGGCTCACACACAGAAGGGAGACAGCAAGCAAGGAACCTACTACCAGCATGTGAGAGCCAATGGAAACAGCATGGGACTGAAAAACAAGTCATTGGAGGCCTGTCTAGAGACAGGTATGGATGCTGTGGAGGCACAGAGGCAGCCCCTCCTCCCTCATGTAGCTGCAACAAAGGCAAATGGGCTGAAGCCACAAAACTCCAATTACTGTTGTCTTCTTTCTACTCACATCTAAATGTGCCAGGGGTGAGTGTGGTCAGAAGGTGGTTTTACTGACACAATTTCTCCTTGACACTGGGCACTCACATACATATAATTGAGGAGAAGGAACAAAAAGGAGAACAACCTTCTCAAAGAGTCACAAGTAAGTGAAGAGAGGGAGAAGAAAGAAGAAAACCAGTAAGTGAGAAAACAGGGCGGAGGGAGCTGTGCCTACAAGGGGAGAGCAGAGAGTGATGATGACAAGGAATACCAAACTAAGAAGCAACCTGGACAACTTCTGGATCAGTTCATGGCCATCTCTTCAGTCCTTTTACCTCTTAGAAGGCTGCTGTCCATCATGGAGGAAAAAAGGGCAGATAGATAGATAGATAGATAGATAAATATTTCAGATAAGAGCTATTCTTAACATTTGTGGCAACTATTTAATTGCTACTTACATTCTAATGAAATAACTACATAGAGGAAAAGACCAGGGTCTGAATTAAGTGCTAGTTAAATGATGTGGGCAGCAGAAACTTTAGCACAAGTCCTGCTCAGAGAGTAGCCCAGGACACACAACAACCCTCATCCCTGTGTCTGCCAGCGACCAGTGTAGCCCCTAGATTTAACACCTCTTGTGAAAAGAAGAAAGCTTTACATGGATTTCCGGGCAGACTTTGCACTGCTGGGGGGAAAGGGTGTGCTTTTGCCAGTTCTCCTACAAAGCTGTTAGCTAGTGCAGAGTCACAGGTTCACAGTCCCTCTCCCACACCATCAAGCAGGTCTTCTGCAGCGTTCTGGGGGAATTCTAACACCAGGAGATAGAAAGGACAATCAATGCCTATGATAAGAGGCACTCCAGCAAACTGTTTATAATTTTTCCCACTGGGCTGCAGATGACCTAAAAGGCTCTTTTCCACTTCTAATTTCTATGAATCTGCAATCCTATTATTTATATTGTATCTTGAGGGTTTCTTCCAGAGTAAATGATGTAATTATACTCTGCACCATAGCATTTCAGGTTCTGGTGTAATAGAACTAAATATGTAATTATGTGGTTAGTAAATGTAACAGTAAAAACTCAAAATCTGTATCCATGTACTGTAGCGTCATAAGAAGAATTTGTTTCCTGTTCTGTACACAACAGATGTAATGTAATTATTTCTAACTGAAAAGTATCAGCAGACATTCATATGATACCAGTAAAAAATGCCCCTCCAGCCAATTCTTCATTCAAACACATGAAAATGAGAGAAATACCACAATTCTATCTTATCAGTGAAGTCTAGGCCCATACATTTGATACTCTGCAAAATCAATATTTTCCAGGCTTCTAGATACATGGAACACACAAAGATTATCCATCCATACATGAAGGGAAGGATCAGATTCACCCCTGATGCTAGTCCAGCCACTTCAGCTGAATTACAAGACAGCAGAAGACAGTCCATTATGCAACTTGTGTGGATTATGGTTGGAAGAAATAAAACTGGCCTCCGACATTTATACAACACTGTGTGACAAAAGGAAAATCGACATGAAAGGAACCACAGCCTTGTGGTTAAGGAGCTAATCCTGGACTTGGGAGATACGGTTTCTACTCAGAGGTTTGCCACAAGTTTCACATATGAAAAGAAAAAAGGAAAAAGAAAAAAGGAAAAAGAAAAACGGAAGAAGAAAAGAAAGAAAAAGAAAAAGAAAAAGAAAAGAAAAGAAAAAGAAAAAGAAAAAGAAAAAGAAAAAGAAAAAGAAAAAAAAAGAAAAAAAAAGAAAAAAAAAAGAAAAAGAAAAAGAAAAAGAAAAAGAAAAAGAAAAAAAAGAAAAAGAAAAAGGAAAAGAGGGAAGGAGAAGGAGAAGGAGGAGGAGGAGGAGGAGGAGGAGGAGGAGGAGGAGGAGGAGCAGGAGAAGGAGAAGGAGAAGGAGAAGGAGAAGGAGAAGGAGAAGGAGAAGGAGAAGGAGAAGGAGAAGGAGAAGGAGAAGGAGAAGGAGAAGGAGAAGGAGAAGGAGAAGGAGAAGGAGAAGGAGAAGGAGAAGGAGAAGGAGAAGGAGAAGGAGAAGGAGAAGGAGAAGGAGAAGGAGAAGGAGAAGGAGATCTTTATTGTGGGCCTTGTCTGCAAGAGGACACCTTACCAGTAAAAAGTGTGATTTTGCACAGGCGACAAATGCCCTTTAATTTCCACTTAAATCCAAATGTGAAATGCGCCTAGCTGTACCAGGGGAAAGTTCTTTCACAAAATAATAATAATAATAGTTTTTTTTTTAATATTGGAAGTATTGGGACAGCTCTAGCCTTAGAAATGTTGGGATTCCCATTTGCTTGAGTAAGACAGCTTCATGCTGGTTGAACGGGTATGGTGGGAATCCTCTGGATAGGGCCTTCAGCTGCAAAATCAGGCAGTGAAGTGGGAGTCACCGCTGAGCCACGTGTCTCCTTGCAGCCACTCCATTGGTGGAGGTGCGACATGCCTCCAGGTTTGTCAGGCACAAAATGACAGAGCCTAAAGAAGCACAAATGTTGTTTTCCTGTAGAACCTGCATTTACTTATCCAAGCGTAAAAAAACCTGTGATACTTGAAAAGAGTATTTTATTTCTCAGCAAACATCCATCAGGTTTCCAGCATTGCATGTTACCTTGCTCCTTTGAAGCAATGTGCACCATTCACCAAGGTGCTTTTCATGATGATTTTTCATTCAGTATGAATGATACTTTTCATTCACCAAGCCACCACACAGCTCAAGCTTGAATACCATGACAGAGCTCTGAACTCTGGTGTGTTCTACTTCCATCTCCACTTTGCGAACTTCCCATTTGCCACAGGAGAATAAATATCACGCCATCCCCACTGCTGAGTGACAGTTCCATGCCTGGTGCCTTACAGAATTGTACAGCTCTTCCTTGCTCTCTCTACAATCAGTCATGGATTCTACATCATAGGACTGAACCACCAAGATAAAAATTAACATGGTTCTCTGTAATGAGGTGTACTTGCTTTCCTTTGAGCTGGAATACTTGATCCTATTCTCCCACCCCATATTTGTGTCATGCTATTGGCACTGGAAGCATTAGCTTTGTAGTCACAATTATATGAGAACTAAGTAAACTACAGAAATTTGTAAACTGTTGCATTGCTAAATTAAATGCTGTTTTAACTAACAGTTAATAGTGTTTACTGCTGTGTAATAGTAATTTTCATTTTTTACTGTATCTAATGACTTTCTGATGACTCAAATTCTCTGTAGGGATACCAAATCATTACATTAAGGATGAGTGATTTTAGTATGCAATGACTGATCAGTACAATAATATGTAGACTCATGCTTCAGCTAGTAAATTAAATCATTTACACCAGAGCGTTTGTCAACCAGAAGAGTTCTATTACATTGCTGCATTATAATGTAGAGTCTGCTCAAGATAAAACACATGCTATATTAAATCTGTGCCACTTTACAAACAAAACCCTTAAGGAGCAGCAATTTAGCATATAGTGAGGCCATGGAGAAAGGCTGTTTTCCACACAGAGTGGATAAATCCAGAAATTTTGTCTTTCCTTTGGAAAAGTAGCAAGGCAACATAGAGGTATGGGTCTATTAGCTGCATCAAGCATTCTAAATATCACTTGAACACTTCACTTGGTACTAAAGGGACTTGTGGAAGAGAAAATGGTCACAGCCAGAACTTGTGAGCTTTCAGATAAACATACAGTTGAGCCAGCCTTATTCTTGATGGGATCACCACATCATCCTGAGCTATAAAAAATAAAAGGGCAATTTAGTCTGGGATACAAACACTCGACAGGTCTGCTGACATTGGGTGGTGGAATGTCACTGGTGAATAGCTCAACATGATTGCATTCTAAGAAACTGGAGCAATTCCTCATTTGAATAGGACTTAAACAACCTCTCACAGCATTTAGGAATTTCCAAGTGTAGGCTTTGGTTTGGACCCAACAATTACTTTGATGTCAAAATGTTCAGAAGAACAGATGATGTTTTATTGTTTTAGTATTTTAGGAAATGTTTGTTTTAGTGTTTTCTTTGAGACACCAAGGGGCCTAATTTCCAGTAAGATGAAAGCATCAGAGTTTCCATTCACCACAATTAGAATGGAAGGTTCTCTACTATTTGGAAAAAATCAGATACCAGAGTTTTAAGGTTATATCCCAAAGGCCGTGCACTAATCTTAAACCATTGACTCCACTGACTTTGACTCAGTCGTGCTCATATAAATACATACAATGATTCAGAACCCCAGTTTCCACTACAATTACATGCAATTATGCCATCCAGAAAATACTTGTAGGGACATACTACCTCGGACAAATCTTCCCTGTTGTTTTGAGACGCATCCTGAGACACATTCAGTATAAAGCCTTGAAGGACAATAGGAGATGCTTCATCATGTTTGCTAAGTTCATCCCCCAGAAGTGGCAGCTTTACTGTCAGAGAAGGGCTCTGAACTTCTCATAATGGGAAAGAGTTGTGACAGGGGGAAAGGCTTGTTTTGTGAACTACTTAAACTCACATGAATTTATTGCTTTTCAGGAACTTAATGACTCATTCATTTTTTTTACCCTTGGGATATCGAGAGTCACAAAAACAGTGGTATTTTGATTTGTGAAATCTTCATCATATAAATGTTTTCTGTGCTACTGTGTGGGAATCAGGTTTCTCTGGCAAGAGCTAAACAGTCAGGTTTACCATGACTAGTTTATTACTTGGCATGCTTTGCTGAAAGCCACCTAATGGATGAGATTGGTAGCAAAACAACAATGTTCTGTGGTGCCTTAACACCTGATCCAGGGGGCATCTCCTGTGCAGAGCAGGATCCTACATCTGTAACTTTACATGACACATCTAAGTATACCATACACTTTCTGCTCAGCAAAACATCCTATATGAGCCAACTCAACCAAGATCAGACCCCTGAATTTTTTGTTGCTGTTGCTTGCTTAAGTAGTCTTAAAAAAAAAAGGCACAGCAAATGCTTTTGATCTTTTTGTTTAAAATATAAAAGTGTTAAAATGTCCTAATAATCTGGAGGCTTTCCAGCTTGTAGGCAGGCACTAAGTGAGGTTTAATTTTTGCACAGAAATCAAATATTAGCATTGGGAACAAGAACACATACAAAAAGACTGCTCATCTGGCCAACATCTGGTTTGATGCAGCCATTATTTCAACAAGTACTTATAGGCAGGTTTTTTGTTGTTGTTGCTTCCTCCCAGAGCAGCAACAAACTAGTAGAAGAGATTAAAATTTCCATATCATTCCCACACACAGGGTGGTGTTGTACAAGTTGCCCAGGATGCCTAATTTGTCCCTTTCCCTTTTTTCATTTAGCTTAAAAAAACACTATTATATTTAAATACATGGGCAGGAAAAGTGAGAGTAGCAGTAAAAATTGTTACTTTCCAGTACATTCTTGCATGGCAAGTTGTGTCAGTGTTTATTACACATGTTTAATGAAAGAACTAGAATGCAAACCTGAAAGCAGGTTTGGACTGGGAGGTGAAATCAATCATCCTAAGACTAAGTGGCTCTCAGTTTTACAAATGCACACAAATTTTGAAGCTCAGGGTGTCTCACTGCTCATGCTGAGCTTATTGATCTCCATGTGGAAAGGTGTGTCCTTTTTCACTCCACCAGAAGAGAGGCATTCTTCCTGGAATCATTAAAGATCATAGGCAGTCTTAATTGCACAACCAGCATTTATTGCTATACCTGCAGATATACCTGTGCTTGCTTCCAGATCCCCTCTTCTCTCTCTCAGGACAGTGGTGTGTACCTTTTAAGGTAAGCTGGGAGTCACCACCAGTCCTGTGGTTAACTGACAGCCCCATGTGCTCTGCTGGGTGGTACCTACCAGGCCTTCCAACACTGCGAAATTCCAACACCTTCAAGTAACAGCCATGCTCTTGAAGTCAGTGTGCTATGGAGAAGCAATGCTCCACATAAAGAAAAAACATAGAACTCTAGACTATATCTGTGTCATAGATTGTAAACTAGTGACAGAAAGGCAGCCAATGCTGGAGCACATCTGCATGCAAAAATGGAAATGAGAGATTTATCTCCACCACTGCCTTACTTAATCTGCTTTTCACAGCAATGACATCTCTTCTGCTTGTAGCACCACCTGTCTTTATGTTTCTTTTCCTCTCTGGTATGGCTGTGACCATTTCTGGGGCTTCCCAAAAGCAGAAGTCAAAGTTATGGTTAGACTCCCACAGAAGCAGTTGCACACTAAGTGTGGGCATCCATTTACTGCAACCAAGCCAATCCACACAATTTACGGACACGAAAGGTGATGAAGGCTGGTCGGCCTTGCCACCAAAGATGGGACTCTAGATTTGAACTGAAGTTCTCGCTTTCTATCTCAAACTCTCATCTCACCCACAGTGAGCCCCTCGGAACGTGTCTCACTCCCTGCACATGGTGCAGCCTGGCCATCAGACCTCTGAGGGGCTCCTCGCCCCTGGGCTCAATTCTGCTGGCTGCCTGCAAATGGCTTTCTCCAAAACAGGAGGGATTGAGGTTCCAACATGGTTTTTGGGTGGGGAGAAAGGAGACAGAATGAAACTGCACAGCTATCCTTGTCCATTGGTTTAAGACCATGAATAAGCGTTCCTTCTGAAGGTGCTGCTACATCTCTCAGAGGTAATAGTCTCAGGTTTGGGGGAAGAATTGGCAGGTGCATGTTTATATGGAGAGGCTTGGGAAGGAAACAATATGCTGAACATGAGTAAACATGAGCCTTCTTCCCCCTCCAACCTGAGTGGTCATGGAAGCAGCCATGAACACAAAACCAAGTCACTATGCAGCAGGTCATCCAGCAGCATGAAGGAGACAGTGCTAAAGCACAGATGAAGTTTAGAAATTTACTTAGTGGCTGCCTGTGCAGGCTTGGGTAGGGATTTCTGCTGCAAGCAAGTCTTCTTTCAGCCTTTTCTTTTGTAAATAAATTGCTGACACAAGAGGTCCAGAACACACCTAGAAATCAACTTTTCTTCAACTGCCCTCACACAACTTGCTACCCTTCACTCCCTCCCTGTGCTTACAGCAACTGTGGCAGCTCCATCAGCAGCCAGCTCTGTTTCCTGTACATGCCAGGCAATAATTAGTTGCTTATTTCTTGTCTCTGATTGACACAGCTCCTACTCCAGCACAACACAGAGCTTGTTCTCGTCACTTTGCGACTTTCTCAAGATGCCATTAGTGGGCAAGGTGACACAATGTGAGGAAAATCACACAACAGCACCATAAACACAAGGGCAGGGCCAGATTCTCAGCTCTGTGCCTGCAGTTTCACTCTGTAAGAACTCTGTTGAAATGTATCTGTCACACATAAGACCAGAGCTGCATATTCAGCCCACAATGTGGTCATGAGGCAGTGCAAAGGAAGAGCACTCATTTCTATTACTAGAGAGCACTTATGCCATACAGTTGTTTTATGTTCTGTGAACAAGTAAAGATAAGGCAGAAATACATGCACAAAGAGGAACAAAGATGGGTTTCCATGGAAACACAGAATTTCCTGACTTGTATAATTAAAATTAACCATATCCCTTGTTAATGGACTTGTGGGGACAAAGAAATGTTGATTTTAATTATTTTTTTCTTTATTATATGTGAACACTTTTAGTTATCTTTCTCTTTTTACTTCATCTCTCTGACACATACATGTCCATACACGGCTTCTTACTTTTATATATGTTTTATACACAATGTGCATTCTGTAGCTTTCCTAACTCCCAGTAATATTAACAAGAGTCACTGATGTAAATCTCCCATTCATTGTTGAAGCCATAAACCTCAAAGAGTGTGAAAGCCCTGCATGAAACTCATTTTTCTGAGTTCTGATATGAATGTGGGATGCTAACATCCAGATGAAATGGCACACATAAACCTAAGAATCCACTGTTGCTGGATATCATGCATCATGCACTTATCTCTCTGTCTTGTGCAATACTGAAGGAGAATGTTCTCAACAAAACAGATTTGTATTTCCACACAGCAACATCTCTTGCTAGGACAATTGAAGCAGTGCCAGTACTCTGAAGCTTTCCACAGTGAAACACAGGTTGTCTGCCTGTAGCTTACAACCTTTGGTTCAGACTGTGCCATATATCACATGTTAAGTAGGAGTGGGACTGATGAGAGCTTGGACAGAGGACCTCCAAGGAAAGCTTTAATCTGGCAGAATATGGTATCAGTGACTCTCTACATGCTGTATGTCCCTAAGACTTAGTACTGAACCAGCATTCCATCTGCAACCCACTGGTACTGATAAAGGTGCTAGTTTTTAAAAAGAAAAATTAATCACAGCTCTAACCCTTTTTGAGGAGAAATAATAATATATCACCTCCATTTTTGCACAGTTTGGCCTCAATTTCCCTCTCATGTGTAAGTCACAGAATGAGTCCACAAAAAGCCTCTTCATCAGTAGCTGCCAAGTACTATCAGATTCAATTCTTAGTGAACTTAGGGACATCGTTGTTTCCACCCACAAATAACTCACAGGTAAAATAATAAAAATTAAGAAATGGGAATATTTTGATGCCTTGGAGATGGGAAGGAGAAAATTCTTCCCAGTAGTGTTACAGACGTGATCCTATTATCATAATAAGGCAGGATGATAGCCTTATTTCAACCTCAAATGGTTTATTTCAGCAACGGGTATAAAGCGAGCCCTTGCCGTACCATCTGCCAAGCACCTTTGGGATCTGACAGCGTGGAAAGATCATTAAAAATGTAAGAAGTTGCTGTTTGCATTAATAAAAACACAGGTTCAAAAATTAGGTTGAAAAAGCAACAACATTGTAAACACGTCTTTAAAATGAAAGTAATTTCCTCTTTGTAGTGAAAGGCATGTTTTATTTTCATTTGTTACTTAGGATGTAACTGTGCTGAATCTGGTTTCAGTGTCCTCACTGTGCCACTCTCTAATGCAGTTTGCACTCACAGGAATTAAATGTGCACTGTACGTGGGACTGTCTCTGCTCTTTCACCTGGACAGAAATAAGTGCATTTCAACCCCTACACCATTACTTCCAGAATGCTTATAATGAGGGTTGGGTAAAATTGAAGCCTATAGTAATAGTATACAGTTCCTTTTTTTAAAGCCTGACCTGCAGTTCTGGTTTTCAAACCAAATGACTATAGTCAGGCATATTAGTGCTTTAACCTTTTTATTACATTACATACATGAAAACAATTAATGCTGGGATTCTTTCCAATGTATTATCATTTTCTGTTCCCTCTGGCCTTTTTCCATCCATTTCAAAGAATGTACATAGCATCAACTGAACATTCTCTCATGCTTTTTTTTTTTGTTTCTTTTCTGCTTAACAACTGTCATGCTTTCAAGATCAGCCAACTATAGAGTATCATGCAACAGCAGCAGCCGACAGCAGCAGCAGCAGCAAAAACAACAACAAAAAGTTTGGGAGTTTAAAACTCCTCATAAAATTAAATCTGAGATTTAAATTCTCCCTCATATTTTATTGTCTTTTCTTTTCTTTTTCCTGTGGTAAATGGTAATTAGAGTCAATAATCTTTTGCTGAGAGAGCACCTTGTCCTCACAGTGTTTATATCATCATCATCAAAGATCTGCCTTAAGGCCCTGGCGTGTTAATAATTTAAGGTGTGCACAGCCTAGTTATAGCAGGAAGCCTAGTTATTGAGTTTGTAAACCAGCTGATGATTTATGGGAACACCTTGCATGAGTCATGCTCATTAAATAAAATACTTCAGTTTAATAAGGAACATGGGGTAAACAGTTCTTCCCGTTACAGGGTGACTGTGCAATTGGAAATTGCTGAGTTTTGTCACCAGCTTTGCCACTGCTATTTTGTCTTAATTGTAACGTCAGGGTCAGCCTGTCTGTGTGCTTGTGCAGGCACGTGCATGTGCATATACACATTCCCTTGAAGAACAGATTGGAAGCCTTTCACCAATGCTTTTTTTTGCCACCCACCCTCTCTGTCTCTCCCTTTCTCTCCATACAGCTGTTTCATAAGTTACCCTCTGATAATGAAGATGTTAAATCTGTCTTTAAAAGGCTACTAATTAAGAAAACAGAAATGTTCACAGAAATAAAATTACACAGGAAAAAAAATCAATATATGGTTGTTAAATGTAGCTTGCATTTGAGAGCCATAACCATATTTTACTTTTAAACACTAGAGCTAACTCTGACTCATTAGAAATTCCTTGGGAAATTGAGGCAGTAAAAGCCCTACACATTGGCCTCTTCTGTTTAACCAGAAGCAACCATGCTTTGCCCACTGCTTTAGAAACCCACTGTATCTGCAGGAGATTTCTGTGGGATTAGGTAGTGTCAGCATCTACCCTCAGGTGGCAAACATGCAGACAATAACCTCCTCTGGATCAACTATATGGTTGATGTTTCTCAGCCTGTTAGGAATCAGGGCATGGCTCCTTAGGGTCCCTGAAATCCCCCCTCATTGCCACCAAAGCCAGTGGCACTTGAGCACTGGGAGTGGAAGGAGGTGATGCAGCTGTGGCTGGAGTCTTCACTAGGCTGGTGGCTACTCCAGGGAAAATTACCCTTGTCTTCACTGGGAGGAAGGTGCCACTCATGGAGTTGCAACATTTCTACGGAATAAGGGGAGAAGCAAATTGAGCAATAAAAACTCCCATATACTTTTCTTGATGGGTTTCAATCTTATCAACTCAGACTAAAGGCAACTCAATTGGGTTTAGTTAAACTCTTAGACAAACAACAAGAAATTAGTTTTCATTTAAAAAAAAGCCAAATTTTCTCAGCAACAGAGTATTAGCAAACATGTCATTACCCCTGCAGTATTCATTTTTGTGTCCTTTATGGTTCCTTTTAGATGTACTTTTCTGCATTCTTTTCACAGAGGTGATACAGCTGTACATTTAATTTTCTGACTAATAACTGAACATCCCCAGACATAGACAGTCTGTCAGACACCATTAATAAATTTGTTCAAAAACATTGGGCCAGGCCCACTTGTGGGGTAACTTTTGGATTTAACAACACCACACGAATGAGTGATCTGACTGCCAATTTGTGAACAATGGCTTGAGTCCTCCCTTTTTTTCCAGGCAAAATAAACCATGACATAACAGGGTGTACATACTACGTGGGCCATCTCTCTGAGGCATCCAGTATTTGTATTTTGCAACCTTTTGATTGACACTGGAGCATGTCCTAACGTTATCTTGTTTTGCAGACAGAGAAGGCAACATGGACTGCTTCTGGTGAGACCCACAAATTAAATAAGGCAACCAGTTATGCCCTATTTCTTTTTTGTTGCTGTTTGGTTTTGGCTTTTGGCTTTTTCGGTTTTGTTCTTCTTATTGCGCAGTCCAGGGGCTTAGTCCAGGGGCTGCTCTGAGCCCTGCTCTCCTGCAGCACTACCTTGCATGCACTGAGGTGTCCAGCCTGCAGCAGCTGTACCCAAACATGTTCTTGAGTGCTTTCAGATTTCAGTTGTCTCCAGGCAGCTCAGTGAGGTATTTGAGAGTACACATTTTTACAGGCAATGGGAGTTAGGCATGTCCTCCTCGCCAAAAATGTCCAAGTCACTGACTGAGAGGCACACAAAGATCCTGGGGCGGAGAAGAGTGAAAAAAACCCCAGTTTATTCAAGGCCTATACTTATAAGTGCCCTAATTCATAAATTATAAATTTGTCTTCTAAATGGGAGACATCTTTGCAATGTCACAACTGTGACACTCCTTACTCCTGGAGGCTATACCAAAGGTGATGTGGGAAGGAAGGACACTGGAAAAAGTGTAGCATTGGAAGAATCCCAGCCTTAATTGTTTTCATGTATGTAATGTAATGAAAAGGAGCATCCTTTTTATAATTCAGTCATTGTAGAGGAGTGCTTTGGACTTTGTTTTGTTTTGTTTTGTTTTGTTCTTCAGTTTCATATAGTGCACATTATAGTTTCCTCTTCATAACCACACAGAAGGCAGAAAAAAACCACATTTCCTTCTTATCTTTTGCTGTGCTTAGTGAATGCAAGAACTGTATCAGCTTCACCTCCACTGGCATGACCACCTCCCTCCAGAAAGTTCCCAACTGATTGCACTTAATTGCCTTTTGTGATAGCAAAACACATTCCTGACACCACCTTCAAGCCCTATAGAAACTACCAACAAATACAGAAAATTAGTTTTATGGAACTATTCCTACCAGTGCACTGATCCAAGGGCATAATAGAGCATGGGAGTTCACTCAGACAAGGGACTAGGAAATGCTCCCAAAACATGGTAATACTAACCTAGACTGGAATAGGATGCTCTGGACCCCATGACTGCTCCTAGTGCACCTCCAGTCTCCACACTGGGGTGGTGTGAGGAGCAGAAAAGGCCCTGACACAGTGCAACCCTGCCCAGCAGTAATGCAAACATCCCTGTGTTATCAGCCCTGTTATTTGTTCAGCACAAATCCAAAACACACTCCCATACTAGCTAATGTGAAGAAAGTCAACTCTATCCCAGGGAATATCCCAGCACTTCCGTTGCAAAGTTCAGGGCTCCACTTCCCTCTTTTTGGCTGGACCCAATGGAAAGAAGTTTGGATGATCTAATTACCAGTGTCAGCCAGAAAGAACTGAACTAATTGCCTCCCTCTAGAACGTTGGTCCCTGCTGCTGTGGGTTCTTCACCCACGGCATGGAATAAAATATAATCACTGATCCTGCCCCAAACCAGGAAATTGGAGGCATGATTAGTTCCTGGTCTCTCTACCCATTCTGGCCTTGTACCCAGAACAAGCTAATTTTGGGGAAAAGTAGGCCAAATTAAACCATTTGCATCCATCCATCTATCTAGAACTGATAGATCCCACGTCCAGGTTGCACTAAAGAGGAATGCTGCCACTTCTGGAGGCCAGGAAATGGCTTCAAGCCAATCTGATGTGCCACAGGGAAAAACACACTATTGCTTCTATTCTTTATGGTAGGAGGGCAAGTGGCTTCCTTTTGGAGATGGGCAAAGTGATAACCATGATTATTTGCATTGGAATAACACTTAGAGACTGTATCCCTACTGTTCTAAATTATATAGCTAACTATCTATTCAGCCAAGGTAAAGGATTTTCAGACTAAGTATAGAAACATGAAGTTTCAGGAATGAGAGGTTTCACATGAGCTGGCACAATTTTGGTGATCCTTTGAATTGAGGTCAAAAATAGTCACAAAGTGTAGAAAAAGGAACAAGCATGAATGTGGAATTGAAAACATAAGGAGAGGAAAAGCTAAATTAGGCCATTAACTTATAAAAGAGGTATTAAGTGGAAAAGGAATTTGGTTGGCAGGATTTTAGGTTATATAATGGAAAGATACCAAAACAAGGCAGTCTCCTATACATTCTCAGGCAGGCTAACATACCTAAGCAAATTCATCCCGTAATTGGCTTCAGTTAAGTGCCCTATTCAGAAGACTTTGGGGTAATTCAGAGTGCCAGGATGCCTGGCAAGTGAAAAGCTTCTGGGAATTAAGCAAAAGAGTATCAGAAACACCCAAAATGAAACCACTGGAGAGCAACAAAGAATGTGATGAAACCTCACCTGGTTTTTGAAGTTTGTTTGTCAACAAGACACAACGGGACTCCAATTGAAAATTGGAAATTAAAAAAAAAAGAAAAAGAGCTTGCTAATGAAATTCTTGCATTCATGAATGTGGGTTGAAATAAATAACGGTAAAAATGAGTGAGTCCATATAGCACTACAAATCAGAAATCATATTAAGGATGCCATTTATCATATTCTGGCCAAACTGCACAAATCTGTCCAGTAAATTGCAAAATGAGCTCATGCTCAATATAAAGGGAGAAAGGAATTTCAAAAGACTAATATGAAGCAAATGTTTGCCCTGTGTTTCCTCATGTCCTATTTGAACCAAAGTCGACTTGCACCTTTGTTGAGGCAAACTCAGAACCTGACCCAGCCTGACTGGATTTTGAAAGCTTGTCTCAAGATGAGCAGCCAATACACAGGGTCTAGGTACCTCCAGATAAGCACCTTTCTTTGGACAACAGAAGATAAAGACACTGAATAGCACATCATCCTAAATCAGTCAGTCATCTTAGTCAGAGCCTTCAGTGTTCAGCTGAAGCACAAGAACAGAGCTGGAAATGTTCCTTAGTAGATAGAGGAGCACCCACCAGTGATGAGATAAGGTATCCACGTGACTCTGTAATAAATAGCAGGAGCAACATCCAACAGAATCAGAAAAACACCAAGATATTCCTGAAAGTCTTTGGTACCTGACAGATGGATACCTATGTGATTTAAACCAGAAAGGTCACTGAGTGAGCTGCCTCTTATTTGCTATCTTCCTCTGGCTCAGTTTTGAGTGTTTTGTTAAGATATTGCACAGCACATGCCACTGAATTAACCAATTATAAATTCTAGTTTCTTTACATGCATTTTCACTTAAGTTAGAAACAACTACCGTAGCTTATAAGGGGTTAATCTGACTAAATTATCTTTGAAATTCACTCAGGAACACCATGCCCAGCCTACACCATGCAATGTCAAACAGCCTGGCACATGGCAACTGATAAAAGACTTGATAACAAAAAGTCTTGGTTGAGTAAAAAGGTTGGTATTTGTCATCGTTACAATATAACACACCTCACAACATTTTATTAGACTCACCAGTTTGGGGCACACAGGCAGAAGGCAAATCACAATCCTGCCAACTTCTTGAGCAAATACAATTAATTCTGAGGTATAGTTACAGAAGAAGGTTATGCCAGGACAAGAGCAATATCCAAACTTGCCAAATAGCTGCTATCTAAATAAAAGAGATTTCAGCAAGTATTTGGGAACCTGACACACGTACGAATATTGTGTCTGTGCCAAAGTCAAATATGAGGAGCCTGCATTACAGGAAGGCCTGCAGGAAGACCTGGAGCTGCTGGCTGTACCTTGAGGACATCCAAAAGCTGTTGGCGTGGTTCTTGCGCTGGCAGAAAGCAGCACGTGCTCCCCCTGCTACTGACAACAAAAGAAGGAAAATGTGAAACTGACACAGATGCCAGGTGCTGCGGAACAAATGCTGCAGATGAGGAACGTAGAACATGACCAGAAAGTTCCAAGAGTTGTTCAGGACATGGTTACTAATCCAAGCCCTGTGCAGCTCAACAGCCTCTTGGCATCAAGGGCTCCTTCTCCCCATCCCCACATGCACGATATGTGCACTCATTTGAGTATGTGTTTTGGGGGCAGTAGGAGGTAGGTTGCTGCTATTTTGTCATGTTTGCTTTCACTTTCTTTTTTACTCTTTTAGGGATATGGTTGAATAGCAGTCCATGAAATAAAGACACTGACCTCTGCCCTATGGAAAGGACTTAGTCCTCCTCTCCCTGGCCCATAAGCAGGAGCTCAGGGCACAAGCTTAGCAAAGCTCCTCTCTATGAAAGCTGTAAAGAGCGGCATCCTCCAAAGCCTGGTGAAAAACTTCAGTATAGGTGGCAGAAGTGGCAGTGCAATGTTCCAAAGCCTGAAAAAGTTCTTGCATCATTTCCAGGTAAAAGGGTCAGCAATAGTCATCAGCAACCAGAGAACTTAACTTCCAATTACTATTATTTTAAAGGACTTCCTTATAATATGACACATGATGTAATGAAAAGGAAAAACATATGGGTTTTTTTTTTTAGAGAAAGGACTCTAAAAAGTAAGAATAATGGCATGGAATTGGATCTGGCTCACTTCTGGGCAAGCACATCCCATGCAGTGACAGAGGGACAGTGTCTTCGTATCGGCCACGTCACCAACATGAGACACACAGACTGAAGAGAACCTGCACTGCTGTACCACAGAAACACCAACTGCCTTGTAAATCACTGACTTATCTGCCTGGAGATTTCTGAGGAACTGAGTCGTTCTGGGAAGGGTGAGCAGACAGTGACACAGTGAGCACAGAGTCCTGCAGAAGTGCAGTCACAGAGCATTGCAGGGGAGGGGGGGAAGCTTTTAGAGGGATCCAGACAGGGGAGGACACCCAAAACCCAACACATTAACTTCATGGGGGCTACTCATGCTTGTGATCAGAACACAACATGCAAAGAGAAATGAGAACCCCAGTAGATGCAGGGCAGGTAACGGGGAGGTTGATGCCCTCACTGCCACATGCCTTAGCAGTCAGGGACTCCAGCTCACTAGATTAAAAACTAACACACAGTACTTGCACTGAGGTCAGACTCCTCATTGCAATGCAGATATACTCAGACTCAGACTGGGGAAATAATTGACATGGGAACAATAATGAGAAAATCAATTGCTAAGTCAGATATCATTGACTGCAATGAAAATTTTGTGCATGGAGGATTTTCAGGATAAAGACACAGCTTTTCTTTTAGGCTAGATGAGTTGCTAGAGATGTGAGAAAAGGTAATGTGGTTAATAGTGCTGTCCTTGTTACCCTACCCTTCCAGATGGAATTCAAAAGGAGTCTTGATGGCAAGGTGATTCTTCAGCCAAAGTTCCAGGCTGTGCTCCTGTAAACGTTTAAACATGTGCATGATTAAGACCTTGAGAGGCTAGAGCATTTCACTAACGGTGCGGGACACTGCAGTTTCATTAAATTTGACACTAAAACTAATATATCAGCAAAAAAAATACAGCCTAGTCTGAATGAGTAAGTCCATGATAAGCCCTGCATATCTCAGCATGTGTGTGGGACACTCCACTGGGTGAGGCCCACAGTGCTTGTACTATTATTTGCAGCAGTTTGCAGCTGTACTCAAAGCTTTTAATCAGTGCTCCAATCATGCAGGCAGCGTCCAAAGTGTAAAAAAATTCACAATTCTATCTGAGAATACTTAATACAATCATGAGCCATTCTCTGTTTGGCATGATGTTATCTCCACCTTCTGTCAACAGTATCTGCTGGAAGATCGATAGCAATCGTAAAGTAATGTTTATTATCACCTTGCCCCTCACACCTGCCCCACCGAATGGTTGCTCTTTGTCTCAGAGGCTACAAAAGTGCAGCAGACTGAAGCAGAGACACGCTTTCACCTTGCAGTGATGCCTATTTTTGTAGCAGGATTACAGTGCTAATTAAACGCCACTTGTACATCACTACCATTACTCCTTGAGCGGGAAGAGTGGAGCAGGTTTCCTGCAGGAGCCCTCTCCAGAAATACATTCATAGGTACTTCCACACCAGGCACGCTTTCAGCCTGGATGTATAGAATATTCGGATTAAAATCTCCCCTGTGAAACGAGACGGCCACGAAATTCCAGGTGTGAAGGTGGCACACGGGGCACTCTGGACCGCGCTAGGAGCTGCCCCGTGTGGATGCTGCTCCCTTCCTCGCCCCATTTCTCCCTTCAGAGAGCGGTCCGGACCCGTGGGCGGGTCGCTCCGTGCCGGGGGGCTCCCGTGCCGAGGGCGGTGGTCCCCGGGCGGCCCCCGTGCCGGCGGGGAGCAGTCGGGAGCGTGTCGCGACAGGGACCGGCTCCCCTGGAGGGCGGGCGACGGCGCTGGCGACTCCACCGGCGGCCCCGGAGAACAAAGCGGGGCCGGGGGGGGAGGGCGCTGGGCGCGGGCACCGGCCCCGGGAAGCAGCGGGTGCTCGTCCCTCGGGGAGCAAACCCTGCCCGGGCTCGGAGGGCGATGGGCTGCTCCTCCCTTGGCGGCGGATGGCGGTGGGGGTGGGGAGGTGCAGGGAGGGCGGCTTGCGATTTAACCCGCCGTCGCGATTTCGCGATTGTCACGACGTGTGACGGGACGGCACGCTGCTCGGGCCCCGCAGGCAGGGAGGAATGTGTTCTGGCAGGCCGAAGGGGAGCAGCGGGCAGGGCGCCCCGGATCAGGCGCACCGCGGTCCGGTCCCTCCTGCCGGCAGCGCGGGGCGAGCCGCGCCCCCGACAGCGGCGGCCAATTCTGGCCCTGACGTCACCTGATCGCCGATATATTTTTTTAATTAGGTGGCAGCTAAATGAAGAGTGATGTAGAACATTGCGAATGTAATTATCCATTGTGCTTCAGAGAGACGCGTATAGATCTTTTCTTCTCGCCCCACCCCCCCCCCTGAAAACTATCAAAAACCAGGGAAATTCAAGTAATCTTCCGTCCCTGTGCATGGATAGAGCCTGTCAGACCCTGTGCAAGGGCTACTGACAAACACAAAGGAGCAACAATAACTGCACACCACTTACAGCACTGCTAGACTTATTCATTCATTGTAACATAATAATTTTAGATGGTCATTGAAGAGAAGCATATGTTTCGGGCAGACATCAAAAGAACAACCAGACATTTAGATAAGACAACTAAAACTCAGTTTTAAAGTTTCAGATCTAATCCTGGGTAAAGACCGAACAAAGAGGCAGAGAGCAGAAATTACGTTATTTAAACTGACACCACCTAAATCGGATCCTTTCTTCTGCGATCTCGCACAAACACAGCGTGTTCATCACATCCAGCCGGCTTCATTACTATTTATATTACCGTGCGCTGGCTGCGCGCAGTCAATTCATAATTGTCCAGTTTTTCTAATTAATCACAAAAGATTTTTGTTTTGCCTACAGCTACTTCTGGGGTGACTCACAATGGCAAGCCAAAGCTCATACATCAAAGGCAGCCCTCCTTCGCTCCAGCCTTCTGCCGGAGGAGGCTGCCGGGCTCCCTCGCCTCGCCCGGCTCAGGGGGCATGCGCGGCCCCGGGCGAGAGCGCAGCCCCGCGCTCTCTCCTCGGCCCTGTGACTCGGTATTTTTATCTGATGCTCACATCCTCAGCCCAAACTCGACCCAGAGATTTTTTTGGCAGGATTTCTCAATTCAGAGCGTTTGATTTCCCTCTCTCTCTCTCTCTCTCGCCTATGTGCGTGCGCATGCTCTCCTCTGCTGCTCCAGCAATCTGTTCGAGGTTTGTGCGGCTTCAAAGGAAGTGAGCTGCATCAAACACTGCCCAAACTTCTGCCTGATCAATATTTCCCTAATGAGCTCAACGTAGGCAGTGTAACCCGGCAGAGGCTGAGGCAGCTGCTGGATCTCTCTGGCTCCAAAGCAAAGAAGCTTTTCGGTAACATTTGCAGTAGGCCAGGTTGTCTGTGCCTCCTCTGCCCGCACCATGAAGAGGAGCTGCTCACAGAAGTAAAATTTCTTGGCTGCAAGATGTCTACTTGTGAAAGTCACAGCTTGCCATCCTGAGTCAGAGGACAATGATTTGACCTCTACTTCTTGTGCTGCCAGGGGTGTAAGCACACAGAAGCTGTGTGCCCATGAACAAAGAAATGGGACGACTTGGCTGACAGCAGCATGACAGTATGTTCCTTCTCCACACGTTAAAAAGAAACCAAACAAAAAAGCCCAACCTAACACACCCCATGCACGCAATCCTTACCAAAAAAAAAAAAAAAAAAAGAAGACGCCACTCTTTTTTATTATTGGTGACATTGTAATACTGAGTGTCAGCCCAGTTAGAATCACTTGAATTCACGTGAAGAGCAGAAAGCAATAGACACACGCTGCCTCTAAAGTACACTCCAACTTAAGGCTGCAAATGTTGTTAATTATGTGGAAGCTTTCTGGTAAGATGCATCTATCAATGCATCTTCCTTGATCACATTCTGCCCACTGCTGGGTTTGCAAGGAGTCAGCACAGTGGTGGGAGAGGGGTGTTTTATTAATAAACCCTGCACAGAACCCTGCCCTCACTCTGGGTATCTTGGAGTGAAAATGGTACTGAAGCCAAAGCTGGTTTCTGTACGACAAAGCGTGGGCAAGCAAATAGTTACTGAGAGAAAAATAGTTTTTTAACAGCATAGAAGAGAAAATGTGTTCTTGTATCTGATAGCATAGAGGAAAGGGTATCTCTGATTTATTGCATGAGATTTCAGGCGGAGTTGCTTGTGGGAAAAATATTATGTTTAGAAAGGCTGAAAAAACATGAATTAGCAAAAAATAGTGTTTTCAGAAACTTCTGCTGTAGATTATTTAGCTGGCAGCAGTCCCCTTTCTCTGCAGACCAAGGAGTCAAAAAAAGAAGGGGGAATGAGGTGAAGGCAGCAGCCTTTCTCAGGTCACCTAAATTGCAATGTACCATTTCTGAATGTACAGCCATACCTCCTAGCGTGTTCCAGTTGGAGACGTGCTGGTATCCTTGCTTTGGAACTTAGAGCATCCCCAGTAACATGCTGTCACTTTTTAAGTCATCCATGAGAAAAATACTCCACAGATACTCCTGCAGGACCAGAGTAAAGTTTACACCTCTGCAGATAAGATAATGTGTCAAAGAGCAGATTCAGAGAATAATCCATGAGAAATATTTTGAAGGCTCAAGCCATACTTTCATTCCAGTGCCCAACCCTAGTTTTCCACCTCAGTATTTGCTGCTGCACATGAACATACACAGGCCCTCATGTGACAGGAGCACACACATCAACCCATCATACTGACTCAGATTTGCTGCTTTGGTGCCAGGGATGGCCTTTCAGGAGCCACCACCAGCCCTGACAGCACGCTTTGCCTTCCATTGCATAAATTAACAGTAGCAAAGTCCCCCTGTCCTTGCTATCAGCCCTTCACTGGGACTCACCTCTGCTGAGACGTGTTGGCCACAATCACAGGTGACACCAGCAACCCTGTCTGCGGCTGCTGAAGCCTTGGTCTTATCAAGGCTGTAGATCTGTGCTCCCTTCTGGCTCTTTTCACTTGCAGGAAGCCAGATTCAAAGCTCATTAAGCCCAGGGGAGTATTTTTCAGCTGGCTTTGTCTAACGGGTGAGGCTCCCCCAGTCTATTGCCACCTTGCCGTAAAGACCATAATTTTGCTGGGACAAACTGCTTATTACCCAGTTGCAAGCTTAATAATAACCAAGGGCTGTGATTCCTCCTAAGGAACTGAGGACCTGAATTAAGTGTTATTAATACCAACAATATTGTGCTAACACCGGAAAAATAGCAGAATTAATAATAATGTTATCTAAATGACAGTGTAAATATAAGGTAAGTAGTGTACCTGGCTTCTGAGGAGTGTGAAGCCAAATGATGATTTCCTCTCAGGGCAGTGATAAACAACTCAGTCATACTGAGTTTACAGTTTTAGTAATAATTGGCTTGGAGGGAAAAAAAATTATATAAAGCACAGTCACAGGTTAACTACATTATAATTACATGGTATAATTTCAGCCCCTGCTCCCAGAGTGGAAGGCACAGTTGTTATCTGATCGGGCTCCGTGTGTAATTCCCTGCTAGGTTTGGGGCTAAGCATTGCTGTGCTGGTTTTTAAAATGACTAAGCGGAAATGCAGAGACTGCAACGCGCCCCAGGTCACGGCGGGCTTGGCAGCAGGCTCAGGAGTGCAGCCTCCAGCCGTGGGCATGTGGGGCTGGAGCAGGAGGTGGTGGCAGCAGCTGTATGGCCATCAGTGTGTGCAGTTCCCCAGGCCACCTAGGCAGGGTTTGGGGCTGAGCCTGGTGGTGCTGCCCAGAACGTTGGTTCTGAGGGTGCCCAGGTTCTGTGGGTCTGGTGGCCTCAAGCAGCAGCAATGACAGCTCCTGTCACCATGCTGGAGCTGGGACACGGTGTCTCCCAACAGCTTAGAAAATCCTGATGCCTGGTCACCTTCCCAAAACACTCTGCCAGATTTCTCCCAAAACCAGCAAATAACTGGTCACACCACGTGATTGGAAAATGGATCTCCAAAAAGATTTGTTTATGAGTAGCTGCAACAGGCAAAATTGGAAGCCAAGAGCAGCATCAGGTACAAGTTGTGACTTGAGTGATGTCTTCTGGGGAAAGGGTAGAAACCTGTCATCTGTTGTTGTTGTTGCATTTTGAATTTTCATACCCTTTTCTATTTTCACTGGAAGCCTGATTGTGAAGCTAAGCTCCAGAGATGAGGAGAAGAATGGATGCCATTTGCTTTTTTTCCTCTCCAAAGCCCCTCCCTGACAGAAATCTGTGCAGCTTCCATAAGGATAGGTCTAAAGCAGGGGAAGACATTAGTTCTTGCCTTTTCTTTTTTCAACTCTGTCAATCCACACACTTCAGTCAGGACAAGTAGGACAAGTCAAGTCTCTTTTAATGTAGGATCAAGTGCAGGGACAACCAGAAGCATTGGGTGGCTTTTCTTACTGTCCTCTATACAAAGCCTCAGCTAATTTACACAGGCTGTCATGGCCTGCTGTAGGTGACAATAGATGCTGAGCCCTCCTGGGCTCACTGGAATGTCTGATCATGTTCCACTTTCATGAGGGTGTCCCATGAACCAGCTCAAGGCACTGAGCAAGGAAACTGAACATTTTCTCCATGCGCAATTAATGCTTCTTCTGGGGAAAAACAGAATTGTCACAAATCTGTGAGGTACTGCTCCTCCTCCATCCAACTTGAGACCTCTGTGCAAGCAAAGTCCCCTCGTCCCTCACCACTGGTGCCTCACACAGACTGCAAGGCAGGTTGGAATAACTTTCAGCTTTGCCTTCAAAGAGGCTGAAAGGCACAGCCCACTCGCTAATGAGTAAAAATGTGGGTCCTGTGTTGCTCACTATGCAGTACAAGAGACATGAGAAATGTTGAGGGGGAAAGGGAAGCCCAGAAAGGCAGAGCTGTCTGTTGGCCCTGTGGTGCAGGGTTATCATTATTAAACATGAAAGCAACATCCCTATCCTTAAATGCACTTCACTGCAGATGGAAAGCTTACTTGGGAACCAGAATGATTGCTTCCCAATGGCATCAGAACAGCTGCAACTTTAACCTGTTCTCTCCCAGCCACCATGACTTGGCTCAGCACCCTTCTCTGGGATGTCCCAGCTCCCTTCTTGCTTGGCCAGGCATGTCCAGGCATGGAGGAGCTATTCTGGCAGCATCAAAAGGTCCTGCTTGCTGGGTGCTTTGAGATTGCCTCTATAGGGCTTGCATGGCAAAGTCTGGGGGAGACACCCCATGCTGGAGCAGGGGAAGAGTTGGAGAAGTTCTGCCCCTGAGGAGGAAGAAGTGGCAGAGACCACAGTGTGACCACAGTCTGACCACAACTCTCATTTCCCATCCTCCTGTGCTGCTGTGGGGAGGAAGTGGAGAAAATCAGGAGTGAAGTTAAGGCTGGAAAGAAGGGCTCTCATTATGCTACTCTGATGTGATTGGTAAAAAATTAAATTAATTTTTCCAAGTTGAGTCTGTTTTGCCCATGACAGTAATTGGTGAGTGATCTCTACCTGCCCTTGTCTCAACCCAGAAGCCTTTCACTGTGTTTTCTTTTGCCTGCACAGATGAGGAGAGGAGTGATAGAGCAGCTTGGTGGGCACCTGCAGCCAGCCAGGGTCAACCCAACACATATATACAATGAAGGAAAAAGTTCATCCAAGAAAGTCATAAAAGCATCTATCGACATCCAGGCTAGCTCTGGTGAGGAACAACCCATTGGGTGTGAGAGCAGAAGTGCAACACAAGCAGCAGCAGGAGAGACCCCCACAGCTGAGCAGAGCTGTCCTCCAACCAGGGGAGGAAAAAGGTCCAGAGCTTGCAGAAGGACCTTTGTGTAATTTGGGAATTTCTACCACGTAGTCATGTAAAGTCCTGTTCTGTATTTTCTTGACTAAAGCATTCACCACTTGTGCTGTTTAATAGGGAGCAACTCAGAGTATTGTGCAAGCTAATAATAAGCACGCTTGGTCTCTAACATCTGTGCCTGCAAGTTTCTTTCCTTCTTGTACATGGGTATGTCCCCAGGCATTTCCTCACCTCCTCTTTTCTTTAAATCATTTTTCTCTCCATCTTCATTTCTGCTACAGAGAATCTCCATGAAAGGGATACCTTCGATATCTTTGCCCTGTTTATTACCCTTGTTTGCCTGTTTAGTAAAAGAGCTTAAAAATGACACATGTTCAACAAGTGAAGGCTGGGTGAGAACAAGGAAGCCTGCCCAAAATGTTGGTATTTACCCTCTCGCAAAAAGTACTCAGGCAGCAGTGGAGCTCCACTCTGGCATAACACTGCCAGAACCCAGGGTTTCCTCATATTTCTGTGGAAATCTTTCATAGGAGCCCAGGTAGTACAAGCAGCAGGAGAGGTCGCTGGCAGTGCCTTTCTGTCACTGGTGTATTAATGGAGTGGTAAGACAAATGTAACGTCTTGACATGCCAGAGGTTTTTTCCTGCTGGTGCTAAGCTGGCTGCTCCCCGACGGGGCTCGGCTTGTGCAGGGGTTCCTGCTGTGCTGTGTTTCTGCCCCCATGCCCTCAACCCCTCCCCTAGATAGTTGTCCAGCTCCTCTAAGTGATTATTTAGAAGTCAGCATTGTAGTAAGACCCTTGGTCACACCTGGAGCATATTTGTATTGCCAGATGCAGATAATTTCAAATAGGTGCGGTGACTCAGGAAAAACCTGGGAAGGACTTCAGGTGGACTCCAGAATATCAGCTTGGAGCTGTGGGGCGGGAACGCTTCTTTCCCCAGGATGCCCAAGAATAGACCAAGATTGATGTGCTGCCCATAGAGAGCTGATTTCTGCCCTACATGCACCCCATGAGTGATGGGGTATAATTCTGGTTGACACCACTTGCAGTGCACACAGGAGGCTCCCTGCTGCATCCAGTTTCCTTCCTCAGAGAGTAGGCCCTCTGCTGTGGATTTCTGTTGATTTTTTTGATTTTTTTTATCAGGCTAAAGAGGATATATTTTATCATAATGGTTTCAAATCCAATGTGTACAGGCCAACGCAAATAGGGTATTACAAGTTGAAGAACTGTACCTCAGGCACCATTTTATTAGAACTAGTGTTTACATCAAACAATACATCCTAAGTACTTCATATTAAGCTTGGACAAATCATTTGCCTGAGGATTAGGGTGTTGTGCCACTGAAATGTAATCCTTCTGTTGATTTTTTTTTTCAAGCTGGCAAACCAAACATGGTAAAATCAGTAACTGTTAAAAAATCAGAAGGGTGAAAACCTTAGCCTCAATTTGACATGTTTAATGAAACATAGGAAAAATTATCAAGGTGGGTTTGCAGACAAATATCTGAACAGCAGGTTAAATTTTCACCTGCTCAGATCAGCAAAACTCTACAGGGTTACAAAAAAATTGTAACAGTGGGTTTCAGTATTCCCCCATGGGGGCTGAGAAGGGAAGAGGGGGCTAGTCTGGCTGCCTCCCATAAGGTGTAGATGACGTTTGCATGTGGAACTGAGTGAAAGCTTTGGGGAGCTGAGCCAGGAACAGTGGTCAGAGCAGGCTGTTTCTCACAGAGCAATGCTCTGTGCCCCTGTGCAGCCCAGGCAGCATGTCCTGCCCCAGGAAAAGGGCAGGATGGCAGGAGGGAGAGCCTCACTTTTCTGGCCTCTGCTCCCAAAAATGGAAGAGCGGGTGTTGAGATACAACAGGCAGATGTGTAACACCAGCTGTGGGGAGTGGTGGGTGGCAGGGGCCCAGCCAAAATTTGTAGTCTTGTGTGGAATGGAACCAGGACAATTCCCGCTGGCTTCACGAAGGCAACCTGCGCTCCACAAAAACACCTCATGCCTTTCCAGTACCCAGGAAAGTACATTTCTCCCTGTATCTTACACAGCCATGGCATTTGCTTTCCCATGCATGCCCTGCTTGGGCCCCTTTTAACAAAAAACACCCCCAAGAATGAGTACTCAGGCACACAGGACACTCCTGATGGGAGCTGCCGTCGTGTACTGAAAGGACAAGGATGGCATCAAGGTGAACACGAAACACCTCCTGTCCCCTCACAGGCATTTAAGCTCAAGTCAGAGGCAACGGGAGTACTACAGAGATGCTATCCCTGAACTGAGCCCACAGTAGTGCCCTGGAGACTGTTTTCAACAGAAGCCCCATAGCAATGGCTGAGGAGGATACATTTCCATGCTAGGTAAGAAAATACCAAAATATAAGTGTTTGGTTGTATTGAAAGCAAGGAGCAGGACTCTGGCTCCAAACAAGGAAGAGAGAAAACTTTCCTGGACTTCTGCAGGACTGGCATTTCACTGGTGTGATTTCTCCCACCTCCAGCAATTTGGTGGTGCTCACATGCTCATGTGCACCTCAGGCACCTCTTCCCTGCTGTCTCCCCCTTCTCTCCTCCCAGAGCCAAGTCTCACTTTCCCTATAGGTGCCATCCATCCTCCCCTATGGTTTTCACCTGGCCAGGCCACCTGAGATGTTACCATGCTGCTGGCTGGCTGAAGTTCAGGAATCAAGAGGGAGCAAAGGGGGGTAGCAATCCTCTCTACCCACCTCTCCTACTCCTTTTTTCCAAAAAGGATTAGGTTACTCAATCCCACACTTTCTCTAGAGAATCAGGAAGGTGGGATAGGTGCAGTGTCAGAAATCAGTATCTTGTTTTGGGTACAAGCTTGCCAGTAATGACTTTTGTTAATAATTCCAGGGGAATCTGTATTTGAGACATCTAGTACCCAATACCTGTGAGTAGTATGAAATAAAAAGACATGAAGTGAATTGTGCTACCACCAGTGGATGCCAGTACCAGCATGTGGTGCACTGGTCACTGGCCCTCATTTCTCATCACTACTACAGCTAAGGAAGGCAAAGTCCTGCTCAGAGGGAACTGAGCCTGGTGTAATTTTGCTTCACTGCTAAAGGCACCTGCGCTGCAGGGGAGTCAAAAACAGTGAAGTGGATATTAATCCACAGAATATGCCTTGGGAGACACATTTAAGCAGATCTAGGTTTCTGTAAGACTTTATAGTCAGAATTCTCCAACAAAGTGTATTTGTATGTTTTGGTTTTATATGTGTGTATCTGTGGCTAGGAATTTATCTACATCTGCATAGTACTGCATCTTTGGGAGTGACACACAATAGATATATGTCTTGAGAGCAATGTAGATACAAACATAGACATGAGACACCTCTGTGAAGAGGTTACCCAACACAGTGACAAGTGATGGTGTGCAAGCATGTGCAGAATCCATGGGTCTGACCCCACAGTCAAAGAGATAACTCCCAAGTTTAAAGCTAAGGACAATATTAAGTGTTTCAGAATTAGGCCATCACTGAAGCAATCATCTCCATTCTTTTGGAAAGAAGAGTCACCGAAGGTGACATTTAAAAAACCCACAAAGACTTGTATTCTTGCATCATTGGGAAGAAAAAGAGGATTTATATCTAAGAAACTATTAATTGGGTAATATGCCCCCATACTTGAGTGCATACACACTAAACTTACTGCTTGTCTTACCACAGTTTAAAAATAAATCTAAAACTAATTGATATTCTTTTGCCAGCCATGAGTTACCTGCTAAGTAAAGTCAGCAGCAGCTCTTTGCCTCTTGTGGCTGCTGAGAGGTATCACAGAATTGTGAGGGAGCTCAGCAGCTCAAGCCAGGTGTGGGAGCCACAGACTTGTATCCCTCCCTGCAGTCCATTGATGCTCTCACCAGCCTGATCGGCAGCTCGTGCCTTGCCGTAGGTAGGCAGAACACCCAAACTTGTGTCTGTTGCTGAGTGCCCGTGATCACCCGCTGCATTCCCATGCTTCTGTCTAAGACTTCTGAAATCACCAGGTTTTGGTCAGGGACACAAAGCTGCAAGTTTCATTGAAAGTCCAAAAGGTTCTGCTCAGGCAACACTCCCCTAGGGCATCTAGATGCCCAAGCATTTGAAAGCCTTATGAAGGTCATGCTTGCTGGGTGTCCATCAATGTGTCTGGTTTGAGGGGTATCCACAAGATGCAGCACAGGTAATGTCCAGTCCCTGCTCATAAACAAAAATTTATTGACGAGTATCAAGGCATAAAAGAACTGCAGCAATGGGAAGTATTATGTTTTTCTTGCAAACAGCACAGTTAAACCTTTTGAAAACGAATCTTTGGCTCAAAATTACACTGTCAGACTCCAAGCATTCTTCTGTCAAGTTGGAACTGCTGTGCATTTTGTTAAGCCAAGCCACGTACTGAGAGCTGTCTTGATATTTCCTCTCCTTATGGGCCCATTCTTCAGCAGAAGAGAAGGGGAGTGCTGACTCGCTGAAGCAGTCATATTAATTGAATCTCCCAGGAGGTCCCATCCTGTCTGCACTCTCAGGGTAGCACCTCTGAACAAGGCACTGCTTTAAGAGCTCTGCTTTGCCAAGGCTCCAAGTAGCACTGGTGAATGCTGCTGCCTTGGCTTCGAGCGGAAATTTCACAGAGATCACACATGTGTGAGCAGGTTAAAAAAAAAAACAGCAAAAAAACCAAGAACAAACCAACCCACAAGAGGTAGAACCTGAAAAATTAGGAAATTGTAAGCAAACAGGGAACACAGGCAGGAGTATTGCACACAAAGGGCAATAAACATATGGAATAAATTAGGGGAGTAGGCAATGGAAGCAAAGCGTGTAAATGAGTTCCACAGACACCTAGGTTTGTTGCTACAGAAGCAGGGGATGGGGGAGAAGGAAGAAGGATGGAAAAGCAGATAAGTGGAATTAAAAGGGCCTTCTCCTGATCCCATGGCCTTTTCTTATGTTTCCTATACTCTCTGTTTATCTAGATATTGCTGAGACCCCAGATGAATAAGCACGTGGTATTTGTAGGTACCACGTGTACAAGCACACCTGGACACAGTTTCTCTTGGTTCAGATCAAACACCCAGCCTGCCTTCAAAGTATAGTATGAGGGTCTCTACTGAAAATTGAAATGCAAGTGTCTTGATTTCCCTGAAACTTTGAACTCTCATTTTTACTATCCTTCTGAGAGGACAGGGGACAGGATTGAGTTGTTAAAAAAAAAAAAAAAAAAGGAAATAGAAGAGAAAAAAAATCACTAAAGCATGTTCTGACTTGAAAGAGCAAAATACCGTATGCCTATACATGGGAGAGGAACAGCAGATTATAAGACTTTATATTACTAAAAGTAGCTTGGTCACAAGCTGGAGCTGCCATGGTTAATCTTACTGCACTGGTTTTACTGGCATTTTAATGTGTTACCCAGGACTTAACACTGTATTATTCACTAAGAGGCTTGCTCCCACCACAGGACATAGAAACATCACTGCTATTAGCACGAAAAGGGGAGCCACATAAACACAGTGAAGAGAATAGCCCCTTGTGCACATATACTTTTTATGATGATGCTGTGAAGTTAACTCTGGGGGCTTTTCCCCCTTGATTCCCACTGTGCTCACTTGTGGTGACGGGATTGTAGCTGCAGCCAGGTTTGACACTCTTGCACTGGGACTGAGGGGATATCGCCCCATCAGCAGGGCAGAGCAGAGGCAAGACAGAGCTGCCTGCTGCAACAGAGGAGGTGCTAAATACAGGCTTTCTCCTGGGTTGTGCAGGCTTTTTAATTTATCCTGTTGCTAATAAAGCATCAGGAAGAACTGTAGCTCAGGAAGCAAACGGGCCTGGGGAATGGCGGTGGTGGCTGCTGCAGGCAGGAAGAGTCAGCCTCGACTGCATAAATTGAAGGTTTCACATGCTCTGCAAAGAGTCTCTGTGAGACATAAAAAGAGTTAGGAGACCATCACAATCTGATCCACAGCCTGCACAGGGAGCTGAGGCTGTCGAATGCCATGCCAGCCTTTCCCAAAGGGAGCTGCCCTTCAGTCGGTGTGCAGGAGGCTCCTCGCCTGCAGCTCTTGCCGGGGCAGCTCTGACACTGACCCCAAGGTTGGACCCCTGCCTTCAGCAGCACCAACCACCAGTGCTTCAACGCTTCAGTTAACACAAGTCTCACAGGTAGTACCTCTTTCCATGCATATTCTTAGTTTCTTTTGCTACTCTATGAATTTTGGGATAAAACACAGGAGATTTTACAACCTCATTTGAAATGGATCTTTTTAAAAGGGAAACAGGACTAAAGAAAGACCTACCACCACCATTTAGGCACTTCAAATTCACACATAAAGCAGGAACTAGAAGTTGAATGGGAAACATCTATTCTCACCTTCTGCATTTGCAATATCCTTATATTTAAGTTCTGCATGCCTTGAACTGTGAGTTTATGACTATAGTCTACATGCTGATGCCAGCAATACAAGCACACAAGAGTGGCATGTTAGTGGGATTTAATTAAAGCAAATTTTATTCATGTTTACATCCATTGATACAGGACAAATCCTTCTTTCTACCCAATAATCTAAAAAACCATTTAAAAGGCACTTATAGTTTGTTTCCTGAAAAGTCATACCCTAGTGCAAACTGTTTCATGTCTTCCTTATATTCTGTATGTGTATACCACACTTATTTCCTCCAGTACAAAGGAAACCCTACATCATTCTATAGGGGGCAGTACAGAAAAATTATTAACACAAGAGTTTGAAAGGCAAGAGGCTTGCATTTCTCTCTGGTACTGTGTGGGGTGGGATGTTTGGCCTTGAACAATGTCCTTCAACAAGTTAGTGCTTCGATTCCCTTCTCACTAAAGGACTAACATCATGCTGTCCTTCAAGTCCACAACGGAGGTGTTGTGCACCGTGAAGGCACAGCACTCACTCAGCTTTTGCTCCTCAAACTGCTCTACTGACAAGTGAAACAGCAGAAGTTCCTGCTGCCTCCATTCAGCACTGCTCTTTGCCCCATGACCCAGACAGCCTGACCCCAAGGCCTTTCCCTGCTAACAAGAACTGCCCAAATAGAGACTACTTTAGGGTACGTCATCTGAGGGGGTGCTGTGGGCCAGGCATTTCCCGGGAAAACTGCTTCTGTCTTTGTAACCCCAGCACGGGTGAAGTTTATCAGTTCTCCTGTCTAAGATGTATTATTCTAATGGCACAAGGATGAGTGGCATGCTGAGCCATGGCTGGGGTTAATCAAATATCATGGTGGATGGACACTTAACCACTTAAAACCTTTGCTCAATCACTATGCAAAATGCCTTGCTGGAGGATCTTTTTATTTGTTTATTTTAGGAGACAATAATATATGTGTGTCTTCTGCTGTGTCAAATGTAAATAATCATGGAAAATGTCTTCCTTTTTTCCCTGACTTGTTTTCATAAAATATCCTGGTCTGTGCTTAACAGACGATGAAATAAAACCCAGTCTTAACAGGATTCCTGTTGAAATATCAATTGATTGACCAAAACACCAAAAAACAATGGAAAGAAAAATTCCCTTTTTTAGAATAGCCAGTTCATAGTGGCTGGCAGAGGAGTTGCTTCTGGATTTTGTCATCCTGTTACTAGCACATTGCTGTGTCTCCACATATCAGCACTGTTTTAGAAGGTACAGCTGGATACAACAGCAGTTCTGCTTTTACAGTCCAGGGACACTTAAAATTCCTAAATTCAGAACCTGCCTATCTCCTAGCCCCAAGATGTCAAAAGTGTGAGGGCCAGAAGCACTGGACTGTAACACTAGACCAACACAAAGAGATCTAGATAGCCACATCTAAAAGAGAACAAATATTTCTATCACTCATTCTTCAATTCGTTTTAGGTAAACCCAAAAGTAGCAAAGTCTTGGTAGGAAGACCTCCCCTGACATCACTGGGGCCATCTAGCTAATTTCCTGGGGGACACACCAGAAATAGGAATGATTACAGAGCTTGGCCACCTTATGCTCCACGAGCTATGATCTCAGATGCTGGGGTGGTGGTAATGCCTCTCTGCATCCCAACAGCACAGGGGCTGCTTGAGTGCATGGCTCCAGATCCGATTCTCCCTCTCCAAGCACAGCCATGACGGCAGTGAACACATGAACACTGCAAGCCATTGCTGTACCCTGCCTTGCAGAGCCTCTCCTTGCCTAGATGACTTATCTGACTCATTCAGAACAAAATTTGGAGAAGAAGGACTGATCATGCCCTCACTTGCCTGGGAGGCATTGCTGAACCATCATCAGAAATGGCCTGATTGCTGTGAACAAGGGGAAGCACATTTTGAAGAGGCCTAGGCAGGGATGCCAAGACACATCACGCTGCTCAGCTGTGTTCAGAGTCCTTCTGTGGGAGTTCACGGGAGGCGCTCAGGGACAGGACGAAGGGCAGTGGCTGAGGAGCCACAGGTCTGTCTGTCACTCAGAGGACCCTACGGAAAAGGCCACCAGGATGTGCTCTGCCAGCAAGGGTCATGTCCAATACCAGAGACTGGAGCTGGGGCAGGCCCAGGAGTTTAGGGACAAACAAGCCCGCGGAAGAAACGCAGCAGTGGATGCATGCAACTGTTCCCACCCTGGACACTGCCAGGGCAACAGTGAGGAGGGAATCAGAAGTGACAGTACTACTTTCTTGTTCAACAGGGTGAATCCAGGACACAGGCACAGCTTAAAATGTGACTTTGCTATCACTTGAGGTTCAAACCTTGATGTTATTTAAGGTTTAAGCAGGGTTGTGGAGTTTGCTTCCTTTCCTTGAGAATTTTCCTTCTCATTAATTTTATTGGTAAAACCAGAAGAGAAGGATGTGTCAGTAAGGGTATGAGGGATGAGGTGATGCAGGGGCGTCTCAACCCCTTTGTCCAGTTCTCCAAATACCAGGGCTTGGGAGCAGCCTTCCTGAAGTGACAAGGCTCCCTGAACTGTGTGGGTGCAGACTGTCCCATGTAGATGTCCCATCTGCAGGATCCAGTTTTCCATATGGCTGTATTAGATGCTCCCCTGACAAATGTAAACTTGAAAGGCATAGACCTAGAGTACCCTTTTTGTCTTTATTTTCTAATTTATTCTTAGAAACAGGCCAGATAGTATTTTTAGTAAAATTTTCACCTGCTTCCAAGTCAGTTAGGCTGATCTTAAGATAAGGACATAGACACAAAGCACACAGGGATCAGATTTTTAAAGCACTGAACTACCTGAAAGTGCAGAGAGACACCTAGCTGTTTCCCATTGCTCTCAGTGCAGAAGAACTGGGCACAGCCCAGTGAATGTAATCCTAGTATCTCTATACTGGAAAAAATGTGAAGAACAAACAGCAAATTCTAGAAGGGACACAGTGCCTTCATCACTCTCAAGTTATCAGCATCTTGCAAGTCATATTTTGCATCTTAATCCACAGCAGACAGCCATGTCAACATTGGGGATAAACTAAGTACAGGAGCCTGTGTTAATCAGTTATAATCAATTATATTCCTCAGACAGACAACAAAAGCACAGTGCTTGTGGACTGTGTTACAATCCCACCTCCTCCTCCTACCTATTCCCTATGACAGAAGCAATAGAAAAGAGTGCAATTCCCCCAGGTCCCAGTCTGGTTCCAAGTCTCCCCATCACCACTGCCTACATCCCCATCAAGAGATGAACCTGCAGCCCCACTAAAAAGATGCCCATGCAGACCATGCCATGAGTGTTCACACTAATAAAAGTGAAATACTGACAAGTTTGGGCCCTATATGTTGTCAGTGTTTATTCTCATGGTTTAGCTAATTATTCTGTATAACATTGGTTTAAAAATTTACACTTCCCAGCGAGTAATGTACAAACCAAGACTCACATGAGGATAAATTTTTACAAAAAAACCACAAAAGCTTCAGAATTATGCTGGCAATGGAATTGCAACCAGCATGACAATTAGACACAATGTTAATCAGATATGAGCAATATGAACCAGATTATTTTATTAGCCTGAGAAAGATGGTCAAGCTTCTTCCAGCTTTCATTTACCATTTCCTTTAAGGTGATTGATGATGATGATGATGATGATGATGATTTTATTGTTAGAATAAAATTTCTCCTTTTGTTTTCTTCTTGCTAAGAATCTAACTTACTATACAACAGAGTGGTTACTTAAGTCGATCTCTCAAGGAATTGTTGCTCTCTCTGCTGCTGCTGTTGCACTGAATTGCTTTTATTTTCAAATCCATCTGTCTGTTGCTACTTTTAATATACTCGTCCTGATGAGAACTGCGCTCCACCCCCACACTGAGCCTCACACAAAGGGGACTAAGGGAACACTCCTCAGCTCCTCCAAAATCAGTGGTTTAGGCTGTGAGCTTCACTTAAATCCAGTCTTCAGAAGACAGGCAGAGCACTGTGGACATGCTCATAGTTTTCTACTCAGCTCCTAAATCTCTTGGGCACCCTACAACAAAGAAAGCTATCACAGTGTTAGGGCTGCCTCCAGCACATGGATGCTGGCAGTCCTGTTTGAAGCAGGACTTCTTCCCTTGCCAGATAGCTTCCATCAGCTCTGTGCAGGAGCCTTCACGTCCCAGAGGGATGCAGAGCAGTGCCCATTCCAGGGAGTATGAGGGGAGCACCCCTGCAATGCCAAATGTGGTTCAGCTCACATAGGTGCACTAGCCAAAGACCACTATGGGATTAAGTATCATAAACTTACACCTGCTGGTGTGAAAATGAGCTACGGTATCCCTCCCTGTCGTGTCCTGTCAGTGTTCCCTGCAAGGGCAGTGGGATTGCTCTCCAGGTGTTCACTGAAAACAGCACATAAATGTTTCAAACACCACTTCATAGGTGTCACTCCAAAGCCATAAAGAAAACAGAAGGCAGAAAGCATAAGCACAAACCCTTCTCCCCTCTATAGGATTTTACAGGCTGAGGAGCAGTGTTAGCTGAAACCTTAATTTTACAGCTTTTTCTCTAAAACTCAGCATACAATCAGCCTCAGAAGTATTAGTGATGTTGCCTGTGTTGCCTGAAGAAGACCTCTTGGATTTAGGGGCAATAATTAATCTTTAATTCCAGTAAGGCAGCTGTGCTGCAGGGTTAGTAGGAGTCACCATGTTGGTAAATTATGATTGCACTGCACACACAGCCCTGAGTGAGTATCCTGCAATTATGGGGAAAGGCTTCCTGGGCCACTCACAAAGGCCCTCAGGTTAGGAAGGTCTTGCCAGGCAAGCTGGAAAAACCCTCCTCCTCTGTGCAAGACAGAATTTAAGGCAGAGTGGCCTGGGCAGATGAAGCCTCTGAGGACAAGACATAGACAGGGCCTAAGAAAGAAGGATCCATCAGGTCACCCATGTCTGGCTGGCAGCAGGAGTCAGGGCTGCTCTCTGCTCTGTCTTTATACATCAAATCAAATACCTCGAGTAATTCTGAATTGCTCCATTTGACCAGCTGAGGAGGCATAAATAGAACATTTGAGTGAGGTGTATTTTGCTCCCTGTGGCTGCCATGGGATGAAAGCAGCATTGCTCCCCTCTCTCTCTGTTTTGATTTCCACTGCAATTGTGTCCCTTCTCTGGAGTGGGAGTGCTATCCATAGGTCTCAACAGTTTTAGCTGAAGGAACCCCTGCTCATCACTTGCCTTGCTGGTGCAGCCCAAGATGCCTGCAGGCACCAAGAAAGTCTCAAAGACAAAGGGAGAGTGGCAACACTGTGGCCTCTTCACTAGAGACCTATCTTCCTGACCCCTGGCCAAGTCTGGCCCCTCTGGAAACAAAAAAAAAAAGCATTGAAAGAGACTAGCTTTCCCACGAGCCAAGGAAAAGACAGTTTGCCTACTGTTAAGTCTAAGTAACATCAGCCAAACACCAATACCCGAAAAGTAAGGGGCCAGATCATAAAGTCTTGAAGTCATTTGTTAGTCATAGCTGAGGGCTTCATCAGACCTCTGTCATACGGTAGGCTATGCTCTATATTGAGCCCAATCACTCACCCCTCCCTGGCTCAGTCACTTCTCCTGTGTGGACATCCTCACTTCTGCCAAAACACAGGGGGGAGTAGGACCAGTTGTCTCTCAGTAACTTATGTGGTAAATCGCCTGCCTGTGCCTTATCTTGCATTTGAATTTGTCTGGCTCCAGTTTCTGGCCTGCTGTTTTGGAGAAGATCCCTTCTCTGCAAGGTATTTTCTCCCCAGGAAGGTATTGTCATGCAGGGCACTTGTTGCTCACCACAGGATTCCCCTCCCAGTTGGCGGCACCAGCCCCAAAGGCAGAAGCCAGAGTCATACAATGTGACACTAAGTAAATACCCCGGCTCCATTTGAATGGAAGGGCAGTCCAAGTGGCTTAAAAAAAAAAAAATCCACAAAAACCCCTTGTGGGGCTCTGCTGTATTTGTTTTAGTCGCCTTTGCTGCCTAGGGGAAGGGGAAAGGAGAGGATAAATGTCCCTTGGCCCTTTTCTCCACGCCCTTTCAGCCCTGCTCGGGTGCATATGTACCACTCACCCCTCACTGGCTTTCAGCTCCCCTGGAGCTGAGGAGTGAATAAGACCTCTAGGACATTGTCTCTAAGCTGATAATTGCAGCCTCTTCACTGGCACAAGGCGTCTCTCATGCCATTTTGACCCAAACTATGTCTTTTTTCTGTATATTTTTAATTAGACTCAAGAATGCAGAAAACCCAGCGTGAGATCCTTTCTTTCCCCTTTGTTTAATATCTGTTATTATGACATTAAGTGTAGGGTTTTGTTGTGGTGGGGAGTGAAAAATCCCCCTCGGTTCTGCTGCTGTAGCCATGGGTTCGTGTACATTAAAGTGGTCATTTTCGGATTAGCTCTTGCCTTCCCTCTGATGCATGTGAAACGCTGAGCCAGTTAGTTGGAGAAGGCATTTTACTTCTTTTGTTGCCCTTCCTCACAACCAACGGCAGGGAGAGGACGAAAGCCCCCTGGCTCTCTTAAACCAGAAAGGAATTTCCAAAGGGTTTAAAGCTTTAGTTGCCACTTCTGTCTGGGATTGCCTGACGAAAAATAGAGCGGGTTTGCTTCTAAACAGAGCAGGCGGCGAGGAGCCTCGTATTTGCTGCTGCTGCTCTTGTCATCAGCGCTTGTGTGCCTGTTCACTGGGAATTTGGGAGTCCTGAGGGCAGAACCGACACTGAACAAGGGCACAACTCAAAACTTTCCTCTGGAATAAACGTTTTAAGTGGTGGGAACCAGAATTTTGCAGTAAAGTTGGGGGGTTTTTCCTCTTCTCTCTTCTTTTTTCCTTTTTCTTTTTTTTTTTTTTTTAATTACTCTTCTTTTTGGTTTGGCAGCTAATGGGAAGCAGAACAAAGGTTTGATTGAACAAGTGCTAGATTTCAAGTACACTTCACATTACTCAGGCAGCCCTATGATTTCTATCCATTTACATAAGACCTACGCTCAGCACGGCTATTTTTGTGGGATGTCTGATATTTTCTTCCTAGGAGAGAACATTCTTGAGCCTTCAGCTCTTCCCACTTTAACCATTCATATCATTACAACTAATCCTAAGGGCTCTTGATTAAAATAAAACTGAGTCAATTGAAAAATGGTTAATTACAAAAAAAAAAAAAAATACACATGCACAACTTTTTTGCTGCCTTGGACATCATCCCAAATATTCGTGTGAAAGTCGGACAAACGGGGAGAGGGACTAGAAGGTCGGGGTGGGGGGGAGGAAGTGTTTATATCAACACGGCTCAGTGATGGAATAACGCGCTGCAACGTGAAGTCAGAGCCGCGGGGCATGTGAAGTCACAGCTTCTCCAGGTGACAGGTGCTGCAGCAGTTCAGATGCGAGGCAGCCGCTCGTGCTCCCCTCCCTCCCTCGCCCCGGGCATGGGGAAACGGGGAGCAGGGCTGTCCCTCCAAACGCAGTTCCTCCGCTTGCCATACTGATGGGAAAAACGGGCTCATGAAATATTCCTGACCCACCAGAATAATTTTTGCCTTGAGAAACCTTCTTCCTTGCTTTGGGTTTGGTTTTTTTTGGGTTTTTTTTTTTTTTTTTTAGACCCTAATACGTGCCTAATCAGCGAGATATGTTTTAATTTAAAAGCCAGTAGACTGCAGCTGAACTGCACTACCGAAATCCGATGTAAGGATAATTTGGAGTATTCGAAACCGCTGAGTCAGCGGCGGAGCCCATCTCCATGGCTAGAATATTGTTTTTAACTCCCGCTGCTGTGTTTCACTTACTGTTATACCGATTGTATCGTGTAATTATTGTTTGTTTTCCAAAAATGTAATTACTTTTTTTTTCTTTGTTTCCTTCTCGACGTTAAATCTGCCAAATGCCAGACTAAGGCAGCTCCAGAAAATAGAAAAGGAAAAAAAAAATTAAAGCTACTGAAAGAGGAGGGGGGTCTTTCTCTTTCTCTGTAGCCGAACATTTTACCTCTCGGGGACCTTCTTCCATCGACTATTTAGTAAAGATAGCGGCACGTGTAGAACCCCACCCCGGTTTGAGGAGGACATCGGCTCCAGGGCAGTCCCACTCGTTCCTCGGGTGGTTTTCCCTGCCGGCCGCGGGCGCAGGATGCGGCCACTCTGCACAGAGCGGTCTGCCGGAGGGTTAATAGCAATGATACCAATAATAATAACGATAATAACATAAAGCTGTGGACGTGATTCCAGCCTGCTGCTGCGGCCAAGCTGCACAACGGGACCAGGAGGCCCGGAGCCGGGGGTGGTCTGGGGGAGCCGGAGGAGTCCCCTGCGAGCCCGCCTGCCCTCTCGGCCGGCAGACGGCGAGGCTCGGAGGTCTGGCCGCCGGCCGTCTCCGTCCCCAGGCGGGAGCTGCTGGAGATGCTGCCCCGCAGCCGGGGAAGCGGATCCCGGCCGTTCGGTGGCAAGTTTGGCCCTGGGGCCGAAAAGAACAGAGGATGGAGGATGCTGACCTCCAGCTGAAATGTCGCGTTGCACTTCTCGGGGCAACTTTAAGGGCTCAGCCCGGAGCGGGGAAAAGCGGGGGGCAGCCCGAGTGAGGCGGGGGTGCCAAAATGCGGGGCACGCTTCAGCTCTCACCGTGCCGCATGTGTTCAGGCCAGAGCCGGAGGAGTCAAATGCTCAGACCAGTGTTCAGCAACGCGCCAGGAGGGGTTACTCGACTTTTCCTCCTCTTTAATGTAGGTTTCGGGAAGAGTGGCACCGTGTAATATCGGCTCCCCCGATAAATTATACCTGCTTTAGTCAAAACGGTGCAGAAGGGGCAGAACGCCCACAGGCCAGCAAACCTTCCCCTGGCTTTCCTGGCACGTCCCCCCGAGCAAGAGCTTGCGGGCAGCACCGGGGAGGGACCGGGCAGCTGAAGACACTTCTCACCGCGCCAGCGTCAGACATTGCTGCCGGGCTGGTTCTGGAAAGAGGATGGATGGGAAGGGTGGGAAGGCTCGCCCTCGCCTTGCCTGTGTAGGAGGATCAGCCGCCTAACTCCTGTCCTCAGGAGCGGGGGTCTGGGGTTTCTCAGCACGGAGAAACACATCGTCCCTCAAACCGCAGATTTTATTTCTGGCAAACAATGCTCCCCCAGCCAGCGTTTGTGTGCGAGACAAGTAATTGTGCTCCCTTGCTTAAATAAATCATTGATGGGTGAAATTACACATGCTCACTTAAAATGTAATGTGATTAAGAGATTATGGGATCGCAGTTAATATGTTGCCTCACAGCTTCTGGACCCAATTCCTGACACCAGAAATCCATCAGCCACAACTGTCCCTCCTTGCGGGGAGGCAGCTCCTCCTGCCACCGGCAGCCGTGAGGGCTTGGCTGGGAGGGGGGACCGGGGCTCTCCCGCCTCTGCTCCCCGAAGGGGGCCGGAGAAGGTGAGAGGGAGCGTCAGGTTTGCGTTTGAATGAATAATAACTTCTTGCTGTTGTTGTCTGGGGGGAGGAGAGAAAAAAAAAAGTTAAATGGAAAGGCAGGAGACGGGGGGTGGGGGGGAAACGAAGGGCTGGGGCTTCGCCTGCAAGCTTATTACCTCTCATCTGAAAGCTGCTCCATTTCCTCACACATCGGGTAAGTCTTTTATCATGAGGTGGCACAAGCCCTGCCGGGGGCTATTGGTCGCCCCGAGGAAGGAGCCGGGATGGCAAGCGGGATCCTATCATCAGGCTGCATAATAACCCCGGGCTCGCCACAGCTGCGCTGTGACCCTTTGTGATGGAGCTGATAGTGCTCCCGTGAAATAATGTCCTCCTTTTGCGTGTGAAATCACCATGTTTATTAATTGAGCTAGACATGAGGGTTACCTTTTTCTTTCCAAGCCATGAAAATTTGTGATTCAGGGCAAATGGTTCCCCCTTCCCCCCCCTCAAGTTGTGTTGCCAAGGGGTTGAGAGAGAAGGACCAGCTGGGAAGAAGAGCTGGTTTGGAGGGTCGAGAGGGACTGAGCTTTACGGCAAGTTCAGAGTAGATTCATGCACAGACACCCCACACTTCGCTCAACCCCAAAAGCAGCCCCCCACTTCGGGCAAGCACCGCGGGCAAATACCAAACTCATTCCCAAAGGATGGAAGCCGGGGTGAGGAGGGACGCGCACGGCGCAGCCTACCCTGGCCGTCCCGCGTGGGGATGCGCGGCGCCCCACGCCGCCGCGGTTACGGCGCATCCCCACGCACGCACTTTAGGAGGTGGGTCGTGCCGAAAGAGTACGGCGTTTCTCTCCTTCTTCTTTTTTTTTTTTTTTTTTTTTTTTTTTTGCTGTGCAATTACGCTTATAACGAGCTTATTGCAGTATGTGCTTCTGGGCCAATAATACTTGTATTTAACCTAATTAAAGCCGACCTTTTAAAATATCTGAAATATAAACACGCCTTTTCTTTTTTTTTTTTTTTTCCCTCTCCCCCCCTCCTTTCCTACTCTGGTTTAACAATTTAACGTTTGACTCTCTGGGCTGGAACATGCAACCTTTCACCAGAGCACGGAGAGAGAGAGGGAGGGGGAAAGTAGCAAAAACCTGCGAATGAGGCGGAGGGACTGGCTTTGCCCGAGCATCCGCGACACGCTTCCAGGTAGGCAGCCACCCCCCCCCCCACCCCGCCTCCCGGGGCCACTTTTCTTCTCCCCTCACTCCCCCACTTCCTCATCCTCCTCCGGTGGGCAGGGGGCGGCAGGCAGGGAGCGAGCCGGGGTGACAACCTCTGCCCTGCTGGGCGGGGGTCGGGACCCACGCGGGGACAACCAGCTCCGGAGGAGGGGTGCGGAGGAAAGGGAAGCGCTTCTCCCTGCGCGCCGGGTGGCCACGCGATTTTCAGCCGAGCGCTGCCTGCCGGGGGCGGGCGCAGCTGCGTGGGGCCGGACACGAGCCTCCCACTGGAGGCAGCGGCGCTCCCGGCCGAGGTGGGGCTGCGCTGCGAGGCTGAGGCAGAGCCCCCAGAATAACTCAGTAACGAGTGTGTGCGTTAATGCCCCCTACGTCCATCACACAGGAACTGAACGAGCCTGTTTTCCCGTGAAAGCCCACCCTCGCACAATCTCAGCGAGTTTTTTCCGATCAATAGGAAATGTAAACCTTTTTATTTTGTTTTTTCCCCAGGGCAAACCCGAAGATGCTAATTTTAATATTTTTTATTTTACTTTTTTTAAACTATGTAATCAGAATTATCCTGGGATTATTTTTTTTCCGCTGAATGACATTACAAAGAATTTTGTTAAAGAAAGCCAGACTAATTGCTGCCAGAAGACTCTTTTCATAGAAAAGTCTGGTTTTCATAAGGCAGTTTCTGTGGATGTTGAGGTTAAATACAGACGTAGTGGAATAGTGGAAAGGGGATTTTAAATTTTTTTAATAGATAGATAGATAAAGACTATTTTTCTCAGCAGCAGGAAAGACCCACGCTTTAGTAAAAAAACTATTCAGGGATTCGCGGGGCACACAGTGAGAGGAGCAAACGCCGGCGCAGTCCCGAGCGGCCGCGTGTTTGCCGGGCGGCTCTGCCCCCGCCGCAGCTCCCCGGGGCTCTCGGCCCCGGCTCGGCCCGGCCCGGCCCGGGTGTCGCGGCACAGCCCCCCGCAGCTCCCGGCGCAGTTTCGGCCGGGTCGGGACTCCCTCGGAGCGCAGGGTGGGGCGGACGGACGGACGGACGGACGGACGGCAGGGTGTGAAATGCGGCCAGCCCCGTCGGTGGCCCGACTCCCCGTTCTCTTGTGAAAGTCTCGGTCCTCACCTGCGGCGAACCCAACAGGGGGAGGCAGGACCCGCGCCCGGAGCCCCCCTGTCCCCGCCCGCCCCAGCAGCAGGAAGGCGGACGGGACAACAGGCAGCCTTAGGGAGCGCAGCGGCCTTCCCGGGAAAAGTGGGCCCGGGGTGATGGGGGGTCTGCCCTCCATCAGCCATCCCAGACAGCTGAGCAAAAACAAGAAGTAAGAAGGACCTGAAGAGTCCCGCAAGGATGTAAAGATCGCGCACATTTTTCTCCCCTTTTTTTAAAGCTTTTATTTCCTCTTTAATTTTTAAATTTCCCTCGGTTAACTATCCCTCCTTACTGTTCTTTTACTCCCTCAGCTAAGGGGTCCTAGGTAGAATTTTTAAGCCCCTTCGCAACATCAGAAACAGAACAGGACTCCAGGTCTGAAGGAGAAGACAGCCAAAACAAAAAAGTAAAAGACGGAGCCTTTGCCTGCAGCAGGGCAGAGCCTGCCCCACCGTGCCCCTCCTGGGTCCCGAGCCGGCGGGGAGGGCAGGAGCATCTCTGCTCCTCTTCCGTGCCCAGCCGATCTGTCCCACCGGGTGAAAGGGGAAAATCGGGATGGAGGCAGATTTCTGCAAAAATATCCCATTCCGCTGATCACAGAGAGTCGCGGGAGTTTTCCAGCCGCTAATTCTCAGCCCTTCCCCTATCACCAGCAGCACAGCCACCGAGAGGTGGAGGTTCTACGCACCTCTTCATAACCTAATGCCCGCTTGGACTACCGGAGCTCTTTGCCGTGAAAGGGAACGGAGCTCAACCACCACGCGGGATGGCTTTCCTTTTTTTTTTTTTTAACCTTTTTTATCCTTTTTTTTCCCCTCACAACAACAACAACAACATCATACTCTAACGCCTTTGCAGACAGAGCAACCTCAGCCCTGTGCTGCCCGTCCGCCCTTTTGTTCCCGGCGGAGAGACCCGGTCTGGCTCGGCTCGACCCGCCGGGGCTGCGGGGAGCCCGGTCCTCCCCTCCCTCCTCTCGCCGGAGTGGGGACGTGATAAAAGGAGACAGGGCTCTGAAAGGATTTGATTGAAATGGCGTGTGCCAAGCTGATGGGAGCCAGCGAGGGACAAAGCGCCGAGGAGCCATGGACACTCGAGCAATTATTCCTCCACGCTGAAGGTGGATTAGTGCAATGGAAAGAAGCATATGTTCGGCCTGGGGCAACACTCCCCCTGGCTGGGTTTAGAGAATGAGAGCGGAGAAAGAGGCTGAACCTGGAATATCAACTATCTGGGAGACAGCCCACCCCACCCCCTCTTATCCCAGCATCTCCAAAAGTCTCAGGGATGGAGACAGAAATACACACGCCCATAAAGATAAATAGATAGATAGATAGATAGATAGATAGGAACAAACAGGCAAACACCCAAAAATACAGATGAACACACACCTCTAGGTACAGCTGCATGTGCACACGGTGCTGGCACACTGGCTCTGCGCAGATAGGCAGGAGCAAGAGGCGCCCTAGGTGAAAAACCTCCCCGGGTACGACAATGTGAACAAATAAACAGCCAGCCTCCAAGAAGGTCATAGCAGCAGCCAGTTCTGCTGGAGGCTCCAGTTTCCCCAGACCTTTGCAAAAGCAGCTGCAGCAAGGAATGGGTGATCTTCATACCCCCTACCAGGGCCTTGTCCAGGCTCTCCTGGCAACACAAAGCAAAACCTCAATTGCCCCTTTTCCATCAGATTTTCTTCTAAGCCACAGCCACCTCCTGTTTTCTTTGCCTTTCCCTAGGTCCCTGCAAAACCCCATCCTTTCCAGCAGGATAGTTGCAAGCTCTCCCAAGGGCATGAGGATGGGAAGAAGCCCCAGCAGCCAGCCTGTCAGCCCCCATCCCAATCATCTGCATGCCAGGATGCTCATGAGGGCTCCGTGGCAATGGAACACCCATCAACTACTGTCCTGGATCATCTACACCCATACACAGGCTCCAAAACTCAGGCAGGCATGGCAGGAGCACACTTTTAGCACTAATAAAATGCAGCTTGTTAGGCCTAATGAGGAAAAAGAGCACTGAGGCCCGGCACAGCTCCTGCTTTCCTCCCAGCACTGCCCCACTGGCCTCCCCACTGGCCTCCCCTGGCCTGAGCACACCAGCACATGCTGCAGTGTTGGGCGTCTCCCCAGCTCTTGTCCCAGCCATCCCACTTTGTAGGGCAGAGAGATAAACTCCACCACAGAAGAGGAGGAGACAGGACAAGCACAGGGAACAGCATCCAGCAGCAAGGTAGAGGGCAAGGACAGCAAACTTTATTGGGAGGGAGGAAGAAAGAGGGAAGAAAAGGGAATTGCAGCTCTTCCCTTCTCCTGGGAGCCCCAAAAATGCTCTGCTCTACAATGAGAAATGTGCCCCAGATATTTCACATTTCTGCTTCTTTATCCTTAGCTTTGGGGATGAGGATGGACCGTACGCAGAGAGGAGGAGGCCAGCTCTGTCCAAAGCAGGGCTGAGGCAGGAAGTTCTGCAGGATGACCAAGCAGGTAGGAACATAACCAAAAACACTGTGGAGGAGCAACACACATCCCTCAACCTGCAAGTGTAACTGCACAGCTCACACTCCCACTAGGAAACAACTCTCCATTCAGAACTCCTGCTTTTAGCTGAGTATTACGAAGAATTAACACAGGCAACAACAGCAGTGGGGCTTGAGAGCATCTCTGGACAGAAAAGGTCTTCATGTAGATGCAGTAGATCTCCTATAGAAAATAGGATATGTGTGCATGTGCACACAACATGCCCAAGGAACAACATGGTGAAATGGCTTGCACTTCACACCTGACAGTCCTCCACTTTCCTGCTGAACACAAGACAAATTTTTTCCTCACCTAGGCTATACTTCCCCAGTTTACCCTCCTTGCCCTGGTTTGAAGATCCGCTGTGCAAATGAGCTCTGTGACTACAAAACAGGACAACAACCATGGAGCTTGGAGTAACCTCAGGGCCCTGGTTTTGAGAGGGAGGAACTCATGGGGAAACCACAGGCTCTGGGTGCCAGGATGTGCCTTGCAAAATCAGAGCCTGAAAGAAAAGTGCCACAGGGAACCAGCAGGTCCCTCCTACACTACCAGAAAGCTCTCAATAGTCTTACCCTGATTTCCACACTACATTCACTCAGTGAAGATGCTCTAAATGCTCTGTTGGTATGATAAAAATTTTGGGCCACCAAAGTTAAACTCAGCATCAGAAAGACATGACTGCAGTTGTTGTAAGAGGGAATAAAATACCACAGATTTGTCACCTTCATATCTACAGCACCAGAAAGGAGTAACAGTTCAAGGATACGAATATTTACTGCCATCATCAGCTATATATCTGTTTATCCTGCCTGAAATATCAGCTTAGAGACTTTAAGAAAGAGACTAAGAAAGCTTAGAGACTTTAACTAGAAGAAGAAAAACAAGGCTATTTTGCTATTCTGAAGCCAGTAAGACTTTGCTAGTGATGGGTCATAAAATACTTTCACTTTTCCTCTGCTTCTAAAAGCATGCTGTAAACTACTTCTTTTTGGGAGTTTGGAGTTACTAAACTAAATATTGCAAATGGAGAGGCTGCAGCCTATGCAGAATAAATGATTTAAGAACTGGGCTTGGCTGATTTATTTTTTCCTCTGTGCAGGAGATAAAAAGAAGGAACACATTCTAGTAAACCCTACTCATTTTCACAGCCATTCTTGCACCTGTAACTCAAATAATGAAGCCATTTGTTATTTATATTGCACTTTCCCCTCCATTCTAGATTTCTAACGATCTGACCCTGCTTTATGGCCCTGACAAAGCCTGAAACTGGTGTGGACTTCCAATAATTGAACGATATAAGGAAAAATCTTTAACTGGAATGAAGCAGATGTTAGCTTCATGCAGTTCCCTAACTTGATTATTCTTTGGCCACGTTAGACAAGCATTAGTGATTGATAATGATGCTAATTAACCCCTTTCCTTTCCAAAACAGTAAACCAAAGCCAGCAGGATTCTGCAAACAACACACACAAAGTGTATACCAGTATCTGTTCAAAGTGGATCAGGGACACAACTTCATTGCCTGGTGCTCGACAAAAATCTTATCCTGCTGACACCAAGCTGGCTCCAAATTCTCTCTAGGAGTTAACAGCTCCAGCTGCTTGCAGGGCAGGGAGCAGAGACATAGCTCTTTCATGCAGAAAAGGTGCACGGGACAAAATCAAAGGTACCATTTATTTTTTTCTGCTCCCAATCTTTCCCGTTTGATTATGGAGCCAGTTTAAATCACTGTGCCCTCACTAGCTAGGATGGACTTCATGCTGATCCCTGTCAGAAGGGCACGAGTTATTTTAGCTACACTTTCCTAACATGAGGGCTGAGGCTCTGGGAATCTGGTCTGGGCTGAGATATTCATGTACCAAGGAGGGAAAGGAAAGCTCACATTGTGGAATTTAAATGGGAGGTAGAAGATGAGTAAACTAACAAGGAGCTGATCTGATTATGCAGTCGAATTTATCATGGACAATAAAGAAATTGCCTTTAAATGTAAGGGTTTGGATAAATGAATACTCCTAGCCAGTGAATAAAATGTATTCAATTAACTAAAAACCTTGTGCACTTCTGAACTGAAGTGGAATCGACTGTAATTGATTTATTTGAAACCAGAGGTTAAGGACTGAATTAGCTAAGTACAACTGGGTATTTCAAGCCACTGACTTCTCAAATGTCAAATCTCTTCTATTTTAAATATTATTTCAGCTGCGGGGCATTGCTGTCCTGATGGCTGTTCCACCAGTTAAATCTCAAATTATATTAATATTTGATTTTTGGAGGGTGGGGTAAAATACGGTACAAAGAGGAGGGCTGTCCTTGTTCACGGTGAAAGAGCACCAAGCTGTATTTTGGTTCACATGTAGGAATTAGCTCAGTGTGGCAGCAACGCTCTAACATTCAGCCACCACTCACCCCCGCTCCAACCGATCTGGGGCAGGGGGGACAATAACAACAGATTTCTGTTTAGTATATAAAAGCGTGACCTAGAATTTCACTGCTGCACCTCGATCACAACGTTAAAAATGCATCCAAAGAATGCTGAAGTAATTAGCACATTTTAGTAACTGCACACTGGTCACAGCAGAAGAGGCTGAACTGAACCTAGTCTGATTTCCATTATCGCCTGTAAAATCCTTCCTTAGAAATAATAGTAATAAAGAAATCTTCGCAAGGTCATTTAATTTCTGGTTTTTGGTAGCTTGCTAATCCAGCAGCAGAATACCTAATATGCGCTCTCCTACCATGAACTAGCTAATTATATGTTTAAAACATTATTTATTATGACCTTATAATGTTCTAGCATAAGACTGCTTTATACATTGACCAGTATAAAACGATTATATTGGGTACAGGTTTCAAAAAGTAACAAGCATCTGTAAATCCAGATATGAATGAATGGTATTTAATAAGATTGTTTTCATTTAAAAATGAGTATTTATGTGTTGCTGTAGAAAGAGCAGCAATGTATTGCTGTTTATGAATGCTATTGTGCCTGAGGTTAGGATCCCACACACAATCTGAGATGCAGCCAAGAAAAACAGCCCTGATAGACAATGCTTCACTTCACCTGCTACAGTACTGTGCATTTCATTTATGTCAAGAATATGTACAGTTAGGGTTCATTCACCTCATTATTTTGTTACATCTACTTTACGGTTAACCAGTCTCTCTTGGAAATAATAAATAACTGTTTTTAAAACAATTGCAGCTTTGCATTCAAAAGATCCACTTTCAATTTATAGAAAAAAATATTCACCATTTTTATAAACTAGCTGGCTCACGAAAATAGAATTTAGACTCCACCAACTCTCTTTCTGCTTGGCAAGATTGATTTTACACTGCCTTCCATAAGTAGATTACCAAAGCAAAATGAAACATCTTGGGCTTTATCTAATGCTTTGCTTCACCAGCTCTACCAAACGTCAAAATATATGAGCAAATGTTAATTCTCTGTGCAGCTTTATTGTAAACACCTCCCTCCTAACCTCCTCAATTTCTGCCTGAGCGAAAAGGGGAAAAAAGGAGAGAGAGAGAGAGAGGGAGTCAGGGAGGGAAGGAAAGAGAAAAATCAGCCTCCTCTACTAGAATACCGTCAACATTTAAAGGAGACCCTCTCTTTAAAATGCCTTTACATTCTAAACTCCATTTAGTCTCCCTTCCTATGATATAACATAATCCAGCCTGATCCTGACTTCACCTACACCCCGGGCCAAAGAAAATAGATTCAAAATCTGAATTCCCACATGTTTTTATAGACCATCTTCAAGACATACACTCCATTTTTTTAAAGCGAACTTCCCTGTTTCACAACTGGTTTCCACAAGAAGAAATTCAAGATAAAAATTGCAGTCCCTTACAAACTGACACAGCCATCTCAAAATGTCAGTCTGTGCATTCCACTAAAACACGAACCATCAATCAGAAATAATCTGTCTCCTGCAAGATTTCACTAAAGTTCACAACCGTGAGATGATTTTGTTGGCATCAACTACGGAGCTTTTCTTTTTTCTTGAGGGGGAGGGAGCACCCAGCTATGATTTATCAGTATAAATTTTTTTTTCATAGCAATAATTTTCAGTATTTTCTCAGTAATGATTCTTTTTAAAATGTCCTTCTTGAGATGTGTTTTTTAATCTCTGCTCTCCGTTAGGACAACTACATGTACAAAATTTTATAGGCTTATAATTCTGTATGCTATATATAAACATAAATAAAAACCTAGAGGTCAACATAAATAAAATAAAACTTTTATTTTTTAAATAAAATTATGTTTCGGTTAAAGAAAAGATAGTGTGTCATTTTTGTTAGTAGTACAGACAATTTTTTATCCAAAAGAATACATTGTGCTTTATTGTGTCATTTGTCTGAATACAGACTCAGTGGAATATCTAAATGATACCCTGCTCTGAACTCCAAGTTGAAAGTAAGTTTTTATTATACTTGAGGGAAACAATGGGTTCAGCTGCTTATTGCAAGGAGCAATTGTCAAGGGAGAGTTAAACTCAATTACTGTAACCATACTGAATAAAAAATACTGCCAAGAACAAAAATACGCCTGGGTAAAGACAGCTACTGAATAAAAAAATCGACATAAAGCGTATCAAATATTTATTTATCTGGGCAACAAAGGACTATGATACATTGATAGGCATGGAAACTACTGCCGGCACAACTCAATACAACACAACTATAACTGCTTCCAATATGGCCAGTGGAAATACAGGATACCAGGTGGTCCCGAATGTTTGAAGTTCTTTGGGAAAAAAAAAAAAAAGAAAAAAGATAAAAAGATAAAAATAAAAACAAAAGAAAGGGAGAAAAAAAAAGAGAGGAAAAAAAGGGAAAGTAAAGCTAAATCTTGTTTTAAAAGACAATATTAATTTATTGCTCTGTTGTTGCTTTCAGGAGGACAGTGGATGAAAATAACTTTTTTCATTTTCCACAACACATAAGGGTTGTAAAACCACTAACATGTTTAAAAACCTTGCCAGGGTCCAACATCACTTTATTTTATCTTCAATGAGAAACTAAATGTCATACTAATTATATATAAAAATTAATGGTTTTTTATTTGTTCAGCTGCTTCATTGTCGCTTTTAACATGCTACAATAGGGCTAAAAATGATGAATCCCAGAGAAAAACCCCCAAAAAACCTCTGATATCTAAATAAGTACCATGAACCACATGATGAACTAAGAGGGGAAGATTTAAAACCCACTAAACAAGAGGTAAACGAGATCACCAGATAAATAAAAAAAGGCTTAAAACAGACTCACCATATTTACAATTCCCATTAAATTACACATAAATAAATATATACATACATGAACACTGATTCCCTTATATAATAACCGTGAATCGTGTTGCAATAGAAAGTTCAAGTTGGTCGCTTTACCTTGGACAGGAAAAAGTTCTACAACTGAAGATATGACATGGAACCGCTTGTGTTTTGTGTTCAAGTTTATTCACAATACTGATAAAATGTCATCAGTCCTCTTTGCCTTTTGTCTGTCTGCTGTTGCTGTTGTACTTTTTCACTCTTTTCTTTCATTTTTAGTATGGCTACAATCTTAACTGAAGTTTATGTAAGGGAAGGTGGTGATTCAGTCCGGTGAAGCTCATAGAATTTTTAAGTATTATTTATTTCTTTTTGTTTGTTTTTTTTTTAATTTTTTAATATATTTTTAGAAAAAAAAAAGTCCTTTTCTTTTTTGTTTTATTTTTTGTTGGGTTTTTTTTTCTCCTTTTGTTTTATTAAAAAAAAAAGTTCACAAACTCAAGACAGAACTTTTTTTCTTTGCTGGCTCCGTCCCCCTGTTCTGTTCTCTTAGGCTCCAAACTGGGGTAAAACGATGGTGGCAGTGGGAAGAGAGGGGAATTTAAGCAGGAGGAAATGGAAATGTGGATGCTGGGAAGGGGCGCGGAGAGAGGGCAGAGCAGTCCTGCAGAGTCAGAGAACAGGACTGGCAGAAGGACGCTCATTCTGTTGCTGTAGCCTGGGGTGCTGGGTGCTGGGGAGAGGGAGGAGGGAGATGAATGGATCGATGGGCTATGAGGGGGAAGGGAGAGGAGCGTGTGGGGGGGATCCTCACTTTCGGTGCTTCTCCTCTTTGTCACCGCTTTTGGTGCTGTTGTCTGTGTGGCTGTTGGGGTTGTTGCTGAGGTACATTTTGTCCATGGCCTTGAGCGCCTCGGTGAGATAGTTCTGCAGGGCGGTGACGGCAGCACACACTGCCGGGCTCCCAAAGCCGTGCGAGATGAGGTTGAAGTGGGTCAGGCAGCTCTGGATGCCCGGCTCCAAAATGGGGTTGGGCCGCGAGTTCCCCAGGGGAGATCGGTCCTGAGCCAGCAGGTCGGTGAACTCTTTACAGATCTGTCTGTAGCACAAATGGAGCAGAGAGACAGAGGGAGGGAGGGAGGGAGGGAAAGGAAGAGAGAGGGAGAGAAATGAACCATCACTGGCGGCAGCAAAGCCCGTGCATTCTCCCTGCTAGACTGCACAAGCCCCTGGATCAAGGGGGCTCCTGCTCCTAAGCATACACATTCTCCTTTCTCCCTCTCCTCTCTATGCATCCTTCCCCAATTCTCACACTTCCCCAGCACGCACAAACCTCTTCCCTTCACCTTGCGTGCACACACGACAGCACACCACACATCACACCCCAGAGCCCCATCCAACACACCGGAAGGCAACAGGAACATGGAGACACATGCCTCTTGCCCCACTGCTCTCTGTATCTCAGCCCCCAACACTCTTCACAAACATCCCTGCCTAGCTGGGGTTTGGAGCACAGACATAGTTTAAAGTTCCTGAGCAGGCTTAACAGACAGACTATGATATCCAAAAGGTAAGCTAACGGATTTATCCATATCTTAGAAGATTCATTTTTTGGGGGAAACCAGAGAGGGATACAGGCCTCTTCCTTCACAAGGCTGAAACACACACCTGTGTGTCAAGAAGAACGAGTGAGGGCAAAGCTGGCAAGTGAGGATTTAAATTAGGGTATTCTGAAACATTTATATATGTAAATCTCTATCTCCAAATCCAAAGGGACCTTTCCACAGAGGGGAAGGCTGACGCTAGCCAGCGCCTGGAAATTTCCTTCCAGGGAGGTGAAAAGGGAGGATACAAGGGCATGGTGCAGAAGATAGGTTATATCACCCACTCACTGCACAAATGGTTGGAGAAATAACACACCTTACAGCAAGAGAGCTCAGAGGCATGTTGAAACAGTTTGTATTCTAAAACCCACGTTAATGTCTTCCAGCCATAAAGCAGCTCCCATCTCCTGCTTGTGTCCTCTGGCACTGTGCCCTTTGGTGACACCTCCGTTGGTAATTAAGGGCTACTAAACAACCCTTTTAATTTCCAGCAAACATACCAAAACAATAATTTTCTTTTCACATACCACCTGGAAGTCTAGGCAGCCCCACCAACGATAAACTCTGCTAGCATTTTAACTGCGTACAGATTGCCATTTAAAATACATTTTTAATATCCCTGTATTAGCTAAGTAACAGAGCTGCTTAGGCAGGAAGAACCATTCCCGATTTTAATGAACTGAAATCAGTTTAATGTGCCAGTTTTATTTTACTGTCAATGGGAAGACTTCCCCTTCTACTTAAATTGATAAGCTAAGTGAATAGGCCCAGAAGATGTTTTGCTTTGAAGAATTACTGCTTTTTCTGTAACTAAACATCCACTCTCAATTTGCACAATTCACATTCAAGGTAATCTGTGCAAACAGATTTGGAGGAAACCAAGCTGGCCTGTAGAACTCTCCTATAACAGAAGGGCCAACACACACCCTCACAACTTACAAAGCCATCAGCCACTGGTTATGCAGCAAACAAATATCCTCACAAATAAAAGCCCCAAACTCGAGTTAGTCCCCCTCCCTTATTTCTAAGCAACATGCCAGAAAGTTAAATGTCTTACTTTGTAGCTAGAAGCATGTTTTTTCTTGTGACTTGCTCGTTTGGATCGGAATGTTGTCGGTTGAGAAATTCAGCTACTGCTTTGGCAGGAAATTCTGTCTCACAAACGTACCCAAAATCTCTAGCTAGATGTACTGCTTCTCCTGAATAGGGAGGCACGGGTGGGGATGGAAAGAAACACAGCTCATCAGTACACATCAAACAGAGGCAAAAATCCATTTGAAAAAAACTCCAAAAAAAACAACATTCTACTTGGGCTTTTCTTCTCAAAAGCTTGGACATTTTCTCTTTGAAAAAGTTAGGGCCAGAAATGTTAATTACATCTTATTTTGCAGTTTTCGTTGCTTCAGTTGAAGGCAATGCAAATGCATATTTTCATAACAATTGTTACGAGTGAAATCTCACATAAGAATTTTTAAAAGTTCACATTGACTAAGAGATACTTTTAGACAGACAAGCTACATCCACCTAGAATGTGTACTTCGATTTACATCTCCATACCTATAGAGAGCCATTTATGTACATTTTATTCACAGCTATTTACTCTGAAAATGTGTTTGCCTCAGCCACATTTCTATATTCTTTTGCAATGCATCAATGATTAATATTGATCATAATTTCTCCTAGAGCTCTTCTAAATAAAATGCATTAAACAGCTAAGTGTTTAAAATTTAACTTGATCGCATATAATTATATGTTCACCCCCAAACGATTAACCATGAGAATTTTAGGGTCATTCCATCAAGTCTGTCTGTTTTGTTGATTTTCAAATCTTTGGTTTTAATTTCCTGAACCAGTTGGTTTTTACTGCAGGGCTTCCTGCCATTAGCTCTAGCTCCGGAAGAACGCATGCGCCAATTAGAGCTTCAAAGCCTCAGTCCAGTGAGCTTGTTTCCATAAAATGGAGCGGATCATAAACAATAACAGTACTCTAGAAACTGCCTCATCGCTATGGGACTCGAAGCCTCAGCAATGTTTATACTATCATCTCCCCAGAATTAGCCACCATCACTAAGTTATCTGAAGATCAGGCCTCTGGTTTTGTTTTTTTAAAAAATCATTCTTTTCAAAGCCATTGTACGTGAAAGCCAAACAGAACAATGGATTACCATAAAACCTTCTCCATATTCATTAACATCACAAATAATGTTAAGCATCTACCAAATCTAGACTTTTTACAAGTTTTCCCCTCGTGATTTTTTTTACCACAGCAGCGTGTCAATGCAATTGCAAAGCCTTTTCAGAAACATGAAGACGTGGTAATTTTCACACAGTATAAATATAGTTTGTTCACTAATCTGCATGTTTAAAAAAATGACGCCTGGCATCATCGCACAACGTGTCTTTCCCTGTCCCTTCGAACATGAAACATTTCTCGCAGAATGCGAAGCGACAACAAAACAAATTCCCGTCTACACAACCAAACTTAAGCTGAACCTGGACAGCTCAGGCTGAGTTTAAAAATACTTTACAAAGGGAACCAGACTAAAACGCAGCCGAACTCGTAAGTAAGGGGAAAGGAGAGGGGTCTATCTGCCGGCCTCAGACATACTTTGTGTCAGCCAACGTGACACAGCCACTGCTTCAAAACGAAATGACTGCAAACTCTTGAGCTTCCCACCTCCCCGTACAGACAGCATAAGACATCCCAAGGCATTAAAACAAGTTGCACCTTTTCCAGCCAAAGCAGAGAATGATACAGCCAAGGGAACATGTGTGCTGAAAATGAGAACCAAAAGGGAGTGGGGGCTGGCAGTGGTGCAACTTTGAGGCTTTCAGGACACCATTAATTCATGGCTGAGGTCAAGGATTCCCAAATTAATTCAGGAAGTAATGGTCACGCATTTCTCAAATGCAGATGTCAGAAAAGTTAAATGATTTACTGTTATGCGGCTGCAGGCTGGGAGGGAGAACAAACTTAAAGTAGCTGCAGCTTCTGACATTTAAAATTGCTCAGTTGTCCACCTGTGGCAGAAGAACAGCACTGAAGTATTAGAGGCTCTGCTGCCCCTAATTTTCAACTTGATATTCATGGGTCTCTTATGGGGCTCATAAGCCCACAATCCCCCTTCACAGGGATCCTTCCCGTGCTGCTCCCAATGAGATCTGCTTACTCCACAGAGGGATTACTCATTTGAATGAGTGAGCAAGATGGGGCCCTGAAAACATCTAGCTCGGAAACTTAAAGGCAAATAAATAATAGAACACTTTGCTGAGTCTGCAGGACTCGCACAAACCCGTTTCAGGTTATAACAAAAAAGCAAAGGCACACAATTAACCTGATCTTTTTTTAAGACACAGTAAATAACGCCCTTCCAAATGCCAGTGAGCAGCACCAACTCTTGGAAAGGAGAAAGAAAACCTGAACGACCCAACAGCAAATCTTCTCCCATTTGGCAAAAGTAACAGGCACATTTTCCAAAGGAGCCCTCCCAGCTCTTGGAGTCACTTACCCTCCACGAGCGATGTGAGCAAGGTAACGTTAGCAGCTTTACGCCTCCCGGCTGGCAGGTTTAGTCCTATTTTGTCCAGTTTCTCCCTCAGAGATCTCCCTCCGTTTTTAGACTTTGCCCTGTTCCACACAGAAAGGCATTGAGAAATGAGGCTTGGGGGAACACCTGCTCCTACTTTGGCTCCTGCCCACACATGCCCCCAACACATCCTTTTCCAGGGAAGGGAATAAAAGGTTTAGGCACAAGAGATGGGATACATGGCTGTGGGAGATTCAAGACCAACTGTTGCTGAAAGCTGAATCCCACATATAGAGATGGCACTTTGGATCACACCTAGAGAGCAGCGGCCCTCACTAAGGTCTAGACCAGCCCCAGAGGTGATGCAGAGCTCTGAGGTGTCTCCCGAGCTCCCAAGGTGCCATGGACACGGGGGCAGCTTCTCCCCAGGCATGAAGGGAGGGGGCCGATTTGCAGGGCCGGCAGCCCAAGAGCATCACTGCCCTCACACCAAACTCTACGTGGCCCATCTGTGCCTTTGCAGCAGAGCTGGGCTAAGCGGGGCTGCAGAGATGGGAGCTGCCTTAATTAATCCTGGATGGTATTCCCTGCCCAGGCACTGCCTAATTGCCTGGGTGAGGCCACCACGGAGTAGGAGCCCACGGCAGGGTGCCCTCCGCTAAGCCGGTCCTGGGGGTGTGTATGTGTGTGTGTGCCCGTGGGGGTGTTCATGGCCACGAGAGGGACAGGGACACGCAGGGCCCCCACGGCGGGGCTCCGGGGACCGCGCAAGGCCGCGCGTTGCCATGGCGACAGCGCCCGGGCCCCCTCCCGCCGCCCGGCCGCGCTGCCCCGCCGGCCGCGCGCGCCCCGCCCCCTAGCGGCGGCCGCCGCACTCCCCCCGCGCCGCCGCCCCGCGTGGGCGCTCGTCCTCCGCCTTCCCTGCCTCCATCCCTGCCTCCCTCCCTGCCTGCCTGCCTCCCGCACGGCACGGCCCGGCATCCCGCCTCCCGCGTCCCTCCGCCCCTCACCTCCGGAGCACTCCGCCCAGCAGGGAGGCGTTGAGGCACTCGGGCGGCGACAGGCGTCTCTGCACTTCCGCCACCGTGACCTTGTACTTGGAGGTGGAGCTGAGCAGCGAGAGGCGGCCCGGCACCGAGCAGAAGACCTCGTTGGGGTTCACCACCCCGCCGAAGAGCGCGTCCTTGTTGATGGGGATGGAGGAGACGGCGTTGTTGTTAGACTTGGAGAGGGACACGGGGCCTGCAGGGAGGGAGGAGCAGGGAGGTGAGGGTGAGGAGCGGGCGGGGAGCCGGGGAGGGAGGGAAAAGCAGCCGAGCCGCTCTCTGCGGCCAGCCCTGGCCCCGCACCGCCTGCGGGGCAGCGGGGACGCAGCGGAGGCACCCCTCCCCTTTCTCGGCGGGAGGCGCAGGGGGAGAGCCGGACATCCCTCGACCCGCAGCGAGGAAATTGAAAAGACCCCGCCGCAGCCCCTGCCGGGCGCCCAGGCCGCCGGGTGCCGCACGCCGGTACCGCCGTGTCGGGCCGGCAGTGCCCGGGCAGTGGCGCGGCAATGTGGGGCAAGCCCGGGGCCCCGCCAGCGCACAAATTTGGACGTGGAAAACCCGTAACGCGGCGGAGGACCGGCACCCCAAAATACAGCTCGGTCCCTGCCCGGCGGCGGCCGGCGGGGAGGTGCCGCCGTTCCGTGCCTCGGGTCCCGGCCGCCTTCCCTTTCTCCTCTGCCTTAGCCCGCTCCGCTTGGCGGGCGCAGTCCAACCAAGCGGGGGGCTCTCTCCGTTTTGGATAGATCACTTGTGACATTAATAGCTCTGGGAAGGCTAATAGATACAACAGGAGTTAAACGAACTCTTGAGATTACTAATAAAAGAGCCAATTATCATGTCGACTTGGAAAGAGCATCTCTTAAGATTTATCCCTTGCACATCTAATTTGACGTGACAAAGGCTTTACGGGCGGGGGTGTATGAAACTTCAGGTTCGCTGGCTGTACAGCAATTAGGGTTAGAGAGGAGAGTGCCTCTACTCAGCACCTCTCTCCTTTGGTGGCCTGGGTACCCAAATTCCAGGTGGCCACGCAGCCACAGCACCCCTCAGAGCAGGCAGGAGCTAGCCGCGCCTTCCACCCTGCCAGTTTTACTCCAACAGCGTTCTCACTACACAGCATCCAAACGCAAAACCCATCACTTGCCACCAAGAACCTGCTTTGCAATATGCCCTGTGCCACCCTTCCCAATCTTTCGATTGTCCAAAGAACGACGGGAAATGAAAATCGAGTGAAAATTTGCAATAAATATTTAGCACAATCTGGGTAACAGCTTCCAAGCAATTCAATTCAATTCCAAGTGAAGCAAGCGCACAAAGCCAACGAAAACCAAACCACCCTAACCACCGACAGACATCAGTTTCCAGAAACTCGCCCCTCGTTCTCCACCGGTCCACCTCATCACCGGCGTGATTAAATAAGAAAACCCGAAGGAGGGGGAACAACGATTTCACATTCACAGCTCCAGTTTACCAACAACGATTCAAGCCCTCTGCTCAGCCAGATGCATGGGGCAAACCATGAAACCCAATTGTTCGCTAATGCACTAAAAGACCGGCTCGAATTTTCTAGATAATCTGCTAACATTTTTCCTCGTTAACGACAATAATAATTAAAATACCCGGCAAACGTGGCCATTCAAGAGGGCGGATTTCAACGCACATCGCCCGTTTTTCTTTGCTTCCAATCTTTCTCGGCCAACAGTACATGCCAGAGGAAGGAGCCCGGGGCCCGGGGGCTGGAGGGGAGAGGGGGGAGGCCGGGTAAGTCCTCCCAGCCAGCAGTCCCCAGCCTGTGACGACATGTTTGGTATGCGCAAGGAAACAGCTTACCTTTCTTAATTACAGTTTGATCTGGGATGTTAATACCGGGGTCTTCTACGTGCTGCAACAAAAGGAACAGGCAGGGATGTCAGTGCACAACCACAACAAAAGGCAGGGAGGGCGAGGTGGGATGGGGTGAAGGAGAAGTTTTGTGCTCCCCCCATTCCTGGGCACGGTGTGGGGAGGGAAACAACAGATCCTGCACGGAAAGGGGTGGGGGGAGGAGGGAGGAAGGGGATTTGAGGGAGCTTTCCTTTATCGAGAGGAATTTTGCATCCCTCCCAGCTCTTCCCCCGATCCCCAAGAAAAAAATACAATAAATCACTTACACCCCCGGGGCCCGAGTGGCCTTAAGCTTCTGAGGGCTCCCTCCTCCCGTCCCTTCCCTCCTCCCCGGGAAGCAGCTCCGGCCCGGCCCAGCCCTTCCCCGGGGCCGCTGCGCCCGCTCCGTCTCCCGCGCCCGCGGGAGGGAAAGCACAAAGGAGCGCGGAGCGGCGCGGGGCCGGGCCGCACGCACCCCCGGGCTCCCCACTATTGTCCCCTCGCAGGTTCCGCGGCCGCGGCTACAGCTGGGGTTCGCGCGGCGGAGTCACGACGTGATTAGAAAGTCAAATGAAATCATGTTTTCTAATTCCAAAAACTGACAGGCAATATAATGTCTGGCTGTGTTTACAAATTAACACCAGTGCTGCTGAGATAGAAGATTTCGCAATCGTTACAAAACCCAGGCATTACCATTTAAAAAACTATTACTTCCTTCTCTAGTCTTTGTCCAACAATAATACCGATTCTAACATTTTCCATTCTGTCTTGGATTTATGCTCCTGTTAATTGTGCCTGATCTCAATGATTCCGGGTGGATGGTACTAAGTTGCTTTATTACAGGTTTTATTATACTCAATGCTCTCATTTGTAACTTGCCTAAAGTGCTTCTGGATTTAAGTATAATTAAATTGAGAAATGTTCAGAAATGACTACTACTGCAGTTCTTGTGTTTTAACTATATGGGGAAATATGATCCCTTTATGCATGCACCCTAAACCCATAAAGTAAATGTAGTGTGGCATAATACTTTTATTTGTGTTATTTCTACACATATTCCGTACAGGGAGGACTGTTAAGTTTAAAATCCCACAGAGATATTTACGATTAAATAATTTTCACCGTCTACTTGACTTTCTTAAATATTAAGCAGTCGTTTTTATTAAAGGTTAACTGTTGCAGCAGCGGAAAAATTCCAAAATTATCCTCCCAACTCAGATTTCTGTAACGGATTTTTTTTAACTAGATAAAACACACCTAAAAGATGCACCCTCTTATTTTATACTCTCCTTCATGAAGCCTGCTGATTCAGCCTTAGAGAAAAAAAAATGGCTAGACTGGCTCAAGGATTTAAACCAGATGGCATTTGGTTTTCACGAAGTATAGCAATGCTATTAATCCATAGATCTGAAGAGGAGGCTTCCTGAATCAGCCCACTGCCATGGAGCACAACTGAGGAGAGGGAGAATTCAAGAGAACATTTTAGGTCATGTTTTCCTACAGCAATCAGGGGCTTGCAGTCAACAAATTAGTTTATTCATACGATTGCCTCCATGTTATTTTATATCAAGTTTAAAGAGTCGACCTGCTTTTAACAGATCCAAATTGCTTACTAAATCCTCCACTTTGGAAAACGTATGCGTTTATTGCAAAACTGCTAAACACAACCAGCAATTTTCTGTGGCTAATTTAGCCAGATGAGGGCTGTAATAAATTCACTATTTTCTCTGAGTATAATTTACAAAAGATTTCAAAATGACCCCCAAAAATAGGTAAGTTCATCTGAACATTATCCTTGCAACACGAAACTGTACTCATTAAACTGTCAGCGAATATATTGTTGTAATATTTGATCCTGTAATTTGGGATGGCATTTCGGCAAAAATCACATCCAGATACCACAGTTCCCTCCTCCTCTTTCCTCCTGCAAGTCGAGCAGCTTCAGTCCCTCAGCATGAGCTCTGTGGGCTTTAATAAATTTATTGCCATGTTTTAATTCCATTTGCAGGGAGAAACCCAGAAAGATGAACTTTGATCACGACCTATCATGTTGCATAAGGCCACTTTCCTAACTGAACAATAGCCCTGGCTGGCTTTGTAAGTAGCCTGTACACTAATGTCATGCTTAATTAGAAATCATTTTTAAAGTCTGTACTCATCGATAATAGAATTAGGTTCCCCCAAATAATGCATCCTCCAATAGGCCCCCAACATTTGATTTAATAGAAGGTGTAGTAGGTCTGACTCAAATTCGATAACCTATAGGTAATGATTTATGAGGTCATCCCTTTGCACCGCTACTAAAAGAAGGCGGCAGCATTTTAGTATACCTCTTCCCTGATTTGTCAATTCATTCCTTTAGAGAAGAGGATCTGCCCATACCCTCTTATAACTTTGGATGTGGTTATTCCATATGCCAATCCTGTAATCACGGGAAACCAATTTTTCTTTCTTAGGCCACTTTCGCCCACTTCCCCCCAACCCCCCCTTTACATTTGTGAGATCTCGTTAAATGTCCTCACAGGCATTTCAGACTCGTGTCTTTCCCAAGGCAGTAAGAAATCCCCAAATGCACGGCCCTGTGGTGATATTATATATTCTTCCAATCGTAACAGCTTATTGTCATTGAGAAGGAAAGATATTGTTAACAATGACAGTAATTTGATTTATTTATATTTTAGTGGGCAAGTTAGCGGGGAGACGTCGCTCAGGGACGAGCTGCGAGAACCTTTTGTTCTAGGTGGGGGCTTCACTTTTCCCTGGGGGACGGGGAAGGGGGGGGGGAGTCCTTTTCCTTCCTTCCTCCTTTTTTTTTTTTGAGGGGGGGCGGGGGGTTCCCCTCCCTCCCTCCCTCTCCCCCCGACGTTGAGCTCCCGCTGTAAGAGGGACGAGTGGGCTCCGGGGCGGCCCCTTGGCTTACCGGTACGTCCTCGATGGCGTGGGGGATGGAGTGGAGGGGCAGGTCGGCCAGCCCCGAGCCCAGCCCGTGCGGGGCGTGCAGCAGGTCGTCGTGCCGCCGGTAGTCCCTGCGCGGGTCGAGCCCCGAGAGCTGGTGGGGCAAACCCCGGTGCGTGTGGAGCAGCCCCGTCTCCTGGCTCTGCCTCTGTCCCGGCCATCCTGGGTGCTGGGGCTGCGGCTGGGCATGGAGGGGGTTGAGGCTGTACGGGTCGTTCACGTGGGAGTAGGGGTCCTGAGACTGGGGGTAGATGGGCTGGTAAGGGGGGAAGTAGGGGGGCTGGAAGTCGGCGTTGGGAGTGTGCGAGAGCGGTGGGGCGCTGGTGTAGGGAGACTGACCCACGGTCCCCAACTGGGGTAACCGGGCTGTCCCGTTGCTGGTACTGTCGTGGCGCTCCTGAGATGGGGAGCGGGAGAGGGGGGGGCGGGGGGGAGGGTTGGGGGGTGGAGGGTGCAGACGAGGGGGAGGAGGGGAGGGGAAAGGAGAAAAGAAAAACAAAGATAATATCAAACTGATTTTCCTCAAAATCGCCTTGAAAATTTCATCTATAGGGCAATGAGGGGCAAATAATCGTTTCCGAGGCGCAGAAAAGCAGATCTGGAGATCTTTCTGCCTCTGATTTCCCTTCCCAAATAATTAAGAGGCAGTCTCGCTTTTTAAAAAAACAATAATAACGGCAATAATGATAACAGCAATAATAGCAATAATTACAACAGGACAGCTTAGAGTAATTAATAAAACGTTGCGGCGATACAGCGTGGATTCACATCAGATCGTGCCCCGGCATTTCAGGAGCAGGTATTTCCCACAAATAAAAAGAATGATTCACAAGCGAGCATTATTGAAATAATAATTCTGCCACAACACAAAATCCTTCCTCGGGCCCTTAACAGAACCGAAATAAATACTATCGCTGACATTACCGATCGCGTCCCAAGAAAACCCTGGAAAATCCAAACCCACTGCCATTTTGTTACTAGAAAACGCCGAAATAGCCTCCAAACAAACCAGTAGTTCCCCCTTAGAGTTTTAGAAATGTTTCGGGGAGAAAGCACTGCTATGGTCCCCCCACCTACGGGGAGAGCCCATCCCCGGGTGTCTGGCCGAAGCCCGGGCTGGCCGGGTTGCGATTTGGGAGCGGAGCGGAGCGGGCAGCGGCGGCCCGGCCGCTGGGGAAGCGGAGGAATGCGGCAGGCGGCCGGGGGAAGCGCCGCCGCCCCGACGGGCGAGCGGCACCGAAATGAGCCCGGGCGCTTCGGCACGGCTCTGCCGGCTCTGGAGACCGGGCAGAGGAGCCCACACGAAAGTCTAGGGCAAAAGGAATGGCCTCCACGGAGGAGGATTCGAAGGAAAGAACCACGGTCCCGAAACAGAGAAAGCGAAAATACTACGTTTGCAGGTGGCAAGGTTAAGGAATCGAAGCGGTAAGGTCTAAGCAAAGCCTTTTGCCGTTCGCTCGAAGCAGACCAAAGGAAAAAAAAAAGGGGGGGGGAGGGGACGGACGAAAAGAAAAATAAAGAGAGAAAGGGCAAAACGTAAACCACCGAATTTATAAAAATGATGGAAAGGAAAAAAAGCCCTCTCCGGAAAGCTGGGTGTGAAATCCCCACTGCCACCGCCGACAACAATAGCAACACCCAGCGCGCACCGAACCCCCTCCGAGAGAAACGTGAAGCAACTCACCATAGCCGAAAAACTGTGCACTAACATCTGCGAAGAGTCGGGGGTTACAAGTCAAGGCAGAAAAAACAACAAAAAGGCAGAGGAAAGGGACCGGCGAAGCGCGCAGCCCCCGGCGGAGCCCCGCGGGTGCGGGCGCGGCGCGGGCGCGGAGGGAGCGCGGCCGGAGCCCGGCGCTAGGCGCGGGCGGCAGGACCGGGGCGCCGGGGCTGCTCCTGCACCGCGGGCGCGCCACGATAATCCATCAGAACTTGCACCGATCTCTGCTGCCCTTCATCGGGTGTTCCCAAGGCGAGCTCTCTATCCTGGCGCGGTGTGAGGAGCCAAAGTTGTTGCTTTTTCTTTTTTTTTTTTTTTTTTTGTTTTGGTTTGTTTTTTTTTTGTTGTTTGTTTGGCGCTTTTTTTTTTTTTTTTTTTTTTTAGCGTGTGTGTGTTTGTTTCTTAATCCTTTTTTTTTTCCTCTGACTCTTTCTTTTTCTCCTTTGACTAGGCTGCTGCTTCACTTGAGCTCCTAATAACAGATCTGCTGCCTTCCTGGAGACTCCTAATAGCAGATATTCATGACTATTAATATTACACGAACACTTAATAAGGGAAGAATGGCTGGAAATCGAGCGTGAAGCGAGAAGGCAACTCAAGGCAGAGCCTGTTCTAAATGACGTCCATTGAATGAAGAATCAGTGTATCTAATCAGAGATGGGGGAGAGGGAGAGGGAGAGAGAGACAAAAAGGGAGAGAGAGGGAGCGGGAGAGAGAGAGGGGGCACATGCTGCTGCGTCTGACGAATCACAGGAAAGGGGCAACATTTTAAAAGGTTGCAGGGCATGCAAAAGTGAAAGAGAAAGAGATCCGGAGAGAGGGAGAGGGTGGGAGCCAGGAGGGGGGTGCAGAAAGAGGGGGGGGCGGGGAGGTAGTGGGAGAGACGGGCAGAAGGAGAGAGGGAGGGGGCGCGGGATCCCCCCCCTCATCCTTCCTCACCTTCGCTTCGCTTCCCTTCCCTTCCCCCCGGCTGCCGCCTCCCCATGTCCCCAGCCCCGCAGTCCTTCGCGGGCGCACCTCGGGCTGCGGCTGCTGCGCGTAGCCGGCCTCAAAGCCCAGGGAGAAGAGCGGCTGCTCGCTTCCCGCTTGGTTCTTGCTGCCCTCGGCCGCACCGCCGCCGCCTTTGCGCGGGGTGGGCTCCGCGGGACCGCCCGCCGCCGCCGCCCCGTCCATGCCTCGACGGCGCCCCGCCGAGGGGCTCCCCTCGCCGCTGCCCCCGCGGCGGCCGCCCCGTGCCGCCGAGCAGGCTCGCCTCCGTGCCCCACGTCCCGGAAACCGGCTGGGAAAGTTTTTTTGGGTGTCTCCCCCTCTGGGTGTCAGCCCTCCTCCTCCTCCTCCTCCTCCTCCTCTTCCTCCGGTTGGAGCCCAGCGCAGAGACCAGCGGGCGCCCGGAGCGGGGGGTGCTGGGGAGCCCAAGGAGCATCCGCCGGGCTCCCCGCGGCCCCCCTCTCGGAGGATCCGGGAAGAGACGGAGGAAAAAGGCAGGAGGCAGCAAGGCGGGGAGGGAAGGAGGGCGGGAGGGACGCGGGGGGGAGCGGGAGCCGGGAAAAGAGGCAAGGCGAGCGCTTCTCCCGGCCCAGACAAGCCGGGACTCCGGCGCAACCCGTCGGACTGGCTGTGCAACTCCCAAACAACTCCCTTAAAACAGGCACCGCTCCGCTCGCCGCCGCCGCTGCCCCGCCGCAGCCGCCGCGCCGCCGGCGCCCGGCCCCACGCTCCGCCCGCCCGCCCCGACCCCCCGGCGCTCCGGCCGCCCCGGGCTCTGAGCGCGGCTGGCCGGGCTTCTATGCCCTTTTTCTGGGTTTATCTTTGGTTTTCTTTTCTTTTTTTTTTTTTTTTTTATTTTAAGTCAGGTTCTACCCCCGGCGGGGTACAGCCACCCTCTTTTCCATCCTCTCTTAAAAGTGTTCTCGCACCCGCTCCCGAGGTAAACACGGGGAGCCAGCCCCACAAGTACGCGCACAATCCGGCCGGTTCGCGGAGCGGCTGCTGCTCCCTCCGTGTTTGGTAACACCTCAGTGCGAAGTCCCATTAACGCAAGGCAACAAAAGCCATTTGCGATGAAATCCACACGCTCGCACGTGTGCAAACTGGAAGACCGGTCCTGAGGGGAGGGAGGGGGAAGAGGCACGCTTTCCACCAGAAATGCAGCTGAGGAGTATGTGGCTTTTTTTTCGGGATTGAAAAAAAAAATTAAAAATCCAAAACACCAAAAAAACCCGACTCAGCCAACTAAGAAAAAATAATTTAAAGAAACCATTACGCAACCCACAAACCCCAACACCCGACACCTCATTAATAGAAATCAAGCACCGGCTAACGAGTGGACCTAAAGCTCAGCTCCCGCATCGGGAGACAGCTTCATCCCAAACTCCTCCATCAGGGACTAGATCACCAAATCACTTAGTCGGCGCTGAGCCTGCCGAGTCCTCGGTCCCTTCCCTAAACTACAGCATCACCCAAAACAGCGTCAGGGTCGGTCGGGAGAGTGCCCCCTTGGACCCAGAGATGCATGTCGGCAAGGCTCCGCCGAGGCTGAGGGGATCTTCCCGCGTGGGTCATGACCAAATAACAGCGTTCACTTGCAAAGTAGAGTCTTTTATTGCGCGGTTTGAACCCACTGCACAGGCAACTTTTTCGAAACGGGTGACAATAGTATTCGTTGGTTTGAGACAAGGCATGGGTCCTGAGCATGGCTCTTCTTTTTCCTCTTCTTCTCCTTTTTGTCAGATCAAAAGACACTCGCCTCTTTGTAAAAATATGGATGCACATACAGGCACAGAGAGAGATGCACGCACACAATCTGTGCTGAACGGCTCCAAAACCGAATGAGGTGGATTTTGTTTAGTTTTTCCCAAGCGGTTAAATCACTATGTCTCAAACCCGTGGGAACGTGGCCCTGAAAATTAGGAGGCTGGGGGAACACTGCTCCCAAAACCCATTATTTCATTTAGGCAGCTGACCCCTGTAAATTTGTGCAGCTCGGTATAATGAACCCGCAGATATATCGAAAAGGCTGCATTTAAGCGTCGGTCCTGAGCCAATTTATTTGGATGCCTCGGGTACCTAGAGTGCAAGAATAATTCTCTTCCCTTTGTCTCTTGGCCCTCTCATTCATTCATCCGTCCATTCATTCAGCCAGCCGCCTATCCATCCATCCATCTATCCATCCATCCATCCATATGGATGAGTGTAGCATCCTACAAGAGCCTTATCTACGGAAGATCTACCTATAGACCAGGCTGCTTCTGGATCCTGTTTGCCTTTCCTCATACACTTCCGACAAAGCCGTGTTTCCACAAGCCCCGAAGTTCCTGGGGAAGGACCCCAGCCCCTCTCCGGCTGCAGGACCGCAAGGAAGCCTGATGACGGAGCAGAAGTTTTCCTAAACGAAATTGAGAGACGGAGGGATGCTGAAGGCTCCCGCTTGTAGCTGCGGGGCCGGGGCTCCGCCCGGGCCCGGGGGAAGCGCTTACCTCACATTCCTCATACTTGATATTATCCGTCAGTTTCCAAAGCATTTTCATGGATTGGCGTGAGAGAGAGGATTTGGTTCTCCCTGCCTTGCCTCTCCCTACGGTGGCGGTGCCGGGCGGCGTGGGGAGCGCGGCTGGCGGAGGCTCGGCAGCGCTCCCGTCCGCGCTCGGAGATCTCCCTCTAATGGTGGAAACTTTTCCCTTTTCCAGCTCTTTACCCACAGTCTAATCGCCTCATTAGCATATCAACAACAGCCCAATTGCTCGCCAGCACAACAACCTGCAGCGATGGACACAGGTAGAAGGGACCCACGAGCAAGGAAAAAAAAATTAACGATAAAAAAAGATTTCTTCGACTTGCCGAGCCCCAGCGCGCGGGGGCAGCGGGCCCTGCCTGTCTGCCTGCGGGCCGCTGCTGGCCCCCGTGCCTCTGCCTGCCAGCGGGGAGCAAAGTGGCCACTGAAATCAAAGAGGCTCCCGTCCGATCCGCAGAAAGTTTGGGGCTAGCCATGAAGCCACCCAATGGGATTTATCTCTCCCCCTACCCACTTTTTTTCCTTTTTTTTTTCCCCCACTGAGGTTAAAGGAAGCAAAGCGAGGAGAAACGAGAGTCGTGTCCTGCTCGAATGAGGTTATTGTCTGCGGAGGCTTCTGTTGCCCTCTGGATTTGGTCCTTTTTTTTTCTTTTCTTTTCTTTTTTTTTTTTTTTTTTTTTTGTGGATATTTTAAAAGCTTCTTTGCTTCGCAAACTGCCTTTTTTTTTTCCTCTTCTCGGCTCTGTTGGCTATTGGTCTTCAAAAAAAAAACCACCACCCCAAACAAATCCAACATTATCCCCCAAATAGAACTGGGCGAGCGGTAAATTGACTGTAGCAGGAGCCAAAGTCTTTTGCAAGCACTTGAGCAAAAGGACAAAACAATGACCACAATAAAACTTTGGTACTTTCTTAGGTGGAGCGCTTCGTTTGTTTAACAATGTGCCGCTAAGAGAGCGCTCAGGCTGCCCTCCTGGGGGGCTTGCTTCTCCACCCTTCTCCTCTTTTATTTCCCCGGGTGCCCAGCTTGGATACATCCACCGCAAGGCTTCGTTTTTCCCGTTTTTCTCTTTTTTTTTTTTTTTTCCCACATCTCTGGGTGATCCCTCTCTTCACCGAAGGGCAAGGCATTCCCTCTCCGCGGGGCTGGCGTGTCGGGCCTGGCGCAGCTCGCCGCGCTAGCCGTGTCCCCAGGCGTCCCCAGGAGCCGGGCATCCCCACGGCTGCCTGTGCACCTGGCTGCCCTGCTGCTCACCGAAACTTCCTTTTGCCGACGGCAGAACCTGCCTCTTCGGCCTGGAAGACCCTCCCGGGGCCACCCTCCCCCCCGCCCTCCACGTCGGAGGAAAATTTACTGCCTCTAGGAGCAAATGGCCCCTGCGCTCCGATGGGGAGCCGCAGTGGGCCCTCGGGGGCCCGGCCCACGTGTCGCCACGCCGGGAAGGGCGGCAAAGCCCCCGGGCTCCCGGGACTGCTCTTCACACACACAAACATCCATGTCCCCTAAACGGATTTTTTTTTTTCTCTTTCCCCTTCCCCCCCTCCTCCACCATACTCCCACCCCCGATGCTCTTTTTCACCAGCGCTTTTGTCTACCACTGGCAGGAGAGTAAATTGTTGTTTTTACTCTCATTGAGGTTCAAATGGAGCTGGCAGATTAAGCCTAGCTAATGCCCCGGGGGGGTGCTGGAGATGAGAAAAAGAGGAGAGAAGGGGGTTGGCGAAGGGGCCCATGGCCCCTTAGCGCCGTCCTGTCTGAACCGGGGCGGTGGGGAAAGCCTCCCACCCGGGACAGCCTCCCAGCTGCGGCTGCTCGGGACTCCCGTGGGCCAAAGGCCTGACCCGTTTGCCTTCTCTCCCCGGTCCGCTGGAGCGCAGGGCTGCGAGGGGAGGCGGCGGCTTTTCCCGAGAGATCCGCACGGGGCAGCGGGAGACGATTCCCGCGGCCCGGCCCCTCCGGCCAGGCGGGGCCAGGGGGGCCCCTCAGCGCCGGGGAGAAGGGGCAAGGAAGGCCGGGGTGTAAGCAAAAGTCGAGAATAGATTTCAATGCAGATAACCCGTAAATACGATTGCGCAAGAATTGATTTCAGTGAAAGAAAAGAAAAATCTTCTTTTGATCACTTTTTCGCACCGGTCTGATAAAAAGATGTTAGCCCATGTAAAAATAATTTAAATAACTTTTGTTTACTTATTTTGTTCCCTCATCTTTTTTTTTTTTTTTTTTAGACGACTTGTTGCTACCCTAAAGAAATAAAAAAATAGGGTAGTCTAAGGAAAGACTTAGTCGAGACATTCTAAAAGTTGGGAGCAGAAAAAGAAACCAGGCTCCCATATGGAACTGGACTGTCCTGGGGAAAAAATCAATTCTTTAAAAGTCCTTTTCTCTAAGAAAATCCCGTGTGCTTGAACAGGACGGTGCATCTTCCCTTTCATTAGTCGGCAAACTGCGGTCATCCGGCCCGAGCGGACGGGCACCAGGGCGCTCCAGGGTTTTTCAAGAGTCTCCCAGTTCGTGAGCCTCCGTAACTCCACACGTGTAGCCTGGCCCATGGTGCGTGCGGGTCCCCTCGGGTCCGTGGGGCCGGCCGAGGCCCCGGCGGGCCGCGTGTTCCCCTCCTGGCCCCTTTCGCCGATGAGTTCTACTTTTCCCTTCAGCTCATCCAGCGGGAGTGCTTTCCACGGGCGCCCCCGGCGCATCTACTACCGGGTGGGACCCGGCAGCGTTATTTATCCATGGGACAGGCTGGGGTGGGAGCTCATAGAGAGGTCTCAGCTCCCGCGGCACGTCCCCGATGCGCGCCGGGTCCCGCCGCTGCTGCGGGCCCTGCCCCGCGTGGGTCCCGCCGCGGCCCGTGGGCAGCCCCGAGGCTCCGCAGAGGGCCGGCCGCCGCTGGCCCCGGGCACAGGGACGCCGGGCGGGCACACGCCGCCCTCGGCCGGCCCACGCTGCCGGGGTCGTGTCACCCGCGGCGGCGGCGGAGCAGCCCTGGCCCCTGTCTAGCCCAGTCCGCCGCTCTCTACCTGTTGCAGTCGGGCCTCACGAGTGGCCGCGGGCGGCTCCAGCACCGAGGGCCGCAAAACACTCAGCCCCAGCGTCAGGCTCGTCCCCAACTCCCTCCGGGCCCGTCACCTTTCTCGCTCCAGCCCTGCCTCCCGTCCCAAAGTAACAATAAACCCCCCCAGGGCAGAGGGTCACCTTACCTGCCAGTCCCCCATCTTGGCGAGGATAGACATCCTGGCTGCAGGCTCCGAGTCCCCAGGTCCCTGCTGGTCATGGACTGCGAGGGCAAGCCACTCGCCTGGGACGCCTGTGGGTAAATCCTCCCCTTACCTGAGCCGGGACTCTCTCACCTGGCCATAAAGAGCTGGGTGCTCCCTGCCCGCGCCTGCGCGCTGCCTCCGCGCTGCCTGCGCGCTGCCCCCCGCCACCGCGCTCCCACCGCGCCCTCCCGGCCCCGCCGCTCCCGGGACACCGGCCGCGCTGCCCCCGGGGGCTCCCGAGCGTGCCTCTGGCGTCCTGCAGCCGCCGGACCCCTGCCCGCTTCGCCACGGTGTCGCGTCCCGGCGCTGCCCCAGCCGGGTGAGCGTCCCGGTGCTCCCCGGCCGCGGGCAGAGGGCAGCGCTGTCCGCCCCGGTGCCCGCCCGCGGCCGGGGTGGGGCGGGAGAGCCCCCCAGGCTTCACCTTCCCCCGGGGGGCCGGTGGAAGGTTATCGCGGGGGCAAGTTGTCAAGGAATACATGGACGTAGTAGTAGTAGTAGTAATAATAATAATAATAATAATAATAATAATAATAATAATAATAATAATAATAATAATAATAAAATAATAATAATAATAATAACAACAACAATAATCATAATGGCAAGAACACAGTAGCCCAGAAAGGCAAAGCACCGGGATGGCTGAACTAGCCCAGATGGGCGACGGAAGCACTGCAAATTGCCTGGGGAGTTCAGGGGGAAACAAAGACATCCCCCCCAGTGCAGACAGTCTTTCCAGCCCCTGGTGCGGGGGCCAGGAGGGGGCGGGCGGCAGCCGCGGGCGCACCGGGCTGGCCGGGGTCTGTCCCGCCGGGCTGCGCGGGAGCGGCGTGTGCTGAGGGACGCTGCGTTCCCCGGGGGAAACTGGCCTGCGACAGCCTGTGGCCCTTGGGCCTCCCCGTGTCCGTACCCCTTGTCCCCGCCCACGTTTTGTTGTGGGGTTTTTTTTTTCTCCCCTCGGGGATTCAAGCGCCGAAGTGCCCTGGAAGCTGGCCGGTGTGTCGTGTAGCCCTGATTTCACACCCCGAAAAAGTAAGGAAGCACGGACTCTGCCTCATTTCTAGGGGCAGGGCACTGGGGGCGTGGGGAGAAACTGTACTCCAGCTACAAGATTTGAGGGAGGGATGCCAACAACTTCCACTTCGCAGTTGCACAGCAAGCCCTTTCACATTTCAGAGACAGGTGAATGGGGCATCGTGTCCCAGGTATGGGACAGTTCGAGGCTTCCTGGATGTCGGGGTGCATTGTCACCCACCAGTGAGGCTGCGCTGGGTAGGGTCACCGCCTGACCCCAGTCTCCAGCAGCAGGAAGGGGATCACACCCCCTCTCCCCACCATAAGGGCTTGGATACAAGGACCCTACAGAAGGGAGTTCCTGCCCCGTCTCCAGGCAGGTGGGAAGCGGGAAGCAAGAGCTGGCACCCGCAGCCATTGGATCTCGGGGGAACGCCGGGGCCGCGGGCAGTCGAATAGTCCGTCCCTGCGGGGCTTTCCTTCTCATCCACCGCCCCAGCAAGCCGGGGTCGGCGGAGACCGGGCACCCTCGGCGGGGCCCGGCGGGTCCTGAGCGTCCGCGGGGCGGGGCGCGCTCAATGGGCCGTGCGAGGGGCGCTTCGCACCGCCGCTCCCAGCGCCGGCCCGCGGTGTACAGTTAGCGTCAAATTACACCAATTAACCGGGCACCAGAATTTAATTACACAGCCCTGCCCCTTTCCCACCCCTCTCGGTCCTGGGGAGACTCCTGCTCGGGGACGACGCGGAGCAAAGACGGCCCCGTGCAAAACGGGAAAGGGATGGGGAAGATGCGCAGAGATTTCGAGGCTCGGAAACCCTGCCGCCTCTCCTTTCCCCGCTTGCTGCTCGCCCTGCCCCCTCGAGTTCTCTCCAGGGAGCGGCAATTTTGGCCCCGTAACGATTACTTAAAATGCCAGCTTTTATTACTACTTTGCCGAGAGGGATGAGGAATCAATTCGATTTAAAGTTGGCCTTCTGCGAAACGTTCCCAGTAAACTTGGGTGCCACACTTCTCCCGGTAGGATCTTTCCCTTCTGCCTAACTCCAGCGCTCCCCACACGGGGTTAAATCTCCGGGCTCAGGACCCGCCGCCCGGCTCTGCCCCGCGGCACTTGGCAGCGAGGCGGCCCGAGCACAGCCGGCCGGCGGGGCGTGAGCCAGGCTTTCGGGACTACGGGCAGTCCTGACTCGCACCGGGCTCAGTCGTGCTCTTTTTTTTAGCCTAGGGGAAGAGGGCATGGGCTGGGCGCGCAGCAGAGCCCGGTGTTGTGGGGCGCTCTTTTCCCCTCCCCGGGGCATTTGGTGACCGCACTTCGGGAGTGAATTCGACTTCCCTGGCCCGGGAGTTTAGAGGACGCCTTTCCCTGGCAGCCTTGAGGGCACACCCGGCCCGTGCAGGGGACAGGAATCGCCGCACCCTGAGCTGCTGTCATCCCTGAAGTGCCAGCTCTGTCTCGCCCTGCCGCCCGCCTCCTCCCTGTGCAAAGGGAAGCTGAAGCTGAGGCGCCTCCTCTCCTCAGACAAAACTGTCTTCTAGCGCAAAGACATGTCCTCGCTCCTCTGTGTCACACCGTCTGGTTCACAGCTCGGTAGTGGTTTTGGCAGGTGGCTCCGAGGGAGTCACCGCGGAGCCCTGTGCGCCCTGAATTATTTCCGATGGACGCGCCGGGTCCCTCCCCGTGTGTCACAGCGCGGGCAGCACACGGGGCAAAGCTTCCCTTTCCCTCCACCGGCAGCTTTCTCATGGCTATAAACCCTGCCACGGATCTCTTCCCAACGAGAAAGTAGGGAAGAGATGGTCCTGGGGGTCGTCCACCTTCCCGACGTCGAGGTTCCCCAGCCGGTCTGAGTTACCGAGCTCACCCCTGAATGTCCCCACCAGCCTGGCTCCCAGCTGCCGGACGGATCTTTCCTATTCCCTCCTGCCTGTTCAGCCGGCCCGCAAGGCGAGCTGCAAGAACATTTAGATAAATCCGGCTTATGATTCTCTGCGGGGAGTTTAGGCTTGGTTATTCTTCCCACTGTTGCTTTCAGTTCTCCCTGCCCCAATGCCGGCCGGCTGGGGAGAAGCCCAACGCGGCTGATTTCCGCCGGCTCACTGACACATAAATAGCTTTTTTTTTTTTTTTTTTTTTTTTCTTCCTTTCTCTAAAGTAATTTTTGGCAGTGCCCGGCCTGCGCCCGTGGGGCCACTTGCAGCTCGGGCGGCCCCGGGGCCGGCAGAGGCGGCGCTCCGCTCCGCGCCGTCCGGGACAGGGACAGACAGACGCCCGGCGGAGGATGCGCGGCTGCGGGGTGGGCTCGCTCCCCGACAGGGTAGGGAGGAAGCATCCCCGCCCCGTCCTCTGCCCAGGCTGAACTCCCGGAGTCGGTATTTTCGGAGGAGAAAGGAGAATTCAGGTTGGTGTGGGTCCACCTCGCGACAGCCGCTGTTCCCGGGATGAGGGCCGCCTTCGCTGTGCGCACGGGGCGTCTTCCCGAGCTCTCCTTACGGCAAGAAAGGGGCAAAAAGCAAGAGGCAAAACCCGGCAGGACATGGAAACACCCCAAACACCGCAAACACTACAAAACAAGGACAAAAATGGAGAGGAAAAAAATATACAAATACTCCCCGCCCTTTTTCACTCGCACTTTGCGGTCCAACACGATTAAGTTACTTTTGGGAGGCCGGTGCCGGAGAAGGAGAGGTGCTGTGTCTCGGATGTTAGCGGAGAGGCTTTTCCTCTGTTGATTTGGGGATTTGTGTCTTGTTTTTATGCCCTGCTGTGGGGGAGACGGGTCCCCGAGCAGAGCAGTCTCAACCCTGCTGCCAGTGGATCCGGGAAAGCCCTTCCGATGGGCGGCTTGGGATGTTGCAAAGGAGAGAAAAGAAAGGATAAGAGAAGAAATCCGTATGTGACCGCCTTGTCCACTGTGCTGTCTCCCAGCTATTCAGTCTAGCAGAGTTTGGGTTTTTCCAAGCCCGCTTCCCACAGGAGAGAAGCTCACCGAGTGCAACAGGTCGCTTCACCTGCTCCCGGGACCTCACAAAACCGAGTGCCCCTTCCCTGTCCTTCCTCCTCCGGCTCCCCGCTTCGCGACTTTGCTCTGGGATACGCTTTGAAGGGGGATGCGGGACGTCCCGCTTGGACAAGACGCGGAGCCGTCGCCCCTGCGCAGCCCCTGCAGAGAGGCAGGAGGAGAATGATGAGGATGCTGTGTCCCTGAGTTACGGCACTGTGGGACCTTTCCGCGCGTCTCTGCCTTTCCCCCTCACACCCCACACCCACTTCTGAGACCCGCTCTGCCCCGGCTCGGTGTGTGAATCGCCAGAGCGTTGTCAAGAGGCTGATCAGTTTGGAAATCAGCAAATAAATACTTTAAAATGCATACAAATAGCAACTTTTTTCAATGCCAAGTGACGGTGTGGGAGAGGTGTTTGAGTGCAATTTTTTGGAAGTGAGCTGAAAACATTTTATTGGAGGGGGGAGAAAAAGAGAAGTTTTTTCCAAGGAGCACGTGGGTCTCACCTGCTCCTTTAATATTTATTTGCTAAACTAACTGCACTAAACCAACTAAACAAGCAAAACCGGCAAGTGATCAGGAGTTAATACTGAGCACACACTGCAGTGCCAGTGCAATCCACCTACCGACGACTGGCTGGTGTTTGCATGAGCAACCGCATGGTACAAATTCCCATGCTCTGGACCTCGTAGGGAAAGGTAACCGGTGCATTCTGCTTCACCAGACACCTTTCTCAACCATGGCCCTTAGGGGCTAGCTACTGTCATTGCGAGGTCCAGAAAACGAGCTCCTAAAAAGATTATCCCTATGAATAAAGCATCGGTGGGGTAAAACTCCGGGCTTCGTCTTTTTTTTTTGATTCCCCAGGGAGTAGTTGTATGGTCTCAAGTACAAATGTAGTGAGGTTTGGTTTGTTGGGTTTTTTTTTCCTCTTGCAAAGCACAATAAATTAATTCTCGACATACCGAGCACTTTTGTCTTTAGAAAAATAAATCTATCCACTAGATGCAGGTCAAGATCTTATTATTTGTTCACTCCAACTTGGATGTTTTCTTCTGTTGTACATTTCATTTTCTAGACAGACAAACCCCGCCCAGTTTTATGAAAAAAAAATGCATTTACAGCTTGGATATAAAATTGGAGTATTTTCTGGGCAATTCTGGCGGCTCACATGTCCTTCAAAAAGCTTTTGCATTTGAAACACAGGCAACTATTTTGCCAACAACCTCATAGCTGCAGTAGATTGCAGTTTTACTGATCATGCCACCTCTAAATAACTACAAATAAGTTCTATTTTACATTTATTTTCAATTTTTCATCAATAACATTGTCAGATGAAATCCAGAAAAGGATATGCTGCCTAAGGTCCTTCAACACATCATGTTTGATGGAAGGGTTATTGCTAATTTAAAAATGTTCTAGGAAGGGCTGCTTTTCTCTAGCCAAAGCTTCACTGCCTTTGCTACCCCCTTGCCCTAAAATCCACTGATGCAACTGCACATACCCTTAGTACAGAACACAGTTACACTCCAGCATTAAGTCTCCACATGGGGAGTTTTTCTTGGATTAAGATTTCGAAACTGAGCCCATAATAAGATATGCTATAAAACCTCAAACAGCCCTCCTCCCCCAGGGATATTTATCTTACACATTTAATTGCCCAGTAAAATAAATTCTGTATGTGTACACTTATATGGGAAGGATTTTGATCTGGTAATTTCAGTGTATCTTCTGATCTGTAGCAGCTTAGAATGACATCCTTGAAAACTGTGGAGAAGCAGAAACTGTGCCCTGCTAAATAATGCCTATTCAGCTGCTAAATATTTACACATAGGCAGGAATGAGCTTTCCTTGTAATGCTATCTCTTAACTCTAAATTAGCATTCAAGAAGAAAAACAAGTGCAAGTCATTTAAGCATAGGCCCAATCCCTGCTTCTGCTAAAGCAAATAACAGAGCTCCACTGACTTGCATGGAGCAGAGTGGGGCTCCTTCGTGTTACCTCCATGTCATATTAGCACTGTCATTTTTGTAATGACTTCCCTCTTACAGCACTCACTGCTGTGTAATAAGCTTCAACAAACCCTCGAGAAGTGCAGTGTTATTAGTTTATCTGCTTTACAGATAAGTAAACTGATGCAAGGGGAAGATAAGGAATTTCCCCAAGGTCTTGCAGCTGGTTTGCTTGAGATCAAGGGAAGGAAAGAAAACCAAGAAGAGGGACGGAATTAACCACCAGAACATGTCCCATAGCCAGGAAAGCTATGTGAAAAGGAGGAGCAGGCAACTGGAAACTCCATAAATCAGGCCATTTCCAGTCTGATAGCTGGAAATCAGCTACTCTGCTACTCTTTGGTGGTTAAGCTTGGGCACTCACATTTGAAACTCTGAGCTTCTCCAATGACACTTAGGTTTTGCATCCATCCTGGCATGACATGATATAATGGAAGTGGAATTTCATTTTCAGTGCATTGAATAAAACACCCTAATAAGACATGTTTAGAAAACAAAGCCTGGTATTTCCCACAGCAGAGTTTTAATAAAATCTACTTTGATATTTCTATGCTGACATTGGAACTGCTGTCTGCAAGGCATATATTTTAAAGTGTCAAATAATTACAATAAGACATATTACTGGAAAATTACTGTCGGAGGCTTTGAAATCCAAAGCAAAATTATTCTGCACAAAAAAAATCTCTTAAATGAATTTTTTTAAACAAGAAACTTCCAGAGCTCTAGTGCTTAATCTAGCCCAGCTTGTATGCAGCTGCAATACATTTAGCCTTTAACATCAACTCTAGCCATTGTCCTAGGACATGTCTACACCCCACGACACTTTATGGTATTAAAAGGATTGCTGTGTGGCTACAGCAACTTGTCACTAAGATATATCACTCAGGGGAGAGCAAGACAAAACAAAACCACTGAACAACATGGCTTTTTCCCCCCATGGCAGCCTATGCTATGGTTACAGTTTGCTTGGCTCAGTTGGGTTTATGTGGTGTTTCATACAAAATGTCCTGCCTGCCTGAGAACTATGGAGTAAAACTTGTGGAGGTGAGTGAAAGAGCAGGCTGTGCACTGGATAATCTGGTGTAATCGTTCCACACAGCCATTGGAGGAGCACCAACCCGCTACATGGGCAATCTAATTGCAGCCAGGGCTGATAAATAGCTCTTGCACCAGCCCCTCCCTCTGGCAAAGGGAAACGAGGGCGGGGTTGGAGGTTATGGCTGACAAGCACCCACATTACAGCTGTCCTGGGATTTTCACCTTGGTGTCCACTCCAGCAGCTGCAGGCACCACCACGCCAGGTTCAGCTCATGGGGACAAACTGACCAGACAGAGGTTTAGACATCATCTTCACACCCAGGAACACAAACACTTGGACCTGGACAAACAAACTTTTTATTCTCCAAAGCGTGGTATTACTATACTGCTACAATGGCAGTTTCCCAAAATAATCTGGGAACTTAATCCAGAACAAGTCTGAGGCCATGCTTGCAAGTGCCGTGCAAGAAGGACAAAGAGATGCTCCAGCCTCCCACGGGAATCAGAGCCCCCCACACACCGGGGCACATCCCACCTCTCCCCAGGAGAGCCTTGGGAGAGGCACAGAGTTACTAGCAGCCAGCAGCCTGTTTACACCGAGCAAGTGTAGGAGATTGCGAAGCCCTGGTGCGTTTGCAAGTGAAATCAGCCTTGAGCTGATGAGCTGCTCCCTTAACGCTGCTCCCTCCGGAGCGGGAGTGAAGCGTCCGACTGCACCGGCTGAGGAACCTGCCAGAGAGAAGCGATAAAGCAAAAAGGCTAAAGCTTGGGTTTCTTTTCCTAAGTCTTTGGCGCCCCTGTGTGTCTTCTTTTCGGGAAATTCAGCTGAAGAGCAACTCCAAGGTTTTCTCCCTTTAACCCAGCAACAGGAACACTGCACTCAAAACTAGGAGAGCTCTGCCAATGCTACCTAGTGGCCTGACTCTAATTTGAGCTGTGCCATTTCTACTCCTAACCTCTCCTCCTTCAGATACTGGAGGATTGCTGGAATTGCCTTCTTTGGCAACTTTATCCAAAGTGACTAATGTCCTTAGAACACCACTTCCTGGAGTCAGGACATTTATCACTGGCTTTTCTACATCCCTTTATCTCCCATTATATCTGAAGTCCAGACTGGAAAGAGCCTTAAAGACAACAGGTGAAAAAAAACCAACTATATGAGGTAACTTAAGCTATCAAAGTGTCAGATTTACGAACTAGATGGGCAATGCATGCAAAATGCTTGTCTATATCTCTGCATCAGGGTTGCACTACAATCAATTTTTGTTCAAAGGTAAAGGCACAGGTAGAGGAAATTTGACACAAAAAATTAGGGAAATCCTAAGATGAACTGTAAATATTTTTTTCTGTGAGGTAGTTGCCATTATTTACTCATTCCATGTCTTCAAAATAACTGTGACACAAAGGAATGAAGTAAGTGGCCTAAGGGTACAGGGATGTGGCAGGCAGCTGGACACAGAGGAAGGAAATCCAGCCAGCCTGAGTTCTGGCAAGATTTACTCTGTTGGAGGTCCTGGTACAAATGGGGTCTGCAGAAATAAGTCTCATAAGTCTTTGTCCTCTTTCCTGCCTTCCAGCTGTCAGTCTTTATTTCTAAACAAGTGAGAGATGGGCATGTCTGAGGGGTGTGGTGTTTATTTGGGGCTATTTAGAAAACATAAAAACACACACTCTGCAAAGTGTCACCGGAAAAAATATGGCGTGCAAACACAGGCAGGCTATCACTTGCCCCAGAGTCAGCATCACCTGCTTCACACTCAACCTGGCTAACCTGGAAAAGGCCCTCCTTTCCTGATACCCGTGCCTGCCTTCAGACAGATGGCCCCAGCTGTAGGCAATGTAGACATAGGCCTACCCTGGCTATATTTATGGGTGGGTGGTTACCCTGCCTTCATTTCCCACCTGCAGAGCTTATTACTCCTTTCACCAGATCTTCACTGTAGCCTTCCTTGTCAGAGGTAAATCTGCTCCCTAAGGCAATCACACCAGGGAAAATTATCCCAAAAGGTTTCTCCCACCTGCTTCCCCCCCTCATTTCTCTTTTTGCTTCTACCCTTCCTTTATACAGTATCAAGTTGCCCCACTAAAGTTTTTGGTGAGGCACTCTGCTGAATTCAGGTAGCCAGCCTAAAAATAACCCTGAAACAAAAATTAAGGCATTGCTTAATTCAGGGGACTTGTCCTGTGTTAGGACTTAGGTCATCTACCTTGATGCCAGTTCCCCTGCTGGATATTGGTATGCCTTAGCTGGTCTTGCATGCTGTGGGCTGCATTTCAAAACCAAAGGACAAGCTGCTATTTAATCTTCTTTCAGACCCATTAAGGAACCCAAGCTTTGCTGACAGTCTAGAGCTTATGTGGGACCTTCCCAAGAGAAAAAGCCTTTCCCCATGTTCCTGGGAATCCTACTCCTGGCAGCACAACCAGTGGGGTGATACCCCTTTGCTTACCTCAATTTTCTGCTCTCCCCTCACTCAGAAAAAGTGGTGCTCCTTTATTTTGCAAGGCTGGCAGCAGTGGTCACAGAAGCTGGTGGGTGAGTGTGAGGTCAAACTCATCCTGGGATCAGAGGAAATTGATTTGCAGTGCAGGAAAAGAGTTTCTATGGTTTTCCCCTATGACAGGGCCCATTGACTAAATAAGGGAGATATCCCACTTGGGAAGGAGCACAGCACAAACACTGCTCCTAAGGGCTGTAAGCCTCAAATGCCTGCACTAATGGGCAGCACCTAATGTGTTCGTTTGACCAGGTTTACAGGCTGTTGATTGTGCATAAGAATTTAGAGCATGAGCAAAAAATTGTCCCATAAATGGGCTGGCTGCATTTTAAACTAAATTAGCCCCAGAGTGAATGGCCTCCTCCACTGCATTACAGCATGACTGAGCCTGCACTGGGGATTGAGAGGGATTCATGTGACTGGTTAAGAGTAATGTTATTAAGATTATTATTGGGGGCTGGACCAGCCCCAATAGGAATGCAATTATTCAGGACCTTTGAGCTACAATTACGTGCGACAGAAGAAACCTGACTATGATGGCAGAGTATTTGGGCCTTTATGGCTAAGCAACTCACAAGCAGACAGGGCTTAGGGCTCTGACAGACGGGTTGTGGTGAAGCTTGCTGTACTGGTTGAAGATGTTTCCATCTCCAGCAGCTCACTCCAATAAAAAAGCTGGCACAAGGGAATTGGTTCCTCAGCCTCAGCTGCTCTTGGTAGGATCTCAGCACATCAGGCTGTGGTTTCACACCACGGAGAGTTCAATGACAATAGCAGCCTTAAGGGATTCACACCCTCTTCCTCAGACTCTTGACAACTTTTTGCCGACCTGCTGGACTGATTCAGTTTGTTACAGGAAAAGAAAAAAGAAAGAGGGAAGGATTACTGTTCCCTTTTTTTTTATGCAGACCAAGGCCTGAAGCCACTTACAGTCTGCTCGAATCTCTCCAGTCAGCTGAAGGCATAGCATGGGAACAGTCACCAAGTTGGAAAACAGGGCCTTACCTTAAGCTGCCGCCGAGGATGATTTTTTTTTCCTGCCTCCCTTTCATTCCTGTGCCCGGGAAGTGGTTTGCTTGCAGCGTCTGGGAGGACGGGAGCACTAGTGCTGACGGGCAATGTCTCCTGCCGGGACAGTGCCCGGCAAGCAAGGAGACACAAGGCATGGACGATATTGGAATGGAAGCAGCGTGGACAGCAGTGTTTGGAACAGCACGACATTTTGCTGATGTTTTCATCTCCGAGTTCGTCCCGGCCGGTTTACACGCGGCAGGAAAAAAACTACCCCTTTGTAATGGGTGACTACCTACAATTTATTGGAACCGAGCTGTTGCTAAACACATGGAGTAGCGATGTATTAACACATTGTAAAAGGCTGTTTGATCACCATGGGATTCCAGATGAGCTAACAACAGAAAATAAGCCATGATTCACAAATGACTCATTTCAGCATTTCTCTTTGATGCAGCAGTTCAAGCAAGCCCTGTCTATGCACATTCAAATGAGTTCACTGAATAGTCATTGAGCCCAGCCATGCCGCGCTTGCAAAGTCATTTTTTTTTTACAAAGTGTAAGTAGAGTTTTTAAGTATAAAAATTGGGCAATTTCTAGCAAGGCGCGCCAATGCATGACTCCAGTCACTCCTTCCGAAGCTTAAAATCTCGTCACCAAACATTAGTTTTCCGTGATTCGAGCCCTCCAAGTGCGGGGCCCCTCAGAAATCACACCCCGTGGTTCGGGCATCTTTCAGGTTTAAAATACAGCCAAGGGTCTGACGTCCAAGCGGGACACTCTTCCCAGGGGCTCCCCACGGCAGTGCCTTGTCCATACCCCGTCCGTCTGCCGGCGCTGCGAGCCGTCCTCCTCCGCCTCCTCCTCGCCCCGCTGCGGGCTGCGATCCTTTATCCAGCATTGCCATCCAGTGGCACCGGCGACAAACGACAGCCAGCTTGCGGATGGGAGCGGGGACCTTCTGCGCTTTAAGCGCTCTGTCCGGCGGGGATGGGGCTTGGCAGGCTGGCCCGCTCTCGGGCAGCAGCCTGATGGCTGGATGGAACAGGTCAGTCATTTATTGCCAGCCGGCTGTAACCAACCGGGACGTCGCGGAAAAGGCGGCGAGCATTTAACGTAGGCACTGACTGAAAGGTACCCGGCCCCTTTCAGAGAAAGCCTGCCAGTGGATCCTGCTTTTATTTGAAGTTTTCTGTTGTGCTCTGGTATGTTTTTGGTTTTGCGTTTTGGTTTTTTTTTTTATCTTGATGTAAATTCACAGTATTTTAACAGTCAGAAGTCTGCTTTAGTACTCCCCTATGGATTGCAAAACCGAGTAATTATAAATGGTCACTTAATGTACTCATCTAGCCATATTTCTTTTTCTTTTCTCTGAGATGTTGCTAGCCAGGTTGCTCCCCAAAACCTCAAGCATTATGTAACAGACACAGAAGACTATTGGCAAAAATTATCTGTGAAAATACGGGATCGTTCTTTTCCCAACAAGACTTGCAATGTTTATATTGACCTAGTCTTTGGAACACATCTATCACCCACCCTCTCTTCAGGGCACAGCCAGGTGCCATTTCTTGCTGCCCAGAGAGAAATTCTCTGAATCACAAGAGTTGCAAAGGAGCCATTGACAGCCATTTTTCACTACTATTTGAATGGCAGAAAACTGAAAACCAACTGCTTATGTTTAAATTATAACATTTATCATCAATCCTGGCAAATTGGAGAGGTACAAGATGACTGGAGCTTAGTCAATAAAAAGCCCATCCCCAAAAAGGCTTGGAAGGAGGGTTGGAGGAAATGCAGGCCTGTCAGCCTGTCCTTAGTGCTGGGAAAGGTTAGGGAACAGAACATCTTGGGTGCAAGATACATGGCACAGACAGGACAATCAGGGAGGGAATCAGGACTAGCTAACCTGGGTTTATGAAAGGCAGGTCCAGCTGGACCAGCCTGATATCCTTTTATGACCAGGTGATCTGCCTGGTGGATGAGGGAAAGGATGTTGATGCTATCTACCTGAACTTCTATGGCACAATTCTGGACAAGCTGGCAGCCCACAGCTTGCTAAGGGGCACTCTCTGCAGGGTAAAAACTGTCTGGATGGTCACCCACTGAGGTGGTGGATGGTGCCTAATCCCCTCGATGGCCTGTCACTGGCAGGGTCTCCCCCAGCTCAGTACTGGGGACAGTTCTGTTTAATATCTTTATCCACGACCTGGATGAGGGGGTTGAGTGTACCCCCAGTAAATTCGTGCATGACACTTAGTGCAGCAGCAGTGTTGATCTGCTGAAAGGCAGGAAGGCTTCGCAGAAGATCTGGACAGGCTGGACTGAAGGGTCAAGGCCAGTGAAATGAAGTTCAGCATGACCAGGTGCCAGGTCTTGCACTTTGGCCGCAGCCCCATGTGGCTCTACTGGATGGGGAACAGAAGAGGCTGGAAAGCTGCCCGCCAGAAAAGGACCTGGGGATGCTGATCAGTGGTGCCTGAGCATGAGCCAAAGTGTGGCCAGGAGGGCCAGTGCCATCCTGGCCTGTATCAGGGACAGTGTGACCAGCAGGAGCAGGGCAGGGATTGTCCTCAGCAGGGATTGACCTCAGCACTGGTGCGGCCACACCTGTAATTCTGCATTCAATTGTGGGCCCTTCACCACAAGGAAGACACTGAGGGGCTGGAGCTTGTCCAGACAAGGGCAGTGAAGATTAGAGAGTCACATGAGGAGCAGCTGAGGGATCTGGGGATGCTTAGCCTGGAGAAAAGGAGAGCCTGGGGTGACTCTATCACTCTTTACAACTATCTGAAAGGAGGCTGCAGTCAGGTGGATGTTGACCTCTTCTCCCAGTTAACAAGTGGCAGCTCAAGAGGAAATGACCTTAACTTAGATAAAATAGGCTCAGGTTGAACATCAGGAAGAATTTTTCCCCTGAAGAGGTGGTAAAGCATTGGAATACGTTGCCCAGGGAAGTGGTGGAGTCACCATCCCTAAAGTGTTCAAGAACTGACTGGATGTGGCACTTAGGGCTATGGTTTAGTTGGCGTGGTAGCGTTTGGTCAAAGGTTGGACTCAGTGATCTTGGAGGTCTTTTCCAACCTATTCTTTGAATATATAATTCTATGGTAAGTAGTGGCACAAGAGGAGTCAAAAGGACTGTTTACCTTTTACAAAATCTGGGTAAAAGGGACAGCACAGAGGTTACCCTGCAAATCCCAATGCAACTGCTGGCCCCGCATCACGAGGCAGGTCCTGCTGCCACAGCAGAGCTTATCACCACAGATCAGAAGGTGCTGGCTGGTGAACACCAGGGGCAGACTGCTTGGGGACACTGTGGTGGCCTGCAAAAGATTTGCCACAAGGAGCTGATAAACCCCCCAGGTGTCTGTGCAACTGAAACCAGGGTGGACTATGTGATACTCAAGACCAGGCAGCCAGCAGGAAGAGGACCACACTCCTGGTGTTCCCATGAAAGCAGTCAGGTCCCAGAAGAAACTGAGAACAAGCAGAAGCTTCAGCTAGCTCCCCAGAAGGCGATGTAGTTTTCCATACTGGAGTGGCAATAGTAGGACCGGCTGGAGGAAAAGGGAGTAAGAACTCACCTTTGCAAGAGAAAGGTAAGGCAGGGTGGCATCGGCAGACATGATGTGCTTTAAGACTCAATCAAATAGGATGTAAAACACCACAAATTTCATTCTGTACACACAGCAGCATCAGCAGAGCTTAGTCCCTGAGCAGGTTGGATATTAAATTGATCAAACTGGTAATGAAAGTGGGAATTGTTCCATCTCAGCTGACACAAGGCAGGTGACCTTATTAAAAAATATGCCAGTGTATTTAATGGGGTAGGGCAGTTTCTCAGGGAATTCATGATTAATGTGGCTATAACTCTGGAGATCCCATAGCTAATGCCCCTGGAAAAAGTCTTACTTCCGCCATGAGATGGCCCAGCTGAAATTTTTAATATGGCACTGTATGGATACAGTACTGTATGAATACAGGCATATAAATTCACCACTGTTTTCTGTCAGAGATGCCAAGTTACTCCAGAACTGCTGTATTGATTAGAGGACATGATGGCCTCATGCTGGACACAGCAATCTGGGGGTGTAAGAAACCTCAGAGCCTGCTGAGGGGTGCAATGTCTCTCTCTGAGGTCTGTTCAGGCTGACCACTAGGAGCAACTCAGACTCCCACACTGTTTAGTCACAACAGAAGCCACCATCCAAGACACTGAGCTCATGTAATGTCCTGAGCAAGACCTGACCTGGAGAAATCTCAGAAGCTACTGACAGCTAATGCCTGGAGCAGGGCAGTGTTTGCAGCTGAGGAGGTCTGTGTGTGTGAAAAGGGTCTGAGAGTGAGAAAAGCAATCATTTGTGCATCCCTGAGATGGAGCAGGAACTCAGGAGAGTCATAACATCCCAGACCAGGATTGTGTCCCCAGCAGGTGCTTTGGAAGAGCAAAGTAGAAGTGCAAGCAAATGTGGCACTTTTCCTGACACCCTTCCCAGCCTACAACCATTTGTAGACCAGGATCTTCTGAGAAGGATGTAACTGCCATGTATCCAGCTCTGTCATGAACTTGCCCAGATGTGTAACAGAGCCCACAGAGATGGAATAAACAGGGGCTTAGGGATAAAGCTGCCTGTTTTCTTCTGATTGCTATAGGTACAGGGAAAAGTGTATATTCTTTGCAAATAAAAAGTAGTATAGCAAAACCTAAACCTAAATAAAGGCTTAGGGTTCAGGTCAAGGAGCATTCTCAGTGTAAGAAACAGCCAAGAAGCTGTAAGTAGTTCCCAAACAGAAATTGAGCCAAACTGGAAGAAAAGAAACAAACACTTGCAGAATCTTGACTGCAGAGTATAATTGTAATTCAAAGCAGGATTCAGACATGCTGCAAAAAAAGGTTCCAGAAAGCACTGTGAAATAACCTGTCTCAGGACGGAAAACAGATGTTAGGAGACCAGCTGCCAGGTGTGTATAGTAACTGGGCAATCCAGTAAGAAAACCTTTGCCTGGGAGAAGCTGTTCAGCAGGAAAGGACCAGACAAGACAAGGCTGCTGCAGGAGCTGAGGAATGCAGTGTTGTGCAAGGCAGGAGATTTACAGCCGTTTTCTGGCCTCTTTGCCCCTTTATAACTGACTTGGAAACTTTCCAGTGACCCAGTGTGGGAAGACAAGGTTGTCCCAGCTTCACTAATGCTATCAGGGTCTGTCTTCAGGCCCATGGGGAATGGTGATTGCAGCCACTCCCCTTCCCGTAAGACAGCCGTAAAAGGTTTTTGTGTAAGCAATTGAACAAGGGACCAAAACATAAACATGAGCCTCCACCCTAAGCAAAAGCAAACAGGAAGGTGCTTGGCAATTTGAAAAACTCAGAATGAAGTTCCAGGTTTTTGCTGAGCAGTTTGGGGTGTGCACTCATCAACAGCTCCAGAAGGTAACAGGAAAAAGATGTGGAGATGATGTGAGAACTTGATAGAGCCTAAAGCAGGGCTCCTTCTAAAAAGGGTGATACAGGCTTCCATGTGTCTGTGGATAGCAAAGACAGGGGAAAAAAAAATTCCCCTGTGTTCATATTAGAACTGTGGTAACTTTTAGTGCAAGTTTGGGGTGAGGTAGAGAGCTCAGCAGCACAGGCTGCTTTGCCCAGGCTTCTGGTGAGGAGACCCTGGCACACAGCAAAGCCTCCAAAGGGAAAACAAGGAAACAGAAATTGAAAATCTTAGGCTAAATCTTAAGAAAAGACTTTGGGCTACAAATGGTGACTTTTCCACTGGTGGGAAGAAAACTGCAGCTGTGCAGCACTGGTGAACTTCCCTGACAGCCAGGGTTTGCACTTCTGCCAGTGGGTTCTCATTACCCACAAAGAACCTGGCAGGCTCCAACAGTCAAGGATGTCTAACATCATTTCCCCAGTAGACTTAGACTTGCAGTGCAGTGTGATGAGGTTGCTTTCAATCCTAAAGCCCTTTGGGAGGTTCCAGAGCCCCAAAAACCAGGTGGCACGCCACAGATGCTGATGGTGAGGAGAAAAATGCTTTCCCAAGGCAAGTCCTGGCTTGGTTCTACCTAAACCTACTGAAAAATCTTCTTAGGTAGGAAGACATTAAGGACAGCAGACACCTACTCTACAGCCCGCTGAAAAAGAATCTTGATAATTCAGTGAGGGGAAAAAAGATGGAGCAGTGATCAAGCTAATTTGTGTTACAATGAGAAAAGATATAAGATGTGAAATATCTGTCAATAGGTATACTGTTAGACTTAGCATTTATTAAATGATTTTTCTTTATGCTTAGGATGAATCGCAAATATCACAAATGTTTTTTCTCCATGAATGGTCCAGGACTATCCTGATTTTAACCGAACTGCAATGTTAATAGCAATTAGCAAAGATCATGAGCATATTTCTAAATGATGACAAACTCCTCTTGTTACCTTTGCTGAGTGTAACAGGATCCCCAGCCCAGCTACAACTAAGTTACAGTACTGTCATATAGACCATCAGAGGAAAGAAAGCTGGAAAAGACCTCGAAAATGACCAGGTCTGAACCAGTATGACCCGTAAAACTGCTGAAAAAGCTACGCCTAACCTGCCAATGAAAACCATCATCAGGAAATTTCCAGCCTCTCTAGACAATCTAATCCACATTTAACTGTTTATCACTACAAAGCTTCCATTATGTCTGATCTTCACCTCTTCTGATGCTATCTAAGATGATTAGTTCTTCTCCTATGCACAGAGAACAGAGAGAATCAGCTACTCCCTTCCTGTTTGAACCAGAATTTGCTTCTGGTTTACCTTTTTTACATATTTGAAGACTTCCTGCCCCCCCTCCCCTTTTTTTTCCTAATGCCATAATAAACATATATATTTTTTCAGTCATTCTTGACAGTAGGTGTTTTCTAGATCCCTACAAGTTCTCTGCTCATGTTGTACCTGGCAAAAAAATATATTGTCAGAATTAAGAGCATGATAATGCTACATATTTAGTGGAGACATTAAAAATAATAGCAGTGATCTGATCCATGTATTTGTTCTCTCTGACACAGCCAGTCACCTGTACCAGCACCCAGGGCAGTGGTACAGGGCTGTCAGACTTGCTTGGCAGAGCAGGTGACTCCCAACCTGCAAATGGAGTTGCTTCACTCCTCTGGCTTCTAACACACCTGCAGCTGGGAGCAGACCCCTGACCATGCAGATCCTAGGCTGCAGGGACGCTGCCCTGCCCTGACACCTCTCTGAGGGTCTAACACCATCGAGGGGAACCCCTTGGGTTCACACTCATAAAGCTAGCAAGTGCCCAAACGTTTGCAAAAGCCATTGTAAGCTGCCTTTGGACACTCCTCCAGGGCAAATGGTAGCTGCACATGTACATTTGTACTTTACTGTACACCCATGTGGATTTCAATCTGCAGGGTGAAAACAGATCCCTATCCATGCCTTGACTACACCAGTGTCAGCTATAAAATCTAGTCATATTTACAGAAGAAAACCAGCTAAAACCAGCTTCACCACCACAGCCTGCCTGTCCTCTATTAGGAGGTGTTTAATTATGTCTTGCTTTCCCTGTGCAGGAGGATAAATGAGCAGGGAAGAGGATGCCGTGCTGTTGCTCCTGAGCAGGTGATGAGGAGTAGTTTGCACAGAGGCGAGTACACGTCCCTGTTGGAAATTAATTGGAGGAGGGAGCTGTCGAGTGCTCTGCTTTGGAGCACTAGTAATCCTGATTTGCAAAATGTGCTCTGCTAAGAGGCTAGGCAGCTTACCTATTCCCTAAACCTTTGTACTGAGAGTCTGCTGCAAATGCAGACAAGCAGCAAAGCTCCTGCAGTGTGGGAGGCTCCGTGTCTGGAGCTGGAGACAGCAGCAAGACAAAGGCGGATGGGATGGATGCATTGTCTGGCCCCTGCTGTTTGTGCAGACAGATGTGCCCACTGACTGTGTGCAATTAGATTACTCGATGGCTTTGCTGGACCATGTGAGCTGAGCTAGCACTTGCCTCAATGTGTCATTCCATCTCTCCTCCTGTTTGCTGCCTGTGCTGCTGAGTTGTGACTGTCCGGTGTCAGTACGCCTGCCTGGGAACTCCTGCTTCAGGTAGGTTTGAGTTTTCTTCTCTTTTAGCAGTCAGATGATGGCTTCCTGGGAAGCGCAGGAATGGCAGGGACTGCTACGAGCAAGGAAAAAGGGAAGGCAGAGGAGTGATGTGAATAAATTTTGACTGGTTTTGTGCTCAGAGTCTGCTTTCGCTTCCCCTGTGCTGACAGCTTCCAGCCTTCCAGCTCAGACAGGGCATGTGAGTAAGGCACATGTTAGAGGAGACCCCTGCCAGGCAGGGCTGCTCCAAGGGGAGAGTTTTAGAGAGACCATGCACACTGTAGGACATCCCAAACCAACACAAGACCAAAGCAGTTTCGTCTCATTCAGTTCAGAAGGTGTGAGGGATGAAGAGATCCTTTACTTGGGCACAAAACAGCAATCTGTGGTTATGTGCACTTCCAAATCAGAAAAACCGCACTGAGCAAAAATTGTTTTCTCCCAACAGTCTCACTGTGAATTTAACAGTGGTGCCAGTTCAAACTGACAGCTTTGCATGAGAGGGCCAGGAAAAAGAACATCATCCCACAGATGGTTTTGTCCTTGCAACAGAATAAAAAATGCCAAGTGACTCCAAATAAACATGAAATGCATCACATTTGTTGCTACTGACTGAGGCCAAACAGGACCTCAAAACTAATGTGCAAAACCTGTGCACCTTGCTTTTTAATTAGCTAACAAATTAGCTGAAACCAATTACCTATATTTGTTAAGGCCAGGAGCAGTTTACTGAGTACTAACCCTATTCCTAAGATAATATACTCTTTATCTAGAAAGCTCTATTCCCATTCATTCACATGGAAGACATTTCAATCCCCATCCTACTGGGGAGTATGTTTCCACTACAGGAGCCACACCAAAAACTCCTCTCAGGCTAAAAGAAAATTGCTTCAATGCAGGTCCAGGGAACAACAGAAAGGAGTGGCACTGCAAATCCCAGCCAGCAGCTTGAGTTCTGCCAGCACAGAACCCTTTTACACAGCCTTTTTGTTAAATTGCATGGTAAATTCGATCATCTATTATTTTTTTGTCCCATAACACTGTTCTTGTACCTAAAATATGCAGAGGTCCAATACAATGTACAACAGAAGAAGCCAGGACCCTCATGATGTTTCCTCACACCTTGCTGATGATAGGTGCCATAATATAGTTCATATGTACATCTGGATTTGGCTGCTCCTTGCATTTGAACTTTGGATGAGTCTGTAAATCAGCAACACCAATACATGAAAACTACTTTTTCCATTGAGGTGGCTCATGTGGCTTATACATTTTTTTGTTTGTTTGTTTGACTGGCTTTGGTTTGGTTTTTTTATTTGTTTTTTTGGTTTGTGTGTTGACTTTTCCTGAGGTGGGGAGGGTTAGTTTGGTTACCAAGGATTTCACTTTAGTCAGAGCTATGTCAAGCTCTCATTGCATAAGCATGTTATACCAGATGCATGCCCAGTTCTTAGAAATACAAATGTCTCATCAGAAAGCCTAGGGTTAATTTGAATAGTTTAAATAGCAGGTTTTACTAACCCAGTTCCTTGTGATGGATGTATGTCTCTGACATATTTTATGAAAATCCTTTCACTAGGATTTTTCTCCTGAGAAGCTGAGAGGCCTCAGAAACGAAATGTAAACAATAACTATCTGATGGCTGTGGAATGTGGTCTGGAGATGGTTTACAACAGGTTGCGTGTGAATTGTTTTTAATTAATATCCAATGACAGCTAGCTGGGTTGGAATCTTAGCATCTGTCACAAGATTTTATTATTCATTCCTTTCTAGCCTTCTGATGTCTCCTTTCTCATTCTTTAGTATAGCTGTAGTATACCATTTTTTTAAATATAATATATATCATAAAATAATAAATCAGCTTTCTGAAACATGGAGTTTTCTCATCTCTTCCCTCATCCTGGGGACCCTCAAACACCCCCACAGATGTAAACCTGAAGCTCATCACAAGTCATCCATGACTCTTAGTAGAAACTGTCTGTTAGATTTCAAATTTGCAAATAAAAATATCACTGAAATAAGCAGATTTCTACACCAGGGCAAAAGAATTATCTTGCTTCTTATATGTGAGTTTTTGTGGCCTTACATGAGAAATGAAAAATAGTGAAGACAGAAATAAAGATGTGGAAGACGAATGAGTGGTTCTTCTTCATCCTGTGCTCTTTGGCTGGGAAATGGTATGTGTTGAACTGGGTTTCTGATTATTGACTTCTAGAAATTGTATTTATCCAGAATATCAAAGAGCAGAAAGGCCACAATAGCTTATATATATGCTTGATCTAGTAGTGCAATTGTCATTTAGACATACTGAAGTAGCATTTATTTCATGTTACAAGTCTTTCACAATTCAGAAGCAGTGATGACTGACACATTGGGGGGGGTTAAAAAAATCCTACAAGTTAAAAAAAAAGAATGGCATGAGGTAAACATGATGTTTTCCTGTCATAGGGAACATGCACAGAAATTTTAACAGCTATATGATACATGCAGGGCGAGTGGGGAGGAAGCAGTTAAGAACATACCCATACATTGAATATGGGGACACACTGAAATATGTGCCAGCTGCTCATTGGCAAGACAATAATTACTCAATATGTCTGTTTAATCTTCAGGGTGCTGTGGAGCAGATTCCATCTGCAAGTTGTTCTTCACTTACACTGCTTCTACATCAGTGATGACTGTGCAACTATTAATATTGAAAGTAAGGGCAGCAGCTGCACACTGCATCAGATGGATCCATGAGTCCTCCAGCAGGAAGCAAGCACAGCCATCAAAACAAGCTGTTGGTGGTGTCTGATGTTGTATTTTAAGACAGACTTTTTCTGAGGAGCAATGAATTACTCCTCTGTGCAACAGGCAGATATTGCCCTTTTGGTGTTCTGAGTCACAATGTTTCATTTCCATTTGTTTTCTACACTGTTAATTTGCGAGCACAAAAACTTCTTTGGAGGCTGAACTTCTCAGCAAGCTTGATTTTAGCAGAAGTCTGTAAAGCACTTGTTGAGGAAAAGGCGTCCTTCTGAAGGAAAATGCCATTCAGAGAACCCAACTGCACAGAGTACATCACACAGAACCACCGCATCACCTGTGCCCTCGCAGCTGAGGAGGCCGCCTGCACCCTTCCTACCTCATGACATTGCACAAAGAGTCTGAGACCTTCAAGCTTTTCTTCAGGGAGCTGTTCATGCTCCAGAATGTCTACCATGTTCATGTGGATGTTATTCAAGGAGCCAATTCCCTTCCAGCAGGCAGCACAGCTTTCTCAGCGCCTCTCTCATTTCCTGGGCAAAGAGGGTGGTCTGGGACAGCACCTCCCACCCGTGGGCTGACCTCCACTGCATGAGAGACCTGCTTGGCCTTGGCTGTGCCCTAGTGCTATCTGCTCAACATCTGTGGTCAGGACCTCTCCTTGAAGCACAACAGGGAAATTATCCAGCTGCTGAAGAACCTTGAGGGCAAGGACATCACACCCAGGATGCTGCCACCTCCCCATGTCACCACCTGCACCAAATATGTGGGCAGGGAGCAATTTTACTCTTCTTTCATGCTGTGGACATTTTTGTGCAGATGTCCATCTGACCATCTGTTTTGGCTCTGTGTCCATGGCCATCACCTGGCTCTTTGTGGGGTTTGTGCTGCAGAACGAGCGTGTTCTCCATCTGCTGGTGTGGCCCAAGGACACCAACAGCCCTGAGGGGCACTTCTGGGTGATGCCCTGCAGGATCCCAGGTGAGTATGATTTCTTCCACTTGTTTTTCCTGTAGATAGACACTTTTGTGCCTGTTTCACACATGGACAAAGCTGGAGAGGGACTTCTTACAAGAGTATGCAGTGATAGGATGCGGGGAATGACCTTAAATTTAAAAAGGGTGGGTTTGGATTACAGGTAAGGAAGAAGTTCTTTGCTGTGGTGGTGATGTGGCAAAGGAACAGGCTGCCCAGAGAAGTGATGAATGGCTCATCCCGGGCAGTGTTCAAGGCCAGCAGGATGGGGCTTTGAGGAACCTGGTCAAGTGGAAAGTGTCCCTGCCCATGGAAAGGGGTTTGGAACTACAAAATCTTTAAGATCTTTTTCCAACCTAAACCATTTTATGATTCTATTTCATAGGTGCACATGCAGAAGCGTTATCTGAAATTGATTTTGTCAAAATCTAGATGAAAAATTGAATTCTTAGATAAGGCTGATCTATCAAATAATCTTACTGACCCTTTTTGAGCATTGAGGGAAAGGTGACTGTGCTGTCCAGAATGTGAGCTACTGTTGCATGACTGAGCAGAAAGATGCCTGAGGATCTAAGTCCAAACAGAAATCCTTGGACATTTCAGCTGATTCACCTGTAAAATCTGAGATGATGAAAAGAGAAGTAATAAAAATTAAAATATGCCATCTATGCAAGCATTGTAGTGAAGAAATTTTGTAGGAGATGTTCATTCTGATTTCGGAATTTCTATTTCTCAACAAATTGAAGTCAATTCCCCTCATGAAATCTGAATTCAGGCTGGAGCTGACTTCTAGTCTTCACATGCTTTTCTGTGGACCACACACAGCAGCTCTCCCATAGTTATAAAAAACCCACATTTTTTAAAACTCATAACCACTGCCTAAGCTTTATTGTACAAGGTCAAGAATTTATGCAGAAAAGCAGAATAAGAACCAGTATTTTCATCTTTACAGTGTGTATTTACTATTACTTTCTTTTTTTCTTTACTGTGTGTATTTTCTCATGCTTCTTTGCATGACTGGGGAAGGGTTGGAAGATGAGCAGGATTTCACCCTCGTGCATGCTGCTTTTAGAAGCATCTGGTAGGACTCCACTACTCCCAGATGCCTAGAGCTTCCCAGCAGCCCAAAGCAGGGATATGAGGAATAGAAGCACAGGTAAAATTTTTTCTCCTGTCTTTTTCTTTCTTTCCACCTTTTCCCTACTGTAACTTGTGGGAAATAAACATAGGGAGAGTAACAAAGAGCACATTAACTTTCAAATTATCTCATAACTTTATGAACATAGTGCATGCTCTTCTGGTAACTGTATTTTGTGACTGGCCTGCTCAAGAAGCACAAGCGACTACTGATTGAGATATTTGTAGAATAATTATGAGCATGTATTATTTGTAGCTAGATCACTTTTCCAGGAAGCTGGTTGCTGTGATCTTATTACAGTCCATTGCCTCAGAAGCCATAAACCTGGGACCAGATATATTCTCCACAGTCAGAAAGCTTTAGGTGGTTGACATTTGTTGTACTGCACTGTGTAGCTCACACAGCCTAAATATTTAATTGTAATTTCCATGATAATCCCTATATGTTTTCCAGTATGGCCATAACATTTTTTTTTGTGATTGTTCTTTTTGTGTCTGAAAGATGAAACTTTCCCACAGCACATACGTTTGTTTCCTCTTCCTTTTTTTCCCTTGCCATCACATTAGATTGCCTGTCCAAAAGTGGCCACGTGGCTCTGACAGATGTGCTCAGAGGCTGTGGTTGCACAGGATTTTGAACCCAAACTTAAAAGGATAACACTCAGTCAGACACTCACCTGAATGTATCCAAGTCAGATCCATGAGTGCTGGGCAATTCTGGGGTGAGAAGTCATCCCTCAGTGTGTGGGATGTTAGCCTGGGACTCAGTTCCAGGCTCTAACAAAAAACTTCTGTCCAAGTTTGACCAAGCCACTTTCTTTAAGTTTCCAGGTACATCACAGGGAGATAATGATTTCAGGACGGTGGTCCAGCTGTTAGAACAAAAAGGTGCAGGCCTCAGGCAAGCAGAGGAGTCATTTAAGGACCAGTTTGGATGGATAGCATACCATGAAAGAGCTAAACCAAACAGTTATTTGCAGTATCAGTATCAGCCATGATAATCTCAGTTCAGATAAAAGATAAAACAAGACTTGCCCACAAATCTTAAAATAGCATGCCTGTTGCCTAGAGTCATGTAATGAAGACCAAGACTTTTTCTTACCCCCTTAAAGGCTAAAGATTTTCAATCCTATTCAGCTGGTTTTCAAGTAACAGCCTTAACTTATCTTTGGTATTTATCTCAGGCTGCTTATCTTGCACATGACTCCTGCATGACAGAAAATTCTTGAAAGTCACCTTTCATATAAGAAAGAGAAGCATGGGGGAATTAAGAGAAAGTATTTCTAAGGTATGTAGGTCTGAAATGGCCCTTAATGACTTTCCCCAGGACTCTGGAGAAGCACGCACCACCACAATGCAGGTCAGTGGCCACGTCCCAGCAGTGTTACCACTCGTATACCTTTCCTCCCTCTAAAAAAAAATAAAAAAAAGAAAAAAGAAAAAAAGCATAAAGTGGGTTGTGATGGCCATGGGAGAGGTGTGCATCCGTAGGCCATGCTATTGAGCCCCTTTACTTCTTCCAGGCCAAATTCCTGCCCTCACTTTCGTGCAATATAGTCACAGCATATGGACGATTTGGGACACAAGCAGTCTCCGTGCAAACATTCCCTCAGGGTATGCAGGGGTGTGTCCATTGACATCCATCTCTGCTGATCACCAGCAATTTATGCCTTGCTCAAGTGGGAAAATAAAGGTCACAAGAAGTAATAGCAGCACTTCTCATTCAGAGACGCCAGCATGCTTTTACAAGGGAGATCAGTGCTTTTATTTTCCACTCACTGAAGCGGGCAGAAAAGGGTGAGATGATACTCCCAGTGTCTTAAAGCAGACCACTAATTCTGTTTGTGGGTGGAGTGTTAAACCACTCCTAGACTTTGAAAGTATATCTGCATCATCCAGATGTCAATTCCTCAGTTGGGAGCTGAATGGTATACAGAAAAATAAGAAAAATAAGAAAAATGGCTACAGGTATGTCTCCAGTAGTTGCAGTAGGATCACAAGGGAGATGGGAGTTGTCCTTCACTGCAGTTTTTCTGATGCAGCAGCCTTATGTCCCAAAAAAAGCTGTTAGCTGTCAAACAACACCTCATTCACACCCCTTGGATGTAAGTGTGAGGTAAAAGAGAAATACCAGAAGTTTCTGAGTAGCACTGCTAGTATATTAATCTACAACATTAGACATTTCCTTATTTTTAAGTTTTTACATGGCCAGTTGCTTAAACAGACAGACCTGTGGTTTTTTTTCAGGTGCTTTAGCTTGCACTGAACTTTTCACCACAGCAACTTAATAATTCAAAATAATTTTGGTACCTGTCCATCCCACTGTCATTTGTAGACGGGCTCTTGGAAAACAACCTTCCCTGCAACGCACACGTCATTCTAATATACACTAATGTGGCTCTGTTCTGCCTGGGATAATTGTTCATTTTCCTTAGCTTAGTCCCCACCCTTCAAAAGTCAGACAGACAGAGACACACAGGTTTTTTAAATATGATTCCAGACAGTGATGCTGGTTGAATAAGCCATGCTCTAGAAAAAAGGGATTTTGTACCTATGTCTTCATCATTACTCATATAACTAATGCTCGTTCTTTTGTTCCTATTCTCCATTATTTTAATGAGACTTCCTGATTGAGCAAGAACTTCTCATAGGAATAAAGTATTAAAAAAATAGGGATTTTCCTGTGACTGTTTTTGAGTCTCATGCCCATGAAGTTGTTGTAATCTCACCATCAAAACCTTCATCTTTTGAAAAACCTGCTGAAGGGAAAGTGTTGCAACACTATTGCAGCAATCACAAAAACACCTTAATTGCAGAAATTCTGAAAAATTACTTTTGTCCTCTAGCCCCCATGCAGATATTATAGTTCACCTGAGAAGATAAAACTTAAAGCAGGCTCTGGTCTATATGCAATTAACAGTCATTGGAATTTAAGTACTGCAAAGGAATAATCCTTTTTTTCACAACCAATTGTTTGCCTCTCACTGAAACAGCACTTAGTGATGATGGGATAAGGATGGGTATGTCTTCAGTAAGACTTGTTGGAAAAGCACAGCTACTAAATGGGCTTGTGCTCCTTCACTTGGTTCTCCTTTACCTTTCAACTATCAGACATTGGTGTAAGAGGCTTCAAAGAACATAGCTCCTTGAAGAGCAGTATTAGATGAGAGTAATTTAAGGAAGATTTGTTTTTCTCTCTAAACAACAACATCAGGTAATGTCTGTGATAACTCATGCATGTAACTAATGAAACTTCAGTCCAGCAGTAACAGACTTTTCTTGATATTCCCACATGCTGAGTTGCCAACAGCGCTGGGTTTTTTTAGGGGGAAGATTCAACCAGACCACTTGAACCTATCTCCTCCTTTCACCTATGAGCAAATTCATCTGACCACACCTAAAGCTGTGTTGCACACATCTGGGATGTGTGTGTGTTGAAATACAAGCCCTGATGCCAGCACACAGGGTAGAAATTGGCAGAACTGTGCCTAAATGGGTGCTGGGGTGGGCCCTAGCAGCTCCTGCAGAGCAGCTCTCCTCTTGCCTGTCCTTGGCATCCAGCATGTTCCCACAAGTCCAGCTCACTCCCACTGGGAGAAGCAAGTGTTTCCTGAACCACCCTCTAGAAATCAGCTCCTCAAAACCAGGATCCCATACACACTAGAATTAGTTTATGGGTCAAAAACAGCACAGAAAAGCTTCCTCCAAAACATACCAGAGGAAGCTACTAGAAGTGAGACTTTTCCTTATTATCCATCAGATGTTTAAACACGGGAGTGCAGTTTAACACTCTTATGACTGTCAGCAGCCTAACAGCTCAAGAAGATGGCATGCATTGCCTTAAATCAGAACACTTTGTTTTAAATAAGCTTCTTGCTTTTTTCTGAGTTTCTATTCTTTCTTTACAGCTTCTGAGGTCTGCTTTGAAGCTCAACAATCTTTATTTTAGTTAAAACTTCACCCCACCACACACACACTTTTGCTTTTGCATACACCACTGAAATGAAAATTGCTGTGGGCAAAATATGAAATTGAGCCTTTGTACATATTTAAGGAGGAGTGTTGGTTTTCTTTTTCCTCCATTGTCGCAAATTCATCTTGAAAGAAAATCTTTTCTTCTGAGGAATGCCCCCCTCCCCCCCATCTTTACCAGCTATCTCCCTTCCCTGGTCAGGTGACATAACTTGTCTTGCTGGGCAAACAAGAAAACAGACAAACCAGAATTCCAGAGCAAATCATTCTTGCGTGCCATCTTATGCACCTGGTCAGACAAATTCCTGTTGCTGTACAGGGCTAAGAGGTGACCCTTTCCATCCTACCCACAACTGCTCATCAGCTTCTCTCCATCTTCCTAAGCACTGGATTGAGGCTGGATTGTGGACGGTGGGGAGACTGCCTTTGCCTGTAGTGGGAGGTGGCTTGTGGTATTGGTTTCAGGAATGGGATCCTGCAGGAGCTGCTGGCCAGTGCAGGGGTGTGCCAAGGTTGGCAGTGTGGGCACTGTGATGCAGGTGGATGAAGGGCCTGGTGGTGGCCACCTGGGTGCTGCTGGTCACTGCTGTGCTGCTGAGGCACACTGGGGGCAAGTGGTGGCACTGGGGGGTCTCTGAAGACCACAGGGCTGGAGTGGGCACATGGCACACTGCTGGCAAGGCAGGCACCCTGCCTGAGGGGCAGGCAGCACTGGGCACAGGCCTGCCAATTGTAAGTGTCCTGCAGCCCACCTATATGTGACCCACCTCAAGCCCTGCATGTTTCCCAAATATAAATATATGGCTCCAGTGCCCAGGAAAAGTTACTGCTGATTTAAATCATGTCTTGCAGAATAATATTCCCAAGGATGGGAACAGTTCAGGAAGATTTCTAAAGAGCAAACTCCTGTGCATCAGCTTGTGAAGTGCAGGAGAAAAGCTTGGATCAGTTGGTGGCACAGGAGTGTGAAGAAATTGTCCCTTTGCCTAGGGAGAAATGCTGAAGGGGAAGCACAGGCTGTTTCAGGGGGCTGGTGGAGATTAGCCTGTTGGTAGATAGGTTTGACCCTGGAATCACAAGCATGGCATTTGGAAAGTCAAGGCCAATCAGGCAGCCTTTTATGCTGCAAGATTTCCAGCCTCATGTTGGTTTAAGTGTGCATGTTACAGAAATGGGGGTGCAGTGGCTCATGTGTAAGCTGCCTGTGTTTGTCTTCATAATCTGTGGTGGTGATGCAAGGAGGAAAGGGAAGGGAAGATGCAAGGCTGCCTCTTGGAGTCAACACATGCAGAACAGCTCGCACTGGAATTGTAATGGCAAAAAAACTAAGGTCTTAGTGGGGATGTTGCCTTTGGGGTTGTGTTGTCTTTGTCCTGTGAGAGGTCCAGGCTCTGAAGCAACACTTTTCCTTCCTCCCAACCCCCACCACTAAGAAAAGGCATGAAATTAAAGGCAACAGAGGAGCTGACACATCTCTTTTGTGGCTGTCTCCACACCTGAGCAGTACAGTGCTGCTGGTGGCTGCTCTTAAGACCTGGTGGCAGCAAACTTGTTTCCAGAGCAGTGCTCAGTATTGCTGCCCAAGAGGTGGCTCTTTCCTATCCCTAGTCTTCAAGGACAGAACTCTGCTAACCATGATGGAATGAGAGAAAAGAGGTGAACAAAAGTAGAGTGAGCAGCTCATGACAAAATTTATTTTAACTTTCATAAGCAGTGCCACTTCTCAGACAAACGGTTTTTTTAAGAACAGCACCCCAGGAAAATTCTGAATCTAAAATCGGTCACTCAAGCAATTATTTAAAGAAAAATATGTATAAATTAATTTTTTCCCCCATATTGAGCTACACTTTACCCTACTTTTTAATGAACTTACAAAGATGCCTGATTTCCTCAATTTGGGAGACGGTGAATAATGTGAAGTCAGTAGTTTGTATTCCTGGAAGACAGTGCCTTCCAGTATTTCTGTGGATGTCCTCGGGTCATTCCTGTTTTGTCAGATATCTTTCTGCTTTGCCATTGTATCAGCATTTTCCAAAATTTCCCCCACACTACATTTATTGCCATCTGTTATGAACAGATTTTTAATTGGGATGGTAATGCACATCCCAGGCTATTTAAAGCATTTATTCCCTGCCATCACTGTCCCTTTTTCTCTTTCATAAAGTGTTATCTTTACCTTAATGCTTTCTGTGAAAAAGTAATATTTCTCTGAATTTTCCCTGGGACAAAACCACACTTTTTGGCATGTTGCTTTATTTGGTAAATGCAATATACAGAAGGGGAGAAATAAAGCTGTTAAGTTCTGGTTATAGCTGACACACACAGCTGTTTATGGCAAAGTGCTATTGTAGCTCTGCAGTTGGATCATACAGCTTTTTTTGCATTTGTTTTAAAGCCATGAGTCAGTCTTTGTGGCATGGCACTTGATATGAGTGACATTCCTCAGGGGCTGGTATTGGAACTGGCACTGTTTAACATCTCTGTCAGTGGCAGGGACAGTGGGATTGAGTGCACCCTCAGCAAATCTGCTGCTGACACCAAGCTTTGGGGTGCAGTCAGCATGCTGGAGGGAAGGGATGCCATCCAGAGGGCCTGGACAGGCTGGAGAGGTGGGACTGTGCAAACCCCATGGAGTTCAACAAGGCCAACTTCAAGGTCTCACATGTGGGTTGGGGCAACCCCCAAGGACAAATACAGGCTGGGGGAGAATGGATTGAGAGCAGCCCTGAGGAGAAGGACTTGGATATTGATTGCTCAGCAAGACCCAGCAGTGTGTGCCTGGAGCCCAAAAAGCCAAATGTATCCCGGGCTGCATCCAAAGCAGTGTGGCCAGCAGGCTGGGAGAGGTGGTACTTCTCTCTACTCTACCCTCGTGAGAACCTGCTGGGAGTGCTGCATCCAGCTCTGGGTCCCTCATGAGGGGGACCCATGAGGGGGAAAACATGAGGAGGACATGGACCTGCTGGAGCAAGGCCAGAGGAGAACTATAAGGATGATCAAAGTCTGGAGCACCTGTCCTATGAAGATAGGCTGAGAGAGCTGTGGTTGTTCATCCTGGAGGAAAGGAGGCTCTCAGGTGACCTTAGAGCATCTTTCCAGTACCTAAAGATAGCCTGTAAGAGAGCTGGAGAGGGACCTGTTACAGCACCATGTAGGAATAAGACATGGGGGAATGGATTTATACCATTAGAGGATGGCTTTAGATTGGATATATGGAAGAAATTCTTTACTGTGAGGGTGGTGAAGGACTGGACAGGTTGTCCAGAGGAGCTGTGGACTGAAAGTGTTCAAGACCAGGTTGGATGGGACTTTGAACAACCTGGGCTAGTAGAAGGTTTTTTTAGAGACAAGTAGAAGCTGATAATTAGTAACAAGCAGAGCATAAACTCTAACCTGTTTATATCCTGGATAGGTCCTGTGATCTGCCTAAATCTGTATCTCTTACTATATAATATCATAGCCTGTAATTGAGTTTTAATAACTCCTTTGAATTATATCATGCCTGAATTTGTTCTGTTAGTCTCTTTCCTTAAACCAACCAACAAATAAACAAACAAATAAACAACAAAAACCAATGCAAAAATCCAGTACTTACTACTAAATTCATGTGAAGGTACTATGTGTTAGTGTTCAAATAGCACTTGGAGGGCAGTGCTGGTTGGGAAGGTTACATGAATGATCATGTGCAGTACCATACTGAGGCTGCTGCAGAAGAGGGATTTTATTTCTCACATGAAACCTTCAGGTCTTTTGTGTTGACATCTTGTCTGAGTCATGACAGCTGCTCTCAGCGAAGAAACTTGACAACCATGTTAGCAGCCAGGCATTTGTTGATGTGTATTCCAAAGCATTTTACCCCAGTTTTGTGGAGAAAGATCTCAGAGAGGGCACATAAACCTGAACACAAAGCTCTTAAAAGGACTAACTATTTGATTTTCTGTTACCTAGTTTCAGAAGTCCCAGGATCCATGGCCAGCACATGATGGGGAGGTGGAAGTGGTGAAGTGGATTGATATGGAAGAGAGCCATGGAGGTTGTCATGGTAATGTGTACATTTTTCTCCATTTTTTCTTCCTGTACTAGCAACAAATATTTGATTTCAAGAATCATTAATCCATAACATAATTATGTGTATCAATGAGAAAAATAAATTGAGAACTTCAGTCAGCTTCAATGACAACAATTTCACATCAACACAACTATATTGAAACCAGTGAAAATACACAAAAAGCATCCAGAATTATTTTGTGGAAAATCTAGTGTGGATAAAAGTATTGGTTTCTCTTCACTGACAGAGGAAATTCAACTGGTATTTTCAGGTGACAACACCCCAGCCTACAATGTCACTGAAAGCAGTCAAGAGAATAGCAGTAGCAATCTTAATTTCTGCTATGTCAGAGCATAAACTCGTGAGACAGGACTTTTAGAGATATTCTGTAAATGCAGCTTGGGTTGGGTTGTTTCACACTGCCTGCAAATCACTTGACACTTGGAGGCCAAAGTATGAGAGATCCAAAAGGAGACACCCAGGCAAAGCTCCTCTTGCAGCTGCAGGAGCTTTCCATTTTTGTCATTTTTAATGGGATATTTTCTAGCTCCAGCTTTGTCTTGCTACCCTGTCATTGCTATCTTTTTCTACAAAAATACAAACACAGCCATGCATTCCTGACAATTTTTGTGTCTAAATGACAAGTGTAATGGATCACAATCAGCAAGATCTTAAACACAGGAATACAACTTCTGGCTATACATATAGATATGGTTCTGTCAAATATACTGATATTTACCACAGAGAATAACAGAAAACTACTGGAAATGGAATAAAGATGCTGCATTTCCCAGATCATACCTGTTATTTGAATATCTGTTGGGACAAGGTTTGTAAGAGCAAACAGGATCTTTTACTAGATCAGTGTGCCTGGTTAAAAAAATCAGATAGTGTTTCTGGCACAGGAGTCCACATCTGAGAAACAGGGGCTTGCATATTTGTCTAACTTGGCTGACTAACTGAACTGGGAAAAAAAATTAAAAATAATTATTTATGTGCAGATTTTGGTTCATCAGTGTCCATAGACCATCCTGTGTAAGGACACAGATGGAGAGATGGAAAGTGGGAAGATAAGTATTTTCAGGACTGAAAAAGCAGTAACCAAGCTTTGGCAATAATGTAGTATTTCTGTTTTGTACCTTGATGTGGCATAAGATTTCTTAAGACTTCTTCCCAAGTGTATTCACTTTTGCGGCATACAGTGGTTGACCCAAACACAGCCTTGGGTTCGGTAGATCACGGCCCCACTTGAATTCCACAGTAACAGCCACTAGAGGGAGGCCATCCAACGTCTGAGCAGATTGTCCCTTCAAACTCTTGGTAAAGTGCACAAAATCTCAACTGACCTGGTATGCTGCAGAGAAAAAATAAAAAAAAAAAAAAAAAAAAGAAAGAAAAAAAAATGGGGCTTGGGGATATTTTAGTGTGGCAAACGAAGAAAAAAGTCATGGTTATCAGTCATCATGTCCTAAAAAATAAAGCAAGGAAGCAAACCTATGGATGCTTATTCCTCTAGCTGTTGTGGCTGTGTTCACATGGCGTGTTAGCAGCACTGTTGAGTGACCCAGTCAGCTGCACAAAAGCGGTAGAAATTGGGATGCCTGAATCTAGGGAGACTGTGTGCTGCTCTCCTGCCTTTCTTCTGAGCAAGCAGCGATGGCCCAAAGAATAACTCTTGAAAAACAGCAGCTTACCACCAACTTTATGAAAACATTGCTGATTTCAGGGTCTTTTAACAAACTGGATTGCAAACTGCAGCAGTTCTGTAACAGGAACACAAGACATTTAGATGTCCTGGAGGGTGGCTGGTAAGCTGCAGGGAAGGTTCTGAAGAGACAGGATCTGCCTCAGTCAGCTTGTTCTGCTTTTAAAGCTGTCAACACCTAATGATGAAGATTCCGGCAGAGAGGCACCAAAAGTTTACCTCCAGAGAAGAAATTCTGTTTAGTATTTTGAAGAAGGGAGAAGAGGGCTTTGCTATCTTGCTGTCATGGAGGAAGCTAAAGAGGGAAGTATTGCAGAGTGAGTAATTATTTCAAATAGGGGGTTTTAGGAATGTCTAGAGACTTAAGAACTTAAGAGAGGTCTGGGACCAGTCCATCCCCTCCTTGGTCTAACAAGCTGAATATCTCCCAAACTGAAAAAATCCCAAATAAAATAAAGCTGTGCTGAGCATTTTTGTGAATATTTAAAGTAGCCCAGAGTACAAATAACAGGTGAATAGCAAAATGTCAACAGCAGAAGCAATGAGCTTGGCAGTTTGAAATTGATGGATATAATGGCATGTAGCACTCTGAACCTGAAGAAATACAGATATTTTATGGGTATACAGATACATTCTGCGTTAAATTACCTATTCAAGTAAGAATCCCGAAAAACATCACAGATTTCTGTCCATTTAAGATTATTTAAGTTTTGTTGGGTTTTTTAAGATTTGTTTTCATGAATGCTACTCCAGGTTATGCTTTTCTGTGAGTAAATCAATCTGGTTTCACTGTGTGACTGATTTTTGAGTGCCACACCTGCCTCATCAGTCTCTTTTTTTATAGAAAGAACAATACAGTTATTCACTGTAGAAGAGACAAAACAATGATTTCTGGCAGCCACACTGAAGAAGTTCATCGAAACCAGTGAGACCTTACCATACTGGTGTTAATTTGAAATAGCAGTCAAAGACAGGGGAAGATGAAAAACTGAAGGGGGTGTCTGGTAGGAAGGATGTTAAGGAAGGTGAGACTCCCCTGCGCAACAGTGACAGCAGTGATTGAGTTCAGCAGCTATGGTGCACCTCTGCAGAGGGAGCTTGGGCTCCTGTACCTGTATCTCCTACGTGTTCTATAAATATGGGAGAGCAAAAAAAAAAAAAACAAACAAAAACCAAAACCCGAACACAACAAAAAACCAAAACCACTGCCCAGATGTTTGCCAAAGTATTCAACTTCACTTAAGTAATGAAAGCAATGTGTATGTAGAATCATAATATTATAGAATGGTTTCTGTTAGAAGGGACCCTAAAGATCATCTAGTTCCAAAATCCCTGCAATGGGCAGGAATGTCATTCACTAGATCAGGCCCCCACCCAGCCTGACCTGGAACACTTCCAGGGGCACCCACAGATGCAGAACAAGGAAAAATCCAAGAACACTTTAGTTTGCAGTCTGGCTTGGTTTTCTCTCTTGCATATTGCATTCCTCTGTTGGCTGTATTAATTCCTCTGCCCTATCCTTCAAACCTTGTCTCACCTAATTTGTGAGCACACAGCTACCACAAACCCATCATTCTGAAAGCCACAAATGCAAGGCTGAAGCATTGGCACCCATGAATAAATCATAGCATAGCCACAAGAAGCATAAAACTGAAGCAGCCAGAAGGATTGTCTGCTCACTGGCTTCTGAGTCAGTCACTGGTTTCTAATTCAGTTAAAGCATCAAGGATTCTGATTTATGTGAGCTGTGAGGTCAGCAGTGGCATCAGCAGCACCAAACAATTAATGAAAGCGCTGCAAATATAATGAAGGATGGTCTCAAAATCACGGTAAGGTGTTCCATCGCGATGTGCAGGAATAGATCAACACCCTCAGCTTTCACCAGGAACCAGCCTCTGATCATACAAACATCTAATTAACAGCTTGACATAATGCTTAAAAAAAGTTTTACTGGCATTACTCCACAGCAGAGGGGCACTTTTGATGACCCTCTGCAAATCATTCTCAATAGATTTAAACAAAGACCAATTTTCTTTGCTCCAGATTCACAGTATCACCCTCTAGCTATGGCTTTGCTTTCCATCTCCGTCCTCTCCCCACTCTAGGAATCCAGGGAAGATTCAGAACCTTGGTAACAGAGAGCCATCCAAGAAAAGGTCTTTGCCTAGCAAATCCTGCTGTCTCATGGCTGGTGGCTGCCAGCACGGTGGTGGTTTGCTATGTGGGCATGAAGGCTCATTCAGAAGAATGATTAACAATTGGCTAGTGTGTGAATGTCATTTTTGTGAGCGGCACCTGAAGAGGCTGGAAACAGGCTTTAGAAATAGGCCTAGAAACAGGCACTCAAGGCAGAACAATGGCATTAAGTAGGTAACACCAAACTTTTCTACCTGATTTGATTAGGTGCTCAAACGAAAATGGAGGGAGCTGCACCTGTGGACTGATTAGCGTGAGAAGTGAGTGATACAACTAGCAGATAGACAAGGGGTCAAGTAGTAATTTTAAGAAAGTTATGTTACCATGAATGCTTCTGCCTTACTTTGTTAAAATGTATAAATAGTGCAATCAGTTTGTTAAAATGTATACATAGTATAAAGTATTGATGACAAGTGAGCGGACCAAGCTCGCTACTTTGTGCAAACTAGAATGAAAGATGATAATACCTGTCTCGGCGAGTGAATTGGCAGTGGGCATCAGTTAGCAAGCCTGCCTTCAGGACAAAGGCCTGCATCCAGTGCAGTGCTGGGCAGGCTGCTGCACCTGGTGCTGGGGATTGTGTCCTGTAGCACAACGCCACCATTGCTTTGCCATGTGTATGGCGTCCTCAGCAGAGCTGCCAAGGAATCCAGATGCCTTCTTTTGACATCTGGATTGGGCTTCCAGGGCAAGGTTGGCTTATGAGAGGAGACACCCGGACCAACCCTCATGTTGGGCAGAGTCAACCAGCTCCAGGACAGACCTGCTGCTGGCCAAGGCTCAACTCAGGACGACAGTGGTGGCACCTCCGTGATAAGGCATTTAAGAAGTGGAAAGAACTAACCACACAACATCAGCAGCTGGATAGAGGAATGAGAACCTTTTGGGAGGAATAGCTTTGCAGACAGCAAGGTCAGTGAAGAATGAGAACCTTTTGGGAGGAACAGCCCTGCAGACAAGGTCAGTGAAGGAGGACAGGAGGTGTTCCAGGTGCAGGAGTGGAGGTTTCCCCTGTGCTGCAGCCCGCAGTGAGGCAGGCTAAGCCCCTCCAGCCCATGAAGCAGAGATCCTCCTGCAGCCCATGGAGGACCCCACACTGGAGTGGATGGATGTGCCCCAGAGGAAGCCGAAGCTGCAGAGAGGAGCCCACCCCAGAGCAATTGTGCTGGCAGAACTTGCGACCATGCAGAAGATCCACAGCCTGGAGCAGCCTGTTCCTGAAGGACTGCACCCCATGGAAGGACCTACGCTGTGGCAGGTTGCGCAGGACTGTCTCCTGTGGGAGGGACCCTGTGAAAAACCCCAATCACTTGTTTTTAAAATTTTAAAAGTGTAATGATAATAAAATGGTTATAAAAATAGCAATATAATCAGAGTAATAGTAACTTGGACAATTTGGATTAGGACAACATAAGACAATAGAAACAAAGAGTTGTGGACATCTGGGTACCTTTTTCTGGGCAAAACAAGCCCGAAAAAGGACCCACGTTAACAGAGGATCAATGCTTAAAAACAATAGCTGGTTACATATTCATACCCTTCATACATGATGCTTAAATTCCATTCAAACAAAGGATTCTGTCTGGTCAGCATCAACTTCTTCCTCTGAATCCTAATGGCATCTTCATGGCTGAACGAGGGGGGAAGAAGTTCGTTTCTTCTGATAAGAGAGCAATAAATCCTCTTTCTCTGTAAGATTTAGGTGTCCTGTTGTTGCTATCTCGCTGTGAGTCCTTTCTTTAAAAAGTATCTTACATAGCATAGTTCCTATTTTAACATTATGTTATAACCTAAAACTATATTTAACATACTACTAAAAAAATTAATAGAGCACAACTTTCTAACACAACACATATAGTATTAATTTTAATATTTGCAAAAAGCTAATAATAAAATATGCATTTTTCACAGACCCCATGCTAGGGCACAGCAAGAGTGCGAGGAGGAGCAGCAGTGCAGGAGAGGTGCTATGGACCGACTGCAACCTGCACTTCCCACCCCCTGGCAGTGCGAGGTGATGCCGAGCCTGGGAAGAAAAGGGGAGGTGTGTGAAATACAAAGCTGTGTTTTGTGTCAGGTACATATAGGCAGCGTGTGTATTTGTGATTGTGATATGTGTGGAAACCGACCATGGGACAGTTGTAAAGACGAGTTCTAATAATAGCTGAGGAAAGTAAAGCATGGAAGAAGGCCTTTGAACCTATCGTTTGTTCACAATTAAACTTTATGAGTCTTAAGTTGATTTAGGAGCTTTTGAATTAAAACTTTAAGGATGTTGCTATTTGACAGGAACTTTCTGCTTATAGTTAAGTCTTAAAGAGTTTTGCAATAATAACCTTTTGAAGTGTAATTTTAGAATATTGCTTGTAGTACTGATCTTTGAAGCTATAGCTTTAGAAAATTTAAAAAGGAAACATACTTATCTCACGCCTTAACAAAACAGTGAAAAGCAGCTTGAGAAAGGAAGATGAGCATCAACTCAAGGGTTAATAGTTTCTACCAAGGGAAGCTGGACATCGTTGTTATGAGATTTATAGTCCTTGCAATCAAAAGGTGGACCCACATCTGGAGAGCTGGACCTCACAGATGGGATGCTTCATCCATCTTTCAGAAACTGGACCCCACTATCTAGGGATGCTCCTTTCTGGGACATATCCTGAGAAAAACTAAATCACAATAGTGTATAGAATTGTGACGTAAAAATTGGGAATAGAAACTGCTGAGAAAGCTTATGAGTACCCCTATAAATACCTGTAAACCTCAACTATCGGTGTGCAGTTGGAGGGGAAACTTTCCACTGTCCCCAGCGCTGTATTGCTCATACTTTACCATATTAATTAATAAATTGATCGCTGCTTGAATATTGGCCTAGTCAGGCTTCTCATTTATAACAGGTGGGTGTTTTCTGCGTCATTTCTGACTTGGAAAAGCTGGAAAACTGCGTTACTGGTGGGCAGTCAATCAAGCAAACCTTCCCGGAGCCGAGGCGCCGTCACGGGCGGCGGGCGGGGCCTCCGTGAGGCGGCCCCGGGGCGGGGCGGGGCGGGGCCTCCGTGAGGCAGCACCGGGGCGGGGCGGGGGGGGCGGGGCGGGGGGGGGGCGGGGCGGGGGGGGGGCGGGCGGCGGGAGGGCGGCCCAAGGTCGGCCTTGCGCTGCGCGGCCTTGCGGGGTCTGTCTCCGCGGCTGCCCGCAGATGGAGTACGACTGGCTGGGCTTCGGCTACGCGGCGCTGGTGGCGGCGGGCGGTGTCGTGGGCTACGCCAAGGCAGGTGGGTGCTGGTGGCCCTGGCTGTCCCTGTCCCGGCCGTGCCCGCAGGCAGCCCCCGCTCCGCTCCCTTCCGCCCCGCCGCGGGGTCGCTGCCGGCGGTGACACCGCAAGTCCCGCTCAGTCCTTACTGCACCAAACAAGTGCAACGAAACGGTGCTCGCGGAGGTCTGCGAAGTGTGTTAAAAAAACTCCCCAGACCCCTCAACCTTAGCGCTAATGCTGTGGTTAGTTTGGTTTTGTGGATTCACTAGAACGGCAACGTCGCAAAGCGCTTTCGTTTGGCGTGCAGGCTGACTCTGTGTGCAAGCCTCTCTGTTCTTCCGCTGACTGCTTTATTTTTTATTCAAGGCAGCGTCCCGTCTCTAGCTGCCGGTCTTCTGTTCGGCGGCTTAGCGGGGCTAGGCGCGTACCAGCAGTCCAAAGATCCAAAGAATGTGTGGCTTTCCCTCGGTAAGTTTGCTCGGCAGCCGAGTACTGAGTGTTACTGGTAGCGGTGGGAGCAGTAACCTTTTTTTTTCCTAGCATGTTTCAGCTGCCCCGTGCCGTTGTACCTACACAAATGTAAGTGGCGGCGGGACCCCCTGCCCACAGCCAGGAGGTATTTGTGTAAGAGCACAATTTTTGTTTGTCCTGTGTGAATCCAGAGTTGGTGAGAAACATCTGTCTCCTCTGCCAGATTAGATAGCGTGTTACACCAACACATCAGGTGCAGGAAACATACATGGAAAATTTTTGGTTGTGAAGCAGCATTTTTAGCCTGTGGTGGTGGAATAAGCACTATTTTTGCAATAGTGACAGCAGTGTGACAGGTGGTATGTGGCCTTAGGGAACCCTGGTTTGCACAAGCATCTCAGAGGAGCAGTACATGTTCTAATGCATCATACACTCTGTAAGAAACAGTATGTTGAAGAAAAGAGGCACTGATCTATTCTGCTTGCTTTCAGTAGAGCTTACATGAAGTTGTGGGTGTTAAGCTTGCAGTTAAATCTTCAGGGGAAGGAGAAGGATGAAATCACTGTGGAAAGTATTTTGAAGCACTCAGGTGAACCTCAGGGAGTTCCTTTGCTGCAGGAGTATAATATCTGATTGTGCCTTTAGACACTAGGGTATTCTAGATGACTTCTTGAGGTTCCTGCTAGTTCTGGAACTACTCCATAGTGTTACTAGTGCTATGATACTTTAGCTTTACCGTGATTTAATACTATTTTAAACCAATAGGACTAATGTGCTGAAAGGCCACTGTAGAGAACCAACCTCATCAGTAAGGAATGAAACATAAAATGCAGCTCAGTGTGAAGCACAGTTTCCATTTGTGAACTGTCCTTCCACTCTGGCATCCTGTGGGAGTGGCTGTGCATCTCTGACACGGATTTTTAGGCAGTGTCATGGAGGAGGGATGAGCAGCTTTTGTATATCCTGATGTGGTGCATGGAGTATTTTCAAATGGACCTCTTGAAAGCAGTGCTGTGTCACAGTCTAGTACAGCTCTCCATCCCTCCATCCATCCATCCCTCCATCCCTCCTTGCAACGTGCAGCTGTGGCTCCTGCAGAGCTATGGACCCAGTACATCAGGGGTAGAAATGCAGAAATAGAACCTTGACAGAGTATCTCTAGAATACCTTTTACCCTGTCTGATGCCAACAAACTTGAGGCTTTGGAAAAACATATACTGCACTTTCACCTGCCTTTCTTCTTCAAAGAAACAATGGACCTGTAAATTTCATGTGAATGTTGATGGGATTCCTTTTCTACATTTAGAGATAAAATAATTTGCAGTAATGTCTAAGATGTTAATTGCTCTTTCAGTTTGATCCTTTGGATTGCTTTCTGTTTTCTAATCATAATTTCAAGTGGGGTTGTTTTCTTTCTAGTTGTAGTATTTACTGCCACTTTCCAGTTCAGAATGTCCCAGAGAAATGGGAAGTGTAAATAATATTTACCTCCCACATAGTGAATACTGTCACCATCCCAGCTTTCTGGCAGTTTTGAGCCTGCCTGTGTTCGAGGGAATAATAATTCTTTTGGAAGTAAGGGTGGAGGGAGAGCTAGTGACCTGTTCAGAGGATTAGAGTTTGTGGGTGATCAGACCATGGTCTCAGCCCTGGTGAGATCTCCTCGCTTCTGCTGAGCCGTGGAGCATGCTTACCAAAGCTGCTGAGAAGCTTGTAATGACAGCTTTGATGCTGAAGAGAATCAAATTGTTTACTCTCAGAAGGAGGCATTCCTGTCTGTACGTGTAGGTCTGTTCGGGTGGTGCTGCTCAGTGTCCGAGTGTGGCAATGCCGCGCTGGCATTTCTGTGTCAAATGGTTCTGACTGGGCTTCTTTTCAACAGTGGCATCTGGCACCCTGTCTACTGTTATGGGAATGAGATTTTACAACTCCAAAAAGGCAATGCCTGGGATAATTGCCGGTGCCAGGTAACCACCTGTCCTTTGTTCTTGTCTGTGTTATTGAATAAACATTTTATTTAGCTTATTTGTGGATTATGTTGTTTTAAAAATGTAACATGGTAAGTTCTGTGAAAAATGAAATCTTGTGGTGGTGTTTAGGTAAATGAAATTATGTCAGTGTTTTCTTCCTTCTTGTTCTTTATGGGATTTTTGCCTCCACCTCCTTCTTTTTATAACAACTATTCTGTTCCACAGTTTACTGATGGTTGGACGGCTTGGGTTGCAGATGATGGAAAAACCTATTAAGCCATAAATCTGCATGAAGTGACTTGAAGACACATGACTGAGAAGCCCAAAATGCAACTGCCTAAATGTGCCGCACATAAGGGGAAAAGGCACTGCTACCTGTGCATTGTATTTTTCATATCCTAATGCACATGGGTTGTGTTTTCAAAGGACCGACATGGAGAGCTCTTGTCATGGTATTTGTCTTAGCATTTTCTGCACTGAAAGCAAGCAAGGAAATATGAGTGTAGCATTAGTTTAGCTTCTGGTCCTGCAGCTTAGTGTCAGCAAAGACCTCCTGGCCCTTGCATTGACAGTTGCAGGATTGAGACTTAAATGCCCATATGACTTGTCCTTCCAAAATCACGTGTACCTCTAAAAGCAGGGGAGAGGAGTTTCTGATTTGTCACTAGTAATTAATACAATAAATGTGCATATGATTTTCCATATCCCTTTCCATGCCAGTTTATCCATTCACAGTGTTTGTCAGTCAGGGAGTTTGTTCTCCCAGCACTGTGTGTTAGAACCTGGTCCCACAAAACACAATCACGGAGCCAGCTGTCGAGGCTCTGCTGTAATGCAATAAATGCATACCCATGCCTTGCAATCACTTGTAAGCTCAGCTGTACGTCATTCACTTCGCTTTTACAGATTACTACTCATAAATCAAAAATATGCTTTATTAGGTAATGCTGAATTGTAGGCACAGCTTTATTAAAACATTATTTTAAATAAACTAAGAAATTATTATTGCAAACTTTTGTGTTCTACACAGCTTATTTTGTCTCCAATTGTTCACCTGGATTGATACAGTTTGCTGCCTTTCCTTCAGGGTGTCAGGATATATTTGTGACCATGAATTGTATAAATAATCTATTCTTGTAACTTGTAAATATAAAAATCTGAACTGGGAGGGAGGTGGAGAGCACAAAAGCATACAGACTACATATGCGGACAAGTACTATATTGACATTTCTTAGTTTGAGTTTTGGGTTTTGTTTGGTTTGGGCTTTTTGTTTGTTTGGTTTTTTTGGTTTTGTTGGTTTTTTTTGTTTTGTTTTCTGAGGGGATAATCTATTTTAGATTTAGAAAATAATGTATGAAAGTTTATTTAAAGACTGAACGGCTTCTTTCATCAGTCTTTGTCCTCAGTTGATTCCCTTAATGCCTGAAATAATTCTAAATATAAATCTCCCATAGAGAAATATCCTGGAAGATACACATGGTCGGTAATGTATCCCTTTTCTGGTCACATTTAACTTATGTCCCTTTTTGCACAGATCCTGAGCTTCGATTTCTTCAACCTTTTTGTTTGATGCCTGGTACTGAGAGAGATGGAAGCAAGAGGGCTGGTGCATTAGATTGGTGAGACTCTGGGGCTGCTCAGAATTCTCTGAGTATCAGGGTAGTACCTTGGCAGGAGGGTCATATCCTGTGGCTTTCCTTATCTCCTCCCTTGTTGCAGCAGAACAGGCAGGGCAGTGACCTTGTGCTGCATGAGCAGGAGGTGCAGAGCTGGGCCAGTGGCCACAGCCAGGCTCTGCCAGCAGGGAGGTGGCTTGCCAGGCAAGTCACAGGGATGAGGCAGGGCTTAGATCAAGCCAGGATGCCAGGTCAGTCAGACTGGGTTCCAGATCTGCAGGGACGTGGCCAGGAATGGGTACAGCTCCAGCAAGTGTCCCAGCAGCCTGGTCCCAGGCCAGACAGCTTTGGTCAGAGCTGGCTTGAGCACAGACAGATCTGGATGGGGAACTGTGCTCAGAGCATCTTCTTGAAGCCCTTATTCATCACGCTGCAGAGTTCAGCTTCAGGTGTTCACCTGTATTTACATTCTTCTCCCACCTCCCTGCATGGAAATAAGGGGTGTGCAGGACAGCAGATGGTTTGTTAACATATCACCCTTTTAAGTGCCTAATTCCAGCCCAGGACCCAGCACTGGTAGGCAAGTGTCCCCACACCTTTGTTCTAATTTGAAAAAGTTAGTAAGCCGGACATTAGCATTTAAGATACTTCTCCTTAAACTGTTTTATGGGGAGGATTTTTTGCCTCTTCATATTACTGTTGAAGCAGTTTTCTTCTGTAGGAGTAGGATGCAAACATAAATGCATCTCCTGCAATATACTGAGAACAGCCATGACCCAGCAGTTTTGTAATTGTATAACGCTGGTCTCAAGCCAGGTAACTTGTGAATTTGAATTGCAGTTGTCTTTAACAGAATAAAGACAATAGAAAGCACAAAACTGGACAGGTATGTGTGTTGGTAAGCTTTTGTACTTTAGATGAAAGTGTGAACCCTTGCTGCTGTTTCCTGAGCTTTGGAAAGCAATAGGTTGAATACTGCTGGTAGAAGTCATTTAGAACTTGTAGAATGCTCATGCTCAGGATAAACAGCAGTAATACAGGCAAAGGGACAAGAGAAAAATTTTAGCCTTACATACTTTTTACCCCTTTGAATTTTTATTAGCATATAATAATTTTTTTAAGCATTTCTGCACTAGCAGTCCAATGTGTACCAGTGGATCAGAGTTAAATGATTGTAATGATTGTACAAAGCCTGTTATCCTTTTCTTGCTGTTTACAACAAGAATTATTCAACACTTGTTATGCTTTGCTTGTGGACAAGTAAAGACTGATCAGGTGATGTCAAAGCCCTTTCAAGGTTCATTACCATGTGACAAGGACAGCATTTTTCTTCTAACTATATTTAATGCCATAAATGGTAGCTGTTTATTTTTCTGCTCTAAGGTGACTGACTCACAGACACGTGAGCTATCAGCACATTATTAGTTAATTCCTTGACCAGGCTGTGATTTCAACTGTCACTGGCATCTTGTACAAGAGAAGAGTGATTAATTTTGTTTTTTAATTATAAAATCACAGCTTTTATGGCTGTTGCAAACTGTCTGAGAGTATTCTTCATTGCCATAGCAAGTTACAGATATGTTCTACAGTTACATTAAGATGCATTTAAGTAGCTTAGGGACATCTCTTAGTACTAAGGGAATGGCAAATACTTAATCCTAGACCAATGGCAATTGAATTAAACTCACTAGTGCATTACTAACCAGACAGCCCTATCCTCGCATAGCTCTGACAGCATTAAAAAAAAGGGGCATTTTCTTTAGGTGCAATTTTCATAACAAAATACTTGACTTTTTGGTACAACTGTTTTAGATTAAACTGCTTTCCAGGAAGTTAATGTAACCCATATATTATGACACACTGGGTCAACAAAAGGAGTTTAAATTTTAATATTCATTTATAAAAGCCATACAAATAAATTAATTTTTTTTAAATGCTTGAAGTCATCATTAACAACTTTACATCTTTAAAGAACATACTCAGTTTTTACTCTAAAAGGGCAACTTTAATGTTACTATAAACTCTAAAGCATTTATTCTAAATGCAGTTGTTAACAGAAGTAGCCCAGCTCAACATCCTAATAAAAATTCACTGTACATTGCAAAGTCCTTTAGGTAATATTATTATAAAAGTTAGCATAAAAGCTAGGGAAAGTACTGAATGAGCATATAAACACTGACATACTGAATTTTTAAAGTTTTGTGTGTGTTTTCAGGTACCTAAATTGGCCTTTAAGATCTAAAACAGAAAGCAATGTCTTTGAAGAACACACCAATAGTCTTCCTCACATAGCCTATTCAAACTCCGTAGCTTAGTCTGATCACCCAATAAAGACTGTAGGAGCATGAGTTTCGTGATAATTTAGGCATTTTGGCTAATTCACCCTTAAAATGACTGACAGATTGCAGTAATTTAGGCTCTTTAAAGATCACTGTGACATGCCCTTGATAGGACAGAGATAAATCTCTACAGATCTTTGACCAAAAATGGCAACAAGTTAATTAAAACAGCAGAATCTGATTGTTAGACTTCACTTCACAGCTTGGTAAGTAGTATTCAGTACTTGGTTTAGCTATTTTCCAATATTGCTGTATCATTCAACAGCCCTCTATCAGCCAGATTTCTAGACCTTTCTTGTGTAATATCTATCAGTGGATTGCCTATGTCCTATTACAAGGCTTTCAGTTCATTGCTACATGAATATTTGTACCTTACAGACCCTGAGTAACTCTTTGTTACAAGTGAGTTCTGAAATCCTTGCAGGATACTGATGCTCTTCACAAAGTCAGATCTGTGCTTTCACTCTTGTCTTCCTGCTAAGGAACCAGCCTAGCACCTGGAAGCCTGGTGCTGCTCTGCTTCAGCCCTTCTTTGTGCTGCCTGTGTGCTTCAAGCACATCCCAGCAGCAGATGTTGCACTGGATAAACAATCCTAACCCTAGTTGTTCCAAAGAGTATGAGAACAGGAGGTCTATCTATAGAAAACATTGGGTGAAACCTACATCTCAGTTTTGGCAATATGTGTTGTACAATACTTCATTGCACCCTACTTTACAGCCAGTATTTTACATGGTGTTATATGTGCTATACAAATACTAGAACACAAGGTCTTTTTTTCTTCTTTACTGTTGCATAGTCTTAGGAAAAGCTGGAGCAAATAGGCTTTTCAGGTTTTCACAGAGCATGTAATATCCACACAGGATGGTATTTTCTATCTGTTTCCTCCATATTTGGCCACCCAGTCTGTTCTCCCATGCACTCGCTGAATTGTTGGGGGGCGAGTGAAGATACTCATGTTTGTTGCTGCTGCATTGAAAGTAGGACCTGGTAATGGAGGACGAGCAGCTTTATTTTTCCAGGAATAATCTGAAAGGAATAAGAAGTCAGAATTAATTATGACTAAAAAGGTATTTTACTCCTCTACAGGGAAAAGAATGAGTGCTCACAGAGGACATATGGTCCTTAAGGATGCTGATGTAACAGGATGCTTTGGTCTCCTATGTCATAAAACATCCTGAGTTGGAAGGGACCACCTAGGATTATAGAGTCCAGCTCCTGGCCCAACACAGGACAACCCCAAGAATCACACCATGTGCCTAAGACCATGCTGTCTGTGCTTGTTTTCAGCAAAGATTATTTTTCCAATAGCTTGTGTGTATTATTCTCACCTACTGAATAGTGGTTTAGCAGCAATCCCCCAAGAAAGCACTGAGAATGAAATTCAGTGGAAAAACTGATGCAAATGCCTGCAACTCTGTATCTCCTATTACAAAACTGCTACAGTATGAAAGTGTTCTTTCTTCTATCTCAAATATTTAAAAAAGCATGTCATTATAATATTGATAAACTGATTAAGATTGAAACAGCTTAGCCTGAAGAACACCTCTCAGAGACCCTCTTGTTCCTTTTGAGATTTTATGCCTTTTATTCCCCTCTTGTTTAGCTCAGAACTCCCGGTGTACTTGATGGCAAGTCTTCTTTGCCCCATTTCCCATTTCTCCATTGGTTTCATGGGATTTATTCCAAGTTTGAAGGCCTTTTTTCTCTCTTAATAATTGCACCCACCTGATCTCAGACACTAGCAGTAGCACAGTGCTGTATTCCTGACCTTCCTATTCACATTTCCCCTTTTGATATTTCAGGTAGTGGCTACTTCCTTGAGTTTCATGTGATTAAAGTAATTGCTCTGCTGCAGGGGCTGACATTTCTTCATGTTCATGACCAATTCAACCATTTTCCTAAGTCTTTAAAATCAGCCAGCTGGAACCCCTTTTATTCAGACTCCTGCTATGCCTTACCCTTGTTTCCTTAGCATTCCTAGGGTAGTTCCTGCCCCTTCCATTCCTACTTTTGTATTTTAATCTTACCATGTACTGATACTCTTTAAAACAAAATTTAACATTTAAATTGATGGGAGTTTTGGTGCCTAGGTATCATTCTGTTTCTTAGAGAAAACCACCTGGTTTTGGTAGCATTTTAACACCAGTGGATTGAACCTGTTAAGGAACAGGTGAGGATCAAGATATTTAAAAAGCAGGAACATCAAGGACCTTAAATCTGGGGTCACATCTCTACCTCTGAAAACTATTTCTTTTATTATAGGCTGGCATTCCCTATCTTTTATCAGCAAGTATGATTCCAGTCTACACTATATTGGCAATAAAGGCCACTTTTCCTGGTATTTTCCTCAGAAAAATGGATCTTGTATATTACATTAAATTATTTAAATTATGGCATTAAAAAATTAACAGAAAAATTAAAAGAGCAGAAAACAATTGAGAGCATAACTTAGTACATTTTGGATAATATAAAGCAAGGGGTCACCAAAAATGTTAATGTTCAAATTCTGACATCTAGGAGATTAAACCTGCCATTTGCTTTGTCCTTATCTCTCTTCCCATACAACTCTGAAGACTTTAAGCTAAATATGAGTGGTTTAAGTGATAGGATTCTTGTTCTTCTCCAGGACACGGAAGAGTGTCTTAATTGACCTCCATCTGCCAGCCTTTCTGACTTCTACTACACATATTCAATTTCTAAATACAGATAACAATAAATTTTATTTCCTGTGGAACATCACAGGTGATTTTTTTTTTCACTATTCACAGCAGTCTAGAGTGAATTGCAGATTTTGTCCTCCTGTGAACCTCCTGATCCACGCATTGTGACAAATCAACTCTCGCAGTTTTTCTTCAGCAGTGGATCAGTAAGATAATGAAGTGCAGCTCCAGCCTTTCTTGGTGGGTTTCTGATCAAGTCAGACACAGAGTATGCATACATCTAAGCATATTTTAAATATATCTAGATATATGTGTATGTGTGTGTGTGTGCCATCTCCTTCCTTCCCTCCTGCTCCAGTTCTCTGAAGCCACTTGCAAGTTCTTAAGGAGAGGAGGTAACTCAAAGGAGCATGTCAGCAAAAAGACAACATTACTAAGCAGAATTGTATGAGACTGGTTTGCCATGGACCCTTTGGTCAAACAATTCACCACTGGTTTAGGGCCTTGCTATTTCCTCTGAAGTAACCAGAGAAGTGGGCTGCTGGGTGTGGACAACAGTTCTAATCTTCACTCAAAAACTTTCTCCTGCATCCTGAGCACTGCTGTTCATCTTCTCTGCATCAGAAACATGACAATGAAGAAGGTGCTCAGAATGTCACCAACGCTGCAGAGGATCCAAGGTAACAGTTACATTCAGAAGAGATTTCAATTGTTTTTAACGAATGTTAAAAACATGACCCTTTACTACACAGTTGTGGAGTTACATGTTTCTACAATTCTGCTTAGCCCATCAACACTAATGAACAGTAGTTTAACAAATGCTCCAAATCTTTTTTGTACCTTTTGTAATTATTTTCTCTTTTATGTAACAAATATTAGTAGCAGTAGTTTCTCTAAGTATCAGGACAGGCTCTAGGCACCTACATGCAGTTCACTTGTATTAAGAATTTATGCCCTACAATTTTATTTACAAAACTTGAGGAAAACCAAGAGCTAATAAATCCCTTAGGAAGCATGGAAAATTAACATTTCTCTTTGTCTTGGATATGAGTAGTAAAAGAATATTTCTTACCCGATACAGATGCACCAAGAGGTGCTAGCTGTATCCGTTGTCCAGCTGATCCAGCTTCTTTTTTATGGAAGGAAGAGGTGTGTAGTCCCAATGGGTTATAAGCACCACTGCTTACAAAGCCAGGATTTCCTGTTGACATTGCAGAATTTTAGAATTTTCAGCTGCATTCAGAAAACTCAGCCTACTTTTTATACTCGCTTCAAATTATATTTGCAGTACTACAAGAGTGCCAAATGTGCGTGTTCTTTAAAAACTCCCTAGTGCTCGTCTCTTGACAAACAAACATTCTTTCATTGAATTCATTCTTTGCTTTGTATATTAGTTGGACCCTTTTCAGCACTAGCAGACAGAAATTCAGCAGGAATAAAGACAAAGAGCAGGATGAACATTTCATAAGTACTTCCACTAAACATAAGACCACATAGAAAGGTTTGCACTGAGTTGCAGAGAAATGTAAGATTTTACCTTTTGTTTACATCTACTCGCTTTACCAGAAGCTGATTTAACTAGTGCTCAGTATTAGTCTTCTGCTCAACATGTTTGGCCTAAATCTATTGAAAATAATGGAATCCAATGTCTCTTGTGGAAAGTGGTGCACCACTTGAAGTTGACTTTGACAGTTCCCACAGTTAAAGTCCTGCTATACAAGTCAGACCCAATTATCCTCTCTCTTTAACCTTGGTTATAACTCTGTTTGTGCCTAGTTTTAGTCCATATCTTTCTTTAAACCAGCACTACCCTGGGAAGGCTGACATAACCATCCTCATTTGCAAGCTAGGAAGCATTGTGCATGTACACACAAAATTTGTTCTGAAATTAGTGTCCACTGGAAGAGCGATCTGTTACAATACTTACTCCCTGCTCCTAGAAAATCCCTTACCATCTCCATGTCTGTCATCACTTGGGTCAATGTTAAGACTGTGCTGGCACAATGTCCAGAGGGAAATGCTTTTCTCTAGTGGTAAGGTTCTGTGTTCAGTAGTATTAAGTTTATTTTGACCTTTATCATGTGCGAGCATATTCATCACAGCTTCAGTGGTAGTTACACTAAAACACAGCTTCTGCTTGGCCAATTTTTCTATCTCCTAAATCTTTTGCCTTTGGGCAATCCCATAATGTTCCTCTTCACACAAACACTCCCAGACCTCTGTGATGATTTCAGAGCAGTGTAACTATAAGGCACAAACTAGGCAGCCTGCAATCTTGAGTTTCCTCCCTTTTACTCTAAGGTAACTCCACCAAAACCTGTGCAAGCAGCACCACTGTGTGTAATGGGTAGAGAACCCAAATGCAGGAAAAGGTGCAAGTCCTGAGTGCTGTCAGGGACAAGCACATTCTGCATTTGGATCACTTCCTCACCATTATCCAGTGACCTGCTGTGGGTTATGATTAGGGTAATAAAATATTGTCTGCCTTCTAAAGCACAGTAAGTTCCAAGAATCCAGAGGAAGCCTTTACATCACTTCTACAAATGCCTCCCATGCAAAACCACCACATTGCCATAATGAGGAAAGCAAAGTCTGACAAAACAGATTGCAACTAAAAGCGGCAGTATATGATCATTAGGAACCCGCATTATAAGTGAATTTTTTTTACAAGAAACTGTAAAACATAAATAGGAAATGTACAAAGAACCAGGCTATAACTGCTACAAATTACCTTTTGGATCTTCTAATTTTTCATTCAACCTTTCTTTGCATGATAGCTTTTCAATAGGTATAATTAAGTTCTCATCTGTAGACAAGGAAAATTAAAGGAAGAAAAAGATGGAAAGACAGAACTTCAGAAGAAGGGCAGGAAGAACCAATTTAGGTCATGTAAAAGAAATGAGGAAGGAAAAAAGCAAGCAAGAATGAATATCTGACACATTAGTAAGTAAAATGTCTTATCCTTGTTTTCTTGAGCAGAAAATGTTACTCCAAGAGGTTACTTTACAAGGCCCATTCTAAATATGCACTAACAATGTGATTTTCCAACAATGCAATTACATTCCATTTACAATTTTAAGGACTTGGTGATATCTTCAGAGTTGACTGATCATAAACTTACAATCCGTCATAAATAAAGCATTTGTAACTATTTGCTCTTATCTTATTTTGCCTTAGAGCAATGTTGTGGCTGATGAAAAAAAAAGCCCACTTAAATAAACTATACATAGTTATTTAAACACAGGAGCGTTGACTTTCAGACTGTCAATATGAAAAAAGATATAGTTTACATGTATTGTATTTCTGTGATCCATCTATCCTGGTTCCATGTGTTTCATGTGTCTTAAATGTTGCTATCTTCCCAGTATATGAAACATCACATACAATTTAACATACTGATGGAAATACCAAGTATTTTCAAACAAAAAATAATCAGTTTTAGTGCTTTATTTCTTTAAATTCTTGGTAGTAAGACAAATGCAGGATTTCTACCATTCGCATTTATTCTAATTTTATCTTCACTGCAGTTCAGTAGGTAGACGTCTAGCCAATTGATGAAAACTTTTGGAAGCAGCTATTTGCTTTTCTGTGCCTGATTCCCTTGCAAGACTATTTATAAATAATTTACTTCTGAGGCATATGGATACTCTAGTTCAGAAAACAAATTATATATACAAGATGATACAAAATATCTCTTCTATGCCACAAAAAACTCTGGTAGGTGCTGTTGTTTCTCCACTTTCTAAAATTTTACCCATTAATTCAAATTAAAAACTTCAGCTTGCCTGACTTTCAGAGGGGAAAATGAGGTTTGTTGACACTGCAGAATGGCTACTAAAGTTCTATTAAAAAGGGGTGCAGCATCTGCATGTAAACAAACCTTCTGAAGTTCTTGCTGAAGAAGCATGTAAAGCTGGGTGGTTTATTGGCACTGAAGTATTTGGAGAGTGACTCGTGCTAGCTGGACAATGACTGCAGAGTTGTTAACTAGGTAACCTTCCATAACAGGGACAGTGTACCTGAGGTATAGGGCTTGGGGGTGAGAAGACAGATTTCAGTCCAGATTCTGATGCTTTCCTCAGTGAAATCTTAGATAAAGTTTTACTAGTGTTGGACTTCACTCTATAGAATGCTGATAATAGTGTTCTTCACAAAACATAGTCTCACTGAAAGTTCCTGGAAATAAGGGGACTTTTCTTGCAGCAAAGGATTTAGGACAAGGCCAGTAAATTGATAAAAGACATGTCTAAAATATTAGGCAGCACTTTTATTACATGAGCACACCACCCACTCTTATGTTTTCATGGGTGAGACTGCTGTTGATAGTGTTCCATGGCATAGGGAGCAGGCAGTAATGAGGCCAAACTACTTGCTTGAAAACAGTAAAATAATGGTCTCAGTGGATTATATACAAAATTTATCTTGACAGAACTTTATAAATAGGTCTGTACCTTCTGTCTGGTCTGTACCTTCTTAATGTTCTGAAAACAAAATACATCATATCACATATGAAAAAGTTGGGGATTTTTTAAGAGTCTTTCACTAAAACAAGAGGGAAAAAAAGAGAGTATAGAGTCTAGAGCCTAAGCTTAACTGCAGAAGTTAAACCAGATGGTCTTAACTAAATTAATTAAAGTCTGAGGAGATGTATGTGACCATTTTCAATTACACTTACCTGTAGTATTTCTGCTGTAAGTCACTCCTCCCCCAGCATTTCCTAGTGATTTAGCAAACAATTGGTTGTTCCAGGTTCCATGTGATCCTTCTTTATTGACTGCTGCTAAAGAGACATTCTTTGGGTTTACACCTTAGAAAACAAATGACAGAAAATGTTATAAATACCAAATTTCAAATTTAATTCAACCAATAAATGACATTTCTAGAACAGAAAACCAACATTGAACCATTTGTCTTATAATGCAAAACACCATTAATGTAAATTAATCATGTCCATTGATTAGATTTTTAAGCTGAACCATGAAAACCAGTGACACTAATTTAAGAACAATTCTCTTCATGTTTCAAGAGAACTTTTAAAAGACTTTTCAGTATAGGTACTTGGTTTCTATAAAACCATAATCTCATAATTGATATTTTTGTCTGTCAAAAAAGGAACACACAAGTTAAAAATATCTATCAAAAATTTGGGTTCCCAAGGCTGAAAATAAACTATTTCTTCAAGGGTTAAGTTAAAAAGTAGGACAAAGGTTCTTGTGACTTCAGCATGTTACAAGCATTACAAGAGTTAATAGGATTAGAACACATGAAAGCAGCTCCCAGATCTAGTGGTTGCAGAACTAAAGTAATATAGATAAATAACAACAATGTTCCTTGGACCTATTATTCCCTTAAATGTTGAAATTAATTATTTTTTACATCTATGCCTTTCTCATTGAAAACCATGGAGACATTAGAATTGTGTTTAATAAAATGTAAGAAATACAAACAAGTCTTCCATTTGTGTTACCTTTAGATACGGAAGTTCCTCACTCTTTATATTTTTCTTTTGGACTTAAACTGTTAATTCCCTGAGCATCCTATTTAACATTCTAGAATTGAAGTCATCACTGCCCATTAATCATATGTTCTATCAAAACAACTTGCCTGACAATGGGGAATTCCTCTGTGAGCCATCTAAATTCTCAAATGTGGATTACAGAAGTCTTGGTATGATTACTGTAATTGTACAAACCACCATAGTAACAAAAGATACTGAGATACCAAGAAAATAATTTGATTATAGAATATATTCAGAATACTAACTAAGGGAAACATTCACTTTGCTTTCTCCTTTCCATTCTCATTCCCAGTAATTAAATAATATGTTATTTTCCTGAAAAAAAATCGCCCAGATCTAGACTAAGATATCTATTTCTAAAGAAAGATGACTGCCTTAAGAAAAGAAGTGAGAGTATGAATTCCTACCAGTGCCAGTAGATGGATATTTCTAAACACTTTTTACAAGGAGGAGGACTGTGTTTATCGGAACTTGTATGTTCAGAAAACCCCAAACATCCTGACAATGCAAAATTGGTAAATATGCACTATGTAAAATCATAGAATCATAGAATGGTTTGGGTTGGAAGGGACCTTAAAAATCATCTGGTGCCAATGGCCCTGTACATGGGCAGGGACACCTTCCACTAGACCAGGTTGCTCAATGTTCCATCAAACCTGGCCTTGAACACTGCCAGGGATGGGGCATCCACAGGTCTCTGGACAATCTGTCCAGTGCCTCATGACCCTCACAGCAAAGAATTTCTTTTGTATATCTTTTCTAAATTTCCCCTCTTTCCATTTGAATCCATTACTCCTAGCCCTATCACTACAGTCCTGATGAAAAACATGAATATAGTTTCTTTAGTCCTCACATACACCTGCTCACAGATTAATCAGGATATATTCCTAGTAATCCAAGAGATGTTGGATTTATATTACTGAGGATTTTTTATCTTACAGGTCATAAGAGGGCCTGTGAACTTTCATAGTGTACAAGCAGTATTGAGGTCCTGCCATGTTTATATAGCCAGGGACTGCTGCATCAATTGTGGTATCTTCTGGGACAGCCATTTAGTCCAAAACATGAAAATTTAGTTTGGTTAAGAAAAATAAAATTATCCAGTAAGAAATCTAAAGCTTAAATGTATGTAGATTGTACACAGCTTGTATTTTCCATATGTATTGACTTTTAACCTTACCAGGCAGATATCTTGATTGGCTTATATAATAATCTTTAGCTGATGTATTTGATCTCTCAGAATCATTTCTCATCAGAATCTTGTTTTCCCCTCCTGGCTGGATACAGTGTGAAGCTTTTGGTTCTGGCACACTGAAAAATCAAAATTTTCAAACCATGTGACCAAAAACTCCAGCTCAGACCACAAGCTGACCTTAGCCTGAAGAATACAGTGCTCTTTGCTTATCCTACTTTTCTCAGTAGAGTCTGTTTCCTCAAAGTAGCAGTCAAACCTAACACCTCAGGAGAGCCTGATCTGGGATTTGAAGAAAGAAATGTATCCAATACTATGGAATAAAAGCAAATGTGGCCAAATGGCAGAACATAGTACCATTCAACTGACAAAGGAAGTAATGTTAGCATGTCAAATTTTAGTAAAACAGTTTCTTAAATACACAACAAACACCTGAACCATATAGTGCCTGAAAACAAATTTGATTCTGTTTGGATATTACTGGCACTGTAACAACATAACACCCAAAGCTGATCTGCTCATGCAATTCTTGGCATTCTTGCAGAATTCTGGTGACTTGAATTTTAATAGACTGGTCTTAATCAGTCTATAAATCTACTTCTGGACACTGTTTACTAAAAGAAATTGTGGTTTTATAATTGCAGGACCTACCTAAAAAGAAATTCCTTGTTTTTCTTTTCTTTTAACAGTGCAATGCTAGGCTTCTTTGAAGATGACATTCCAAATTCAGGGTCATCCAAGTCATCCCAGCTATCGACAGCCTTTACCAAAGTCCGACCCCACCGTCTTCTGCAGGTTTTAGGACCTAGTACACCATTCAGAGGGCCACTAGCTGCTTGTTTCTATTTTAAATAAATTAAAATAATAAAAAGTTAAAATAATAATAAAAAAGCAGTTTAATTCAGTTCTAAAATTTTGTATTTTGTATCTAGTATAACTCCTGACTACAGACTTTGAGGGAATTACAGACTTTGAGGGAATTTTTCCCAGTGTGTTGTACCTGTTTTGGTCACAGTCTCATTATGACTTTAAGTACAAAACATAATAATACCAGCATGTATTTGAAGCGTAGTTCTTTTGGACTTTCATCCTTGAATTACTCAAGTTTACCTGAACTAGTGAGGTTAACATTCTGTTTGCAAACCCAGTTCAGTGCTGTGCTCAACCACTGTTTCTGGCATCTTGCTGAACTCATGCTCTGAACAGTGGTAGGTGAGCTGTCAAGAAATAGAGCACAGTGGTGCAGAACACTGCTGTGGCCCCATAGTAAATACAGCAAATAAAAGAAATTTTTCTTTAACATTCTGTTTCAATGAAATTATTAAGTTTTAAAACTGTCCTTCTATCTATCATTTGCTTTCCAGTATTCTCTGAATACCCGTTATTTTTTACATACTTTGTATTGCAGTTCACTGAGTACAAGTACAAAGCAAAATGGAAGTTACAAACCAAAGTTTACTACTAATCTTCCTAAAAATCATAATTGCTAAATTCTTACAAGGTTAAGAGCTGGATGAACCTTTCTGGGTATTTTCCTGCATGAGGCAAGTGAAGTTCTCCCTTTCCACTTCTGTGTTGTGACAGTATTGTTGTGACAGAATTGTTTCTCAAAGGTCAATAAGTAACAGCTGTTTCAACTCCATTACTGCATAAGCACGTCACTGAAGGCTATTATGATGAACATTGTTGTTAAAAGCAATCTATTCTTCTGACTTGCTATAAAATTTTAATAACCAGACAGTTATATCATCACTTATTCCCTAGTTATCTATCTGCATCTCCTCTAATAAAACATATGACAATTTTCAAGGGATCACCTGGCTGAACATCCTAAGAACTTTCAATAAAACCATCTATGTTGTTATTGAAGACAACTTACAGGTGATGAGTTTTTATTGATAATTGGAAAAAGTGGTTGTGACTGTGGCTGCTGCTTTGGTATTTGCTGGTTAGCTGTATTCTGAGGCAACTGAATTTGCTGGAGAGGCTGGTGGTTAACCTTTGGCAAGGGCTGTGGCTGTGTTTTGTCAGGTAAATCAGGTGAAGACAGAGGCTCTGGCTTAGCTTCCAGTTTAGGTAAAGATGGCTTTGGCTCTGTTGGCTGAACTGGTTTAACAGGAGTCTGCTTCTCCAGATACTGTGGGGGAGGTCCTAAAATTTGGCCAACTTGAAAGTAAGGGTGCTTCAAAGCCTGCAGAAGAAGATATAACACATTAATTTTAACTTCAAAAAGTTGACTTTGGTAACCTCATCAAGGATCTAAGCAGGTTACTGAAACATTTGAGCAAGCTTTACAGAACAGAGGGAAGATGGATGGATAATGAGATCATATGTAAAGTGTATATTGAGAACTGGCAGTTCTGTATTTCAAACTCTTACATAACTTAGTAAGACTGGTCCACTTGTACATATAATAGCATAATAATATCCTTTTGTTCCCTTCTTTATTGCTAGGTCGAGTCTGTATTTTGAGGTGCATTATACATTTAACACCATTCTATATTTATGCAGTAACAAATTTCTCTTTTAAAAGAGGTAATTCCCACTACTTTTAGCACATGCTTTATTTACATGTCTCCACTGCTGACTGTGTTTTGGCAACTCAGTGAATAGCTTGAGTTTTTTTAAATTAAAAACAAAACCAACAACAACAACAAAAGCCCCAGAAGTGAGATGGTTGTCATGTACAGGTTCTACAATTAGATGATGTTAATGAGCAAGGTTTCTCCCTCATTTTTCTTATCACCAGCTTTTGCTTTTCTTTAAAATACATTTACTGTGCCTGCTGTGCCTTCATAATGTTTATTAAGAAAATACAGCATCTGTCCTAAGGCAGATGTTCATTTGATCCTTTCCTCTGACCTTTCCATGTCCTCTGCTAGATGCAGAGCAGGGACACACCTTAGTAACACACCTCCTGCTATATCAAAACAACCCACTCCATTAATCCTTCTGGGTAGGATTCTACTCTTTTGTTAGTTCTCAAATGCATGTTTTGCCTCAGCTGCACTCAAGAATAGCTGCCTTTGAACACACTGCCATGTATATGCATTGAACTCTTCCTTTTGACTGTGGATTACACAACTGCTGCAGCTGCTTCCTCGATAACTCACCTGGGTAAAAGCTGGTTATTTGCTTTTATAAAGCACCACAGAGTATTTTGTGTAGAGTTACATAGTACTGGACTACAGATAGATCTCCATCACTGTACAAGAGACATCCTTTATAAAGTGGAGAGGAATGTTTTCTTTATTTGGTACCATCTGCTTAACTGCTTCTGAATCACTTACACAACCACCTAGGGTAACTTGCAATATGTCCTTTCTTTCCCAATTGTATTCCTCTTTTATATGTTCTAAATAGGATTACATTAGGTAAGAATAATAAAAAAAAAAATCCACAGAAAGTAACCATATTTGGTCCTGGAAATATGCATTTTGAAAATTAACTTGGAGAAAAATTGTGACCTTTGTGACCGATTGGCATGTTCTTCACGAAGTTCCTTCTTTATCACTTCTCACTATTTACATTCCAAGTAAAAATAAGCCTTAGCTCTTCTACACTGCATTTCATCTGTGGTTTCACAAAAAGTAAAGTTTTCAAACTTTTTGGTACCTCCTTTTGTATAGATGGGGAGGAAAACAGAAGTGGCAAAGTGATGACAGACACAATTGAAACATTTGCACCTCAGCTATATTATATTAAATTTCTCTGTCCTGTACAGAGAGAATTCTAAGATACACAGCATAGAAGACAACATTGCAGAAATAACTGAAGAGTTTCTGATGTCTGCTGAGCCAGGTTTAGAACTTTCTCTTCTCACCACTTAGTCTCATTCCCATCAGAGTGTTCAAAATGAGGAGACATTTGTGGCCATCACTATTATGACAAGCAATTGGTCTCTGTATCTACAATTTTTTAACAACACAAGAAAATTCAGTCTTATACTTAATCATTCATGTGCTCAGACCTGACTTGCTGTAGGTCTCTTCTTTGGATTCCAGTTCAGCATATCACTCATAAGCTGTATTGCTTCATTGCTTGCATTTGGGATGAGAGTTTTTAGGCTTATAGGGACACATTGTGGGAAACGGAAATTCATGGCAGAAGCAAGGTGGTATCCTTCTGTCCAGTCACTCTGTTTCAAAGGAAAGAAAAATCAGCACCAAAAAAGAACAAAGATGTATTTAGATAAAATTTAAGGCAGCTTGAATCATGCTTGGTCTGCATGGCTCCTTCCTATATAGTTGAAAACAAGCATTCCTGTTTTCCATGACAATTATTACAACACTAAGGAACACAGCATCAGTCTTCAATGGCAGTCCTCCTGAGATTTCCTGTAGCTACACGTGGAACCATGACCATGAATAACACACTTGGACACATTCTATCTGAAGAAGACCAGAGTGCAGCAGTACCAGGAATGCCACATCCCATCTGCCACAGAAATGAGCCCAGCAGCTGACTTCAGCATGCCCTCTTTATGGAAATAGCAGAGGCAAGGTCCCTCCATTCACCATGACACAGCTGTATAACCATGATGCAGCCTATACAATATAGCACTGATCCCACCATTGTGACAGTCAATGATTAAGTTACAACGAGACAGTATGACAACAATAAAAAACAATGATCACCAGATAAGAGCTTTTTAAAAAAGTGTTTAACTTTCTAAAAGTAAACCTGGAAGTCCTTCATTGCTTGATAACGGCATTCTTAGAATACAGAACTATAGGATTATCAAAGTCCTCAAGAGACCATTTACTCCACACCCTTGTCCCTTCCTGACAGGTGTTAAGTTTCAAAAAGCTTCCAATTTCTGGCAATCCACAGCCAGACTATACAGATTACTCCAGAGAGTAATCTCCTCATGATTAGGAAAATGGAGGTTTCTTGTACAAATATAATTGACCATTGGTGAGTGTCCTGTCATCCATAGATACTAAGAAGAACTATCTAATTCTTCCCTCGAGAGTGGCCTTTTTATACATTGGAAGGTGTATGTATTTTCCTTTCTTCCAGTCTTTGTTTGTACAGGCTAAAGAAACCCAAACAATTCCTAAGGTCTAGGCTTTTTGAGTTTTATTTCCTCTCTAGACTCTTGATTTTTTTCCTTTTGAAAACTCTAAACTGGATATAATATAGCAAGAGAAACAGAAAGATTAGTTCACATGTTAATAGGCAATACTCCTTTTTCTACAAACTGGTATGGTATTTGTCTTTAGACGTAGAATACACTAAATAGCTCCTATGGCCCCTCCTACAGATGTGTTAGCTGGATGGTTATCCACAGCTATTGATGTAGCTGATTATTCCTGCCTACGTACAGCATTCTGTGCACTACTGAAAAAATTTCTTTAAAGCTACATCTCTAAATCTATACATAAAAAAATCCCCTTCTAAATCCTAATCTTTTCTAACACAATTCTTCTCCACCTGCCATCGACAAGCTTAAGCAGCAAAATCTACTCCACCAGACAGCCTTCAATAAATAAAAATTTAATCAGAGGCGGAACCACGCGAGTTCTATTCAATGAATCTTTTTAATAAGAGCCAATGAAGCTTACTCTCTGGGCAACTCTTTCCAAACAGGTATGCTCTTATCATGCAATTTGTATATGCTGCTGAGAATGTTATGAGGGACAGCATCAGAAACCTTGCTGAAGACAAGGTATGACATTTGTGCTCTTCCTCTATCCGCCATGCTTATTGCACTGCTACAGAGCAAATTGGACTGATTTGATACAATTTGGTGTTAAGGTACCATGATAGCCATTACTCATCTTTTTAAGTACAACAGTTTTAGCTCTGTTAGCACAGTCCATGGTACTAAAAAAACTCAAATAGAATTATAAACCACATCTGCTTAAAATAAGTCTCAAGATTTCAAGTGACTTCCTCTTTCACCTCAGAGAAAAAAAACTCAGAACAAACCTTAGTTTGTTCATTTAAATCAACGGAGAAAAACTTCCCTCCTTCACTACACTGCCCTTCTTTACTGAGTTTGGTGACATTCTGTCTGCTAGAAATAAAGGAACAGTTTACAACAAAGTACCAAGGGCTGCACGTTGAACTGATGAAGCATAGGGATAAGGTGAAAACAGTACAAGAGCAAAATGAAAAATACATTTCTATTAAAAAAAATTAATTCGCAATAACTTAAAGTGCCATTGCCAACCTTCAGCTAATGAAAAGGCATTTCATTAATCTCTGCTATTGAGGTTGTTATCAATTTTTTCATTAAATTCTCACAGTACAAGGGCACCACCACTGCCAATACTTCAATGGTGCAGTTTAAAAAATAAAGCAACTTAATTTATGAAATAAAACAAAATAGTTGCCTGCCACTATTTAAAACACCCAGATTCACAAAAGTCATTGGTATGTTGTTATGGACTTAAGCAAAGGAAGGTAAAATGGAATGAAGATAGCTTCTGGGCATAATTCCTGTAATTCATTATTGCAGAATAACAGAATAAATGAAAATAGATGTCTGAAAAAAATAATATTTGTAAAACTATCTGCAAAATCAGACTATTAAAATAACTACTTATATTTTTCAGAATGTAAGTACTTGTACCAAGTGCATTATTTGTTGTGGTAATTCCTATCATACTATTTAAGTACTCCTTTTACAAAGCAATCTCCTTGAAGAATGCCTTAGCACTGTCATAAGGAGAGCAAATTCCTGAGTCTGCCCAGCAGATGACAGGGGCACAAAGTAATTAATTACAGTTTCCTGATTCTAGAGGGCTGACTTACAATGTCCTTAACTCTTGGGGCCTTTAAGGGAGGCTACAATTTTTTCTGGTAATTCAGCTGGTAATGCTCCCTGCCTTCCCAAGCACTAAGCTTTCTAGTCAGGGAATGACAGACTCTAAACAGTCAGGATTTGCTTCTGTTAGCTGCTTGTAAGGTTAGAGAAAAAACACAGCAAACAGCTCAGTGCTGCTCTGCTACTGCACACAGTGAAAACCTCTCTCTGATCTCCCTGCATTTCAGAGCTTGTTTATGCTGTATATTGAAAATGTTCCAGAAGCCAGCATGGTGCTGTCTTTCAGTCTTCATATACATCAAAATGTTCCTGTTACTATCCTAGATTTGTGATCTGCTCAAGAAAGTTCACATCTGCATTTGAAAACTCAAGTCTTAAAATATTGATCCTATTTGCATGTTATTCCTGAGGCACAACTCTGTCATGGCAAGCACTGTTTTACACATCATACTGATTTTCACTGAGTCCTCCTGATTCAATTTTCACTTCCACAACGCATCATCCATAACTCTCCACCTGACCTTTTCCTCTTTGCTCTGTCATGAGTTTGCACCTGTTTCTCAAAATGTTCTCTTGGATGTTTTCCCACCGCTTCAAGCTCTGCATGTTCCTAGCTAAGCTTAATCTATTTCTGTTTTAAGTTTTCTGTTCCTTACTTCTCTATTGATAGCGGCTCCTTTACTGGACAAGAATTATACTGTATTTTATACAGGTAGAACACTAATGAAACTGATGTATCTCTCTTCACCCTTAGGAAGTTCAGATCTAGGTGGACTGTCTTTGGTCAGTCATTCCACCAGTTCTATTTGCACCCATAAAATACCGATATGTATCTGCCATTTATTACTTTAGTCTACAAAAATATTTAATAGCCTATGGTCTTTTTTTTCAGTTCTTTCAAAATTTTGTAGGTAACCTTATTCTTTTCTTGCATATTCTCCCATCCATTTAGTAAAACAACTTTTAAACCGAATATAATTGCATCCATTTTTATATGCACTACCCAAACCTTCCTTGTAATTTTAAAGAGAATTTAGCTCATCAAGAAAATAAGCAAAAATAATTGTTTCCAGTCTAAAATACTGCACATTTTCCCTCAATTACTTCTTATTGCTAATAATATTTATGAGACATCTGTGTTTGAGATTAAATGCTTCTTTCTTGCTTTAAAAATAAGAAAAGCATAATTTGTCTTATTTATGGTAACTTTTACAAGCTCCAAATTCTGTGTGCCAGCACAGAAGAATTATACTTTTGGTAAGGGAAAGCAAATTTGCTCTGGTAAATTAAAGCCTAGGACAATTCTGATTTCCTTTCCATTATGAATAGCTTTAACTAAATTAAATAATTTTATCTGGCTTTCATCAGAGGAGAGCAAGGCTTCACATAATGGTATGATATACAACAGATGCTAATATACAACAAAAGACTAGCATTACATGCCTTAATAGAAGCTGAAAAGAAATTCAGTTGAGCAAACACTAAGTCTGCAGGAAACTTATTGAAACAATAACCCAATATGCAAAGATAACACTGAGTATTTTGTAACAATTTTATCCTTTTTTTTTTTTGTAATAAAATTGTGTGAGGTTTTTTAAGCCTTACCTTCTTTGGAGTCCCTAGGACTTGGCAAATTTTGAAGATTTCATCTACTTCGCTTGTGCCTGGGAAAAGAGGTCTGAGTGTGTATAACTCAGCCATTATGCTGCCAACTGCCCATATATCAATAGGTGAGCTATAGACAGAAGATCTCAGCAAAACTTCAGGAGCACGGTACCTGTGAGGATGGAGGGAAATAATAAATAAGTTTAAATGGTCATAAGAAGGTAATTAGTTAATGTATTAAATTCTTTATATACTTACCACCTGGTAGAAACATAATCTGTGTAAGGTGGCTGAGATCTTAGTTCTCTAGCCAAGCCAAAATCTGCAATTTTCACAAGTTCTGGTCCACTACAGAGAAGGTTTTCAGGCTTCATATCCCTATGAAAAAATCCTGTAGAAGATCAAACAGAGAATAATTGCAAATTATCACAGAATCACTTCTTAAGCAGCAATTTTTAATAGGAGTATTTACTTTGGGATGTTTGGAATAATATAGTGGTTTTCAGTCTTTTTTCTTTTTCTTTTTTTTAATTCAACCTAAAATAATTAGAACCCTCCCCCAACAAATGCACATATTTTCCCTCTAGTGATTATTACACCAAGTGTTCTTCAATTAACAAATGTAAACTGTCATTAGCACACTAAGGAAAATGAATTGGCTGGCAGCAACATCAAGTAAAAACCAGTTTCAGAATGAAATCTTTTGCTTTATCAGTTTTAGATAATGGAAAATTGAGCATCTGACATGCTTACTTGATTAATAAAATTGCTTAAAAGATTTTTAACTAGTTATTTATCACTGTGACAACAATTTGGAGATACAGACATTTACAGGATATCCAAATCCTGCTCAGAAATGCTAATATTAGTAATGCAGGCACATAAAGCTTCTTCAATGTTTGCTGTTGGCTTGAGGATCTCTATACTTGGGCAGTGGTTAAGTCACTAAATAAATTAATTCTGCTGTTTAATTGGAACACAAAATTTGTTATGTTATCCATTAATTTGATTGAAATCCACTTGCTAGAATAAAGCACTGAATTTCTGCATGCATAAATTGAAAACAACTATAAGAAATTGGCTGAAATTAATACAGTGAATTGTAAATGATCAAATTTATCATACCTGGTGTTCCCTTATACACTTATGGTCAAATCAAGATATTAATATTGTAACTTAAAATTGGAAGTTTAAAAAAAATATCTAATTTTCTAACTTATTTTGCAAAGAAATGAGGTAGGAAAGGAGGATGCTAACAATCAGAGAACAGTATATGATCCTGATCAGAAAGATAAGAAAATGTCAATTTCTGGGTATTTGAGAATACTGAATAAAACTAGTTATTCATTTAATTCACCAACAGCCCTCTTCAGGGTACACTGAAAGTAAATCAAACCTCACTAGGAACACTGTTTCTTATTTTATTTTCAGCTAATGTTTTATTGTCTTTGGAAAGTTTCAAGGATACCAATGTGATGTGAAGAACAACTACAAAAGTTGAGCATGAGAGTAAATTACTACCTTTTTAAATGCAAAGGAGTTTGATACCAGTATTTCAGAATACAATTCACAGACAGATATAAAACATGAGCTTTAGGAGTTTTGCAAACACTGCGAAACTTTTTATTGTTGTGAGCACACCTCACCTCTTATTTAGACTGTGCCTGTAATTCCTAGAAACATCCCACTTACTAAAATATTTAAATCCAGGTTGTATTTGATAAGGATACTCTTTGAATATCTTAGTGAACAAGTTATTTTAGTATTTTTTTATATGGAGAGTATCATGTTAGTTACACTATCTCAACACAAGAGTATTGATGTATTAATGCTTCTCAATTAGATCTTTTTGAGGATGCAGAAGTATTTAGTATAGCAGAGCATACAAGTTTCTTTAGTTTGTTTATTCATCTGCTAACTAAAGCAGAAAACACTACTGCACAGTGTATGAACAACATCCAGTGCTTTCCAAGAGAAAGAGGAAAATCGAGTTATAGGAAAACAAAGAGTAACTACAGGCAAAGTTTAAAACTGCACCACACTTGAAACAGGTAACCATGATTTTATCAGAGATGATTAATAGCCCTTGCTAGATTATTTTATTCATGTTATTTCTGTGCATTATCTTATTTTCTAAAAAAAGTGTTACACAGGTAAACTCTAGTAGGAAACCTACCATGTTTGTGGATGAAAGCCAGCCCTTGCAATATCTGATACATCATGTTTCTGATGACTGACTCAGGGAAAAACTTGTTTCTGTGAAGAAACAGGATAAAAACATACATAATTCAGGAAAATAATGTGCCCTCAGAACATACGTGTTTCTTTATTTTGCCTAACACATCATGAACATGTGAAAACAGACCCATCAAGTCAAAGTAACAGAGAGATGCAACTCCTGTTTCAAAATTCTATTGGGCCTTAATCTCAACCACTTTAAATGCAGCAGCAGAACTTCTGTGCTGAGATGTTCATGGTGCTATCTCTCTGCAGTGTGCTTGAGGTAAGTGTGGAATGCACAGTGCTGTAGCAAGGCAGAGGTTGCACAGCGCAGCACAGGTAGGTGCATTACCCAGTGGTGCCCTTAAGGGAGCCCTGCTAAGAGCAATTCTGCTCATCTGCAAAGAAACATTGTGTTCATGTCACCAGCAGCTACCTCAGGATGTCAACTCAAGGGCTTGGCACATTAGGAGATACAAGTGCATTACAAAGTCTGAAGGAAACCCACACCAAAGGCAAAACAATTCCTGCAAAGAAAATGTTATTGAAAAGGCAGGTCCTACTCTGAAGACCACCTTGCAAGCCTTGCTATGTACTGTTTGTCCAAGATTGCAACATCAGAGTTAGCCCATATTAGGCCATTCTTACAAAGATGCACCCATGTACCATCCCCACCTTAAGTCAAACCCATGAGCAAAAGTAGCATGAACAGTGTTCAGCCAATCCTTCATACATTAAAATGAAGGCTAATGAAGAAAAAAAACAAAACAAAACAAAACTATTTGGAATTTCTCTCATGGTTCTACACAAAGGCATGCCAACTCTCCTGTTAACAAGTGATCTTATTTCCAAAAGCATTACAATATGCAGTGTTGTAACAGAGCAATGCAGAACTTTACCCTCCAATAATCTCGTGCAGCAACTCCTGTTCATATCAATGGGGCTACAGGAGGAGCCAAAACCAGACATCCCTAAATGTTCTTCAAAGCAGTATGAGAATCATTAAATAAAGCACAATAGCACACTACTTTTCTGTGAAAAAAGACATACCTATCCTTCATTAGCTGATAGAGATTTTCCTTCATGTACTCAAATACAAAATAAAGGTGGTCATTTTCTCGTATGACTTCCTTCAATTTTATTACATTGGCATGGTTTAGCTTCTTCAGAGACTGCAACAGAGCAAAATACAGCTTCAGATAACCCCACAGTGACCTTGATTCCTTATCAGAGCTAAATTTTTATCATCTCAGTTTCTAGCACAGAATCCACACAACATATTCATATGATACCCCATTATTTATCTTGTAATCTGTTCTAAAGAAGAACAACCCAGAAGTCTGAATAAATCTCAAATTAAAAATAACAACTATATTAATAGTAGTTTAAACCTATTTCTAGGGATTACCTCAGAGCTGGAGTAAAGATTAGCACAAAAACCTAATTCCCTACAACAAAAGACAAATCTGAAGCTGTAAGAGCTCTTGCTCATTGTAGTGAATAAGAAAACCTTCATATTTCTTTTCCCTTCTTTTTGGCATGAAACTTTAATGAAGAAGGATTCTCTTACAGATGTTCATTTTGGACATACTGATTTATATGAAGTCTCCAATAACTTAAATCAAAAGCCCGTTAGTAGGGAGTTTTGTATATACAGAAAATCAGATGCCCAAAACATGGAATTATTTGGAATTTATGCCCAGGTTTTCAGTGTTATTCTATCATTTGGCTAGCCAAAATTCCCAGTGCTTTCTACAGATGCCTCAAACACAAGATATATGGAATGGACACACAACTAGAAATCTGGAAGTAAAATGAAAAGGAGGATGGTAAACCACAGAAATACACACATCCAAAATCAATTTCTTTTCCTTTCTCAAAGATAAGAGGCTTGGCTATGAGACATGGCCACTGCTTGAGAATAGTGGGATATTCCACAAATCAGCAGGACCTCTAAGAGTGCCAGCACCCCACAGTTTTGTGAAATCTGTCAGCATTTAAGGAGTTCACAGAGTCTGGCCTCGCTTGGACATGGCAGCTGCCCTTTTCCTTCATGCAAGCCTAACCAGACACTTATTCTTAAATGTGGCATGTTCACCACTTTACCTTGACTTCTCTCAAATTCATACATTCATCCCACGAATAGAACTTTCTTTTCATTCTGAAATAAAGTCCAAGATAAATTATTTTCAGTGAACAGTACAGAATGCTTTTAGAATTAGAAAATCTAAATGATATTTTCTAAGACTAGCACTATCGATATTTTGAACGCAATTAAAAACATTCTAGCATACCCATCAGCAATATAATTAAAAACAAAGTCAATGCTTAGAATTGCTAAAAATTTACAGTGATTAATCATCAAACACTGAAACATATTTTTAGGAGAGTACAGCCAGAGACCATGTTACTCCAAAGTAAAAGGGACATAAAACACACCTTTGTATCATTTGAATTGTGTTTTTAATAATAAAGTAAGCAACAATGACACTGCACATATATCATGGAAAATCATGTCCTTATGCGTAAGTTGCATATTCTAGGAAAAAAAAAATTAAAATTTTGAAATCTGCAAAATATCTGGACTGCTTTCTATTATAATTAAGCGTCTGACTTAACTGGTCATTTTAAAAATCTGTTTCGATATATTAATTAAAAAAGGTTTCAGTTTTTTCAAGCAACATCATAGCCTCTAATCTGTTATATATAACAGTGTAATACATTTATTTGTAAGTCCTGCATAAATCCAAATGTGGACATTTGGTGTTGCTCAAATCTTGGGAAGAAGTTGTGAATGCCATTGCTGTGTTTTGGTAAAGCTTTAGCACCTAAAGTGAAGAGATTTAAACCCATAATTTTAATTTAAAATAAAAGTATCTTCAAGCAAAACTGTACCCTCTCAAGTTCCAAACTTAAAAACCACACAACAGAATTCCAAATCCTGAAATCACAAAACTAACCCCTTCCCACAAAATGTTGTTCCTTTTGCTAATAATAATTAAAAAAATCAATTGGAGATTCTTTTTTTAGCTTAGATTAATATTAACTTCAGTAACAGTACCAGCAAGATAAGGCGAAACCTGAAATTCTCAGAAATTCTTAAAGAAAAAGTCAGTCGATCATATTACAATTAACTTAGTGCAGTAGACCCATAAATGAGAGAAAAAAGTCTGAGCAAGGTACAATTTCTGGTATTTGAATTATACTTTATATCCAGCTTGCAATTCTCTAGGAATACAAGGGGAATTCCCCACACCTTGAGTGGAATTTTTCTTTTTTCGTAATCATCTTTTAAAGGCAAGTATGACAATACTCTTGATTACACAGAACACAAGTTTATTAGAGCCAGGGAGACAGCCTTTATTTACCTTTCCAGATTGTTACTGTTGTTTATCACTGTAGCAACACCTGAAACTTAATGCAGTACTTACAAAGATTTGGGGGGCTGGGATGGAATTTCAAATCTACCTGTTAAGATTGCTATTCCTGCAATTCATATAAATAAACTCCCTAATTAATCCCATTCACTTTTGCTTCTCCTTTGGTGCTAGCCTAACAACATTTTTAAAAGAAGCATGTTCAAACTGAGCAAAGCAGCATGGCAATTTTACAAGCCAATGTAAACCAGTAAATTAAACTGATGTGTCTCTCTATTGATCAGTTACCAGAAATCTGACTCACAATCACCTTGTTAAACATCTTAATTTAAAAAAAATGTTAATTTCCTTTTAAAAGGGGACTTTTTTCAATTCTACACAAATGGAAAACAAAAATAAAGTCAAAATTGAAAATCTAAGATTTTGCAAGCACCTTTGCTGAATTGAGATGCTACATACCTTTTGATAGCCACAAGTTCTCCTGACTCATTGCTCTTCCCCATCAACACGCTGCCATAGGTGCCATCACCCAGTTGTTTCATAATTGTGTAACGATTCATTTTTTTTACAACTCAGAGAGCCAAATGCTTATGAAATGCTAAATATATTCTGTTTTATTAAAGGGTTCGTGCTCTTTGATTTTCTCAAGAGAAATCTTCTTCCAGACTGTTTTATGTTGGTGAATGCTTCTCATAACTCAGCAGGATATTCACAGCTGTCTTCCAAACTATAGCTGCTTTGAGATCCAGTTACGAAGAATGGGAGAAAGAAGAACATGGTCATTCTCACATGGATCCCTAAAAAAAAATTTTAAAAAAAAGACTAGGTAGTTTTACAGTATTTTAGAAAAGAGACACTCTGCTACTTGTATCAAACAATAGCACCCTCCAGAACCATATGTGCTTTTTAAATGGACGTAAATGCAATTAGCTCCTTTAAATTTTTCAAACCACAGAAGGTGCCTGTTGTACAATTAGGGTTAGAGTAAGTAGAAACTGGAGAGTCAAGGTTATTGTCATAATTCCCTAGAACCAGCAAGGTGTTTTTAAAGCTGGTTATCCTAATAGAAGCCCTTACTCTGAATTTGTAGACAACAGCAGCTTCCTGAACTATTATAAATGCATGGTTGAAGTTCTGGAAAACATAAGGACAAAAATTTTGCACAAGGTGCCCCAGCAAACTTAGGGTCTGAATACTGTGTTTGGGATTGGTAATGCAAGCAGGCTTCCCATGCTTAAAAGTTAGTGAGGAAGGAAGGTGGAGCAGCAAGATAACCACTGCATTTTTCACCCACATAAACTAATTTGTTATAAATGGACATCTTGCTCTGAAGTTGACATAATTCTTAGGCATGGTAATGGCTGAAGAGTTAAGGTTATTCTACAATTTTACAAGGGCTGCAGAGAGAAGCACACAGCTTACATGCACTGGTATGGAAGATTAAATCTGAACTGTCATTTGGAAAAGAATCCATATTGAACAATGCTGAATCACATTAATATTTGAATCCATGTAAATATTAATTTGAATCCAAATCCAAGTTTGAATCTGAACCCCAGCTTCCATTACACACAATACTATCTCTCACCAATGCTTCTGTAACCCAAATGCTAATACACAAACAAACACTGAATGCTAACTGAATAATAGCATTCTCTACCTTTTGCCTCTGCTGTCTGAAAATACAAAATAAAACTCAAATGAATGGGAACACACCATCAGTCTACCTTTATAGGAGATTGAGAACTCAGCATGCAACTCTCTAGTCCTTATCCTTATACCAAAATTAGCTACAGTCTGGCCTATTCAAACAGATTAAGAAACTCTGATTCAGCTGATAACAAGACTTAGGCTTGAGATTTACAGGCCTGGCAAAATAACAACAAAATTGGCCTCTCAAGGAGTGTGAAATATACATTCTCGAGCAGACCAGCCTGATGTGTAAATGAAACAGCTGCCTGGACAATAGACCAATGTTTCTAAGTTGTTCTTAGTTGAAATGCTGCTTCCTCTAAGTTACAACACAGAGTGTTACTTCTGTTAGCAGGAAAGAATCTCACATCATCTATCAAGATGCCACTGGCACAGTGGACATCTCAATTTATAATCTTTGCACCAAGCAACCTTCATTTTGTCAGGGAAAGTTACAAAGAAAATTTTTTTCTACACCCATCTACACCTCCCCTTCTCTAAAGCCACAGCTATAGTGAAATAAGATTTCTGGTTAATAGTGTATTCTGAAACAAAGCTAAAAATCAGATTTAACAAAAAGTAACATAGGCATCTAAAATTATGATGAGATTTTAAATTCGACTTTCATGTATTTAAGCAAATTGTTTTTCTCAGAGTTCAGCTTTATATCTTATTCCCAAGAATGCCTGCATGCACTCTAGTCTTTAATACCATCAACAATGCCTTTTTACAACAAGGTTATTTGTTGACTCTGGTAATGAGCAGATGATCAAGTGTATTTATTCCAAGTTAAGATACAGTCTGCATACACATCTTGCAAGTTGTCAATGGATAGTTCTAGGTATATATTAAAAAAACAAACCCACACTAAAACCTTGAGGGTATTCTTATACCCATTTTACAACACAGCATCACATCTAAAGGGTCAGCAATGGTAAATTGTGTATGCATTTTGCGTATAGGTGTAGACACGTGTATCATGTGAAGTGAAATGTAACAAGTTTTGTGTGCTTGTGTTTCTCTGTTTCAACAAATATCATTGAGCATTGTTTAAGGTATGTTTTTTGTGAGGGGATTTAGCAATATCTGCTACAGGTGGCCCTTGCTTGAACTCCTAGAGTTACATTAAGAAGTTGGAGAATTTGCACACATTTCAGCACACATTTCATGCTCAAGTTTTTGCTCTCTAACAAAGTGTGCCAAAAACAACATGAGAAAAACTTGTATTTGCAATAAACAGAACAAGATCTAGACACAACCTCAAGCTTTCACCTTTAAATTCTCTAATTTTGGTGCCTAAATCCTATCAGCTTTCCAAGTAATTTTCATTGGAGTATATATTAACCACCAGCTTTAACAATTATTCCTTTTGTCCAATTCTAATATTTTGGCATGTGCAATCAAAACAACTTCACATATATCATTCCTTCCCTCCAGAAATTCTGTGTAATACAACACAGACACAATTATTCATTTTGTCTGTTCTATAATATATTTTATTGCCTTACTCCTTTTCTGCTGTATACTTTAAGTTTTAGGGTACGAAAACACCTGATCAAGTAAAGTACAGAAAAGTTGGTGCATTCCTTCAATGATCAAGTGCAAGTGTCAAATCCACTCAATGGAAATGCACAAAACAAGGTGTGAAAACCACATACCCTGACAACAATGTCTGTGTACCATCACATCTACCCCACAACGACATGTTCTGGAATTACAGAGCATGATGATTAGAACATAGATGGCCCAGAGATTCACCTTTCACTACAACAGATTTCTGCAGACTTTGTAATTTTCACCACTCATACGCAGCTTAGGTGTGCAATTTTTTCCTAGTGGTCCATTTGGATTTTCTTTTTCAAATCTACAATTCAGTTTTTGTCCTTTTTTGTCAATCTGAGGAAAAGCAAGGGCCCAGTCTAGCTTTTCTGGTTAAAACAAGCCTTTGGAGTGGCCTTTTCCATACTAATGCTTATATGATATTATTTTCTCAGTGATGCAAAGCTCTAAAATGTAAAATTGTCATAACAGGTACCAAACAGACAAGAAAAATCCTAGTCTAAACAACAGCTTGTTGTTATTCTTAATGGCATACTGCACATAATCTCTTTACACAGGATTAAGGAAAGATTAAAGCCAGGGACAAATAGAGGACAAAATAAAATAGCTTGACAGAAACTTTAATTTGTGTAAATTTAGAGAACCTGAACAGGTACTAGAGAATTGAAACAAATCATCACTTCTACTGTATTACTGGTGTCTTAAGCACTAGCAGCAATTTTATATTATTTTAGATGTCTGAATTACATTTCAAAATGTAACAAATAGCAACTAATCACCTACATTTCTTATATACAAATACTAAGCTTTACCAAGAGTTCTACAATTGCATCCTAAACAAACTACTCTCAAATAATCAGAAACTAGGACGTATGACCCAATAAGACCTCCCACCCAGAGGAGCAAAACACCCACAACCAAATTTTACCAACCTGTTTACAGTAACTGATGAAATCACCAAAACTGTTTGCATGGCACAGTACTGTTCTCAATGATCAGAACTGGCAGTATTGCACAGCACAGAAGGCATGCTGATACTGATTTTAAAAGTAAAAAAAAAAAAAAACAAAAACAAACCCAAACCCAACCACAAAACAACAAACAAATTTTGCTACAAGAACCATCTTGGTAGTGAATGTATATTACTAAAGCTGCCAGTAATCAGATCCCTTGACAGGTGGATCCAGTTCTTGAGATTAACCTCAAACCCATTACTCTAATCAAATACCAGCAGTTATTTAAAAACACGACACTCAGCCGCAAAAAAGAAGTCAGTAACATTGACAATAAATACTGGTGCTTTGAAATAGACTGCCTTAATTTTTTTTTTAAGTCCCTTAAAAATCTAGTATCTTGTTCCACTTGTGTGTATCAGGCATTCAGGATGTGATATATCAAATTAAGAACTCCAGTTTGCTCTAAGTATTTTCCCCTGTTTTGTTCCAAACTAGCTTTGGTTTCAAACCAAAATTATTCTCACCAACTTTTTCAGCAGATTACCACCATGCCAGCAAGGCTACCACTTCCTACCCACATGAAACCTCTTCCCACCATGCAGTACAGCAAGTTTCAGGATAACAGTGGTTTCAGTGCTGCTGGAACTGCAAGTCTCCAGTTTTGGGCAGCATCCAGAAGGAATATGAACCACTCATCTTTCAGCATCTGCACCACTGTAAATTTCAATAAAACACAGAATCGTTGTGGTTGGAAGGGACCTCTGGAGACCATCTAATCCAAACCCCCTGCCAAGGCACGGTGACCTAGAGCAGGTGACACAGGAACACATCCAGGTGTGTTTTGAATGCCTCCAGGGAGGGAGATTCCACAACCTCCCTGGGCAGCCTGCTCCAGTGCTCTGCCACCCTCAATGTGAAAAATGTTCATGTTGTGGTGGAACTTCCTGTGTTTCAGTTTATGACCATTGCTCCTCATCCTGTCGCCAAGCACCACTGAAAAGACTCTGGCACCATCCTCTTGGCACCTGCCTTTGAGATAATTATGCGCACTAATGAGGTCCCCTCTCCATCTTGAGAATGGAAACAAATGCTTGTTTCCACTCCAGTTCCACCGGGTGACATCCAGCCGCCTGCCGAGTGCGCGCCAGTCCCTTCCTCAGCACTCCTGCCGCTCACTCCGGCTGTGAAACTCGGCACCGCCCGGCCTGCCACTTTCACCCCGCTTCTCCTAAATAAAGCTTCACCTACCTCCTCTCACTAACCGCGGAGCTCTCAGGCCGCCAGGGCCCGGCTCTACCCCACCGAAGCCAAAGCAGGCTCCCCGCAGGCTCCGCACCCACGCGGCGCTCCCGCAGCCCAGCACTGAGCGGGGCAGCTCCCCCACACGCCAGTTCACCGCACACCGACCCCAGCCCCCCGGAGCACGCTGGGGGCCGGCAGCAGCCCTCCCTTTTAGGAACGGAGCTCCGCGGGGTCCCGCTCCAGCCCAAACCCGCACCTCCTCCGTGCTGGGAGGACCCCAGGGAGGCCCGGCCCCCGGGACACGGGCGCTCACCAGCCCGGCCCGAGGGGGCTCTCGGGCCGCCATGCCCGCCGCCCCTCACTCACCGCGGCACCGCGGGCGGAGCCAGCTCGATGGCGCCGAGCCCCCGGCCCGCCCGCCGCCTCCCTCGGCCGGGCCGCTCTGCCCCGTCACCGGGGCGACGGGCGCGGGGCCGGGCCCGGGCTGGGGCGGGCCCGCCGCCGGCACCGCCCTCCCGACCGCGGGCACGGCTGCCAGGGAGTCCCCGGTGGAGCGGAGCAGCTGGGAGGCGGCGGATAAACAGCTCTGCCGGGAGCGGCGAGAGCGCCCTGCTGGAAAGGGAGTGCTGCGCAACGGGAGCTGAGCCCGGTGACGAGAGCCGCGTCACAGGTTCCCTGAAGGTGGCCGCATGATACGCGAGATCGTCTCTGGACAGTCCTTATTATAATTACTGCTAGTAGTAATTATATATTGAGTATATATTTGGTGCTCTGGTGAGACCCCAGCTGCAGTGCTACCTCCAGCTCTGGGGTCCCCAGCACAGGAAGGACAGGGAGCTGCTGGAGCGAGTGCAGAGGTGGATGCTCAGTGATGCTCAGGGGGCTGGAGCACCTCTCCTGTGAACCCAGGCTGAGAGAGCTGGGACTGTCAGCCTGGAGAAGAGAAGGCTCCAGGCTGACCTTAGAGCAGCCTTCTACTACCTAAAGGGAGTGTGACGGTGTTCACAGGGGTCTTAGGATGAGGGAAGAGATGTAGATCTGACTCCATGTTACAGAAGGCTTGATTTATTATCTTATGTGATATATTACATTAAAACTATACTAAAAGAATAGAAGAAAAGGTTTCATCAGAAGGCTAGCTAAGCTAAGAATAGAATCAGAAAGAATGATAACAAAGGTTTGTGTCTCGGACAGAGAGTCTGAGCCAGCTGACTGTGATTGGCCATTAATTACAAACAAACCAACGCGAGCCAATCACGGATCCGCCTGTTGCATTCCACAGCAGCAGATAACCATTGTTTACATTTTGTTCCTGAGGCCTCTCAGCTTCTCAGGAGGAAAAATCCTAAGGAAAGGATTTTTCATGAAAAGATGTCTGCAACAAGGGAGCTTTCAGGAGAGATGGATAGAGTCTATTTACAAGAGCATGGACAAAGGGAAACGGCTTCAAATGGAAAGATATTAGATAATAGAGGAAAAAATCTTTTCTGTGATGCTGGTTAGGCACTGGATATGTTGCCCAAGGAAGTTGTAGATGCCCCATCCCTGGAGGTGTTCAAAGCCAGGCTGAATGGGACTCTGAGCATCCTGGTCTAGTGGAAGGTGTCCCTGCCCATGACAAGGGAGTTGGAACTAGATGATCTTCAAGGTGCCCTCCCAATCCACACCATTCTAGAATCTTATGAAATAAAGCTACAAGCTAAGCCACAGTGTACTTAGGATTTGTACAGAAATTCCCACCTGTATTACTCACAGCTGTAGTGAAACCTGAGGCGTTTCTTTCCCCCTAGCATTTTTAAAAAGTATTTATTGTAAGCAATTTATTAAAATGCAAGTTGCTAATACTAATGCAAGGGAGAAACTTTGAGTGCTCTATACATTCTAAAACATATGTATTTATATTACAAAAATAATAATGAACTTTCTCCTTGGTCCTTTGTATTCTTACATTTCTCCAGAGTGTACAGAAGGCACAATTAATAAAAATGGCATATTTAGTGTCTGATGCAGAGGTACTTTTGGCAGGGAAGTCTCATTTTAGGCTTCAATTCTCAACATTCGCTTGAGCTTCCTGTATTTTAATGTTTTTGAGAGTGATGGGCAAGAAAAAGAGGAGATAATTTCAACACAATAACTACTAGAAGCACTATGGATGGAAAGGCAGAAAATTGTTTTAGAAATTCAGATTCCTATCTGCTTCACCATGCTGGCAGCTCAGGCTTGCTGAGCAAAAATGGGGATCTGTCTTCTTTTTACCTTTTTTTTCTCTCCCCTCCCTCTTCCTCATTAATTGGCATCGTAACTTTGTGATGATTTAAGAACTGTTGACAGATTAATTGATTCTACCTCAAGTCAACTGGGTGGAACGTGGGGCTATGGGAATTGGTTTTCTGGAATTCAAAGGATTTGGCCACTTGCACATAGCTTGCTGAAATGAAAGTACAAGAAAACAACATTATATTTTCTGAAACAAAATATGCCTGTTTCCTTTACTGAAATAAAACATCAGAGGTGACTGCCAGGTAAAATAAAGTTCAAAGGTGAGACTTGTACATGAGAAGGAAGAAAGTACCATAACCCACACAGCAGAATTCAGGCAGAGATTCAGCAGGACCTGACTGTACCTAGCAAAGAATTTAACCATGCATTAACCTCTAAGAATATGTTTGATCACTACTACATGGATACGTCCCTACCTTAAATATGTGAAAACACCTCTCCACTGTCAGTGGAAATGATGCAGCCATTAACCTGTGATTTCCCCTCCCTGCCCTTGTGTCCTTTCCTCTCTTGACAGCTTAGCCATGTTCCATGACTGTGCTTTCCCAGGGATGGGCTCCGTCCTCTTCCTCTGGTGCTGCCACTCAGTTTCGTAAGAATGGTTTGGGCTGGAATGAACCTTAAAAATCATCTAGTTCCAACCTCCCTGCCATGGTCAGGGACACCTTCCACTAGACCAGAAGTCTCAGAGCCTGATCCAAACCTGGCCTTGAACACTTCCAGGGCATCCATAGCTTTTCTAGGCAACTTGTTCCAGTGTCTCACCACCCTCACAGTAAAGAATTTCTGCCTAATATCTAATCTAAACCCACGCTGTCTCAGTGTACAGCCATTCCCCCTTGTCCTATCCCTACATGCCCATGTAAAAAATCCTTCTCCAGCTCTCTTGCAGGCCCCCCTTAGGTACTGGAAGGATGCTACAAGGTCAGCCCAGAACCCTTTTTTCTCCAGGCTGAACAACCCCAGCTCCCTCAGCCTGTCTTCATGGGAAGGGTGCTCCAGCCCTCTGAGCATTTTTGTGGCTGCCTCTGGGCCTGCTACAACAGTTCCTTGACCATCTTATATTGGGGGGCCCAGAGCTGGATGCAGCACTGCAGGTGGGTTGTCACCAGAGCAGGGCAGAGGGGCAGAGTCACCTCTCCCAGCCTGCTGCTTTGGATGCAACCCGGGATATATTTGTCTTTCTGGGCTGCAGGCATGCACTGCTGGGTCATGCTGAGCAACCAACAAGTCCTTCTCCTCAGGGTTGCTCTCAGTCCACTTATTCCCCCAGCCTGTATTTGTCCTTCCAACCCACATGCAAGACCTTGCAGTTGGCCTTGTTGAACTCCATGGGGTTTGCACAGTCCCACCTCTCCAGCCTGTCCAGGTCCCTCTGGATGCCATCCCTTCCCTCCAGTGTGCTGACTGCATCCCAAAGCTTGGTGTCAGCAGCAGCCATGCTGAGAGTATATTCAATCCCACTGTCCACATTGCTGAACAAGGTGAAAATGCTCTTGAAAATGCCTGTGGGGCATTTCCAGTCTAATTACAGCCACTTGTAAGAGATCTGGCATAAGCAAGGGGTTGATGTTTAAATAATTTCTGTATTAGTTTTGCACAAGAGAAACATTAAAGTCCAAATTCTGTTACCAGGGCCTCCTGTCTGTCAGTTGTCGGTACTTTTTGTAATGGTCCCCAACATTTCACACATATGAAGGCAGAAAAGCTGTAGACAGGACTTGCCAGTGTTTGAGCCAGGCTGCAACATGGTGTGGAGTTGCAGTACAAGCACTGCAAGCCAGTCACTTAACACTTCACTTTGTCATAAAGACAGGAGAGAGATGCTGTCCTGTGCTCTTGCTATGAACCAGGAAGCTGAAGGAAAGGCAACAGGATGGAACAAAGAGACCCAGGATGTTTATGAACCCTGCTAAAGGACCTCTGAGAACATCCTTATGCACCTGCTTCTCTGCTTATTTTACAAAACAACACATGCAGACCCACTGAGTAATTTTCTGTTGAAAGGACCTCCTTTGGTTGTGGTCCTTGAAGGTGTTGATGCTATGCTCAGGTGCCAGCCAAAATACCTGGAACTGCCTTCTCCCAAACACCATCACAAGTACCAGCACGCATGTTGAAGCTTATAGGGATTGTGTAAATTTCATTTTTCTGCTTGTTTGAATAAGGTTGAGCCAAACTAGCAATGTTTCCCTGTGATACTTACTTGCACCTGTGTCATCCCACTGATCTTTGTGTTTCATGTGGACTTTTGCAAGCCTGGAGAGATGCTGTGCTGAAATGCACTCTCCATTTTGCACAATCTCAGGTGTATCACTACATAAACACTATGTGGTTCACCTTCCCTTTGCTCATGAGTGACAACCAGGCACCTAACTTTAGGCAGGTAGAGCACTATGGGCAGTAATCCAGGCATGGATAACCATTATACAGCACTCTCATTATTTCTCAGGCAGAGGGATTTTAACCAGCATGGATTTTTTCACTCTGTGTTTTTGGAGGAACCATTCCAGCACTAAATGCTTCAGTTCTCCCCTTTTTGTCTGCATGCGGCTTCTACTGATAAGAGTGGGAATGACATGAACTTTCCTAAATGCATCTCTAGAGCTGCACTGTGCATCCTGCTAAATGATGACTCTCAGGAAACACGCTCTACTTTCGTGAAAGCTGTCTCAGTTGTTTTAGACAGCTTTCCCACAAAAAGATACTAAGAAAAACCCCTCAATCTAGAAGAAATCCCAGAAAATCCCCAGGAAGGAAGAAGTCTCAAATCATATTCAACTCTGTTACACTGCTGGTTTCCACTGATGCAACTCAAAAAAAGCTTGTCTCTGCCCTTAAGGTGATAGTTTGTACCTCCAAATGAAGAGATCAACTACTTCAGGCTCAATAAGCCCAAAACAGCCAAGTTCCTGCATGCCTTGTTTGCAGCATTTAGCACATTTGGAAAGCCCAGAGATAACCTGGTTCCAGGAGAGGAGCAAGCGGATTGCTCAGACTCTCACAGGAGTTCTTTAGCAGGACTGGGTGGATACAGGTGGTCATGGAGCAGGACAGTATGCCAGGCTCTGTCTGCCCTCCATCAGGTGTGACCATGAAGTGATGCCCACAGGTATTTGCATCTGTCAGGTGTGTGACACATGCTTGCATTTTGTGGGTACATGAGTGAAAAATATTGTCACAGGACCTCTTCTCTCTGGGTGGTATTCATTAAACGCTTGGGCTTTTACATTTGCCATTCTGGGGCTGCTGTTTTGGTACAAAGGGCATCCTCAGCACAGGGACAGGTGGTGCTTTACTTCAGTAGGGCCCTTGTAACCCATTTGAAGCCAGAGCCACAGGAGGCTGAGATTTGAAAGCACCTTCTCCTCCTCTCCCTCTGTGGCTGTGCCATAACAACTGGAGTTCGTCAGACAAAGATGCCTGTCAGAGTAGAGGGTACAGGCTGGTAAAGGGCTTCTCTCAGGTGCTCAATGCAGGACCAGAAACCACACTTGAAAGGGACAATTAATGGAAGAGAAGGTGCTCACTCAGGGACCATCTTTCTTCAGGATGCTGCTTTGCCTGAGGAACATGCTTTTAAAGTCAATGCTGCAGCTGTATAAACCTACAATGAGGCTTTCAATTTCAGCTTTTTCATTTCTTTCTTTTGTTACAGAAGCTCCCCTTGCCTTTACATTTATATATTTTGAAGAGAAAAACTGTCTACAGCTCTAGACTTTTTCCATCTGATTTTTCAATCTGTAAAAGGTAACATACAGCTTATCTCATCCCAGACACTTGTACATGAGAGGAGTCAAGGTGAAGAAAGACTGCAATAACCTTTAGAGCAGTTTTATTTGTTGTACTGCTCAGATGATGCAGCAAGGTAATCACCACCATAGCTTTCCACTGTGCTTAAACAGCTGTCATGTTTATTATAAATAAATCCACACACTAAAAGTAGCATCTAAACACAACTGGCTGCATTTTCTTTACTGGTGTACAAAGTTCTGCTTTAAAAGCTATGTTTAATTGCATAGCATAACAATTTAAGCATACAACTACAATGACAAGTTTAATACCAGTAATGTAAGCAGCATGCAACCCCCAAGCTTGTCTGTTTTAATAGCTAGTAGTATTTTAATAACTTGTGCTTGAGTTGTGGTTGGCTAACTCCTCTAAAATCACTATAAAATAGACCAATTTACAGCTTTAATATTTTCCGTGATTTTCCCATCTGCAGTGAATCTTTCCAGCTATTTTGTTTTGCCTTATTCCCCTCTTATACTTTTTCCCCCCTTTAAACTTACAGGGCTATAAGCCTTGATTATTATTCTACATGTCAAATGCCTCAATATGATTTGGCATACAGCTGAGAAATCCCAGTTCTGTAAACAGGCATAGTGTTATATACTCATAAACTCTAAAATTTTGCATCAGTCTTTCTGGGTAATAACTCACAAACCACCTTTTTTTTAAAAAAGTATGTGGGCTAATTATCAAATTGATGTTGTTCACCTGAATCTCTTCTTACCAGTAATTTAAAATACTGGGAAAGAATTACCCTAAGAGTTTAACAAAAGCTAAGGGAGATACACAGAAAGCACACTAGAGCTAAAAGACAAAGTAAGCTTGCTGCAGGTGAATTAATTTAGTCTTTTTGTGAATTCCATCTTTGTCTGGCTTGAGTTTTTAAAATGCTGAACAATCCACTGCTGAAACAGGATGCTATTAACTAAATTCCTGTGGGGCTCAGTTTCACATCTCAGACTGAATATGCTTATAAAAACATGGTTTTCATAAAAACATAAAAAGAAAGAAAATATACTCCATCAGAAATAACTATTTTTAAATAACTGTTTAACTGTTCTTTGAAAATACAATTTGTTTACCAGTTTAATGATAGCTTCAGTGCATGGAACCTTATAATTCTAACTAGCCGGCTGCTCACATTACTTTACATGGTGCCTTGCTTTTAACTGTGATTTCACATTTATTGAAAGACTACAGCAGTATCCTGCTTCTCAAAACACATTTAAATGCAAAAATATACATAAGACAGAGGTAAAAAAAAGTGTTCAAAAAGTTAAAGATACTTGGTAACTCAATAACAATAGTACCAAAAGGATTTTTTTCACCCTGATCAATCCTGTGTCTACTTAGCTCCCTTGCTTGGCACACACTTTTTGGGTGAGGGTTCTATTCCCCAGTACTAGGCAGCTTTCAAAATATCTTTAGTTTTAAACCAGCACTGCTCTGGTTTTTCTTCTTTCCAGATTAAAGAAGAATTAGTTGTTTTAGGCATGAATTTGGGAATGCATTTCTTTACAATTTCATTGATTAGCTCAGTTTGGAGATTTTGTTTTGTAACCTCTCTCTTGGCTGATTGTTTAATTTCCAAAGTAGTGCTGTCATGGGGAGCTATGTTTACAGAGAGAAAAGTCCCTTGGGAGAGGGAAAAAGACCTGATGGAGATGGAGTGCAGAGAGGCAGCCAGGAAAGGTTTATTCAACACTGACCTGTACTAAGCAGCTGGGATGTTGCATTCCTAGACAGGACCAGTTGTATCCATGGGTAAAGAGAATTCTGCACCAATAACCAATTGGCCTGACCAGCTTTCCAGGCCCCTTTAAACAAAAACCATTTTCAATGTAAATGGTTTTCAGGACAACATAAGTTAACTCTGGCAACCATGTGATGTTAAGCAGGCTTGGTGGGGGTTGCCTGAGCCTTCCTGCTTCCAGGCTGAGTGTTACAGGACATCAGTTCCTGGTATGGCTGCGCTGGGTTGTCCTTCTTACATAGAAAGGCTGGGTAGTCTCTACTCTTGATACAGGGGATCAAAAATCAACACAAATTTAGCAAGTTTCATTTCCCAGGTTTCAGGTTTTTCATTTCTCATATCAGAGAAACTTAGCTGATCTTTCCATTCATCAAAAGGATCATGGCAGGTGAATGAACCGTTCAGGTGAATTATTCTGCAAATTGTCTTGCTTTCATATTTCTGTTATTTCTTTCTTTCCCTGCCATTTCCTTCAGTTGACTATAATCTATAGCCACCTTCCTTCAATTTTTTTCCATTACCTCATTAGTCTTTTCTTTCTTACAGATGGAGCATTTTCTCTCAAAGCTTGAGGCAGGAGTTGTAGCTGTAAGTGGATTGGACTTGCTGTCAGAGGAGGCTGTTGACTTCCAGAGGAGCTGTGCCTCCATATTGCCTTCTCCCAGGTATCTTTTGGGCTCCTTGTGTCATTTTAGAGATTGTGTGGGGTTTCTTTGAAATTAGATGCAAAATATAATTCACTCAGCACACAGCTCCAGAAAGGTGCTTTTGGGAAAAACCTGTCTTGATGTTTTGCTTCCTTATATCTTCTCAAATCCCAAACCACTTGGCTTAGCACTCACATGGTCAGCACAATAACTTATTCTCCCATCTGCAGGTATTTAGTCAATATTCAGCACTCTCAAATCTTAGGGCCTGGCCTTCATGCTCAGCAAAGCTGTTCCCGAGAGGGAGCCCATACCGATAGCTCTCCATGCCCTCGGCTGGTTTGGATTTTGTGGGGATGGAGTCATGCTGGTAGAGCAATGCTGACTTTATCATCCCAAAGTCCTCCTGAATCTTCATCCCTGAATAGACAGCACCTGAGATGTTTTCTGCCACGTGGGTGTAGCTCTGGATGTTTTTCACGTCGCAGAGGTTGTCGCTGTACTTCAGCGCGGGTGGCTTGTAGGCCTGGTAGGACACCTTGGTGGTGGTGGTGATGACCGTCTGCAGTGGCGGGGCCATGGGAGCGGGGCTGGGACTGTACCTGCAGGGATAGTCCCCACTGCAGTAAGGGTGGGGAGCCCCTGTTGCCATCTGCCCGTAGTCACTCCGGTCTCCACTGCCAGTTTTCCCCCACGCTGGTTTCAGTCCATAATGTCTGCCAGGGTTATCAAAGCTCTTATCATGGGTGGTCACAGTGTTGTAGTGAGACCCATTCAGACTGAGGGGGTCTGCATCAATGGCAGGACTGGGCAGATCTTTGTAAAATGTTGGGTAAGGACTTGAGCTTATAAAGGTAGGAACTCCAAACTCGTAACTGCATGGCATGGGCATGTAGATCCTCGGATTTGGGCATTTAGGGTATGGTGATAGCTGGTCCTCTTGGAAGCTGGTTGAGTCGTAAGGTGCCTTGTAGAGGTCTGCGTTCTGCAGCGAAGGGTAAGACTGAGCTGGAAATGAAAAATTGGTGTCTGTGAAGATACCAGCTCTTTCTGGGCCATCCATGCAGTGAAAATTCTGTAGGTTATTGGTGCAACCACTGCTGTCAGGGTACCTTCCTGCCTGACAAGGAGAAGTAGATCTTTAAGATACAGGAATCAATACTACCCACACACATATGTCTCAATACTTGTGCTGTTGCTAGTTTCAGCCCCAAATTAACAGATGTTACTTTGTTATTAGCACATGTTAATAGGATGATGTAAAGCTTTGTTTTGCCCTGGGATCCCTAGTATGTGCTTATCACATCTTTTTAATTCACAAAAATAAAGTCTTCATTTATGTCACCTTTTTATTTCACTAATGACTTTGACTTACCTCTGAATTTAGAGATCTCTTTTTCTGGGAGTGGTGATAAGAGGACATTTGCTTCTTAATTGCACTTCTTCTTGCCTCTGCCTCCAGTTTGCTCTCTGGCCGGGGGTGGTCATGGACTCCTTTAGCCTAAATTAGGATTAACTGAGAATTAGATGTGAACCTGGGAGGGGGTAAGATTAGAGAAAATGGTCTAAGTATCAGGAGGGGTAGTCACAGCATGGTCTGTGGTTTGGCACAAGAAAAAAGGAAGAAACTAAACAAGGACAAATTCATTGTGAAAATAAACAAATACAATAAATAATGATTTGGATGTAGGTAGAAGGAAAAAGGGAGGGAGAAGTCAGGAAGGACTGCAGAGTGGATAAAGGAGCAGAAGTGACAGTTTGTGACATTCAGGAGTAGATAATTAGAACCAAGGGGGAAAAAAATTAGTTTGGTTGGTTTTCTGCAGTCCAGTATCTCAGTTCTGCCTTATAAGCACATCTATAAATAGTATAAATAGGCATTAAAGAGGTTTCATGCCACAAGATGAAAAATATTCTCTTAAGCAATACCCTTCTTGACCAGGACTGAAAATTATATCCTGGAAAACCGTCTGAAGATGCTCTGCTATTGAAACATATGTGGGTATGCAGATCTACATAACCAATGTTACATTGGCATATGATGATGTAATGGACACTACATTTCCTCACTCATTTGTCTGAACAGAGCTACCTACATACAGTCCCTAAAACTAAGTAGGAAGCTAAAAATTCCTTTTAAAACACCATCATTTCTCAAGCAGAAATTAACTTCTAAACAAGGATTTATCAAGTTTTTGATAGTAAAGTCTTCCAGTTCTGCATGTCTGTAAGAGAAAATTTGAATAAGAACAATATAGGAAAGAATCTGGGAATATGGCCAGTTTTCTTCCATTTACTGACTAGAGAACAGAATTCACTGCCATGTGAGTCAGGGGAAAAAATTATCCAGGAGAAAATGTAATCTCATGGAACAGAAACTTTTTGTTTCAACTTTGTTCCAATGTTGCTAGAAAAGAAAAATCAAGATGAAATTTCAAATTTCGGCTAAGATTCTTCTTTTTTTTCTGTCAAGATTTTAAATTCTTCAAAATTCAAAGCCTAGTTTCGCAGAAGTAGAATTTTTATGTTTCAACTCATGTAAATTAAGTAGGACTTTTTTTCCTATTTATTTTAGTAGCAAATAAATATTTGGAAATAACACTGGAGAGATCTAGTTGTCATATGCATCAGGGTGCAAGACTACCTTTTTGTTCATATTTGTGTTCTGTAAAGAGGAGAATTTTACCCATCAGTGACATTGTAGTTAAAATTGAATATTACCAACCTTTTAAGTACTGCTTTCAAAGAGAGAGCCAAGAGTTATTGTTTTATTTGTTCTTATCATGTTCATTCTAAAGAGAAATTCAGTCATGGACTAAACCTCTGTCATGCTCATCATGGTCTGTGTTACATAAAAAGAGGGGGGGGGAGGAGGAAGAAATCTCTCTCTTTACAGGTATTTTTTTATATAGTGTGCATAAATACATACAGCTGCTTTCTACCTGGAAAAATATTGCTTTTCCATCAAGCCTCCAGAAGTTTGTGACCGGATAGCCACTGTGTCCTCGGCAAGGGATCAGCTCCAGTGCAGAGTTGCAGTTGGGGCAGGCTTTCTCTGTGAACAGACACAAACTACTGAAGAGATTGCTTAAGGACAAGAATGCTGCTTGAGAATAAACAGAGCTAATGAGCAGTATGATCAGACTTTTCCAAAATTCAGATTAACATGCATTGTTCAAGGAAATGCAACATAGACTACCAAGCATTGCTAAGTGGGATGAACTAGAGCTGCCCACTAGATGTACACGATAATAATTTAAAGGATTTAAATCCATATCCCCTTAAATATTTGCAGACAGACATTGATGAAATTTGGAACTAATCAGTCATTGCAATTGTGCCTTAGTCTGCACGCAAGTAAGAGTGACTCCAGCTTGGAAATCAAGCCCGGATGAAAGAAACGGGGTCCCTCGGGCATCGCGGCTCCCTCTGGGTGCCTCTCACTTTGCTGCTTCTGCCGAGCCTTGTCGCATATGGCGGGGCGGAGCTGCAGCCTGGCCCCGCCGGGCAGGGCGCAGCTCCGGGCGCACACCACCACGCCCAGGCAGGACTTCTTGAGGATCTGGCAGTTGTGGTTGTTGGTGTTGCGCATGGCCCAGCCGCTGAGGTGCCGCTGCGCGTTCTTCTCCTCGCTCGAGTAGATGAGCCGCACGTAACCATCGGGCCACTCCTGGAAAGCGTCGAAGTGCTTGGGCTCCTGCAGCAGGGCAGGTGGGGTGGCAGGGCAAAGCAGCAAAGACGAGAGCAAGAGAATGTTATTAGTATATTACAACCTGATATTTTGCCTTGTTGTAAGACACATTACAGAGGAAAAAAAGCTTTTTCTATCACCAGCCGAGCAGCAGAAAAAGATATATTGAAATAATAGCTTGTTCAGAGGTGCTCTCTAAAAGGGCTAGGGCAGTATGAGATTCCATGTCTGAAAAGAAAGTCAGGATCCTTTCCTCTTTTGCATCATGACCCGTTGTAGCATGGTCTGCTGACACATATGCCTTTTACAGGGATGGTACCAGCCATAAGACATCAGCCGTACTCCCAGAATTTACTGACCAGTGTACTATCAGTGTGCCCAGATAGGACACAAGCCACCCTGATCATGACTGCTATTAAGTTCTCCTTGTCGTGGGACAATGCAGCTGCAGGCAGGAAACAAGAAGTTTTAGCTATGGAATGGCTTTCTAAAGTGCATCTAATATGATTTGAATAAGGCTTTTCCCAAAAAATAGAGATAAAATGATTTGTCATTGCAAATGTACTTCCAATGTATGTATAGAGGCACAAACAAAGAAGATTTCAGTTTGGGATTTCACAGCCTTCTAGAGTTCATTATGAAAATATAATTACCAGAGCTATGAATAAAGATTTTCAACTGCAATTATTTACAATGCAATACATATTTAACACATGTATGTACTACATGTGGGAGCAATCCCAGCAAACAGAAGGAAACTACCAGCATATACAGCATTAAGACATTCATTAAGACATAACAGCATGGGCTCTTAAATAAACTCTAAGTAAACTTAAATAAACTCTAAGATGAAAATAGTTGCAAATAAAAAAATGCATTTGAAACTCACAACTGGACAAAAATGGAGTGCTCATTGGCATTAAAGTGTTCCATCAATAAACCAAAGAAATAATTAGATAACTTGGGTAATAGTAGTAAACAGTCAGTTCAAGGTCCAATTCAATGTTTCTTGAACGAGGAGGAGGAGGCAGAACGAAACTGTCCAAATGGAGCCGCAGGTTGTTCTAGGAGCTCATACCCAGCTAGGTAAAGCTGTGCATCAAATCTATACTTTTATTATAAGTGACTTTATAAAGACTACAAAACAACACAAAGTGAAAAGAGAAGTAAAACAGACGTAAAACAAAGCTTTGCTTAGAGCGAAGTTCGTTCTGCTGTTCCCCAGCTCCGGGTTAGATCTGGATGGAAACTTTCCCTGGTACCTCCCCACCCACCCGGTACCTGCGGCAGCTTGGGGTCGTTGATGTCCCAGGTGAGCTTCATGGCAGACAGTGGCCGTGCGTGGCGGCTCCCGGTTTTTTATGCCATCGGGGCGTCGCCGAGGTGTGGGCGGAACAGCAGCACCATCACCGAACCCCACCGCGGCCCTGGGTGGGGTAGGAGCTGCGCTCCCTCTCCACGCCACAGGCGGGTTTCGCTACCCTCATCTGGAGGTGTGTGACGGGGCATAGATGCAGGGGTTGTGCACGAATCCACCCCCCAGCACTGGGGGCCGTGACCTCGGCAAATTTGAGCTGAGTTTGGAAGTCTGACCTGGCAGCCGCGGGGCTCTGCCGCTCTCTCCCGCGGGTGGCCGGGGTGATGGGGAGGGGGGACCCGTCGCTGCCCCACCGGGATGGTCCTGATCTTGGATTTTGAGCGTGGCTTGGAGCTGCCCGCCGCTTGTAAAGCCACCGGAGGGAGGCAAAGATGCTGGATAATCTGCTGTTTGGACATAAACGAAATCAGCGTTACTTGGCAGGTTCCCCCTTCGCCCTGTGCTCTATAGCACCTGGTTTAAAAAGCAAAGTTGGTGTTGGCGGCATTGTATTGATAGGCTCATTTTAACTTATTGAACATTTACAGTTTTTTGTTACCTTTTTATTTTCGAAAGAAACGGCTGATGGGGTCTGAAGTTTGGAGGTTTTTGTTTGGTTGGTTTGGTTTTCGTGAGCTTGTTTTTCTTTTTATTGGTTTTGTGGTTTGATTTTTTTTTTTTTGGTTGATTTTTTGGGGGTTTGGGGCGGGGGGGAAATTACGGGAAGGAAGGAGGGAGATTGATTTTTGGTGTGAAAAACAGAAAGAAAAAAACAATCCACAACAGCATAGAGCCCGAGCCGTTGAACCCCGAGCGCTGCAATCACCCTTTAAATGATCCCACCTGCTCGCAATTATTTTTCTCAGTCGCTTCTATCCTCTCTGGTCCAAAATTTACTGATCCTAACCCTCAGCTGAGCACGATAAAGCCCACTCGGCAGCAGCACACGCCGGCTGCGTCATCCTTCGGTCGATAGCAGCCCCCAGAGAGGCTCTGAGCTCCCCCTTTGCACCGCTGGGTTCGGCCGGGGCTCTGTCCGTGCTCCGGCGCCGGTGTGCGAGGGGACGGTCCCGGGTGCCGCGCAGCTGCGGCTTTTTTGGGCGGCTGCGAACCGGGCTGCTTGTCCTCCTTTTTTCCCCCCACTGCTGGGGCATAGAGTGGGGGCTTGCTGAGGAAAGGAGAGTGCTCGGAGCTGTGGGAAAGGCTGGCGAGGGTCACCCTCCACCCTGAGCGCGGGTGCGCCCAGCAGCAGCAGCGGGTCCCGGCCGTGGGGCGTGAAGCAGTCCCCGCGCCATGGCCCAGGTGAGCGGAGAGGGGACACGAAGAGGGGACACCCCGCGCTCCCTCCGGGGGACACCCGCGGCACTGCCCGAGGCCGCCAGAAACCTCGGGTTGGGAGGTGTGGGGGGATTTTGCAGCTTAGGTAATAATGAAGGAAAACCAGCGTTTTGGAAGCGAGGGGTTGAGTGAGTGCTCTTCAGCTTTGGGGTGGAAAAGTTGTTTGGGTTTGTTTTGGTTGGTTGGGTTTTCTTTTTTGGGGGGGACAGAGAAAGGGGATTTTTTTCCTGTATTTTTATCTTCCTTTTATTTTTATAGGAAGAAAGAAGTGAAGAACGAAATAGAGATGTGAGTGGCAATATGGCAGACAGAGCAGAAGACTACGTAAGGATCTTTTAAATGCATCTTTATCTTCCAAATTGTTATTTATATATTTAAAGGTGCATTTCTTAAATGGATATAAGATACTTTTAGTAATTTTAGTAAAATGGGAAGTGCAGTAGTTCTCCTAATCTTTTCTTTAGTGAGGGAAGAAATTATTGTAATAGTTGGGGGGCTTACAAACTGGCTATACTAAATTGCCTCTTTCCTTACTTGGTATCTTTTATGATTATTCAGTTTCAAGGGCTTTGTCTCTTTTGGACATTAAGACTGATGTTTCACTTCAGATGTAGTAGTAAAATGAAAGTAGAGAAACAAACAATGTAAAACAAATAAACAGAAACTTGCAACTTTTAAAATAGCATTGCAAGCATTTAATCATAATTAGTGCTGCTCCAATTTCAATGCCTGCTTATTTTACTCAGTAATTGTTTTCTTCCCTTCCCTCTACAGCTCGAATCATTGCTCATTGATGCCTTTAAAGGGAAGGGGTTTCAAAAAATAGACGAACTGCTTCAAGAGAAGGAAGTAGAACTTCCCCAGAAGTACAGTGAATCTCTCTTTAACCAGCTGGACAAAGCACTGAGAAAGGCAAGTACCATAAATAATCTCAACTCTTCTAACAGCCAACTCAGAGGGTAGCAGGCTAGTGATGCATGGCATTCTGTGTTTCTGTAGGAGCTGGACAAGAATGAATTCAAGAATGTTTCATTGCTGCTGAAATGTATTCAGCTCTACCTTAAAAATGATCTTCAAGAAGGGAAGAGCTTGTTTATTGAGCAAGGACTGGTAGCAAAGATGAGTATAATCCTGCATGCAATTTACTAATGTGATTTAAGGTTGTTTGCATCAGTAAAAGAACTCCGAGGAAGTGAAAACTAGAGGATGGCTTGTTGGCCACACAGAAACAAAATATTTTTAAATAGATTTTAAAATATATTTAATATATTTTTAAAGTATATATAACAAACTGAGTGGGGAAAAAACTATTTACTGTCTTATTGCTTTTGATGTAGCAGCCAATTTTATGGCTCCACGTATTACGTGATTTAAAGGGTTGGGTTGTTTGGGGTTTTTTAAGGTGATAGAAGGAGAGCATTAATTTCTATAAGTCCCATTAGTGAAATTATATAGACTTTCTAAATGAATTTTAAATGCTCCAGCAAAATACATTTTACTAAAATACAATTTTAGTAATAGAATTGATGAGTACTTTGTGCTTTTATGTTTTTAAAAACTGAGATATTCTTTATGAAGGTCCCTCTCTAGTTATGTAGCAAACCTGATGCATTTAATCTGGAATTGTGTTTTATCTTCTGGCACTATATTGATTTCAGCTGGTAATAGTTATAGTAGCAGAAAGGCAATAGTGCTGAAGATGAGTAACACCTGGATCTAACACAGGTGCTAGGAAACAGCTAACACGTGCTCTCTGTTAGCAAAGAGCTAACTGAGGAGTCCTCAGTCCAAAGTGTTGTATTCCTGCCTTGCAGTTATGTTTTTCAGGGATAGAGTTGCTCAAAATTCCTGTATGGAGATAAATTAATATTTTTTTCCAGTCTGATCTCTGTACTTTCAGTGGAATGTAGATTTCTAGTTCACCATTTGCGTGTGATGTTATGCAATATTTAAAACCATAAAGTATTAAAATACTTACATTGAAAAAATTTTACACTATTTTGCTGTGAGTATTTACAGTATTTTGATGTCCTCTACAAATGCCTATAGTAGTTTTGGTGCCACTAGCAGCATATATTGTGTCTGAGCACCACAAGTGGGTGCCGAGGACAAAAGGAGGGTGAGGGAGGGAAGGGGGAAATGGCACTTTTTGGGTCCTCCTAGCAAAATTTGAACTCTTTAAAGCCATGTAACTTTTGACACAGTACATGACTCTGAAGTTTAAAGAGTAACAAACTCTGTAAGTTTTCCTGCAGACATATATAATTTAGGATGATTAATTCCTCTTCTCAGCTTTTAACTCTTTTTTTTTTTTAACTTTTACCTGGTATCTTGGTTTGAAAGGGTCAGAGCGTTTGTGACTGTCATCGACCAAAATGAGAATAAATTTTTGATGTTACTTCTTGAAGACTTCTTTGATTCTGCAATGGTATGTTTGTGCATTTAAGGGGACAGAAGGGTTGCCTTTATTGGATAAGATAGCTATTGTTCACAGACAATTTCCTGTTAGAAAAGAAATAATTGCATGGACACGGTGCCCTGGTGCTGAGCCTGGGAAGCAGCCTAGGTGGAGTGGGTGGGCAGTGCCTAGGAGTGTGCTCCAGGCTGGGGTCTGGCTGAGATTTGACACACTTGAGAGAAGTACTTTCTCATTTTCTAACTTGAAGTATTTGTTTTTGTAGAAAAATTTACAAGAAATACTGATGCATTTTGTAAATAAAGGCTTGTGAGCCAAAGCTCTCTTTAAAACCCACAAGTTATGATACTGAGCTGCACTTCATGTGCAAACACGTTTGCTAAGGTGGTCCTGGCAATTTGTTCCTACTCTGTTTGAAACAGGTTATTTAATTCTAAAGAATGATCTAACTAGCTTACAACTCTCATTTAGGTTTCAACTTTAAATATTCATGACTTTAAGGGTGTTAGATCCTAGTGATGTAACTCTTGTAATAGGAAGAATGCTTTTTAATTTTTTTCCCCAAGCTGTTTTCTCTCAGTCTTGTTGTCTGTAGCTTAGTGGAACTGTGCCACTTTGTGTATCAGAATTCATATCAATACCTATGGCTCTCTTCAGGAGCTCTGCTAAAAGATATTTGCGCAAAATCAAGCTTCCTTCTTTCTGTACTAACCACTTTGAAATTGTAAAATACCAATTTATTTTCCCAAAAATTGAATTTATTTTCAATTATGTCTTCCTGCTACGTTTCTTCCACACGCTTTCACTGTGGAGGATGAAGTGTTTTGTGTTATGGCATTGTTTTTAATTTTCCTCAAGGGACTTTAACACCCTTCAGATACACATTGTGATATCTAGCACTGTAGTGTATAATCATAAAATGTGCGTTCACATAGGCCCACATAAAAATAAGAGAAGGATGTCATGATGTGGGTTTTCCAGGGAACCTGTAGGCACTGCACTCTCAAGTGCTGCTGAAATCCCTGGGGGAAGTGGTTGCTTGGCTACCTTTACCCTCCCTGCATGTTGTACGATCAGGGTGACCATATGTGACATACCTGGATCAGGTGGCTTTTTCTGATGTGGGTACACCGGTGTTTTATGTTATTCTGATGTGGGTATGTACTGGTTTATGTTATTTAGCATCTGAAAGTTGGGGGGTAATGAAGGCATGCATTAACAGCTTGACACTTTATGTACTGCTGTTCTTGGGTGGTGGTGTGCTAATGAGGGTTTCTTTTACTCTTTCCATCAGGTGATTAACAAATGCAGTAATGAAGGTCAGTATTTTTTTTCCTTCCATTCCTCAGTATTGTGAATCTTGGGAGCATATTTCTTAATTCTGCTTGAACTCTATCCCCTTTCTTTTCTCTTCAGCTTCCTACTTCTTCCTCTCTGCAATATATTTTTTAAAAATTCTCTAGCTGATTTCTCTTCAGTTTATTTTCATTAACATTTATATTGGAGCCCAAAGCCTTTCTGTGTTTCTCTTTGTTTTCTTGCTATGTACATGCTGAAAAAAATCTATTTCTGTTATCTTGTGTAAATGGTCAACATCAAGCATTTCACTTGATCAGAGTAAGTGGCTTCTGAAAGGAGTTCAGTCTAGACAGTCTGTTCTTGCACATCTTTGTTCTGGCTTCAGATGTCATTCCCTTGCTGAAGGCAATCATCTCCACAGAATAATGTGGTAACTCCTTCAGCCTTCTGAACTCAGTAGAGGGATGTCTGTCTGTCTCTCATTCATTTCAGCAGCAAAATTTTCTGCTGTGGCTGGTTTTATGAGGGTGGGGGGAAGCAGGTGCTTTCAGAAAATATCTGTGACCAGACATCCAGACTCACAATCCATGTAAAAATGAAGCATTGCACTGTAGGTCAGGTAATGTGTGCTTATTTGTCCTTGTACCCTATTCTAGTGGGAGCAGAGTGGCACAAGCATCTTCTGGTTAATACTTTATTGGTTTGCTCTGTTGACTTTGACAAAACCTGTATATTCAGGTTTTCTATGGTGGCTAGTAATTAGCTTCCCCTTTCTGGGCCTCTTTAAATAGTTACTCAGAGCAGAAGTTGGTGTATCTGGAGCAATTTTTTTTTAGATAGAAGTTACCAGTTCCCCTTTCTATCTAGGATTAGATGGTTGGAAGCTTTGTCTTAAAATGAATTTACAGCTGGGATGTTTTTATTCCTTCAACACAACAAACTGTTGTTGCTTCAACTATTTTTGTATGGACACCGCCCATTTCTAGCTGTACCTTTCAAATTATTTTTCTAGGGAAGAAAGAGCTAGTGAATTTATTTTTGCCTGAACTAGGGCGCCTAGCGACAGAAGCAAATCTTTGCTGCGCTCTGCACCTGGAGGTAAGATTCTTACTAGGAGGAGAAAATTGGATATATTTGTGCAAAAGTTTGTGTAGTTAGATAAAAATATGTGAAATTATATTATTGATTTATTTCCCTTCATTTTCTACCCCTTCTCTTGTGGGGGGGGTGAAAGGCCTTGAGAACCCTCAACTCTATACTTGACAGTCTCCCACGGGAGGAGAGAAAGAAGTTCCCTCTCTCTGAGGAGATATGCGCACTCACGTAAGTGATTTTCCCCTCCAGTTTCTGTACCTCAATACCCTCTTCTCTGCATTAGAAGTTAGTTATTTCCATTTTAACTTGTGGCATTATGCTGTTTCAGGAAAGACCTTGCAAAAACTATACTGGAGGTTGGTGGTAAGTTCTCCAGCTTTACCTCATCCACTTGCTTATTATGGATGAATTTAGGTTTTTGTCAAAAGTTGATTTTTAGGGAAGCAAGTCAAATGTGCTTTAACAAAATATAAATTAAAAAATGTTAAATACAGCAATGCATTAGCTCTTTCTGGTTGATATTAGTAATGCATATTGACTAATCAGGCAGGCTAAACTGATTTATGTAGAAAAGTAATTAGATCAGCTTTATGTATGTGTTTACAGAATATGCTGGCTGTTAGTCTTAAAAAAATTAAATTTGAATGGCTTTGCCACGATGTGGACAAAACTTAGTTAACAAGGTTAGTGGCCTCTTGAGTGAAGCCTTTTTTTGTTTTCTCCTAAGAAAAGCACCTTCTAGAGTATTGCCACGGTATATGGAATGTGGCCTAATCCTGGTGCATTAGTGATGAGTCTCTGCTCACATCCGCTTCCTGAGCCCCAAGCACATCTCCTGCTCGTGTGCTGTGGTTTGCAGTGCTCCATATCTCTGTCTCACTGAGCTGGAGGAGCTGAGGCTGCCTGAGCCAACACTTGGCTGTTAGCCTCCCTTGTTCTCCTAGGGGAAACTGAGGCTGGAGGATGGGTGTGACTGTGCAGTATAAAATGGCAGGAGTAGCAATGCTATAACCCTCTGATGTGCCAGAGGGGTGATATTTATCCTGTGCTTATGATTACCTGGCAGATTATGACCTTCAGGTTGGCCTTTCAGAAGCACTTTGTAGGTTAATCATAAAAAAATGGAGGGATGACCTTGTTCACCACTGGTTTGAAGATAAATATCTTGCTGAAGCTTTCAAAGAGATCAAGGATCGAGAATTTGAGACGGTGAGGGTCCTTATTTTGAAAACAACATACTTGACAAGTGTGTATAGGGGCTAGTTTTGGTTGAGTTAAGCCAGAGTGTCCTTGCACGAAGTTCCTACAAAACTGATTTTATAAATGCACTGATTTATAAAAGTTATTTGTGGATGGCATGTTTTACCTTTTTTTTTTCTTATTAATATGGCAAATATTAAATGAGACATTGTTAAAATAGCTCCCACTTTTAAGTTATTTTACCTATAAAAAAGTAAAATAAAAAAATATAAATAGTGCATCAATAAGTTAATTTACAGGCTTTATATTTGAGTTTTTACTGGTCTTAAGTTGAGTCTAACCTTTTGTAGTAAATTGAAGGTTTCTTCCCAGTGGTCTTTGGTGTTCCACAGCTTACAGCTTTTAACTGGGCAGTAGGGGTTACGCAGCAAATATTATTCCAAACAATAGAATAACTTTGAAAAGGAGAAATAGCCTGATTTAAAAAAAAATAATGTGTCATTTGTCTTGAAGGACTGCAGAAAATTTCTTAATCTCCTAAATGAAAGGCTTGGAGAGAAAAGAAGGTAAGCTGGGAACCAACAGAATAAATTGGTGCCATCATTACTGCAGAGGGAATAAATGGAATTGTGAAAAGGGTTGGCTTAAACATAAAAAAATATTTTACATCACATGTAAAATTAAGCTGTTTTTTTCAGAAGGAAATTTTCTGGATTTTTATGGTGATTCTTTTGAAAACAAAATCAATTAAGATAACACACCACTACTAAAATACTGTATTCTCTAGCTTATCCAAGCTTAATTTACCTCTACAAAATTTGAAATTATTCTTTAAACAATGAGATTGGTTACTAATCTTATTAAAAATAAAATAATTGAAGTCAGACTCTAATGTTGAATGCATCATGTGAAGTCTGCTTCTCTTCCAGGGTCTACTCATTTCCTTGCATATCTGCTTTTGCTGACCTGAATGAGGTAATAGCTCTTAAAGCTCTGGCACCTTCCCTACAGTGTTTTATGACTGCTGAAATGTTGCTTTCTGTGGTAAATTTTTGAGGGTTTTTTTTCCCCTGACTCTTTTTCATTGAAGAGCTCAATTCTTGGAGAGTAGGGTGTAACCTTCTGCTCCAGCTGGAAAGTTTGCTTGTTTGTCACTTAGTTCCCAACTTCTGCTGCTGACTTTGCTGTTGTATCAGCCAAGTGATAGAGGCAATGCTTCTCTTCGTGGTGATGATAGAAGAGAGTTCTAAAAAGAAACAGGAGGACAGGACAACACTGAGTCCTCTGGCAGAGCTGTTTCCAGACTGCCAGAAAACAAGATTAGCCTGATGCCTCTGGAGAAGAGTTGCAGATCCTGCAATTTGCTTTGCTGGTCTTCAGTTGAATAAACTGTGGCACCATTCCTGACAGTCATATTGAATCGAACCCATGTAGATGGAAGCTGATTCCACAGTTTCTGGTTATTTCAAGTGCTCAGAAACAGAGCTTCCACAGCTTCTTTCCTGGCACAATCATGGGAGCATTTGTGCATTTCTGCTCCCGTGGCTGAAGCAGAGCTACACCTGACATGGGTGTGGTTGGGTGAGCAGTGGGCTGGCACCCCACAGTGTGATCTGAACTCATGTTTCTGCAAGGTGTATGGATGTTTATGTAGGGTAATGCCTTCCAGTTTTCTCTCACTGAAGAAAACTGTGACTGATACAGCAGTTGTGGGGCTTTGAGGCGAAACAGCAGTGCTGCTCTTCCTCCCCAGGCGAAGAAGCCATCGGATGAGAAACTGGAGGAGTTTTGGATTGACTTCAACACTGGCAGCCAGAGTGTGACTTTCTATGTGGATTGTGATGAGGTAACAGCAAAGCCCAGGTGGCCTTGTGTTCGCCTAAGACAGTGGGCACTCCCTCAGCCCTTCTGACACGATGGCTTTGGTTTTCAAAGGGAGCTCTTTGGGACTCTGTGAGGCTGTCAAAAGAAAATGTCAACACTTACAGTGTGAAGGGTAAGATTTTTCCCAACAACATTATCCTGTTTGGCTGGGGGTCCATGAGACACACGGAGGACACCTGAAACCCCACCATCACCAAGGTGTTCCTGCCTATTCTCCTCCCTCTCTGCCTTGTCCTTTGGTCATCCTGCACTAGCTCTGCTTGTTGGACAGTGTGGACCCATTCTGCACAATAACCCCCCCTCCCTACCCAAACAGGACACCTTGAGGTGTCAGTTTGTTGGTGTCCTGGGGAATAGCATAACCAAGACTCAAAGGGAAAGAAACGAGCTAACAGAGTAACTGGAAATACACAGCCAAGATGTAAAAGGCTGTTTTTAAAATCCCAAACAATTACTCAGACATCTTGGGATTAACAGAAAAATGTCTTGATCTAAAACAAATGTAATTGATTGTTTGTTTTGGTTTTTTTTACACAGAGAAGGATAGAAAAAAGATTGTTAAAATTTTTGTGAAGATACCCACTGCTATTAACAAAACAGAAGCAGTAAAATTCAAACTGGTTTTCAGTGATAAGTTTGAAATATTAGATGTACTTAGAAAAGTCCTGGGAGATGAAAGACTAATGGTAAGCTCTAATATGGTTTTTTTTCTTTATTATGTTTTACACTGGACAAAACCATTCAGGTTTGTGGGATTTGTGTTTTGTGATTTCTTTATTTTCTCTGTGTCTCTTTACTATATATTTGCCTTCCCACTGTGGATTTATGACACTCTACATAGGTGTTCTAAGCTTTGGCCTGGAAGAGAAATTAAGTGTTTTAGGAAAGAAGTTTCAAGATACTCAAACTTATGGTTTAAAGGCTGGAAGGTGAAAATTATTTGTTAATTAATTCCTTGTGTTATAACTTTTCCTGAATTTCTGAAGTAGAAAATAAAACCTATGTCATTTAATTACATAACTTTAAATATAGACGTGCTCTTATATATGGCTCCAAGTGTTACATTGTACAGGATGAGCAAATTGTTACACAGAAACCTGGAGGTGTGCTGAAAAAACTCTTAGACTGACTTTGTAGACAGGAGTTCAAGACAAAGAATAGAGTACTTTTAAACCTCAAGGTTTTTTATTAGCGAATGTAAAAACATAAATTATGTATGATTTTTTCTTTTTTCCCCCAAGTGTTAATATAGTTAATTTTTGATTTGTAATTCATTCACAGTCTGTGGTGTTTGCAGAAAAGCTTACATGACAGTAAATAAGCATAATATAGTGGCTGTCATTTGCCCTTAAAGGAGCTAAGATATTTCTAAATGATCAACTCATTAGTATCCACTAATTTGCTGGCAATTAGCAACTGTTAGTTTTGTGTTAAGTAGCTGACTTTACTAGATAAAGACTACTCTTTGTAAGACCACTTTCACATGAGATTAATTCATACCAACAGATATTTGAGTCTGAAGATGAGATTGTCCATTCTGGGAAGGAAGCCATGCAGAATGAAGCAGGTTAATTTTTTGGGGGGTGTTTTTTCTTTAAATTTAAATATCTGTTTTCATATTTTCATTTTCACTTGTAGTCCACAGCTTACAGTTAACTTCACTAAAAAAAAAAAAAAAAAAAAAAAAAACCAAGCCATGCCCAAGCTCAGTCTTCTACTGCTCCTGCCTTGTTAGCTTGGTAGCTCTGCTTGTGGCAGATGCTGAGTCCCTCTAGCCCAGGGAGTGAGGGCTGGGCACCATGGCCATGTGCTGTTGGGGTTGCACGAGCAGGGGAATGCTCATGGAGGCAGGATCTGTGTGCTGGCAGGTGGCCTGCCAAGGCACATTTCAGCTGCTGGCTGACCCCTGATGTGCAGAAATATTTCTCCATCTGCAGGTGTGGTGGGATGCACCCTCCTGTCCTCCCCTCTGGCTTGCCTGATGCCTGGTTTCTGGTTTGGCCATGGCATGGGGTGGCCTCTGGCCTCCTGAAAGCACAGGTTCTCTGATGGGCCAGTGCTTGCACCTTGGCACTTAACAAGCTCTCCTCTGCGCAGTGGGGTGCACATGGTGGGACAGCCTCCACTAAAGCTTCCTGTAGGGAGGCAACTTCTGTTTTTTCTGAACAAGGTGATGTTCAGTGAATGATGTGCTCCAGTTCCCTGTCCCCAAGTGCAGTGGATGATGCCTTGGAGATGCCTGGAGCTGTCATGGAAGAACATCTGGGGGAGCAGAAGTGCTCACCTGCTGCAATCCCTATTTGTGGGTAAAGATGAGCAGCAGCCAAGCTCCTCTGCAGGAGGTGGCCTGCTGCTGTAAATACCTTGTGCCCCAGGGCTATATCTGTGTGTGCCCCAGCTACAAAAGTAGCTGCCTTAAGGCAGAACAGACCCTTAGCTGCACCTGGAATAGCATTTATTTACATATTCTCACCACCCTGCAGCCAATGCTTTGTGTTTCTTTGGACTGGGCACATTAAGTTTTCCATCATCAAATGATGGTGTTCCTGTGCTGCTGCCAGTGAACATCTTCTGCAAGGCATCTTCTTCCGGGATCATTTGAAAGAGTTTTATTATGTTCTAAATTCAGGAGTTGTTGAGGTAACTTGGAGTCTGAAGTAGATTTCTGTGTCTGACCCAAAGGAAGGTCTAAGCCCAGCACGTCTCAAGAAAAAGAGAGAGTAACTCCTTTCTTTCCTTCTCATGAAATTCTTCTGTAAGTCCCTACAAACTGGAGGTCACAGCCTTAAGGAAAAGCTGCTTATAGCAAAAAAAGCAGGAGGTGTGTGTGTGACCAAAATTGGTCTTAAATAGGAAAAGCATCCTCAGCTCAACTTTGGTATCAAATTTTTTGGAAGGTGGGTTTTTTTTGGGGTTTGTTTTTTTTTTTTTTTTATGGTGATCTTTTAACTTTGAAGGCTGGAATTTGCTCTTGCTCCAAAACTGGCTATGTTTCAGGTTTTAGGATCCACACAAAATGTAATCACTCTTTCTTGGTGTAACTTACTTGACAGATATTTCCAAGTCTTCTAAGGGTCTGAAATCACAGCTCTTCCTACTGCTATCACCCACTGTCTTGAAAAGAAGTGAAGTTTGAAGAGGTCTTAGGATAGCTGTCACATTCTTTCTGAGAAAATTAAAAAGAAATTTTTAATTTCTTCTAAGTTCCTGTACATTTCAGATTTCTCCATACTTGAAAGAGCCACTTCCACCTCTAAATACCTAGGGCAGTAACTTCTTCAGTAGTTCTTTCCCATTTTCCTCCAGTTACAGCCTAAAATAAGCTAGAATGGGAGTCCTCCAGCTTGTGGAGATGCAGATGAGCTAGGAGTTCTTTTATCAGTGCCCACCATGGAGCACAGAGAGGTGCAATCTGGGTGCTGCTACTTGAAGCAGGCAAGGTGGGCGCTGCTACTTGAAGCAGAAGGTAGTTAATCTGCAGTGAAACAAATTTTGCAGTATCTGATAGAGATTCAGTGGAGGAAAACATAGATGGTGGAAGATCCCCCTACTTTAGTCAGACACAAAGGCTTGTTCCATGTCCTCCAGAGCTTAGGAGTCAATGTAACAATGTAAGTAGTAAGATGATAAACTTGCATATATTCATCCAGTATTGATGAGCCTGTATGTTGTTTATTTAGCATTGCAATTCTTCCCTGGGTACTTTGAAGACACTTGGGTTTGTTCTGTTAAATGTGAGCTTAAGATGTGCCTAGAAGGTTGTACTGCTGCAATTTATGCATGCCTGTGTGGGAATGGAAAGAAGGAGTAGTGAGTGTGTTCAATTGCTGCAATGGCGTTCTCCCCCGGTTGCTGTTCTGCAGAAACACCTGTGTCCTCTAAGGCACAGAGGAGGAAAGATCCTTCAAACTCTGAAAATGTGGAGACTCAAAAAGACAACTCAGCCTCTCAGCACAGACAGCAGCTAACAGGGACTGCAGCAGTAAGTGTTTGGTGTATGATGGAACAGTCCTTGTGCCCCTTTTCCCTTCTTCCAGTCTGCTTTTTTTACAGGTGTGACTAAAACCTTCTTTCAAAAACTGGTTTGTGTCTATTCAAGTCAAATACTTATCTCCAGAGCTGCGATTTTGGCAAATTATTAAAAAAAAAAAAGAAAAAAAAAGCTTCCTCTTGTAAGAGGACAGTGGGATGCTTTTAGTGAGAAACCCATAATATCACCTACATGCAGCTTAAAAGGTTTTGTGTGTGGGCAGTGGCAGACCTGCCATGCAGCACTTGCCACAGGCTACAGCTAAAAAAATCTCTTTGTAGAAACCCCCACTTCTTTATTGATCATATGCATGTTTTGTTCATGGTTTCATGTCTCCAAGCAGAATATGGTCAACTCTGGTGTTGCCATGGTTACAGAGAGCCAGCAGACTGACCTGGAAGATGCTAACCAAGGTCAGGCATGGCTCCCTTCAGTACCTTAAGTCTGACCCAATTAAATGTCACCCAGGTGACATGCTGAAGGCTATGATTTTGTGGGTCTTACAGCAAAAAATAGATTAAGTTTCATAGTAGCTTCAGAGGGTAAAACTACAGTTTCCTTGCTTTCTTCAGAAAAAAACTCCAAAACTCCATCTTCAGGGATGAAAGCTAAGCCTAGGTGAGTGTTTCACTGATAGAAAGTTCCAAAGTGAGTTTTTTGTGGCTCTTTTGTGTGTGTGTGGTTGGTTTTTCCCCCCTGCGGTTTTAATGCACATAACTTTGAGGTTATTCCATCAGTTATTAAACTGAAGATTCTGTTTTGCCACCTGGACATCAAGGCTGTTTGCCTGGAGTTACAATGCCTTTGAGCTGCTGAACAGTTTGGTTACAAGATGGGCAGCTGCTTTGGTGTGACTTTTTTCTTGTCATGGATTTAGTCCAAATGCAAGGTGAGCCCACAGCTGATTTACAGACAGTTAAACCTCAGCTGTGAAACCTGGGCTTGCCCAGTGTGGGATTGTTCCTCATGAGCACCATGACTTAGTGAAAAAATGATGTGAATTTGAATTCACCCTGGCTTGAATTCACCTTTTATCCCAGACCTTTGCAGGACAGAATTTCTTGTAGTTAAGGAGCTGCACTTCTGTAGAGTATTGATTACCTTTCTTCCCTATACATTAAACTGTTGCTTTGGTGCTAATTGGTCCAACTCTGGGGTTTTTTCCCCCCCACTTAGTACTTCACAAACATTTTGGTCTTTAGATGAGCAGCTCCTTTACATGTCCTCTTGTCCCCAGTGAGAAGCCCCTAGAAGAACAACCCATGGATGAGCAGGTACCAAAGGTATGTGTGCCTTGGGGGTCCCCCTAAGAGTCTCTTCCCTACCCTGTATCTCTTCTTTCTGGTGGAGCTGCAGAAGAAAACTGGGATGGGTTGACCCACCCATGCCTTTGAGCATGTCCTTAGCCCCCAGTGTGTCACACCTGATGTGCTGTGCCATTTAGCACCAGGAGTGAGCTGCAGAGGCACAGCTACCAGCCTCATCCTAGAGGGGCCCAGCCAAGTGATTCAAGCTCGCTGGAGTTTATTCAGCACATCCACAGCCCCAAAGCAATGTGCAGTGCCTGTGTCCAGGAGTGCAGGGGTGTGTGGGACATACTTGTGTGTCACAAGTTTTGCACACCCTCCTCAAGAGGGAATTTTTGCTTCCCAAATGGAGGCAAGCCTTGGAAGTCTACAGATGTGTTTATTCAGTTTTGTATCTGGGCTCTAATGACTCTCCTATGTAGGAGCTTGCAACTTGGGTAAATTACCAAGTAACTGAGAGTCATTTGTAGTTGCACTTTGAAAGTTCTATTGGTGTGTCCATGTACTAAAACAAATAAGTAAATGCACTATGTGAGAAAAATTAAATTCCCAAAGCAATATTTTTGAGTTTGGGTACTTATATAAGAAATCACATTTTAGACTTGTTCTTGAGTTTACATTTCCAGGTGCTAGTTCCAATTTTTTTTAATAATTTTTACTGTCAGTTCAGTTTTGCAGCACTTGCCCACTCTACAGTGAATTCGAAGGTTTTGAGCTACTTTCTCTCCCTCACCCTCTTGAACCCCTAGTTTCAGCTCTGTGAATCTCATACTTTGTGGTAGGAAAGTACCACAGGCAACAGTTGCACCTGGAAAATTGTTGTAGAGAGAGGAGGGAAGTTTCCTAGGACACCTTTTCTCGCTTTTTCTCGCAGGCTCTAGAACCAGAACATGACTTTGGGTATTGTTGTTCTAGATCCTGCAACTCTCTCCTTTTCCAAGGGACGTTACCAGCAAAAAGAGAAACAGGAAATCGAGTTTGACCAAGAAGAGGGCTGAAGGCAGGTATGACACACAAGCCCTGTGCCCGTGCAGGGACTGGTGGACCAAATCATTTAAGACCTTTTCTAGCACTCGGGGAGGAAGAGTGTCCCCATGGGGGTGGCCTGACTGTACCTAGAGCAGGCAAAAAAAAGAAAAAAAGAGGCTATGAAGGGTCAAAACTTGTCTCTGTAGGACCCTTTGGGTGCCCAAAGTGATAAAGATCTCAGATGCTAACCCTAGCCTGCCAAAAATGCCCTCTACCCCTGTGATACTATGTTGTGGCATGTTGGCTTTTTACTTGCCCGACCATAATCCTCCAGTGAGCTGAGTTCTGAACACCACCTTCTTTCACAAATATTTAAGTAATATTGTGCCAGTTCCTTGGCATCATGTTTCCTAGGGTTTCAGGATGGCTTCTCTCTCAATTTGTCCCTTTCCCTTGCACCTCCACGTCTATCTGTTTGCATTTGAGGCTGGGGGCACTGCAGGAAGAAGCACTTGGGGCTTTGGGGGCTCTATGCAACCTGTAGCACTAAAAGTCTGCCTTGTTGACCCCTCCTCCTACACTCTGCCAAGTGTTGTGTTCAAGTTAACGCCTGCTGCTGAGCCAGAGGGCAAATGAGCTGTGTAGGAGGATCTCTGCTCCTGTTCTGGGGCTTCCATGGGAGTCCTGCTTCAGCCAGCAGCCTCTCAGCTCAAAAAAACTCCCAAAACCCCAAGTGCTTAGATGATTTTTGACTGACTGTAGATCAGAATAGGAAAACTTGAAGCAGGGCTTCATAAGTTTTTTGTTTTGTGTATTTTAAGACAATTTGATGCAGCAAATACCGGTTTTAAAACAGGAGTAGCAGTCTAGAAGTTAGGGATGAAGAACTTAGGTTGGTCATTCTGCTCCCTCTAGTGTTTCATCTGGAAAGGAGTGTTTCCTTCCTTCGGGAGGCTTTGGTGAGGATCTCAGCTCTTTAGCCCTCCCATTCTTTTACCAGTAAAAAGGAGATGTACTGTATATCGAGCAGCTGTTACAGTATTTTTTTGAAATAGTTATGATTTAGAGAGAGCTATAGAACTACAGTTAAGTTTAAATATTGGAGGGTGTGAAAACAAGATCTAGGTGTACACAGAGAAGAGATTAGAGAACAAATATTAAATACTAGAATTTTCAAAAGATAATTAAAAGGAATTTTTTTAAATGCTTCTGATGTTATATTTCCACTCATTACTTCTTCCTACCATGTACTACTATGGGTGATGTGAGAACAAAATATCCTCTAAGAAAACAGGGATAGGTTAATTTCTAAGTTTTGAATATTTCTTAAAACAATTACTATTTTAAAAAGTGAGAATCAAGACAGACAGCAAAAAGACTAAGTAGAAAAGGAGCAAGTATTTTTAGAAGCTTAGAAAACAGTATTTTTAGGCATATCAGGTATCTGAGGAGAGGGGCTCAGAAAGAAACCGTGTTATTACCTCCCTATTCTTAATGGAATTCTACAGGGTGATTCTTCACTATTGTACATCACTGCCATATTTATGATGTCTTGCAGGAAGGAAGTCTATGACTTTGAAAACTCAGACTCCTCAAGTCGTGAAAAGGTAAACTTGAGACAGAAACTCAGCACCTAATGGTTTAGTAACTTGAAGCAGGGGACATAATTTCTTGCAGAAATTCTGTAAGGATGGACATGCTGTTATAGCAAGACAGACAACTGGGAACCTGAGATTTTTGTTTTCTTTGTGTGGTGAAATGGATTTTTTTTGAGTGGCAGGAATACTCATCACTACATGAGTTTTGTGGTGGATAATGCAAGATAACACCAACAGACATTTGAGCTGCTGCTTCAGTGAGGCTGTGGGATGTCTCTGTGGTTGAAGGCCAACCTCTGTGCTTTACTGAATATCAAGATCAGATTGCTGAGCATTCACTTTGTCCTCCTAGGCTAAATAGAAGAGACTGAAATCCTCTTCAAGCTGTGCTTTGCAAGCTGGGAATCCCTGGTTAAAACTCAGTCCTCGCAAAATTTTGTTGAGAATTCTGCTTGACTTACATTTGCAGGCTCTCAAAAAAAAAAAAAAAAAAAAAAAAAAGAATAAAAATGAATGAATCACTTTGACTGCTTTGAAACTTTGCCCAGTGCAGGCTTTCCCAGGAAGCTGTGAACTTGCTCCTGACAGATTCCATCAATCTGTCAGGAGCAGCTGTGCTGGACGAACCTTTTGGCTTTCAGCCTCTTCCCTGATGTGGGAGCTGTTGCTGGTGCTGCTAACTGTGAGGCAATGGGTGCTCAATGGAACAACCCAAATTTCTCTATTATAAACTGGACATGGTCCGATCCTAGCTACTGCCACTGGGTGTCAGCATAAATCCCTGCTCCATGGCACCCAGCCCCGGCCCCAGCAGCTGTCCCAGGGCTGTCCAGGGGCCCTACACCATGCTTACAGTGCTGCCGTCAGCACTGCTATTGATTTAAATGACATGTTTTGTGATGTTGGTGCTTAAAATGAGCATTATTCATAAACCAAGGAAAAGAGAAAGGAACTCTGTTAAAGGCTCAGCTGTTTGTCTATTATAATTTATGACACTGTTTCATTCAACAAATCCCATTCCGTTAAAAAGTGACATTTCTGAGCAGGAATGGTAATCCATTTCCCTTCTGAATTCTGATCTATTTTCAATATATAGAGTATTTTTTGGGGTAACTGGCTCTGAGACAACTCTCTGCTTTCAGGTTGCTGAAGCCAAAGGAAAGATTCTTGCCCAGAAATCTTCTTCACAAATTCAGAGGTACAGTATTATACATTCAGTGTTTATGAAACTTTTGCTATGTGAATAAGGGATCATAGCTTTGTTTAAGATCTTTTAAGTTAGGATCCAAAAGGCTGTGTGATTTTTTTCTAATACAGTAGCTCCTTGCTTAGCTACCACACTATCTGTGGATGTTATTGATACCAATATTTTAATTAGTACCTGAGAATATAAAGGTTACTGGAGAGACTAGTGACTGCTGTCAACTTTGACAATAATAGGATTTTAACTCTTAAACATTATCCTTTTTTGACCATATGCAAAAATGACTGATTTAATTTTTGAAAAATGCTTAAACTCCCTGCCTTGCTTTGGCTACCTTCCAGCCATAGCAGGCTTCCAGGAACTTGCCACCTCTATGTATGCAGATTAATTTTTATTTTAAAATATGCTGATTTCTAGATATCCCTGAATTGCTACTTTCAAAATCCAGGCAAAGAAAAATTTGGCTACTGTATGCTCTTTAACAGTTTGGTTCTTCTGTTGAGCTCTTAAGGGACCTCCTGCCCCCTATTTGTCTGTACCCATTCCACAGTGCTGTGGTGTGTTATTGCTGTGTTTGCTACTCTAATCTGGGTCTTTGTGTTACTTGGCAGGACTTATGAAACCAGAAGCAAGAGCAAGGAACCAAACACTCTTGAGAGAAGGCAGGTAGGTTGTCTATGCTTTTGCATCCCCAGAGCCTTTGATTGTTGCCTATTTGAATGCTGTGTATTTCTACCTGTACGAATCTGTTCCACCCATAAAGAAGCTGAAGTTTAAGGTCTACCCAGTGCAGAGTTGGAGAAATGTGATTCTGACAGCCTCTAAATACTCTGTCTGTCATTTTGAAAGCAGTGATCAGGATGCACCATCACTGCCAGACCAGCTAGTGAATTGTCTGTGTTACCTGTTCCACCCTGATGTGCCACTGGATGCAGCTCAGACACACTGAGCCTTTTCTCCTTACAAGAGTGCTCTTATTTTAGGCACAGGAGAGAGGGAGAGACAAGGAAGGAGGATACTGTAAAAACCCCATGCTGGCAAAAGACAAGCATCTACCTCTTGGTGCTTTAATACAGCTGTTTCAACAGCTGGCTGCGGCTGTTTTGGCAGATTTCACAGCTTTTCACGTTGTACTGTGGGGAGGAAGACATGGGATAACTTAGTAGCTGCTGAAATGGAATGGCTGAGGGGCTTCTGAGTGAGAAGGACTTAATTGTGTCTTTAGTCCAGCTACAGGAAACACCTTTTCTCTGAAAGTAACAATGAAAATACAAGCCCTGATAAGAGTGAGAAAAGCTGGATTCTTGACTCTCAGATACAGCCAGTGTCAAAATCTGTCGACTATACCCGAAAAAGACCCAGGGTGAGAAGTAAATTAAAAGGTAAGCTTAGTGCCCTACTGACGCTTAGCTATGCATGATGTACTGTGCTGCAGAAAAGTAAATGCTGGTGATGGTTTGAAAAAGGAGAGTTTGGCCAAACCCTGGCTTTCCTGAGTGGGAGAGAGCAGGCTTAAGGCCAGCAGCATGGGGTACCCTATGGAGGAGAGCCATTGCCAACCTTTGTGCTTGAACTGGGCTCCTGTCTCCTTCCCAAATTGGGGTTCAAATGTCCAGGTGGCACCTAAACAAACTGTGTGGGTGCAGCCCTCTCTGTGATGATGCTGAAGAGCCCATGGGCCCCCAGCTGATGGCTGTGTTGGTGCTCTTGACTGCACTGGGAGGAAGATCTCTCTGAAGCCACCACACCTCCTCCCTGCAGCTTTCCCCTCCTCACCTCCCCAGAAACATCACTGACTTGGCAAGTAAACCTTGAAAACCCTCACAATTTGCAGACCAGGGCATTCTGCTCCCCTGTTTATGCAGTAATTAGCCAATCATCCTTTGAATGTCAGATGTGATTCTCTCTGAGAGTATTCTCTACTTGGGCCTGACCAGCAGCAGACCTCCCCCGCAGCCATGCTCCAGGGCTGTGTGCTGCTGTGACCACCAAAGAGAAATCAAATTGTCCTGAATGAGATGGAATGTTTCTCTCCCACTCCAGGAGAAATAATGCTTGCTCAGGTAGCTGTTGGATTCTCCAGGGATTAAAAAGCAAAAGAAAGTTGAGCTTCAATTCATTCTTTATACTGGGTTTCCAGGGCAGTTGTTGTCACTGCAGTATCAGCCCACATGTCTTGCCTAGGACTTGGGGACTGTCGGACAAGATGCTGAGCCTGTCTTTTGTTTTTTACTTTTTTGGCTGCTCTGGATGCAGTGAGTTGTGTATGTTTGCATCATTGCATCTGTCTTTGTTAGAGAAAGGTGTTTTATTGAAATTTAATGGAAGTGTTGTGAAGTTTTTTCTTGTAAATGGCTAGAAAACCAAAACTGAAAAGGTTGGCATTGTGACTTAGCTAACTGGATAAAGTACACCCTTTACATTGCCATTAACCAGGGAAGCTTTTCTTCTTGCAGTGCTTCCAGTATCTTCTGCAAGTAGTGGCAGCGACTACGAGTCAAAGAAGGTGAGAAGGTGTCATGCTTTAGTGCCTCAGATTTAAAAACATTATGGATGTAAAATGTGCACCAGTGAGTGAGAATTAAATAAACTGGTATTATTTTAATTAGCAAATGTTCTGATGGACAGATTTGTCTGCTAAGTGCTGTAGAGACTCTACTGGTCTAATGGAGGAGATCTTAGGAAAACATGGTAAAACTCATAGAAACAACTGTTAAATGCTGCATATCAAATATATATATGTGTGTGTGTATGAATATTTGTATATACATATTTGAAATACAGGCAGTCTAGGAAAAAATCCCCAGAACTAGTAGTCACACTAAAAGCTTTTATTTTCCCCTGGAAAAACTTTTCTTTCTTGACTACAATGCTTCTATTCTGCTTACGAAAAACATCATCAAATGTACATCTCCAATGCCTAAAGGGAGAATTCTTGCATCCATTGAACTTCAGGGCACAGGTCTCCTTTGTTGCTGGATAGAGCCACCAGTATGTTAGGCATATTTAATGTATATATCCACTCTTAGTGTATTTAAAAAACAAACCATTCATCCAAAACTCTCCTTCCAAAACAACACTCCAACCCCTAGTTCTGTAGTAACATTTAAATAATGCTTAGACTTTGTTTTGTTTTAGGAGGGAGAATCAAGGCAAAGAGCTCAAAAGGAGACACTAAGCAAAAAAAGCACATTGAGCTCCAAGGGAGATGATTTGCCCACAGTGAATCTTGCTGGTATTTTTATTTTAATATTCTTCAGTGCATTAGAAGAGTTTTGATTTGCGTGGGTCTGTACTTTTTGGATGAGTTCTTTTGGTGGTGGGTTTTTCTTTTTGATTTTACCATATTACCACTTTTCCTTCACATTTTTTCCCATAAATATTTGCCTTGTGATATTTCTTTGTGATGGCTATGTCTGTGTAGATAGTCTCTTGTACAAGGAGAAGATAAGCTGGTGCTATTGAGAGATGAAGGAATGAACTGACAGCCACTAAGAAAACAGCCTTTGGACTGAGTCTGAGCCACCACCTCTTCCCTGTGTGACAAGATAAACGAGAGGGTGGAGGGCTTGGGTTTTATTTTCTGTCGTTAAATTGTGGTTTCCAGCCAATACAGGATTCAAACTTTGTTGTCTGTGTTGTTTATTACTGTCTCACACAGATGAAATGCTCTCAGATGAAGTTGGAGGGAGTCCACTGCTACTTGATGTGCCTGCCAGCAGCCCTTCCAGTGATGTGGAGAAAGCCACACAGGTGCAGAATGCCGTGCTTAGCTTCCTCCCAGCCTGCTCTCAGGCTACCTCTGCCTGAAACCAGTGATTGTGTCCCTTTGCTTCCCATAACAACACTAGACCCTGGCAGCTTGTCTGCAGGGTGGGTACCTTCTTACTTTGTTTCCTTTCTCTTCTCAGAAGTTTCATAGTACACCTGCCAAATTATCAAGAGAGGAAGAAAGAAGCAAGCGGAAGGACTCGGGTTTGTTACTCTTGATAACACGGAAGAGTTGGGTAAAAGCAGAAAGAGGTGGTGCCAAAACTGTTATTTTCTTTCAAAGACACAATAACCCTGACTTTTTTGAGATTGCATTTTTTTTGTTCGTTTGTTTTTTGTTTTGTTTTTTTTTCCCCTAAATTCTGTTTCTCTGTTTTGAATGTCGCAACAGACTGTGGTAAGATGCTTTTACATACATTCTTGAATTCACTGCGAACTCTTAAAACCTGTCCTTGATTATAGGGGAACTTGTAGTGTAGATTTACAAGCTAATGACCCAAGAGACATACAAAAGATAATTTGCAGTGTTTCAGAAGTGAACTGCAACTTCAGTTTAAACAAAACAAGCATCTCCAGGGAGATGATTTGTCAGACAATTTACTGAGTTCAGGAAAAGTGCGCAGTGAGACAAAAGGATGGGGGGGGTCTAGTCTGTTTCTTTGGGTTTTAGCAGATTTTAGCCTCCTAAAGTGGAGGCTGTAAATCCTGCAGCTTTGATTTGGATTGTTTGGATTGATTCAATTTTATTTTCAAAAATTTTCTTCATAAGCAGTTTGAGAACTTGGGTTGGAAAAGGGAATGGGAAGAAGTTGGACACCAGAGGGTTTTGATGATTAGAATAGCACTAGGCCAAGAAAGGAAATTTCTTAATCTTTAGGATGGAGATATGGAAACTTTCTAAATACCTGTATAACACTAGGCAGGCTAGTTCCCTGTTTTTGCTAGGGAAGATGCTTGCAGATGAAGTCTTATCCTGTCTTGTGTGATGCCAGACCATAAAATGAGGCTGCCTCCTTTTCTGAAGCATTGGTTATTCCAGTGACGGTTTCTCCTTGAGCGGGCACTGTCAAGTACCTCATGCAAAAGGACAGGTCTCTTCTGAAGCCTCTCTTATTCTTTTTCTAGATATACTGAGTGGCACTATCATAAAAAAGCCTAAATTTTCTAGTTTGGAGAAAAATCACCTGCTCTTGGAGATTAACCATACACCAAAGAAAATTTCTGATTCAGTAGAAGAGGAAGTGGAGATCCAGAAAGGTAAAATCCAGTTGTAATTAAGGTGAAGTGCTTAAATGCTTTCAGCTTTTCTTTTTTTTTTTTTTCTTGTGGTAGAAATCATAGTCACATGGAAGCTTGAAGAGGTGTATTTGTAGAGAGGCCAACTTTTCCAAAATCCAAAAGTGAAAATTAGCAGGAGATATTGCAGCACTGCCAATGGCAGTGGATACTGTGTATGTAGAGGTATGAATAACGAAATTTGGGTTTCGCTTGGTCAGCTGCTCCATGACATCCACACTTCCTACTCTGAGTATGATTTTCCAGAGTTATTAAAAAACCATTAAACATAGGAGCTTTGAAAAAAGCACGCAGGTAATGGATGAAGTAACTGCAAAATACTGCTAACTCTGAGCACAAAGGGATCAGGCTTTCCCTGAAATGTATAAGTAGAAGACAGAAGCAGTGGTGGCCTGACTGTTTTCTGCCTTTATTCTGTGCATTTGCCTCAATCTCTGTAGATATGTCTTTGTGTTGCTCTATTGTGCCTATCCTTCCCTGCTGCTCTCTAACAAGCATTTGTCTGGGGATTTTTTGAGCCAGTTTTCCTCCTGCTTGTGAGCTCTAGAAGAACAAGCCCCAAATTCCAGCTCTGTAACAGAAGCTGTTGCTCACATGAATGACAATCTCTTCAGCAGCAGGAAGATTTATATTCCAGGAAATCTTCCAGCATAATGCTAACTGGGCATGTGCTTCCTCCCAGGTCAGGAAATGGATGATAGCCTAGATGATGTGGTTTTTTCCAAGATGCTCCGTGAAGACTTGAGTGATTCAGGAGTGATTTTTGCCTTTGAAAGCTTTATTGACCAACTGAAGAAATTGTTCTGGGTAATGTGAGCTCTTTCAACATGTGTGGCAATTGATCATATTGTGTGAAATTACCTTTTTATCTCAGGGAGAGTTGGTGCAAATATCCCATCTTTAGTTTGTGTTCAGGAGTAGGGCTTTGGTGGCAGTGTCTGTTAGTCTGGAGCTCTTTAGAAGTATTCTACAGAACTTGTGTATTCTGAGAAGAGTTACAGGGAAGACATAAAGAAAATTTTAATTAGGTTTTTCCTAACACAACACTGCCCTGAAGTCACATTGAGGCTTGTTGGTGTAACTACTGTGACTAAATTAAATTGGAGCATATCTGCAGCACTGATGTCTGTCATCTTACTGCAGATTAAATTTGATTTAAGATGGTTTTTGCAAAGATGAATGGCAAGTTCCTGCAGAGGAATGTGTTTTCCAGGGAAAGGTTTTGCAAGCTAGACTTCTAGGTTTTGACTCGGGCCATTGTCTATCCCTAACTGTGCATCCCATGGCTAGTCCCGGTACAAAAGGATTGAGATCAACACACAGGATGCCCTGAGATCTTCAGAGGAGAACTTGTCTGCCCTGCTGAACCAGATACATAAGTGCAGGTAAGTTTCTGGTGCTGGCTGAAAACAGCTTGAATTTTGTGTCAATTTTGGTTGATAGGGAAAGCCAACCTGAGAGCTGGATATTGCACTTATGGTTTGTATGGCTTATGGTTTGTGTGGGGTTTTTTTTTGTTTTGGTTTGGTTTTTTTAATGCAAGAAGAGTTTCAGAAGTATAACTCCTAGGATTGATCCTAATTTTCCTGTAGGAGGAGAGGATGGGCTAATTCATGCAAAGCAAGCTTGAGTTACAAGCAGTTGATGGAGCAGCCCTTGGACTGTCTTCTGGTTGTCAACTTAGTAACTTCTAAATCTTTTAAGAAAGAAGCCAGGCTGTGACATGCTTAATGAAGTGGAGGAGAAGAAAAGGAATTTCTCAGATCCTGAATTTCTTAGATAGGAGCTAGATAAAAAAATCAATTCTAATATTTATTAATTTGGTATAAGTGAGATACTTACATCCTATACTGTACTTTTAAGTCTATCAGGCCTCTGTATCTATTGCACACTCACTTTTTAGGATTTAGATCAAATGTAGTATGAAATGATAACCTTTAAAGTCAAAAATCCCTAGCATCAATGGGACCTCTATGAGCAGAATTTGCTGTCATTAAGGTACATGGAGAAGTTGGAGTTCCAAAAGAAAAAAAAATGGGATGTTTTGTGGTGGAAGATAAGAATAGATGGCAGTGAGATACTTCAATGCTTGGTTGCCAAGTAAGTAACTTGGATCTAACCAGGATCACAGAATAGTGGATGCAGGGCTGTGCCAAAGTTTTCCTACCTCAATGCAGCTGGGAATGGTGGCAAACCGAAGTCAATAAGGGTGTTGCAACCACAAGCCTTCTTAAGGTTTAGAAATAGCTGGCATCCTTGTACATATGAAAGCTAAGGCAGGAAAATCCATAGAGGCTGTTTGTGTCAAGATAGAATCATAGAATGGCTTGGGTTTAAAGGGACCTTAAAGAGGTCTTCAGCGCAGGAAATCTCTGCTGAACTCCCTAGAGGCTGGGAGAGCATGCAGTGCAAGTATTGCACTGGGAATTCATGTGTATGCTCTGTACAGTCCTCTGCTCCTGGTTGCTGTTTGGGACAGGCTATTTATCTGCAGTGTGCCTTTGGTGCAGTTATTCACATGCTCTGTGACATATCTGAGAACAAATCTGCCCCATGCAGCTCAGCAGTGAAATTTTCCTCTGCCACGAGGTAGCTCTGGTGTTGAAGGTGTTGTTGTCCACCTTGTGTGACTTCATGTTAAAGTGGCAAAATTGTTTCTGCTTTCCATCACTAGGTTGGATAAATTTGAGACCTTCCGGAAGATTGTTGTTGAAGAGCTTGCCAGCCTTGAGAAGGATACTCAAATTCTGGCAGACATGGAGAAGGAAGCACTGGTGTGTATAGCTTCTTGTGTGCAAGCCCAAAAAGGTGTCTCTTCTCAGGTAACAGGGGGTTCCTTTGGGGTCTTTTTAGGATTTCTGGAATGCACAGCTGCTCAAACTGAATAAGTTCTACAACCAGCAAAAGGAAAGGTACATCTCTGCCAGCTGTCCTGCATGCTCACAAGTTCTCTGATGGTCATAGAGGGCACTGGTGGTACCCTTGTTGATAGATGGGAAAGGATTCCAAACCTAGTATGGCATCTTCACTTGGTGAACACCACTACACTTGGTGTCCACTGAGGGAGCTTTTGCAGCCTTATGAGGGTTTTCAATTGGGATTAGAGTGTAATGAGGGAACCCTGTATGGGAAGTTGTGTGGGAGAGGAACCTTGCTCAGGAGAGCTGTACCAAGATCTGGAATAATGTGCAATGCACAGTCTCAATGTGACTCTGTCTAGGGTTCAGAGGAGGTGGAAGGAGGTGATAATTTTCTGTATAAAAGATGCTGTTAGCATAAATGCCTGAGCAAAAACCTGCCGTTCTCAGGTTTATTTTTGGTGGTAAATGTATCTGTTCCAACTCTACCAGTAAGTGCTCCATGAAAAACCAGCTAAAATAATTTTTCTTTCAGAATTGAATCAGTTGACTCAGCCCTGGGTGAAACAGCAAAGAGTTTTGCCGACGCTGTCCAGAATACAACGGTATGTGTGATACAAAAGCAGCTCCCTATGGATAGGGGACTGAGCTCTGGCCTGGCTGATTGGTGTCAAAAGTGACAAAATGAAGCTGAAATCCTGGGAGGGGGAAGCCTTTGGTTGGCTAATTTGTGGGGCTTGTTCTTTATGTGACCTCTGACCCTGATGCATGGAAACCATTGAGAAAGAAATGTTTGACAAGGGGAAAGAGGTCACACAGTACTTTCCTGGGGGAGAAGATAAAGACGAGGGCCAGCAGGTAGTGATGTTTCTCCTGGATTCACACTCTGGGGCAGTTTCTGTGTAGTTTGTGACCCTCAATGCATTTGCCCTCGAAGTTATACATCCATGACAACCTGTGGCTAAGGGCTCTGCGGTCTAACACCTTGCATGTGTTCTCTTATCTGCTCTTTAGGTCTGGTAGCTTCTAGCCTTGATGTATTCAAGTCTGTTTTTTTAAAAACAATTTTTTTTAATTTAACTTACATCCTGGTTAAATATTCTGTTGAAGTTCTTAAGCTCTCCAGAGTCTAATCACTATTTTATGCCCTTATTTTAGTTGTTAAATTAAGACAAATACTTTGCAAACTTTGATACAATGCTTAGTTTCCATCTGATTCACCTCATCACATGGGTGTGTATCTTTGCTACTGCTGCTGTTCCAGGTCTATGTGCAGATCTGATGGCTTTGGGAGTTTAGCTTTTCTGCAGTAAGATTGGCGGATTACTGCCATGTGTGGGTTGCCACGTGCCTGCTCTTCATAGGGCTGAGAAAGCTCCTTGTGTTGAAGGAACAACTGTGCCTATGGTCACCACAGCGGACTGAGCTTGGGATTTTAGAAAAGATGCCGAAAACCAAGGGCTTGTATATTTTAGCAGTTAAAGTTGGAATCCTGGGCCTTTCCAAAGGGAAAATTTTCCATTATGAGTGTTGAGTTGCTGACGGACACAGGTGTTCCTGAATAAGGACACTGAAAGAGCAGCAGGGCTGAGAAAAGAGCACTTGTGTCATGGGAGCTGCTCATTCTGCAGCACTTGTTCCAGGATAGGTGCTTGAGAATTAAGAGCCAAGTCTAAATGTGCTTCCAGGATCTTTGCAATTTCTTATCTTGAGCAGTTTCTATGTTTGTATAAATTTGTGATGTTTTCTCTTACCTTTTTTTTTTGTTCTTCCCTGCAGTATGAACTCTCAGTGAAGAAGGAAGAAGAAAACGTGTTCATTGTTCCTTCTGACTAGCAAACCCCTGAACTCATTATTGCTCATGGCATTTGAGCACTTTGTCTGCAGTATAGAGAGGATGGTTCTGCGAAGGACGCTAGTCTATTTTAAATGAAAAGAAAAAAGAGGAGGAAAAAGCATTATGTTGAGCCTTTTTTTGGCCTAAAAAGAATATATAGTGCTAAGTGGCCCAGTTGTGACCCCTGTGTTGATAACAAGTTTTTCTGAAAATTGCAATGTTGTGTCCTTTATATATCAAAGAAATTTAAAAAATGAACTAAAGATAATGATATAGCCATCAAATTGATGGATATATTGGCTTACTTTGGTTGTTCTGCTAACACCTCTATCAAGTATAAAAGCGCTTAACAATTGATTCAAAGTAAAAAGTTGCTTGCATAGAATAACAGTCTCACTCTTTCCTTCAAATTGATGCACTCTGAATGTCTGGAAAGGTACTCTAGCATTCTGTGTACCTTGCGTAGGATGTGGTAGGTATAGCCTCTCCTGTGTGCACATAAGTGTGGGAGCTGCTGCCTTGATACAATTGCCACTCAATTCTGGATTGCAGAGCTGAAAGCAGAGAGGGATCTATTGTCCAGATGCCTGTGGGCAAACTGGAGCCTGCAGGGGGCAAGAAATTCAGAGAACTGGACAGAAAATGGGAAGTGAAGCAGGAGAAATTTTTTTTTGCCACCAGTGACTTTTGGCTCCAAGGAGTTCAGAATACAGTGAACAGTGCTGGGGTTAGATGAAATAGCATCAGAGGTCTCTGGAAACTAAGCAGCAGATAACCCATGCTTATTAATATTGTCCTCTGCTGTGACAGAATGTGACAGAGTTCCCCAGAATATAATTATTCTTCACAAGAGAATGTGTTCTTGCAAAAACACCATTAGTGCTAGTGCACCTTAAGGAATTTGTGGGAATGTGGCAGATTTCCAGGCTTTGGGTTTCTATCTTCTTAGAGAACCAATCTCAGATTGCTGTATGGGTTAGAGTTGAGGGAATCCTCCCCTGCACAAAATGTACCTTTGTTACAAAAGCCCAAACCCTGACAGGGTTTTTTTCATAATTGAAGTAGGGCTGATGCTGTTCCTACTTGAGAAGGTCACACAGGGTAGCACCAGCATGGAGAATAGCAAGAAGCTGCTGTTGCCATTGTGTTACCATTTTATGCTTATTTCATTATCTTAAGTAGTCCTAACTAGGGTTGGCATGAGCTGAAGTTTTTTCATCCACGTCAAGATACACTTGGTGCTTTCTTCCTGGGATGGTTAAAAAAAAGAGACTTCTCCAACACTGCCCTTTCCAAAGGTTCAGATCTACTGGGCTACCCCTGCTATTCCTAATATGAAGGGCTTAAATGCTGGTTTTACAACCACTGGCTTCTGCTTGTTTCTTTGAGGGCTGGCCCTAGTGGCCTGGCTACACTGCATCCTCCTGGTACTCTTCGGTGTCCTTGCAGCTGCTGTTTGATTCTAGGCTCTGAAAGCACTCAGCTGGAGCAGCCATGACTTTTGGGAGATGAAGCTGTAACCTCTGTGAGCAACTGTGCTTGGGTCTGGTAGAACTAGTTTTGCATCTTGGCAACAGAGTTTTCAGCAGGCTCTGGTCCCACTAGCATGGTGGTATACTCTGAGGGCCCCAGCAGTGTCATTAACCAAAACAGGCTTTAAGATATCAGCCTGAATAATCTGATCCCATCACTATCTTACTGCCTGAATGAGCCAGGTCCTGAATTTGGGGCTTTCACTACCTCAGTAGTAACCCAAGGTTCTGGCTGTAGGAGTGTGATAAGGCTTGAACTGCCCTGATGCTCCTTATTGTGATCCAGAGCTCACACTTGTGAATGTAAAGGGATCCCTTGTGCTGCATGGCTCTCACTCCTCAGTTCCAAGGTGAGCCTTCCAGTAATTCCCACATAAATGCCTATATTCCTTGTTTTTATTCCTCGCTACCCGGCCCAGCATGACGATGCAACCTGGGCTATCAAGGTGCTTGATGGGAAGCAGACCTAAGAATCGAGATGAGCTGCCTGCACTGCGGTTGTTCCTGCGCACTGAATTCAGCAAAGCCACAGAAACAGCGCTGAGAACTCACACCCTTGAGGCACGTCACCTCCTTTGGCATGGGTGTTGGCCTATGTGGGCTCCTTCATCTGCATCTCCAAGCAGTTTGCTGCCCAGAGGGAAGGTTTGAAATAGGAAGAGGATGAGATGGGATGTCTCTCTCTGATTTAAGGTGTGTGTTTTTTCCCAAACTATGACAGTAATGCTTGATTCTTTTTTTTCTATTTTTTTAAATCAGGTGTTTTGGATGGATTCATCGCTCTGTTAAGTTCAAGCTGCTAAGCGTTCAAGCTTTGTCAGCACTGTGAAGTAGATGTGTAGAAACACTTGTTGTGTTACATTTCCTCACCCTTCATGTGTATTGGCAGAAGGCTCTCTTGGTGTCTCTTCTAACTGTAGAAACTTAGGAATACTTTTCATCTAAGTATCTTTGCTAGATAACTTAGAGCGCATTTCTGTATCTCTTATTGTTGCATCTCCACATAAAGCTTGGAAGGTGAGTGTTGAGGACTTCAGAGGGCATGGATAAAGGAAAAATCAGGGTTCCTTACTTAGTAAAAATTGCCATAATGTATTTGTATGCACTTAGATTTGGTTTTAACTCTTATTGGAAAAATCTGAACCCAAAAAGGGTGTTTTAATAATGGGTATGGGAGAGCAGAAAGGATGCCACACTGCTTAAATACCTTCTACCCCTGCACTCATCTATCCCTTCATATGAAACACTTTAGCATTTGAGAGGCTCAATGTGTTCCATCTTGATAACCTGTGAACTGCCTAAAGTGAAAACTCTGGACTTTACTAATGGTCTTTCCATCTGTAGGCAGTAGAAGTGTTTGGAGACCACATCGGCAGAAATGACATGTTCTGACGTTGGACAGCCCATCTCATACCTCTTCCTGCACTGCTGGGTTAATTAAACATGTTTGACCTTAAACCTCCTGATGGTCTGAAGTCCATTTGGTTTCTGCAACAGATGTGTAATTGGGTTATCCTAAAATTACCTTTTGGAAGGTAGGTAGCTGACCTTGGCAGGTTTTCTTTGCCCTTCCCACTTCATGCTTTTTAAAGTGCTATTAATCCAGGTATTTCTTTTATTTTCTTCCTTTCAGTGCAGATATATATAGCTCAAATTTCAACGTGTTCAGTTGCTTTGATGTGGTGGTGTTCGCAGGGGTCCAAGGATGAGGGAAGAGATGAGAATCTTGACTCCATGTTTCAGAGGGCTGATTTATTATTTTATGATATATATTATATTGAAAGAAAATTAAATACTAAAACAATAGAAGAAAGGATTTCATCAGAAGGCTAGCCAGGAAAGGAAAATAATGAAATTATAAAGGCTGGCTGCTGAAATTCCGCATTGTGCAGGATGCCTCTCAGACCCAAGCTGGCACCAGTGCCAACTCGGGCTGGTTTGAGAGTGCCAAGAGGTTCCTGCAATCTGCCATCAGGAACCTGAAGGGGTGAGTTTTGTTTGCCAGGGAAAATGCTGTGCTAAGTGCTTGTTTACCTGCACATTCTGTGCCAGTGCAGTGGCCCATCCAAAGGCTGCAGCTAATTCATGTCAAGGCTGCGTAAAGCCAGAAAAAAGGATGTCCTCTGTGGCTAGAAATGGGCAGAGGAGTTGTGTGTGTTTACCCTGGCCCAGGAACAGCCCACCCTGCTATTGATAAGGCATGCTGAGGTTAGCTGGAGCACACAGGGACAGGTCCTGCTTCTTCAGGCAGTAGAACTGTATCTAAGAGGGTAATGGACTGGAAAATAGACATGTTTCTAGGAACAGCTGTGAGCTATTGTGTACTTTCAACCTGAAAGAAATTTTATTTTTGAGATCCTGAGGTTTATTTTTGAGATTTTGATTTCTCTGCTGTCTCTCCCCTGTTTTCAACCATCACATTCCAAGTGAAAACAACCTGATAATCAAATGAGGACTTGATGGGCAAGTACAATCTTTGAACAAACGAGTTCTCTACTTCAATTTTACCTTTGTTCAAAAGCCCACATTTTTATAGGTAGAGGGCCAAAAAAACTGTATGGAAGCTTTACACTAATACTAGTGAAGGTGTTGTATCAAGTTATGGAGATTGTTTTTGAATCTGATGTGAACGCCCTAAAATGCTTCTGAAAAAGCTGGAGAACAAAAGCAGTCTCAAGTAACCAGTTATCAGCCCAATTTGATGCCTTAAGGAGAAGTGGAGACAGTCTGATAGTAAAATTTGTTTATTTACAGTGTTATGTATTACAGGAAAATCAGTTTAAAAAGTCAATGCTTCTCTTTCTTCAAAGTTGCGGCATTTTGAAGATGTTAAGACGTATCTGAAGAATTTTAAACATACCTGATTCCAGCCATCCTGGCTGATCTGGATCTGCAAGGTCTGAGACCATCTGGTTTTTACCTTTTTTTTTTTTTTTTTTTTTTTTTTTTTTTTTCCCCAGCCCTTTGAATTTTCAAGTAAGGCATTTATTTCCTTTTCTTTTGAATGAGGTTTCAACAGAACAAAAGACAATATCTGTGGGTTTGATTGCCATAGCAAACTTTAACATTTAGCACAGCTGACGCTTTCCACCTTGATAGTCAAATGCATGCTTTGCCATCAAAAGATTATGGACTCCACTCGGCCTAAAATCCATGCTGGGCCACACAACCCTTGTGTTGCCTGCCTTAGATGAAGGGTCCAGCTCATTGCCTTGTTCGCTGTCTTGTCAGCTCCTTCAAATTCCTCTGCCTTTACCCTGGCTTCCAGTATTAAACTGATTTATACAGAGCTCTGAAGCTCTCCCTTTACTCAGGGCTGTGTAAAACACTCTCAGTCAAACCTACTAATTTCTTACGTCTTGGGATTTTTACAGTATCAATCAGAAATGCCTGTAAAGTTTCTGGAAGGGCCAGAGAGAAACAGCATATGCATACAGTGTCCAGGCTTTGTGAATGCAGGGTTCTTGGCTTTTTTTGTTTGGGTTTTGTCTTTTGTGTGGCTGCTTTTCCCCTTATTGAGTGTTAAATAAAACAAAACACTGACTTTCAGTAAGTGAGGTTTCATGACCATCTTCATGAAGAGGGGAGCAAATGTGAATATGCACCAGTTAGATCTAGGCTGGTGTGGTGGTGTAAAAGAGTTTGAATATTGCAGTTATTGTGGTCACCCAGTTCATGATGATGAAGTTCGGCAGTCAGGCTGCTATGAGGTGCTGTTTCTGCTGTAGCACTTGGAGAATTTCTGTTTTCTGCTGGAGCAGAAAAGTTTTGTCCACAGTGCAATGGAGCTGGAACTGGCTGGAGACAGACGGCATTCAATGGGACTTTCAAGCACACAGCCAAGTAGAATTCTGACACAAGACACCCTTCTTCATGCCATTTTCTCCTCTTGCTTTTACTGGACAACCCCATCTGTTCTTCTTCCCCTACTGTACCACTTCCTCAGCCTCTTTCCTTCCTATCCATGAGCCCTCAGGGCTGTGGTCTCTCCTGATGAGGCTGGCTGCCCTGTGTCCATACTGCTCCATGGGCTAAACCTTCCTCCTGCCTTTATGCCTGCAGTCTCCAAGACCTCCTGACAGCAGATCATCTAAATGGGGATATCTGGAGGGGATAACTGGCCCTCTAGAAGTGCAGAAAAATTGGACAGCAGGATGTGGGACAGCCTCTTCTACATGTGGGCCTTCTGTGGCTGCTTGGGCCCTCTGTGTTGGCTAGGTATGTGTTTTGTCCTCCTCCTGCTGTGGGACTCTGCAAGGTGACAGGAATGAGAGGACATATTTCCTTTACAGAACTGCTTCAGTTCAAGGGACTTGCTGGGCTGGAGTGACTCCAAAAGTTGTTTTTGTCAAGAGAATTTTATACACAAGAATGGAAGAGATCGGAACTACTTCACTGTGAGGGAAGAATAGTCTGTGTCTATTTTTAGTAGAGGAAATTAAGTGGGCTAAATGAGAAACGGGTGAGGGCAGACTCATGAAGTTAACCCTGGGTATTCTTAATTTCTAAGCATTTAAGTGGGGGTAAATGCAGTGAACTGAAGCAACAGAGATGGTGATGGACTATTGGGAGGCACCTTTATAGCTGCAGACAGCAGATATCTCCTTACTTCCCCTCCAGCAGCTTGTGCCTCAGTCCCATCTGTTTCTCCAGCCAGAGACCAGTCTGAGTAAGGTCCACCCACCACAGAAGCTCCTGTATAACCTGTTTGGCTCATTGCTGAACTCACAAATTTTCTGCATCTTCTAGTCTATTAATATGTAGCATGAGGGTTTGCTTTGAATTAGCAGTGTTTGTATAGGATTAACTTTACACACATTTACACTCAAGGGATTTATCTGCCTTAAGTTTGCATGACCCTATTTCTTTCAAAATCCATTTACCTAGAACTTCTGTTAAGTTAGCACATCCAAAGTCACTTGTTTTGCTCTATGTTCAGAATTCCATTCTGGGCAGCGCCAGGGGCTACCAGTCCAGCCTCCTGAAACAGAAAGCTCCTGCCAGCCTTCCTGGCATTTGAATCAGGTTGCACTTGTATAAAGAAAGTGAATGTGGAGCCACAACTGCCTGCAAACTATGGGATGGTGTGCCTGGGCTCTGCCCTCTGTCATGTCCTTCCCCAGGGCTCCCACAGGATCAAAAGCTACCTTGCTAGTGTGCTTTGGGGAATTGCTGAGAAGAAAAGAGGGGTATGGTGACGAAAGAGGTACAATGCTCACCTTTCCTGCCACTCCTCCTTTATTTTCCTGGCCTTGGCTGCAGTTCAGCTGGATGTACTGGGTGCACTGTGAAGCCTTGCCTCAAGACCTCTCACATGCACAGAAAGTGCTCACCATGTTAGTCTGAACAGAGTCCTAACCTTTTGAAGGCATTGATGGATTTATCCATCAAGTGTTTCATAAGGCGTTTTTGTGTCAGCATTAGAGATCAGAAAGGTTTTCTTTTTCATATGAGAAAGGTCTTGGCTTTCTTTGTTCTGATGTTGATCTTGGACAAGACAAGTAATTCTACTCATTTTGTTAAAACCTAAATAGCAGTACATTAATAAGTGTCTGGTACAAAGAACTGATAAATGTAATCAAATAGGTTTTAAGCTAAAGCTTGTAATTCAGTCTTTTTTCTTCTTTTTCTCTTTAGAAAAAAATTCATAGGAAACACTATACTTATTGTGCCTTCTTATTATTCTGCAATCCATTGGCAGCAGCAAAGTAGTCCTTATGGAAACCATTCTTGATTTCTGTTGTGGCAGGGGTTTCCTTTACAGCTGTTCTTGAAGGTGCTTTCCGGTATGTCTGTAAAAGAAAAATCCAAAATAAATATTTGGATTCATTTAGAGCCTGCCAAAACACTGCTTATGGTTAACTGTAAATGGAGCTTGTCTGCTGTTTGTTGATGCAGATGTATATATTTGCTTCAGACTGCATTAGGAGTACAGTAGCCTTTTTGTGACTGTGGGTGATGTTACGTTACTAGCCTTACTGTAATGCTTCTCCATGTCAAAAGAGATTTCAAGTACACTAGAAGCTTTACACTAAAAGCTTTATATATGTAGGCAGGCTAGAGCACTCCCTGCTAAAAGATGTTGAAGTAAACAAGGCAAAGACAGAGCTCTATTTTTTTTTTTTCCTAAGGAGGAGAAAGACTCAAAAATTTGCCCACCAAAGCAAATTCAGACTTCCTATGTACTAAATGCAGTACCTGACCTGCTATACAAGTGCAGAAGAGTTGAGCTGCAATGAGGAGGTCATCACTACTGAGAAACTCTCTCTCTCTCTCAGACATGACTGTATCTGTTATTCTTAAATGATGTATATATTTTAAGACTAACATATTTTAAGCACTGATGGTCATTCTACATCTGAGTGCACCCAGACTGCTATCCAAAAAGTTCTGTTTTCCCCATCTTTGTCAGAGAGCTCTCAGAAGACTGCTTACCTTAATGTAGAAGTTGATGAACAGGATGACCAGTGTGGCCATGTAGGAGGACTGGAACATGAGGCAGCCAAATGGGAATCCACATGGCTTCACAGCTGCACTGAGTGTGTGCACAATAGTGAGCAGAAACTGGATCTGCGGAGAGAAGATAATGCAGGTGTATTTGCTGAGAAAGGGTCGGTGCTAGCTAAATCAGACACAGCAGTGGTCCCTAGTCCTGCTCTGTGAAAGTTTGAGTACTCTTGAAAAGTATCCCTTTATAACCTCTGAATGCATTGTGAAGGTTAAGTTAAAATGGTGCTCTTGTGAAATTAAATAAAATCCTAAGGGGTCAGAGATTTCTAAAAGTAAGTTTATAGGCCTAGTTGACAAAAGGGAAGCTTTTTTTTTCCTCTCAGATTTAGTAGATTTTGCTCTATCTTCCAGTCCTTGCGACAGGTACAGTTGTTGTCTCTGTTGCTGGGCAGAAACCGGAGGAAACTGAAGACTCCTGGTAATAGCTTTAGAAGTCTGAACAGAAAATGCAAAACTCAGGTCCAAGGAGTTCAGATAGGTTATCACTTGCATTAATGGAGTTAAGGAGGGGACAAAGGAAGCAAAAATGAGACAGGGAAGAAATTGCAGAGACTTGTCTGTATTTAGAACTCTCAGCCACAGCCCACACCGGTGGACCTGATTTTTCCTCAGTCAGATAAGTGTGCCCTCAAACCAGTGTACTGAGGTGCATTTCCAGCACTGCAGTGTGTTTCACCTGCAGGGATGGTCTCAGAGAAGCAGCTCTGGCTAAGCAAATTTCTACACAGGCATTTTAAACTCACTGCAAACATCTCAACTTCCAAATAATATGAACAGGCTCTAAGAGATAAAAAGTAAAAGGAACTTTATTTCATATCAAGCTTTATATCTTGTTGATAGAAACTTTTGATGTGGCTCAGCTTCTCAGGTACAGCAACAGGTGGAACAGACTTTTAGAAATAAATTTCTGTATTGCCTAAACTTTGTTTACACCATTTTGTATTTTGCAGTTATACCACTGTGTCATGGGTTAATCTGGCTTGGCTGCCAGCTGCCCACCCAGCAGCTCTCTCCCTTCTTCTCCTCAGTAGAGTAGGGGGAGAAAATGAGATGAAAAGAACTTGTGGATTGAGATAAAGTTAGGGAGAGTGATTGATAAAACTTACCTATTACTGTTATAAACAAATTAGACTTGAGGAAGATTAGTTTCGAGTACTGCCAATTAATAACACAGAAGGATAGCAAGAAATAAAATTAAAACCACCTTCCTCTAAACCCCTGTTTCTTCTCAGGTTTAACTTCACTTCTGAACTTCACTCTTCTACTTCCTTCCATGTAGTGCAGCAGAATGGGGTTTGTAGTCAGCCCCTATTGCTTTGGCTTTGCTGCTCCTTTCTCCTCACACTCTTTCCATGCTTGAGTGTGGGGTCCCTCCCACGGGAGAGTTCCAATGTGGGTATTTCCCATGAGCTGCAGTTCTTCACAAATTGCCCCAGCATGGGTCCCTTCCACAAGGTCCAGTCCTTCAGAAACAGGCTTTTCCTATGTAGGTCCCCAAGGAATTACCGATTCCACCAGCAAATCTGCTCCAGGGTGGGCTTCTCTCTCTGTGGGTCCATGGGAGCCTATTTCCCCACTGGCTGTATCTTCCTTCAGGGCAAACATGTCCATTGCTGCAGCGTGAGGTCCTCTGTGGGCCGCAGGTGGATCTCTGCTCCCCTGACCTCCGTGGGCTGCAGGGGGAACAGCTTCACCAGCATCTTCACCACAGGCTGCAGGGGAGCTTTTGGTGCTAATTCCCTCCTTCTGTTTTGACCTGGGTAATTGCAGGGCTTCTCACATTTCCTGTCTTCTCTCTCAGCTGCTGTGCTATGTTTTTCACCCATGAATAAATACGATATCACGGAGGTGCTCCCGCCTTTGCTGATGGGCTCAGCTTTGGCCAGCAGGGGCGGTCTGTCTTGGACCTGGCTCTGTCAGACATTTTTTGTGACTTTTAAATCAGTTTTTTTCCCCACAATTAAAGAGCAGTTATTTCCTATGCAATTGTTCAAAACTAACAGAATTTTGTGGACTAAAGAGTCTCTACTGTTTGTTTTCTACAGAAAACACTTCTGAACACAATTTCCTTCATTAATTTTTTTCAAGCTGCACTAGTGACTTATGCTGTATGATAGTTTAGTTATGCTTCAATTCTAACTGGCTTAATTGTGTAAAGCACAATGTTTACCTATAGTTCATTTCGTCCTCTCTCACATTTTGAAGGATTTCTAGTAGTTAAAAATGAAAGTAAAACAGATACATACCAGTTGTGCCTGAGTGAGGTATTTCTTCCACCAGAGATATTTGCGCATGGAAGGGATGACTGACAGTCCATAGTAAGAATACATAAGCACGTGGATAAAGCTATTCAAAGTGGGTCCAAAGAAGCCTATAAAAATCCATTAGGGAAAAAATAATTAAGTACCAACTGCTAAAAAGTGAGAGAGGATATTATTGCTTGTTGTATTGCTTCTATATTGAATCTCTTGCAAATGTAAGTGTTCCTATAGGGGGATAGAATATAAGAAAATAGTGTAGAAGGTAATCTTACCCCTAAGGATTTGCAGCTGGGCCAATTATCAAAGATTAGGAACAGGCCTGACTTAAACAGGCCACAGCTGTAACCAGTGAGAAGAAGAGTGCTATAAAAGAGTGGGGGGGGCTGGTTGAGGAGGGACCTGGAGTCAGTTGGCTGCTTTGTGAAGAAAAAGAGTCACTTCTCTGAGTAGCTGCCCAGAAGAAATACCGAGAAGGTGTGAAACTCTTGTGATAAGGAGACGACAGTATGGAATCCCTGCAATAAGATGACAACGTATTCCTTCCGTGCTTATTTCTTGCTAAAGACATTCCTGATGTGTAGAGGTGGTTTCCTAGGGACAACTGAAAAACCAAATGGTACTTCCTAGAGGGTTGTTCTTATGCTGAATTTTGTATTTTTATCTGGTATTTTTCTTCTCCTCCACTTTTTCCTATTCTGTAGTTTACATGCTATTTTTCCCCTCTCCTAAAGCTCTTCTTGCTGAGTCTTTCCATTATTCCTGTAAGCTTTAAACAATGCTGCTGATGACTTTGCTGCTTAGGACTCTGGGGGGCTTCTGTACTCCTGCTCTCTGATGCAGTAGCAAGGGCTTTACTCTGAATTAAACCAGCCTTTTGTGCCTGTGTTTGATCACCACTCTTGTTTTCTTCATTGACTCTTCTGCTAGATGCACATTTATAGAATTTCATCCCCAATAATACCTTGCTGCTCTTATTAGTTACATTTAGTGAATGCTAGTTCTAGAGGAAATTAATTATCCTACTTTGCAGACTGTGGAGAAGGAGCAGCACTACTCTCTACGGTGTGCTTGTGAGTTTGATGGCAGTGCTACAACCACAAGAGGGACTCACCAGTTGTTCTGATTTGCCACTGATTAATTACTTAGCTGCTGGTTTAATTACAGTAGTGCAGCACTAGTGTGAAGTGTGGGGACCACACATTACAAAGCACAAACTCCCAGTGATTTGTTTAAGCCTCTAGAATAGCTCCTAATCGCTATGAAATCTCTGATCCCTGCTTCTACCTCTAACACTGATTTACTTTGATTTTGTGTTGTCCACAGTAAGTGCCAGCAAATGTGAATTCTGCTTTTAGCTCTGAAAAAGACCTGCAACAAGTTTCTTAACAAATGTTGCAAAGGGGTTAGGGTAACTCACTCTAATAGGTTGCAAGAAAACTGTGTTTTTTCTCAACTTTAGAAGCGGCTCCACAGGAAGCCTCTAGCTGTGTCAAGCCCTGGAAAAGTGTGCCTGTTGTGAGACAGATGAAGCTCTGCTGTTTGGACTTCTTATACAAACACCAAGTGACCAGCCTGTGGCACTATAGATCCCTTCCTAACAGGGAAGATGATGACAGCTACCATAACTTTCTGAGGATGTATTTTCATAAAAAACCAGAACAAACTCAAACTGGTATTTTAATTAGTGACTAAGTAAAGTATCTTGCTAAAACAGAGATTATGCAAGACTTGAGCCTGTAAAAAAGCCATTGATTTTATTTGTTGTGATTGATAAAGGCTTTACCAGGGTCCTGACTTCTTCCTGCATCTGCTTTTGGAGTAGGTCTTGTATGTGCTAGCTCCTCTGTGGTACTCAGTACTGTGATGCTTAAAAGTGGTTTGAAGAGAAGTAAATACATGAGTTTGTGGCAGCTAAGTGAAAAGTCTAAGGCCTAACACTCAGGTATTTTTGGCCTGAACTTTTAACCATGCTTTTAACTTTCCTGTGTTCTGCAGGTGGTCAGCAGTTCTGAAAGGCTCTGAACCCTAAAGGTGCCCTCACATTGCACAGTGACACAATCCCTTTGCATGGTGATGTGATTCCTCCCCAGCTGCAGCTGACTTAGACCCGGGGTGATGAAGGAAATAAAGACTTACTCTGCCCACAAGGTATCCAGTTCAGAACACACCACCAAATGTTAAACATAGTGGCATGGTGATACACGTGAAGGAAGGTGATCTGGCTGGTTTTCTTTCTCAGCACAAAGAAGATAGTGTCCATGAATTCAATTACTTTGGAAAAATAATACCACCACAGCACCTTGGCTACCTGTACATGCAAGAACAAAGGAGCAGGAGATCAATATCTGTCCATACAATTGCTTAAATATGACTGTAATTCTTCACTCCCTAGGCATGCAAATTCCCAGAAGGCATTAATATGCTTTAAAGGAGAAGCACAAGCTCTGTCTTCAATTTTATTTTGCTTTTCAATGAAGCAGTTTTGTAAAAAAACACGTATCTTTTAAGAAATTGTATAAATATATAATTATCAAAATATAATTTAAGAAATATAAACTTCTAGTAAGGGTTTTCTAATTGGTTTTTTGTTTTTTTTTTTTTCCAAAGGTGCAGTTTTGTGAGTGGGTTTTTGCTTCATTTTGGAGTTTGTTCAGTTTTTTTAAGGGCGCTACCATTTCCTTGACACTGAACGGATTTTGCTGCCAGATTCTTCTTTTGAAAAAATCTAAATTTGATACTAAGTACAATGAAATCTATCCTCCTCTAGAGTAGAGACATTTTATCAGAGCTCAGGGTATGTCCTAGGACAGTTAAAGACAGTTAAAACAGACAGGATGCTGGGGGCTGAGCTGCTTTTGTCTCTCACCCGGATATCAGCCTCCCCTGCGCTGTGGAGGTTCTGGCACTGCAGGTTGTAGCCGCCTTCCCACGTGGCAAGGATGAGCTGAAACAGAAAACAGAGGGATTACATCCATGAACAGATGGAATGGTTTTTCCCTCTGCAGTTGTTCTGTCCTCAATGGTGAGTACCAACTCCTTCCATGAACTGATGCTGTTGAAGCAGACAACTTGCTAATATCTTGTATTGTGAAAGGGGAAAGGCATCAGTTAAGCTGGAGAGATGAAATAATGCATTTTTTCTCTTTCTCTGGCTTTAGAGCCTTCAAGGTATCCATTAAAATCTCATTATTTAATGCACCTCCAAATCCTTGCTCCAAAGAAAATGCTGGAATAGTGTATCTTTGTCCTGAAGCAGTATGAACAGAGCTTAACACAGCTACTTGTGCAAAGCTGTCCTTGAGAAAAATTCCCTGTTTGCCAAGCAAATGGAAGGCAAATGCAAAGTAGTGCAATGGGAGAAATATTTCCTAATGCCATACATGTCTCTATCCTCCACTGTTAAAGGCTGGAGGAAGTGAAGGAGAGCAGGCAGGGCGCTGAGTGGAGGCGTGGATAGCACACAAGCAATATCTTAGATTCTGCACATGTCACATGGGGAAGCAGAGCAACGAAATATCAGAGTGCAGCGCTGGGATGGAGCAGGTTTCTAGAAAACCATATGGTAGTCTCAAATATGGAATATTTTTATAGCAACAGCTACCTAAAGTACTCAGCAGCCCTTATGGAAGAGGGAGCATCATCTCTTGCTTATAAATGCCATGTAGAATCCATTGATTTTTAAAAGGTCTTGCTAATTCTCAAATAAGTGCAAAGTGGGTTTGAGGACAAACTGAGCAACTCATGTTCTGGGGTCTTTCTCACCCTCTGCAGACACTGCAGAGAGCGAAGGTGGGAGAAATGCATCCAAGTGTTATGCTGTAAGCAGAACTGCAAGATGCTGAGAGAAGTGGGTCGCTTTCAGCTCTGGAGCTACATTCACAGGAATGATGTGTGTCAGCACAGAACTTTTCCCTTTAGTTCGCAATGAAAAGAACTGTTCTGTGTTGAATCTGAGACAGTCTATAAAAAAGTGAAGCAGAGACATTCTCAGTGATCAAAATAAATTAATTCCTAGAGTAAATACATTAAAAAATTATTATTTATAATATCCGGAGGATTAGAAAGTAGCCTAGAATGCTTATTATAAATTCACATTAAAATGCACTGAAACATGGAGAACCAGAGTCTTCTACTATTATTCTTCTGAATTCACACTCTGTCACTGTCCCTGTAAATATGAACTTGGCTGTTTTAGGTGGCCAAAACAGCCCATAGAAATTGCAGGGAGAGATGACAGTATACAGCTAATGAGTGTTTTATAGGTAAATGATATGTAACAATTGAAACAAACTTATTCCTTTAAATTTTTCTGCTTTGCTGAAGAAACTTGGCTTCAAAATTTCCTGCTGCAGTAGGGAAAATGTTGGTTCACAGAATTTGCTGGAAAATGTGCAATTTTCAATATTTTGATCAGTCTATTTTACAACTGTTCCAATTTGTGAATTATTACAGTGGATTGATTTTTGAAAAATCTTTTGCATGTTGCCTCCTTGTGTATTAAACGTCAGGAGTGAGGGCCAGTCAATTGCCCAGCAGGTCCTGGGTAAAGCCCTGAGGAAGGAAGGTGGTGTCTCACCACATGTCAGGAGCTGCAGTGCTCCATGGAGATACTTTGGGGATATTTTTGGTCTGGATTAATTGATACTGGTTTTTTGTTTGGATTTTTTAACTATCTGGGAAGTGGTAGAGTGAGCCTTGCCAAAGAACTCTGTTGTGCTTTCACTTCTATATTAAACCTGGTTTTGATTATACCTTTGCCAGTGATTTGTTAAATGACCTTAAAACATACATTCACCAAAAATTGATGTAGTCAGCAGGTTTGCAAGTAGTATCACTGACTACTTACAAAAGCATGGAAGAAGTCCAAGTCCTAAGTTCTCAGAAAAATGGGCTCAGGATAACTGGTGTGATTGGAAAGCTGTGGAGGAACATCTCTAAGTTGCTAGGGGCTGTATAAAGGCTAGGAAAAAGAAAGTGATCATTTGCAAAGTGTTAGATACCTTTCCAGGTGCTGCCTGCCACTACAGAAAAGATAATAGTAAAGACAGACAAGGACTGAAAACTGAGATGGAAAGCAACTGAGTTACTACTGTCCTTCAAAACAAAACAGCTCCAGAGACAGCTACAGGAGGAACAGAAAGAAAAACAAAAGTTGAAGGAAAAAGTAGACTTAATGCTTATCCTCCTGACACTGTGCAGATTAGTAAACTAAATTGCATTTCCACAAGACTGGGAGGGTAACAGATGGAATCGTCCCTGGGATGAAAAAACAGAGCTATGCACCTGGGGCAGAACAACCCTGGATGTACAGACAGACTGGGGAATGAGAGGCTGGAAAGCAGCCCCATGGAAAGGGACCTGGGGGTCCTGGTCAGTGGCAAGCTAAACATGAGCCAGCAGTGCCCTGGCAGCCAGGAGGGCCAACCCTGTCCTGGGGGGCATCAGGCACAGCATGGCCAGGCAGGCAAGGGAGGGGATTGTCCTGCTCTGCTCTCAGCTGGGGCAGCCTCACCTCCAGTGCTGGGGGCAGTTTTGGGAGGCAAAATATGAAGAAGATATCAAGCTGATAGCATCCAAAGGAGGGTAACAAAGATGGTGAAGGGCCTTGAGGGCAAGCCTTACAGGGAGAAACTGAGGTCACTTGGTCTGTTCAGACTGGAAAGGAGGAGATTGAGGGGAGACTTCACTGCACTTACAACTTCGTCATGAGGGGAAGAGGAGGGGCAGGCACTGATCTCTTCCCTGTGCTGACCAGTGATAGGACCAAGGGAGCAGCATGAAGGTGTGTCAATGGACGTTTAGGTTGAATATCACTAATAATGTTCTCACCCAGAGGGTGGTTGGGCACTGGAAGAGGCCCCTGGGGAAGTAGTCACAGCACCAGGCCCCCATCAGAGCTCAGGAAGTGTTTGGACAATGCTCTCAGGCACATGGTGTGACTGCTGGGGTGTCGTGTGCAGGGCCAGGAGTTGAAGTCAATCATCCTGATGGGTGTCTTCCAAATTGACACATTTTATGAAGCTTTCCTGCTAGTTCTGAACAGGTGAGCTCAGTAGTATCTTAAGGTTTTTGGTTTATTTTTTTCAAGTATTTCATTCAAAGGTTCCATGTTTGAAAATGAGATGAAAAAACCTTAGAGGCTCATAAAGAAAATATTTATTTTCAACATCAATATTTCTTTTCACGGTCACAGTTTTTTAATTTGGTAATTAAGTAATCAGCAACTCCTTACAAATGGTCAGCACGCAAATGGGGAGTAAGCTTTGGGATCAGAATACCACTCTGTCAGATTGCATGGTTTTATTTCATTTCTTTTGTTCATTCTTCCATGATTTTAAAAATGCCAGATTTTTCAGATCATTCTGTTTGCTTATTAAAGTCATTTTACTTGGCAGAAGAGTTTCCTCTGGTTTGTGTCTGCATTTCAAAAGGCAGTAGTTTAGACTGGAGAGGTTTTCTTCTTATTTTAATCTCAGTCTTTCACATCAGCTTTTCTGTAGCTCAACATTTCTATTCTCTGATGTAGGCACCTAACATACTGCTGTGTCTCCTTTAAGGAAAAGAATTCACTTTGAGTTTTGACTCCTCTGCTTTGCAAGATAATTTTCAAGATTTCTCACTAATTTCCTAATTAAGAAAAAAAAAAAGGAAAGCGTGGAAGTTTGGAAAGCAGTGAGTAATTTTTATGGGTTTCCTGTGGGATCCTGGTGATCATAGGCCATGACTTTCCTGTTGGCTGTGGAAGGTGAGCAGCGCACTCAGTGGTGCCAAATAAGCCAGATGCTTATCTGGAACAGAAGCCAGCACCTTGACACAAGACATTTTGGTACGAGGTCTCTTTTTTTCTGATACCAAACATAGATTACTTGTACTGTTTCAGTCACATTCCCTTTTGTATACTGAGCAGTCACAACTCTGCAGAGCTGATGGTGCAAGTGCAGGATCTATCAAAGAGATGAGAAATCCCCTCTATCTTTTGAAACACACATTCTCTCCCTGTAACAAACAATTCTTTGGATTTTTGCATTCTTGGTAGCCGATTCTGAAAATAGTATTAAAACAAGTATTGTTTGAAGCTATTTGGAAAAACAGATCACATGAAGAGCAAAGTGCTGACTTGTGATAAATTTCTGCTAAGTAGCAACATTCTATTAATTAGTAGAGTTTTCATCTTTTGCTGTTTGCCCTGATCTTGTTCTTAACAGATTCCTGTTTTCACACTAATTACTTCTATTCATCTAGTCAAGTATAAACAGCACAAGAATTCACATGAATTGTTTTGGCACTATAGTCCAACTCCTGCCTTATTTTTGTAAATGGGGAATCAAAGTGTTCAAAATTGAAAGTTGGTTTCTTTGTCAGAGGTTTCAGGGGTGGGCAGCAGGTACCAAAAGATGATATAATCCTCTCATCTCACTGAGTAGCAGACTAAGCCCTAACAGCCTGACCCAGGGGCCTGTGCCCTGCTCATTTCAAGCTTTCAAATTCAAAAATCTCACAGCTGTAGCTTCCTTTTCATCTGTTCCCCATAGACAGACTAGAAAGGAAAGTGATGTGATTTTCTAAATGGATATTGCCATTTCTACCAACTGCCTGTTCTCCATGTTCTTTTGAGCTATAGAAAAATCCCTGTGCATGGTTGGACTTTCTCAGAGAGGAAATGCCTGGAAGCAATAAGATATTCCCCCTTGTCCCAGGGCAGGAGGAAGGCAGAGGGTGAGGCATCAGCATTGGGCTACATCTGGCTGGTGAGCAGTCACCAGTGGTGCTCCTCAGAATCAGTTCTAGGGCCAGTGCTGTGCAAATACCTCTCAGTGGTCTGGAGGCAGGAGTTGAATGCCCCCTTAGCAGGTTTGCTGATGGTATGAAACAGGGAGGTGCTGCTGACTCTCTTGAGGGACAGGAGTCCTTGCAGAGGGGTCGAGTGGAGCATTGGGCAGTCACCAGAGGGATAAAATTTAACAAATCCAAATGCTGGATCTGGCTCCTGAGATGTTCTTACTTTCTACTTCTTATGTAACTTTTCTGCTGACAAATCCGATGGCTACTGCTTAGCTCTAATTGCAGTTCTGCTCTCTCTGACATCTGCCTTTTGCAGCTTTCCCAAAACTCCGATTTTAAGGATTCCCACAATTCCCCTTCTCAGTTCAACTAAAAAGAAACTTTTGTTAATAGTGTTGTTTATTAACTACTTTGTGTTTTATAGAGCTTTACTATAATATATCTGTTTATTACTTGTTTAAAGCATCTTTTTTGTTTGTATTAAGCATTACTATATTACAACACAGCAATTTTAATGCTGTGAAAGTTTAGTTAGTTTAAAGGATATAAGTTATATTTGATAGTAATTATGATTCATTGTTTGAAAAGGTCTCGCTTGTTTTAAGGTCTTAATTCACAACTTTCCTCTATGTCTATACTTTTATGTACTATCTCTGTAAGATTTTGAGAACTTTCTGTGAATTTGTTTCTAATTTCTCTCTCTTGTAGGATAAAAACTGTTTTGATAGTTTTGTCTATTATTTGTTGCACACACTGAAGTATGTAAGGTATTACTATTAGTATCACCACTAAAAAACTTAATACATATAGATCTATTTTACAAAGTTCCCTTAGCTAAGGTGTAAAGCTCCATTCTTTGAATAAATCATTTAACTATGACTTACTGTCTTCTTTAATTTGAGTTGCTAAATCTTTTAGTTTTTGTATGTTTTTGTGGATGGATGCAGAATGGTTGGATAGGTTCATATAACACAATCCTTTAAATTCTAAGTATGAACTGGGGGAGGAATGGCTGGAGAGCAGCCCTGTGGAAGGGGATCTAAGAGTGCCACTTGGTTAGTGTCATGGCTTCCCCAAATGTAAAAACTTAGAGGTGGTGTTGTGCCAAACAAACCCAGGTGTGGAATAGCAAACACCCCACAAGATTTGTCACAGGGGAAATATTTTGTTGTTCCTCTTTATGATGCATTCAAGATATTTTTCATGGGGACAGAACTGTGAAAAGTGTGCTTTGGGCTGCTGCTTGGTGAGGCTCTCCAGCTCTCCATGGATCTGGTTAGAGGTCAAAATATTGTGTGCATGGTGTCTCCCGCAAAAAGATCTGCTAATTCTGTAATACACCAACTGGATTTTGCTATCCTGACCTGCAGAATGTACTGCTGGACCCTAAGTTGGATGTCTCCTCCAACTGGACCATTGTAGCTAAAAGGATACTGGTTATTCCAGATGGAGGAAATATGTGGTCCTATGCTTTCTTCCTGTTTTTAGGTCAGAGAGTTCCTAACATGGCGACAAAAAGAGCCCCTTCCCAAGTGAAGTTTAGATAATTGTTTGGTTCTTTTTATCAACAAAAATTCTTTCAAATGTAAAGCCATATTGTTGAGAAACTACCAGCCAGTTCCATTTGATACTCCTTAAGTAAATGGGAGCCTGATAGAAAGATTAGTGAACTAATGACTTCAAAATTACTTACGAATAGTAATTACTTTGAGTATTGCTGTCGTCTGGGATAGCAGGATAGGCTAAAAGAAATCCTGTCTAGGCTTATTTTCCATGAGTCTTTGATTACATCCGCTCTGAATAGCAGCCCTATCATATTTTGTGGTACCAGGGGTGGTATTAGAAGCTGTGCACATATGGAAAACCTCATCATATGGAGTTTTATTCCTGATTTCCCATAAGGTTCTACTGAATTCTGTTTGAATGTGCACGAGAGATCCAGAGCTCTGCATTTTTCGATGACCAGGTTAAATGTTCTACTGAAATGCAGAGCTCAGAAAGGTCAGTATGAAAGACAAGAACAACACAGGGGATGAAAACTGAGATGTGAAGACAACATGCCCAGCTGGAATAACTGCAGACAAGGACAGCAGAGTCAGCTCCTCAGCTCTCCAAACAAATTATTTGATTAAGATAGAAGAGCACCTGGTAATTTAACTCCATTCACACAAAGCTCTTACTCGATCAAAAGATTAGTTTGCTCTTGTCCTTACATTTCACTGCTTTACAATGTACTCTTGGTGACCTTTTGCTCTCTAGGTTTTTCTTTATCCCTCTTCTCCTTTTCTTCAAATGATAGAAAAGTGCACCTGATCTCTTTTGGTTTCTCACTTTGTTCTTTTTCTCTTTCTGCCCTAAGGTACAAATAGTTTTCCGTCCTAAATAATTGCATCAAAGGAAGCCTTCACCTCAAGCACCAATACTGATGGATCTAGAATCTTTCCGTATTTCTGTACTTAATTTACATTTGTTAACTTCTGGACACTTAATGAAGGAGTAAACAATAATTTATCACAATCCTACAAACATGAGCAAAACAAAAAAAAAAACCCCAAAACAAAATCAAAACAAAACAAATACCAAAAGCAAGATTATGTTGAAGTTGGATTTCTACAGTAAAATTCCAGGACAGTTCAAATTGATTAAGATATTTTTCCCCTTTCCTCATCATCTGCACTGTTAAAGGTTTACTTAGAACTTATGTTACACAAGCTCCATCTTTTCTACACTTGCACAGATAGGAACCAAATCCTTCTGATGCAAGCCATTATAATGATGGAATAAAACAGAGTTTTAGTGCTCCTTCTATTTTTGATTTGTTCCTTTTGTTTTGCCCCATTATGTCTAATTCAGGCATTATACTTTTTGGTAATATGTGAGATATATGCTCAATTGTAGTGTGCAGGGCTAAAAGTGGTGGCTGATGGCCCTGATCATTCTGGCGCTCCTGGGAATCCTCTCATCACATTGGTATCTATGAATATGCAAGCTATGGCTAGAATTCAGAAACTGGGCTTAATGTGGGATGAATTTTCAGCTCCTAGAAACAGCTAAAGTGCATTTGGTTTACTGCTTTTTGTTTTATTTAATTCTGCAAGGTAGAAGACTTTTTTCCGGCTCCCCTAGAAAGTTTAATGCACTAGGCTGGCAATACTTGTGAGTTCTGCTCTTCTCCTTTGCTCTGAAACGAGGGGCCCTCACATGCAAATCCTGCTTCCCCACAGGGGTGTGGCTGCTTGCTTACAAATCCCATGGATTTGTAATAAGTCTGAGAAGCTACCTGGGGATACAGGCAGCTTGAGACATCGCGCCACCCCTCTGCTAATGACACATATCTCTAGGTCTCCTTTTTAATCTGACCCAAATGGTGCCAGTGTCCTGGTTTTCTCAGTGCCTGATCAACACAAGGACTTGGGTGAGACCTTGATGACCAGCTGAGATTTGATTTAAATAGGGCAGAGGTGATACTGCTGGGGAAAGCAGCCTAGGACTGTGGCAGAGATTATGTCCATTCCTATTAGCGAGAGAGAGTATCCTCACCTGAGTAATTTCAGAATTCAGAGATCAGCACTGGTCTCCTGTGTTTCCAGTTTCAATTTATCACTGAACTTGTGACAATTTGGCCTCTGGTGCCTCAGGTTGCATCCCTGAAATGTGGTTTGTAAGCAGGTGAAACAATTTTAAAATATGCACAGATGTGAAGTTTTTTCACGGTAAGCTGATTTTCTGCTCATAGTTGGTAATTTTAACATCTTAAGTAAAGATTTGTGCACAGAAAAGGCATATATTTCTTAAGGGAAATTGTTAAATGTTTTGATTTTTGTTGAAGTAAAAAGGTGCTGGCTGTTTTTCCTCATACAGGATTTGACAATGTTCTAGAAATTGTTGGATCAGTAGAGTTTATCTGGGTCTATGAGCACTTACAGAAAAGTACACAACAATAACAAACTTCTGATGTGGCTTTCTTGGTAGCAGCAAGGATGGAAGGAATTGTCTTTTGCCTCCTCAGCAGCCCACCTGCAGCCTGCCCAGTTTAAGCACAGGACCTCTGTCTAAGCTTCAGGTACTTGAAAAAAAATGAGCTCCAAATTCAAGTGCCAACTTCACCATATTCAGCTGGGGAAGGCAAGCACCTTTGACAGCTTCAGGAAAATCTATCTGCCTAACTCACAAGTCCAAAGGTCCAACAAGCTGCCCTTCTGGGAGGCCTTCAGAGGCACCTAACTCTTTGTTGACTCAAAAATTTTGAGATATCTCGTTAGGATGAGGGCAGAGCCATTTAACTTTAGACCTTGTCCTTGGGGGATCCTAGGGGTATCTGGCCTTTTGCTAATGACACATCTTAGAGCTGCCCTGGAGCTGTTCCTCCGAGTGCTTTGCGGATTTGTTGACCTCAAAGCTCAGAGATAAAATCGGCTCCCACATAGTTCATGCCCACGGTGCAGCGCATGGAGCTCCGGCTCAAAAGAGGAATCTGCCCTTGGAGATTTAAAAACAGTCCTTTTGTTATGACTCTTTGCTGTAATCTTCGCCTCCTTGCCTTGAGGTTGCACAAATCAACTGTCTTGAAGTGCCAGCTACAACTAGTCAGGAGATGAGGGTGAGGGGATGAAGAATTGAAGCACAGGTACCCCCATCAGCAGGTTTACCATGTTTCTCATTAAATCCACCATGTGGGACAGCCTGTATTTGGAGATACACCTTTTTTTTGTGAATGAAATTTTTTTTTCTTTTGAATGCCTAAGAAGTAACCCCTACATTCTGGAGCTATTGCAAGAAATGCTGTGTGGCACCTTATAAACAAAACAACGAAATATGGTTGGTTATGGGGGTTTCTTTTGGTGAGGTGTGGGTGAGTGGGGGGGAATGTGTTTTATCTCTATTATAGAGCTTCTTCTTATTTTATGATTGTTCCCCAGTACAGAGACCAGAGGGATTTAGATGCAGTGAGAGGGTGGAGAAATAAAACAATCGTTGTGGATGTGTCTAACCAGGAATTGATCCCGGATCACAGGCACTGGAAGGATCAACTGTGTTTACATAAGGAACCACAGGGCAGAATGTGCTAAATATAGGTAACTCTTGCCTTAAAGAGCTTACTGTCCACAAAAGACTGAGAGAATAAGGGGCATAGAGAGAAGCTTTGGAAATTAGACATTTTGAAATATTAAATCACCATGACTTTATTTGGTAATGAAGATGATTTCTGCTCTCCCATTTGCCTGTTTTTCTTCAGCAGGGATGTGCAGGCTACCTCAGGCAGGACTGCAAGTATTAACTTCCATTCTGCTCCTTCACAGGAGAAGCTGTGATGGGAGCCAGGAAAGTAGACAAAGAGAAAATACAGAGGCAGTATAATGGAAGCATGTTTTGTATGGTGTAAAACCAGCCTAGCTGACAGTCCAGAGCTGAGAGAGAAATCTGCAGTAGAACAGCTGGCAGTGCAGATCAGCCATCATGTTCCCTGGGTTCCCAAATTTGCAGAATGTGGAGCTGTGAGCTGGCACTGCCAGCCATGCCCAGCTGCCATCTGGGAGGTGTAAATCAGCAGCCTCCAGCCTCAGAATCAAGGTTTCAAGAGATTCATCTGAGGACTAACACAACTCAGCAACTGTCTGCAGCAAAGTTAGCCTCAGGAAGGATGGAGCAGGAAGGCAGCTGAACAGGAGGTGGCTAAATACAGTTCCTTCCAGGATGTGAAGGTGGCTAAAATGTAATTTGCTTAATCCATGCAAATGAGACCTGCTAAAATTGTCTTTGTTCTTCCATTTATTTACTTGTGGCAGGCCAAATCAGACTGGAAGATAAAGGGGGAAGGAGTATTGTTTTCTATTCAGTTAATCCTTTTTGCTGAGTCCTGCTACTGCAGCCAGTTATCTGCATACCTTCCAGCAAAATGGGGATTTAAACATCAAAGTACTAATTTATATTCTGGAGGACAATCACTGTGGAATCATCAAACCTTCCAGCAATTGTGCTGGTTTCTCCTTTGCTCTAAACCTTATCCTGCCCTCCCAGACACCCACAGCAGCCTCTGAAGCCAGCTGGAGCATTGACCACGATAAAGCTCTGCGTAACACAGCCAGTACTTTGCACAAAGGCACAAACCTGAACTGCTCCTCAGCCATTTGACCCGGCCAGTCACTTGCTGTTTAGCTCAAATTAATTTAAAACTTGAAGTCTTTGGGTGTCCTGTTTGGCTTCTGAAAAGTTTCTTGTCCGACCAACAGAATAAGGTGGAAACTGTGGCTGAGAGCCTTGGGAGAGAGAAATGCTGTGAAGCTGTGCAGGTAACAGATCAGTGTCAGGCACATGCTGACACTGAAATCAAGCACATGAAATCAAGCACACTCTTCAGCCAGGGCTTCTCGTGCCTAGGGTCACTTATTTGGAAAAAAAAAAAAAGTTTTTGTGGGTTTTGTCTTCTAGTTTTTGTTTTTAAGGGCTTCAAGTAATATATGTTAACACCTTAATATTAAAAGTATCACAGAAGGCTGAGAATGGACAGCTCCCAAATAATATCCAAATAGTGACTTTTGGCTTCTGTTTCTCTCTGCAGAAGTAAAACCACATGTATGCTGAGGGGCACTGTTTGAATCCTCTGCTGTTGCAAAATTATCAGATGCAATTCAAACCTCTCTTCGGATTCCAAATGGATCCTGAACTATATGAGCATGTTCCTTTCTGATAAGTACTTGGGAAATAATCTATGTGACCGTATTCAGCCTCCAAGCACCACAGCCCTTGCTTTTGGATGAAGTGCTAAGTTTTTAACATCTGTCTTTTACTGTCTGACTGGATGAGGAAAGCTTCTTAGCCACATGAGCAGAAAAATAACACCGAATTGCCAATGCCATAAAGAAATCAGTACTTGCTCTCATCTATAAATCTACTCATGTTTTAAGTATGGGCCTGGAAAAATCATTCCACAGTCGGTCATACAAATAAAACCCAATCTATGGCATTTTCACGGGTGCTGAAGGACAAGGTATAGGCACATTTGAGCAGAGTGACTGCTGCAGATTCAAATTTAGGCTTGTGGACATGGTCCTGGCCACAAAGAGCTGTCCCCAGGTGTGGTCTGTAGCTCAGGAAGGATGACCAAAACATGCCAAGATCTGAGATGAGAAGGAACTTTTAAATGTTATTTTGCTGTTGATGTAAACTTTCCTAGCAGAACCACCTGTCACTGAGCTATTTCTGCTAAAAAACTGTACCTTGGTCTCCTCTCCCAGCCGTGCTGCATGGCAGAGCACTCACCTCTATCAGCATGTAGAAGGAGAGCAGCGTGATGCCCAGGTTATACACAATGAGGTGAGGTCTGAGAGATAAAGGAGGCCTGTTCTTCATGAACTTGTTGCCCAGCCATATGCAGAGTAGATATGCTCCAGTAAGGAAAAATGTGGGAAGGTAAGAGTCCAAAAGGAGCCATCCTCTAACCCTGGTATCTAAAAAAAAGAAACACACCGAGCAGGGAATTAAGAAAGCTATGGTAAAGTATTGCTAAAATAAGGCAGAACACATAATGGAAAGAATCTGCTAAGAGTGGGAGAGGGAATCAGCCATTCTTTCCTCACAAGAGCTATCCATTGCTTTTAACTTATCAAAACTGCATGCTAAGTCTCAGAGAATGTGGGCTGAAAACTGCATGGAATTCCCAAATTATTTAAGGTCACCTAAATCACCTCATTTTAATAGTAAAGAGAAAATGAAGGGGAAAATCCCATTCTTATGTGCTTTTAAAAAAATTATTTAATGTTTTCACTTAATATTTATTTAAATCCTATCTTAATCTGCCCAACAGACAATTTGCAGACACAATTAAATCCAAAGTGTGCATGTAATGTTGCCAGCTCACATGTTATTTTAATTCTGCACTTGCCATACAGGAAGGTATACAGCATTGACTAGAAAATATTCATACGAGGGGAAGACGTTTCCAAAATATTAAATATGAAAAGCAAGTGGCAAATGTTTACTTTGATGGTTGTTGAAGATTTTTGACTGAGCAAGGGCTCACTTTCTCACAGTTTCTGTCCCACTTGCCTGGTCCTGAAATGAAATATTAAGGTCAAATCCTGCTTGCCTTATTCACACAAGTAATCCCATTGGCAGTAATCAGATAGTTCAGTGTATATGAGCAAAGCCTAATCCCAGATGCCAAACTGGAGGCACCACTTTGTTGTCATATGAACAACTGGACGTCATGAGTGAAAGGGGTGTGCTTTCTTTTCTTTTTCCAAGACAGAGAAAAATCTAGAGTCAATTTTCCATAGCAACATTCTTCGGCCATTTACCTATGGAAAGAACAAGGGGGCATCATGGCTGGTTTTTAGAATGACTTATGGAGTAAGTCATTCTAAAATCACTTACTTATGAAGAAATTCTCATGAAGACAGAAGTCAGTGAGGAGTCATGCAGGTCTCACAGAAAGATGTTTTTGCTCTTGGAAAATGTTTTAAAATACTTAGATTATTTTTTTAACAAAGGCCAAGATTGTGTTAAAAATTATAAAACAAAAGCTATTCACAGTGCATGAAAAAAATTCTATTGTTTTTATGCCTGCGTTGAAATTGTAAAAGACTGGGCAATGGATGATGCACCAAGTAAATGTGCCCAAACAATCAGTAATTGATTGGAATTTTGCTGTATTCTTTCCAACAATTCCTTCCTCAGAAATACTTGCGTACTAACCACATGTAAAGTGAAATTTTACATATGTTGGAGTAACCTGCATATGAGCCAGGCTTTGAACACCAGCTTTCTTTCTCATTTTCCCTCTGCCTCCCCCCTCGCTTCCATCACAGTGGCTGTAACATTCATCTGTTGAATCTGGATTCCATGAGGCTTGTTAGACCTTTTGCAGGAAAGACTTTCAACCAGGCTACCACTGCCATGGAAATCCAATACTCTCCTGCTTTTGACTCTCCCTTTTGGACTCCCAAAAACCTCTAGGAGCAGAGGTGTAGGATTAAAGCAGTCACAACAGCACAATCCTTCCTTTTATGGCAGCCTTGTTTTGTTGTGCATTACCAAGGTAGAACGCCTGTTGTCTGTCTTCAGACCTCAGTACTTCTTAGGATCACCTCAGAGTGAGAAGGAAACACTTCCAACAATCTCCTAAAGCTCACAAGCCACGTGTGAAGCACTGGAATGAATATTTTGGAAGTGATTCTTCTCCCCTATGAGCTCTCAACATGACACAGGCGTCACAGGACAGGTAAAGGTTAAATGTTTAAGGGCTGATGTCTTAGGAGTGTGTGTTTTAGGAGCATAGGGACTTAATTTATTTAATTGCTATCCTAAATGATGATGTAGAAAGCAGTCATGTCAGCAAGACTGCTATCTAAGGAAAGGTCTCCCATTTGAGGATTGCCACACTTGGTGCATAAAGGTTGCATGCACAAAGGTAAATTGGCATCAGTAGATAGCAAAGCTGCAAGTGTGCTCAAAAAGGAAAAATATTCAGAAGCGTTCAGAATACAAATTAAACTACACAGAATAAATTCTGTCCCAGTATGCCCTCAGAAAGTTTTCATTCTGCTGTGAGTGGCCACAAGCATGTGGGCTGATCCACACAAAAGCAGAACTCATGTGCTTGTTCAGGTCAGCATGCCAAGTATTTTTAAGTTCTATAGTATTCCAGTTTCAAGAGAGATTGTTTAGGTATGTACCCTTCCTGAATATTTCCCACCACGACCTCAATACCTTGAAGAGTAAGACAGTTTCTGGCAGAAAGTGGTTTATAAAGGGCAGCCAAGGAACGTGACTGTTTTGTTTTCACTTCCACTTATCCCTGAATGACAAGCAGAGGGAGGCTTTTATGTGTCAAGAAGGGGGAGGAAAGGGAATGTATTTCAAAAGAAGTTATCAGAAGATTGAGAGATGAAAAGTATTTCTGTTGACCAACAGTTAAATCTCCATGTTCAAGTAGTATAAAGTTACACTGTCAGTAGGAGAAAGGATTATTTTTACAGTATTGAACTTGCACAGCATCTGAAATTGAGACCAAAGCAGCAAATAAAGTCACAGTGGGAAAGCACTGGACTACAGCAGGGGAAGGAGCAGGCGCCCGCAAGCTGCGATCACTCCGTGAATAAGCGCATTCATGGTCACTGGCCATGATGTGCCAAACCCTTGGGGTGAAATCCTGGCTCCCTTTAAATGAGTGGCAGGCCTCCCAGGCTCTTTAAACATATCATGCCTTTATCAACGAGGTTTGGAAACACTTTGATTCGAGTTTCTGTATAGCTTTGGCTGCTCAGTGTCTGAGTAGATTCACTCCTTTTTAAGGTGCAGAGGGTAGATGGGTTTGCCCCAGTGCCTTGCTACTGATCAGTCTATTAAGGAAAAATGCTTTTTACTTTATCATAACTTTAACAAAACACATCTCTCTTGACCACCTCCATTTCTTTCACAGATAAAACAAACAACTAGTTAACTAGATTTAGCTCCTGCAATTCAATATTACTTAATTTTGCATAATACCAAACAATACTCTGCAGATGAAGGGTTGTGCTGGTGTTCACAGGAGTCCCAAGACGAAAGAATAGACAAGAATCTTGACTCCATGTTTCAGAAGGCTGATTTATTATTTTGTGATATATATTAAATTAAAAGAAAATGATATATTAAAATTACACTAAAAAAATAGAAGAAAATATTTCATCAGAAAGCTAGCAAAGAATGGAATGATAAAATCTTGTGACTAACTAGAGAGTCTGAGACAGCTGGATTGTGATTGGCCATTAATTAAAAACAACTACATGAGACCAATCAAAGTTGCACCTGTTACATTCCACAGCAGCAGATAATTTTTGTTTACATTTTGTTTTTGAGGCCTCTCAGCTTCTCAAGAAAAAAGACCCTAGCAAAAAGATTTTTCATAAAATATGTCTGTGACAAAGGGTTACCCTGGAAAAATTATCTCTTACAGAAGGAAATTGCTATTTCACTCATTCACAATTTGCCTTCAGCATAAGAACAAGAGGGACCAACGCCAAATTGTAAGACCACCCCTTACTTAGAGATGAAACCAATGGACAGGTATAGTGCTGTTGTTCCCTGAGGACTTGTTCAAAAGCAAACACGGAGGTTATGTTATCTACAAAGCCCAGCTGAGAGTAGTGAATGAAGGTACAAAATAAGCCAATATTTATAAATCAAATTCAGATCTCTGACAGTCTGTGCCTCATTGCAGTAGGGCAGTACTGCAGCTTGTGTTAACCTGGTGCTCCCAATGTAACAGAGATAGCCACGCTCTAGTTCCCAGAGGCATTCTGTCCCTTCTGGTGCCCTCAGACACATCTGTTAATGATGACAAAGTGACACAAGTATCTCAGGAGTTACTACCTAAATTACAAACAATAAATAGGGGATTGGTTTTTAAAACAATAGAATGCTGTTATCTATCCTTTTAATCCATCTTGCTGCTGAACGAAGCGTGTTCTGTGGATGAAAATCAGCCGAGAGAAAGAAGAGGAATGGTTTGTGGGTTTAGATGCTTGGGGAAGCTCTCAAATTCATTAGATATTCATCTCTGGGATCATTTGATTTAAAACTGATTGCAGTCTATTATGAATTATTTATGTGAATTATTTATGTGGATAAACACACTGGAGGGAGATATGCTATTCAGGAAATGTATGATACTGTGTCATTATACCACCAGTTAAATTAAAGATCACAGTGCAGAGGCACGGACAAACAAAGCTATCTTCAGCACTGATATCTGGAGAAGGATGGTGATGCACTTGGCAGGCAATACAAATAATACTTGTTTAATTGAAGGGCTTTCTAAAATCCCAAAGGGATCTCTGTGCTATGGATCAGCTATGGCTTACTCCTTCAGACAATTTGTCTGGACCAACAAGGAAAGAGGAATAAAAGAGAACATCATGTTTATTTGGAAAAAAGCAAAACCAAAATAAAACACCAAAACATAGTGCTTTTGTTCTTCTGATCACATTTCTTTATTAATATTAAAATGTACTATTGTAGAAGCCATTAATGAAACCTATTCTGCTTTAACCACTTCTGCTGCAGTTCCCAAGCTATTCAGTGTTTCTTCACTGGAAATCTTTCTTTCAAACTTCACATATACTGTAGACATTATGGAAAAGATCTTGTAGCCAGCCAGCCAACTAAGAAAAATTCTAATTTCTTGTGTTTAAGAACACATCTTTCCCTTTTACTTCCAATTAAGCAAGAACTGTTTCCGTGACATGGAGAACATTACTGCAACAAATTGGGAATCCATAATCATGCATCCATCCCACAGCAGCAGTTCTGGATTTTATCATGGGTAGAAGTTTTGCAAGGCAATTCCTGAAATTAAATCCAGCCCTATCAACAGCAAGGTGGCCTTGCAGGGGCCTACTCTGAAGACTGTGTCCTTTCTAAGCTCCTGTCTCATCCCTTTCTTGTATTTGCTTGGCTCTCTTAGCCCCGACTTTTATGCTTTATCCTTGCCTGCAGTCCTATTTTAGGTTTGGTTTCTTTTTTCTTACTTGTTTGAATCCTAACAGAGCATGAGACACGTCTAACCTACAATTATTTAAGTTACTCTTGTCCAAACTGTTCCAGAAAAGCAATAATAAGGAAGTCAAAAGATGACTCTCACCCAATCGATTGGTTTATTGAAATTTTGGATGTGATCCTGCAGGTTGCTTTTGCTCCAAACATCCATCTGAATTAGGCAATTTAATGAGTAGCTGGACCAAACAAACTGGATTATGAATGACAATCAGTCCCAAAGCAGACCTTACACTTTCAGGAAGATCCAGGCTTTCAGGATCTTTATTCCACGTTAGGATGAAAAATTTAATTTCTCTGACATTCTAAGAAGCAAAGGAATCACAAATCATTGCATTGATAGATTTGCTACAATAATGGTGTCTTCCTGATAATACTGCGATTCTGCCTAGTTTACATTTTTCAATAAGAAGTTACCCAGCAAATATTTTAGAAGTTTTTTGGGTGGTAATTCCTAGAAGTATAATTTCCTTAAAGGGCTGTAAATGGAGCAGCTTACCTCGGGGTCCAAACATATAGTCCACAAATGCATTTACTTCCCGGTCAAAAGCTTTCAGGGTCTCCTAAAAAACATGGAAAAGGCCATGTGAAAAAGACATTACCTCAGGGTCACAGAGAGAATATGATTTAAATAAAACTCCTATAAATTTGTAAAAAGTTTGTCATGCACAAGTATTTCCAAAGTACGCAACATCATGTATACTGAAAAACCCCAAACCTCTTTAAAAATTAATTTAGGGCAGATTGTGGTCTGGATACCAACACTGGTCTCATTCCTGGAAACTGCCCAAACCAGAACTCTTTAGGAAGGGAAATTAAGGCTTATGAAAATCAGGAAGTATCACAGTAAACCCATCTGTGATGGGTGTAGTTTTCACTCTGATAAAGATGCTTCTTTGTTTGTATTATGTTTCCTCAACTGAGTATCTCAATGCTTTACACATAAAGAAGGAAATCTTTAAGTGATTGAAGTGATGGTGAGCCAACTGAGATTTCTCTAAACCAGGCCCCAAGTTCCCAAGCAAGCCTACAGAAGAACCTAGAGGTCCAGTAATGAAGGCCATGTAGGGTGGCAGGAAGACACGGGTAACTTTATACAGACATTGTGTTTTGAGGTCTTACTCAATGAAGCTGCTAAGCTGGCAGGTTTAGCAAATTTGTGTCTGTTTTTGACTGAGTTGGGAGCTAAGCCATGACCTACACAGTCCTTCCCCCAACTGGATGTGGTGATCTCTTCCCAGACTGCAGCTCTGGGGAGTGGCTTCCTGCGTGCCTGTGCCTGAACAATTCCTTGCCACAGCCTGAGATCAGCCAGGTTCTGCCTCTCTTCTTCCCAACAGCATCCTACTGGGCTTGATGGACTAATTTCAGCAGTGAGAAAATGCTGCCAGGCTGAGGAGAGCGACACAGAGTTGATGCTGAGCCTCGCTGCAGGGCAGGAGCTGCCGTGGGTTCTGGGTGCCTTTGAATGCCAGATATCTCCACACCAGCCTGGACTGCTGACACCATTAACAGATTTGCCTTATAAAGAACCATATTTGCACTCTGGAAGTTCCAGCCCTGACCTCTCCATGCCTGTACTAGGACTGGGTTTTGATCTGGGCAGGGACAAGCTCCTGGCACTCCCAAGCCCCTTCCTTGTGTTTCTTCTGCCCTTGATTTTGGTCTTCAGACTGTTCCAAGTGGACAGATTTTGTGTGAACAACTGGTAATGAGAGGTTCTTTCAGCACCTTGAGCTATAAACCTCTGTCTCTGTAAGATGCTGCTGCATTGATGTTTTCTTGGAGAAAAACCCAACAAAAACCCCAAAATGAAAAGTATATATATTTCTAAACAAAAAAACCAAACCAACCAAACAAAAAACCCTAAACAAACAACCAACCAAACAAAAACCCAACCAAACAAAAACATTTCCTGAAAAGAAACTGATGATTCACGATACAAAAAGGTTTCTCATACTTCACAGCACGGAGGAAATTAAACTAGCTATTAGGAAGGTGTCCTGGCTACAGCCCATAAAGAAAGGCATTTTCTGAATTTCAGACAATTACCTTAGCAGCCTAATGATAGCTTCTGTCACAGGAGGTGACTCGATTTCTAGGTGTGGGACCTGTGCAAAAATCTGCTTCCATTTTTATCCCCTTGAGCTATAGAGTAGTTCTGTTATTATTTCATGGCAATGATACTCCCTTTTGGGAAATGCCACAGTGCTGCTTGTCTGTGATGTGCCCACCTGCTGCATTAATTTGAAACAAACCTACTCCTGTGCTTCATGGTTTTGTGGTTAGACTTAACAGATTGCTTTGGAAAAATTACTGTAATGGATTTGAGTGACTTGTAGGAATGAGCATGCAAAGCTATTTGCTTTCATGCTTACATTACATAAAAAATCTTACATGTCCAGAACAAAGTTAAAACACCATGTATATTTCTTTTATATTAAAATACTGTAGACAAACCCATTCTCAGCTGCATTGAAATGGAAATTAGGTACTGAATGCTTCTAACGGTTAGATGGAGGAAAAGGAATTGTAGGATATTAAGAAGAAAGAGCAGAATGAAAGAAAAGAATCATAGAATAGTTTAGGTTGGAAAAGACTTTTAGGGCATCAAGTCCAATTGTAAACCCAGCCCTGCCAACTCCACCACTAGATCATGTCCCTGAGTGCCACATCTGCGGTCTTTTAAATGCCTCCAGGGATAGTGATAAAATCTGTGACTTCTCTGGTGAGATTGTTCCAGAGCTAAACAACCCCTTCAGTGAAGACATTTTTCTAACACCTCATCTAAACCTCCCTGGCACAACTTGAGGCCACTTTGTCCTGTCTTTTCACTTGTGACCTGGGAGAAGAGGCCAACCCCCACCTGGCTACAGCCTCCTTGCACGCAGTCGTCGAGGGTGATAAGGTCTCCTCTGAGCCTCCTTTTCTCCAGGTTAAATACCCCCAGCTCCCTCAGCTACTCCTTATAGGACTTGTGCTCCAGACCCCTCCCCAGTTTTGTTGCCCTTCTCTGGACCTGTTCCAGCACCTCAATGTCTTTCTTGTATTGAGGGGCCCAAAACTGAACACAGGATTCCAGGTGTGGCCTCACCAGTGCTGAGCACTGGGGGATGATCACAGCTCTGCTCCTGCTGGCCACACTATTGCTGATACAGGCCAGGATGTCCGTGGCCTTCTTTTCCACCTGGGCACACTGCTACCTCACATTCCACTGACTGTCAACTGGTCAAGGTCCTTTTCCACAGAGCATCTTTCCAACCACTGTGTCCCAAGCCTGTAACGCTGCATAGGCCTTGCGGGACCTCACATCCTCAGCCTCAACCCATCAATTCTGCCTGTCCAGATCCTTCTGCAGAGCCTTCCCACCCTCCAGCAGATCAACACTCCCACCCAACATGGGTCACTGTCTTCACTGATCCAACTTGCAACCTCTTACACCTGGTTAAGATGAGCAGACAGCATGCTGAGTAGATGAGCCAGTCTGAAATGAAATCTATCTCCTCATGAGTGTGCTTAAATGACACAGTGAGGACTTGTACCAGCTGACAAACTTGTTCCCATCTATCTTAATTAGCACTACAAAAATTCAGTGCCTGGTTTGCCTTCCTTGGTAATTTGAGAGTAGAACTTTTTCTAGGAGGTGCAGCAGAGAAACAAATATTCTTCTTAAGAATATTTCAGCCTCTGCCTCTCTTTCAGCATTGTACAGTGTATTTTAGTTTACAGGAAGAAAAATAGAAATTGTTATAGATTGTTATAGAAATTATATTTGTTTATATACCTAATTATAGATTATAGATTGTTATAGAAATTATACTTGTTTATATACCTAGTAGTAATAGTTTGGGAAAAGAAATTCTTAAAAAAGGCAGGTAATTTAATGTGACTAATCTTGACACCTTCCTGTCAACACTGCTACAAGAGACTATACTGTATTTCTGGGTTTTAGAACATGTCCTTAATAGTACCTCTGGGCAGACTAGATGCAAATGTCTTGCTCAGCATGATCTGTCACGTTTCCAAAGAAAAGCAAATAAAACCAAAAATCCATGTGCTCAGACAACACACTTCTCTCTGGCAAATCACAGTAACAGCCTTTATCAACAAAGGTATTTGGGTTACAAAGCTAAAGATCAACATGTCTTTCATGTTGTTTCTTTTTTTGTACAGGACATTGCCCTGGGTATTAGCAATGTATATTCCCTGGCAGGATTTTTGACAGATTTGTGAAAGATCTATTTACCTAAACCTATTAAAAAGACAGTAGGTTATCTGAGCAAATGAAATCACCCAAATGGAAAGATCTGGAGGCAGTATAAAGTCAATGATGATAGAGCAACAGAGATCTCTCTAATGAGATGTTTCAGTATTGTTGCACAGAAATGTAGGTAAGTGAATAGGTAGCATGGTGCACATAAGTAAATTAGTTTTCATGCCATTGCACCTAAAACACAATTTCAAAATCACTGGGTTTGTAAAAAATATATCACTTCTTGTTATATATTTATATATCTTTGTAAGATATATTGAGAGACCAATGTCTACTGGTTTTCTAGTGGTTTTAGCAAAAGTAGTATAAGCTATGCAAAAATTAGGTAAATGCTATCTAAACAGTGCAGGTATCAAAATAACTTTTATTTGTCAAAAATACCTTTGATTTCTCAAAATACCAATGATTTGCCATTAGGCATTATTTATTAATCAGTGAAAACACTGCCTCAAGTCATTTAGGCTGGCTCTTTCTATAGTTTTATAACCAAACTACTTGGATCCAATAGAAATACGAAAAAACTCTCTGAAATAAACTTCTTACAGATGAACAAACTACATTCAATCTTACCTATGCTATCTGGAAACCTTTTGTATTACTGTTGGTTTGGGTGTTTTTTAATTCAAAGCCTTGAATGTCATTCACTGCCTCAAAAATCTGAGATAATTATTTGCTTCTTCTTACACAGCTACATAGAAATTAGAATACTCTGTACAAAACAAGATCTCATTTCAGACTTCAAAGAAAAAGTGGAAATGGGCGCCAGTCTCTGCTCTCTGACACAGCTCCTGGAAGTAACGGTGATATTTTAAAGTACCCTGATTGAAAATACATACATGATTAATTTTATTATTTAAATGGCAATTTTTCTTTGATTCCCTGAAGAGTTCTGCTCTGTACATAGTCAGTATCTGTAAAGTACTGGAATGAATCCAAATTTAGCAACATGTTTAAAGAAACTGATCTTAGATGCTACCGTGCATATATTTAAATATACAAATATTAAAGAAGATTTTGTAAATGGTAGTGCTTGCTCTAGAATGGCTGAAATAGAAGATGAAATTAAGCAAAGTTGAGTCCAACTCAGAACTGCTTATAGATTAAATTGTTTAGCTTTTTATTGCTTGAAGCATTTAAAATTACTCTTGAACAAAGATGTACAATGATGGACAATTCTCCATCACTTCAGACAACCTTCTAGGGTTTTGTCATCTTCACCTTCTATGATTTGTGTGTTATATCTGTAGGGGAAACAGATACATATAATATTTAATTAAAAAAATCCCAAAAGAAAGCACTTATTTAGGGATTTATATGTGAACTGCAGAGAAAGTTGAAGCTGAAGGCAGAAAGGTGAGGCAGATGTTTCTATGAATTGTGTCTTATAAGAAGGGAGATATTTAATGAAATTGGGAGGCAGGACATCCAGGACCTGGCAATAAACTGCTGCTTTGTGTAATTCATGCTTAATATATTGATCTCACTGCTAGATAATCTCACTGAGAGTAGGAACAAGCTGGAGCAAGCTCGTGAGAGAAACACAACTAGATGGAGCATGAGGCTGCTGCTGTGTCCCATGGATACTGGGAGGGAGGGAAAAAATAGCTAGAAGAGACATTATCTTAGATCTTATTTATTGGCATTTTAGACTAATTATTTGAAGAGACAGAAACTGGATTCCTTGCTTGACATGATGATTTCTGTGTCCCACATTCTGGGACATTCTCTCCCCTCGGGTGGCTGACCAGGACTAGGGGCTGAGCCATAAAAGCCTTATCCGCAGAGTGGCGTTGCCAGAACTCCTAGGAGTTGCACAGCCCTCTGTGCTAACCTGGGCTGACTAAAGGGCTCTTTTGCCAACATAAGATGGATCCATGGGAAATGTTCTTGCTGTTGTAGCAATCTCACTGCCTGAATCCTTCCACCTCTCCTTCAAAGGCATGTAATTTAGTGTGACAGAAGTGACTGAGGCCAAGGGAAGAGAGGGAAGTCCTGCTGGTGGTCTGGGTCTGGAAATATGCCCATATAATATGTGGACAACATTTGGTAATGCTCCTACTTTGCAGAAAATAGCCAAGAATGGCTAAGAAAAGAACTATGTGTGTACTACTCCATCTAAATATATAGTCATTTTTTTAGAATTCCAAGAAAAGAGAGAGCTGTATATTTGTTTTGGAAATGTAGGCTGTGTTATACATTTTAATATAATGCAAAAATCTCTGAAAAATATGTTATGGTGGAAAAAAAATAAAGGAATGCTATTCCAGCTTTAGCACAGAAAATAAAAAATGAATAGTCTTTGTATGTTTCTCTTCCTCTTTCTTCTAAAGTCTTTCACATTAAACTGTAAGCACTCCAAGAAAGAAAGATGATGTTACTGTGGTCAGTAAATTATTTTTTAAAACTTCAAGAGCATCTTTGAAGGTAGCATAGAATAGCACTGTCTGAGAAAAAGACAGTATTTCTAAAAGATCTTGGTGAGAGCCGTGTCTAGTCTGAAAAATTGTATTTGATTTTCAACCAGATCACATTTTACTCCTATTAATTTTTCATACTATGCAATATATAATTCATTCCACTGATAAACCTTGCATGCATATGTGCAAATGTCTGGATGTTTTCCCAGCCGATATTACCAAATTCAGCACTTTTTGTGACAGGTTTTTTTTTGCAGTTGAGGGTTATTTTTTGCATGTATTTGGAAATGACTGACTGCAGGTTGGCAGCCTAGGCGAGGCTGGGGGCTTGCAGGCCTGCCTGTTATCTGACAAAGCAAATTGGTGGGGGAACTGATTCATCAGATAGGTGGGTTTTCTCTGGAAGGAATTGAGAACAGCTGTTGGAACAGGGATTACAGCCAGAAGTGCTGAACACCTTCTCTTGTGCTGATTTAGTCGCTGAAGAGAGAGCTGAGTTGATGATGGTGTTACTGAGTATGCAAAGATAAGGGGAAGGTAGCTGTAAAGGGAAGGCAGGCTTGCAGGTTTTCCCTGAGTAGCTGCTCAGGTCAACACTGCCTGCAAGAAAATGCAATTTTCGGTGGGTTCCTCAACAAGAAGACTGGCTAGCTATTTCTGATATAAAAAATGAAAGGATGTGAAGTTTGGTAACCATGGAAAGACACATTGCCAGAGGTTTTATCTGGCATTTAAGCTGTCTAGGCGTCTTGACTTCAGATTCTCTTAATTTATTGCTGCCCAGAGAAATTTTACCACAGAGCTTAGCAGTGCCTGAAGGGAAGCAGGAGGCTGCCAGTAGTATTTGAATCAAACCTGAAGCAGAATATTTGACTGCCTAAATTACCAGGAGCATGCTGAAAGATGCTCCTTACACTGGCAAACTGAATTTAATTTAATCTTCAATTTTAGTTCTGTGTTCTCTCTACTCAAACAGATCTTTCACCTACACAAGTATTTCCCCTTGCAAACACAGCCAAGATAAGAAAGCAGTACCTGGATACAGGCAGCAGCCAGCATGCCAGGTGTGCCTATGATACAACTGTTCACACCTGCTCTCTGTTTAATCTGTCAGTAGACCTTCAGGTTGCATTCTAAATCTGCCCTGAGCCTCAGACTAGCAGTTAACTCTGAAATTTATTTTTTTGCAACTACAGCTCTTGTCTCCCTATGGAAAACTTAAGTATGTGTTGCAGCAGGGACTCCAATCCAGATGCTGAGATTAATTGTTTCAGTTTCACTTTTCCCATTTTCTTTGATGGTGGTAATAGCTGACTACCCTCAAAAATCAGGGTGTCAGCCCAAGCAGTTAAGAAAGTCATAAAAAGATATCAGACATGAGTCCAAGTTAGGTAGAAGTGTAGTTTGACCTTAAAAATCATTTAGTTCCAACACTCCTAGCATGGGTAGGGACCTTCCACCAGACCAGGCTGCTCAAAGAGGAAACCTTTCTCTTGGTAATGTGCCTCTGCACTTTGGGGACTTACAAATTGATCTTTTGGCAAACATGCACCTAAACCAAGTTTTCGTGCAGATTCCATGTCTCTGGTGAATAATGTCACCTTTATGGAGTTCCATTTGTGCCAATGGTACTTTTTGTGGCTGTTTCTACACCCAAACCAGACCAGAACATTAGGAATAACAACAGTGGAGCCAGCAAACATCCCCTGTCAATGCCCACAGTGGAGAATCAGCAGAGTCAAACCAACAGCTCCCACAGGGAGACAGAAACTACCACAGGAAAGAGCAAGGCCAGAAGGGACTTGGCACAGACCTCCCCTGACTTAATTACCATTTTCTGCTAAAGCAGCTGGTGGCAGAAAGCCAACCCCATCCTTCAGTATCTGCTCCTGTGTTATCTTTTTCTTCTGATGAAAGGTAAGCAGATGACTTTGCAGCTGGAAGGTTGAGAAATTGCCACACTTTGTGGAGTGTGAGTTTGGGCGGCCTCCACGTGAGTCAGAGCACAGGGCTCCCTTAACCACCTATCCTTAGGCATTTTATGGCTCTCTGAGTATGATTCTCAGAGAGCTTTAAGAGAAACAGTGGCCCACTAAAGGCAGAGCCTTTGCCTTGCTGCCCACATGGCACCTGTGAGTACAAGTTGTGGGTACAAGTGTTCCTCCCCCTGAGGCAGCAGATCCCTTTGAGCTTGCTCCTTGCCCCCAAAACAGCAAGCACGCTCTGCTTCAGGTCTCTGAGCTCCAGGCCAGGCTTTGGCTGGTCGCCTCAGAAGGGCAGAGTGACCCAAGGAGACCTGCTATGCTTGGTCTTTCCCAAGACACGCCTGCACCCCATCTTGCTCGTGGCTGTAACCACAGCGCCCCACACCAGCTGTAATCCCTTTCATCTACAGCTACAATATCCACCTTCACTGCTGAATCTTTTCTCATTTTTTTACAGGTGTGAATCTATAGACACCCCTTCCTGCTGCTGCTTGTCTGAAACAGCAGCTTAGGGATTGGTAAAATTATCTCACACATAAGGGAAAACACAATGGATAATAACCCAATGCAATGAAAGGAAAAAAACCTAAATTTACTTTTGGATCTTCTAACATTCACCTTTCTATAAAATTGTGATACAAAATGAAGATCAAACTGTAAAAGTTTTGCATTTGTGTTTGCATTCTCTCTTCCTAGCTAACAAAAATACCCTGCTTTCTATTTTTTCCTTGTTCCTCTGAAAGACTGGGTTTCAACTCGTTATACTGAGGTATCAGAAAGAGAGCTCCTATGGCTACCTGAAAATGCCAGATTTTAGCTGTAGTGAAGAAGAAGGGCAAGTTCTAACTCGTACTGACAAATTTATAATAATTCATGATGAAAGCCCAAAGCCCAGCATGTATTACTTTATTGCAGTTACATTTGAGAAGTGAGTTGTGCAACACTTTACTTGGTGTAAAACTCCTGAAACCTGATTGCCTGGCTTTGGGGACTGCTGCCAAAAGCAGGAACCTTGCAAGCACCTCAGCTCTGTGTGACAGGCCTTTACAACCAGGAGATGCTGGAGGAACAGTTTTCTCTCAAGCCTGATCGGTTGTGGGTTGATGGCTGGTGACTCACATTGGAAATGAGAGTTTGAGCTGTTTTCAGCTGGGGAGACAACATACTCCAGACTTTTCACTTCTGATAAAAGGGTACTAATATTTAGCTCCCTTCTGCTTTGGGATTTTAAATTTTGTTTAATAAGAGGTCTATTTTCACTTGGTTTTGTAGTCCTGCTCAGCACTGCACCTGCTCATCCCACACATGGGAATAAGGATGGAGGAATAGTTGCTTTATGGTTTCCATCAGGATTCAAATCAGCTTAAAACACCATCAACACCATACGTGAGAAAGCACTTAAGAGGCAGAAGCATTTTAGTGAAAACACTGTAAGTATGTGAGCTATTTCAGACATCAGTCTTGTTTCTGGACTATGCAGCCTGCTCGGAGTCATAGAAAATATTAACTGCTTACATAAAATGAGGCAAGACTTGTTTGTTTTACCAGTCACACTACTGTCAAATCAGTTATTGTGAGATAAATTGCTTTTGCAAATTTAATCAGCTGTTCAAGGTTTGTTTGGGTTTTTTTTAAGTACAAGGAAAAAGCATTTGGAAGGTTTCTGCACAATTGTACGGGTTAAAAGAAAAGTGATTTAAGAACCGATTAATATTTACTTGACTTTACAAAACCCTTTCAAAGTTGAAGTGCTTGAGAGCATTCCACCCTTTACACATTTTTAATTTCTCAATCTTATCAAAGGCTGAGCGTCACAATGTTTCCAAGTGAAAAATCCCCTTTCTTGAATGACTGTTTGCATGATTTCCCTTCTACAATTCCCAAACATTTTTTTGCTCTGTTCTTTGTGAACATGCTAAGTAATCACTAAAATAATGCAAGCCAATTTCAGCTCTTAAAATAGATCTCATATGGCCTTAAAAGAAGAGTAAAAAGGAAGACTTGCTGCTGTGGCCCAATTTGCAGCATCTGTCAGTCATGTACACTCCCAAGAACTGTATCTTTATAATCCATCCTCTTGCTTGTTATCAGAATTTCAAAATGAAACTGTCACCAAAGCAGATCAGTGCAATCCTTTTAAAAGTAATCCTGCTCAGTTCTACCTGCTACACAGGGGAACATCAGCTTAACTTGTAATTAAAGAAGATTTCTCTAGGGAGACCTCAGATGCAGCCTGGCAGTTCCCAAGAAAATGGTAGCAATTATTGACCTCATTTTCCTTTGCTCTAACAATGAGATTTAAAATGACAGAATGACCTGAGTTGGAGCATAATTCCTGACAGTGATGATGTGACAAGAATGTATGATGGTGAGGGAATAAACAAAAAGGAAATGAGTTAAAAATGAAACAGTAGATAAAAATTGTGCCTCCTTCTAACAGCCTGCGTGAATACATCACTTTCTCAAGCAAAGCAACAATCCTTGGGAATGGGTTCTGTCTTGAATAACAGGAAGTTTCCTTTGGAGCAGGCAGGTCTTAAAGTTACAAGCAAAGAACCCTGATGAGTTTTTTTAAAAATAAGTTAATTCTGTTTTGGTTGTTTCCTTAATTGTCTGTGTAGCTCTTGTTGACTTTACGAGGTGCTGGGAAGACAGATCAGTGTCAGAATGAATTTTACATCAGCAATACGAAAGCCTGCACAGCTTAACTTACCTGCTTCCAAACAACTAGGCTTGATAAAGGATGCCCAACCAAACTGCATCTGAAGAACCAGTATACAATTTTGCCTTATATAAGAGCAAGACAGCCAGCTGCACTTTGAGAAGCACGGGAAAATAATTCTACCAAAACAAAGGAGGCAATCACCCTTTTAAGGCTTTGGATTTACCAGATTATTTAGCTTTGGAACAGAATATTCCCCAAATATATACTGGGTGTAGAGTGTTTTCCCAAAATTTGCCACATGTGCTACTACAGTTTTTGCAACAAAGATTTTGCATCCTACATTTAGACCCTTACAATAAATAAACCAAAAGGGCACAGAGAGCAAATGAAATGGCAGAGGAGAATTACAACAACAAGTTTATATGGCAGCTCAGTTTTCTCAGTATGCCATATAGTGATAAATATGTTTTCCACACTATCTGCAGACAGATTTTGTTGCTGCTGAGAAGCTGATTCCATAAGTTAGTATAATGCATGCAGGACTTTATTTTGTGCTTTGCATACACAATTGATCATTTTTCTGGAGAAAGAAAGTGGGACAAGCTGACAACATATCCTTTTTAGTACTGTGTAAATCTCTTCATTTTCTACGGCAACAAACTTCACGATCTAAGATGAATAGATGCTCAGCCTCTGCACATGCTCTCATGGCTTGTTGGACAAAGAACTTTAAAAAAACCCCAAACTAAAACAGAACTCCTCCAAAAAAATCCAAAAGCAAGAACTCTGATTTTCCCACAATCCTGGCAGTGCAGGAGGACAAAAGGCACTCTATGCCAAAGTAGGTTTCTTGGTTGCTGTCCCAGATGTCTGCAACTGTGTCCCCACAGCAGGGATTAATGTGCAAGGGACTGCCTGCCCCTCCTGATAGAGGCAAGGGGATCAAAAAGGATTTTATAAAATGTGTTCCCTGGCTGGGGCTTTCCCCCAGTGAGCAGTTTTGCCTGAGTTTCTTAATCAGCTCATGCCAGTGCTGGGGGGTCCTCGGCTGCTGGCAGTGGAGACAAGACAGGAGTATTTGAAAATCTGTGTGGGTAGCATTTCTACTTCCTCTGGGCACACTTAAAAGTGGGGCTGTGTGTTTTTCTCTTTAAAAGATAAGAAATTAAATTGAAGTACTAAAATGTAAACATTTAAAATTATTAAATAAAGTGTTGGGGTGCTTTAAACATCTTGTAATCTTTGACAAGCAATTGTCAGCAGCTGTTCAGAAAACTAAGTCAAGAACTCAACTTGTAAAATATTAACTAAATAATTGCTTAATTCAGACTTTTTCCTGCAGTCTTAATTCCCTTTACAGACACACTTTTGCCAAGGACAAGAGTGGTAGAAGATTGAATACAGCCTGTGAAGCATGTAAATAAAAAAGGAAAACTGTAAGAGATGCTGGAAAAATTGACAGCTCCCCACATAATTAACACTTGTTTCAAACCAGTTACAAAGTGTCATTGTCAGGGTATGAATTAGAAGGCACTTCTAACATATAAAAGGCTACAAGTACTGTGTGTAAGAAAATTAATGAAATGCAGCATTTTGTTTGCATCACTTAACCATGTACAGTACATGTAGGCAACATCTTATGAATTTGTGAAATTCATTAGTATTAATTTTATACTCCTGAAGTACTTTAAAGTTGCAGTAGCTAGAGACTGTGCACAGAAGCCTGTTTTAAATATTAAAAGTTCCATGTATAAACAGAAAATTGTAACGTAGGACACCTTATTTTTTCAGTAACAAATAATGGTCCTGAAAATACTTTCATCCTCGTGAGTGAAAGAGTCTCAAGTTGATGCAATTATTTAACTGCCCTGAACTTCTTATAAACATACAGAAAAACTAAATCAGAGCTAAACATCTGTGGCATTTTAAGAACCATGAAAGCCACTGTGCTGGCTGGAGAGTTGGACTGCCATGCACAGGCTTCTCAGCTGTGCTTCCCCTGGGCTGGGAATGGCACTGCAGGGCTATTGGCAGTGCTGGTTCTACAGCTGTTACCTATTTCAGATAAAGGGATTGGTTAATTGAAACTATCCAGACTGGAGCTCTTGAAATGCGCTGTACCAAGTTCAGGTGAGCTGTGCAGGACAGTGACCTGCAGCAAAGGAATGGTGCTGTGTACCTGGGAGCTGGCACAGCTGGAACAGGAGCAGAGAGTGTTCAGATCTTTGGCTAGCTTTTGCAGTGACTCCTTTAGCATAGATTCCCCAAATCAAACCCCTTCTACCCTGCATTTTCACTGAGCTAAGCCACCAAGTTCTTGTTTCCATAAATCCAGAAGTTAGTCATACTTTCAAGCTTTTCACTGTAACAGTAAAACCAGAATTATATTAAAAACTAATACCTCTAAATGAAGATTTTTACTGACCTCTGTAAATTCAGAAAGCTGACAAAGGAACAAAGTGGGATTAAAACCCACAAAAGCACATCTATAATAATGCTTATTATTAGAAGTTTGCTTTTTTCCCCCCAAACCCTCTACTGAGTGTCTTATTTATACATTAAATCTACTGAGATGAATTCTGCCCAGCTGTTTTTCCTTTGTGGAAAATTGCACCTATGAACACTTAGTCAAACTGGGCTAAGTACCTGCCCAAAGGCAAAACTTACCCTGATACATACTCTGTCTAACCTGCTCAAGTTGTTGAATTATACAAGGACATTAAACCAGGACAAATTCCCATCCCCTTGCCCCTGGAAGAAGCAGGAGATTTATGATGGGGCATGTCCATAGCACAATTATAACCCAACATATTATGGGTAAATGCCATGCTGGCTGCTGGAGGCACCAGCAGAGATCCACATGGATGTAACAGTCTCCTTGGCCAGACTCACTGGACCCACTGCCAGCTGTGGAGTGCTTGTATCTTAATTTGTATCTTAATTGTATCTTAATTCCTCTTCAAAAACAGAGAATGCAGGACTCTGGCAAGGTAACTAAGTCTGAGGTACGTGTGTGCATGTTTTCTTTCTGTCCCGTGCAGGGACTGGTAACACAGGTCAGGTTGTATCCTGCTTTAGCCACATCCCCAAAAGTAACAGCACTCAGCTCCTCTTGTTCTTACAGCCTGGGTGTGTTCTTTTGTCCACTGGAGAAATGGTTTTCCTTGGTTTGCAGTCATCCGCTGTGCCATTTCTTTGGGTAGTTTCTGCCCAAATGGATAGAACCTTTCCTGAGCTATTTATAGGGATGTAAGTTGGAAAAGGTGAAAGAAAAGAATTTGAAGGAGGGGGAGGTGTTTGTAGCATGCAGCTGAGGATTAGAGAGTTCACATCCCAGCTTCTAAGGTTTCAGCCTTAATCTTCCAACACATGCAAAGCCTTTCAATTTCACTTCGAGGTCATTACCCATGTACAAAACTGTCTAACTGCTGTGTGACAAATGTGGGCACAAAACTCAGTACAGGAAGCTTTTCAATTGGGAGTGTAAATTGTTCTGGGAAAGAAGCATGAAGTTTTTGGTAAAAATAACTACTTCTAATATTTGTTCCTTAGATTTTAAATCAAGCAGATTTCAAGCTTGTGAGTTGTAATAGACATTTATCTCCTAATTTATCGTTTGATGGTAGATATCATTTACAGTAACTGCTGACTGAAAGAAGAAAAGTAAAACCCAAAAAATTCTGAAGGGTAAGCATGTCACGATATCTAATAATATGTAAAGCAAACTTGACTAGAAAACACGCAGTACTTCAGTGGGTATTGCTGGTCTTGCAATACATCTTGTGCCTTTGTAATTATGTCCAGTATTAGAAGATCAGCTTTCTTGGTGGAGGCTTTTCACACAGCTAGCTTTCTTCAGCATTCAGGAGGATCATCTGATAGGATCAGCCTAAGCTGACCTGGAAAGTCAAGCACCATTGAAGTTGGGAATTTCCATGTGCCATAACAGCTCCATGAGAGCCCTGCACCTCTGTGGCTGTCACACCCATCCAGACTGAATGAATTGCTTCTCAGAAGAAATAGCCATTATAAAGATAGACATCATTTGGAAAAATTTTCGGTTCCCTTGATAGTTAAGTATCAATGAGGTTCAATGCTGCTCTGTAGTGGACAGGTAGCAGGGGGGAGGAAAAACTAGAGTTGCTGGCAAGGTCAGCTTGAAGTATCTGAGACCTGATATACATCACATGCACTGATCAAGTACCTCTTTCCAGAAAATTAATATCCTCACCAGCTTAGGTTTCCAAGAAGGATAAGCATCACTTCTTACCTTGCATCATATGTGTGCTGTTAGGAATAACTCTTTGAAGAGATGACAATTTCTTGCAAGTAAATGCAATAAATATGTTTGTTTTACAGGAGAAGTTAGAAACAGCACTGATGGCGCTTGTAGCTGATTTAAGTTTCAGTACAGATAACCTTAAAAGAGATAAAATGAGAACATTCTGTACTCAAAAAAAATCCCTAGGGGAGAAAAACCAACTAGCAGACACAGAATAATTGTTTGCTGGCGAAATGCATTGTCTGAAAGAGTGGCAAAGGTAATAATGGTCAATCTAGTTATTTAATATCATAGAGTACTAAGATGTTTCAGGCAAAAAAAGAGTTCTAAGAAGCTTTCCCCTGGAAAACCAACTATACCAAGAAATCTATACCTGTTTAAGTCAGTGCAATCTATAAATGTGGTGAGGGAGTAAATGTGTGACAATTGTGAGAGTTAGGTAAGCAGGTAAAATAAAAGAATTCCAAGTATCACTGATTTTAAAGAAAATCCATCTATTTAGAATGATTTCTTTTATGAAGGCTATAAGAAAGAAAGCAGGAGGTGATGTCTGAAGATGTCCTCTGGTACTTTCCCTAGTTAGGTATAAACACTGTTATTTGAGGGTTCTAACTGAATTTGAAAGCTTCCTTCATTCTGACTGTGCATCTGTCTCTCTCCTAATTTAAATTCAGTTGCCTGCAGTATTAACCTGAGGAGCTGATCAGCTGTATATTGGTCAAAATATATCCTAAACTGGCTTATGGAGCCAAATGCATGATCATTTCAGGTAACAAGTTCTCAAACCCCATCTAATGCCAGATGGATGGATGGATGAATGAAGTGTCACAGGTATTTAATCATCTACTTTGTTATTGAGTGCAGTGTTCTTAATTTACACTGACTCATTATTTGAATAATATTGCATCCTCTTAGCTTAAACAACCACCTTATTGCATCCAATGAAAGCCTCTGAGAATTACACTTACACCAGTGTCTTATCAGTGCTGTTCATAGTTGGAGGTAGAACAGTGGGGAGACGCCTTTGTAAAAGAAGCAAGAACATATGAAACCCCAAATTTCCTGAAGACCAGGGGACTAGCATGGGTTTCTTGTTTTCAGCTGATCAGGATGTTCCTTATCCTATTGAGCGCTCAGGACCTGTTAGGTTTACTAAGTGCTTGCAATATGCCTGTCAAGCTTCAGCAAGACCTGAGGTTTAACAAGCCAGAATATTGAAATACTCACACTCCTTTAAACTCAGGAAAACACGTCTGGTGGAAAAATGGGACAGTGCTGTCTTGTTTCCCTTCTTCACCTGTCTTAATGACAGTGCTCTCTATCTTGGCTTTCAACTTTGTACCTTTCCGTCAAAACGCTTTCTGATTTGAATTCTGACATCGCCCAGAGGTGTCTGGCAAACAGAAGAAAATTACTTCCTGATTGATGAAAAAGAAATTATTTTGTGAAAAAAAAATTCTACTAAATGTAGTCCTGGAGGGACATTTTAGTTATACCAGATTTGAAATAAAATTACGCTGCTAATTTAGTAAATGTAAAATGGTGGGAAAAAAGGGTTTTTTTCTCCAGGTAGGTTATGAGAGATATTTTTTAGTTTTTCTTTAAGTTATTGTAATCAAAAGAACTCTTATCTAGCCTTTTATCTTTGAAGGGTTTTTGCAGATACTATTAAAATACAGGCTTACAAAGTCTACAGCAGTAAGGAAGAAATAACTGCATTGAACCTAAAAGGTTTTCATTTCAGTTTTCACTGAAATGGAGAGGGATTTCTATTTTGCTGAACAATAAAGCTAAATGCTACCTCTTCTGTTGCCTTGCACAAATTGCCAGTTTTAAAGATGAGTTTCAAATGTGTTTCAGCACCAAGAAATCACAAGCTGTATCTCAGCTTTCAAAGGAGAACTTGAAGATCCTGTGATGCTTTTGCCACATATAAAATAAAAATCTTAGAGAGAATATGTAAGTAAAATTCTGCCTGAAAAAAGAGCCCTGGAAATTGAAAAGAACGCTCTAAAACCAGAGATGTGATCTATTTCATTTTCCAGTTCTGGGGAAGGACTGATTGAACAGTCCTTTCTCATGGTTCTTAATCATTAAGCTGCCAGATAAAGCAAATAGCTCCAGTATTTCAACAGGAAAAATTTCCAATGTTGCTTTTAAGGGTAAATCCAGATTCTTCTAACACATTTTTCAGTGGATGTACCTAATTTTTGGGAGAAGATTTGGATTTCTTAGATAACTCACATAAATAAGCTGTCTACTACTTGGAGAGTGATGATCACTGCTGGCTGGAAGACATCTCTCATTTCTGCTTTCAGTAGCAGCAGGAAATGGGAAGAAGAAAGGAACCTATAAAGACTTTGCTAATCTGAACTGGTTTCTGATACACTTGTTTTCTAAGCCTTTGATTTTTGTTTTTCCCCCATTAACTTGAAAATATGGAGTTTTTGTCTGGCTTCATGCATGCTTTTCTGTCAGTATTAAAATATATGCCTTGGAAAGAGGTCAAGTCAAGGTAAGTGGGTACTCCTAGGTAAGAAGGGCAGATTTTAAGATTTAAATCCACAGTAGAGTCTGGTGTAACAGCAAAGCAACACTGAAATGCTACCCTAGGAAGACACATAATACTAACAGCTGAGAGGACAGATTCAGCTGGTTCTAAAAAATATCCCATTGCATGGGATATTTTTCATATCACACAAGCATCTGAATTTTTGGAGGAGGATAATTTTGAGTAGCCAGTCACAATGCAAATTGTGTAAATTACTTAATATATAAATGTATTTAAATAATAAATTGACAAGTATATAAATATAAAAACATATAAAGACTTGATGAATTTTACCCCTGGAATTGCATGGACTACTGACAAACTCTGAAAAAAATTACACCATGTGCACAGTAAAACATGGTTCTGGCACAAATACCAACTCCTATCTGATCAGAACTTGCATAGCCTCACAGTTAATCTTTTAAACTCCAGCAGAAGTAACTTGGCTGGCTGCAGGCAGCAATGGGAGAGAAAGCAGGTGTGGACAGTAATATTCAGAACTGCCTTACCAAGAGATGTGCCAATTCCCTGACAAGGAAATTGCTCTCAAAAAGTTTGCCAATCATTTATTCCTTGCCAATTTGAAGGCACTTTGCTTTTTGGAACAGTTTTATCCATGCTTACAGAAAAATGCAAGAAACCGTCTTGTTTTACTTCTAGTTGGATGTGAAAATGCAAGTGTAATATAAGGAAATAAGGAAACAGAAGCTGATGCCTGCTTTCCAAAGTGTCACTTGAGAACACAAAACAACAATTAAAGAAGGAAATATCTTCTACAAACTGGTCCTTAACTTTTTTTTTCTTCCTTGCATTTCTCCCTTAAATCCTAGAGGGCAAAACCTTGTATTTCAAATGCTAATTCATGTTTTGGACTTCAGTCATGTTTAAAGAAGACAGCACAAGGAGAGGAAAGGAAATGACAGTTGATTTTCAAGCTTAATAAGGAAAACAGAGGGTATGGAAGTCCTCTTATGTGTCCACCTCCAAAACAATTCTAAGTTTACCTCTTTTAAAAACCTAAATGAACCCTAATAAACTCCAAGGACACCTCTTCTTAAAATTGTATGAAACCCAAATAACAGAGCACTGTCTGCTGGCACAGGATAAGAGGGTGCCCAAGCTAATTGGCTCCCTTTCTCCATCAGCCCCAACAGTGGGTATCCTAGAGTTTAATCCACACATAACTGGAATTTTAAAGCCCAGATTCTTAAACCCATTACACCATGGAAACACCCAGACCGACACTTTCCTCAGAATAAAAATGCTAATGACTGCGCTGCATGGTAATGCCCTAATGATACAAAATGTCTGTAAACTGCCCCAGTTATTTTCTCTAGGTAATAGAGAAAATAGAGTTATTTTCTCTATTACCTAGAGAAAATAACAACAGCTGCAGACTTTTTATCATGTGTGTAAGTCAGTCTCCTGTTAGGCTGCTGTACCACATTTTCTTCGCGGGCTAAAAAGTGTCATGAATGGTGACTACTGACTAGCATCCTGTAGGAAGTTCTTCAACAACTTGGGGAAGAATGGTTTGGTTGTGGCTGCTAATGCTTGAGCTTAGGACATTTATCTGAAACTTGGTCACCCTACTTCTAATTTCTATTTCTTGCTGTGTTTGGTTTTCAAATGATGACACAGAATATGAGCTATTTCTTGCCTCATTTCCATATCTGTCCTCCTTAGGGTGAAAAAAATCAAAATCTCTCCAAACAATGATGAAATCTTGATGATCTTAATTTTTTATTCTCTAATTACATATCTTTGTATACAAATTTCTACCAGAGAGGGTTTGATTTCCTTCACTATGGGGAGCTGACCTTTACCACTTTATCACAGTCAGTTTGACAGAAAAAAGGAAGTTCAGGGCAGTTTAAAAGTCATTACCTAGGTGAACTCAATATTTTAAATTATCACTCTGTTCTTGTTAGACTTGTTAGACTGTCAAGTCAGAATACTTCCAGTATTAATTACAATATAATGTAGTCATTTCTTGAAGATGTAAAGAATTCCAATTACACTTCTAAATCTGAATTTAACTATTCCTCAAAAACTTAAAGTGGCTTTTGCTGTTAGTTAGGTAGATAAGATGCCCCACAGAAGTCATAAATATTCACTTCATTTCATATTGTTCTCTACTTGTCAGCTGTGCAGCAGTCCCATGGGTAAAGACGTAGTCACTCAGATAGCGTGGCCCATGTATTTAGCATATGAGAAGGCAAGCCATAGAGGGTTTATCCAGATAATGGATTTACAAGCTCCACTGTTGCCAGGCACTCACAAATTGGCTGATAAATTTGGTGTGCTCAAAGTCTGAAGTGTGGCATTTACGATGTGACAGAGCTGCATGTCTCAGGGTGTTTCTTCTCTGTTTCAGCTGGGCAATCCTCCTCGTACCTTTCCACCACTGCCTCACCAGGCAGGCTCATTGCAGCAGCTCTCTGGCTGGAACAAGCAGTTGTACAGTTAATTCCATCCCCATAATTTCCCTCCCTTCTCCATTACCTTTTTAATTACAAATCAGACTGCACTTGTGACATATTATTTTATCATTGAATATAGACTTCAGACTCTGTATGATGCTTAATAATGCCTCAGCTTTTAAATCCGTTTTACAGGCAGTGTTTAACAAAACTCCATATAGCATGGCATGAAAGCATCAGGAAGAATTATGATGTTATTCTATTTATTTACACTTGAATTTTGCTTAGATCAGGGAATAAAACAGGCCTTTATATTTGCCTTACTTTGGACTTTACTAATGCCTCAATAAAATACTATTGCAGGGTTTTTTCCCAACTTTTGATTGAGGCAGAAGTTCAAATTTAAAGTGTTTGCCTTTGATTAACCTTTTTCTTCAATAAAGTCAAGAGATGCTATAAAGTTAAATGAATGTAAAATCAAGTTCCTGTTGAACAAGAGGACTGTGCTTTTTTTTACAGATCAGACTGCTTGTAATGAAGATACAATGATCAGTCTTCAAGAATCAGAGGATCTTTCTAGAGATGAGAGGGATCAACATCAAGGGCATGCAGGTTTTGGTAAGCGGGCATCTGTAACTATGCAAATGAAATGGTGGACTCTTACTTCATTTCCTGGAAGGTTTTTTCCCTAATCAATTCCACTATGTGCAAAAGGATTCAGTGTCTCTTCTTGAATTTCTATGCATGTAGAGCCTATCTTTCCTGTTCTATATGCAGCTTCTCAGCATGTTTTCTCATAGCCTATTAATTCTGTGTCAGCTGGCAAAGCCCTGCCTTCCTGCTCTGGTTCTGGATGGCAGGGCTGCTGCAGTCCATTCCCTCTTCACTCTGCTGGAGCTGGAGAGATCTTGTGGGTGCAGTAGCACTGGATGTTGCGTCATCAGGTGTTTGTGCTGAGCTGATCTCTGTCTGCTGAAAAACATTTTCTTCCAATTTGCATAGCACTGTTCAGGGGTTAGAACATTGTCTTTGCAATCCTCTTTCTCATGCAGTATTCAGAGAAACTAACAAACACCAATGGACAATGAGACGGGTTTATTTTGGCTACAGTCAACAAAGAAGAGGCAATTTTTGCTCTCTCTAGGGCTCTTTGTGTATGTTCTGCAATCAGTGTATGCCCATACCACAGTCCATATCTTGATATGGTGGCCATGATGTTTATGAATGCTTAGAAGAGTTGGGTGTCTTTCTGTGTTGACTTCAGGTTACAGAGGTATCAAAGCCTCTGAAGGAAATGAAAAGCATTTTCCAGCATCTATCTCTCCCTCTACCACTGGATTCTTGTAGAGGTATGGATACTGGCAAAGGATCTATAACATCTAAATACAGTCCTCATGTTTATGCTTACCTTAGTGCTACCTAGTCTCTTTGTAAGCATAAGTTGCCATGACTGTGCAATGTTATACACCCTCTTACCCCATGAAAGTGGGATTTGACCCCATGGAAAATACACTGACAAATCAAAATGTGTAATCGGTTTAAAGTTCAAGGGTGCAGCCAAATCCTGAGCCAGTGTAATTTGACCTAGATTCACTGAAGCAAGGAGAGCTGCAGTGAACTACATAAACAGAAGAACCAAGCCACTGTAGTTGCCCTCATACAGTGAGGATGATGAGGAAATACTTAATGCTTTATGATGGCAGTGGTTTGCTGCTTCAGCAAAATGTAGTTTCAAAACAAACAAAAAAGTTTTCTTATTTAACTTTCTACAAATAATAGTGATTATTAAACACCCAGGATGCTGAAGAAAACTCTCCGTTGAGTTAAAAGGACACCAGCAACATAAGTCTGCTTATCTCTATTCCTATACAAGTGAAGGGAATGCTCAATCAATGTTCCCACCACCTGGGCCAAAAATCTGTTTGTCCTACATTTGCTCCTGATACCTTTGGTAGTATACTCCAATGTCCTCATGACCCCTTGCCCCCAGGCTCCAGGTCCATCTAGAAATCGATGTGCTGTAACTTTTAACCCTGCACTGGCATCATTGCAACAGCTTTCATCAATAGCTCAGGTATTTGTTTCAGTAACTATTATTCCAAGGACACTCTTTCCAACTTTCAGAGCCAAAGTAACCTTCAGCCTTTATACCACTTCAAGGACTTTCTCAGATTGGCAATTCTTTCCTCAGAATGACTTTATGTATGAGTAACAAAGCATGGGAAATGTCAGCAACTTTTGAACACTATTACTGGACATACAGAAGTGGAAAATTTGCTAATCCAAACCCACATGTAGCTCTGAATGGTGACTTCTGGTTATTCATTATTCATATTATATCCAGCCATTTTAAAAAAAAGGTAAGGTTAATTTAACAGCTCTAGGAACCAGAAAGAACAGGTTAAGGGTAGGTCTCAGCTATAATTTCCACTGGTATGAGGTTGCCAATGCCTATGTTACCAATTAATGCTTCCTTGATTTGCACTAGTATAACTGACTTCATCTCAGTCCTAGAAGGAAATAAAAAGGAAACATTTTAACTAGTTCTGGATATTTTACCTTTCTTTCCAGCTGCCTCAGTACTCCTGAGCACCTGGGTATTACCTGTACCAATTACTGATAAATAATGTATGCACCAGGTATCTTTGTAACCCTCTTCCTCTGCCACAAGGGAGACATCATCAATGGCTAGTATTAACGTAGGCTTTGTGCAGCTATGGTAATTTAGTCATAGCTTTTGGGTTTGTATTCCAAATTGATAGGAAATAGAAATTAAATTATGTCACTCTAAGGGGGCTCAGGCAGCATAAACTACTGCTCAATTTCAGGTATATTCAATAGGGTCTTTTCATATCTATCATCCCAAAGCTGTGTTGGTGGCAAATAGAATACACAGGAGAAACAGATTCACACTGACAGCAGGTGGACACATGACTTTTAGAAAAAGGACTGAAGTTAATTCATAGAATGACTATTCAGATATTATTCATGTCTGGATTTATGGGGGAAGGAAGGGTCCAAACTGATTTTTGTTCAAGGAAGGCAGAATTTACTATATATGATGCAAAGACTTCTTTGGGGAGAAAAAAGTATTTTTTATTGTTAAATCATATAAAAAAAAACTAGGCTCTGTTGTTAAGCATATCAAGCTTCTGATACAACCTTTGCCAAATTATTCATCCCAACGTGCCTCAAAATTTAAGGCTGCAAAACACTTCTTTGATAGTGTCCTACTTTGTAAGGTCGGCAGTACACTTAATGCATTGCTGTTTATAAACAGGATGAGCCCCTTTGGGAAAGTTACTATGACTGCAAAGACACAATGTGCTATGGGGAATCGGCACTGCTCGCTAAATAGGCGACTTCATTGTTCCACGTTAACTCTTCTAAATGCTGAACTAGAATCTAAAACTCCATTGTTCATTCATTACATGAGGAAAAAAAAAAAAAAAAAAAAGAGGAAGCGTTCCACTACAGATTGCATGGCTAAAGCAAGAGCTTCTGTTAAGATAACAAATTAACGGGAATAATCGGTTTATGTAACACGCTCAAACGCACCTCGGGGTAGAGCAGGATGCACCTGCTCGGAGCGGGGCAGGGCGCAGGGCAGCCGGGGAGATGGATGCCCAGGGGCTGCTCATCTCTCGCTCCCTCTCTCCATCCCTCCCTCCACCCAGGACCGCGTTCCTCCACGTGCCTGTCCCCGCACGCCTCCCGGCTCCCTGTGCCGCCCGGCTGCCCCCGAGGCTCCCTCTCCCCCATCCCTTCTCCCCTGCTCTCTAAGGGTCCCTCTGTCCCTCCCTCCTTCCCTACAATGCCCAAGCTCAGCCGCTCGACCCGACCCGCGCCGGCGGCTCGGGTGCCTGGCGTGGGGGCTGGGGCATCTGAGGCCATGCTCCCCCCTTTCCCCCCGAAAAATCACGCCCCGAACGCGGCCCGTAGGAGCGGGGGTAGCGGCGGGGGAGGGGGGCGGGCGGGCAGCGGGGGCTCTCCGCCGGCCCCGGTGGAGCGGGGGCAGGGGGCCCGGGGGATGTGCGTCTGCGGGAGGGGACGCAGGGGGTTCCCGCACTCACCATGGTGGCGGCGCGGCGCTGTCCAGGGTATCGCCGGGCTCGGCGCGGCTCTGCAGGCGCGGCCCCCGCGCCCGCCCTATAAGGCACCGCCTTCTCCCGGCTCCGGCGTGCCCGCCCCCGCCGGTGAGAGGGCGGGCACGGGGCAGCAGGGAGGGCCGGGGCTATGCCGGGGGCGGGCACAGCCAAGCGGGGCGATGGGGAGGCGCTGGGGAGCAGTATCTGGGCAGGGGAGAGGCCGTGCGGTGCTGTTCCATCACCCACCCAGCTGTCACGGCAGATGGTGGCCTTTTGTCTTTGTTGGAATCCACCCTGTCGGGAAGATTCAATTCACTGTCGGGCTGCTTTGGGAGCAGACAGGGTCACTGAATCTGTTGGATTCAACTTGGGTTTGCTCTATGGCCCAGCACTCGTTTTTACAAGCTGAACTTCTCTAATCTGAAGCCCTGAATCCTGCACACACTGTGCCAAAGTGAGATCCACCACCTGGAATGGTTACCAGTTGGTCTCAATCATCTCAGAGGTCTCTAAATGATTCCATGATTCCAACTGTGGCATCTCCAAGGAGATCTGTCTGTTAGGGAGGGACTGCTAAGAAAATGTTTAGGCTGGCTAGGAGTGAAACAAAAATCACACAGAACAGGAGCTACTGATCCCATCACAACTCAGTCTCTGACACACAACAGAAAAAGAGTCAGGGATGTGTAACAAGCACAAAATCTCACACCTTCAAAACTCCTTTTTGTTCCAGGTGGTAACAAAGTCTTACAGCTACTACAAAACATTTAAACTATCAAAGTTGGTTGAAAATTTCCTGCTTCTTTACCCCCATTCTTAATAAAGAAAACGTAATAGTATTTCTTAAAAACTATTACTATTTTTAATTTTTATTTTTATTTTCTAAAGGAAAATTTGTCAAGAAATTACATATCCATACATGCACTTCCATAGCTGCCTTCTCAAGTCTGTGTTCATAATTTGGTTGACCAGAGCTCAGAGATGTGTTTCCATGTCAGTGGGACAAACAGAGGAAATAGGACAAGGAGAGTATATGTGGTGCAGGACTGGTGTCATCTTCACAAACTAAAGCGTACTTGATTTACAGACATGCTGTGTTTGTCCAAAATGTAGCACTGCTGTTCTGGAATTTGAGATTTCCTTCCTGATCGGCTCTTTGTCCATGTACTACTTCAGCCCTTGCTTTCTCTTGGATCTAGACACAGAAGTCCACCAAAGGCAGTGAGGATGGTGATCTTCCTGGGGCTGCTGCGTGCCCAGAAATGATACTGCCAGGAGATTAATGTAAAAGCGTGTCCTTATGTAATTTCTAACCCACTTTTACAGACACAAACTTGTTTGCTCAAGCTTCCAAATTCCAGCATGTTAGTCCAAACTAACTGCCCCAATTCCTGAGGTTGACCTGCCAACCTTTCCCCTACTTCATCTTTTCCATAGGTTATTCATTTAATTCTTTGTGCGTCATTACAAACCATCTTGAAATACTGAGGAGAAATACTTTCTATCCTATTTTTTCCTCAGAGAAATTGTTCACTAAACAGAAGATTGTCCTGTTTGCCAAAAAAACTTGTCACTCTTTAGGTGCTGTAGAGAGAGGAGCAGTTTGGAAGCTGACTGACAGAGGAACATAGAAGTGACCCAGTGCATTGCAGTGCTTTGGCTTCACAATTTTTATTCCAATTTCTTCATAGTCCAGAATAATCTGGATTTGTGTGTCAAGCCAAATCTAGACCTAAGAATATGGTAATACAAGATATTTTGTCTTTATTCTTGTTATTCTTTGTCTAAAACAGAAAGGAAACCTATGTTCAGGTTTGGTAAAGATATCACATTTCTAATTTCTTCAGTTCCTTGTTCCTGACACATTATATTCATACTAATTGATAGTTTTCTTCCTTAACTAGTTTCCTTCTACGGTAGCAACTTTCTTTTTTAGAAAAACAATAGTGTATCCAGTGAAGTACAAACAGGATTCTGGTAGCATCTAAGAGAAGCTGTAATAGCATTATGGATATTTTTAACACCTCTCTAATGACCTGAATTTGGAGATTTAAGGACTGTGGCAGGATTTGGATTCATCTGTTTTGTAGGGAGAGTGATGCCATGCATTTAGTTGGATCCCAGGTGCCAAGCAGAGCAGACCTCTGCCAGCCAGCTTTCAGTGATTGTTGAGCAGCACATTGTCCTGAGATAAAAGGCAGAAAAATAAGTTGACATATGGACAAATAGACTTGCTTTGTTCCCAGCTGAAATTCCCTGAAAACCAACAGAGTAAGAAGAGGCAGTTTAAACAGCACTTCATTCTGGGGCAATGCTGTTACACAACCACCACTGTTCAAAGTGCAATACCTCAGGGAGTTAAGCTTGAGCACTGCTGGTCTAGGGGTGGTTCTAGGTTGTACTTTATCACAAACTACTTAATTTACAGAATCACAGACTGGTTGAGGTGGGAAGGGACCTCTGGAGATCATCTCGTCCAATCAGCCTGCTCAGGCAGGGTCTCCTTCAGCCAACTGCCCAAGGTGGTGTGCAGTCCGGTTTTGGATGTCTCTGCATCTTAGGAAAAGCACCTTTGAGTTGCAATGACTTCAGAGCTGACAGATCCCACTGGGCTTACAGCTCAGTAGGAATCAGGGTGGACAAGGTATCACTGATCAGTCAACTAACAGCAACGCTCAGATCCCGCTAAGTTTCAATCAGCAGGAAAAAGTTTCAGTTCAGGAAAGAAAAGTCTTTCTGTCTCCCATTAACATGTCACCTACTAGCAGTCACTGCTCCTGACCTGACCATGATCTCTTTCAAAGCTTGGGATTTAAACTCAGCACATGCCTGTTTCACAAAATTATTCTGCCAGCAGCCTCCATCTAATTCACTGGCAAAATGTCTCTTCTGTCTCTGAGCATCTAGCTCAGACGAAAGAGGATACATTTCTTCTGTTATCCATTCTTTTGCTGATTTTTTGGCACAGGACAATGGCTATGTACCTGCAGATTTCAATTTTGCTCTTGACACCATGGGGAATTATAAGGTCAATGTGACAGAACTTTATAGAATCATAGAATAGGTTGGAAGGGACCTTAGAGATCATGTAGCTCCAAGCTCTCTGTCATAAACAGGGGCACCATTCTCTAGAACAGCTTGCTCAAGGCCCCATCCAACCCGGCCCTGGCCCCTGCCAGGGGTGGAGCTTCCCTGGGCAACCTGTTTCAGTTCCTCACCACCCTCACAGTAAAGAATTTCTTCTGTGTATCTAACCTAAATATCTCCCCCTTCAGTTAACTTTTGTTAATTTTTGTTAATTTTATTAACTCAGAACTCTCAGTAATGAACCTGCATGCAATCAAATCTAAGTAATCAGGCTGAAGTGAGAATGTGGAAATTTGTTCCGTTGTTTTTCTCTGGTATGGTTAGTTCTTTCTAAATGTTATTTTCAGCTTTGAAACTACAGCTGGTGTAATATGTCCATAGAGCTAATGCCTGCATTAAATTACCAGCTGCAAGCAAGTAAAATAAAAACTAAGTCAAAATAAATTTATGCAAGCAGAAGCACTGAATTGAGCAATTGTGGAGCTCTGAAGCTTTTGTAGTAAATATTTTGTTTTAGCACCCTCTCTCGGACACAAACCACCACTGCTGGTGTTTACTCTTAAAAGGCTTGGCTTAATCTGGAAAGCGTTTGCAACAGGAAAAGTGCTTAGCTGCAGTCACAGATACAGCTTAGTTATGTATTTTTGTATTCTATAAATTAACATAAGTAGAATTTTCTCATCCCTCTTAGGCTTATCATCTTTATACAAATAGTCTATGTTGTCATTTAAGTCAGTCAATAACTGGGAAAAGCTTGAGGGCTCCAAAGCAAATACCGAAGGAGAGTTGTTACAAAAGACCATAGCTCCTTGCTGTCTGCATGTCTCCTGTGAGGAGCCTGCTGGCGTTAACTGCTGGGAATTGAGGATGAACCTGAATGTTCTGTCTTACAGCCACCTGTATTTGGTGTTAGGGTAGCTCGTGGAGGTCTCAGTTTGGGACCATGGTCTTGCTGTGTCCTACATCCAAGAGCTCACGGTGTCATGAGTAACAGTGTAACACAGAGGGAAAGGGGTGGGAGGAAGATGTTACTCTGTATTCCCATCCCGGGAAAAGAGAAGTGCATTAATGCCAAAAGAAAATCAGCTGTGGATAGGTCAATAAGTATACTGTGAATAGCAGAAGGGGCTACAATTTGCACCTTCTGCATGAACTGTAACTATCTGCCCAGCTTCTGGGGTACAACTGATAGGCAGTCAAGTTCCTATACATTATTTTGGCTCCAGTAGTTGATATGGTTGCCAGTTACCTTCAGAGACACTATATGTGCCAAGAGAAGGCTTAAAATATTAGGACACTGTAGAACAAAAACTGCCTGGATTACTTTAACTTGCTCTTCCTGCCCACATTCATTTTACTAAGCCTTATTTGCAATAATAGCCTTTGGCAGCACTCCCACTTCATCAATGCAGGGTGCGGACAATAATAAACAAACAGGAGGCCATGAATGATGCAAGGATCTGGAAAATGACAAAAACAAACAAACAAAAAAAAAACACAAACAAAAAAAAACCAAAAACAAAACAAAACAAAAGCCCCAAACTTAAGCGGCTGAAGTTCTTTTTCAGGACAAGAATAAATGCCTTATATAGAATAATTTCTATGCTATTTACATATAAGTTTTTACAGCTAGTCAATGATTTCATTCTTCCTTCTGCTGTCTCCCTCTAGGTATCCAAGTGTGGGTTTGTTGAAGTGCTGAGCACTTGCAGCAGGACCCAACATCAGCAAAAGCTGTGTTATAAATGAAGGGAGGCAGGAGATTTTCCCCACGTGCCAGCTCAAAAGCAGGCCAGAAGGGGCAATCAAAAATCAGTTGATACTTCAAATGTGTCTGTCTGCCTCAGCCCTCTCCCAGGTGAAGGAGGGACAATAAGATCCCTCCCCTTGTCCTGTTATGCAAACACACACAGTGCTTAACTGGCTGCTGTGAAACAACTGGTTGGTCTAGATGCATCAGCTCTCACACCCTGACAATAAGGTTTGTGCCCTCAGCATCTGCACCCCTCTTCCCTGAGCTAAAGAGTCTTTATCTCTCTTATTCACAGCATTGTGGAGCCTCGTTGCTTTGAGGAAACATGTCAAATGCTGCTGTAGTGAGCCAGCCCATGGCTTGGTGCACTGTTGAGCAGAGGCCCCCTGAGTGCCCCCTCACTGCAGTCTGGTGCTGCAGTCTTCGTGCTGTCTGATGGCCTGACCATCCTCTTTTCCCTGCCCCCAAAATATATCTCAGTGTGTCTGTGGTTGTACACGCTGAGAGAAGATGTGTGAAGATTGATCAGTGTTGAGCATCACAGGAAAAAGTGTTCAATGTAGAATATTGATAGTATGCAGCCAGCATGTAATGAGAGGATGGAGAGAAGGTCATAGTGTCATGAGTGAGATTTTTCCATCCTCCTCAGGGAATGGATGAGCTATATCCAATTTTCTGACTCTGCATCACACATATACACTTAAGGAACTGGATATACCAAGATTAGATTTGTATAAGTAACCTTTTATCAGAACTTCAGTGAATAAAAAACCTCATGTGTCCAACAGTAGCTCTGTTTTCTTTTGTGTGATTTTATGGAGTTTTGAAAAATAACCACGTCCACATTGCAGCTCACCTATCCCAAGTGCATCACCATCAGTATTGTACAGATTTTTGGCACACTGGCACATGAAATGATACATAGTGGGATAAATGTGTATTTATTCATGTCGTTTAACTTTCATCTGAAGAAAAGTCTTAGGTAAAATACTTGTAATATGTTTGGGTTTTTTTTTCATTGATATGGAGATCTGAATATAAATCTTAACTGACACAAAGTGGCTCAAAAGAAAGGGTTTATTTCATGTATTGGGAAAAATAGAATAACAAAGATTGTGTTGACCAAATGCTTGGAGGAGGAAAAGTTTCTTCTCATATCTCATGGCTTGGTTATAGTGTAACTCCCAGTTACCCCCCACCTATACACCTATCTCCTATTGAAGTTCCCTGGCTATTATGCCAGGAAGTCTTTTTCATGTCTGTCCTGAGGACAATTTCAGTAGTTCACCCCTACAGGCATTCAGCAGTCTCAGGCAAGATATTAGAGGGAAAGTCTAATGGAGCATGGCAGAATTATCCTCACTGGAGGAGGACCAGGTTAGGGAACACTTACAAAAAATGGAAATATCTTAAGTTCCCAGGGCCTGAGAGGTTGTGTCCTTGAGAGAGCTGTCTGATGTCACTGCAAGGCTGTTCTCAATTAGCTTTGAAATAGGCTGCTGACTGGGAGATGTTCCAGGAGAGTGGATGAGACCAAGCATCTCTTCTGTCTTCAAGGGAAGCAAGAAGGAAGGTCTGGAGAACTACAGGCCTGTGAGCTTCATCTCAGTCCCTGGAAATGTCACAGAGAAAATCCTCCTGGAATTCATGTGGTCTCTGAAAGCATGAAGATCAAGGTAATTGTGACTAGTCAAAATGGATTTAGAGGCAGAAAATAATGCCTAAGTCACCTGATGGCCCTCTACAACAAGGTGACTAGCCTGGTGAATGAACTAGAGAATGGGACAACATAAATAAGTAAAATTAAGGTTTTCCAAACTGAACATGCATTGATTAGAAGGTGTTCAACCTGTACAGAATACATGAGAACTCTAATTGCTACTTGTTTTCATTTTTTACTTTCTAGTCTATTAGAATCTCAGAATATGCTGCGTTGGAAGGGACCCATCAGGATCATTGACTCCAACTCCTGGCCCTGCACAGGACACCCCAAGAATCACTGTGTGCCTGAAATTCCATAGTGCTTCGAGCAGTACTATATGTGTTTGAATGTAAGATCTGTGTGTATGTATATATATATATATATATATATATGTGTATATATATCCATGTATATCTAACGCCTATATACATGGATCACGTATATTTATTGCTCCAAAATTACTTGATTCCAAGATTAATTGTTTCTTCAATTCTGAATGCTGTGAAGTTCTGCAATGCTTGGGGATGCAATGTGAATGAATACATTACTACTATTATTATATGAGTTTGGAACCATAGGATGACATATTTGGAATATTTTAATAGCCCTTAAGTTTGACAGCTATTTTACAGAAAAGAGAAGGTAGTAGTTCCATACCCAGAGAACTTTAACTGCAGATGATAAGCAAAAAATCAGAGAAACAGAACAGCACTGCTAGGAGGAAGCTTATTTTTCAAAAAGAATATGGTTGCAACTGTTACTACTTTGCTTGCTTGTAATACAAAAGAAACCTTACTTAAGTATATGTAACAAGTGCTGAGGCGAGAATCGTAATAACATTTAAAGATCAGGAGTCGGGTCAAAGTTAAAACTTGGAAAATAACAGAAAACATGTTTCAAATTAAATGATACTTGCAAAAGACATCCTAAGTGGTTTGATATTCCAGGCAGAGTATTAAACAGGGCTTGGAATGTTGGGAAAAGAAGGCTAGGATCAGAAAGAAAGAACTCTAGGTCGATTTGGTGAAGTCACAGCAAATTTAAGGATGTGGATGGGGGACCACACATGCAGGTTATTTTGGTTTACAGGTATGTTGGAACGAGGAGGCATGTGGCATGCTCAGAGTCCAGGAAAACAAAGAATTGTTAGCTTTGCTTAAACAGAAAGATTTTTAAATACTACATAAATAAAACAAAGAACTGGACTAGCTTTCTCTAGCTAGTGACGTGTCACTACAATGTTGGCATGCCCATGGGAAACTAAGCTTCTGTAGTACTGGATTTACACACATTTCCAGTAGTTTTAGAAACATTAACCAGCATGCTACAAAGGAAAATTTTAACTTCATTCCAGTGCTAACAGCAAAGTCCATATCACAATCAAGATATCTCACAGTTCTGGGAGATATTATTTCCTCAAATTTCTTCTAAGTGGGAAGGGCCAGCTTTGATGTGCCACCACCACGTCATCAGAGGGCAAGAGACAAGGCCAGGTGGAATTCAAACCATGCCAGGTTCGCTGGTAAAATTGCTTCCTTGACTAAGGCCTGGATATTCCTGTTGTCCCTTTAGACGATCCCACTGGGTGGAAGGGCAAGAAGGAGAAGGAGGGCAGGAATGGCAAGAGTGAGAAGGAGGATTAAGAAAGCAGTTTGCCTCATCCCTAACTCTAACTAATAGCGCAATGGAATCATAGGATACTCTGGGTTGTGAGGGACCTTAAAGACCATCCAGTTCCACCCCCGCTGCTCTTGGCAGGGGCACTTTCCACCAGATCAGGCCGCTCAGAGCCCCGCCAACCTGGCCTTGAGTCACCTTTCCGTGGGTCCTACGGGAACTCTGCCCTGCTCAGGGCTCCAGCCACCGCCCCTGGGCTTTACCCCACACGCCGCTTCCCCGCCCTCACACAGCCCTCACCGCCCCCGCCATCACCATCGTGCCGCAGGGTGCACCGGGACTTGTAGTCCTCGCTGGCGGGGATTGCCCTTCCACTGCGGCCGCTACGGAGCAAGACGAACTACAGCTCCCAGCACGTCCCGCGCACCTCCCGCGCCAGCGCGATGGTCGGCGAGCACAGCCCCGCCTGGCCGCCGGCTCCTCGGCGGCGGGAGGAGGAGCAGGAGCGGGGCCGCCGCGGCCGCCGGCCCGGCCCGGGTCCTGCCGGCTGCCCCCGGCCGCGCCATGTGGCAGAGCGTCGGGCTGACCCTGCTGGTGATCGTGGCCACGCTGGCCTGCGTGCTGCTGTTCATGCTGTGCGGTGAGTGCCGGGGCGCGGCGGGGCGGCTGCCGGCCCGGCTACGGCGGGCAGTGCTGCTGCCCCCTGCCCGCCCTCGCAGCGCCGCGCCGGGCTCTCAATCTGTGGTGGTTCCTCTCGGCTCGGATTGACTGGGGAAAGGAAAAGGACACCGTGCCCCGGCCTGTGGGGGAGCGTGTGTGCTGTGCAGCGCCCTCTTCTCTTTGTTCCCGAGTCGTTTCCAGCCTTGAGGTGCTCCCAGAGCCTTACTTCGCTGTTTAATTCGCTGTTTCTTGTGGAAATGAGGGCTTTTTTAGTGATGGGGCTCACTAAAAAAAAAGCAGTCACCCTGTGCGGCATCTACATGCATGGGTCTGAAATGCCAGTGAGTGCAGGAAGTAAACTTGGGACTGGCATCCCTCGGTTCTGACATCTGTTTGCTAGAATTAGCTGAAGACAGCTCTTAGGAGGGTTTTTCTTACGTGGATGGAGAGGGGGAGGCTCAGGGGGGACCTCCTCGCCCTCTACAACCACCTGACGTGAGGCTCTTGTGAGGTCCCTCTGCTGTGCGTGCAGTGAGAGGCCCTGGGGAAATGGCCTTAAACTGAGACAGGGGAGATTCAGATTAGATATTAGAAAATATTTTTTCACTGTTAGGGTGGTCGGGGGTTGGAACAGGTTGCCCAGGGAGGTGCTGGAGTCGCCATCCCTGGAGGTTTTCAAGAAATGTCTGAATGTGGCACTGGGAGATGCTTTAGTGATTTGGGAGTTACAGTGGCAATGCTGGGTGAATGGTTGGACTGGATGATCTTAAAGGTTTCTTCCAACCTTGATGATTCATCCAAGGCTTTATTATTTTTTATAAATGTATTTATTTCATTATTTTTAAATATGCTGAAAGAAGGATTATTTCAATTGAAGGAATGACTTGCAGGTCTTTTGGGAGTTCCTGGAAGGAATCAGCAGTGCAGTGTGTGAATGTTGTGGCCAATATACAGAACCTGCAGCTCTCAAAACAAACAAACAAAAAACAAGCCAGCAAATTCAAGCTGTGCCATAATATGTGATGAGACGCTTGTGAGACTTAGAACCACTTATAAACCTAACTGGCACCTTGGTGACAGTGTTTACAAGGGGTTTCTGAAAAACTGAGGGAGTAAAGTGAAGACTGATGTTTAATAGTTTAAAAAATGCCAATTGTTGTCAAAATGACAAAGCATTGTGGAAAGATTTTGCATTATCAAGGGACTGGATGGTGATATAGAAAGTGAAGTCCGGTATTAACACATATGAAGTAAGGCATGTAGAAACTGTGAAATGTACATGCATGTAATTTGTATGGAGAAATATAATGGAATCAAACTGAGCTGCTATTATCCCAAAGAAAGGATTAGCTGAAGTAATTGCAAGCATTTCTCCAAAATATCTCTGTAATCCTTTGTAGCTACCAAACAGGCAATCAAACTTTAGAAGCCTGAAATAGAAGAGAAAATGTCATTATGCTCCTATAGGAATCGTCCATGTGCGTGTGTCTCACACAGTGTATTTTCTTGTTAAAGTGTATTACTGCATTAAAAAAATGAAATCCTAGTTTATTTTTAAAAAGATAGGGTTTCCATAGCAATTCTTTGTTGAGAGCTGTGAAATTATTTCTGCATGAAGGAACTCTAAACAGGTTAGATCTGTCAACCCTGGAAAATAGGTGACTGGAGAAGGGGTGATGGCTATATCACTGAGTAGCAAGTCAAAAGTGAAGTGGGAAGTGTTGTGAAATGTCGTCATTGCAGAGGAGTTGGAGTACATGAAGTTAAATGGTCAAGCAACAGGCTGGAAACAAAAAATTTTCTTTTACACAATGGGGAAATAATTTGCAAGCTCATTAATAAGGAATATTTTAGATGCTGAAACTTCTCGCATTTAAATTCCTGGAAGAGAGGTCAGCGTCTTGGTCATGATCTTGGGTGAGGAAATCTGTGAAATGCTGATAACTGGAACTGCAAGGCTGTACTTCACTTGGTCTCGTGCTCTTTTCCTGCTTGTCCTGTACTGTCTGCTGTTACAGTGACCTGAGTAGATATTTATTCAAGTTTCTCTACCCTCATTAGGTGTTGACTGGCCACTTTTCAACTTTTAGAAGATGCAGCATGGTAATTGCTAGGGCATTTATATCTAAGTATGAATACAAGATCTTTGTTTACTATCTTGCTGAAAGTGTAATACAATTGTGCAACCTGCTATTCAAACTCAGAAACAAGCATCATTTTCCTCAGGCCCTTCTGCCTTTGTCTGTATATGACAAATGGAATTGGAATGCTAAGCATTAACTTTGGGTGATAACATAATCATTTGCCTAGTGATTTCTTGGTTAAAGAAAGCAGAAGCAATGAATAACTTTATTTTTAAGTGGCTTGTAAATATTTAGCTTGTTTGGAGTTACATATTGGACATTCATCTTGAATTTCATAAATACATTGTTTTGAATCCTTCATTGTATTTTACTTTAATCAGTGTCAGACTTTATAAAATGATTCCTAAAAGTCACCTAGATTTCAGATGTACTGAACACAGGAAGCTGACACATTAATTGGGTTTTTGGGGAGGGATTTGAACTATTACCATGCTAGAAGTGATTCAGTGGGATTTGATAGTGATTTATAGTATTTCTATAGTATCGTAAATATTTGATTATTTTTTCATCACTCAGCATTTATTAATTAATTAGTATTGGTTATACCACTTAACTTCTCTTGCACGGAAAATATTCAAGGAAAACAGTGTCAAGACCACTATTGGGAAAAAAAAAGAGTACTTTGAACATAATTGTTTATCTGTGCTAGTGACAGGCAGTTTCCCTGGGAAGGCTGGAAAAAGTAGCGACCTCCAGGTGAGAAAGTGCTGAGGAAACTGCCTAAGTGCTGTGTGTGACAGGATGTGAGCAAAAGCCAGCCAGCAAGACATACAAATTAATGGACAAATCTGACACAGGAAGGGCTGGATATTATCTGGAGTAAGCCTGATCTGATGATGAGAATATTTTCCAGCAGTCTGACAAGAGGTGTTGAAACAGCCTTGAGAGAAAGGGTGAAGAGTGTAAAGAGCTGGGACTTTGATTTTGAATTACTCATAAAAGAACTCATGGCGTGACTGCCTGTAGAGAGTAATAAACTTAAATATCCAGGATCACGTGGGTTTCTGCTGTCCCTCCACATATAATGTGATCAGGGCTATTAAACAATGAGTAAAACATTCACTTTACCTTTTTTTTCAACATGAAAACACAAAATTCAGAGAACAAATTATCAGAAGTTACTTTGACTGGTTCTTCAGCAATGTGAATTAGGCATTTATGGCTATAAATGTCTCGGGGTCGGCTGCTTGTTTTCTGCCTCCGAGGTGAGTTGGGTGGTCTAGGGAGCGACTCCAGGCTCTGAAGAATGAGACTGGACTCTTTGCTGTTCGGTCTTCAGGTTGTTTATTAAGTCTTATCTACAAAATTTTCTTCTTGGCAGACAGAGGTCTGACTAGCAAGGCAGCTACGATGCTCTCTGACCGCCCCCGAGGCTGCTCTGTCTCTTATACCACAAATTACGTATATCATATTTACTTTTACTTTCTAATACCTATCACTCATGTTGGACAGTGCACCCCTTCCCCAAACTAATCCCTGAGTGCTAACACCACAGCAGAAGATGGAGAACAAGAAGAAGAAGGAAGAAGGATGAGACATGCCCTGTTCCTTCCATCTTGTCTCCATTACTTTTATACAAAATTTTTTAAAACTTATATTTTCACCCTGTGTACACTTTATAAAAACACTCTTTAAACTTGTGACACCTTCCAGCCCTCATACTAAACTGGCAATTCATTTGCAGGATCGAAATCCAGCCACCAAGTGTTCCGGGCATCATGCCAAGATCTCCGAGCCCCCTGACGGGGTTTCGGCTCTCGACGTGGTCTCGGGGGACTCCTCACATCCGGAGTGATGTGCAGAGTTCCCACATAAATGTACTTTGAATAAATGGCCTGATTTCCTTTTTTTAAAAACATGTCTGAATGCTGGCAACTGCTACTTTCAGTGTTAATCTGAATTAGTTGAGAAGCATGGGAGGCTTGCAGCTAGCATTTGTAAACTGATCACATCTGACACAGAAACCACTGAGGTACTGTAAACACAGCAAATTTTCAGTTGCTCTTTTAAAAGTGGAACTAAGATAACTTTACCACTTTTTTTCATTCCCACCTTTTCTGATTTTCTTTTTCTTGTGGTCTTATTGCTGCTTTTGTGTATTCCATGTACCTCTGAGATGGGAGGAACTTGTGCATAGTCAAGGATATAGGATAAAATAAAATACCAGCCAAGGTGAACTCTAGTACTGCTTACCTCTGTGTATTTGTTCTATTTTCCCAATGGAGCAATGCATGAAGCCAATTGAAATTGCCAGAGTGCCTTCACTGGAACAGATGGAAGCATTCATCTCATTTGTCAAAAGAGGCTAATGAAATGCGGGTTGAGACATACAACCTTAAAATAAAAATCATGTAACTCTTAAGTGCTGAAATGAATGAGTGGTTCACTTCAGAAGTATGAATTCACTTGCAGATGGGAAAACATCTCAGCCCTAAATTCTGCCTGAATAACTTTTCTTTAATGCTTTGCTTAAACAGTTTTGTAACTATCTTCAATGAGTGATTCTTGGGAAATGCCTTAACAGATGAGGAAAGTCATGCTTGATTAGACCACTCGTAAAGAGAAAATATCCTTTAATCTGAAGTTGAGTTTTCAAACAGTCTTAAAGGGGAGATGAGAAGAGAGCAAGTTTCCTTTTGCTCAGTCAGCAAGCAGCAAGTGGTAGTGCTGCATTAAATGGGAACAGGTTTATGGAGCTGTGCAGAGCCAAGCACCATGTCACCTGATGTCCTCTGTTATCCCAGTGTCAGAGTAGTGCTTTCTTCAGGCTGATCCTCCCCATAGCAAAGCTATCCACTAGGGCAGTGTACTAGAGCTGTACTGTTTCAGAGATGTGGATGAAGTGACTTGTGCATGGCTGCAGGAGTTATCTAACAGAGCTTTGGGAAGAGCCCTGTTCTCCCAAATCTCAGGTTAACATCTCAAGCTCCATGCTCTTTTTTTTTTGTTGTTGTTGTTTTTTCAGTTGTAGCTGTGTAGGATTTTCTGCAATGGACACTTCAGCATTTGATATAGGCAACATTCACCATGGTGATACCCCAGTTTTAAATTCGTACGCATGTTTTGGCATGATAGGATCCTATTTTCAAATCAGTAGGGACAAAGAAGTAAAATGATCTTGCAAGACTACACAGGAATTCCACAGCAGGGTCAGAACTGGAAGCTCAGTCTTCTCTGTGCTGTTATTGCAGTTACTGCATCACCATCCTGCCTTTCTTGGTTTCATTTGTATTTCACATAAGAAAGATCAAGTTGCTTTTACCCAGAACTCCATATTAACTCTGGGGTTTTTCTTTTGTTTGCTTTTCCTGATTCAAATGGAAGAGGAAAATGTACTCCAATAAAGAAAACTCAGCTGTTGCATACAAGCCAGTGAAAGGTGAATGAAGTAGATGGGCCTGAGACTTGTTATCCCTCACTTTTGGAGTGGGAGTAACTTTGTAGTTGGATCACTGTTTCTTTCTCCTTTACAGAGAACCAGGAGCTGATGTGGGAAGTAACAGAAAAAGTAGTTTTCATGAAGTCTAGTCAAACCATAAAATCTGTTTAACATCTGAATTGCATGGATGTTCCATACATCCTCTATGAGTTAGTTAAAGGCTTTGACTCACAGCCCCACCTTCACAAGCACATTACATTATGATTTATTAGAGGGGGTTGACATACTGATGGCACGGTACCAGATGTTTCTTTGCATGGCATCTGGCTGTGGCATTTTTAAGTGAGGTGGTGGCACCCAGCTTTTAATGAGTACTAAATTCTGCAAGGCTGGGTGCTGCTGTTTTGCCTAGCTGCAAAACACTGGTAGCTTAGATTTTGTAACACTGGATTCAGGTATGTGCTACATCAAGAGCTGGATCCCCTGCTTTGCACTGTGCTGATATGTGTATGATCTGGCTTACTGCTTTGAAAGGCAACTTCTTTCACCGGTGAGTGTAGAAATATTACATGTTATAGTCTGCATGTCATCACTGCTTGTTTGCTGAAGGCAGGTTATGGGTGTGCTGTTTGGCTTCCACAGGCTCAGTCAAGCTAAGGATGATTTTAAAAGGTAAATCAAATAGCTAAAGAAAATAAAGCAAGCACTGAAAGACTGATTCTAATCAAATGTTTTGTATGTGGTGAAGCTAAGCCAGTAGGACTTCTTTGGGAGCAGCTTACCTGAACAGAGTGGAAGTGTTAGAGGTGCAAACCAATGGTGTCACTTACGTGTCCAGGAAGAGCTCTACAGCAAAAAACCCACAAAGCTGAACTGAGCCACATACAGAAAAGAATGCCTTGAGATGCCCATTTTCCTTTTCTTGTGTGTGTATTTTAAATTCATTTACAATTATTTTCTTTTTTTTAAACACAGTTATGTAACTTGCTGTTCTTCAGTATGGCACAGTGACGGGTGTTACCATTTTGCAATGTTCTTAAGAGAATGAATCAGAAGACAATCCATTTTCTATTAATTTCTCAGAGACAATGTCAGTCTGCCTCCAGGCTTTGTGTCTGTGTATGTGGTTTTGTTTAATGATGTATTTAGCTGATATTGTTGCTGGAGAGATTTTTTTCTATACCCAGAATAACTTGTTCTTTAGTAGTCCGGTTATTTCCAAGGAAATTCTTATTTATTTAGGGACAGGGAGGCTCAGCTGAAGAGGCAAGTCCAAACTTGATTTGGACAAGTGTGTTTGTTTTGGGGATTTTTTTTTTTACCTTTCCATCCAAGCTGGGACAGTAAGTGAAAGAAATCTGTCTACTTTGATTACTTTATACCTAAAGATTTCTGGTACAGGTTAGGAGACCTTGTGAGGTTTTTTATTCTGGTTTTCAAGCCTGGTTGCCCTCTCACTAATGCCTTTGGCTTAGCCTGTTGTAATTTTCTTTTCAACCTGCTGTATTGTGGTTTGTTTCACCTGCCTGTTACCCCTGGTCTGTTTATTTGGCTGCTAGAACCAGTCCCCTTGGCTGGTTATTTACACTGTCTTGTTTGTAGTCTGAAGCTAGAGAGCTCCAGAATCTGTTTATGGTACTTGGGGTTTTGGATACTTAGACCATTCTGCTCTGCTCGCTAACTCAGACCAAACACTGAAAAGAAATTAGTGCTGTTTTTCTTGAGAGTGCAAATGAACTTCGTACATTTTTAGTATTTCCCCAACACACACCCCGTAGTAATTCTGGGTGTTAAGTAGCCTGTTTGCAGTGATAGAGGAAGCATATAGTTCACTTTTTAGCTTAAGTTAAAATACCTCCTTTAATGGTATTTTACCAAATATACTCAAATCATACTTCTGTAAGGTGCCCTAAAACCCTTCTGGGAATGCCCTGAATATTTTTTCCTCATCCTCCTCCCTTTCCCCTTTCAATGGAACAAACCTTCAAAGAGCTGCTACCTCAATTTTTACTTCTAGTTCTGAAAGAAAAGAGAAGCCAAACTCAGCCATCTACCATCATTTTTTTTTCTAGGTGCAAGGGAATGTAATACACTTGTGGGACAGCAGATTTGATTTAATCACAAGTCATTTAAGGGGTTAGGTATTCATGGGAAAGGAAATATTGTGTAGGCTCTAGGAATTAATTTAGATCATAAAAGGTTGTCATATAGAAGCTTTTCTTCAATTTCCTCAGGAGTAGAGAAGTTACTGAAATTAAAAAACTGCAGGATGTAAAAAGTATTCCAGGAAGGAGGAGAATGGTGGGATCTTGTTTTTGTCATAAGGAATGGATTGCCCATATTGACTCTGATTACAGAAGAGGAAGAAATGCAGAGGTGCTGTGGTTATATAAGTGTTATTTATTTATTAGTTAGTTGGTGGTCTTTCTCCCCACTTTCTAATATGTCCTGTTATCCATTCCCAGAAGTCTGCTTCTGCTGGAGGCTGTGTAATCGGGAGGACTGTTTTCCCTAGCTCTGTAAAATTCTGAATAGGTCAGAAATATAGGCTTAAGTAGCTGGCAAGACCTTCTGAACAGAGGATGGGACTATTAAATATATAGCTCTGTGCAGGCCAGATGGATGTTGGTGTTGCAAATGATGTTTGTATAGCATTTATTTTCAAAGAGATGTTTAAATTTTGCTCCACTTAACTGTATTTCACAGAGAAGTTGTATTCCTATTTGGTGGGTTCTTTTAAAGTGAAGATTCTGGCTTAGGTTTAGATATATTTATATCTGCTTTTTCAATTTTTTTTGAGGAGGACTAGGTGGATCTTAAGTATTTTTTAAGATAGATTCTAGAAATGTGGCCATCTCAGCTCTCTATTTGCATAATTTTGGGACCTAGAGTATTTTAGTGGTGGAGCAGAACATAGATGTACCACAGAATGTTAATTTTACTTTAGTGGGATTTGGGCATGGTGAGGGATCTTATTGAATTTGAGGGATGTGGTCTTTTAGTGAACATAAGGAAGACCTTGTCCATTTCAGAATAGGATTTATTATAAAATATGATATTAATTTGAGGATCTGAGCAAGTGTGCTTAATAGTGATTATGTAATGCAACTTTTTAAATGTGATTTCCAGAATGGAGTGTTTGCTGGGTGAGGGGAAAAATTTTAGTTCCTTCACAGCACCTGTGTAATGAATCCTGGGTCCTTGTTTGAGATATAACCACAGGACTTCTTTTTTTTCTAACAATTAAGACCTTTATCTGTGTGATGGTGATGGTGATCACCCACCTACTTGCTGTGGCAGTTCAGTTTGGAATGTGTAGGGCTTTTCCCGGAGGTTAAATGTTGCTTCTGGATGAAGATGAACTTTACGAAGTTGAATTGGTTTTTGCAGGACTGTAAAAAGGAGTGGATGTGCTGTGGAGGGCTGTTGGGTTTGGCAAATAGAGGATGGGAGGTGATAAAAAATTCTTTCCCTTTTGTGATACACTTTGCTGACGAGCTGACCATCAATTTGTATGAAGTAATTAATCAGTATCTCTTTTCTTTCTCGTGCAGGATGGTATGTGGTCTGGCAATTGTTCCTGTCTAAATTCAAATTTCTGAGAGAATTGATAGGTGATACGGGGTCCCAGCAGGGAGACAACGAGCCTTCAGAAACTGAACCTGAACAGGAAACTCCGCCCTCGCCTCAGAGAGGGAGACAGAAATCGGCTCGGCAGCGAAGGGCACCTACGGAAGACACGACTTAAAGTCCTCCATTGAACTTCTGCGTAAACTGTGAATGGGTAACACCTCTGCACTGGGTCCTTCAGTGGTGTGACCTCGCTGAGAAACTGACCTGAGGTACCATTGATCCCTGTGGACCTTTACTTCTGAGCTACCAATGGATGATGCTACTACAGTAGAGGCTCGGGGAGGGCTTCAGCAGCAAGTCACAGAGTACTGGAAGAAGGGAGGGGCAGAGAGAAATCTCCATCACAAAAATGCTGAGCTCCTGTATCTCTCTCAGCACGCAGATGAAGAACAGGTCCTGGACCATAGGCTTAGCCTTTGCATTAGTCTGAACATAGTAAATATTTCAGACTTAAAATAGTTTATAAATTATTTTTTCTTTACAGCACTGTAACTACATGTAATGAAATTGAGTTTTATTTCCTTAGCTGTATATGAATATATATATTTTTTCAACCTTGAGAGAAAGCACGTGAACTAAAAAATCAGTTGAAAGAATATCCTGCTTTAGAACATATTCTAAAGTGAGATTTTAGTTAAGTTCTTGTATATATAAAAAGTATAAATGAAATATGAAAAACCCTATTAGGTGCACTTGATTTGGAGGTTTTTATTATCTCCTCTTTTTTAAAAAAGAAGGAGATGCAAAGAAAGCAATTGGATAGCAAGACTTGGTTTTTTGGTTTTGGTATATAAGAAGGATTAAAGTTTAAGCAGTCCTGCTAGGCTTCTGAATGTTTTTCCTGAACCTTTTACTCCAAGTCCAACCTGTGCTGAAGACAGGAAGCTGTCTGGGTTATGCACTGCTCACTGTTTAGTATTCTGAAGTGTCATCTTTGGTATTTGGATAATGAGCCCTTCTCTTAGCTCTCCTTGTACGCCTTTACATGAGGTATTTGGTATCTAACCTAACTTTCTTTCCTAGAAGCAGTTAAGGCTCTCTTAGCAGTTTGTCAGACATTGCTGGGACACTCTGATAGTGTTCCAGCAGGAAATTCAATACCTCATATTTGCTGGAGGACTTACAGATTTTTACCAGTAATCAGCAGTTGCTCCCTGTTTTCTCTGAGGATGAGTTCTACAGCTGTTTTGACATTGCACTTCAGAATCAAGTGCTCCACTTCTATTTACCTAGCAACTCTGAAGATTGATGCATGAGCTTTTGGAAAGATGAGCATGTATGTAACCACCTCTGTGTGTAAGAGAGGGAACTACCAACAGGTCTCATCTTGAACAGCTTCAGTTTTCTGTCAAAGTTTGGATATGTGGTAGTGTTTGGATCATTGTTCCATATATAAGAAAGCAATCAGGACTTGAAAATCGGTTTTGTATTTTTAGCTGTTAAGAAGTTTAAACCTGTGGCTTTCAGATTGTGGTTTGGTTCAGCTAAATGGCTGAAAGCAGCAGCATTTAGGTTTTTCATCAAGTTGGCCTACATCTGGGAAAAGAGCACTCTGTTAGTGCCTTTATGTTCTAATTTGTCAGTTTTGGATAGTGATCAAAATCCAATGAGGGGCATTCACTTCTTAAAATCATTTAGATGTTTCAGTATTAAAATACATAAGACAGATCAGCCCTGACTTTCCTTTGGAGTCTAAAAGACTGTTTCATTTGCTAGCATGTATATATTAAGCATAAGGTTATGTTTTGAAGCATGATTAGGCAGTGCTATGCACATATCCTGTAAACATGTTGAAATACTGATTGTTTCCTCCTCTGTCTTTCGTGCTGGCAAGGGAATGTCTAATGATGGTTGATAGTTTTTTCTTTTCTTTTTTTTCCCTTTAATTAGTAAACTTCCCATTTATTCAAACTGAGCAGAAGCAATCAGATTCTATTCCCTGCTGCTTTCAGTTTTCCTCACATAACTTAATGTCACAATTTTCTTGTGTGCTTATGTCTTATCACATGGTGAGACTTCCAGTCTAGCAGTGCTAATCAAATACTGGGACATTTTTCTTAAGAAATTAGCATCTTTGTCTTAAGCTTTGCTATTACAGGCTTACAAATAAAGTAAGCTCTGTATTGACATAGGATATTGACACTCCATTGCGCTTCACTTTACCTAGACTTTAGTGTACAGACGACAGCAAAAGGCTGATGCCTATAGTATCCCTGGCTAAGAAACAGTAACTTAGTCCCTGCTTCTAGGAGCTGTGAAGAAATGTGAAGTTATGGCAATATACATGGCTAGTTCAGGGTAGTCTGAAGGTGCAACAATCAAGACTCTGGAGCAAGATAATGAAGGAGAAATCCGTGTGGGTTTGAATGTGGACACTGATCAAATATGCAATAAGATGGACTTGGAACCTCTGGGTAGCTCATGTGCTCTAGCCAAACAATTTCCTTCTCCCCTCCATGCTGTCTGTAGGTGTACATTTCACTCCCCAAGTTATTTTCAGTCTCTTTCTTTTCTTAAACAGCTGATGCTGTTTTTTTAATGTTGTGACATAGCTGCCAATAATGCTGTCTCCCTAGTGTGTAGCTTTAATGATCTTACTAGTAGCAGGCCAAAGGTATATAATATAAAGTGGTTTGGAACAATTTTGAAATGCTAATATCTTCTGTCAATGCTTAATTTTTCTTGAAGGAAACTGTAGTGAAATCTTTGTATGGGGCACTTCATGCAAACGTGTAAGAGCGAAGCTGCGTGTGTGGGACATGTGCTTGTGATAAGACCTGGGTTGTGATTGCTGGCAGTCCAATATACTCATGTCTTCAGGTGTTCTTACCAATGTCCTTCTGAAATGTTAGTGATGGGTAAGCACTTAATTTTGAACTCACCCATCCAAGTCTGAAACCTTATGAAGGCAACAAATAGGTTGGTCTTGTTTTGTTTAGTGGGATCTATTTTTAAAACGATTGCCTTATTGTTGCAGCCGTTATCTTGAATGTATTTTGGGTTCTTATTTTAAATACAGTCATATCATCTTTGTTGCAGGGGCTGTGTAACTTTGAATAAGCAGTAATTTCCTGTGTTGTATGTGACAGTGTTGCAATTTGTGATCACATTGCTGCTTAATATCAGGTTTTACACTGAACTAGACCTGTGTATGTCCTTCTGTTTCATTTAGAAATGACCAGCTTAAAGAATGTGTTCAGTGTGGTCATTTGCTTCTTCAGTGTTACGAAACTGTACCTAAAGCTTCTGTGGTTGTCTGTTTTCATCATTACTGTTCTTTTAACTGACTGCACAGATGAAAAATAAAATAACCAGTCTTGAAATGAATATTTGACCTGAGTGATTTTCTGATTACATTTTTAAGTGGGATTTTGTCTGTAGATTTAGACTGCTTGTTTGAGTGTGAAACACTACAAAAGAGGACTTGTCAAAAGTCACATTCTATCTGGTGTAACACCTGCAGTTGACTTCATTGTAGAGGGCAGATTTGTGTATATCTTTTAGAGTGGTTGTTAGTAAAGGTGGTTTTTTCTGCCTTATACCTTGAAAGTTGGTGTTTCATTTTAACAACTAAAAAACTCAAAATAAACAACAAACCCCCAAAAATGAAGCTACCTCTCTGCCTTTTTTTTTTTTTTTTTGATCTAAGGCTGGTTGTAGACTTTAGTTTTTCTAAAATAAGTGTCTTGGTGAAGTAGGAAGTTCTTATTTTGGAGATGAAGATGTAGGAGAAGGAAGTGAGAACATGCTTCATCCCTTACTGCTTCTGATAAGTAAAATGCATTGTATCCTGGGTTATTTTATTTAATAATCAGACATTAAAAGAAGATTTTGAAGAAAAATCTGAAATATCTTGAGAGAACAAGCTGTTCTGCTGTTCTACTCTTCTCACTTTTAAAAACAGGCTACTAATGGAGTGCTGCAAAATGTCTTGGTGTTACGTGACTTGAGCACTTGTGTCTTTTCACCTTAGAAAGTTGGATTTGTATGTGGTTTGTGTTGGGGGCTAATATAAGTGAGAACAATCAGTGATGGGCAACTGGTGTCAAGTGCACGTGAAACACGTGGGTGCTTTTCTGCTTTGGTGCTGATCCCAAAGAACTCCTTTGTGGTCTGTTCCAGTGGGATGAATGAAGGTGCCATTGTACAGGTTTGCCCCAAGTCCGACCAAAAGCTGTTTTAACTTGTACTATGGGTGCTCGTGTGCTATCAGGGGTCTCCTGTGGCCTTGGGTCTATGTAATTAAAATACACAATCTTTATAAAATACAAACAGTGTTACATCTTGCTTGGGTTTTACTTACATGAACATTTTTTATCTGTGATCAGATGGAAGTTGGCAGTGTGAATATGCTGGGTTTTATGTTAAATGTTAAGGACATGAATATTGCTGTGTTCTTCATGTTGACCAGAAGCTCTTATGTTTTGATCATCTGTGGGTGTTTATAATCACAGTGTTACTTCTGAAAGTTGGATGAAAGGGAGACACTTTGGCACTGCTTCACAGCAGCTGGGAGAAGGTTCTTATCTGGTCTAGGGCTAATATTCATGTCTAGCAGTGTTGGACTCCAGGAATTATTTTCACAAAGGGGGACACTGGGATCCAGTACATCTTGGGCTTTATTTTCTGTGTTTCTATTCACAGGGCTGTTCATTTTCCATTGCAGGAAATGAATAGCACAAATGTTCCTTTAACTTTGGTAGCTGAGAGACTCTAATATGTAGGGAAAGATGGGATAGGGCCATAATGTGGCCACTCTGGTCACTGTCCAAGTATTGAACACATAACCTACTAATTGTGGTGTACCTGCCTCTGCTGGCTTGTTTTGTGTCACTGCCACCGTGACTCATCCCCAAATGCTGGTAGTGTACTTGAACTGAGAAGGGTAAGAAGATGTGGGATCTGTGGCCTGAGAGGTACTTGCCTGTGAATCTTTCTCCCTAGGTCTGGGTGTGCTGAACAATTCAGGCAGCTGACTTCTGTCCACAATCTATTAAAACATCCGGCCTCCTATGCAGGTAAGTGAAGTTTCAGAATGAGAAGTTACATGTAACCTGTGTTATCCTCAGAACACTACAAAGGAGAAAACCTTGCTCTATGTCATGCCAATTTCCTCTCCTCTGCACTAGAGTATTTTAGCATCTTTTTTGGGGAGTCTAAAGCCTTCTGGCAGCAAATTTGTTTGTACACAAGTAACACAGGCTGTGGCTCAAAGCAAGTTTTGCTACAACCATGTGCTAAGTTATACCACTGGGGATGTACCAACACTGAGTTTTTATTAAAGTCAATCTTTAACTTCTTAGCACAGTGCCCTGCTCCTTCTTACTTAAGGACTTAATCAGGAGCCTTCTGTCTTTGTGAGAACTTCTTGTTTATTTTGGGTTAATTGCAGTTCCTGTGGCAAATTAATCTTTTGATGCCAGATGATCAGCTGTTGGTCTTTAACATGTTTAAAAATGTTAGGCAACTTCCTTGCCATGGTGGAATGCATCAAATCTGTCCCTGCCCACCACTTACTTCCAACATTGGTGGTCTCAGTTTTTAGAAATATAAAGAGTTGCTCCCCTCAGGTTCTGGAAAGGCCCTGCTTTGAGAAGATCCTCAGGAGAAGCAGAAGATGCTGTCTCGTGACCTGGGTGGTTGCAAGAGGGCAGAGCTTGGTGCAGGGTGCAGGTGTCTGCAAGGTGTAGGCAGAGGATGTGCTTACCTTGGACATGCCAGGTCTGCAGCATCTCTGCAGTGATGGTAATCCCCTAAAGCCCTCTCGTGGTGGTGGCTGGGTGGCACCACTTCTGCTGTGACTTCTGATCCTGGCACAACTTGATTTTTGGTTTTCCAAGAACAGAACCAGTCTGATCAACCTCTGGTGTCAGTGGGTTGGGGGCACATTGGCAAACACGAACCACCATGAGTACTACAGCCGCGTGGGGAAATGTTCATCTTTCCTTCAGGCCAGCAGAGAGTCCATGCCACGGCAGGGAGCTGTGAATTTCATTTTGTGGCTCTGATTTGCAGGTCTTTTACTGAATTTTTTTATTAGCCTCTCTACTTTCTGAAATCATAGAATCACAGAATGGTTTGGGCTGGAGGGAACCCTAAAGATCATCTAGTTCCAACCCTCCCTGCCACGAGACGGGATTGCTCAAAGCACCATCCAACCCAATATTTTCAAAGATGGGACATTGACAGCTTCTCTGGGCAAAATCACGAGGTTCATTAAACAATTGTGGCACTGAAATACTAGCAGTGACACTTTTTGCAGCCTTATTTTTACATTTCCAAATGATTCACATACTGAGGGTAGACTTGGTTTTGCTTTTCCTTGTCCCTGCTTCCAGGATGTCCTCACGTTTCTCCTGAGCCCTCAAGTGATGTCATGGATAGTGGAAAACGCTTATCCCTGAACTGGACACTGCAGATCCAGTCTGAAATACTAAATAAAGAAATAGATAGTAAAATCCTGGAGGCTTTTGTACCCAATTTGGGTGGGAAGAGCACTTGTGACCACTAGATGGCACGGGCCGCCAGGCTTTGGGGATGGGCCGCCTGGCAGGACCGATGCTGCTGAGCTCCTTTGCTAGTGCTGTTGCTTTTTTTTTTTAATTACTATTACTATTACTAATTACTATTGCTATTACTATTATTTTAACTCATAGTAATTCTGCCCTTATTTAGTGGGTTTGGGAAGTGCAAGGGCAGCTGCTCGTAGGTATTGAGCCTGGTTCTTGTTTGGCTGTATAGTGCATACCTGTGGGAATGCATGGAGCCTTGAGTCTAAGGGCATTGGTGCATTGCTTTGCTTTGTAAAGGAAAGTGACCTGAAAACTGTCTGCTTCAGGAAGAGAGGTCTCAAAAATGCCAAGAAAAGTCTGTTTTTCTTAACTCTCACTGTGCTTGAGGAGGAAAAAAAAGCCTACAAAACACACCACTTCTTAGGGTTACAAACATACTGCAGCTTAGGACAAGTATTGGTTTTGTGGGGTTTTTCCCCAATCTGATGGCAAGGGCAAGCTGCCTGCTGTCCAGATCTCTTCAAAACCAGTTCTTGATGTTGCATCCTCATGCTTCTCACAATTGAGATGTGATGTGACATTCCATCCCATCGAAGCTGGTCTAAATCCTGCTAGTTACTGCTCAGGTAAAACAAGGGCTTATGATCAGCTTACTTTAAAACCTTCTCCCAAAGTCTGATATTAGTATTAGTCCAATAGTAGCCTACCATTAATATAAAATATAATATTAATAGCACAATATGAATATTAAACTCAGGGACAAAGAGCCTGTGTAACATTTTCCTTGCATTAAAGACCAAAATTCTTAAGAAAAGCTAGGGGATAGAGATATGGTGGGAGCCTTGTTGAGTTATGCTGCTGCTGACTCTGTATTCAGGCTAAGGGAGAAGGAAGCACTTTGTTGCACAAAGAGAAGGATTTTGGAGAAAGTCAAAGGGCTTTGGAGAAACCTATTTTCCCCTTATTGAGTCCCTCATTTATTACTCAAGACTTACAGTGAGTCCCTGTTAGCAAATCTAGCATTTACACTTAGAGGGTTGCTGACATTAAAAGCAAACAATTTTTTTTGTTTGTTTTTGGGTTTTTTTGGGGTTTTGTTTTGTTTTGTTTTGTTTTTTTTAGTCTCTGTGGCTTGCCAGGGAAATTCAGGATTATTCCAGCTGTGCAGGTGTCTGAGTTTTCATCTGCTGTTTGGGTCTGAAGGGCTGCTGCTCTTGTGTTAGTGATCTCTAGTGGTTGTGAGACTCTCCAAGTCAAAACTGAGATGAAATGCTGGGATTAAAAATTGGGCTGTCTGTAACACCAAAGCAGGGCTGAGGGTGGCACTTGCTCTTACGCCACTCCTCTGCCTGGCAGCTGGCAGCTGCGTGGGGACCACAAATGCCACTGGAAAGTAGGTGCTTGCCAGTGCTCTGGACCACTGCAGCTGTGGCCACCCACCCATCCTGCGGGAGCATGGGCAGGAGGAAGAAGCCTCTGCCCTCTGGCCAGCAGGAGGAAGAGCTGAAGCCAACCTTTTGTATGTGTGGTGTTTAAGGCTAAAAAAGACTGAGCTTCTCTTTTTCTCTTGGCCAGACTCCAGCCTAAGGCTGACTAACCAGGATCTGTCTACAAAACCAGTAAATACTTCAGTCACACTGTATTTTCTCCATTCTCCAAGACCCCTGCTCTCAGTTCATGTTAGATGAGATGTGCTTGTCATCAACACTTTAACCAGGACTGGTGGGTGCTTCAGAAGTAGTTGTGATGGAGAGAGAGAGAGCCTGTCCTAGGGAAAGGAAGAAAGTGTGCTCTAGGATGAGGGGAGTGTGAAGGGACTGGTGGGTTCAGTGCAGTGGGTTCCTTCCCACTCAGGAAACAGCACAACAGACTAAGGACGCTGTTTCAAGGTACAGGTACGTGACAGGAGCAGTATCTTTTCTAGGATCACCAAGCCCTTCAGTGGTGGCTGCAGCACCAGGTTTCTTGGGATGTCCCACATGTGGATAAACACTTCACACAGTAGGTAATGAAAACCTACAGTCTGCTGCCACAGGATGTCACAAAGATAAGGTTGTGAACCTGCAGATACCAACTAATAGATACTTCCATGGGCAAATCCCAAGTTTATAGGGTAATGAGAGGTGTAGTCAGTGCTGTGTTTCCTAACATCCAATATCCAATGATTGTGAACACTTGGGAGAGTCGGCCTGCAAATGTGCCCTAAGCAGACCCACCTGCCCCTTCAGAAAGAGAATATGGGGCTGTGTGCTCCATGGTCTGACCCACCTGGTAAGTTCTTACTTAAATGTTGTCAGGCTGATAGCTAGAAACAAAACCAATGGAATACACGGACATTCCCTCAACTAAAAAAGTCTTCCAAGTTGAGAATGAAGAAAACCCTTCCTTGTTTCACAAGTAGCTGTCGTATTTACTGCTGCAAACAGTCAGTAAGAAGCCAGCACTCAGTGCAGCACATGGGAGGAGATGACAGCCTTTCCTGCCTGGGATGCCCTGCATACTGAGCAGGACCAGCAGAGATCAGAGCTGGGCTCTGCCTTTGGGCTTTGAGCTGCAGCCAGCAGACGTGAAACTGTCCCACCCTCCTGTAGCAGATTTCACCTGTGTAGGGGGGACTTTGAAGAGCTAATTGTGCAAAAAGTATTATTTGTTCTTTACCTAAAGTGCAAGGGCTAGAGAAAAATCAGGCTTGGAGGACTTGCTTCTCTGTACATGGAGAGAGCTTTAAAAACAGATATCAGCTGGTGATGGAGCCACAACTGTGGCTTTTGTGTGTGTAAGGCTTGTGTCTTCATTGCTGAGACGTGGAAAAGCAGCACTGCCGAGGAGCAGAGCCTGCTTAAATGGCCTCCTAGCTGCTTGTCACACATGTCCTCCTGGGAAGCCATGGATGCATTCATGTGGAAAAGACTGAATTGCACTTTTCTCCTTGATTGATTTATTCATAGGATGAGAAACTGAGCAATGATCACAGGGCACAGAGATTTTATGCTCTGTTGCCTTGCCTGGAAATAGAGGTTGGCATTTTCTGCTGAAGTTATTACTTGTGAATAACTTATATGGATCAGATGGGTTGCTCCAAAGATTTTGGTTTGCTGTAGAAGAGATGCCACAGGCTCCTGTTTCTGCCTATTATGGGAATTTTAGCATAAAAACTTGACTGTAGCAGAGCCCCTCTGATAAGTAGCTGACGAGCTGTAATGGCTCCATATGAAATATATGAATTATGGGATTTCCCCCATGCTAGAACAGCCTGAGGCAGAATCACTTGCTGGAAAACCAGTCAACTGCAGGGCTCTGGATCATATGGCAATACAGGTATCCTGTGCTGGCCTCCAAGTGGGTGCTTTTGTTTTATCCAATAATGTGTTGTTTGTTTGTGGGACAGAAGTAGCTTAGGAGTATCTTGATACTTCTCTATCTGGTTAACAGCTAATGAGAACAGTGCCTAAATACATGACTCTTTATTCCTGTGCTGCCAGCTGCCACTGCAGGTCGCTGCATAGGCAGTGCCTGGCTGATGCAGCATCAAAAATAAGATCTTTAGAAGGTTTTGGTTTTTTTCTCAAGAGGAAAATAAAAATGTGAAATCTCTGTCAGTTAGATCTACATACTCACCATGTAAAGTACTTACTATTTGCAGTTGTGTCATCCTCATTCCCATAAGAGGAGAAAAACAGACAAAAATGGGATGAGGCATATGTGCTGGTAGTGGAGAAGCATTCAGAGTAAATGAAAAAAGACTTCCACAAAACATTTCTAACTAGAAGAAGAGAGCAAATTCACTTTATCAGAAAATAATTTTGAAACCAACATTTCAAAACTAAGAGTTGTTCTGTTGTTTGACTCTCCTTTAGCCTCTCCTGGTGATTCAGCCCCTCCTGTGCCAAAGCCGTTTAACCTGGCATCTGGTGCATGAGTGTCTGAAACAGCAAGTTACGCTTTTCAGCAGGGCAGAGATATATGCCAATTACTTATGGAGGGGAGCTAACCTCACCTATCAACCACCCCTGTGACCTTAAGGAAATCTGCCTTATTTTCCTCTTCTCCTGTGTTTCTCTGCTCTGGTACAAGGAAGAACAACCTAACCCAGGAATCCTTCAGGCTGGGAGTTCCTAAGGAAGGAGCTCTGTAACCACCTGGATTTTGCACTGCTACAAGTACAGAGCTGGTAAGAAAGCTGCTGGGAGAGTGGAGGCACAGAGCTGTCAGTTACTTGCATGTCCAAATTTTCCCCTATGTGGCACAGAGCATGTTTTAGTTGATGAGCCTGTAGAGCCAGGGCTGATTGCAAAGCCTGAAAGCTGTCTGAGGGCAGGAGGAGGTGGCAGGATTGGGGGTACTCAGTTTGGATGGGGGTTGTGACATTTGCTGGCTCAGGCTCCAGGAGTGCCCTGACTTGCTGAACCCTCAGGAGCAGTGCTTTGATGGTACCAATACCAGCTTTGGGCTTGGTGGGCCGGGGGGAGTCCATGAGTTTCTATGGTGTTTTAGTGTTCAGATTATGACTTGAGCTGTGGCCCCACCAAGTTTCAGGAGGCAGGTCTCCAGGTAGTATTCATCATCCTCAACATTTAGGAATGTATGATGTGGTCATTTGCACCTGAGCTGCTTGTCTTGGCTGTCCTTGAAGATCTAAGAAGATGCAATCAATCATTGGAGCATGTCAAGGATTTGTCTCATCCTAAAGTAGATTAAATCATATAGGTTGGACCCTGATCAGCTTAAAGGAGACTCTGATGATATTTCTCACAAGCAAATGTCTTTAGATAGGCAGGATGAATTGCATCTGAGGTATCTCACACTGAGAGTAGATACAGGCTAATCCAAATTGAGGCATTTCTGAACATCACCACCCATGGAGAGAAAAGGAGGGAGTAAAGAACCAGCTTTCTTATTTGTGTATATTGGTGTCTTCAGCAGCTCTACTTCTTAGATGGAACTGCTGCTTCTGTGTAATGCCTGTATTTGAGGGACCTGTGGATTTCCACCTTCTCAGGAGCAAAGGCAGCTCCACCTGCTGCTGTTTCAGGGTGGAATGAGGTGTCCTGTGCAGCGCAGCCCTACTCTACAATGTCCATTTGGTCATCGTAGCAATTCCCATGAAAGTGATACAGGTTTCCAGCAGGGCTGTCATGCTTATTCCTTTAGTACATCTGTGAGTGGACAAGTGAAAGCTGTGTCTAGAGCAGCGAGGCCTGAAAAGTAACTGCAGGTCAAGCACTGCAGAATGCACATGCTCATTCATCAAAAATTAATTTCTCTTTGAAATGCCTCATGAAGAAAAGCCAGGTAAATTAACTTCTCTCCTTCTGGAATGCAAGCTAATTACAGGTACCTGTTCCAGCTCAAGTCACCTCCTGAGACAAAAGGCTTTTGGGTGGGCTGGTCCCAACATCCTTCATGAAAACAAAGCATAGGGTGAAAAAACAGCAAAAGTCTATTTTTTCTTTTTCATGTTCATGGTCACTCACCCTTGGGTCTTTTTCTCTTTGCACTTGACTGGGAATAAAGGAGAACTTGGATCACTGTGCAGCAAAATGCTCTGGGGTCCTCTAACTGCACAAAAAGTTGTAAGATTTACTTTGATTCCTTTCTGTAAGAAAATTTAAAGCCAGAGCAGGCTTTTTTCTTTGTCTTTTCTTATTCTCTGCTCTCCTCCAGATTCTTCTTCTTGTCCTTGACTGTAACCTTCATTTAACCACGGTTAAGTCTGCCTTCATATAAATAGCAGATTTATATGGGACATTGTTATTGTGCTTTCCTGGTTGGCAATGGTTTGGGCAGCCCTGGCTGCAGTGTTGAGCAAGATAAAGCTGGCTAAGTAGGAAGCTGTGAAGGGCCTCTTGAATTTGGTTTCCTGCAGCTTTACGTCAAGGAAAGGGCCCTAATCACTCTTTCTGTAATTAAGGGAAATTATGTGGAAGGAGAAAAAAAGTCCTCGTGATTGCAGAGGACAACTCCCCCCACCCAGCAGCAGGATTTTTACATCCCTCCCTTGGCTGACAGGAGCCGACACTCCGTGGGCACGAGCCTGCACGGAAGCAGGGAATTGTGATTTCTGCCTGGCCTTATGGAATGTGTAACCCTCTGGGAGCCTGCTGTGGGCAGGGGCGGCAGCTGCTGCTGTTCCTGCTGCAAAGGCAGCAGGGAGCAGATGAGCTGAACTTCATGGATCTCCTGGACACATGAGACTTCCTGCTCCATGCTCCTGGTTTTTACTACAATCAGCCTGGCATGTCGAATTGCTGTGTGTACAGAAGACATCCTATCCCTTGGTGTTCAGCAGAGAAAAAAGAACCTCTGTGAGGGCAGTGCTGTGGATGCTGAGCCCATTGCAGCTGCAGCAGCCCCTTACAGCAGCACCGGTTTCCCAGGCACTGGGCTTCGCTCTCAGCAGGAACTGGGAGGACTCCTGGAGATGGAGAGGCCAATAGCAACAAGGTGAATTCCTGTGAGGAGCATTGACTTGGTGGACTTTGCTTGTGGGGGCTAGGGCCAGAAGTTAAACCCAGAGAGGTGCAGAAAGAAGAAAGCAAACTGCAGCTCGACTGTGGGTTGAGCCAAGCCTGATGCTGTCTGCTGAAAAGACAGAACTGAAGCACAAACTGCTGTGAGGAGGTTACTATTGCAAATTAAACCCCAGGAGAGATGGGAAAGTGATCTTCTGCTCAGCACTGCCTCTTCCTCTGAGCATTCCAGCTTCTCCTGTTCAGCAGTCCACACATCTGAGAGCAAAGGCTGTTTCTGCAGGGACAAGGGTTTATCAGGAAGCACAAAGAGCTTTTGCCCATGGGATGGGCAGCTACTGATTTTCTGCTGCTTTGAGAGCTGAAGAGGAGGCCTCTACAGCAGCTGGCAGTGTGCATGCCCAGACTGTGCCCTGAAATTTTGACCCAAAATTATCCTTGTTGGTCCTTTGCTCTGGGAAGCCACCCCTAAGTGGTCCTAGCCACTGACCTGGAAGTTGGGGGGATGAAGATCACGCTGATGTGAACCCAGCAGCTTCCCAGGAGCTCAAATCAATGCCCTGGGGAGGTGTTTCTTCCAAGGTCAGGCAGCTGACTGGCTGTTTCATACTCTGCATAACTCCCTGGCACTGAAGGCTAAATATTTGGGTTTTGAATAGAGAATGATGTACTTGGGTTTCCGAAATGAATCCAACAGCCGGCAATATGTCCAGCATGGTCAGGCCTTGCTCATGATGTGAACTCCACTCCAAATTTAGCTCTAATTTAATCAAAGTAAAATTGTCTCTGGGCAGCACATCAGAGGGAAAATGAAGTAGTACAAGTTATTGAGAGTCTGTGCTACCCCTCATGCAACCTCCCAGGAATTGAATCATCATTCCTGCTCTCTGTGAAGTCAACTGGTTTATAACAGGGCTGGATTAGATATTTTTCCTGCTGCTGTTCACTTTTTGCAGGTACTCTCAAGCCTTGGCTTCAGTGCCCTCTTCAAGTCAGAAGAATTTCTGGGAGGGACTTTGCAGCACTAGATACCACTGTAGCTTTGCTGTGATGTTGAAAAGCCACACAGCTATATCCAGGCTCTTAGACAGAGAAAGCTGCTGTCATAGGTGGAATTTGGGTGCAAGTAGCAAAAATAAATTATTTTATAAAAGGCCTCAAATCTGCATTATCTGGACAGTCCATCACTGAGATGGGAAAACCTTCTAGCAGTAAAAGGGCTCAGCTGACTTAAGAAAGATACTCATACGCAGCTTTTGAAACTGCCAGTGTAACAGGCTAAGATGAAATGAACAGGCATATTTTAGAGCAGGGTGAAATGCTTTGTGTTGTCTTCTGGGACTGGCATGACCCTGGCTTTGCCCTGGAAATGTCTCTTTCTAAATGTTGACTAAAACTGTGGACATTGTGAGAGGAGAAATGGCAAGGGAAGGTTAAGAATTACCTTTGGAGAAAATCCCATGAGCTTCTAAAGCCTTTAGGTTGAGATTGAGGCATGTTAAGGTAGAGCAGGCAGCCTGGAAGTTGCATAAGGAAAAGCTGAATTTGGATCTGAAAAGCTACAGATGCTTGGCTTGTAGGCAGAGGGAAGGTGTCACTGGTGTGACAACACTCTGAAGAGCTGGTGACAAGTGTGCGAGGGACACTTCTGAAATGCAGCCCAGATGTTCATGTCAGAGAGTGCCAAAAGCTCCAGGGCCTATGGGGGATGTGAAGATGCTGGGGTGCACTCTGGCATCAGGTGATGGTGTGGGAAGTGAGTGTCCTTCACCCACACTGCCTGTGCTGGAGCAGCAGGCAGTGGCTCTGCTGAGGCTGCAGCAGCTTGCAAGAAATGGCAGAGGTAGCAGCAGGGGGTTGTGCAGTATGAATTATGGCCTGTGTCATATCATTATGAATTGGCAACTTCTCTAAAACATGCCCATGTGGCCACAGCTCTCTTCACAGAGAGCAGAAAGCACAACTTTCCCAGGAAAAATCCTGGGGAAGGCAGTGAGAAAGCTTAGAGAAAGAAGAAAAAAACAATTCTTATCTCTTTGTGCTGCTCCTGTTGTTTGGCACATGTGGAATGTGTTATGAAGCTTGTTTACCAAAGAGGGATTTCTTATTTGGACTCTGGTGATGGTTGTTTGGATTGATTGACCAATTAGGTCAAAGCTGTCGTGACTGACTGAAAGGGTCATGGGCTTTTCTTTAGTTTAGTATAGTATTAGTATAGTATGTGGTGTAATATGGTATAGTATAGCTTAATAAAGCTTTTGTTTAGCCTTCTGAAAGCGTGGAGTCAAGGCTCTTTACTCCCACGTCAGAGGCTCCTTGCAACAATAATGCCCATTTCAAGGATGGCTTTTGCCTGGTTTTTTTCTCCCTCGCTCATCATCCTGAAGAGGAAGGGTTTTCCTAATAAACATGAAGCAGTAATTACTTAATGGATGCAGTAAAGAGCAATGTGTGTTCTGCCACTAGTGTGAGGCAGACTTTTTTCCACACTGGCCATGAGACAGTCATTTCACACTGGCCATCATCTTGGTTGCGAAACAACAGCAGTTTCTTGACAACTGCATGGAGACATTGTGGCTTGAGGGAGGGGAACAAAGAGGCTCTGGTTTCTATTCTGAACTATTTTGTTTGTCCAGTCCCTTCTTTGTTGTTAGTTGACCTTTTTACATTTAGCAGGGGGGCAAAATGGAGCACTCTGTGGAAGAGTGCTCCACAGAGCAACCCTGTATCCCCATCTGTCCCCTTGCAACGACATGGTGAGCCAAACCAAGCACTTTGCTCTCAAGGTTTTCATTGCTCTTACACTTCCTGGCATTAGCAGCCAAGAACTGGTGCAAGAACAGTGCCAGCCCTGGGCTTTCTCTCTCCTCCTTACACCTCTGGGTGTTTGACAGGAGGTTGGGCAGTGAGTGCCTTGGCAGCAGTGAAAGTAACTTTAGGGAAAACTTTGTGATCCTTAAAGCCATGAGGTCGTTTCAGATGGAACTCACACCCACATAAATGCTCAACCTGGCATGTAGTAGAAGAGGGGTGCTCTTATCACTGGCCATGGTGCCTGTACTGAGCAAAGTTGCTTTTCCAGTTCCTGCAAGGATAATGGCTTCACCAGTAAGTGCTGGAGAGGGGGAGCAGGCCAGAATGGGTGGAAGGCACAGCTGTGTCCTGTGACCCCACCTTCCTGTGGGATCATGTTGAGAGGAACTGCCCCACTCAGGTGAAGGATCACTGTCGGTGCCAGGCTGAGGTGGTTTGGGATGCAGCTTATGCAGCAGGAATGCACACAAGGAATGGGGCAGGATTGTGGCTCAGTGTACTGCAGGCCCTCATAGATGTATTTTGGACTTGATAGCTTGTGTGGCTGAGTTGTATAAATGCTTCACCTGCTGCTTCTGGACAGGCAGAGAAACTGTCCCTTCCTCTTGAATCACCAAATTCTTATTTCACATTATAAGCACTGACCAGTGAAAAGATGGAAAATGAGTTCCACATTTTAGAATGGCTTTGATAGTATCTGCAAGCAGCAATATTTCCTTTTAATATACTTAGAAGACTCTGAAAACAAGAAAAAACCAAGATGAAGCTGCCTTTTTTTATATAAAAAAGCTAGTACTTTTAATCATTCAAAAATTATTCTCTACAAGATAATAAACTGTAATACAGGGTTGCAATAAAGGTTCTCCTTTGGAAAGCACAAACTATCAACATAACCACTACACTTAGAAACACATTTTCACTTTCTAAGAATATACAGTGAAAAAAATGGACAAGGAAATCCAAAAGAATCCCAAACAACAATAGTACAAAACAGGTTCACACAGATTGCTTTTTTTGGTTATAGGTTACAAAATCACAACTGCTCTTTCAGGACGCTACACCAGGCCAAGCCTTGGAGGCCATCCTGAGCCAGCTGGGTTGTGCTGGCTTCCACTGACCTTCCAGGAATGTTATGCACTCTGGAATTTTACGGTAGTGAACAGTGGTCTTCGCTATAAGACAATACATTAAGGCTGCAGCTGAAATGGTTCTGTCACCTCAGACAACAAATCCCATTTCAGTAAGGCACATGTTTGGCTACAAAATGGGAAAGGCAGGAGTCAGGCAGAAGTGAGAAGTGCCTGTTTCCCAGGTGCTACTGATCTCACAACCCTGCTGTTACCAGTGATCTGGCAATGTTCTGAACACATTAATGTGGGACCACCTTGAATTAATAAGGACAGTAGTGTTTCTGCTTTAAAAATGCCAGAATTACCTGGAAGTCTCCTGAGCTACTGCTCACTTTGAAGCACAGCTTTTAGGCTATGGACCACAGGCAAATGGTGTTCTGTGACTTATTTTTAGGGGGTTCACAGAAGGCAACGATGACAAATAAGCTTATATGGGTTTTGGAGCAACCAGCATACATGATATTTCTAAAGGAGCCTAACACTCTGCTAACAATTTTTAAGGGTCTACATTGAAAATTACTAGGTGAGACTGTGCGTATTTACTGATGGAACAGTCCCATTAAAACAGGACATCATTTTTGGCAACAGTGTAGTGCAGAAAAGACCACCACCTACACAAGAGAATTCTGGAAAAAAAGCCCAGTACTTGAATGGAAATCAGAATTGCAACAGATGCAATTAATTCTCAATAATATGTCCTAGAAAATTAAGTGCTACTTCTTCATTAAATTGTGTATATGCTATAGAGATGTTTAAATATCTGCTATTTCAAATTAAACTATTTTCTTTCCATACAAAATATAATTTGTATGTTAGTCCTTCTGAAAGGGATTGGTATTTCGAAACTTTGCTCATCCACAGCCTCAAAGATGAGCCCAGTGGATCCTGAGATACCCTCACGATAACTCTTGAGTCCATAAACAATAAGGCTTTCAAGCCTGACTGTTAAATTAAACTGCCAATGCAAGGACATACAAAGTAAACATGTATGAAATTGCATTGCTGGGAATCCATCCACAGTTTTGAAATCCCATGTTGCACAGTTATTAGAACCAACAAAATCTGAATGCCAAAAGATATTAAATATATACAATTCTGCCTTCCTCCTTTGAAGGTCCTGTTTCTTACATGGCCTAAAAATGCTTTTCTCCCAAACGCTGTACACCTTGCTTGATATGTTGCTTATTGCAGCTGTGCATGTATGTGGGTCAGAATGACCAAACGTTTTACACAACAAAGTAACATCGAGAGGAGTTAAACTTCACAGAATTAATCTATAGAAAGTAATTTCTAAGAAGGGAATGGAGTTCTATGAGAACCATTACACTTGCTTCATGGATTGCTACAAGTAGGTTTCACAACCAAGTCCATGCACCAGCATCAAGATAGAATGAAACAAAAAGAGTGCAGCATCCAGTTAACAAATATGCTGAGGAAACAGGCTGTATATACAAAAGATATGCACTGTTTACCTTACACGTAATTTTTAAGGTGCTTAATTGATGTTTTAGGGAAGGTAGCAACATATACATATACGGTGTGTATACAAATCTAAATGTGTATAAGAAACATAATACAGAACCAGACAATATTCCCAGATCCCTGATTTGATTAGACTCTCAAATGCATAAGAATGTATTTAAAATATTTAACAAAAATATCTAAAAAAAGATAACATTTACATAAAAATAGCTCCAGTTTGTCTGTTCTTCTGCTTTGCTGTTCAAGGATTGGATTCTGCTGGGTTTCATAAGGACGCCATTTGGGCCAGTGAGAGTTTGAACAACTGTGCATGATGAGAGAGCTCTGTTACTCGGTCCACCATCTTCTGCAGGGATGCTGTGTTGGGGTAACTCAAGGCAGCCGCCTTGGTGGCCAGAACAAGGCTCTTGAGCAGTTCACACAGCTGGTTACTGGAGTTCATCACTCTGTTACACATGTCCTGAGTCGTCATCTGCCTCGCCAGCGTGTCCCCAATGAACACGAGTTTGTGTGCACTCAGAATGATGAATTTGCTGTGTGCCACGAAGATCCGCGGGGGCTGGGAGGAGTTGACACAACTGAAGAAGGCATCAATGGCGTTGAGGAGGGAGTTGAAGTGAGTCTCGCACTGGTCGGAGTAGAACAGAAGCAGGCGGCTGTCGTGGGAGGTCTGCAGGGCCTGCGGGGGCTTCCATTTGGAGATGTCGTTCTCCACTGGCTTTGTAATCTCTTGCTCCAGACGCTGAAACTGATTGATCTGAAAACAAAGACAAAAGCCCCCATCAGCAAGTATTCTGGTACGATGCTGTTATGTATTACACTTTCACTTTGTGCCTCGGGAGATCCCTGGGTATCCTACCTTATGCTAAGTAAAAAGTAACAGTATGTTTTCTAGGATCAAATGCTTTGATTACTGTAAATCCGAACATGCAGAGTTCAGAATGGAGAAACATCTAAAATACTTCATTTGCATTAAAAAACCCCAACAACACAAACCCCTGAATTTACAAGCTGTTGCTCATTTGGAGTATTCTGAAATCACAAGTGAGAGAGATGGATCCAAGTGGCAATGACTCCTACACAATCTTTAAAAAGCTGTCATCTCTGTGGGATTTTGAGATGAAAATCCTTTAAATCTCACCTCCTCACTGCTTGTACAATTTTCTGCCATACAATATGGCAACAACACACTGAAGAATTAATATGAGGGAAAAGTGACAGCCCTCGATCTTGTGAACACACTGTTTTTAGCCCTAAAAGTGATGTTCAGCACAACATTTAAGCTGATGGTATTGATATTCACTGAGCAGATGTGAAGGTGGCACATGTATTAAGGCCCTGGATGGCAGGTCAGGAAAGCCAAGTTCTCAAGCTGGCTTTGTGACTGACCGGCTGTGAGACATCACAGAAACTTGTTTCTCTTCCGTGGTGAGCTTTTAGAGTTTTTAAACTCTTTGCTTTTTATTATCTATATCCTTTGCACACTGCTAAGGGCAGGGCCCCTCCTGCTCTATTTGACCTGTGCTCCCTATGTGTGAGGAATGCTGCATTTCAGGGCAATTATACACCTGGGAGAACATACCTGATGGTGCTCTAGCTCCATTTTGCTCTGCTTGATGATATTTTCCTTCTCCAGAAGCTCCTTCTGTTGCCTTTCAAACTCTTCTTTCCCCTGTTTTGAATAACATAAGAGACTGTGTTAAATCAAAACTGCTTCTGAGCTAAATGGCAGCTCACAGGTCAAGAAAGAGGCTGCTTTGTATTGGCTTTTTCACTGGTAGTGCTCCACCAAGAGTACAGAAAATGAAAGGATAGTGTGGCAGAGCAAAAGGCTGTCACCATTGAAAATCCAACAGTCCTCTTTGACAGGAAGTATTCATCCTGGTGAAATGATCAAAAATCTTGAATATGCACTAGCATGGCAATCAATTGCTGCTTTCCCACAAGAAGCTTCAGAAAAAACACAAACAATTTCTACATGCAGAACAAGGTGTTGGGTTTACCTACCTGCAGGTGAACATAATCATAGTCATCCATCCAGCTCTTTTCTGAGCCCTCGCTGGTGGTACTGTAAGGGTGCTGGCCTTTACTCAGGAGCGGGGGAAGAGAGCTGCAGTGGTTCTGCGCCTTTTCTGCATGACACTGCATCTGAGGACTGTCATACACACAGTCAGGAGCGTTCATTATGTTCTCTGCTGTGTTTTTGACATGGGAGCTGCCCAGTGCCTGTCTGAAGAGCAGTTCTGCATTGACACTGATGGTGGTGGTCAGCTGCTTGGCATCGTCCGGGACCGTCCGTGCCACCATAACGAACCGATCCAGGTCATCACATTTGTTCTGCACTCTGTTGACAGCTAGGACATTCAAAGACCAGCTGTAGCTGTTCAAGTCATGACTGGTTTGGGTAAGGATCTGGTGAGAGTCCTCCAGCCTTTGCACCTCCCTCCTCATTTTGTTGAGGAGGCTGAACTCAGCCAGGCAGGAAGCATTGGCTGCTGATCCTTTGGCAAACTGGAGGTACTCCAACAGCGACTGCTCTACCTTATCCACAGCAGCGTGAATTTCATTGATGTGTTTCTCCATATACCCATAGGACCGCCAGTCTGGTGTGATGAAGGCTGTGAGGTGATTGACAGCTGCCTCCACCATCTTCTGGAGGTGATAAAGCCTCTCTATAGCAGTGTCTGGATCAAGGATTAGTCTTTTGTCCTGTGCAGTTGATGCTGAATGAGAAGAGTCTTTTGATGTCGTTGACGATGTGGACATGTTACTCCTCGTGCTTCCTGTGCTGGAGAAAGACAACCTATTCATCCCATCAGTCACATCCTGTAAGCCTTTATTGTCTTGGAGGACTGGTGGTGGCACGTCATAGACCCCTTCTCTTCCTTCTGCAATGGGATTTTCACTGGGTCCTGTCTGTTGTCCTGGGAATGCAGTTCCCCTCGGGGTATCATAAACATCTTTTTCAGGCGCAATTTGCTGTCCAAGAAAATGGTTTTGATGGTTTGTAGGGATGTCATAAACACTCTGTGTCTGTGGAATTCCACCTGGCAATAATAAGCTTTCAGGAGAAAATCTATTAAGTTCTTTTCCAGTTGCTTTGGTGATGGAAGGAGGAATATCATATACTCCTTCTGGTCTTACACAGTGGCCTACTGAAGATGAAAAATCCTGGAAGTTTTCCCTCAGGGCTGTATCATCTTGGCATGCAGATGGAAGTGCAGCATAGACCTAAATCACAAAAAACAAAACATGAAACCTTTGACTAGAATAGTGAAGTATTTATCATCTTCCATTTGGGATGGAAGATCTACTATTGACTTTCAGAGTCAGATACTTATGATAAGTTTGATTGAGAGTCAGTTTTAATATCTCACTTTTATCATTCATCTCGATGCAAATTCCCATAAGCAGCAAAATCCAAAAAGGCAGCATGCTGCCACAAAGATAATGTAGGTCTAATCAATTTACAGTTCATAACCTTAATTTTGACGCAGTGCTTCACTTCACCAGTTTTAACAATTTAAAAACCTAAGGAAGTTTTTGAAGTACTGAATCTCCTTCTCCTTCAGGATCCTACATGAATCCTTGTCATAACATGTCTTTGGCCAGACATGAAAATACAGGATCTTGTGGAAACAGAGTAATGCTTACCCCTTTGGCAGGTGGTATGTCATACACTCCTAAGGCTTTTGCTTCTCCCATGGGAACTGGAAGTGCAGGCCCCTTAACCGATGTGGGGGGAATGTCATATATCTGAAGAAAGAATAAATTGATTACAGAAACAAGTCACCTCAGAGAAAGCTCTGCTATTAGATGGATTCTCGTATTTTCTGTGTTTCCTCTCAGGAAGTTTGAACGTGACCAGAGCTCTTCAGGTTTTTTTCATATGGGAGAACATCTTGGATTTGCCTAGAATTTTGGACAGTTAGGAGGAAATGCACTTTTCTAGGTCTCCTCTGGGCAATGGTGTGGACAGCAGGCTGGAGAGATGAAGTCAAGGCTGACTTCCCTCCTGAGAGGTAAATCAAGATCAGTCTATCACAGATATCTCTTGGGGTGAACATGTGACCAGAACTGATCACACCCTTACATTCAGAGGGGTTGAGTTCCAGGTCCTGCCAGCATCCACTCTACAATGGAGAGTGGTCCTGGGGACTCACTGCTAAGGGTGCTCCCCATTACAAAGATATAGTTCAAGCTCAGTGACATGGTGCAGTCAATAGGTGGTGAAAACAACTCCCTGCATAGCAGCTGTTCATCTAGGCGATAATTTTACCCTTACTGAGTGAATTACTGTCAGCTATGCATCAACAAAGTACAGGGAAAAAAAAATGTTCCCAGGCAGCAAGTTTATTCTGTTTAGATATACTCTTTCATCAAAACAGAGAGAACAAATGGGACTTTTGCGTTTGGTGTGCTGCCAAATCTTAGTCAACATCAAATAAAACTTTGAAATATGTCTGTGATCTGTGAATAAGCCACAGCATCTAATTAAAACATATTTTCTCTCTGAAATGAGAGAACTTGCCTTGCTTATAAAAGTCTGGTAGAAATTCATCACCTTTTGTGCTCTGTCAGCCCCATTGGCATTTTTATTGGTACTTACCCCTTGTAGAGGGCGAATGGGGGGGATATCGTAGGCATCCTTCTGGTGCTTAGAAGGGAATTCATAAACATAACCTTGTCCTGACCTGACTGGTGTTATTACCTGTGGGTAAAGGAAAAAGAAGAAATGTTAAGTCTCTGAGGATGTTCTCTCTGTAACAATCCAATCCTGTTAACATTCATGCATCATTGGCGATGTTAGTAACACCAGTCTGCATACCCTTCTGAGAGCCGAACACTTTAAATGAGTGTTAGTAGCTGCAAATGCAGCATTTTTTCTTTCCAGACCAGCCCTGACATGACTGTTTGCTAGTGCTCTACACTGTCTTCTATTTGCCAAGCACAGATTCTGTGCAGGTCTGAGAGCTCTGTCCTTTCTCCCCACTGACCTCCCATTAGCACAGACCACACGAGGTGATGGCTGCACCACCCACTCACTGAGATCAGGGCTGATCCTACTAGCTGTGAGTGTCCCCACTCCTTGTCAGAGGCTTAAAATACTGTGTTTAGTCTCTGGGAGTAGAGGTATTTCCCAGCTACTCCAGCAGGACTCCATGTGTTACTGTGCTCCATAGCACAACATCCTGGAGAACTGAGTGTGAGTTGAGGCTTTGGAAGTTCTTTACATAAAAATGCTTCACCTGCTGCTCGCTGCCTAGATGGACAATGCAGGACTCAGGATGTGTCAGGCTCCAAAAAGACAGATATTTGTTGCTCAGTGTGAAATTTTTATACCCACTTGTTCAGTTTTATTCTACACCAGAAGCTGAATGACTGAACTGCTTCAGGATAAAACGAGGCTCAGGGGAGACCTTATCACTCTCTACAGCTCCTGAAAGATGGCTGTAGCCAGCTGGGGGCTGATCTCTTCTCCCAGGCAATGACTGACAGAACAAGAGGACACAATCTTAAGCTGTGCCAGGGGAAGTTTAGATTAGATGTTAGAAAAAAATTCTTCACTGGAAGAGTGATTGGGCACTGGTCTGCCCAAGGAAGTGCTGGAGTCACTGTCCCTGGACATTTTTAAAAAAAGACTGGATGCGGCACTCAGTGCTATGGTTTAGTTGATGAGGAGGTGTTAGGTCACAGGTTGGACTTAATGATTTCAAAGGTCTTTTCCAACCTCATTCATTCTGTGATTCTGTGATAAAAGACACCACCACCACTCTTCTTGCTTAGAGAATTGATCTCCATGAACAAAGTCACAGGCCTCTAATACAAACAAGGGAGTTGATCCAAGCAGCACAGGTAATAAGGCACAGAATCGCAGAAGGCTGGAAAAGACCTTTAGGATCAGCGGGTCCAACCATAAACCTAGCACTGCCAAGTCCACCACTAAGCCATGTCCCTAAGCACACACAAGTAAAACTACTTATTCTTCTCACAGGTAAACATGGTATTTTGGTTTTGTAACAAGAATCACTGGTCACAAAACAGATTATAGCCTTGCACCATGGAGCCTGGAACATGCATGGAAGAGAAGCTGGTCATGCCCAGTACTTGCCGAGAAATTCTCCCTCTCTCTGCACAAAGGAGTTTTATGCAGCTGCAGTTACTGTGGTAGCCCATCTTTAGAGGCCTTTCCCACTTTTCAAAAAATCCTGACATACCAGATGCCATATGAAAGATGTACAGTACTACAAGGATGCTGGTTTTATTTACTGTACTGATACAATCCTAAAAAGTTACACTAAAGCTAGATGGACCACACAAAGGAAACCAGTTTCACTCAGCACTGCAGCACTTTTTATATCATCTAGGCACTTTTGCTCTTTCCCAGACCTGAAGCAGTGGTCAAGCATTGTCACTCCTTTATTTGATTGAAACAAAAATGTGCTCGGGGTGTGTCTAACTGCTGTCAAAGAAAGTGAGAGGTTAAAGTGCAAAATGCTTGATTCTGGGTATTCATGAGTAAAGTCTGCCTGCAAGTGCATCTGTGGACAGAAGACCTGAGGTGTCTGCAGGGCTGTGGCTAGCAGTGCACTCTACTTATGGTGGCATTTATTTTCCAAATAAAAATGCATGAGATGCTTTTATGTCTGCTCCTATTTAGGCTTTCCAACAAATCATATGAAAAGCAGAAAATATGATTTTAAGATACCCAGCAACAACCAAGGTTTGCTGATAACATGAAAGACAGCTTTTTTCTCCCAGTGACTTGGGTATATTTTCCTGTGTGGAGGATTATTACCCAGTAACAACACGTTATGAACAATTTCACAGCAGAATCTCCTGTGGATGATAATCTCATCTGTACCAAGTACAAGAATATTTCCTGTTGTACCTCCACCCCTCTTTCCTTCCAATGCTTTTCCTTAAGCTGGACTGCTTACTCCTGGTCAATTCAGAACAGAAGAAGCTCATGACCAAAGCTTATCTTGAGTAAACATTTTGTAACAGTAATTAAAAGAATGCCCACACTACTTGACAAAGGGAAAATGTGGGGCATTTGTTCTTACTCTCATGACCTCACATGGGGTCATGAGGACATGGGGTTGCGCTGCTTCTTCTGTCTGAGGAAGAGAGGTGTAGCTGGGCAGATGAAGTATGGAAGACAACAAACCCAGTCAGAAGTAACTTTTAATTCTGGATATTTACCCATAAATATATTAAATTAACTTGCTGCTTGTGAATGGGATGCTCAGCCCAATGCATTACTGAACAATTTTTTATGGTTTTATTTTTGATGGTAGCCTTATTTTGAAGATGAATTCAGAAGGAAGGAGGTGACTGCAAAGGAAATTTTCCACATTAGCCACTTCTACAACAGGGATAGCAGCCCCATCTGACACTCACAAATTTATTTTCTAACAAATGCCATTGCACTTCATACCTCATAAGGATTATTTTCCCTTTTACCTCTTCTCTTTCAAGAATGCCTGTGGTCACTCAAGTATAAAAAAATAATCCTGCATTTCAAACAAGCAATTTTCCCTGTTTACGTGTTAAAGGAAACAGATGGTGTTCCCACAAACTATCTAGCCCAACAACACTCTCAAAACATTGTTAACCACTTAATCCGTGCAGAGCAGCTAACAGGGACCAGCTTTGGCTCTGGTGAAACATGTAATGAGCCTTCAAACTTTCAGTACTGCAAAACAAAGACAACTGAGCAGAAAGTTTGTTCTGTTCTTTCTGAAGACCACGCTCTTCTAAAAGCAATTACTTGGGCCTGTTCCATGCCAATGGCATGTCCCTAACCAAGAAAAAAGAGCTGAATGTGCATGTACTTTACAAAACATCCAGTCCTGTGGTTCATTAAATCCCGCTTTCCTAAATATAGGGGGGGAAAAAACCAACATTCTATTTCTTCCAGGATTAAACGGCATGGTAGGCTGCAACAGAGAACATTCCTAACTACAGCAACAAGAAGACCATTCTCATTCTCGTGCTTACAGCAGACACACAACACTGTAGTTTACATTGTTTCACAAGGACAAAGAGCAAATAAACCTACTGAAGCAAACAAAATTACTCTGAGTTTATAGCAGCACTATGAGGGTAGAATTTGGCCTGTTCTCATGAACTGCAGTTCCTGATACGCAGAATGATGGGAAACAAGGGAGTTTTACAGGTGACAGAACTGATCAGAGGTACACTGCATCTCTGCAACACCTTGACTCACCCAAATCACAGGCAGAGGGGAACTAAAAGGGCAGCCTGGTATTTCCTAGTATGGTCTCTCAACCCCAAGAGCCCACTGATGCCTGCTGACTGCTTTTAAAATAGATTTTAAATAGTGCTTTTTAAAGGTGGGAAAGAAGTGGCATATATTTTAAATTGAGACAAATAACTGTATTAAAACATATTTCGCCCCATGATGCTGTCCTCTCCTCTATTTCACCCCACGGGCAAGGCTCAGCAGCTGATGAGCTGCTGCAATCCACTGCTTACCCTGGGAAGAGTTCTGCCCAGGTGGTGGTGCATAAAAGGGGGCTGCATAAAGCCTGGGTGTGGGAAAAATGAATCAAAGTGTAAGGAAATGAAAAAAAAAAGTCATGTCTGTTTACTGTTGTAAATTATTTCTTTAGATTTAACATGAAGATCGAATTGTTGAAATTCTGTTGCTGATCCCCTTAAGTGGATATGTAACAGCCACCTGGGCTCTCTTAGGCTTGGAACAAGCATAAAACAAACAAAGAGAATACAGGGAAATATCAGAGAGAATTAAGGGGAAAAGAACTCCCTATTCGCTTGAAGTCCTAGCCTTTTGCAAGGCAGTGACAGAAGCCATTGAATTATGTCAGATCAGGTAGTGAACCACTTCTTAGCCCTTCTTTCTGTTCTGCTGCATGTACTTAGGAAGCCATGTGTGTCTCTTTAAATGTTTTGCAATTTTTTTCCCCTTGGGGAAGTTTCAGTGGTTAAGTTGAACTGCAGGAAGGCTGGGTTGAAAAGCACACAGGTAATTTAGGTATTTGAAACAACCTGGCTAGCTGGCTAAAACTGTCATTTTTACAGAAAGCACACAGAGTTTCCACTCATGTATTCTGCAACCTGCATCAGGATTTCCAGCGACTGATAATAAATTTCCTGACAGTAATACCTACCATATCACTTTCTGTTGCCTGCTCTGAAAAAAACAGGCAATCATGTTTTTACTTACTTATTTTCTCTATACAATGACAGTGTATTTCCCTGCTGCCAACGAGTAAAGGTTGGAGTTTCACATGTGCTAAGGATACTCTTATCACTATTTGGGTTTGTAATTTGCTACAGGTCTTAAGATCATGAACTCGTAGCACTTTATTTTAATCCAAATAATGTAAGAACATTGGGCCACTATAAAATGTTCTGGTGTAGTATTTTCTGCCAAGACTGAGCTGTTGGAGAGCTTTGATCAAGTCTCACAAGTTGGAAGAGGATGGAGGAAAGGAAGTCTGTGGAGGCATTTTTTTCTGATGCATTGGACTTGTAGCCCAGCTATGAGTTGTTTCTAGTGCTAAGACCCAAATGTGTCTGCAAGGCAATAGGAAATTGACAGAAATGGCTGTATCGATTTTCTGGGCTGAGCGAGTTATCAGCTGTAGCACGCGGCAAGAAGGACCGCGGCACCAAGGCGTGTTGTGACACCTCTGCCTGTTTCTGAGGGGGCGTTCACCACTGAGATTTCTTAGAATACTCAGATGTGTGAAGATAAGGACACATGACAAACACTACCCGGGTACAGAGCTCGTTTATTTCTTGATGCTGCTTTTATCTTTAAAAAACCTGCTTATTTTCTCCTACACGATCTCCATGTGCTGTCCAAGAACTACACCTATGAAGATTCTGCTGTTAATGCTCTCAAAACCCAAAGCAGGTCCAGATGTCACTTACTCATGGTGTGTAAAAAATGCTTAACTCTTCAGGCTCAGGCATTTAAACAGAAACTTTTAAATGTGCCTATGAAGTGCCTCACCAGTGGATGCCCACTCTTAAAAAATGCCCCTGTGGTACTGTCATAACAGCATGTAAGGAAAATGGGCGTTACAATTTTGAGGCTGTATTATTTCAACAAGAATTACACGAGTTTTGGCTTGTGAGTCTTGAAGATATAGAGGACAAGTTGTAAAACAAATTTAAGATAAAAAATGTGACATCACAAGCTGGCCTGGATTTAAACCCTCACTGCTGGTGAAAAGGGTATAACCAACTGCTTTGCAACTAGCCTAATTCTGAATTTTTAACTTCTGGTAGGACTTCTTCCATTAATCAGTACACAAAAGCAGCGTCATTACAGTATTTTTAAGTTTTGTTTTTTTCCTAAATCTGAAGCACAGGTTTATAGTCTTTCCAAACAATTAAAAAAAATAAATCTGTGGAGTTACACAAATGTTCTAAGCTCTGATTAGTATAAAATGACAGGGCTCTACGAAGTGTGGTGGAATAGTGCTGAACTTGCACTAGCTGTAGCTTTAGATGATAGTGTTGAATTTTTTCTCACTGATGTTCATGATTGCAAACTAAATGCAGATAAAAAGGTCTGTATCTCCAGATCTTACTAAATGAGCTGTACAAAACACACAAAAAAAATCTCAACAGCTTTGTCACTGTCAAGATTTGACTGGGTATTTTTTTTTTTATTTTTATGATGTTTTCGTGACATGATCCTGCTCTCTCTCACATCAGCTCTAGGGCTTGCTGCCAGTTGTGTTATGAGCAACATTTCTGCTTGCTTCAGTGGAACAGGCTGGCCTTGAACTGCAAGGCTGACTGGGAAGGGGTATTTCCAAGATTCTGGTAAGAGTCATTCTTGCTCACAAAATGTAATTAAAGACAGTCAAACCAACACTTCTGAGAATGCCCCATTTTTGAGAGGAGAGGAAGAGAACAAGAGAGATGAGCAAATGATACCATTACTATTAAATTACCAGCATTTAAAGAGGAGTATGAAGACGATAGTTGTCCAACATTCTTGAGAAGAGATTTACCAGTGTCATGTCATCTCCATGAAAATTACTCGTATTCAGGCAGACAGAGACATCATCATTTTTGCATGCATTGGCCAATAGAGCTAAAAAGCTGATGTGTTACAGGACTGGTAATAGAAGAGGCATGAACTCTGAAATAATGTCTATGGATGGGTCTTACAGAAAAAGAATCCACCCCAGTTATTGTGTGATAAGTTTTAGTGGAGAAATATGAGTGTCTGCTAAAGTATTCTCTGGAAAACTGTGATTAAGTCTGAGCTGCAGTTTTGATAAATGAAAAGTATGTGGCAAAACTCAGCACCTCAGCATTTGTGTCTCTTGTCCACGATAAAAAAGAGTATCTTGCTTTGGCCACCCCAGCCTGTCTAGTCTCCCCACTTTAAAAAGGTCATCACATGAAGAACCAACTGCAAACCAGTGCCTGCTTTCTGTGCTGCTAATACTATGACTGTCTCTTTTCAAAGACAGAAGCCCAAGTTTAGGGCAAGTTTGGCAGAGGAGAGGAAAGAAAGAAAAAGGATGAGGTGTTAAGATAGGGCAGATTGTGTCTTGCTGTGAATGACATGAAATCCTAAAGGCTCACAATCAAAAGCCAGTTTGGTTCAGTTCATACAAATAATTTTAATTCTTTTCAGGTGCTTCATCTTTTTTCTGTTATTTCTTCCCTCCTACATTGAATTTCTAGATTAGGGAGAAAGCTTCATTTGGGAATTGTTGTAACAGGGTATTTCCATGACTTCTTGCTTCCCTTCCTTTAAGACATTTCTCAGAACAGATCCTTCCCTGTCATCAATTTCAGTTTTTGTGAATCGGCATTTCCCAGCGGGCAAAAAAATGGTTGAGACGAAGCATTGCCAGAGAGTTTCAATTCCACAAGAGTGTTCTCAGAGGTACACTTGGGCAGAAACAATGGAAGTGCCCCTAAATCATTTAAATTGGGAACTACACTGCTCTGAGAGAGAGAGGCAAATAAAACCTTCCATGAGAAAGAAGCTTGATTTGATTTTATTTCATTTGTAGAGGCTCTCTGGCTCACAAGCTGTATTGGCTCCATTTCTGCATGGGTATCTCAGGGCAGCTGTACAGACAAGTGCTTCTAGTAAGTGGTGTTTAGATTAGCACAGCTTGCTTTGACAAGTTTATGGAAGGCAAAGACACCTTTTAAACAGATATAAACTCCATCCTTAATTGTTTTTTTGCCAGACCTCAGTCACGACTGTCTGTGTATATTTAAAACTTGTGATGGTAAGACCCAATGGGAATATATTACCATCTTTGAAGGATTAGGGATAGACTGGCTTATGGAAGGTTCCTGTCTCCTAGGAACTCGGCTACCTTGATTTCACTTTGCACCCATTTTAACAGTCTGTTTGGGGAGAAAGATTAATTTAGATTCATGTTAGGGAAAAAAAAAAAGATGCAATACTGCCACTGCTATATAAAAAAGAAAAACTGAAATGTTTCACGCAAACATATGGAACGATGATATTCGGATGCTAATTAGTCATCCTCCAAATCAAAACATCTAAAAAATCATGGAATGCCCGCCAAGACTTTAGATTTCACTAGAACTGTATTTTCTGATGGCCAGCAACCTGTCTTCATCTACCCATTTCCTATCTCCAGAAACCACACTTCCTCCTTATGATGAGATTCACTTTCTGAATAATCAGTTTTCCACTCATGTGGATTTTTTTCCTAAAATGCTCTGCTGCTGCGCTTAGTTTTTAGTACTTAGAGGGCAATTTGAATTACCTGAATTTGGTGTTTTGTTTCAGACATAACCTAAAGGTTCAGTTAGGTTTTGAACCACCAAGAAAGAGCCCATAAGCTTGCATTTTTCTTTTATTATTACTATTACTACTGTTTTACTATTTTTAGCAAAGGTTTGATCCTGCTCTTGGGGAGACAGGTTTGTGTCCCTGGAGACCTCAGTTATTGGATGAGACTGCAGGACTGGCCTTTTTTTCTGATACTCCAGGGGAAAAATGCATGCCTCTGGTCTACAAATAGAACTGATGAAAAAGAGCCCTGTGCTCAGGGAGGAACAGGGAGTAATGTTGAGCTCATATATTTGCTCAGCCTAATAAAATGCAGTCTTTTTCTTGAAATACTTCTCTACAAATCACATCAGTGACTAACTACTGCGCACTCTGACTCGTGGATGAGGGATTAACTGCACTGACTTTTTATCAGTAAAATGGTTGTTCTCCTATTAACGTCACATGGAAAGTTACAAGGGAAACTCCCGAGCCTAAGAAAACAGCTGTGCGCTGTTTTAACCACTGAGCTTGCATTTAACTTGAGGTATTTTCATCCTTTAGAGCACACTTTGTGAAAGCGAGCTCTGAGCGTTGAGGTATGTGTTACCACTGCTGCTGCACTCAGCAAACTTCCTGTGTGTTCAGCACTTTAACACAGAAGCAGTATTCTGTTATGAGGGATACAATTCCCCAAAGCAGAGTTTGTAATGTGAAAGCAGAAGAGCAGAATGACTATATGATCACTGCTAGGGCCATTTATGGAAACCCCATCACAGGAAACTGTGGTATTTCAGGCCTGAGGGTAAATGGGGACATTATCTTGGAATGTAAATACATTTTACCAACAAACTGCAAAACACTAGATATGATCTCATTCTTTCTGATAACAAAATGATCTGTCACACAACTCTTTACTGTGCTTAATGTCTTTCTCTTCTTATTTCATAAATGTGAAAATAGGCAATGAAAAGAAGACAATAATGTAAAGGCAGGCTTATTTCTGGAACTAATATTATAAGGAGCCATTTGTTTCTTCCCAGCTAGGACAGTACTTGTGTAATTGGAAGGAAAAATGTCATAATGTGGCTAACTGGCTCCTGCCCCTGAAGTCTGTGCCAAAATTGTCAGGGTGGTGCTGCTTGTGGGGTGGTGTTTCTACTGTCTCGTGCATTGAACCAGCATGACTCTTAACATAAATAAAACCCAGGGAACAAGGTCCATTCCCATAGCCATGGTTTACCCAAACCTCCTGCTGAAGGCAGTGACCTCTTGATAAAGTAGGATGGTGGGGTGTGAAACCCTTGATTTGTCAAGGACATGTTTATACTGGGAAATAGGCTGGGGATGAAGATGAGTTCCTTCCCTATTCCGCTCTATCCACTTTTAAAAGGTGGGTAAATCTGAGCGTTTCCTGAACCGCAGCGTTCCAGTCCAAACAGACCAACAAACAAAAAAAGTGAATTGTTCCAAGCTGGCATTAATCTCTATTTGCCTGAGTTGGTCTGCGCCTTTTGGGAGCTGTAGCTCAGGGCTGGTAACTCCCACAGTCCGGTCTCTTCCCTGGACAAACATCAGCCTCATTCTGTTTTGTGCTGAGTTTCCTTGACCAACAGCTCTCCTGATAGCTATTGGTTCCTCCAGAAAGCTGTTTTCCAACAAGGAAATAATTCCTCTAATTTTTTTGGCCAATGCTATTTTCAGGATGGCAGGGACAGCACAACTAGATCAGCTAGGGGAAACACTGAACCAGAAAATGAGTACTTACATTGTGGCAGTGACCTTTTTTTCATGTGTAGCTTTCCCTACTTCACAGCTTAGGGGTGAACTAATGATTAATCACTAATGATTAATCAGATGCAAAAGAAGCTTTGTGCTCTGTTGGCACCTTTCCGAAAGGATGTTGTCAAAGCAATCTGTACAGAAAGAGTTCCCTCAAAATTAACCCACATATTTTGCAGATGAGATGCAAAAGCACCACTCAAGACCATGCAGAATTCTGCGACAAGGATAAAATCCAGGTTTCCTGAATGTCAGATTTGTCTGAAGGTTCTTTCTCTTTGCTGGCTGCAGCAAAAGAGAGTAAATTCCAAAGGAGAGCACAGAAAGAGGGAATAAATTCTAAGACACAGCTTCCACCTCTTTACACTCCTCAGATGCTCTCCACGCTTTGGGGGTTTGTGACTGAACTTTCAGCAGAGCTGCAAAAGCCTGGGGCTAACCAAGACTAATTTTAAGGCTCCTTATCTCTGTCATTGGTAGAGTGAGTTCTAGAAGGTGCTATTTTCATTTGACAGAGGGAGCCAACCAGTCAGCAACCAGTTTGGCCAGGATCAATTAATCACTGTAATTACCTGCCTCAGGACTCCTTTTTGACTCGCTCTGCCTTGCTGGGTTAGGAGATGGGTTACCTCAGCACAGCTTAATAACATGCCTGCTGTTGATTTACTGCTGCTCCAGGCTAGACAATTCCTGCCTGACAGCAGCTCCTAAGCCCTGCCTGCAAAACCTGTATGGCAGCCAAGCCACACGTTTGCACAAGGGAAGCAAGCAGACACGTGCAGAAAGGGATGGCACAGAAACTGCTGCTGGTCCCGCTTAGAATGACGTCCAGAGGACACAGGTTTCTTCTCTAGCTCCTGCTGTGGGAAGGCAGAAGACTTGCATACAGCAAGAACTTGCAGTAAAACCTCTCAATGTCGTTACAGCTACCAAAATACACAGCTTGCTGATCAGCTGGTTCTGCTGATGGAAGGAGGCAGAGTGGCTCATTTAAGCCTTTGAAGCAGGTGTCACAAGTCTGAGAAAAGATATCATTCATTTTGGAAGACAAAGCAAAGAGACCCCAATTCAAACCTCCAAGATGCCCAGCTTTTCTTAATATTAAGGATTGTTTTTACTGATCCCTAGAGGAGGAGGATTTGGAGGGCAGACTGTTTCCTCATACAAAGGAGACAAGTGCTAAAGTGCTTCCCTTTAATTAGGCTTTTCTTTCACAAAGGCATTAGCAGAGTTGCAGCTGTAGCTGTAAAAAAGCAGCTTAGCAAGATTGGGATGATATAGAATGGAGTAGTTTTACCTCAGACACTTCCTTCACTGCTAAGTTGTCTCTTGCCTGTCACAGATTCAATCCCAATGTGTTCCTTTTAGTCTAGAACTGAGCAGTTGCAAGGAGCAAAAGACATATCTACCTCTGGTCAAAGCAGGATGCTGCCATGAGGTTTGCCAGCCTCAATACAACACAGTTGATACTGAGACTAAGGACTCTTGGGCTAAATAAATCTAAGTCAGGACTAAAGCAAGTAGCAAATATTGGCTAGGGCTAAGCTGGTTGGCATTTACTTTGAGGATGAAATACTTTATAAACATGTATGTTTAGTTATTTTACAGTGAGCAGCATAGCTGGTCTTTCATAGGTTGCAAGGGATTAAATTAGAACAAGTTCTGACAAATAGATAACTTTCTAAAGGTGACTTGAATTCAGAAAAAATCATAATCAAGGTTGCTGAAACAATTTCTCAGCAGAAACTTGGAGAAAAGAGGTGCTTCAAAGCTTCTGATATTTGTATCTCAACAAGAACTTTGCACTTAAAACTAAAAAAATATTTCAGTCTCTTAGTGTTTCAAGGGTTTTAACACAGTCCTAGCAGCCAACAGGTTTATGCAGAATGTCCTGTTATTTTCACTGGAGCTGGAGAGGCTGGGAGGAGGGAGAAGAAACCTCTTATCAGTTGGAAAATTCTTTCTGTGTGGAATAGAAACTAACATTAATTATGCTAAGCAAACTATCCTAACAGTATTTAGGCATGTCAGGTACTAAAATGAAGGTACATAGTGCTCATTCCAAACGAATTCCTTGGGCTTTCCTACAGAATTTAGTGCAGATCTGCTGTATGGTGCATCTCTGAACAGTGCTGTAAAATGTTTCCTGCAGCCATACCCTAAAATGAGATCTCTTCTGTGCTGCCCCCTCAACAGACTTTACCAGGTGCTCACTAACTACCTTGGAGGGTATCCACTGTGGATAGGCAAAGAGTATCCTGGAAAATATTTCAGTGTATGTAGTCTATATAGAAAGAAGGAAATGAGAGAAAATACATGGGAGTTATCAAGAAAACTCATGTAATTGCTCCAACAAAGCTCCTATCTCTGCCTGTGCAGTAAGTGCAATTTTCTTGTATTATCTTCCTGCACAGCCTATAAAGCATAACTATGGAAAAGCTGAGCAAGCAAACCTCTTTATAAATTGACTTGGAATGGTTTCACACATCTTTCTCTCTTGCTCAGAAGACAAAAAATCCATTTATTCTTATCAAGGAAAATGAAATTATAACAAGGAAATAAAAGCATTAGAAGATGTCTTCCAAAGGCCTGATATGAAAAAGGCTGACTTGTGGGTGATGTGGGGGAAAAACACAAAACAGACAGTCTTGCCAAACTAAATTAGATGAAAGTTTAAACCAGTAAAGAACTTCCTGAGAGAGCCATCATCCACTCACATAAATTGGATATTAATGCTGTGCTCTAAGCTCTAAAGGTAAGGAGGAGGCTGATATCTGGAGCTGTTGAACTGGGAATGGAGGAACTGAAAGAATTTCCTTTTGGCTTTGTAATATTTCCTTCCTTGGGTATCTTCCTTAATCCTTTTCAGTCACCAGGATACTTGGCAGGTATCCTGTGAAGGTAAAATGAGGGAGTGGCAGAAGATGGGGAGAACTTAAGAAGAACAGCATGAATAAGGGGGGAACCTTGCAAAATGCAATAATGCAGTAATGGCTGCATCATGGAGCTGCTGCAGCTCTCACTTTCAACCAAGAAATTTAGATAAACATCGAGTGCACTCTTAAAAGGTTTAGGTTTAGTATTAAAACATCCTTCATTATCATCATACTCTTGTTTCCTCACTCCTACAAGTATGGCCCTTGTCACATCAATCACTGATTCCTCCTTGTAGTTTAGACTCACTGGGACTGCTCCAGCAAGACAGTATATAATTTTTAATTAAACTAAAATTACTTGGGCAGATGATGTAACTGTTCATTAACAAGTGGGAGAGTTCATGAAGAGGAAGATGAGTTGCAGCAGCTCTTTTGAACATAAAATGTGAGAGTGCCACAGGCCAAATGTGCTTCAGCCTGGGAGGAACCTGAATCCCATACTTCTCTCAGCATAAGTGAGCTGCTTTGGAGCTACGAAGTAAAAGCAAATGCACACACCTTGTTAGTCACAGCTGGACCATCAATACACCTCTGCATGGAGGGTGGCACCTGGTAAATCTCTTGTCCCACCAGACCATGACCAGTGGGTATCTGGTAAATTCCCTGGTTTTGGTGGGAAGGCGGCACTTGGTAGACAGGGTCCCGTGCTGAGGCGTGCGAGCTCGGCACTTGGTAGATCTTTTGGTGGCTGAAGGGCTGATTCATCAATCCTGAGCTGGGCACATCCTGGCCAGGAGGGCTGTCCTGCACCACGGCACCTATCAGGAGCTTCACGCGGTTGCCTGGGACAATGCCTTGGCGGCCGTGTAGGGAGCAGAGCCACCATCCTTCCAGCCCCTCAGTGTTCTGCTCTATCACCGTCAGGATGTCTCCCTTGCGGAAGGCCAGCTCTTCTGCACACTCAGGGACATTGTCATACAGGGCCCTTGCCATAAGATTCTGTGGAGAAACAAAGGCAAGAATAGCAAGTCAACAAACAGGACAGAATTTTTCTATATCTTCAAGCACATTCTAAGTGGTTGGAAATAAGAACTGAATTTGAAAAAGAAGTGTGCAGGAAATAAAAAAAAAAAAAAATCATACAGCACAGGATTCCTCTGTCCCAAGTTGGGAAAATGAGACGCTTATGCATTAACAACACTGCTAGTGAGAAATTTTCCAGCAACAGTGGGTCAGATAGAAGCACTTTATATGGCCTAGTCACCTGAACAGACAGAAAGTCAGGAGAGATCTGCTCCTGGCACTGAGGTGCTCTTCCTGTGAATGAGGGGTTTGTACCTTCATCTCTTGACACTGACTTCCCTACAAACGTGCTCTATGTACTGCTACAGCCAGCCAGCAGCCATTAAAAATAAACCTGAGCAAGACTCGCAAGGAGTGAGTAATCCAGAGTAATTTTTCCCAAACAGTTTTACATTTGTGGGGCCCCAAAAGACTTTCCATGGAGGTGTAGATCCCATTTAGTGCAAAGACAGTGGCCTGGCTTTTTTTAGCTAACACCTGCAGGTGGCCTTAAAAGTGATGGATCTGTAGACCACCTAGTAAGAAAAAGTATCTAAAAATGAGTTGACAAAACGTCACAGGCTTTGAGCTACGATGCTCATCTTTGTGTGTAGCTTCGTGCCTTCTCACTCTCTGCAAACTTCTTCAGGGGTACAGCATAGCATAGCAGTAGCTTAATAGACAAAACCCTTCCTCCCCTGCTGCCTCAAAACTTCAAAGAACATGGTTCCTCTGAGGTCCACCTTCTATAGAAAGACCTTCAAGAGAAAAATATAATTCTAAAAAATAATGTGCCCAGTGACCCCAAGTGGGGTCATGCCGGTGCCATGAGAAAAGCAGTGCCCATCTAAAAGAATGTAAGAACGTAGGTATTAACCAGCACCACTAAGAGCCTCTGTGTGTAACTTAAGGGGAGTCTTCAGGCTGCCAAGGAGTGTCTTTGACTTGTGTCAACATAGTTTAAGCACTCTTAGATGCACTTTGCTTGATTATGTCAAGTGGAGCAGTACCATTAACACAAGGAACTTCACACAGCTCTACCCCCAAGCATTTGCCCAGAGTTCCAGGCAGGCTTTGCAGCTTGCCCTGACTTATCTCCTGCTGGGGTTCTAGTCCCAGCAGTACCTCTGCTATGCAGTTTTAAGCCAGCTCTGAGTTGATGTAAGATTGTTGGCTGTGACGCATTACTAATAAGTACCGCCTCCTCTCCCAGATGGAACCACCTCCCTTTCCTCTTTCTTTGCAGGCCTCTATGGCACATCCAGTTCTGAGAAACTGGCCAAGGTATTCAATGGAAAGTAGGCAGGCTGTCTGCACTAACATTCTTGGACCCTCAAAAAGGCCATGAAGATTTAATTTCTTGGCTCTGGTGATATTTCCAGACATACTGGAAATAATTGCTTCATGACTGCCCGGCTTTCAGTGAAGGTGGTCAGCAGAGATGGTTATAATCTGATTGTAGCACTTGAAAAAATATACAGAGCCCTGGATCTGAAGTGTTCAAGCTGAAATATTTGGATGCAGTACACAAACTGAAATGGTGCTAATCCACCAAAAAGGATATGCAGCTGCCTTAAAGATTTATCTTTCCTATGTCAAAGGAATAGCGTCAAGTACAGTTAAGTGTTTTTATCTGTCATATTTATCATCCTCCTTGGACATTTCAGAACTTTTTCTTTTAATCATCCCTCACTTGTTATATCTTTCCCTGTTGATACACTGATGTTTTCCCATCATTCCTATGCTTCCTCGAGACAGAGACTTTAGTTTGACCTTGCTCAGTGCAGCAGGTTGTGTGCAGGGCTGACTGGTGGATGGGAAGGGGATAAGCTCAGGTATCACATAAAAGGTAGGTGAACTTGCATTTCCCAAGACATGCAGTGTTGAAATGGGGTGCACGAGATCAGTTTCCTCTTCTCTGAATGGGAGATCAGCTTTCAAATGTATGAGAAACACTGGCTTCACATTTCATCAGCATCATTAGTGAGGTTGGTAAAAATTAAGCTTTGGCTTGGAAAAGCAGGATTGCCACTCTGAACTCCCATGTAAACAGCAGCACTGGGGCCCACCATTCCCTCTGATGTATGGCTACTCAGCTCATCAGTCAGCAACACTAAGATATCCCAACAGAGATAAAGCAGGGAGCAATTTTTGTCCATGCCTTGGCAGGATTGTAAAACTATTATTTAAGCATGGTCAAAACCAGTGGTCTCTTCTTGAGCACTACCTCTATGCTCTTGCTGCGTCAACCAGGCTGCTTAGTGGAGTCTGAAGCTCAGAAAACAAAAGCCTCTGCCTAATCTGAATATTCAACTCAATCTCTTATCTTTCCACATTTTTTCTAGCATATCTTTCACAGGAGAAATCTACTAATGGGACCAGAGCCTGTGCAACTTAACGAAGACTTTCACTGGGGAGTTGTTTAAAGGAGGAAGATTACAGCTAGGTGGGGGAGGCACTAACCAAGCAGGCTAAATCAATGATAAATGTGTATTCTTCTATACTTTGGTGTTTAAAGGTATTTGAAAAGCTTGATTAGCTTCTACAGCAAAGCAATTCTCAGAACAAAGCTGAAATGGTGGTAGAATTAGAGCAGATAAAAGTTCCCATGTGAATTTTTTTTTTCTAGCTCCTCATTATCTCTGTCCCAGTGACCTTCTCACCACCTGGCATGCAGCATGTTAACACTTTCTGGATGTGCTTCAGGAACTTCTTTGCTGCAAACAGCTTCAGATTCTCATTGTTGGTGTTAACTCAGGCACCAGTATGTGAATTATACTAATTGGTTGCCACTTGTTTCACAGCCATTTCCCCAAGGCCTTTTAAATAGCCCAGAGCCATGCCACCAGCACCAGTCACTGATGGAGCAGTGAAGCAGGAAAAACATTCCTCCAAATAAGCACTGGGACCAGAAACACTAAGCCTGTTGCTTGGTGCCAGCAGCAAAGGCACTGCTCCTGCTAAGCAAACCTTCTGTGTTTTCCCTGACTTCATTCTTCCTTCACAGGATTGCTTAGTATGAGCTTCAGAAACAGTGTCACAGTCACTTTCACGAGTCAGCAGAACCAGCCTTGAGAAAAATGCAATTGTGACCACAGACAGCAAGCGTTTGGAAACCACAGGTACCTTTAACCTGCTGTGGTGATCACAATGGTTGTCTCTACTTTTCAACACACGGAAGAAGTCTGATCAAAGACATCTTTCAACACCTGTGGGCCTTATCTCCAAAGATTTGACAAATCTGAATATTTTTTTGATTCTGTGGGCACTGTAGCCCGTATATCAATATATTCCTTCTCATTGATATCATCAACTCAGAGAGTGGGGACAGTTACATGAAATTAATTGCTCTGAAGAGGCATGGATCTGCCCACTCAACTGTCTGAGAACTGGCACCAAGTAAGCACTAAGATCTGATATGAGAAGACAAAAGCACAGCAGTGACCTTTTTGTTTTACTAAATGCTAAAAAAACCTAGTCTGTTTCCTAGAGAAAGGGCAATGAGAAAATTGTCTTGGAACTTGTTTTCAAGTTCCAAGTAGTAAGTTGCACAGAAGTCCCTTTAAAGGGACTTTATATTTCCAATAAAAAAGAAAAATAAAAGGGAGGGCAACAGATGCACAGCTACAAAATTTTCTGTAAAGGCTGGGGAAAAATACCTGATGGTAGATAGGGAAAAAAAATTTGTTATAGAAATCAGCTGCATTTCATAAAATGAAGATACTGGCAGCTACCAGCTTCTTTTAATAAGACTAATACTGGAAGTGTCTGTTGCTCTCCTTTGGTCCAGTTAAATTAACTACATGATAGGAGCAGTGGTGCCCTCTTCAAAATCCAAAAGTCCCTGTGGTCTCTGTGCAGCAGCTCCATTCTCCTGAGCTCCCAGTGTTGTGACAGCCCTACTTCAAGTAATGAGTGCTTCTCTACAGCTAATGGTTGATTGGAAAGACTCAGTTTAGCTCCTGTGTCAAGCCTTGCTAGCAATACTGGGATGTCTGGAAGCTGAAGCCAGGGTCAGGCCCCCATGGTGTTAATACTCTGTACAAGCAAAACAAAAAAACCCCACATTTGTTCTCAAGAAGCTTAAATTCCTCTGAACCCTGGGCTCATGAGTGCAGTAGAAAGCATCTTATGTAAAATCACTGAAAATCGGAAGTTTTACAGTCTTCTGTTAAACAAAGAGCTATCTCAGTTGTCAGCAGGTCAAAGTGAAAATGGAGCCTGACCCTAATGACTGCTGCCTGGGGATTTTAGCTGGAGCATACTGCAGGAAAAGGCTCAGCTGACTCTGCTGACTGTCAGAAACTGTCTAAAAGTAAGGGAAATGGATACTTTCAAGATCAAATGCAGATTACAGTGCTCATGGTCCCAACTTTCTACATTGGTTGAGACAAAAGTAAAGCTTTCAAGCTCCCTCTAGATAAAGTGAACCTGGGATTTGAAACTTCTGTCTGAGGTTTCCTTTAATGGCATTTAAAGTCCATTAGATAAAAGCTGGAAAGGTGTGAATTGTATTCTCTGTAGACCTCAGATTCTTTCTTTTACACCTACGATGCCTGACCCAGTAAGCAAGAGATGCTGCTCTGAAAACTGTCAGCTGTTCTATTTGCAGAACCCAAACTTAAAAAAAGAAGACTCTATAAACTATTTTTCTTCTCAAATCTTGAAGGAACTTCATGCCAAATTCAGTTGTATAAATGAGGTCTATTACAGAACTGTCAAGGGTGTCTACTCTCTCCTCAGCCTGTTGCAATTGGTGGCTGACACATCTGCAGCTGGATGAAGACACATGAAAATACTTCGAAGATCAGGACTTGTTTTGACTGCCCTTCTCTGCAGTGAGGAGAACTGACAGAATTCTGTAATTCATAGTCTGGAGGATGAAGCGGGTGCTTGTTGATGAGGCTAAGTGGCAGAAGAGGGAAGAGGCAAGAGTTAAAGAGAAGAGTGGAAACATCTACCACTTCTGTTAGAGTAAACACATGCAGTGACGTGGGTAACGAGAGTGTGTGAGGTGCCCAGAGCCATGGCAGCACAGGCAGGAATAACAAATGACATGCTAGGAGATTAAACACAATGGTCTCTTTAAGGGCCCAGCGTGGAGGTGCCAAGCTCCCAGCACAGGGCTGCCCACTTGATTCCTCTCTGCCAGCTCCACAATGAATGAACACTCAAGGAAAAGGCTCAACCAACCATAAGCTCAAAGGATTCCTGCTGCATCCCTCAGAAGTGCAATATGAGAATACTGATCCCTGCTCTGTGCTTGGCTGCTGAGGCGTATTGTTTTGTTCGGCTTTGTCTTGTTTTATAATATTGCTTCCTGTGTGTAGAGTTTATGTGCAAACAGGACTGGGAAAACTGCCACTGCTCTTCACTGAAAGAGGGTGGGACCCCTTTCTTCTATTATTGGGCAAACTGTTTCTTAAAATGAGAAACAGCTTCTCTCCTATGTTTAGCTTGGGAGTAGGAAGGGAGGAACAAAGGAAGGAAAGGTGGGGGCAATGTCTGTGAACAAACCAGTAGCTTAATTTTGGTTGGATGACTTTTAGTTATCCATCTCATAATATTTTTGATACAGATTCCCATCTTTTAGATTTCTTAAAAATGAATGACTGCTATTCCAAAGTAAACGTAGGCACTTACATAGCCTTGTAGGTATGTACTGTTGGGCTGCATTAGGCCCAACAGTAATGATCTGCCTGTGAGATAAAAGGATCATTCTGAAAACCCTGTAAAAAGTGAGTTTTATTCTGAGATACACCATTTGCTTACAAGCAGGACTGGTGTAAGAGAGGAAAATTTTAGCTCTATTGTGCCTTCTGACAGAAGGGTTTCAGTGCAAGAGTCATTGGACAGTTTAACTTCGGTTCTTTTCTCCTTTTCTATTTCTCACTGTCACTGCCCCTGAAATAAAGCATTCATTGTGCTGTGTTGGCAAGGAAAGCAACTCTTGAGGCACAGTAGGTAACAGGTCTATCTGTAACAAGCAACCTATCACAAAGGCTGCTTAACAGAAGTTGACAAAGGTCACTGAATAAGACATTCAGCTTTGAAAAATGTCTTTTGCTGGTCTGCTCAAACCTGGAAGAAGGCAGTGTGAACAGCAAAGGCAGTACCTGACAGACACAAAGCTGCCCTGGTATGTTCCTGGGCAGGTCCCTGTGGGCAGTGACATGGGGAAGGGACTATGGAATGGCAAATGCTTGGCCATAACAGCCCCCATCCATGTACAGCCCTGCCAGCCACAAGCTCTGCGCAGGCTTTTGCTCTTTATGTCAAGATGAAGTGTACAGCTACCGAGAGGAGGCAGGAAGTGCTACCACAGCCCCTATCAAAGAGCCTCTGCACTAGCAGGGTGTTGCAGCTACTGCAGCTGCAGCAGGGGAAAGACCCCGAACACCCAGCCTGAGCCTGGCTTTGGAACGCTCAGCTCCCTTGGCTCTCAGCTAATGATGAAATAAGGAGCCCAGCTGCAAATGCTCACCGTGGTAATGCTTCAGTTCACACCTCAGGCAAAGCCCATAGTTCTACTTTTGAGGCACTCTCTTGCTTTCTAACACCAAAACCCACAAGTTTTTGGTTTAGCGAAGATACTTCTCTGGTCAAGCACTGCTCACCCAAACAATTCCAAGTCCTGCTGGATGGAAATTAAGGCAGTTTTCCAGGCACAGATTTGGAAGACTGGCTTCACAGCTAATGAGAGAGCTGTGAGCCAGCAGACTCAGCAGAGCCATAAGGAGGAGAGGTCTTTATCCACTCTAAGTATCCTTACTCTCTGGTCCTGTGGATCTCTGGAACACAGGCTGTTAGGCATGCTAAAATAGACCAAGCTGCCAGAAGGTTGAGATGTGGAAAACCCTCCTTCTGCAGGGCAGAGAGGCAAGTGCCTTAATTCAGTGTTCCACCAAGTTGTCCCAGCCCCTCTGTCTGCCTGAGAGGCCTGATTTTCAGAGTTGGCCCTGGCTGGGACTTTTTTTTTTGGTAGTGAGACAGGTTAAGGAGGAAAAATGGGAACGGTCTCTTACAGGACCACACTTGGGTAAGCCAAAGTAGGCACTATGGCTGCCATGCTCTGCAATATTCACTGCCAGTTTTTGCAGGCATAATACTCCACCAAGCAGGGTGGGCAAGCAACGAGCAGACCAAGCAGGGCTCAGGCACTTCACACTCCTGCCAAAGATGCTGATGTGGTCCATTGGTTCACCCAAGACTGGGATTCAAATTCAAAAAGATAAACATATGAGAGACTGATAATGCTCTGTTCTGAGAACATTTTTCGTTGCACCACAACTGCTTAATTTTAAGAAAATAGGTGATATTTCTGTATCCATTTTTTTGTAGGTAGTTGTCAAAGTAGTTCGCGAAACTGAGGTACAGCAGTGAACCTGCAGCTTGGGAGGGAATCCAAATGCATGTCTATGAAAGAAGGAATTAAGAGGCTAGAAAAAGTGGGTATGGTGGGAAGTAAAGAAGGAAAAATGTGAAAATGAAGGATAAACAAAGATCCTAACTGGTGCTCCAGACTGTGTGAATAAAATACTTCTCAATTCTGCACTGAGTGCATCAGCTTATTGCCATGCCTGATGTTTCCCAATAGAAAAGTGAGTTGAAAAGAAAGATTTCTGGCTCCGTATCTATTGAGAGCAACAAAATGATAATTCTACATTGGCAAGAGGGAAAAAAATAACAGGCTTTGTTTGCTCAAACGATATTCTTTCATCTGTTGACTGAGTTTTGGTTTATTGGCTTGCCCAGTTTTATTTCAGTTCGAGGGGGTGAGAGGCATTGCAAAGGTAATCATAGAAACATAACATCCTAGGTGTTAAATAAGCTGTTTCTGACACTGCCAGGGCTGTACCTCATCCCAAACCCCACGTGGATGGCACGGAGCAGGAGGAGCTCAAGGGGAGCGGGGCGCTCCCTTTCCTGTGTGCAGCCAGCCGGACGCGGTGGCCTCGGCTCCGCTGGCAGGGGCATGGCTGGGACTAAGGCTCCTTTGGGACAACAGCCCGGGACAACAGCCTGGCACCGAGCAGGGTGCTGCTGAACTGGCACACCACCCACCCACCCTGCGCTGCTGCCATCGCAGGCGTCACACACGGCGTGCGACAGAAACATCTACAGCCAGGCAGAGCGCTGACCCGCTCATCACGTATTCCTCTTATTCCTCTCATTCCCTCTGAGCTCCTGGGGTTTTACAGGAGTGCTTAAATACCATTCTCTTTGCTCTTTCTGGGAATACAAATCACATCCCCTGACTTACCTTCAAGATCTATTAATATTTTGGGAAATTCCACCACACCTAACTCACTAAGCTTTCTGTATATGTTTCACCCTCGTAAGCGGTTTCCTTTCCCCCCACCCAAGGAAGGGTGTGATCTTGTTCCATGACTTTAAAAGGCCTTTTCAAATCTGTCTGAGGGCTGTGTGCCTTTTGTGACATCAACAGGGAGAGAGAAAAAAAAAAATCAAGCATGCAAACAATACCCTTAGAGTAAATATGATCTCACTGTGATTAAACCACAGTACACCAGAATCAAAAAGCAGATGTAAAACTTAACCTCTTTCCCTCAGGCAAGCAATTAAAAACTTAATGAAAGGAGATCGGATGTTAAATGCTAAAGAATTGAAGAAGCAGAGCAGAAGGGAGGAAAAAAAAGTACAGAAAGAAAGAATCCCAAAACGTGTGTTTTGAGTTCTCAGTTTTCCATTTTCTGGCATTTGTGAGCAGTCTTATCCCAGACAAAGTTTCCTTAAAAAAAAAAAAAAAACCAACCCAAACCCTCCTTCCAAAATTAACCCTTCCTTCTGCGGCTCTGGGGAAACAATTACAACTTGATTGTCAAGAAACCATATTTCTACTGAGGTCCATATCTAGACACAGGACCTCAGTATTGCCACCAACTTACTTGTTTGATGGCTTCAGCTTTAAAAGTATGTTTTTTAAATTTTTTTTTTTTTTAAGTCAGAACCTCAATGAACTAGGACATGCTCTTCTTCCCCCAGGTCTCTCAAAAAATTAATTAGAAGGGAAAGCCATCCTACTCTGTCACTTTAGTGTCACCATCTGGGATACTACACAGCAGCTACAATTTGGGATGCCCTGAGAGTCCAGCTAACTAAAGAAAAACAAGCTCAGGAATTCCTCTTTCTAGGCTCCTTCCAGCCCTCAGCAGGCTGGTGGGACAGGTAGCACCTTGCCTGTGAATGAGAATTCCAGGGGAGCCAAGCCTGGCTGGCAGCTGATGTTTGCCAGGTCCAGTCAGAGCCATCTCCATCCTACAGGGCAGTGGCCAAAAGTCAACAAGCCTCTCAAAACAGCTCGATTTTGGCAAGCTGACATTTTCTGGGTAAGTGTAACCCCAGAGAAGAGGGATGGTGAAGGTGCAGGTGAGTTTTAAGCAGCTCTGGTTACTCTGCTCAATCTCAGGCTGAAGCACAACTTCAGCTTCATCAGGTAAGATCTTGATCTTGTGAGAGACTGGTTTGGGCAGTTCCTGGGCTGCAAATAAAATAAAGCAGTATAAAAAGAGAGACAGAAAAGAAAAGAAGATATCTGCTGGTAAATACGCCCTTCTGCAGCAGTAAAAATTGGTTTATTACCCTAAGCCTTTTAACTGGATGTAAAGTCCACAGGACAAGGGCATTCATGACACCACCTACTGCTAGCTCTATCTCAAACAGAGTGCACACTTCTGTTCGTCTTGTACTTAACCCTTTGGATCAAAAACTTCTTTAGAAAGAGAATTATTGATTTTTTTAAATGGTCTGTATCTTCCTCTCTGTCTGCAGCTAAGCAGGTCATTCGCTGGAAGAACTGAGATTTAATCCTAGGCTCCTTCAGCATTTTCTAAGACTTGCTGTTATCAAATGATTTATGGTATTGCTATTGCTAAAATTTTCAACCTTGCTGTCGATGAGGCTTGCTTAAGAAAGGGCTTCTGATGTGCTGACTTGCATTCCTGTAGAGCAAACCCATTCTTTTTACTCTTCCTTTTCTGGCAGGCTGATCCACTCTGACTGCGAAGAAAGTGTTTTCAAAACCAACATAAAAATAGAAAGGCGAGAATGGGCCTCATCCCTATAGACAAAAAAAATATACAATTTTTGTCATGCTATGCACTTGTGTTTCTAGGAGTGTGAACTATAGCTTTAGCAGCCCTGTTTCATGTCAAACACAAACTACATCCAAATCTCCTGTGGAAAAATGAGCTCCTTAAAATTAAGACAGTTTCCACTACAGTAATGTCTAGACCAAAAGGCAAAAGAAAACGGGGACTTGCCAAGAGCAGGCTGTGATAATCAGGCAATAATATGCAGAGGCTGCACTCTGAGCTGCTATAAAGTGACCCAGCTTGACTGATGCTGAGAGCTGCAGCCATTTACAGGCAGAAATACCTCTACATGCAGCTTTTCTTAGCAGTAGCCTGACTTAATAAACATTGCTCAATACCTGCCATAAATACTGTTTTCATAGTACAGTCCCAGAGGAGTGTCTGCTCAAGCCCACTGAAGGCTTGGCATAAAGCACCTTTCAGGGGCCAGAGTGCTGCTCTAACAGGAGATGTCCACATGTCCACTGCTTTCATGGATGCTCAGAGAGCATCTGTTATGTAAAGAAGCCTCTTGAAAAGTGACTTATGCATTTGTGATTCCAAATGCAGAGGCGTGTGGACTTCTATGTCCCAAGAAGTTCAGTTACTTGTCTCCATCAAGAGCAGCCAGAAATGGGAACAGCGCAAGATAAGGGTCCTCCACAAGTGCTGCAGCCAAGGCAGAGACTGTGCATACTCCTCTAAAGCACTCATGTTGCTCTAAAAATGGAACTCTGGACCCGGGGAGACAGGTGGGTTCCTAATTGCTGCTTGTATGAATGGGATTTAAGTACTTAAATGCTGTAATAAGTTAGTCCAAATAAAATAAGCGAGGCAAAAGTGACTTCCCATTGGCCCTTAAGTGACCTAAGCCCATCTATTGTGTGCAGAAGGCACTCCCATACCCTTAACAACTTTGATAACAGCAATAGGACATGTAGGAAGCTCTATGCTCCTGGTTTTCTACTTTTCAGTATGCACTTGATGCACCTGGCCTTGTTGCAATTACTCTGATACTTATAATGGAGCACAGGCAATACACTAATACAAATTTCTCCTCAGACAACACACACAGGAGTTCAGTGTTCAGTGATCAGATATCAGTGCAAATATAGTCTTCTAACCCCACTTGTTGCTGGGCTTGAGATGGTAAGATTCCACAGATGAGTTTGTCTTCAGTCTTAGGAACTGTGCTCCAACAATTTAGCAAGTTCCCAATAACACTTCATGAGACTTCTCTGATGTCTAGCCTATATTCTGCAAAATAGCAGAGCTCTGCAGCCTAAGACAATAACCACTGAAATGTGCTTTCATTTTTCCTTTGCAGAAGATGTTTCCATAAAGTCTTACTATTAGACAGCTTTCCTGCTCTCTGGTGTGATAGGTCCCCCTCGATGAGGTATTTTGATAGTATGGCACGGTTTGGAATCAGTAGAGTTGAGTCAACATAGCTCTAGGCCAAGTAAGAGTCTAACATGTAACCTGCAACCTCTAGCAGGACCTTAAAAGCAAAACTAAAACCTCCCAGACAAGTATCTAATGCCTCTTGCTCTATCTAGAATCAAACTGAATTGGAACTATCAAATAAATAAGGAAGGCTGTTCATTTGGTAGTTCTGCTTCCCCATCAAACACTAGGAACTACTGGACAGAGACAGATTAGGCTGCCAGTTTCTGATTCAATAGATTCACAGTTACATTACTCAGGAGCAGGTCTTAGCATAAAAAGATAAAAGTTTAGAGATCAGGCAAAAAACCTGCATGCTGTTGGCTGCAATGCTTTGTGACGGCTCCTTTTCCTCCTCTGAAATAAGCACTGTAACATCCCTAAGCCTCAGCAGCTCCATCTGTAAAACAGAATTAGAAGCACTCTGCTGTCCTACTAAGACTTTGGTAGGGCAAGTGGACACAATTGTGCCCACAGTTGTGTGTTGAGTTTCTCAACTACCCTGGGGAAGTGGGGCACTCTCCTCTATTAAGTATACAAATATAAATCTAAAGGGGGAGTACGGGAAGGGAAGGGGCACACAGAGGCTACAGCCAGAACCTGAAAATGCCCTCCAAGCTTTATGAAGGGGACAGTCCTTCTGGCTACATCTCACTGGTGCTGCTGCTGACTTAGGCCTGACCCTGCTAGACCTCAGCCACCTCATCCTGTAGGTGCACAGGTGAGACAAAAATCATGAAACTTCCACTCTAAACTCATGGCAGTAAGAGAGACGGCACAAACTTGGACAGTTTTTCCTCTCCTACTACATTTTACAGGGCTTTACAGTTCCTATTTACTTCTGAGTTTGATTGCCACCCTGTGATTGCTGAGATACTAAAAAAAACAGTGAAACGAAGAGGAAGAAGGAATAAATGAAACAGAGAGGATTTGGTTAATAAAGTACAGACAGTTCTTTTCCTTTTACATGGTCCAGCACTCAAAGTCTTTCATTGCCAGGGTTACAAGCAGCTTTTCACAAGCACTTCTGGTTGGGAATATTGTATTTCTTCCCAGGGACACTATTTTGTTTGTCTTGGCATGCAGACATTGTAATCAAGTCTACATATTACAGGACTGTGCCTTAGCACAAATGGCAGGCATTTCAAACCCTATTTAGGTTTCTTCCTTGCCCAACAAATTATCTAAAAATAGATAATCAAGACCTCATACTTTACATCTACGTCATTTCTTTTGGCTTAAATGAGGTAAGGAATGCAGGGTTTTTTTCCCTCTCCTCTTTCACTGTTTGGAAGTTTTAGTAAACAGACAAGTCCCCTTTTCTTCCTTCCTTCCCCCTCTTATTTTGTCTTCCATGTGAACAGCCACCAAGCTACAAAAGCCTTGTTATGATAATGTCGTCTCCCTTTTGCTTCTGTTGCACTTTTATTGCCTGAGATAAGAGTGCAGGAATTGGGGGCCAGATACGCCCTCTCCCATCCATGTCCTTCCCTCATCATGGAAACCCGCTGGAATTTCTGTGGCTACAGAGTACATTGTAGCTAGCTGTAACTGCTCCATCCTTGGAGTCATAGCCTGTGTCTGGTTTCAGAAAAGGCTGACCCTACTCCTGGGTTACAGAATACTGGAATGGAGTCCTGTGAGAACTTGATGGGGCGCAGTTTTGTTGTACATGGGGATTTAGCTCAAAAGCAAGCTGCTGTCCTCAAAGAACTGAGGTGCTGCCCTCATGCAACTGCACCCCTACAGGAATTAGGTTCTGAAAGCAGCTTTTAGACCAGCAGGACTAAGAAGTGCTCCAAACCAACACAAGTATTTCTTATGCCTAACCTTTCCCATCTTTCCATAGCTCAATTAAAATAACTTCTGTGTTCTCAGTAGTGTTTTAAGTAGTACATGAATGGGAGAACAGGACCTGACCTGGGGTTAAATTTCTCTTTGCTTTAAATAGTCACAGAATCACTGAATTTCTCACAGTGTGCAAAAGCTGGACAGTGGTGTAGAGACATATGTAAGGTAAAATTCTGAACTTGCTTAAATCCACAAGGATTTTCCCTTTCAGAGGATTCAGACTTGAGTGTTAAGATGGAAGAGTGCAATGGACAATAAAAGAAGCTTAGATGAAGGAAGAGAGGGAGGGAACAAGTTTTGAAAATGTCTGAATAAGAAATGTATAGACTGTGTACCAAAAGGATTTCTAGACCAGAAATGACCTTGGGTTTAGTCACACAGCAAGCAAAGTCATGAGTGATGGAGACACATATTCAGGGTCTCACCCATGAATCAGTTCCTGTTCTGTCCTACTGTTAAAACTCTGAATTAAACTATAATGGGCATTTCAATCATTTCTTCAAATGAGGGCTTACAGACTATCACAATGAAAGTAAGGAATGACAGGCCCCAGTATAACCCTGGGAGCAGTTAAACAGAGCCAAATCTGCACCTGGATGCTAAGCCTCCTCTGAAGTGATGATATGTCCCCAGGCAGGCCATTAGCATTCTCTGTTCCTTTATTTCATGTGTACAATAAAAAGAATAATGTTTTTCTATAGGAAGATAAAAGAAAGAGAGAAAATACAGAAAAAACAAAAGAACAAAGACTGAATGTGCAGGTATTTTCTTTGTGTATTACTCTAGGGATAAGAAATAGATCTAAGAATGTTTGTCCCAGTCAAACACTAACTACTTCACATTTACCAGGGAAAGTAAACACTGTAATCCAGCAAGAAGGTTTTTGAGGCCAAACCCCTCAGTCTTCTCTTTTTATTTATTTATTTTTAATGGCTTGTTCTTTTTCCGTCTAGTCTTCTCTGTCTAGAATTACGTAATCACAAACCAAATCCAAAATCCTCATTCCCACAATACAGGGCAAAGGAAACATTACAGAGCAGGGAAGACTTCCCCCTTTTGAGCCACCTTATCTGTCCCTATTCTTGCAGGGCCACTGGCCTACATACAAGAAATCAGGAAGCTATATAACTATGCAGGACCATTATTTTGATACTGGAATACAAGTGTTCCTTGGCCCTGGGCAGCCTGAAAGCAGTTTGTGAGCTTTGGACTAACAATGACGCTGCTCCTCTACCCTCAAGTGCCTCATGTTTTTTGCTCAGAGTAACACCTACTCTAGGCAGGTATAAAGTCTACCTGGACTGATCAGAGGTGGAGTAGATAGAAGAGATGGATTTTATCTCAGACTTCAAATCAGTCAGTTGTTTGAGACACAATTATTAAAAAAAAAAAAAAAAGAAAAAGCCATGAGCTCCACGTCAAAATTGTGAAAGCCCTGGATTACCTTTGTCAACCCACATCTAACACAATTTCTTTTTCCCTTGTCTTTCCATGAGATGGAGAAACTGGCAGTTGCTTTGGAAATTTAACTCTGACCTTTCCCAAAGTTTGGCTTGAGAGACCCTGAAAACTTGGCCTGAGCTCAGAGATGTACAGAAGAGCACAAAAATCCCTGCACATTTACCTGGGTATCCCTCGTACTTCTCACACACACTGCCACTCCACCAGCACCCTTTCACACCACGCTGCCTCAGTTTAGTACAGAGACGGACTTCACTTCCAAAGCAACTTAGTCTCCAAGTAAGTATATAGCGTGTGACATTTCCAAAATCACCTTTTTATTGACGCTGAAGTTATTTTTGGCAGGGCAAGGAAAGTTTTTCCTTCCCTCCCCCCTTTTTTCCAATCGCACAAGATTACGGTATGTCTGTACAGTAATCTAATGCCCCGTGGGCAATTCTGTACCTTGCCCAGATGTTTTTGAGTAATATTAGGACAAAAGGCTCCACATTTGTGTCTTTGGGGAAAAAACCCAAAAAACCAACCAACCACAAACCCCTCTGGTAAAAGGTCGCTAAAAGCGATTATTGAATAAGCTGAGATGATTGGAATTAGTACGGGGGAATAGGCTACCCATTTTTAAAAAATGTTAGGGTTTTTTTTTCCCCCCTCGCTTGTAATCCATCAAACAGACCGCACCGTGATAAGGAAACATCCACAAGCGCCTGGAAGGAGGTGAAGGAGCTCCTGGGGAGGATCGGGGTACCTGTCCCAAACGCGCCTGGCCATCACGCACCGCCCCGCCACCTTTCCCGCGATCCCGGGCTCACCCCGTTATCCATGGCCGGTACCAGCGGGAAAAGCGAGAGGAGCTCCTTCTCCCCGCACCGCCAACACCGACAGAGCACCCGGGGGGTCCCCGCAGCCCGTCCCCTTCGCTGCCCCCTCGTCTCCCACTCCGCGCGGACACCTTCCCGGGGCTCTGCTCCTGGAGACAGCGCAGCGGAGGGCAGAAGGGAGACCTGGCCGCCCCGCGGGAACAGGCTCGCCTTGAGGAGGTGCGGAGGGGATCCCCGAGCGGTCGGACCCCCGCGTGCGGTGCGGGTTGCGGTGCGGGCTCCTTGCCCGCCGCTCTCACCTTGTACTTCATGGCTGCGCCACCTCCGCGCCCCGCCGCATCCCCGCGCGCTCTGCGCGCCCCGCCGCGCGCCGCCCCGCCAGCCTAACGCGATCATTTGCATAGCGCCGCCCTCATTTGCATGGCCCTCTGGAACGAGCCGGCCCCGCCCCCGCCCCCCCGCTCCTGGACCGCGGTGGCGCCGCGGAGGGGAGGCCGTGGGGACGGGGGTTCGAGACCGGGCGCGGCGCCTTCCGCTGCCTCCCTCCGCCGCCTCCCTCCGCCGCCTCCCTCCGCCGATGGCCGGGGAGGGAAAGCCCCACAGAGCGAGGGCTGGCGGCCCTGCTCCCAGGGACCCCGGCCGTGCCTTTTCAAAGCTGCTGGCCTTCACTTTTCCCCGGCGGAAAAGGACCTGGGTGCATAGGTTGACAGCAGCTGAACAGGAGCCAGCATGTGCCCAGGGAGGCCAATGGCATCCTGGCCTGGATCAGCACTAGTGTGGCCAGCAGAATCAGGGCAGTTATCCCTTGTATTGGACACTGGTGAGACCACATCTCACCTCCTGTGTCCACTTCTGGACCTCTCACTGAAAGACCTTGAAGTGCTGGAGCAGGTCCAGAGAAGGGCAACGGAGCTGGTGATGGGTCTGGAGCACAAGTCCTGTGAAGGGAGACTGGAGGAGCTTGGGGATGTTTAGCCTGGAGAAAAAGAGGCTGGTAGGGGACCTTGACACCCTCTACAACCACCTGCCATGACGCTGTACCCAAATGGTTTTTGGTCTCTCTTCCCAGGCAGTCAGCAACAGGACAAGAGGACATAGCCTCAAGATGTCCAGGGGATGTTCAGGTTGGACATAAGGAAGAATTTTTTCATGCAAAGAGTGGGTGAGCCATTGGAATCTGCTGCCCAGGGAGGTGGTTGAGTCACCAACCTTGCAAATGTTCCAAGAAACAGCTGGAAGTGGCACACATTCCATGGCCTAGTTGACATGGTGGTGTTTGGTCAAGGGTTGGACTCGATGATCTCAGAGACCTTTTCCAACCTAATTGATTATCTGAACCTTTTCTGTCCATCCCTCCCACAGGCATTTTTCTCATGTGCAGCTCTTGGAGGCGCTAAACACTGCCTTGTTCATGTCTTTGCAATTATTTTTGTTCTCACTCATCCTCAGGAGATGATCTTTTTTAACTACTACTGCTCAAATCAATCTGCCAAGTGTTGGCTTTGCCTGGCTGCAGTTTTAACGCTGATTAGACACCAGAGGCCAAGAATGCTTTAATGGCCTGGAGATGTCCAGTATAAAGAGTGACCATTGTAAATAAGGTTTATTTGGAAGAGAGTAATAATTAACTCTGGTATCTTGGAAGCAAGAAAGAGCAGGGAAAATAGATGTGTGGTGATCCTCCATGCTTTTCAAGTTAGATCTCTTAATCAGGCATGATTAATATGGTGCGCATAATAGGAATCTTTGTGTATGGGACATACTCCAGCTTGTTTAGAGGAACAGGAAATAAATTCTCTCCTTTTTGCCCAAGCTGAATCTTACCCAACATTTTTAGGTCACAGATGGACTCAAGGCTATTTCTGGTGGCCTAAGGAAAAAAAGCAAAGAATAATCTTGTACTAGCAGATTACAAACATAACTACATTCCATAGTACAATGTTATCCTTAAATTCTCATGTGACTAATCCTCTAGAGAGGGATCCTATTGCTAAAATGGCTTCTTGACTGATAAAGAATGTCATACTTTTATCTGCAATCTCCTCTGTTCTCCAGTTCCAGCATAAAATATGTGGCTGTTCTCTACAAATTTACTAATTGAATGCAAAAATGCTTTTTTCCCCCTGTGCTGTCTTCTTGACTGCCCGTTCTGTAATAGCTCATGGGTGTGTGTCCCTGTCAGTACAAAATAAGTCTCAGAAATTTGTGAGAAGGACAAGCTCCTACGTTCTGCAGTGCAGAAGAGCCACTGTGGCTGGGCTGTAGCTTTGCTGCTCCAACCCCTTGTAGAGGTTTTTCTCTGGGCCTTTCTTTCCATTTTTGTTGTTGCTGTTGATTCTTCTGATTTCCCTAGAAGAAACGTGAAACAGATGACATTTTATATGCACTGGGTTTAGGGCAGGGTTAAGTGCAGCATCAAAATAAATGTGGGTAGTTTCAAGAGAATAAAACTTGTGTGCTGTGTCCTTAGACACCTTAATTAAGAAAGGAATTCTTGCAGTGATTAACCAGTTTACTATTAAGAGAGCGCAAATCTCTTTGGAGCATTTCTTAATTGAAGAGTTAAGAACCAAAGAAACACTGTTTTTCTATTCACATGTTTTTGCTCTTCATACTCCAAGTAAAAAATTCATTTTAGATACAGAGGATGCAATGGCTAAGGTGTTAGCATGATACTGGACTAGCATCCAGATCCCCTTCCTTGAATAAGCTCTGTATCATCTCTTCCCATGGCCCTATTACCATGAAGATAAATGCATTAAGGACTGTAAAACCACATCAGCAAGAACCAAATAAGTATTGGAGACAAAAATAAGTAACATCATATTTCTGACTTCACCTATATTTAAACTCAGAGAGCATCTGGTTTCCAGTCATCCCACCAATAGTGGTGCTTTTCTTGTAATTGGTGTTTTTTCAGAATGCTTTACAATCACATTATGAAACCTAAGCACATTTGAGAAGCTGTGCCTTCTGCTATTATTTTAGCTTGCTTTGCTTTTAATGTGTGTAAAAAAGTCCCTGACTGATTTTAATACCTCATTTTAATATGAGGTAACAGATGTGTCAATATGAAATTCGAGTTGGAGTGTTCCTGCGTGTGTATTGTTTTGCCTTTATCGCTCTCCATAACTCTTATTAAACGTTTTACTTAGATGCCACTGGAATGACACTTTGGGCACAAACCCACAAAGTCTGTCAGTGTTGTACTTTACAATACTTTACAGTGTTGTCAGTAGCTGTACTTTACTACTCTGAAGGAGCAGACACAGAGCTGGTATTTCACAGGGAGAAAAAGAAGTTGCCATCGCACAGCACTGCGCAGCGAAGTCCTGCTGCTCATTATATTCACACACCCTCCCTCCCCCTCTCTCACCTACTGCATTTACCCTGAGGGGGTTTTTTATTTCCCCTAGGGTGGAACATTCCCACTCAGAGGGACACTTGCAGCGGAGCCGGCAGCATGGCGGAGCTCCATGGTCTATCATGGATATCAGGAATTGGATATACCTTGAAAGAGGGATTTGTAAACGTGATCTGCTGAGCTCCTCGCCTTGCTGTAAGAAGCTGGGATTGCACCAGTCTGTGGTTGGTGCAAGCACCCCGCTGCTCTTGGTGACCTCGGCGGCGGGCGTGCCTTTGCTGTGCAATATTGTATTTCAGGCACAGCCTAGGGAAGTTTTGAGTCGGTTGCCTTGGATAATCAGCTCAATTATACAATGCAACTTGCTGATGAGGAAGCTGGGACCAGGCATTACTGATGTCTGTGTTTCAGAGACAACTTGAGCTCCATTGCCAGGATTTATAACTACAAGGTCTCATTGAAGTTCTCAGGAGGGTAATTCATGTAATGCGCCTTTTTTGCTTCACAGCACAGCAATGGCTTGATTCACTGCCTCATATTTATTCCACTGCGATTCTAGCAAATGGGTTCTGTGACTTCGTCTTGTGCCTCTGTCAGTGACTTTTGTTTGGTTCTTTGCTTTTGCTGAGGGCAATTAATATTACTCTGTGCTCATTTGGGCAACCTACGGCTTGTATCCTGCTCTCATACCCCATCCTGCTGAGCGCACTGCTCGCTTTATTTCTAATCATATCTCTGCTGTGTCTTCCCGTGGCCCTCCTGGTTGCCAGCTGGGGTGCTGAGGTGTTTGGGAGGTGGCATCAGGTGAAGTTATCACACGGGGCAGGCACAGGGATTGCTTGTCAGCTGGGCTCTGCGACTGGCCTGCCCCAGCCCTCGGCATGCAGCATGGAACAGAGCTGCCAGCAGGCTGGGAAGGGAATACCCGCTGAAGCACAGCAGCCAGCTATCACCTTGTGACAATTGATAGGGGAACGCGAGACAGATATCCTGCTCTGAAAGGTTACTCAAACAAAAATCCCCTTGTTCCCGTTTCCCCATTGACACAATCTGAGGAAAGAGAGACACAGTAGAGTGTCTCCCTCACAGCTGAGAGAGTCTTTTCAGGAAGGGTCTGTGAGCTCTGTGTTTGGGAAACATTGAGCTGTCTTTTTTCTTTTTTCCCCCTCTTCACAAAGGCCTAACTATCTTTTGGATAATGTCGTGCAGCATCTGCCTTTCTTCTTGCTGTGTTACTTGGCCAGGGGGTTTGGATTAAAATTCATTTAGTTATAGTGCCACTGCACTTTCTGAGCATAGGAGTCATAATTAGCTTCATGTCCTGTCACCTATGTAATGCTACCCAGGCTGGTTCAGCAGATATGCAGTGGATGGGGTTTCTTCAGTGCAGAATGGTTTTGTACACGCACTCAGAGTGGTGGAATTTGCTTGCTTGGGCGTATCTGTTAAAAAAAGATGAAACACTCTTGTTTCCCGAGAAGAACATTAACAAAAGTTCACCACTGACACGGGCAGGGTTCTGTGTCTGTCTGCATAGAAAGGCTCCCTCTCCCACCTCACTAGGAGATAATAAGAAAAAGATTTCATTCTCACCCAAAGAAGGGAATATTTTGCATATCAGCAAACCAAAACAAAGTCTGCTCAATTTTTCTTTGACCAGCAATGGAAATATTTTTAAGCAAATGTTCTATTCCATTTAACAGTATGAGAAATCTGTCCTGACAGATGGAGGAGTGGGTAGCAGTGATTGTAGTGCTGAGATTTAAATGCAAGAGTCAAATTGTGAGAATAAAAATTGTGACGTAGAATTATCTTCTTAAATTTGCCTGTGCTTTGCCATTTTACGATGCCTAAGATGCCTTTTAACCACAGGGTTAGTTCACTTGCCTTGCTTTAGAATTCTACATTTACTTTAATATATACTAACTAATCTTACAGGCATCCCACCTCCTTTCACAATAAGGCACAAAAGCTGTTCACATTCCTGAGAAGGGCATTTTATGCAGTGTTTCATCAGGAATTGCTCATTTAACTTTGTAAGTCAACCATCAAGGCCCTGTTTAGTGCCCCTCCCTCAGATAAGGGGAATAAATGCAGCTCCTTCTATCCTCTCTGTTTTGCTTCAAATGCCAGCCAGAAAGAAACATACTGGTGTTCCTCCCACCCAAAAGGTTTTGAAAGTGAATCCAGCCTTTGTTAGCTTGAGAAATCATGGAAGGCAGTTGGAATTTAGATATTCTGGCACAGGCTGTCACTAAGCCACCAGCCTGACCCAGTGAACAAAACCTGAAATTTTGTTCAGTTAAAACAAAAAAAAAAAGGAAGGGGGGAGGGGTATAAATACCACTACAATTTTTATTTGTTATGAGAAGTAAGCAGTCACCTTCTCAGGGGAGAATGGACATGGGAAACGGAAACAGTGGAATGACTATTAAAACAGCATAAGACATCTTGCTCTGGAGAAAAGAAAAATAATGTAAAATTGAGATGAAGTAAATCTATCTCTGTTCCAGCACTGGAAATCAGTGCCACAGAAATGATTCTCATCGATGGCAAGCTAAACATGAGCCAGCAGTGCCCTGGCAGCCAGGAGGGCCAACCCTGTCCTGGGGGGCATCAGGCACAGCATGGCCAGGCAGGCAAGGGAGGGGATTGTCCTGCTCTGCTCTGAGCTGGGGCAGCCTCACCTCCAGTGCTGGGGGCAGTTTTGGGTGCCACAAACAAAGAAAAAGGACATGGGTACAAAGAAGACATGGAGCTCTTAGAGTGCATCCAAAGGAGGGCCATGAGGATGGTGAAAGGCCTTGAGGGGAAGTTGTGTGAGGAGCAGCTGAGGTCACTTGGTCTGTTCAGCCTGGAGGAGACTGAGGACAGACCTCACTGCAGTTACAGCTTCCTCATGAGGGGAAGAGGAGGGGCAGGCACTGATCTCTTCCCTGTGGTGACCAGTGACAGGACAAGAGGGAATGGTGTGACACTCTGTCAAAGGAAGTTCAGGTTGGATATTTGTCCTAGGGTGACTTTATGATGTTTGCATCCCCAATTGTCTGTTCTGTTTATGCTGGATATTAGGTTATGCACCTTTTAGACTGGTTTTGAGAGTAAAGGGGGGGAAAAGAAATGTGGAGCTTGTTTGCAGAAGCTGCACTTGCTCCCACACATTCTCTCTCATGGACCGTGATGTCCGCAGCGTGGACAATGGGAGAGAGCTCTCCTTTGCTTTTTAGTTAGTTTTTTTAGCTAGCTGAGGCAGAGAAGTTTTCTGGACTGTGGCTTTTTTTTTCTTGGAACTGATCAGCCCTGCTCTGGACTGAAAACCCAGGAAAACACCGGGAGCTCACACCTCTGGCCCACCTGGGCCTGGGACACGACATTTTCCAGTTCAGGAATGACTGATGAGAGACTGAGCGAGCCGAGCTACACCCCATGAAAAGGACTTTCTGAATTTGCCATCTCTTCAGAACAGCAAGGGGTTTTATTGTTTAATATTATTCTGTTTTTTATGCTTGTGAATACTTATTAAGTAAACAGGTTTTTTCCACTCTTCTCCAAGGAAATCTTTTCCTGAACCAGTTGAGGGAGGGGCTGCTTGAATCTGCTTTCTAGAGAGACCCCTTTGGAAGTTTCCTCCCAAATTTGCTGTGACCAAGGCCAATATTAGAAAAAGGTTTTTTACTCAAAGGGTGTTGGGCACTAGAACAGGCTCCCCAGGGAAGTGGTCACAGCACCAAGCCTGACAGAATTCAAGAAGCATTTGGACAGTGCTCTTGGGCACATGGTGTGACCCTTGGGGTGTGCTGTGCAGGGCCAGGAGTTGGACTCAATGATCCAAATCAGCAAATTCTGTGATTCTGTGGAAAGCTTTTCCAGGTCCGTGCAGCAGCTCCCCTTGGAGATGGCTGGTGTGGAGCACTTGAGTCAGGAGGACCTCATGCTCTCAGCAGTGCTGGGAGGAATTTGTGGAGGACAGCACAAAGGGTCATGCACCCTTTGCAGGAGCTCTGGGAACCTTGGTACGTGCACTGGTGCAGATTTGGTGCACCATTGGTGAGAGGAGAGATGGCAGAAGCCCATGGCTTCCAGGTGGGTGCAGATTGGCAGATTGTGTCTCCACTGCCTGTTTGCCTAGGAACTGATGTTATTGGGAGGGGAGGAAGAATGTCAGGTATGCAGGGAAGACTGGAGAGGGAAAAAAAATCAGTGTGGAGCACGCACTAGCCTATTCCTTCCAGAGATACTGTCAAAGGGTTATTCATTTCCCAAACAAACAAACCAGTCTAACAGTCATGCTTGCAGGCTACACTCCCTCATTTTCCCCTCCAGCACAGAATATGTTTAATGCATGGGTTAAAAAATACCAGCTTGCTTCCAGACATGCAGCGTGCATGCCATTCAACCTACTGATGCCAAAAGAGTTTTTCTTGTTTTTCCTAAGAAAAACTGAGAAATAGCACAACTATGGAGGCTGCAAAGGACTTCTGTTGTCTCTGGTTCACAATTGTGTGGATGAAATATGATAAATACAGGGAGGTTGCTCAAGAGGAAATGTATGTTTAGATATCACAGCTTGTTTAAGATGAAAGGAATCCAGAATTGGGACCGGAATTGCCTCAGACAAGAAACTTGGGCACAAAGCTTAGGCATGTTAACCTTTTCATGCAGTTGTAAGAAGTCATAGTGCTGGCATCCAAAAGCTCAGATCTTTACCCAAACTTTCTACTTGAACTTTCCCCACGCTGGGTGAAAATCCAGAGCTGGGATTTCATTCACATGGAACATATTACATTATTCCACTAGATACTAAAACTGTTAAAATGGGAATTAATCAAGTTAAGAATTTATTTTCTTTTGAATACATTCACCCAGCATACTGGGTTTGTGGAAACAAAGTCCTGACTCAATTAGCACATAACCCACCTGCAAAGGAGCTTTTAAATGGAAGCAGGAGTATGAGTGTGGACAATTAATTAGGAAAGAGTGGTCAGGAATAAAAAGGTTCACTTTCCTGCAACACCCTGGAAAGGTAAGGTTTTGTAGACTAGGATCAGCAAGTTTTTTCTCAGGACATACAGCCTCTCTCACCTCCTCACCTACACACAGAGAAATATGCAGCAACACTCATCCCCAGAAGCTTTCTCTTGAACACAATAGTGCTCAGCTCTGCTATTTCCAGTCTGTAGTGTCCTGCTCCTGTCTACTTTTCCTGCCTACCTCTCCTTCCCCTCCTCCTGCCTTCCCAGCCCTGCAGTTGGCAGAGTAGAGAGGCCCAATTCCAGGCACATATGCTAGCACTTTGCTCTGAACTTGTGTGGAAGGAGCTTGTACAGACACATGAAGGTACAAAAATGGTGTATAAAGAGGGGGGTGTGTTGAACTCCTCATAAATATATTAGATAGATTTAAAATACTGCATTAAAACCCTTGAAATCCCATGAATCCTCTGTACAGACTCCATTTTAGGAGTCAGGACCAAAGCCAGCCTTGTCAAAATATTCTCTCCTTCCTCTGACTTGTAAAATGCCCACTACTTTAACTTGGCAAAACATCAATAATGACCCAAAAATATAATTTCTCCTGACCATAACTTGTCCGTCAGTTTTACACATCATTCAAGGAATTGTCCTGTGGCTGGACTAGCAATTTTGCTTTTGCAAAGCTTGTTAGATTTGTTCTCTCTGTTTTTAAAACCTTTTGTTGTAAATCTCCCACACTTCTTTCAGAAAAAAATATTTGCTGTTGCTGTATTTTATATGTTCATGTTTTCTCTCTCCCCATCTCTCATCAGCAACTCTTTCAAACCAAAAGCATTTCTCTCTGGTAAGGCCATCAGCTCAGTGGTTGTTCACTAGCCAGCAGCCAGTTTTTTCCAGTAGGAGGAGAAGCAAAAATAAAACTTTAATAAAATGCAAGTTTGGGATTAAAAAAAATACAGTGGAGAAAGTTCTGTTAAAGTTCTGTTTTGCCTTTACTGCCAAGCTTCCCATGAAGTCTCAGCCTAGATGTGTTTTGAAGCTTGAGGAATTCCTTCATTTGGAGAGAGGATATAAGATAGCAAAGCAATCGTCTTTTCTCTCTTTTGCTTCAAACAGATTTGTGGAGATCAGTTGATATCCATAACAACAGAGAACAGCATATGAAATGTCTCACAGTGTCTGACTTATTTTTCTCTTCTTTGGGTGTTGGTGTTTAAGCTCTCATCTCATACTCAGCGTAAATTTGCATCTCTACAAAACTGCCAAAAAAGGTTTTCTGTGCTGCCATCTAAATCTGTTTATGGTCTACTCTCCCAAAATCATTCTTTAAGGGAAAATGACTGACTTTCAAACCCCTCCTCCTCTTCTGTTATTTTTAACAAGCATTTCAGCGTGGTGTCATTTAGAGAAAAGATCATTGCATTGCTGTGTGTTGCAGGACTCTCAGGAAACAATGCTAGAAGAGAAGGAACGTGGGAACTCTGTTCCCTCTCTTTTCCAAACTCTGAATGCTTCCAGCACCAGGGTAGCCAAAGACAGGGTGAAAAGGACAGAGCATGTCCCATTGGCAAAGCTTCTCTCATCTTGACTGGGACAAGGATTTGGTCATGCCATGCAGCATCCCAAGCCTTGGACTGAGGACTTCACTGGCTCCTCACAGCAGGTTGGCTCTGCTGAGGGAGGCAGCACTTGCAGATAACTCAGCCCTCACAAGTATCCACCTCAGTTATTCTTCTGCTTCCTTCGGTCTGGATACTTGCAGAGGTGATGGAAGCACCAGTCTCGGGCTCATATGAAAGGAAGAATCTGCACAACTCTAGCTGGCCTCGCCTTCAACACCTCTGCTCTTGTCTTTGTCTGCTCTTTCCCTTACATCCCAGCTGACTCATGATGTTTTCTTCTGAAGTCTGATGAGGGCTTGAGTCACAAGGATTTGACACTTCACATCCTCAGATTTCAGCCCTGTCTGGAAGCTGTAAAGGTCTGTCTCCACGTGTCCTTACAGCTTCTGAGGAGGGGCTTAGTTCTTTAGTTGTGTCATAACACTGTGGAGTACATTTGTCTGGGAGCCATGAGTCAGTACTGCAGAGACTCTCCCTTATCTGCAAGTTCTGAGATAGAGGGTGTTGGCTCTGCCTCGGTGAGGGTGCTCTGTAAGAGGACCTTGGTCATGCTTTCCCAGCCACTGTAGCACCCCAGTGAGCACAGCTGCTGTGGGATGGCTCACTGTAGCTATTCCAGAAGTTGTTGCCTCCAGTGAAAGACCATGTTATGGCTGAGTGTTTGCCCAAAAAGAAGACCATGGAGGACATATGTATGCCACCCCCTCTCCTCAGATCATAAGCAGGGGCCTGATGTGACTGTTTTTATCTGGTGGGATAAATGTTGGTGCAGAAATGAAAGTCAAAGGTGTGCTGGGAGAGCAGGTTTCAGGGATATATGTGTAGATAGGGCCAAAAGGTTTAGACTGGAGCTGGTGGCATAGGCTCCTTAGACTCTCCTTGTAATTTCTTTTTCCTTATTTCTCAGAGATGGATATTCTGGTGCAGAGATCAAAGTGGGATAGTATAATGGATGCAAGGTCCCAAATGCTGACTCCTGACCTAAGCACATGGGTGAGGGAGAAGTCTGTTGGACCAAGCTGCTTTTATAGGAGCTGTAACCACTCTAGAGGGTAATGGAGGGAGAAAATTCCTTGAATTTGTGGGAAAAGGCAAGGAGGGCAAAAAAGGCAAGATGAATAGAGATATAAACTATTGTTAATCAAAATAATAGGAGTGAAATAGTCAGGGGCATCAGGGATACAAAGCACCCCACACCTTATGTGGATCAGTACATATTATGGCCTTTTCTGTCTTTTGAGAAATCTGCTCCACTTCTTACTTTGATATTTTAAATATTCTACACTCGATAAATAACAAAAAATATGGTCCTTAAAGAATGAACCACATTCTGGTAGCAGCCAAGATAACTTTATGAAGACAGACAAACTTGTGTTAAATTAAAAAAAATATATATCATGCTAGAAAGTTATGTAAGATTCTATTTTAAAGTCATCTGGTCCTAATTTACTAAATTTACTGCCTCAGAGCTAATGCCAAACTGCTACATTTGATTTATAGAAATACTTTAGCACATTTTTCCATCAGGCTATTGTAGAATATATTTACTGCCTTTTTATTATAGTTAAAAATGCAGACTTTTGAAAGGAAAGGAACATTTTTGAAGAACCTATTGATAGTTTCTCACAGGATGCCAGGAGACATGCAGATAGTAAACAATGCTGTGTGCTTAGGAACATTCCACTCGATTTTCAACTCCTTCACCATCTTTTTTTTCTTTGTAATTGAACAAAGTGATCCATCTGGTAAATGGATGTTTGAAAATGTCCAGTTTGTGCCAAACCACTTTTCTTAAGCACAGACTACATTTTTTTCAGGCAAATATTTAAACAGCAGCCACACTGTGATGCATTGCTAGCCATTAAAAAAACACACACAAAACCCAGACAGCAGGCAGGGGGGAGTCAGGGTGGAAGAAAGCTTAACAAATACTCCATTAAAAATCTATCTAAAAATATCATGCTAAACAACCCTCCTTCTTCCCCTTTCTCTTCCTGACAAGGGTTTCCAAATGGGAAATGACTACTAGGGAGTAGAATCTACATTCTGATCAGCAGAGAAACTGAGCACATGCCTAATTTTACACACATTCTCAAGTCCTTTATTAATTTCTGTGTCTGTGCTTCACAGAACTGGGTCCTTGATAAGTCTCTGTCTACTTGTACAACAAAATTCTGTTCCAGAAGAGTTAGTTTTTCAATGTTTTTGAGAAATCACTGTGCTTTTTGCTCTCCTGCATCCGTCTCCCATTGAACTTATCCACAAAGTTTGATCCATGTGCAGTGAGTTCTCAAACACATGGATATTGGATAAAGTTCTGGTTCAGGTACTTCCCTGATTTTTATTCATCTCTGTGTACTGATCATCTAAACTCAGAAGTGCCAAAATACCACAAGCAGAGGGAATTTTTCTAGTATTTCCAGCTTGAACAGAAGCAGTTGGGACAAGATATGTCTCTTTTTCTGTGGTAAGCTCAGGCTTATTCAGATCTAATCTAGCAGTCATACCGATAGCTCTTTTCAAAAATCCCCAAGCAGTTACCCAGAACTGGCACTGCCTGCTTTCATTTTGGTATCTCTGTTTCCTCATCTACCCCTGCAAGTGCTCTCTGTTCAGTCAGATTCAAATTCAGAGTCTCCTGAAGTCACACAATCAACTAATCATCTTCAAGGACTTATAATTTTGGCCCTGTTTTCAGTCCATAAACTCCCTCCCATTTTAAAGCTCAAATCTCTGAGTAATTTTGCAGCTGAAGCGATTGATGTTTTTTGCCTTGATGCAGCAAGACACTGGACTCCTAATGTTCCAAAAAAAGCATCAAGGCTTTTAAAGTGTCTGGTTTCAGTAACAGTACTTCCAGATGGGCTGGGTTTGCACAGTTGAAGAGGCTGTTACTCCAGCAAAAGAACAAGAGGGTGTAATCCTGGTCCTGTCAAAGCTGACCCAAGTGTGGCTGGGATGCCACTGTATCATCAGTTTAGTCTCAAGGTAGAGAAGACTCAATCAATTATCCCATTTTTACATTGCCAAGACAGAACTGATGTCTATTTTGTATCCAATCAATGCTTTGCCACTCTCTAACATCCCAAAGTTTTGGGGCCTTGCACTTTTGTGAAATAGGTTACTGAGCTGTCTTGGGTTTGTGGTTGTTGCTGTGGTGGTTGCCATGGTTGTTGCAGGGCAGCCAGAAAAGGGGCACTGTGTTTGTTGCCCAACATGAAAGGCTCCTGGCTGAGAAAACATCCCTGCAGCTACTCAGTGCATACCCACCAACTCTTCCCAAATGCTGCTGTGATACAGATGCAGGAGAGCCTCTCATGAAGAAATGGTCTGACATGAGAGGGAGGAGGGGGGGTAAAAAGGTCACAGCTAGGAAAAGAAATGATTCAGCACTAGTTTTTGCAGGCTGGCATTTGTGTCTGCAGGTCAAAGTCAGTGTAAATTTGTAAATGTTCTTCTGTGTTCTGCTCTGGAAAGGAGGTAACAGCGCAAGACAAGCAAAGCGCTAAAGTCTGAATTTTATTTGACGCAGCATGAAAATGAGACAATTGTGTGCTGGCTGGTTGAGGTCCAGAGATGTCACCTCACATTACTATCATTTGTTGAGTGGTTGCCAACATTTGTCCATTTTCACAGCCCTGTTCAATATAGAAGATTTCTGGGGCTCCTCAGCAGTCTGAGGAAGAGTGGAGCTTTGTTTTTTGGGAGCTAATCCCCTTAAACCACTTCCTCTTCCCACTGGAGTGAGGTTTTCTTAATGCCTTTTTGTGTGTTTTGTTTTGTTTTAATGACCAGAGCTCTTGGGGCTGTTTCCAGGTCTCCCTGAAAGGTCAGGTCTGCTTTTTTCTTTGCTTGCCATTCATATGGTGAGTAGCAAGTGCCCCTTTCTCTCAGGCTTTGAGGCTGCTCTGTTTGCTGACTTCAGTTCTCCTCTTTGAGTATGATAGTAGATGTTTCATTATTGTACTATCTAGAAAAATTAGAGTTCCATAAAAACTTGTGATTTTGTGTCATTTTTTTCTATTTATCACCACCCTAAAATCTGGGTGAGTAAAAAGTATGTCTGCATCTTTCTACCTTTTCTTTGCATGGTGATACAATGAAAGACACCTGTTGGAGAGAGGAATTTTTCCACCTGCAGCTCTGGACAGCTTTCAGCTCAGCTTTAGCCTTTGTTGTTTTCTCTCACAGGGTTTGTTCTGCATTTCAGAACATGAAAACAAACATGCATGCGACATGTTTAAATAGTTGTGGTTCTAGATTTCAGATGTATTGTCTGTAAGCAGGTGCCCCAGATAATCTAAGCTATATCAGGCATGCCAGTTTTAAAGACGTATGTGATATAACTGCTTGATTAAACTAGCCATACATCCTAAAGATGGTGTTTGATTGCTTGAGGATCTTGGTGGTGTTGAGAACCCACAAGTTACCCTGAAGCTGCTCAGTTTTATGAGTCATTACTTGTTTCTTGACACCAGTCCAGTTGATAAAGCTTGTGTTGAAGTAGCTGTTAGTTGCATTCATATGTGTAGGGTAATAATTGTGATTTATTACATATAGATGGGGCTTCTGTATTTTCACTGGATCTCCCTCACTACATCATTGCCTGTGTTGTAGTGCTACAAATAGCACCAGGCTGGATTTCACTTGCTCTAGGGCCTTGTCCTTGTCCTCAAAAATCAAATGGATGTTTGGTTCACTTAGGCATGTGAATATTGAGGGCTAGACTTTCAGGAGTAAATGTGTGTCTGCCAGGAATGGGACCTGGGTTACCTGGGCATGGAGTCTGTGGACCCATCTGTCTTGGGGTACCCCAGCTGACATACAGCTGCAGCTCCAGAATGACAGCAATAGCCAATATGCCCAATTGCATTATACCCACCCTTGCATGGATAGTTGAGAATGGGGAGCAGGAGCCTTTTGAATCCAACCCCTGAATGTTTATTGGGATCATGGCCAAGATACCTAAACGTCCTGGCTCAGCAAAGCTGAGCTGGAGTTTGAGACCTGCTTCTCCCTCCCTTCAAATAATTTCTTCTGGTAGGAGCCAGACATGCAGAGGAGAAAACACATAAAATAATAATCATCGCATCTTCAAAATATGTTTGAGTTGCTTCCAGGTAAAAATTTGGTCCAGGAGTTCTGGGAGCAGGAAAGATTTAGAAGTTAGAGTAACAGTGGTAGAAAAATCGGGGCCAGTTTCTGGTCCCTAAGGTTCAGCCAAGTGAAAATTCATCTATTGTGAAGTTGTCACAGCCTGCTTGCTTAGGCGACCACGACCTCTGCCACTTTGATCCTTTGAATACAATGTGGCCTCTTCCCTGGTCCAGCAAGGAACAGAAAATGATTCATTGCACTCAAGCATCTCAGCGCTCAAAGTAGTCAGTAAGTTTTTCCCAGGACTTTTGAAAAGCCTGTTCATTTAATGGAATGCACACAGAAGGCAAAAATAATGTACAGAAAAACTGCTCTCTCTGGGTTTCTTTTTCTACTAATTTGTACAATATGTAAAAGACCCTTAAATCCATCACTGATTAACTAACACTGATTAATGCATCAATATCCTGCTCTGTGCATCAGTAGACTGCCTTGCTAGTTGCCATGACAAAATGTATCTTTCTGGGTTTTTAGACTGAAATCACACCTCACACTGGGAGTTTCAAGGTCGCATATATTCAGGATGTGGTTTTCGGCTTGCAATACAGAGTAGCAAGGGCAAAATGGACTCAGAAAGTTTGCTGTACAGTGCCAGCTCTGCCCTTATTCTTCACAAAGAGATGAAACCCACTGTTTTAGTCCTCTGAACTGCAACTGGCGTGCTAGGAAGGCTAGACTCAGTTTAGCTTGCTTTCTGGCCAGAGTAGGACAATAACTAGGACAGGAGGGCAAATGGAAATATGCAGCACAATGATTCTTGCCCAGATACTCAGTACAACTGGCCCTTACTTTTTGCTTTGGTTTCTGCTTAAATTGAAGGTATCACCACAATAAATCTCGACTTTTTCATCCTCCTAGGTGGGTACATAACTAGAATTTTCCTCCTGGTTTGACTCCATACCTAAAGCTACCCTACACAAGGAATCCTTATATGCCACCTTTTTTGTTTCCAAGCATCTGCCAAGTCCTTGCCAGTGTTTAAGAGTCAGCTCTTTGGGTTTGGGGTCTGCAAAGGGCCTCACTGGAGGAGCTGGTGCGAGCTACTTTCTGCAACTAGTTCTTATTCAGTTATGAGAGGCTTAGCGTGGATGAAATGTAGGTGGGGACATCTACTCCTTAAACCAAATGATAGGGAAAAGCAAATGCAGTGGCTGTCCTGAAACGTCTTCTAAACGGGCTAGTGTCTAGGAGCACAGGGCTAGTTCAGCAGGGACTAGCTGTGCTGCTGAAGAAGCTTTGTTAATTTACTCAACCCAATCCTGGTGAAAGTCATAACACAGGAAAGAGGACTATCTTTCCTTTTTTCTGGCATGCAGTCACTGATCACCATCAGAGGAGTTATATCTTCAGGGAAGGACACAGTCTTTGCTGGGAGCTCAGCAGTCCGTGCGTCTTTATACAGGAAGACCAAAGGTTTTCTGTCCTCCTTTGTGACAGACTTGCTATTAAATGGAGAAGAAAGAGGGGTTGCCATGCTAATGACATTCCTCTGCTCACTGGCAAACTGCAGAGGCCGTTTGTGCTGTGTGCTGAGGACAGCTCTGGTGTGACCAGGAGATGTGCACGGCTGTTCAACATCCACCCTCATCCTGTGAGCATTTGCCACACTTGCCTTTGGCCAGAGGGCCAGGGCCTGCTGATTCTCTCTGATAAATTTATATCAGCATCACATTTAACAGAACTGGAGCTGTGGATTATGCTCAACATGGAGTTATTTACTGCTGGCACTGGAATCAAGTCTTCATCTTTCTTCTTCTTTAGAGGACACAGGAAAAAAAAAAAAAAAAGCTTTATATTCTAAAATCCCTCAGAATTATGGTTTGAAACTGCTACCAAAGAAAGGTTTGAAGGAAATATTTGCCCACCAGTTAGTAAACTGATCTTTAAGGACAGGCTTTTGAGATTATTACATAATTTGTGGTCTCTGACCTCATAACAAAAAAAAGCAACACTTCTCTAAAACCACCACCTAGCTACAAATCATTACTTTATTTCAAAGAAGAGCTATTAAAAGAACAAGACCATTACTATGTATTACATTCTAATAATTTTCCAGAGTATCTCATTTTTGCTGGACTAGCTTCTCTTTTTCTCAAAAGAAAATATGTAGAGCATAATCATCATCCATAGGGTGGGTTCCTTTTCCCATAAATATGTTTTCAATGTGAAAACCAGGCTTCACAACCATTTACTTTTGGTCTTGATTTCATCTGGGATTTTAATGAGTTGCACAATGATGTCAAAATGGCTTCTGGCCTAAGCAGCTCATCCTTCCACTGGTATGGCAGAAGACCACTCAGGGTAAGAGATGGTAATTGCTGCTGGATCTGATGTTACTGCAAAATTTAAGCCCATATTAAAAGAAAAAACCAAAGCACTTTGAGTTATGTGGTAGTGTGGGGATGCGAAAATAAAGGGCCAGCTCAGGGCATGTTTGCATTAACCCAAACAAACTAGATACATTCTCCAGCTCTTTTTTGGTTTTTGGTGGTTTTGTTTTGTTTTTTTTTTTTTTTTTTTTTTTTTGTTTGTTTGTTTGTTTTTGGGTTTTTTTGCCTTTTTGATTTGGTGGTTTTATTTGTTTGGTTGGGTTTTTTTTGTTAAACATAGCCTCAGGTCTACTGAATCATTCATAACATTCAAAGTTTCTAAAATCTTGCATTAGTTGGTTTTTCACAGTCTATCTTCCAAATCTAGCCATGTCAACATGCAATATTTATGTCTAATTTAATGTTACACCCCTGTTCTGCAGCTGTGAAGCTCCTTCCTGAAGCAGTGAAGGAGCTTCAAGGGGGCTCACACTCATGGGTGGATCTTGTGGTTACTGAGCCAGGCCCTCAGTTTAACAGCACTGCTTTTGATGTGCCAACATGTGAGCATGTCTCTTTTCTCTAATATCATTTTCCAAGTTCAGAGAATATCAAACACAGGTGAAAATAGCCCTGACCTTTCTGTCAAACAGCAGTGTCGTTCTGTATTTGCACTACAGGATGTGGTTCTAATAATCTGAACCCTGCCTGATTCTGGGTACATTTAGCTATCTTTTGTTCTGCTAATAGTGTTGTTTATTTCATGTGGAACAAAGTTTGCCAGGGGAACTGGATGCTCTTCCATTTAAATAGCGCTCTCAGGATCTGCTCCCAGGCCACTCTTTTCTCTGAATATTTTCTCAACACTTACATTTCAAATTGTTCCTACCAGCCTGGCACGCAAATATCTCAATGGTGAGGACTGCAGCAGCTCTTACAGAAGTTGTACAGAAGTCCATAGGCCAGATTATTAAAACTGTGTCTAGGGGAGGATTTTTCTTCATTTGTGAAGCATCATGACTGATTTCAATATCCTACTCATTGACCAAGTTGTTTTCAGTCTGGATAACCAAATATTGGATTCTGTACTTTCTGAAAAGAATAATGGCTTTCAGCAATCTACTTCCAATTTAATAATGGATATTAAAATATCTACATGTGTGAAAATTATATCTATGTGTAAAGATACTCACTTTACAGTTTAACCTGTTTACAACTCATAGGGTAAATTTTCTCTGTTTTTTAAATACCATAAGTGTACCTTAACACAGTCAGTGAGTACTGAATGCATACTTCATTCAAAGCACTGGTGTTGGGTAAATTGTCTGTTTTCTTTCATCAGTGCAAGTGAAAAGTAAATATTCTGGCTGAGAAAGTGCAACCAACTGTGACCCAAGCACCTCTGCTGATAAATGTAGTGAGGAATTTTGCAACAAAAACCTCAAAGAGAAAGGAATTCAAAATGAATGTGACACATTTTTTCCTATTTTATGCCATATGACGTCAATTATTGAAGGGTTGAGTTGAAGAGCTAGAGATTCCAACTTAAAAGGTATTGTCCTGAATAAGTAAAAGGAATGGCTAAAATTTTCTTTTTAAAAAATTTTAAACAGTGGCCACTGGATCTCAATTTATCTGAGACACAAAGAAGTCCCCACTTGGTGTCAAGTGCACACAGAAGAAGAAAAAGAAGCGTAAAAATTTCAGGATTGTCCCTTGGCTTGCACTGGATTAAGGTCCAGTATCTTTCTACTAGATTGCAAGAGGTACCAGACCTCTAGTGCATGCTGCTTCCCATCTTTCAATTACCTCTTCTTAGACAATGACGATAAAGATTCCCTTTTACCTTCATATAGATCTTTGACTTCTGTAGTTGTTGCTAGTCCTCTGCAAAAGGACAAAAATCAGATCAATAAGAAACATAGATGGTTCTGGTTGAAAACTCTGTCTATTTATTGAGGGGATAGGCTTTTGGATGGCTAATGAGGAAAATTTGTTCCCCTTGCCTCCTTACTCGCTTTCTGAAAGCTGCATCTAAAAACCTTTCCATCATTCTAGTTCAGCTTAAAAAAACCCACAAAAACAAACAACCAGAAAATGGACATGGAGTAATTTAACCTGGTCCCCTTATGGGTAACAGAACAAGGAAGAGCTGGAAATGTCAATATCATCACCATTTCCCTCTCTAGTTTTAAAACTGAGGATGCGTTTGCTGAAAGTCATTGTTCCCTACCTCCCTGGGCTTCTTCAAAATAGGATTTAGAATTGCAATTCTCCTAGCAAAACATTAGTATTAAGGAACTTGGGAATTTCCACTTGCCTCTGCAGGTGTTTTCAGAATGGGAAGCCTTCATTTCTCCTGGAATATGACTGCTCACATCCAACTGCTACATAGTTTTGGGACCATACATGTATGTGTAGTTCTTCTATACAGATTTATAAATGGCTGCTGGTTTAAGACTGTTCATTCTTCTTTATCTTAAGATAATTTTTTCTATGAACTAAATTAACCTTATAGAAATTATTTTCTAGTTTACTATTGAAGGAAACCTTTAAGACAATGAAGAAAAATGTCCTTTCTTTCCTTCTGTTCCATGCTGTACCTGTGACTATTGTATTGCCCACTAGTGTTGTCCTCTTATATTGAAAATGCAGGTAGATGACAGCCTAGCTAAGGACTGTAGTGTATGAGATTTTTTGGTGTATGAAATCAGATGAACATTGTATCCTGAGAATAGTGGCACGATGGCAAATAAATTATGTGTATCACAATAATCTGTTTACTGCAGGTAATAATACTGAGGCAGACTGAAAAAAAATGCATTACTTTCTACATGGAATTGTTAGTGTTTTGGTGGCAGAGATCTTAAAACAGAGCCAAATGATCTTTATTTCAATGTAACTTATTGGTTTCTGGGAAAAGACACAATGTGCTTTTATTTTGGGGTATTTCTGACTGATTTATTTCCTTTTTCTCTCATGTACAAAAGGAGGGTGAAACTTTGGGGTTTCTAGTCAGAGGAAGTAGTACCCTGTTTCTAGTTGTGAATAGAGTACAGATGCCGCATGAAAGTGTTTTATCCCCTTTGCCTCCTAAGATTATAAAAATATTTTCCTGCATTTTTAAATTACAGAGAATAAAACCTCTGTAATAAATGGGGAAGTTAATTTTTATTTTCATTTTGTTTAACATGTAAATAAATTTAAGCTCTTGATCTACTTCTCCCTCTTCCAAGGAGCACTTGGACTGCTAGCACCTCTCCATCCTTTAGGCCAATATTTTTATGAATGTCTACTGCTGTAAACACCTTCCACTAGAAGACTAAAAACTGTGTTTATTGCTCATCGTGGTTTTGCTAACAGCTGAAGTGGTTTATTTATTCACATAAACAAAAGAAGACTAAGGCGCTGCCTGACTACCCAGCAGAACAGTTCTTGCTCTCTCAGGTAGTGCTGTAAAGGACTTGTGCCTGTTGTTAATAAAGCCTTCTCTAAATTTCAGGCTGCCATAAAGGAGGTAGCCAGAAGCTTTTGCAGGACACCGTAGTATCTGGAACTCATCCACCAAAATGCACTGAAGTATTTTTAAATACATATGAATCTCCCAAATCTTTGGAAAACTGAGCAGCTTGCTTTGAGCATGTTCAGAAATTAAATATCTCTGAAAACCACATCTGTTGCCAAGTTTAATCCCAAATACCAAAAATGCAGAAAGAAGCTGTCTCATAAAGTCTTCAGAGACACTTATAGGTACAGATAGATCATCTCCTTTTGTGAAATCCGTGACAAATCCCCAGAATTTTCAATATGCAAAATCAACTTGCAGCTGCATGTCTGCTACAAAGGGGATTTCTGCACTGCAAAGAGATGGTTTTCTTGGTGATGGTACTACATCTACATCCAGGGCTTCACAGGCAATTTGGAATTCCATCACACTGGGATAGGCTGTGGGTGAGCTACCAGCCTTGGCTCTCTGGGAGTCAAGAGTTGGGAGTTTCTTAAGTTTAGCTAAATGGTCATCTGCATGCACAGTGAAGTTTCCAATAAATGCATACATGTGCATCCCTTAAGCTTTCATTTCCTTAGGAAACCAGGCACACGCACACTCCACCCCCACAGGTGCACATTCATAGAGATGGGCATTTTGTAGGTCAATTTAAGGATCAGTTTGACAAGTTTACCAAACTGTGCTGGTCCCTCGAGTGCTGTTTTGTCCTGTGGCACATTTACAGGGACTGCACCAGTAAGCAGCTCTCAGAAACGAGCACAAGGCAATGTGTGGTTGCTGTAATGCTTTCAACATACAAATCTCAACCTCTCTCCATGCTAACCAGGCTTGTGGGTTTGGGAGTGCTTTTGCATAACTTCTATTCATGCAGCTGAAAATCTCTCCTCTTTTTGCATAAGTCCTGACCATTAATATCAGATCCCTAAGAAAAAGGTCAGCTTTTAACAACCATCCATTGTATGAATGTTTTTTTTCCTGTACCCTCCCTAGATAACCACAATGATTCTTTAGGTATTTTTTGCCTGTCAGTTAACACATGTTCACCACATAGTTTGTGTCTGCGTTTGGGTATTTTGAAAGTTGACTTATTGATTGCTTTTCTTTAATTTATTCAATGTAAAGAAATGAGAGTCAGACTTTTCCACTGGTATCTCTAGAACAAGCTTGTTCTTGTGTTGCTGCTGGTGTACATGGCTGCCTATCCTGCACTGAGGTAAGACCAAGTTTGACTGTTCACAGTTAGAAGTGTTCAACTACTGTTTAATTCCTCAGATCCTTCCAGCTAGTGAGATGCACAATTCCTCAAGCATTTAGTAGGATGACATTATGAAATCATATATTATTTTTTACCAGCCAGAAGATGAAATGACAGCTCTCCCTGTGCTCTGGAATGTCATTGTGGTGGCCTCTTTTACAAGTTTTGTCAGCTTAAGGAAAACAAATGCCCTACTCATTTGCCTGAGGTCACAAAATAGCAACTAAGCATTTAGTGTTGTTAAAGGGAACCATAATTATTATCAATTACCACGTATGCAAGAGTATTTTGTTTACTCAATGGATTTAGACCTATTTTCATTCCAGTCTAATTAGAAAGCTACATGGTAATCTCCAGCCTCAGGCTTTTCCTACCCATCCTTGAGTGACTGCTTAACTTATCCTTTCAAAATAAACAAAGAGCTGCCACATCCACAGCAAAGCTCCAAAAGGAAGTTCCATACACAGTGACACAGCATTAAGATATGACTTTTTTTATCAATTCCCTTTTACTTTGCTTTGGAAAATTGCCTACTAATTACTAGCTTCAGTGGAGGAGATTTAACTTTGAAATTGAATTTCAGTGTTTTTACATCAAGTTAATGTTTCCTTTCAGACATGTTGGGAGAGGAAGAAAATAAGTTTGAAGCAAAGATTAGTTAGTTGACTGTATGACAAAAAAGATAAATTCTGTAAGCATAAAGTAGTGAAGTAGGAATCTGAATGAGTTTATGGGTTCTCCTTTCTCATATGCCTTCCAGAGCATGTTAAATAAATGTTAAATAAATACATGTTGGGGTTAACCCATAGATATTAGACCCTGCCTGTGGGCAGAAAATGGTATGAGATGATCTCAGCAGGTCTCTTTCAGGCCTAATTTTCTAAGAAAAATTTTGAATTAGACAGGAGGCTGAGCTGTGTGAGTCAGTGAACTTAGTCCCCTACTGCTGGAAATCAGGGTGCCCCCCATGCACCCTGAGAGGGAGGAACAGACCCCTCACTTGGGAACCGTGCTGCTGGAGGAGGAGGGGGACATGGAGACACTGCAGTCCCTCCCCAGGGTGAGGCTGTGAGCAGCACCATTCCCAGTGCATCACTCCCTGGCCTCTGAGACTGGCAGGGTGCTGGGGGAAGGGTTCAGAGGGAGGCTGCCCTCTGTTCCCAGGGGAAAACAAAGAACTGAAAGAAGACGGAGTCCTACAGTTTAGGTCTCCTTCTACCTGCTGGGACATGGTGAGTGCCCCTGATGTAATTGAATGTTGAAAGGCAGCTTGATGCCCAGCTTCCAGGTGAGCACCCAACTTACTGATGTACCCTCTGACTTCCTGTGTCATCTCTGTCCCAGTTTAGGTGAGGGAGCAGAGTGGAGTAAGTCCCTCTAGTGAGACAGTGGAAGGATCACTCCCAGATAAACTTGTAACATAGCTGCTAAGTCAGCCTCCTGGGAGTTTGAGAAACCTTTGTCAAGCACCAGTTTGTTTCATATCAGGCAAAGAAAGCTTTGAGCTCTTGCTTCTGCTGTCCCAGAAATTGAATTATCCGTTGGCTCCCTTTATAAAAGTGCGGCATAGTTCTTGTAGCCTCCCCTTGGGCACGTATTTTGGAGGGTTGTAGTTAACCAGTATTTAACATTTAGTAGGCACAAAGCAGTTTGGAGCTAATGGAAGAGAAAACTAGTGTCTGCAGGCAGAGGTTCCCATGGCTGGAACCACAGGCTTTGTGCAGAACATGGCAATTAGGCACCCAAACCACCCACACAAATCTCATCCCATAAAACTGTAGTCTGTTTATATTTATAATTATGGTTGTGTTTATATTTTAGACAAAAGCACAAACAAACCTCTTTAACAAAAGAAAATATTTCATGGCGCAAACAACATTTCATTTAGTAGAGACGGTCACACCCCAGATATGCAGCCAGGAGGTGTTCAATTCCCCAGAAATGATGCTTCTGTGAGATTTTGGGTAGCTTAGAACAGTTTCAAGATTTCAAGCGAAGGGCAAGTGGGTATGTGTATCCCCATGTTCACTGCTCTGTGTGTGACAGCACATGTTCAGTTGTTCCCATGTTTCCTGGGAGAAGCTGGAGTGTCTTGTGGTTTTTACAGGGCTATGTAGCCAGACTCTGGCAAACAGTTGGACTCTGTCCCTCTCTATCATGGTAATATTTCCACTCGGGGATATGCAGTGGCTTTAGGACCTCAGGAAGAGATGTTTGTGCAAATTACCAAGCGATTCAATGGTATGTGCATTCCAAGGGCTCATAACTCAGGCAGAAAGGAAAAAAAAATCAACAAATTCCTCACAGAAACTTGTTTAGGGTAGCAATTTCCTCGCCATATTTTAGCTCTCTGTCTCCAGCTATTCAGGCTGTCTAAAATAAATCACTGGGTTCTTTTCTTCTTCTTTTTTTCCTGAACAATGGGGTAAGTGTGATCATTTTGTTTGTGCTAACTCTTCTCATTAATTCTCCTTTTCCCTAAATCCAAAGAAAACCTGTGACTATTTCTGTTGACAGCTCTACTCTCAGACCCAAACATGCAAAAACTTTCAACAGGCTTAAAGTAGTATTTTAACCAGGAGAAGTCAAAATAGCTCAGCTGGTTTACCCACCACTGGAATGTGATGCAAGCTATGTAGACAAACGCTGCCTCGCTTGTTAAAAAACATCAACAATGAGTTAGGTCCATTCCCTCTTTAGAAGCTATGAATTTCATCCAGTGCTGGAAGGATGTTAAGACCAGACTCCTATTAGGTGGCCTCATCCCAGACAGTGGTGAGTCCATAGAAAATCATAACCAGTTGTGGGTTGGGTTATTTTTTTTTTTTTGCCAAAGCTATAGCTATTTCCCTTTGAAGTACTATTGGTGAAGAACATGTTTCATTACACGTGGTGTTAACAGCAGTTCAAAATTTTAACTCGTTTTTCACCATAAAATAAGAAATTGTGTCCGTGAGAGCTTCAGGCCCGCTTTTTAGCTACAAGCTGCAATTTTTTTTTTAATCTCAAATGAATTAAAGGCACTTCTTGAGAGCAAGAGACCAAAGGGATGTTTCTAAGCTAAAAGGCAGACGGAATAAGCTTGGCTTGTCACCAAGTTGCACTGAGTTTGACAAATGAAATTTCATTAGAAGTGCAGGGACGGTTGTGAAACTGCCAGTAAATAACTGTCTCCCCAAAGTCTCACACTTTTTCCAGAGTCTGTTTTCTCCTTGGACTCCATCCTGCCAGGGACAATATTTTAAAAGGAAAAACCACAGTTAAGCATCACAGTTAGAAGTTAGTAGATAATAAAGGTCAAATGTATTTCTTCCAGGAGCTACTGGAATTTATGCTATTGTGTTATCTTTTCTTCCTCCCTTGTGCTTTCGCTCACAATTTTTACCACTAAAGGGTCCAAGCCAAAACCATGAATCTAGACAAATTCGGGAATGATTCCAGAGCTAAATGGTGTTGCTGACCATTTTCCCTCCAATGATCTGGAGCAAAACCCAAGCCCCAGGCCTGTCAACCCATGCCCTGCAATGCTCAAAGTGTTTCAGACCTGGATCTGAACTTCATGGCTTATGACCCTCTCTAGTCATCATTCCCCAGTAATCCAAAACAGGAATTAAATGCACATCATCACTCATCCCACCAAACCACATCTGTGCACAAAGCTGCTTTTGCCCTCTCAGGGCATTACAAAACCATGAAGTATCTCTCTTGGCTGTTACCAAGCAAAGAAAAAAGGTTCTTTGTCTTGGTTCTTGCCGCTTCTGTAAGGAAGGTTTTCTTCTCTTTCTGGCTTGGGGACTTAAGACACTTCAGTTTCCAAACAGGAGGCCCTGTCATGACATGAGATTGTGTTTTCTGTAAGGATTACCTCTTGAATTTACTCTTCTGTGCCACTCCTCAATGTTCCTCAGCCAGAACCTTGGCGGGGGTGGCCCTGACAATGCAGCTTGTTTTGCCCTGAGGCCAGGGCAAGATGCAAGGCCCAGTGATGGACAAAGTGTAGAAATGCAGCTTTCCTGCACATGTGCTGCAGCTTGTGATTGACTGAGACTGGCTTGAGGGAGCACCTGAGCTGTTTCCCCAGGAGGCTCTGCACTCAGGGACACAATCTGTGTCTCTTCTTAAAAATGGCACTCCAAAGGATGCCTGCTTCTGAAAACACGTCTGCCTGTGTCTGTCCCTCTTTGTTGTTAGGTGCAATTTTGATCATGCTACAGATGTTCTGTAAGTGAACTATTTCCTTCCCTGAATACAAGGAAAGATCGAGCTTTTCCTGGTAGCAGGTGAAAACCAGGTGTATGAACATCTGTTCCTGAAGTGCACAGCGGTGTCCTCAAAGGACAAGAGATGGTAAAGAAGGTGTCCTCTGATTCAATTTCTAGTTTTCTTTTTAAAAACTCAACACTATGTGTTTTTTGGGCAAAATTATACCTGTCAGAAGAGCAGAGTTGGCATTTCAGCTCCTTAATTTTGTTGCTAGTTTAATTTTCTGGGAGCCATGTCCTGTGCACCACATGCTTCAGCTGATAAAATCAGCAGAACTTTACTGCCTTCTCTCTTCAGACCATGTCACTGATGTAAATGGAAGTCATTAGCCATCAGTTTATGGGAAGAGGATTTAGAGTATTGAGATAATAGAATGCTAGTCTTTACTTTTCCAAGTTTCCTAAAGCTGTAAATGCTTGCAGAACTAATATGAAGAGTATTTCATGTAGATAAAATTGGAGGTCTCAATTTCTTGGTAAAACTGTTTTCTAGAACCTTAATTAGAACTTTTAAAAATCTCTGATAACCCAAATATCTTGCCACTGCTTTTAGCAGAGTAATCCTACATGACTTTCCACAAATCCTTTTTAATTAGCCTCTTTCCCAGGGTGTGCCATGCCAGCAGATGATTACTGCATTAATCTTAATGTATTTGCAGCAGATTCTTTATTCTTTCTCTACAGATGGAGTATTATCTTGAGGCCCCATGAAGTTTTAGCTCTCAATCATCCACTGTAAAATCTATTCTCACACTTAAAGGGTCTAGTCCCATTTTGGGAAGGAATGGGGGGTATGAGCTAAAATAAAATGTTGCAGATGATATTGCACAAAACACCACACACAATTGCACACAACGTACACAGTGCTGCCAGCAGTCCTGCTGCTTAAGAACAAAAACTCATGAAATCTGAATTTGAAAGTTGATCGTAGTGCCATTGAACAAGCTAACAAATACCATACCACTGTACAAGGTCACACAGGAGGCAGTGCTAACACACCCATTAATGATACCAAACTGTAGATTTTGACATCAGATGGACTTTTAAGTCTTGAGAAATAAGAATTTATTTATTGTGCTTATTATTGAGAAATAATACAGAATTTGTCATATGAGACAAAAATTCACATTGTTGCACTTGATATTCACCACTGTGTTGGATTAGGAAATAGTCACATGAAAGAAAATTCTAGGGCACTTAGCCAACTAGATTTGCTACAAATCATGCCCTGTAAATTTGATCCAAGTTTGGACCATCAGTCAGATGTTAGTCTGAAATGTGAGAAAACATTAGGGAGGGTCAGCAGAATATTGAGCTTTGTATTTAAAATATTACAATATGTGCCATGTGTTTTCTTCATCAGCTGCTGTATATGGAACTATGGAAAGCATTTTGCAACTGGTCTCAGTAACTCCCTGAAAATATTGTCCCTGAAATTTTCTGTTTGGAGGAAGGAAGGTAAAAAAATATGTAAGTACAGTTTTGCCACCTCTGGGCTTCATGAAAGTGTGTCTTCATGGATGGTCATGTGAAGTGAGGATGGCAAGGTTCAGGGTGGACCATTTCTTTTTTGTGCTCCTGTGGTCATGGGGAGCCTGGAAGGACAATCTATCAATGTCTTTGTTTGAGTTTATCCATCCCAGTGATAAACTGGGTGCCAGCAGGTATTTGATGGCTTTATGGTCAGTATGGGTCAGAAGCCAGTGGAAGGGGTATAAATTTTCATACCCGAGGTATGAACTGACATGTAACCAGTGGAGGTTAGGGACAAACATCTCCTCTGGGGACACTGCTAGGTTATTTGTACCTCAGCAAGGCAGCTGGCTTTACACCAAAAGCAGCACGTGGATCAGGAGGACAGTTAGTTTTTATGGTGGTTCCTATGTGCTCCAGCTGCCAGGCTCGGGAGGGAAGCTCCATCAGATGGTGAGGGCACGCAGCGAAAGGGATCTGCCAGTAACATCTCACAATTGCTCCAGAGATATTGCATGGCTAAATGCTGAGAATCAGGTCCTACAAGACCCTACCAGGGCTGTCATTTGCTGACATCCCCATAAATGGAGGGTACCTTGCAGAATGGGAACCTGGGGCACCTGTCCTTGGAGTATCAAGGGGGAAATGTCACAGAAGGGGGAAATCTGAGGCAAAACATCTGATACATGCTCCAGAGAAAACTTTCATCAGTGGTATTTTGTGCTCTTTCCCACTATGTCCTGGGAGCCAGTAAAGATTTCTGAAGCTATTTGCTTGATAGAACACCCACTGCTTGTTTTAATTAGCTTGGTCCCATTTTTAATAGGCACCAGCTGAAAATTTTGAGTGGGATCTCACATGCATTCAGTGTTAATGTGGAAAGATGGGCCTGACAATGTTCAAGCTTGCATCCCAGTTATTGCAGGTGTAGTTCCACAAATCTGATCTGGTACAGCATAGCGGGAGGGCAAGGCCTAGCCAAACTAAACTGGGTGGGTTGGAACTCTCTTTTGTGTTTCACTTGAATGACTTAAGAGATATAAAAGCCATTTAGGTTCCTTTTTTTGCCCATTTCTGTTCAAGGCTGCTGAGGTCTTCTGTTGAAAGTGAGTAATGATTACTTGTAGTGGATAGCTTTTCTATTATGAGATAGTTAAAGCATGTCAGCAATTTTTGACTGATAACAAACAAACCAAGCTCTACTCAGCTTCTCTCACACAGAGCCTTTAAGATTTGTTGACATGCCTGGAGCTGAAAAAAGCCAAAAGCAGCCCTGGTAATGGCTTGTAAACACGGAGTGTGGCCACACCTTGTTGTGTCTGCAGCCTAAGGGAACAGATCTGCCAAAGTAGATCTGCTCTTAAATCCCAGGAAACAAATCATTGGTAATAAAACACAATGGCTGTTCTCCATCTGCAATCAGTTTCTTTTTAACTAATGATGTTAAGTGGAAAATAGCCACAGTCATCTCTTATTAGGTTCTTGAATAAACAATGGCTGTAGCTCAGATGCTTCATTAGCAGGGAGGGAAGCAGCCAGCAGTTCCTTTTCCATGTGTCTGTAGCTGTTAGGGTTTGCATAGCTGTAGGCAGGCAGGCAGCGGGCATGGCCCGTGTTGCTGTTATCATCCTTGTGTGATGCAGGGAAGTGTCTTTGTTTGCTGCTTAACCTGGGTAAGCGTGATTTTAACAGCAAGGTGAGCTCTGCAATCCGGCGAAGTCACTAAGTCCTTCTGCTGCTTGCAAATGGCTTTGGGCTGAGCTGTGAAAGAAGTCACCCGGGTCTGGGAGAAGCTCTGTGTCTCTGGGAGGAAATTACAGAGCTGTGTCTATCTCTAAGCTCTCCTGCCTGAGGCAATCCACCTTTTTGTTTCCCCTGTCCACTTGAGCAGGCTTGGGGTGCCACTGCTGGTGGTGTTGCATTCCCCTAGAGCGGGCCAGCAGCACAGAGCCAAGATGTTTTTCCTGGCTCAATAGCAGAGCAAGGTTCAAGGTGCAATATTGGGTTCAGGGCCAAGGGCAAAAGTTGTCTAAAGCTGAAGTTGATGATACGGCTTCAATTTGTCTTGCCAAAAGCCATGCACAGATAACAGCTCTCAACTTTCACTCCTAAAGTTAGTTTTTTGTGCCATCTGTAAATTACAGAATCCAAGTCTCTTAAAGTGGAAATTCTGTGCTATGTGTGCACACAAGGTTTGGCTGTTCTCTTACATCAAAATGCCATGCCAAATAAATAATCATGAGCATACAGAAATGTCATGAATGAGAGAAGGGAGAAAAAGACTAACATTAAATGAGACTTCTTAAAAATATTCTGGGAAATGAATAGGCATTGTGAGCAAAGGCAGAATAATTTGTAGGCAGATGAGGCAATCTGTTCTTTAATGGCATTATAATGCTGCTAATAAGAAATGTATGTATTCATGGAACTGAAGTAGATGCTAGATCCCCTTGCTTTAGTATTAAAGTAAATAAATCTTTAAAGTGTTTTCAGAGAGCCCCTTCATGCGTATCCTGCTCTTTGTTAGTTTAAAAAAAACCAAACACACACACAAAAAACAAAACAGAAGAATTCCGAGAAAAATATTTATGTTCATTTGGGGCAACCCAAAGCCTTTAATTTGTTTTTGTTGTGAAAGGCAAATGTTTGCCCTGGGTCTGAGCCCAGGCTGCAAGTGTGGTGGCTGGTCCTGTGTCCCTGCATGTGCCAGCTCATGTGTGGGCGGCTCTCCGGATGGCCCTCTGGGTGTCTTGCCTTGCCACACTCCACTGAGCTGTTTGCATTGCTGGGTGTGTTTAGATCCGTCTTTCTTGTAAAATCTGAGTATTTCTGGCTTTGGTGACTTTAGAGAAACTGTGAAAGGTAGGGGCTTTCTTTTGGTTTGGTTTTCTCTTTGTGCTCTTCAGAACGAATGGCTTCAGCCAGATGAAAAGGGAGTTCTCTCTGACTTCTCCCTGGTGTCTGACTGCTTCTGACCATCAAAGCATTGTTTCCAAGCATTTCCTGTTTGCACTGACCTATCCCAGCCCTTTTATACCTATCTGTATCTAGTTAGCTGCTCTGGATCCCCCCGCTTTCCAGTGGAATAGCAATGGTGACCGTGTGATAAGGGTTTATATAAAATGGCCATTCAAAGAAAGGCTTTATATTGATACCCAGCGTGTTTACTTCTGCTGTTTCTTAGGTGAATCCTGGTGATCCAGATACACACTGTGGTAACCCCACACAACAGTGAAACATAAAAAGTAGAGTCTGTCTTTAACTGGTCAAGGTAATATTAAAGAACTGTACACTGGAAGACCCCAGCCCTTGAACACCAGGTTGCTCAACAGCTGATAAACTTGCCATCTAGACCCTGTGCTCTCCCTTCTGCACTTATCCTTGTTAACTCAGGGATACTTTCTCCAGTTGGTCCAGGATGCTTTAATCCATAATCTAAATTTCAGCTAAGTATCTGTATCTCTGCTTCTCATTACTCTCCAGCTGGCTGGAGCATGAGATATGCCTCGCTTGCACTTTGGCACACTTGGAAAGGAAGGAGGACTAAGCTGGCTTTAAACTTGTACCTGGCTGCAATCTAGGACTTACTGCTTTGGACACAGGGTAACACAGAGCAGGCTTAGGCTTTTTTCCACACTTTGCTGTGTCTGCCAGCATGTCCTGAGGACTGCTCTCTTTTGTATGAGGATTATCAGGGGATGGAATTTCTGCTTATGAGTTGTCCCTGAGGTCTTACTGCTGCATTAAAGATCAGTAAATGCAGGAGCTGCTCCCAAGGCCAAGCTTCCTTTAGATAAACTGTGGCCAATGTATATTGGTGAACTAACTACTTGCACAGCAGATGGGAAACAAATGGAAAGCATACAAAACTCTCTATCTACATTACATGTTTGTATATTTTATGCTTCCACTGCTAATTTAGCACATACATAGACACACACACACACACACACATATATATATATATATATAAAATCAAAGCAATTAGTACTTTTCTTCAAAATCCATTCTAAGGTACTCAGTTTTTCTTACTGCCTCACTCAGCACTATACCCAAATTTCTCCATGGTGATTTTTAGGGACCTAAAGCTCCATGCACAACATCACTGTAATTGCCTGTATTTTAGGTACTCGCTACTTCAGGCCTTTATCTTTCTGTTTTTCAGTGGAGATGAAAATAAACCATCTCTGTCAACTCGAGGTAGAGGTTGTAGATGAAAAAAATGAATGAAAGTATTATTCATGGAGTGAAATATAATCCCCAAAATCCAGTCTGGGAGAACTGCTGCTCAGCTGAGGCCAGTGTTAAAACCTTTAAGGCAACCTGCTTTCCTTGCAAACTGAGGAATTGGGTATAAATACATTTTACTGCACCTTGAAGTACAGAACAAAACAGAGGGTTGAAAGGCACTGTGCTCTCTTGTTAACCCTCACCCTCTTTACAAGCAGTTCTTCTAGCCCTCCCACTCTTTCTCTGTGGGTCTTAGTACAAGTATTAATTCCAGTTTCCCTTCCCTATTGGCAGGGGGCTTCTCCCCATGCTAGCCTCTGGTCAGGCAATACTACTGAAGCCTGATTCAGAGCTTGCTGCTGATGCCAGACCTGTATTTAGCTATTGTTTGGAAACCCTAACAATCATCCAGGGTGTACATGTTCATCTGGAAGCCAAGGATGAAGTGCAGAAGGTCAGGGGCTGGGGATGAGCTGCTGAACAAGTGTCACACAGCAGCTCCGTTTACTGTAGAGCAAGGCACCAGGGAATGTGCAGAGAAAATCCATGATGGCATGTTGGGAGAGAAGGTCCTCAGGAAGGGCCTGTTGCTGCTGCTTGAACAAACCAGGTGGATGGGTCTTGTGGATAACTGCTTTTTCTGGACACAGATAAAGCATTGAGGGCTGAGTAAAAAAATACATATTTTTTGCTAAAACATTTAGTTGAATGCTGGCATTCTTGCAAAATCTGGGAGCTGGTGGGGCACATAGTCTTGTTCTCTGGAGAATGTATCATGAGCTGGTAGTGCTGGACAATGGAAGGCTCATAAGGATAAAGAATGAATGCTGTGTGTTTTCAGGTGCTGCATGTCAAGAGGGAAGTACATGATTAAAATATAACTTGCCTGGGGGCCATCTGAGCCTGTGGACTTGTTTCAGCCTGTAACTCACTGCTGTGTCTTGCTTCTGCCATTTGCTTCCAAATAAGCAGCTAAGAGGACAATATAATTAACTCATGCAGCTACCCTGAATCGAGGTGTGGGCTGGGTTGTGCACAGAGAGGAAAATGTTGCCCCTGCCCCATTATTGTGCAGGCATCAAGATGTGTGGGCAGAGCTTAGTTGGCTGTTTTTTGGAAGGTGCTAGTGTTAGGTACAAGCTATACTTCTCTGGGCAGGAAGGCTGAAACGTGTCCTGCCTGGCTGAGATGCTGAGAGTGAGATGTCTCCAGGGCCTGTTAAGTCTAACCCCAGATCCTATTGACTGTGGAGAGAACAGCCAAGGCTAGTTGTTAGGGGAGGTGGATGCTAATGCTCCAGATCCTTGGGTGCAGGCCTGGCTGGAGGGATAAAGCACTGTGGTGCTTCCTTTTGTAAATCTCAAGTACGGACCTGGGGGATGTGGTGGGAGGGGATGTCTGAGTGGGGGACATGGGGACAAATGTGATCGTACACATCTCACAGCCCAGCTAGGAGAGGAACAGGATCACCCCATCCTCCATCAATGGCAACAGGACAATCACCTCTGCTGGGCAGCACTGCAAGGCAGAGACTTCCCTTCCATCACAGGGACTTTGCCTTTTGGCCAAAGTACAGGGAGGTGGTTTTGGCCAGTGTCTGAGGGTAAGAAAAAATCTGTATCTGAATCCTGCTGTCTGTTTCCAGGCACGTTCCAGATGCAAGCAAGCCAAAGTTCTTTATTTGACCTCAATTTACACCTTCCTAGAGGGAAATAAGGAGGCTCTGCAACTGAGACTCCTGACTTTAAGAAAGCAGTGTGTCCCAAGGATTTCTCTGCCTGTCTTAGTAGCAGGAGAGAAGGAAAGTTTCTGATTAGTGGTAGACAGTGAGCACAGCTAAAGCCTTGTTAAACACAGGGAGACTCTTGCTACCTTTCAGCTCCTGCTATCTCCTTGTGATTTGGCACCAATTCATTCTGCCCACACAATTTCTTCAGTGTGACTTGGCTTTGCAAAAAGCTCCTTAATCCACCACAGAGAGGTTTTAATGCAATTGCATCCAGCACAGTCCTTTTTCACTTGATTTAAATGAGAGAGTTAAATCTCAGTCTAGACAGAGTGCTCTCTAGCTCCTGTGGATCTTGTACCCAGCAAGCTGTATCATCTATGAGTATGTTTCTCATTTTCCAGACGAGCCCAGGGGATCTGCACACCCCCTCCATAAAATTCCTGTCTGTGCTAAATTGCCTCATAGTCCTGATTTATACCTCAATAAAACATATCACAAGAAGGAGAAAATGTTTAATTGTATAACTGACATCCTTATGCAGGACATATTTTTGGTGGTTATTTATGCCTTTATCTTCTTTAAAAGGGGTATAAAGAACCATGACTTTCACTTACAGTGGGAACAGCAAAAGGTGAGGAGAATAAATGTAAGGGGCAAGGAGTTAACCCTAAACAAGTATGACTTCTGGAAAAATACATATGTTAAAAGATTAATTGGAAAATATGAAGAGATGCATTTGGGATCTTAGGGGATTTCAAGAAAAACTTAGAGATTCTTTCTCTTCTTTATCAAACCCAACCCTTTGAGCTGTTTGATGTTGAAAGTTGGAAAGCATTTCATTTATTAAAACACTAACAAGTGGAAAAAAGTATTTTATGTTGCTTATGAAATCATCAATTCCAAGCTCTTATTTAATTTCTTTCACCCAGACCCCTTTCAAAATTGCTCTGTGCATTTATTTAAAAATAGTTTTCTCAAGAATAAATACAGTGCTAAAGACTGGACAGGCATGCAAGCCTTGGCTTCAGATTTGGGCTGTGAAGTTTCTATTGGCAACCATGTCCTACGGACAAGGCTCTCTGGCAGCACCTTAAATGAGTGTGCAAGTAGCACAGGCAAAATAGATTACTCCAGGATAATTAGAAATGGGTTCATTACTGAGAGACCAGCATGATTTATTTAATTACATCATAAATATACTTCCTTATCTTTTCCATCGCCCATGTAAGGATGTAGGCTCTATGAGTGTTCTTTGGGTGTGAAAGCTAAGGAGCAAAGTTAAGATTGTAGTTCAGCTCCAATTTGGTCTCATTACTGATAAAAATGTTTATTATGGCATGGAGTTTGTCCTTTGTTCTGCATGACGTGATTCTTGCCTCAAGGGTCATCTAGACTTCAAATGCTGAGGAGTAGGTGTGTGGTAATGCATAGACATGCCTGTATGTTTGTGTCTTGGGCTGACAGAAAGAAAAAATACTTCATTAAATGGGCAGGTCAGCAGCATTCTTAATCTCCTTTTCATTCACTGTTTGTACCCTGTGGGGTTGCACTCTGCAGGGAATTTGGCTGCTCTGGACCAGCAAACGGGAAGCATGAATTTGGGAACTTGTGAAGGTTTTGGAGTGGTTGGATACAGGGCCTCCTGCAGTGTCTTAGACTGTGTACAGGAGATACTCAATTTTTTCTGTTGACAGATAGATTTTTCCCTTAAATATGAGAAATGGCCAGTGTGATCTTCAAAAGTTCATCTCTAGTGGGAAGATGGACTAAGTTGCTCATGTCTTTGTGCTTATGTGCTGCACCTCAATAGGCGGTACCAATCCCCTGAGACATCATTTACTAGAGACAAGCTATCCCCTTCTTTGCCAGAGAAAATCTTCTTGGCAATATGTTCAGTGACACTGCATTTACTACCAGGACTTGCAGCATTATCCCTACCCAGGATACCAGCTCTTGCTAGCTTTGACTTCACAACTAATTGCAAGTAAGCTTAACAAGGAGCGCTCTGCCTGGCTTCTGAACAACGTGGGTGTTCAGTCAGCCTCTGAGAAAATACTCTCTTTCTTGCTGAACTGAAAAGAAAGGACTTAAGCTTCTATTAAAACAGCTTTTGACTTTGTAGAAAGTGAAACTTACCATTATCCAGTGTTTTTGGCTTCCACCTACAGTATGTTAATTGAAGGAACACAGGAGCTTTGTGCATCAATGATGGTTATCTCCATAGGAAATCCAGTATTGTGGTTACACTGGCTGCTTTTTTGCCTTTCCCAGTTGTAGGACTTCTTTTCACTTGCAGGGTTTCTTTGTTCCAAATATTTCTTCACAGACCCAAGTGCTTTTTTTCCACCCTCTGAAAGAAAAGGTCAATGAAACAGAGATGAGCAAAGGAGGAAAATGTCTTTCCATTTGCTTACTGTCCTGCCAATTCAAACACTTTTGTTCCACACAGGGTTTCCCTGCATGCCTCTCCTGATGGTGCACAAGACTTTCCTCAGGAAAAATCTCTGATTCTCTCCAAAATGTCATTAAATAACTTTGCCACTGTCAGCAATATATGTTTTTAATCAATTGCATGGCTTTTTTTTATCCCTGTTAAGTTCTAAGGAATTTTGGCAGATATAAACTGATGCACGCTGCATAGCCTTACTTTACTGCTCCCTATACATTTATGGGGGAGGCTGATATCCAGAGCTGTTCAATAGCTCTGGAATACTTATTTCAGCTGCTCCTTCATCTGCCTATCTGCTGCTTTTGTTGCAGCTCTGTCCTGGGGAACCAAAAGGACAAACAGATCTCATCCAGGGTAAAATCAGCTACTTTGTGGGCTTCGCTAATAAGCTTTGAGAGAAATGCAGCTGGTAAACCAAAGCACAACCAAATCACAATTTTGGTTTGAATTTCTAATGCTTTATGAGTTTGAATAACTCAGACTTCTAAAAAATATTTTTCTTGCTCTTCTTGTTGGGACAGTGTCTAGAGCCAGACCCACCATATGGATTATGCAAACATAAAATAAAGGGTCAGTCTCTCCACTGAAGATCATTAATCTAGCTTTAAAGTGACCAGTCGTGCTGTCACGACTTTCAAAGGTCATTTTGATTTGTTTTTTAAACCTGCTTGTTGCCTTGGGTAACAAACATAAATACAACAGTGCTGAGGCCCCACCCTTGTTCTGATAAGGGGCACTGAAACTGTGATTCTGCATGGAATTTGCCTCCAGAGCATTAAGTGGTGACTGTCCACCAACAACCAATTATTCACTGTGAATTTTCTGAGACACTTCAGGTTTCAAAGATGAACTGCATGGAAAAAACCCACCAAATGACCCGTGGGAGGTGTCAGGAAATATCTGAGCAAGCTTGTGAGAAAATTGTGAGTTAAAGGAATATGCAAAGAGTTTATGCTACCCATGAAGGGTGTGAAGTTTTAGGCGAGCTCCGGGTACAGCTGCAGTAAACCATAACTTAATCCTTTGAGCATGCAAGGCACAGGATGAGGCTGAGTAGAGTTACTTGGCTTGGGGATCTTTTCTGTTTGCCAGGAGAATCAGTCTGGAGGAAACCTTGGAAACAGAGCACACTTGCTTTTTTTCCGAAGAGCTTGGTAACTTTCACCATTTGTACTTCCAAATCCAGGAAAGTGGTTGTAACGAATGCCTCTGTTTCTTTTGGCTTCCTGGGGCTGGGGGGTCTCTGAGTTATGGCAGTGCCTCCTGCACTTCAGATGCTTTCACTATCCTCTTGGTAGCATGTGGAGAATGCAGGAGGCATGACTTCCTTCCTGCCTCAAGGTCTTCTAGACAACATTAATGCTTTGTCCAAAGTTACAGGAGACATGACTGCACAAAATGACTGCTGCCTTAAAGTATGCTTCCATCATGGCACTAACAGCTGCCACCCCTCCCAACCAAAATAGATTTATAAGAAAGGCCCTGAGTAAGCTGTAGGGTCCTTCAGCTGACAGCAAGACTGTAGGTAAAGGTTGCACAGCAGCCTCCTTTCTCTGTTCCCACAAATGAGGAAAACTGATGTCCTGGCAAGGGCTTTTCCTGTCTGTCTGGGTCTTAAGCACAGAAGCAGAACTTCCTAGGAAAGAAAAAGAAATTACGATTTTGTGTGCAAGTAGCTGCTGGCTGCTGGTTGTGTTTTTTCTTGTTTACTCCCTCTGTCCTCCCAACTTCTGAAATGTTTTCAACATGTTGGACCCAACTGCTTACCCCTCATCCAGCCTGCAGAAGATTTAAAGAACAGGATCAAAGACTTCCCTGTACATCACATACCTCAAGTTCAGAGGAATGAAAGAGCCAGAGGTGATGTCCCAAAGCCAGTGTATTTAGTATAATGTATAGTCACAATTGTGATCAGACATTGGCCAAAGAGTTTGCCCAGGTGGGAGATGGCTCTGGGAGGACTTCTCATGAAAGCAGCTTGTTTTGCCTTGCTGCAGGACTGCTGCTTTTGGCCTTACTTAGTTCATCTCTCTCTGGACCCTGTTTTGAAAAAGCTTTAGTGATCACTTTTGCTCACCTCATCCTCCTCTCCAGCCCCTGTGGTATGTGACTCATAGGCTGCTTTTGGCCCCTCCTTTTGAGGGAGAGGGCAGGAGCCTTATTTCCCTCTCTTGCATTCCCTCCAGGCCACCTTTTCCTCTGGAAGGTGTGACCTTGAGGAAGGGCAGTCTGTGCCTGCCCTGTGTCCATTCAGAGGAGTGATGGCCAACTGGCTTGGGCAAGATTTCTTGCTTCTGCTGAATAGACATCACTCCTGTGCCCTGGGAAGTGTGCTGGCACTGCTGGGGTTTGTCTAGGCAGTGGGAATCCTGCAGGCATAGCTATAGGGTGAGATTATGCCATTGCAGTAATGCCAGTGTCAGTTCTTTTGCCTGTGGATCAAGTGTAGCTCAGTCTCCTTGAGATATTTATGAAGTGATAACTCTCAACTATGGCAGGACGGGCAATATATTTGATCCTAGCAGTCCCTTGCTTTCCTGAGATGCGATACTGAGCTGCTGATGCATGCTGAGCCTGGGAAGGAGCACAGAACTGGAGGGAGCCACTGGCTGGGGAATCCACACAACAGGGTAAAGCAGAATGTCCTTTTGTTTAGGGCATCAAGTCTGAAGTCTGTTGACATGTTATTTCATATATTGGTGTGGGATTTTGCCACTGCCCAAGAGTAAGGCATGAAACCAGTTTATGAAGTGCTTAGAGCATTCATTTCTCTTGCTTACTTCAGAGACTCTTGAAGGGAATTGCATTTCTTGTCACCACTTTAGGCAGCAGTGACCTCATGCTAAATCCCATGAACCAGAGGCTGCAGGATACTTGAGCTTGACTTTATAGCTTTGGTGACAAAAGAGCACTCCAGAGGTAAAAAAGGGTTTCTCAAATGAGTATTTTGGGATCAGTACCCTTACATTTCAATTAATACTTTCAGTTCTGTAGTGCAGTCTGAGGCACACAAAAAATTTCTTTTTTTTTCCCAGATAGTACCAGAGCAAATGATTGATCCGTGTGGTTTATGAGGGTAAACCATAGTACTAAAGATGATGGAAAGACAGATCGTTAAAATACTTTTAAAAATAAAAGCCCTAAATAAATCCTTGTCAAATGCAAACATAAAATCTTAAGCACTCTCTTCTAAAGAAGGAGAACCCTGTACTGAGAGGGCTGACTGCTGCTCTGTGTACTCCATGGTTTTATTTAGTACACTCTCATAGCAGTGAGGAAAGAAAATAAGGCACAACCCACATGCCTTCCAGATCTTCCACAAGGGATTTTGTCTCCTCCTCTTGCTCCATAATGAACAAATGCCATGTGCCTTTGCTTCACAAACAGATAATTTATTCCTTGACTCCGAATTCGCCTTTTATTAGTTATCTTATTTTCACCTGTGTATTTCAAATTGTTGCCCCTTCAGGTACAAACAAAGTGCTACAGGAAGTTACTGGATTCTAATTAGGAGAAGAGTCTGAGGAACAGGCTGCAGAGGCAATCCTTGTGAGCTGAGCAGGGAACAGTGAGGGAGTGAGCCCTGGGATGAGGACTTGAAGTGACTTGTAAGGGTGGCTTGGGCAACAGAGTCCACATTTTAGGCATCATGGGAAGGTCTCATCTTTGCCAATTCTCTATGGCAGGATTCCAGCTGTAGTCACTTACAGCTGGAAATAGCTATCTAACATACTCTGTTTACAGGGAAGCCAGTGAGAAGAATTCTAGGTGTAGAAACGCAGAGGAAAGTGTTGGTAGGTAGGAGTGGAGAGAACCAGAAGAAGCTGGCTAATAAAGGGATAGGTCATAGAATCAAAAAATTGGGTGTGAGGTGACCTTACTTCACTTCAAAATTGGGTTTGGGTATGAAGTGACCTTAAAGATCATCTAATTCCAACCCACTGCCAAGGGCAGGGGCACCTTCCACTAGATGGCTTAGACATAAGCTTTGATTAATTAGCATTTGGTTTTGCTGTTCAGAACATGCATGGGAACTGAGAACATACCCTACACAGAGGGAATGTATCCTAATTCCCAAATCACCTGCAGTGAGAATTGCCTGATGCTTCTGGCTTGGAAGGTCCTGCCTGGAGCTGTTTACATGTGGGAACCCAGGACATCCCTCTGGCTGTCCAGGACAGCCAAGACCCCTGCCAGGGGGCTCAGAAGCCCTGGCAGGGAGCTCAAAACACCTGTGGTTTTGATTATGACCCGTGGAGCAAATTACCAACCTTATATGAAGATCAGCAAGCCACAACAGTTTAAGTAGAATAATAGTGAAGTTATCACGGGGCAGAAAAGTAGATTTTAGGGTTTCTAGAATGGAGGTTCAGGGGGCAAGATGGAGGGATCTGGGCATGTCCAGCCTTTCTCCTTCTTCTTCTTGGCCTCCATCTTCTGCTGTGATGTTGGCACTTTTAGATTGGCTTAGAGTAGAAGCTCACTGTCTAACACAGGTGATAGGTATTGGAAAGTAATTGTAAATATTGTACACGTAGTTTTTAGTATAAAGACATAACACCGCCCCAGAGACAGGCAGTGTGCCTGGAACTGTCCTGCTGGATGGACCTCAGCAGGGCAGGAGAAAGAATTTTATAGATAAGATACAATAAACAACCTTGAAACCAAGAAATGAAGAGCCCCGACTCTTTCTTCAAGTGCTGGGCTGAGAAAAGAGACTTTCGAACTTTTCTCAGGGTCACTGACAAGCTAAAGATTCCGACATTTACAGGTCTGCCAGGCTTAGACTAGGTGGGCTGATGTCTTTGGGCTCAAACTGCAGGCACAGATCCTGTAACCAGTCCCAGTTCCTGAAAGGAGCCACTCCTGATGTGGCTGCATGGGCCAGGTCTGATGACTGCACTGAGCTGCAACTTTAATCTCCACACTTAGACCATAAATACTCTCATCCTGTTAAGCAATCTGGAGAGTAACTGGTTGAGGAGCATTACCCCAGAGGTCACTCCCCTTCAGGTCTGCCTTTCCTTTTTCAGCAATAGGCTGCAAACCTGCTGGAAGCTGTCTCACCCACATTTTGGGAGGACCAAAGGGAACAATAATGGGCTATTGCACTAGCTCTAGCAGAGAGGTGTAAATGTTACTCAAAGAGCCCTTTTTACAAGTGAAAATCTGTTGTGTCAGTATATTTATTGTAAAACATTAAGTGATACTAGGAGCATCATACTAATGTGAGTTTGTGCTTTTAAATAATCCTGATGGTACTTTCAAAAGTGGATACGTGCCAAAGTCAAGGTCATCTATACGGCCTTTAGTTTAAGTTAATAGAATCATAAAACTTTTCTCCTTGTCATGCAGCACACTCAGTCTGTTTCCTTTTCACAGTGTGTGGCTCCATGCATGATCTGGTAGATATTGTATGTCCCCATCAGCCCTGAGCAAATGTAGTTATTTTTATGTTTGGCTCTCAGGTAGTGCTGCTGTTGTAGATGTCCATACAGTGTTTTTCTGCCTAGTGATGAGAAGCAATGTTTTGGGAGGAGCAGGGGAGCACAGAAAGTTAATTCATCATCATCCAGGGCAGGATGTGCTGCACCTGCCATCAGACATCTTATCTGAGCCACTTCTCAATGGGTGAGGAAAGGCATGTCTAAAACCTCTCTTCAGCTGAAGTCTCATATTTCCAATTTTTTGGGGGGATAGTGGTGTAAAAATATGCAATATAAAATATTTTTTTCATTTCCACTTGAAACATGCTTTTAATATAAAAATTCAGATACTTATGTTCTTAAACAGTTTTGGTTTGAGAAAGAGTAAACCCAAATGTTTGATTTTTAAATAATACTTGCTGACAACTATTTACTGATTTTGACCCAGCTTTGCTCACAGGCTGGCATATATGAAAAACAAATTTGTTTAAGGTCAAAATAAATTGTGAGATTAAGAGGAAGAAAATCCAAACCCTTTTACTCATACATAACATTTTTCTTATGCTACTTGATTAATTCAAGTATAGCCCTCTGGTTTTGGTTGTTGTTGCATGTACATACCATCCTAGCACAAAAGGTTTCAGTGCCAAAAATGTTTCAGTGTAACTAATTGGAAGTAGATGAATATGAATTAACTATTTTTAAAACCTGGGATTATATAAGTTAATAGGCATTTTGCAGGAACTGTGCAAATGTCATAGATACAATCTGAAGCTATGGAAACATTTTTGGTATTAGAAACCATGATTTTTCTTTCAATAAAATGTTCACTACTTCAGCAGCTTGTTATGACTTTTTACAGAAAATAAAGCAGGGTTCTTCTAGACAGGATACTGGAGCACAGCCCCTGAGTAGCACTTGAAGTACTGGCACTGAAGGAGGTAGGGGACTTGTGGGCAAATAGTATGTGATAAAGGGCAGTGCATGAGGACTAAAGCTAAGAAATTCAGACACAGAGGCTCTTTGTAGAGTCTGGGTTCAGAGTACTCGACTTTGTAGCTATAGTATTCTTTTAATTTGTAAACATTTTTGCTAGTAGTGCTGGACTGAAATGTGGCAGGGAGGATTGATGTAAGTGTGCATATGTGGATATGCTTATTTAAAGCATATATACTGATGTGAAACCCATGCTTGGATTTTATTCACCCAGCCTGTGAGAGGACAGTTGAGGGAGTGGGGGCCTAAAGCTTCTCAGGCCTCCTGAGAGGTATAAGCAAGCAGGGTGATGCAGGACCCTGAACTACCAGCTAAGTGTGGCATGCACTATGCTTCTTGGGTCGGTAGGGAAGCTTCACTTGGACAAGGGAGAAGAGAGCTTTTGGTGGCTGCCTCTGTTATTTTGCCATATTAATTCACAAAAAAGCAGTGGGCTGCAGCACATATCCTGCTGACGCAAGGTGTTGGTTTTGGCATGACAAGTTGCAGCAGGATGGTAAATGCCTTGCCTGAGGTTAGGAAGAGGAAGAAAACAAACCCAAAGATTAGTTTTTCCAGCCTTTTGCTCCTGGAGGTGGATGAAATTTGTTTGTGTTTCCATGTCAGAGGAGCGTGGATGTTGCAGCTTTTCTCTGTGGGGCACAGCAAAGGCTGCTGACACTCTGTTGACAGCATGCTCTGTAGCTGCTGGGTTGAGCTCTGTCAGCTCCCTGAGCAAACTGTGCCAGGCCTGTTTTTCAGTAGTGCTAATTCAATGCTCAGGAAAAAAACAAGCTGGGCTAAGTCTTGGAAGTGTCTGGCAGCTTTTGTCCCATCTGTTGCAGAGTAGTAGGAAAATGCTGGGAAATTCCGCATGGGCAGTTACAGCAGATGGATGCAAGAGCTGTAATACACTTCTGTACTTTCCAGTTTTGAGAACTTTTAGGCATAAGCTGTTGCTTTGGGCCTCTCTCAACATATTTGCAAGTAGGGAACAATGATAAAGAGATTGATAGGTGTCCTGATTTCGGCTGGGTTAAAGTCAATTTCCTTTCTTGTAGCTGGCACAGTGCTTTTGTTTTTGGATTTAGTATGAGAATAATGTTGATAGCACACTGATGTTTTAGTCGTCACTCTGTAGAGCTTACCCTAAGTCAAGGATTTTCTAGTTTCCCATGCTCTGCCAGCAAGGAAATGCACAAGAAGGCAGGAAGGAGCATGACCAGGACAGCTGGCCCTTACTGGCCAAAGGGATATTCCATACAATAGAGCATCGTGCTCAATCCTTCAGCTTGGGGGAGTTGTCCAGGAGGGGCTGATGGCTGCTTGGGGACAGGCTGGGTATCAGTCAGTGGGTGGTGAGCAACTGTGCTGTGTATCACTTGTCTTTCTCATGTTTTATTTCTTTCTCTTCTGGTTGTCCCTCTTCCCATTACATTCACTATCTTATAATTATCATCCTATTTCAATTATTAAACTGTTCTTATCTCAACCCTGTGGGCTTTACCTTTTTCCAATTCTCCTCCTCATCCTACTGCAGGGGTGGCAGAGTGTGAGAGTGGGTGGCCGCATGGTACTTAGTTCCTAGCTGGGATTAAACCACCAAACAACAGGGATCACGTCCTGCACCAGTGAGCACTCAGTGTGCACCAGGCCCTGCCGCTTTCCCACCACACTTTGGGAGGTACAACCTGGCAGTGGAAAAGCCAGGGGCTTCAAACCCGTGGCCTGGCTGGATGAGGTGCCTGGGGAAGATGATTACACCTATTGTGCACATACTTACTCCTGGGAAAATCTACAGACTCATCTAATCCCATTCACAGTGTTGTGAGCATGGTGGTTGCCACCCACTGAGCCCTGAGGGGCGTGTGTTGGGGGTAGGAGGAGGCAAGTCTCATGAAGCAGGGGTACTAAAGAGCCTCATGAACAGCACGCAGAGCAGACATGAGTTAATGTAAAAGTAAAGTACCGTAGTTGAAAGCTAATGAAAAATAAAGCTTGGCTGTCCTGTTGCAAGTGCATGTATCAGCAGGAGCCCTCGTGTTCTAATTTAGGTGAAGAATTAGTCACAGGCAGCAGAGCAGAGCCTTGGGGGGTGCAAAACTCTGCCTCCTGGAGTCCCACTCTTCCCATCAGCATGCCAGAAGCTCCCCTGGTGCCTGATGGGATGCAGATAGGTATCAACCCGTAGCCTTGTGCAGTCTCTGGTGCACAAGCTCAATTTATCAGGAACCAGCATGGTCCCAGGCAATAAACGAGCAATCAAGGTTGGTGTGCCAGTGGAAAGGAGCTGCAGGCACTTTTCAGGTTCTGCCTAGGCAGCTGTCAGGAGGGTGGTGTTCCACCCTGTTCAAGGCCATGTATTTGGAAGGGAATGGGACCCCTCTGTGCAGCCAGGATCCTTGGGGAAGTCATTGTCACAGACTGCTCCTGCCTGTGCGAACACAACCCAGAACAGCAGCTCTGACCATACACAAGCTTACACTGGCTGTATGCTGTGCCAGAGGCAGGAGGAAAAAAAGTAAATAAATCCCCAAGCATACCCTTTCATTGAAACCAAATGTGTTTATGGGAAAGGCAGGAGTTACCTAGGAAAGATATGTATTTAAATGTGCATAGTTAAGTATCAGTTGTCAGCTACTCATTTGTAGCCCTATAAATAGTACCTCGTTCATTTTTATGTTATGACGTGCATATGACATTTGGAGGTTAAGTTGGGTATGCTTTTCTCTAAGCTCCAATCCAGTTCTGCATCAGGAATATCAGTTTGTTCCTTTTCATGCTTATTTTCCCCTGGCTTACGTGCAGCACTGTCAAATAAACAGAATTTGAAAATTTGCCAAAGGGTAATTGTTCTCAGGGCTGGAATAAATACAGAAACACCACTGGTGACATTTTTGTAATTCATTTTTGCTCTGTGTTTTTGTGGGCTTTTTTTCTGCCCCCAGTCACAGCAAATTACATCCCTAGATAAACATCTCCTTAGCATCCCACTCAGGCAATCATCCAAGCCTAAATGTATATGTTGGTTTTGCTGACAAAAAGAAGGGCAAGCCACTTGGCAAGAAGTGCTTCTCCACGTTCAGCAATCCTCTGACATAAATGTATATAAATATATATACAATGGAGTTTTGGTTGTTTTTGTTGTTTTCTTTTATTTGTCCCCAGTTCTGTAAGCTATTTTCCTTAAACTCCAACAATAATGAAAAACATTTGTTTGTAGCAAGGTCTGAATTGTTGCATTGGATGCTTGCCTGGAACTCACTATCTTGGGGTCAGATGAGCTCAGGGCACAGATGGGGAGGTGGGTGCAGGGTGGCAGCAGGGTGGACACCCGCTGGCAGGCAAACAGGGCTGTGATGAAATGTGCTGTGTGAGGTGGCTCAGCCACCCATGCAAATAACCCCAGTATTCAGTTTTCTCATGTACAAAAGCAACTCTTGAGACTTTCATGCTCCAGCAGCTCTGCCACAGGGGTTAGCACCCCTAGGAGATGGTATGAGGAACTGAAGCCTGACCTTGACTTGGGTCTGCTCCAGGGGAATTCAGCTCGTGGGAGCCCAGGCCATGGTGCAGCATGGGGCTGGGACTGTTTTGCCCCATGACGACAGTGCTGCAAATCTGTCGTCATTCAGAGGGTCTGATAATCAAACCAGAGTGTTTCCCTTGCAAAGGCAATGCCTCTAGGATGTAGTGTTAATGGCTCAGTCCAATGGTGTGTTGTGTAGCTCTGACCATGATTTGGATGTCCTGTGCTCCTCCTGCGGGAAAGACCATCCCATTTCCCTGGGGTGTTCAGGACCACACACAACCACATTATTTTGTGTGGGAATAAGGGCTGTTGTACCTGTTGCTGTCATCTCTGGGCTGTTTGGATGGCAAGATGCCCGTGGAACAGTTATTCCATGCTTTGTGGCTACAGAGAGATCTGATAATTGATCACTTTGGTTCACTGCAGTGTAGCTGTGCGGAACTAACCTGGGCAGAACCACGAACACGGTGTTGTGTCTTCAGTGCAAACAGCTCAGTGGAGGAAAAAGTCACCTACTGGAGCATCAGGGAGAGTTGCAGTTTCCTGAGGCAGGTCTCTGGAGGGAAACCACTGAGCAATTTGCAGTGAAGACCTGACAGTTCAAGGTTCTGCCCAGGTTAGTTCTGCACACCAGCAATGAACTAATGTTCAGTTGCAGCTGAGACTGATTCCAAAGGGAAAAGTAGCAAATGAAAATGAAAGGGATCATTCTGTTTGCTTAGCTTAGCAGACCTGGCTGTGTCCATAAAAGTGTGTGGTTGCCCTTACATGTAACAAATGAAAATCAGGTCTAAAATACCACTCCTCCATTTTTTTTGTGACTTGGTCCCCTGATTCTGTGGGAACCATCTGCCTTGAGAGGAGTGAATCCCACTGCTTGCGCCAACTCTGTCAAATCTGACAGATTCAAACGCTGGGAAAGAGGACATGGGTTTGCCCTTCAACAGGTGACACATTTTTTAAATGTGCTAAGTGATTAACACCGGACAGGACTGGGATTTGTAACTTTCTGGTGGCCCTAGCAGTGCTCAGATGCACACAGGGGCAATCAGAAAGAAATTTTGATCTTTTTGCTTTGGTCTGCCGGCTGTCACAGATTCAAAGTTGCATATAAACTTTGTTGTTGTTGTTGAACAAATGACAGAGGAGATTGTGCATTCAGAGGAGTACTGCCAGAAGGTCAGTTTTTTCTGGTGGCACTGGAACGTGCTTTTCTAAGCGTGGAAGCTGTGGAGGTCAGAGGAGTCTCTTCCTGCTTTTGCAATAGCAATAAGTTTCAGTTTACAAAACAGTTTTCCTGGGACAAGAACACAAGGCATTTGACAGCCTGGTTAGAGATAAGGTGTTTGGGAATGGTTTTTTTCCAGATCCCTTTTTTATCAAAACTAGATCCTACTTTGTCTAAAACTAACCCTTTCTATGAGAATTTGTAGTTCTGAGAGACTTAGCTGTAAAAATTTCAGATTTTTTATTTGAATGGCCTGTTTTGATATTTTTTACATAGTAAACTCTAGCTCAAAACTAAAGCTCTGCCTCAAAATTACATTAATTTTAACACTTAGTCATAAGGACCCCAAAACAAGGAAAAATCAATATATTTTGAAGTCCTCAAAGCCAGGAAAAAACCCCAGCAAAAACAGCGAGAGAAAGAAGGGCTAGGTGTATTTTAGTTTTTTTGGATTTGAACATTTAGGTTTTTCTGTAGAATAATTCTATCAAAGCCTCAAATTTTTTCTCTGATGCAAAAGATTTATTTCTAAAATAAATCCAGTTTGTTATGGGTTCAGCAGTAAAGCTGAAAAAGTGTCCCCCACGATATACAGTTTTGCAAATGCTCTTTGAGAAGGGAAGGAAATCTGGCCCAGTCAGTCTCTTAGTGGAGCTACTCAAACCAGAGCCCTTTCCCGCATGATGGTAGGGGTACTCACTTTCTCTCTGATGCTTTCCAGGCAGCACTCATAAAATAAAAGAGGATGGTGTCTCTGAAGGGAGGGGTGTGGGGAGGTTTGGGCTGGGCAGTGAAGTGCCGTTGAATGCCTGAGCATGTACCCAGAGGCTGGACAACAGAAAAACTGAGTTTTGTTGAGCTCCATCCTGACCCTACCTCCACTGCTCTCCTCTAGTGACTCCAGCTTTTTCTGACATCCTCACCCTGCAGGAAGGGAGGAGAGACCTCCGTGGAGGAGGTGGGGGCGCAGCCATGATAGCTGTGCCCAGACCCTCTTTTGCCACGCTGAGGAACTGGAGATGTTTCCCCCACAGACCACTAAAGATGCGTATTGGTAAGGGAGAGTGTTCTTGACATCTCTTGTGATGAACATAAGGCTTTTCAAGAAGGCTGCAGTGCCTACAGAGTTTTCCAACAACACAGGGACCAAGCAGGTCCCTGTAGGACCAACCAAGTAGGACTGAAAAAATTCACCCTCCTTACCCATGGCTTTTCCCACAGCCAGTAGCAATGCTGTGTGATCTGTAGGGCTGCTGACACTGCTAGTAAATGGGCTTGTAAATAATCTGGACAAGATCCTGGGAGCCATGATTTGTTTGCTGATTAAGCAGGAACTGTTAGAGGCTGACCTACTCTTCTGTTCTCCCACCTCCTATAGGACTTAATTTCAAGAAGTCTCTTCTCTGTCTCTTTGCTTTGGTGCTTTATTCCGCTGGGTTTTCCTCCTTCAGAGTTTTATTGTTACCCTTTTTATCTCCCCTCCGCCCTGTTGCTTTTGAGAGCCAATGAGAAGAGTCGCACCCTAGGACTTGCCATGAACAGAGTCTGAGCAAATCCACCCATTGCTGCCATCAAGGGCAGCCTTAACACACGTTTGTCCTGTCATGAAGTTTTAAAATTTCCAATCTGAAATTGCAGAGAATTTTCTCAAAGGCACAAGCACAGCAGTAGAGCTGCTGGGGAAGTTCTAGAGGACTTGCCCTGAGAAAACAGCATGATCTGGGTTGAAAGAGGCTTTATGTAATAATTCTTGCTCCATCTTCCACTGACACCTCAGATGGATGGTCCTTGCCCTTTCCTGAATTAAAAAAGGTGGACCAAAACCATCCCTTCCAGCAGGTCAGCTGCCTGCTGCTCCTTGATAAACATGCTTTATGTCAAACACCTTGGGTCAGTGAGGCTTTCTCTACCCTTGAGCCACTCTGCTGTTGTGATAGCTGCTGCTGCCCTTCCTGCTGGGAGTCAGTGTGCTTGGCACAGGGAGAACCCATGGCAGGCTGTGGGAGAGGAAGCATATTGCTGACGAAAAGGGAGAGAAAGGTGGAGTCCAAGATTTTGTGCAAGGCCCCCTCCCAAAATCCTCTTAATCATCTTGTGTCACACCCCTGTTTAATTCCAGGAAGTCCTTAACTCTTACCTAGTTTTCCAAGTATAGACATCAGCAAGGAAATGGTGCTTAAATGAAGTGATGATGAGGCCTCTGGAAACCTCCAATGATCTTTGGTGGCTGGACTCCAGAGCCAGCCAAGGCACAGTGGATCACCCCTTGAGGGTTGGCCATCCCCAGAGTAGCCCTGTAAGCCAAACCCAATGAGCAAATCAGTGTGGAATGGCTCCATGCTGCAAAGGCTGTTTCATGTTGCTCTAAACTCAAAAGCTGGAAAATTCAGAGCCAGCACTAAATATTTGTTTCACTTTCAAAGCTGAGCATCAGGGAGCCATTCCTTAAATAGTGGATGCCTGTTCTCTGAGCCCAGATGTGCTTATAGCGTGGGTCTTGCCAGTGTTTTCCTTTCCTCCTGCTTCCCACATGAATGCCTGTGCAGATTCCAGCCATCCATCTTTGCCCTTTTAAGCTGGTGTGAGAGTTAGCAGCTGTTCTTTCTTCAACAGAGGTGGCAATAATATTGGACAAATTGTTTTCAACCTTAATCAGTAAAGCTTGCCACACAGGTGATCCTATTTCTTGCCAGAAGTGATAAATAGGACTCAATTTTGGGGCACACGAAATGTTAGACAAAATACATTCGTCAAAGACACTTCAGAGTATCAGTTACTTTCCTGTGGTATGTGAGTAATAATTCAGTTCTTAAAACCTTCCACCTGGATTTGGAAGGTCACCTGAGCTCCTGTTGCAGGCATTTAACAGCAAGTTAGAGTGTGAGGTAGCAGTGAATTGATAGATTGCCCTGTGTTTCCATTTATGTAACAAGAAACAGCAACAGACTCCAGCCTGAAATTTGAGATACTGGTCTTTACTAATCCGTTTTACCAGGTCCAGGCTGGGATGTTTCTGTTCTGTTTCTCACAATCATTTTACACAGACAGTTAATCTCAAATTGTCACAGCTTTATCCCTTCTTTAAATAGCACAAGTTGTGCAGACCTATGGTAATGACAACGCACAGAGATGCACCAAGCAGAAATGGTCATCTCCTGAAGGCCACTTGTCCCTTCCTCCCTCCTCTGGTGTCTGCCTTTGCTCTAATTGTGTGCCATGGAGAGAGGTTATCCTAAAGGAATCAGAGGAATCAAGGGCTAATATACTTAGAGAGGGGAGCTTTTTCTTTCCATATTGTATCTGCCCTGTTTCCTTGCACCAAGTTAAGCCTGTTGCTCCTTTCAGGGAGAGGTGGTGCTGAAGGAAGGCAGGAGGGGTATCCCCTCATCACTGGTTTATCCTTTCATCACTGCACAGCAGTACTGGTGCAGGGATCTGTCAGATTTGGCTGTGTTTGACTTTGGTGCTGCCCAAAGCTTAACAAATGATGTGGCTTGGAGTGATGGAGTTGCATCACTTCAGAAAGAAGTTGGTGTGAGAAGGGATAGATTACACCTGCAACTCTTCCAACAGGTTACTTCTCCTGACCAAAAGAAGAGCAAAGGTGAAAGTTTTGAGAGTTTTAAAAAGGTTTTCTGGTTGTTGGTTTTTTTTTTTCCTAAACAACCATGTTTGTGCTCATATGCAGAAATGTTCTTTCTAATCCAGCAAAGGAGACATGATGTAGAAGAAGGCAGAATGACCAAGAAAAGTCACATTTTTTTCTGATGCAACCTGAGAAAAAGTATGTTTTCATTTGCTGCACTAATTTGTACTTCCATCATGTTTCAGCACTGTGAACTGGAAAAGAATGAAGTCAGTTGTCAGGACATTGAAGCCAAAATAAGGAAAAAATGGGAGTTATGGCTCAAGTAGTTGAAAAGTGGGTAACAATCTGATAAGTTCTGGGGAAAATCACAGGAAAGCCAATACAGAACTGAAGTTAGGAAAGGATTAGGAAAAGGTGATATCATTCATGGTAATCAATGTAAAACTGTCTTGTGAACTAATCGCAATGTAATTTTGGTAAGAGGTAAAGTTTTTTATACCAACTTAAATGTACACCTATTGAAATTTCTGTAAGACATGATTTTGTTCCACATGATGCTCTGAGTAAAAAAAACCCAAAACACTCATGCTCTAACAATATAAGACAATAATAATAAATAAAGGCATCCAATTAATTGCCATCTACCTAATAGTCATGCTTTCTAAAGTAATTGTAAATGAGGAAACATTCAGAATTGATGTTCCTGAGGGATTTACCAAAGGGCTCATTCTTTGAGGCTGAGAGTACTCAGTTGCTTGGGTTCTTACCCAAGAACCCATGACTTATTTTATTAGACAAAGACAATGATGGTGATACAACCAGAGATGAAGTAATAAATGACAATGTCAAGGACATGCCTATTCTTTAGCATCTTCTGCATTGTCTGGTAAACTGATCTCATCCCAAAAATATGTATTTGAATCCTAAGCCAAATTCAAGGTGCTAACAGACCAAAGATGTGCTTTTATAGCTGTGCTATTTGTCTGGGAGATTGTGTTTTGAAAACCAGTGACTCAGGCTTGTTTGTAATGGATAGCCAGCTAAACACGCACTCCCTGTGTGATACAGTGTACCCAAAAGCAAATGTTACTGTCCCTGATGGGAGCAGATTGCTGAGTAAAGGTCAAGGATGTGATATTTCCATGTGTACAGCATTAATGAGACCATTTCTGAAATGTTTACGGGTTTAAAAGGATTTTGACAGATGGGCTGAGAACAGAGACTGCCTGAGCTGCATGAGCATAGGCTGAACTGTGCTGTCTAAAGAGAGGCAAGAGAATCTAAATCAATTTATTTTGTCAAAGATTATATTTTATATTCTTCCACTAACAACTGAAAGCAGGGAGAGAATTAATAATGGCAGATTATCTCTGGCCATAGCAAGGTGGTTAGGTGCTGGACCGAGGTGGACAAATACAGATTAGAAAATGGGCAACTAAAAATGCCTTTTTCTTTCAGTGCCAGCAACTGACCGCTTAACTCAGGATGCAGAGTTTGCCTGCATGAAATAAGCACTGAATCCTTTTCAAAAAATACAATTCTGGTAAAGAAGAGCTTGTGGTAAAGACACAGTGGGCATTATAGTTCAAGCAGGCCAGGCTAAGTGAATTCATGAGTTTCAGAGGTTCTAGACAGGACTGATTTCTCCCACATCCAGTACTCTGTGTTTAGCTCAGTTTGCCATTCCTTATGTGTGTTAAAGCAGGCAGGATGCACCTCCATCTCCATAGCTTGAGGCTTTTCCTTGGTCCCTTGGGCAAGGGTGTCTTGTGCTTGGGAGCTGAGACCTGTGAGGAGACCCAGCAAAGGCTCACTGGGGTGGTTCTGTAGTAACACTGTGGGGGCCTTAGAGAGGAAGGTCTGTCCTTATAAATGCTTTGTACTATTCTAGTGATTAAATTCTCTGGAGAGGAAAGCCAGACTTTGGCTCAGTATCACAAGCCTGTTCAAAACACAAACAAGGATTAAATACAGATCTAATAATCATTTTCACCTCATGGCTACCAATTATTTGGTTCTGCAGCCAGGATGTTACTATTGGGTTTGTTTCACTTCTGAACATTGCAAGCAATAAGCAAAAGTGAAGATTTTCACTGTAGTTTTTGAGCTCTGGTCAGCCTTTCAAGAAGAATGTGAAAGGCCAAAGTTCTTAGTAAAAGAACAAAGTTCTTAATAAAAATGATGGCTTTTTTGTGGGCCTGTGAGGCACTGAATTTTTGTGACACAACTGTTTTTTGAATTTGTTATATCATCAGTATATAAATAATGTAGATTGTAGTATTAGGCAAACTGTACATAAACACATTAAAGGCTTAGCAGTAACAGATGTACTGCACATCTATACATAGGAAAGTCTGTATCAGGATGAACTTCTTGGTCAACTGTGGGATCTGAATCCTAGTTTTGGGACAGCAGGAACCTGTCAGTGATTGAAAGCACTGGCTTGTGTACATGTGAATCAAGATTGATCATCACCAGCTTTCTCCATGAGTGCCATAGGGATGGGAATGTTAGACATTTGACTGCTCTTGGATGTAAGAGGGGGCATTCTCTGTTAGGTAGCAGGCACACTGCAAAGGCATTCCCTGCTGACTTAGGAGACTGAAAGGAGTTGGGCAGCAGGAGCACCTCTGGTTTACGTGACGTGACTGCACTCTGGAGAGTGTGAGGTGGTGGGATTTCAGTAGGAGTGAGAGGCAGGGGCTCACTAACCTCTCTGAGGGGGAGACAGGAGTTGAAAGAGAGACACAGAGAGTCATTACTCAGTGTAGAGATAACAGGCTCACTCTTGAGCAATCTGCCTCCACCACCTCAGAGGTCAGCATGGGCAACCTATGAAGCTTGTCTGGCATGTGTGAGCTGCACTGATGTGGTAAAATGTATGTGCATCCACATCCTCTGTGTGAGTGTTTGATACCTGAACAATCCTGCTTAACATGCCATGGGCCAGGAATAAGTGCCTGCAGAACAAATACGCCGAAAAAGCCTCTTGATTCTATCTGTAAGGCCTTCCTCTTCCTTCTGAAACAAACACTGCAGAGCAAGGCTTTTTGCACAGGCAGTGAGTAGCACATCTCATGTTTTTTGATGTACTTTGACTTCTTCAAAGGCTGAAAGAATCTTGACTTTACACCCATTTGTAGCCCAGAATAATTTCCCAACTGGAGTAAATGTTACCATCAGAAGAAGGACTTGTGACATTAATACCATTGTGTCCATACTGGGGCCTTCCTTTTGAGCAGGTTTTAGATGGGGTGATTTTTAACATGAATTTGTTTTCACAGCTATGCTAGAGCCAAAGTATGGAGTAGGTTTAAGAACTGGGGGATCCTACTTTTCATGGAGATGGTGTTACCCATGTGCTTGTTCAGCTTCATGGGACAGATTTAGAAAAGCCTGTTTTGATAAACTGTTTGCTTGCTTGGCTTGGCATTCCCAAACACTGTGTCAACTTTCCACAGAAATGTCTCAGTGAGGTCAGCTGGGGAATTCAGCTCGCAGCACTAAGCCTGCAAGTGGCATGACTCAAGGACAAGATAATTGGCTTTATTACTTTCTTTTTTTTCCTGAGCAATTACACAAGAATTACAAAGCTACTTTCCAAAAGTGGGACAAGAGGGTCTGAAATGCATGTGAATTTTTTGTTACGTGTTTGGGAGTTGAGATGAGATGTTAATTGCGGTAATTGTGATAGTGATGGTAATTGTAACACTTTCCTTTGGGCGAGAGCTGTTTCTAGATGTGCAGCTCATTCAGCGTGGGTTTTTCTGTGGCAGCTCATGCAGCACAAGCCACAGTTTCTTGTGTGCCTGCTGCCAGCTACTTAGAGAGCAAGTGTCAGGGGCTCTGCAGGGGGAGAGGGGCTAAAACACGCAGGAGGAAAGCTAGAGATGAGACCTGAATACTCAGGGACTGATCTGTATCAAAGGGTTTCCAAAGTACATAGACAAGTGTGTTGGCTGCCTGCAAGACCTTTGGGGTTCATGGTGTCCCTCATGATCATCTCTGTCCTGTTTTTAACACTTTGTGTCCTGAGCTCCACTGTGTAGATAGACAGGTGGTGAGTACCTGGAGGTGGCTTAGTAAATGTAGGAGGAAGGCAAAATAAAATGGAAATGAAATAAAATGGAAACATGGACAGTGTGAGCTGAAAACTAAACAACACAGAAAAGTGTGGGGAAGGCTGATGGGGGCAGTGCACAGTTGTAGGCTGGCATATTTGCTAAGAGGAAACAAATAAGGTTTGGGCAGGTGACATTTCTTCCTACTTCTGTACTTGGAAGCTTTTCTGATGTTTTCTTAATTTCATTTTGCCTAATGCAAGCTGTTACTTCTCTGAGACCTGATTGTCATTTATATCCTTGTAGTACTGTAGCTCTGCCCATCACCAGGGTGCAGACAGAGAAGTCATTTTTCAGGCATTTATTAATGGAGGGTGGATGCCGGAGGGATTCTGGTTTGGACATTGTTTTATTTGTGGAGGCGAAAATGCTGAAGACTGAAGAAAATAAGCGAAATGAAGAGGAAATGAAACCTTATTCTAATTTCCAACCTAAACATATTACTGACCAGGATAAACATATTTTCAGTGTGTGGGAATGACACTGTCTTTCAGCTGTTGTCACTCACTTTTTCTGCTGTTTCCCCACTGGGGGTGTTTTGGGGCAGCAGTCAGACCCTCCTTCACCTTCCCTCACCCAGGCTCAGCTCCTCAGCTGCCAGGGCTTCTACTCGAGGAGGTCCCAGCCAGCATGAGCTGGTGGCTGCCAGGAGCAGCAGTCCCATCCTTCATCCTGTGCCACCTTCCAGGCACTTGCCTGTCTGGAAACAGAGCTGGCCACTGCCCTTCTCTGCTCACCCTCCAACAGCCCTCTCCTCCCACGCTGTTATTTTTAACCCGGACTGGAGCCTTGATTCGCTTCACCCCGTGGCCTCCTGCTTCTGCCAACAGAAACAGACTGTGAAACTACAGAGTTAACCCCAGCTTCTTCATGCTTCCCAAAACCCTTCTCAGCCTGAGCAGCTCCACTCCATCTGCTGGAAACATTCCCCCTGATAACATGGAAGGTGGCACCAGCCTTTTCCTCTGCTAGGGCTATGAGAACAGGCTCATATTGCCTTCGTCCTGGACTTGGGAAGAAGCTTGGCACAATGTATCTAGGCTTCAGGGAAAAGTTATCAGATCCCCCAGCACAGTCATAACTTGTTAGATATCCTAGTAGTCAAGTATTTTTCTCCTCCGCTTTCCTCATGCTTTCTGTTGTAAAATTTCACCCAGTGTCTTGTTATCATTCTCAAGACAGTACCACCCATGATAGTGAAGGAGGAAAATATATTCTCAACAAATAACTGTTACATTGTAAAGCTGTGGGACTAGAACTCTATACTGGAAGATGCACCAGAAATACATTTCTGCATGGACTTCCTCCATTTTTGTTCAGTCTGACCGTGCTGACCTCAATAGACTTCAAGCATAATCCATCACCTTATCCCACTACTGAAGTCAGTAGGGGCAGGAACCACCTGATCTGACTGCACAGGTGTGCACTATACATAGCTATGGCTGGAGTAGTCAGCCTCACTTTGTAGTCAGGGCAGAGTAAATGTGTTTTGGCATTAATCAGTCTGACCTATTTTAGTTTTCTGCCTAAGTGCGTCTTTTCACAGAGCGTAATTGAGTTGCCAATAATGAGTTCAAATTTGGACATCTACATCAGCTGATGTGAACCCTAAACTTTCCAGTTACTTCACCTGGCTCCAGACCAGGTCTTGGCAGATCAGCATTTAGTCATGACCACTCATGTAGTTATAATGAAAATAATTTTGGAGTTCTTGCTTCAGAAGTTCCTTAACTAAGGGGATACAGTGCTCTTGGAGAGAAGCCCCACAGGTCATTGTAATTTATCTGCCCTATGTGTCAATAGATATTCAGTGATGATTTATACTGTTTCTTTCATGACAAATAACAGTTTACAATACAAGAATGTCACAATAGTTCAGGTAGGAAAAGGATCTTTTGAGCTCATCTAGCCCAACCTCCTGCTCAAAGTAGGTCCCAGATCACTCAGGGCTTTGTCCAGCTGATCTTGAAAACCTCCAAGGACAGAGATGTTGTGGTGTCTCTGGGCAACCTGCTGATGCTTTGGCTGTCCTTGGGGAAAATTGCTTTCCTCACATCAAGTCAGAAATTCCCCTGATTTGAGGTACAGCTTTTGTCTCTCATTCTCCCATCATGTGCCTCTGAAGTGCCAGTCTTGGTCTTCAAGGTAACCTTCTCATAGTTACTGCATGGCCACTGATAGATCACCCCAAAGCCACTGCTTCTCCAGGCAGGTTGATTCCTGGTCCCTCAGCCTCTGTTCAAAGGCTGGGTGCTCCAGTCATGGCCGCTGTGGTGAATGGCCTATGCTGAATTCACCCAAGGCTATCGGAGCCTTTCCTGTATTGGCACAGGGGGATGGGATGGATGAAACTGGACACTGTGTCTAGATATGCTCCAATGAGCACAGAGCAAAGGGGAAAATCCACTTCACCACATCTGCTGGCCATGCTCCTGCCAGTGCAGCCCGGGGCTCTGCCAGCTGTCCCTGCTGCCAGCACACACGTAACTAATTCCCTGCCAGCATTCCCTTCCTGCAGCCAGTTGCTCCCCAATCTGTACTATTCCATTAGTAGGGTTTTGGCAAACTTTTCTATGACTGAGAGCTGTGATAAGAAGCAGCAGTCACCCATTCATTATCATTAAGCTGCGCATTCAGTATAGCTTCAAAAATATCAAAAGCTTGTTGGTATTTATTTGGAATCCTTTTCTAAAGCAAAATGCTCACTGGGATTCATTATTTATCTGAACCCTGACATGAAATAGAAGTATGAAACTGATGTGTGAACTTTCAACAGCTCACACAAAAAAAAACATTTAATTCTGTTTCTAGGAGCTGCTGGTGCTGTTTGGAATGAAAGCCATGAAGTGCTGAGGGGCTCAGGCTGGTTGCTCAGCAGAATGTTGGTGTGCACAATGTTGAATTCACCCTTGTGACTCCCTTGTGAAGCAGGAATGAGTTTCACTCTGTGTTTAAAAGAGAGAAACCATGGTGCAGAAACCCTGACGCCTCTGACCTAGTTTTAATTGCCAGAATGTAAGATATGCAGTCCCAGGCTAGGAATCCACAGTCCTTCTAGAAAGGGCGAAATGGGTCCCTGCAGGGATTCCTGGATTTCACCTCTTCCCTACTTGTTTTCAGGGTGAGAAAGAGCCTGTCTGTTTTCACTGGCGCTGGCACAACCTGAACAGCCCGTCTAAATTATTAATCTTTAAGTAAGGCTTGGGGCTAAAATCCTCGTTAAAGCTAAGCCTTGGCATTACAACTTAAATGGTTCTTCCCCAGACTAGTCACAGAGAACTGAGAGTACTTCTAGGTTTTCCTCCAAATCAAACAAAGCCTCCAGACCATTCCTTGTGTTGCCTGAGGGGTGCCATGGAGATTGGCAGGGGAGTGGAGGGTGGGAGGGGAAACTTTGGGATATGGCAAACACACTGTTCTCTTCTTCCTCCCTCTCTCCCACCTTTGACTGGACCTTTCCGCTGCGCTGGTGTTGGTGTTGATTTGTTGCTGCTGGGGAGGTGAACAGAGGGCTGTACCTGGTGTTTCCATTCCCATCTCCTTTCATCTTTGCATGATCCTGGCAAAGGGGACAGAAACTGCCTTCTGCTCCTGATGAAAAGGGACCTAACTAACTTTGTGGAAAAATATTGCCTTTTGCCTGCCAGAGTGCTTGGAGGTATTCCAAGTTATTGCAGTAGAAATGGCACTGAAATATCTGTAATTTTCCCCTCTGTGTGAGAATCTTGCCTACTAATTTCAGTGTCACAGCTGAACCACTTGTTATCTTCAACACCTCTGAAGAAGCCTAGATAGAACCCTACTGCTAGTGACTTTTGTTGGGGGATGGAAGGTGTTGGCTTTGTACAGTTCAAGAAATAAACTGAACTCTTGTGTTGGTGAGAGAAAAAAATCACTTGTGTATGCAGCACGAAGCAAAATGGCATTCCCCTGGGACACAAACCACCAGCTTTATTTCCAGTCTGTGGGAACTCTGGCTGGCTTGCACCTCTCACAGGTTTGAGTAGAAGAGCACTTCAAATGAAGGAACTTCATTATTGACAAGAAAGTTTGATTTTTTTTTTCCTACATACTAGAGAGCTCTCTTGCACAACCAGCTCACACTAATGAGAAGTGCTGAGTCCCCATCCCAGGGACTGCCCCAGTCTCTCTTTGAATGTACCCAGGTGCTTTTGTTATAAGAGTCATGCAGTTGCCTAAATGACAGCTAGTCTCAATTAAGATTTAGTTTGGAGGCTGAAAACTATCCAATGATTTAGTCTCAGGGATTAAGGAAAACAAAACCTTACCGACGGCTGGATAAAATTCACATTCCTTTCAATTGTGATCATCCTACATCAAGGAAATGTTTGAAATGTTGGCAGTCTCCTATGATACGCCTGTGAAAGTTATTATATTGCTTTATGTAATTTAAGAAAGAAGAACCAAGACCTATAGCACAAATGTGTTATATAAATCTTCATTTTTACTAAAATAGTTTGATTGATGTCAGGTCCCAGTGGGTGACCTTTAAAAGAGACCACATCAAATGGAGGGGCAGAGCTGCAGCTCTCCACCCCCACACTGGCTCTTCTCCTTGCTTCTCCTCACCAGAGTGCCTCTAGACAGCTATGTCATCTGTAGCCATAAACTAAATTGAAGAATATCTGTCTCACAAAAGGCAAAAAAAGCTCTTTTCTCATCTCCATTGAAGTGGATCGTGTCCCTATCTGGACTGAAAAGTGAGCTGTGTACCTGCATGGGGGCTTAAATGATTGTAAAACCTCCTCCTCTTCCCTCAGATCAAGACATTCTGTGTTAAGAGGGATATTTTGGGGGGGTCTGGGCAGGGCATGATAGGAGTTCTAGCTCTGTACCACTTTTAATTTGCTGTTTAATTAATGAAGAAACAGCATAATTTACTACTTCTGCCTATCAGTGTCCAGCTGTTAATTCTAGAGGAAGGAGAAAGCCCCTCTGAAAATTAAAATTTCTGAAGCTCTTTGGTTACATCTTTGGACATTTTCTGCACTACTTTGAAGTGGAGTAGAAACAACCAGTGATTTTATTTTTAGAAAGCCATACAAGAGTAATTCAAGGCAAAATAAGGTCCTGCTGAGGTGTCCTGCCTGAGGCATTTAGAGATGCTGTATTGGCAGACAGGGTTCATCCATTCAGAGAGAAATAAGCTATTATTTGGAGGGAGGTGATGTTTGGTAAAAGCAGATTTGTTTCCTTGTGGCTTGGGGCAAAGAAGAGGGATAGGGATGAGGGTGATTCATAGTAATCTACCCTCTATAAGCAAGTCCCTGCAGCAGGCCATCACGATTGCCTGCCTCAGCACCTCATGTGGAGCTTGTGAAGAAAGGATACGCTGGTGCCCAGAGAGCCAAGGCAGCATCCCTCAGCCTTTGAACCCTGGCGACAAGGGGTCATTTCTTGCACTTCAGGTGATGTGTAAAGTAAGAGCCATTTTCCCCTCCTTCCATGAACACATGAACAATGAACCTCTTCTCAGGTGTTTCAGTCCCTGATATTCCTCTAGCAGAGCCTTTTGGGCACTCTCTAGGATCAGACAACCTGTGGGAGGAAGCCAACAGATTGACAAGCTACCTTACAGAAAAAATGTCACAGAACTTAGACCAGCCCTGGTTTAAGCATCCCTAAAGGCCACAGAATCCTTTAGAGCTTTTCCTGTTCACGTTGAATGCATGGACATTTCAGACATTTCCACAACAACAGGTAAGGTCCAGAAACAAAGATTACACTTTCTCTGAAAGATAAGTAGAAGATCACAGAATCATGGAATGGTTTGGGTTGGAAGGAACCTTAAACACCACCTAGCTCCAGCTCCTTCACCTGGGCAGGGAACCCATGATGCAGGAACAGGTACAGCTGGAATGCTCTTTGGGCAGGCAGCCCAGTGATGCTCAGGCACAAGACAGGGAGACCTTGATCAGTAATTAGGCAGAGGGAAGAGCACAAATTTGTATGCGGGCTTGATCCCTGTTTGTTCCTTACCCGAGGGAAGATGTCTGGGCAATGTATTGAGGGTCTCTCTGAAAAGAATACAGGATACATCCATTATGGGGCATATTGCCCTTCCAGCTTTTTTGTCATGCCATGTAAACACAACCACTGAGTTTTAAATCAAAGGGATTGCGAAGATTAATTGAGGACCATCAAATGCTGTTCTGTAATATGCTGATCTGCCTAAAACCCCTGTGAATCTGTTTAGATCTCTTTTTTTAATGCTGCCTGAGAAGAACTATTGATGTGATCTTGGACAGAATGTTTCAGCACAGCCCCTCACATGCTCCAAACCAAGTAATGTCATATGCTTCACTGTTTGTATCATTCACAGGCAGAAAAGGGTCTCTGCTTTTCAGGCTGTTCCCCAGATGCTGTTAAGAGTGTTTAAAATATTTTATATTCATGACATACTCTTTGGTTAGTGTGTGATTCATTCAAAATGTTTTCCCACTGAGTGGCAAGAACAATAGCTTCCCATTTTATTCTTAGAAGCACAACTTTAAGATTTCTTTAAAATGCCAATATTTCTTTCAAATTTACTATTTCTGACAAAATGCCTTCCACCAAGCTTGTATGGTTGGGCACTTAGAGAATGCTTTGCTTTGAAAGAGCGAATTTAAGTGAGAGTATGCTAATGAGAAGTATTTTGTTTGCAAAAAAACCAAGCCATAACCTACCAGTGAAGTTATTCAGAGTAACTATAAAATCGTCTTAACTATCATTATCAATTAGCCCACTTTGATTACTGAGGGCAAACTCCAGGAACAGAGAACAGTCCTAAGTTTGCATGTAGGAGGTCAGGCTAGATACACAGTAGGAGATTGCTAACAGGAATCTACATTTTTGTGTAACAGCTCCATCAAGTTTGTGCTCTCTGTGGCAAACCATGCAGATTAAAACACGTGGTGTAGTGGTAAGGAGAAAAATTCACTTCTGGGAGAAGAGTAGGTGAGATGACTGGCAGAAGGAATTCATGTGGACGGTTCAGAGGATGACGGTGAATGCTGTGCCTTCCCCAAACTGCTTCTCCCTTCCTCATCCCCCTTCCCACTTGAAAAACCAGATTCCTCCTTCCCTGTTGCCACTTCTCTCACATCCTCTGTCACAGACCTGAATTATGAATGCTCCTGCTCTGAGGTGTTTTGACTCACCCATCTTCAAAACTTGGTCCCCATGTGTTAATTTATTTCTGCTCTCCAGTTGCAGGCTCTATTTATCAGCCACAGTGGGTTCCCTGGCTCTTCCAGTGGAAGAGTCACAGCTCATCCCAAGAGACGGTGTGGCTTGTCTACTGAAACACAAGTTGCTGTTATCAGCTCTCTTTTATTTTCCTGAGAACCAGGTAAAAAAATTTCATGTTCCATACACGTGCTTAACCTCAGCACAACACTCCAACGCCCATCCTTGGTTAAGCTTTGCCTACTGCTCATACCACACATTTACCAGCAAAGATTAACATTTTTTAGCTGATCCTGTGAAGCAGCATTGCTTCAGAGGAAGGCTCAGCACTGAGATGGATTTCCTGGCTTAGGGTGGTCCATCTGTTGGATGTGCAGCTGGTGGATACCACCTTACAAGGACATTGATGAGGGTTACTTTTAGTGAGGTCAGGCTGCTACACAGGTGTCTCCAGCCTTGCCTTATCTTTTTGGCAGAACTGTTCAGTTCAGTACAAATTCCCTGGTCTTGCAAATTACTTAGCAAAATTTACTCTACAAGCATTTTTCCTAGAGCATTTTTTAGCCCAGGAAATAATTCCTTCAAATGGTCTGAAAGAGGGCAAAACAATGAATTTGCTGCTTTCAGTACAAAATGTGGCTCAAGTCATACCCTCATTAACCTTTTGTCATATCCTGCCATGCCCTGAATTGTGATATGGAAAGAGGCTGGGCTGCCTGTGGCAGGTCCACATAATATTTCCTGAGTACTCATACTCATTCTCTGTACAATCACAGAGCAGTTGTGAATAGCTGCAGAAAGTGAAAGAGGGGCAGCTGACACAGCTTTGTAGTCGTTATTCAAATAATGTTCACAGATGCTTTCTTACCAAAATGTATGCTAGAAAGCCTTGGAATGAACAGGATCAACTGAGGCAGACCTAGGGTGAAATCTGCACTTGCAAAGAGTGATAAATTTTGTCTTTAAAACTCTATTTTAATTATATTTTAACTTTGTCACACATTAAACTTCTGCTTAGAGAGCTATCAGTATATCCTGATGCTTCCAGGACTGACTGAAGAGTACTTTATTGTAAACTCAATGCTAAAAAGAAAACGGAAAGTTTCTTATCTGATAAATATAACCAGTGATATAATTAAGAGATAATGATCTATTTGGTAACATATAGCTTGGAATAAAGATGGTCTTTATCCAGTAGAGTTTACAATGTATTTCCTCTTGGCAAACACCAGGTACATGGGTTTTGACCCCTTTTCAAACAGGAGTAGCAAATAAATTCATTGCTGCAAGCTAACTTCCTGATTTGCCCTGGGAAATGAGGCAGGGCTTCCCTGATTACTCATGAAATGCATCTTCATTAAACAGCTTACCAGGATCCAAACAGTCATAGGAGTTAAATTGAGATGGTCGGTTGTCACACAGAAAAAAATATTTCAACAAAAAAAGCCCTCGAGGGTAAAACAGCAATTAATTTGGCCTTTAACAAGCACGGACTTTAAATCTTTGTTGTTAAGAAAATCAAGAAGGTGGCTGCTCATCTAAATGGAGAGGGACCAGGTTGTTTATAGGCTTGCAGGCTCTGGCTCAGCTACTGGACAGCAGCTCCTCTCCGGAGCACCAGCAATCAAAACAGAGAGGTTTTTGCTGGGCAGCACTTACCTTGCAAGGGGCTCTGTTCCTGATTCCCTCCTCCGACCCTTCTCATCAGGTTTCTTGAGTCCTTGGTAGGTCAGTGTAGTCCAAGGAAACCGCATCTGCCCATTGGCTCCGTACGGAAGGCTTGGCTGCAGGAGTACGTTTTTACTCTGTCCCCCCTCTTTTTATTTAAATTTGGTGAAAGAGAGAAACCACAAATGTTTTTCTTCCTGTTTTCTTATTTCCTCTCTACTTAGCAAGCCTTCTTTTTGCAAGCTGCAGATATTTGTTAGATATTTGGGAGGAGGGCTCCTTGAATCAGAATGTCCACAGGGAGAGTCCAGTGGTTGTCTTGTCACTGTCTTGTAGTCACCAAATTTGTGGAGCTATGATGGGTAATGATTTCATTTTATCACCATGATTTACTTGGCAGTCCCAATTCCTGAGGATTTTTCTAGTCTTGCAACAGTGCTAAAAAAGAGCCTTGCAGCTCTGAAAAGTCAGATCAAGACAGGGGAAAATCTAATTAACTCAGGAGAAAGGCACTAATGTCCAGCAGATGGTCATGCTGGTCTCCTTCCTAAGAGTGTATTTCCTTTCTGCTTCACGATCCAAGCTGGCTGCAGTTTCTAGCTCCATGGCTACTAATTCATTTTGAGGTGGAAATATCAGGGCTTCGGATTCAGGTCCACAAAAACACGTTGCCTGCCTTGCCCTGGCCCAGACGTTATCACTTCTGCAGGTGCAGCAGCCTGGCTAAGGTCCCAGCTCCTGCTTTTGTGAGGATGACCATGTATCCCAAAATGACTGGTGACAGCTTCAACCTGGCCTCAGAGCCTGCTGGCTGAGCTCTCTGGCTTGTGACCCAGTCTGTGCTGGATTGCTGCAGCTGAAGCAGGGGCAGACACCAAGCTGTAGCAACAAGGACTTCTCCTCCTTTTGCACCTTTTCCTGGTTAGATGGTGACCCAGAGCCTGCAGACCCCTCTGCCACTGTGGGCCATGTTTGGAAATCTCCTTCCCACAGAAACGAACCTTCCTTAGCAAAGGCAGGAGTTGCAACCATGTATTTGGGCTGTATCTGTTACCTCTGAATTAACAGGGCAGGCAGAAGGCAGAAAAGGTCCTCAGGCATTTGAAAACCTTAGGAAATCCAACCAGTTAGGCTACATCAGGCCTGAACAGGCTGGATTTGTTATTCTGATGAGGTAAAAGTATTATTTTCTTAACCTGCACAGTCCTCAGGGCAAACTGTGACATATCGACAAAATATGCCTCTTACTGGTGAAAATAATTTATATTTTTGTAGGTGTTTATAACCCTTTTGATATTAAATTCTGCTGCACTGAGCAGATTGCTGTTGTCCGTGTCAGTGGAGAGATGGAGCATTTGCCTGATCCTCAGAAGTCTCATCATAGGCTTGTAAACTCTGAGCTATGATTTCAAGTAGGAAATTCCAGCTGGGATACAGATAGATGCTCCTGGAAAAGTCAAATAATAGAAATCTTGCAGAAAATGTAAGGATACATGTCTGAGGACCTTCCTTCCTTCAGAAATGAAAGGTTAACTTCAGCTGAAGAGGAATAACCAGATGCTTTCTCTGCAATTTGTTTAGCATAAAAATATAATGACTTAGGTCTTCCCATCTCTTTCAAGTCAAAGCCTTCACTCCCAGCTTCTCATTTCCCAAAGCTGGACAAACTGATGCTGTGTGTCCAGATTGGTGCAGGCTGTGTGTCTTGTTATTTTAAATGGACGTGGAAGTCAGTTTGTTCTTCCCTGTATGAAACTCATTATTTTCTAAAATTTTTGGTTGCATAATGAATTCCAAGCTTACTTGACCTAAAAAAGAAATTTGGCAATCCTTCCTGAGGGCCACAGAGTTGGTGAAAAACACCAGCAAAGTGTTGCTCAAACACCAAAAGAAAACAGACTCTTCCTTTCAGGCAGCTTCATCTTGTTTCAGAGTACAGCTACTGCTGCATTTTTGGCTCGCAGAGCCTCTTCCTCACAGAAGGACTCCTGGTATAAACACCAGTGGCTTTACTACTGAATGATTTGCTGTCTGTTAATTCTTTTATTCTCTTACTGCCTACAGTGCTGCCTGTCCAAAATTTCCGGAGTGTTCCTCATTTAAAAGAAATCATTTTCCTATTCAACACTGGTCCAACAGACCCATTTATTTTCCCAAACAGTATCTGTAATAATTTTCCCCAAAGTCCAGTGGCCAACTTTTCCTTTTTTTCCTAGATAAATCTGTGGCCAAATCATCTTCCCACAGCCCCATGAATCTGTATGTTTATAGCCCCCTTTGAGATGATTAGTGTCTTGTAATGTTTATACTCATCAGGTTCTGTCTGAGCTTCAGCCCCCAGAGCTGTCTCTGTATCTGCACCCAGTTCCTCATGAAAAGGTAGTTTTACACCAATTGCTTTTACGTAGCACGGCTGTTGCATGAGACATGACACGAAACAGACATTGCGCAAAATGACACAGCAGGCTCGGGGACTTCCGTAATTGCCCCTTTCCCGTTTTCATTGCCTCTGGAATGAGGTTGTCATGGCAGGCCTGTGCCATGTCCCGTCCAGCCCCGTGCCTCTCTGAGACTGAGGATCTGCAGTCCCTCAGCTGCTTCTGGAGCACTGCTTAGCTAATTAAGCTTAATAGAGCAAGCCCCTGGTTGTGGCTCATTGCATTTATTTTTCCAATTTTCCTATGCCTTGATGTAAATTGACCTCTGATGAAGCTTGTAAGCAGAATAAATACTCAAGAAGAGGTGGATGTGCCACCCCAGTGTAAGACAAGTGTTAACAAAACTGGTATAGAAGGTTAAGGCAGTGGACTGAAGGCTAAAAGGCTTGAGGCTTTTTTCCAGCTCTGCTATGGAGTGTGGTCTCTGATAAGAAATTCTGGCATGTTTTTAATACCCTCTTTCTCTTCTTCTCCTTGGCAGTATCAGCTGCAGAGCCTCTTTGTGTCAGGACTGACTGTTGGCTTGTGTTTTTTTCAACATCATTACAAACTACTTCCTCTCCCCCTGGCCGCTACATTAGATGGATACATTGGACGTGATCCTCACTACAAACCTTGAAAAATGACAGCAGTAAAGAACAAGGAACTAGTGAGACTTGGTCCTAAAAAACTGGAATTATAGTTTGTGGTGTCTGCATCAGTGTGTATCCGTGAGGTCCTGGGAACAGCTTAGTTTGGTTTTCCTGAAAAACTTGTATTTCAGATAGATCTGTGTTTTGGGGATTTGGTTCTGACTCTGCTAAGCACTCCAAAAAACCTTTTCTTATTTCACTGGAACAACAATCTGTGTTTAACTATCCCAAATATAGAGATATTGAAACCAGGTACAAACTGTCTCCATCTCATTTTTTCACATTGGGTTAATGCCTTTGCTGAGGGAATGAAGCTGTCTTGAAGCATTGGCAGATACCAAAAAGTAAAACAATCCACTGAGTTTCAACTGGGCTTGTGTCAAAATTACTGAAATGATAAATCTCATTGGGTTTATGACTGAGGCTATAATTGCTCCAAACTGTGCTCAGGGCATTAAAGGTTTTCTGGACCATTTATGGGCCAGAAGAAGCCTTTTACAGTAAATCTGGTCCCACATCTGCTTTGACATCGCAGTCTGAAAATGGGTACAACTTAGAGACTTTTGTGTCTTGCCAGGAAGGCTGTAGCACAAAGCACTTGGTATGTTTTTCACCCAGTGGAAACAGAGTATTTCTGACTTCTGTTGGTTTGGATGCTGAATAAAGCAGTGGCTCTGAGGGGAAAAGACAACTGTGGCTTCCAGGTGTGCTTTACAAAACTGAAAATACATATCCAAGAGGTGGATTCTGAGCATGGTCTAAGTGTTGCATGACACACAGCTGGGTTATAAATGGGTAAGCTGAACCCTTTCTGATGCACCTCAGCACAGGGTGCAGGAGAAGTTTGCAGGAAGCAGTGCCAACAGTGCACAACAGTCTAGGTGGCCCCCATGTCTCTCAAATGAGACAGTTCTGGGATCACTGGGAAGAGAAGGTACAGCACAAACCCAGCCATTGCAATGGGCCTGATAGATCCAATTCAGCTGTCCCCAGGATCCTGATGCACCTCCCACCTTTGGGATGCTTGCAGTCAAAAGAAATAATAGAAATAAGTACTGTGAAACGATCAGCTTAATAATGTGCAGTCAGCTGCACTTCAAATTCCATTTTCCTATTGCTTTCTAACTGAAAGCTTCTGAGGCATGACTTTCTCTCAGAACATGTAGATTATTGTGCAGAAATTTCTCTGGGATACTTTGTTTATCTGTGCTAAGGTTAGACTGCTCAACAGGCACGTAAGTAAATAACATGAAACCCAAGGACTATCTTTAGCTATTGCAAAATATTCTCCCTGAAATAATGAAGTACGTAACTGGCATTGCTTGAGCAAGAGTTTGTGCATTGTTCCAGTAGTTTTTAGCGTGGTAGGAAGAGGACAGAGCAATAGAGGCTATCTGGGAGTAAAGCACTGTCCTTTTTTGGGTGCCAGGAAAACCAGCCAAGGGTGGCCCTGAGGCAGTGTAAAACCTGACTCCATGGGTGACTGAGCAGTGCAGAGGCTGACGTGTGTGCAGTGTTTTGACAAGACAGGGGTGAGCAGAGTGGTTGGGAGCCCTTTTTGGAGAGAAGTGTCAGGTATTAGTGTACAGGGAAGGCAAAATGAGAAAGGTGTAGCTGTGGCACCCGTTTAAGGTCTGTGGGTTGCTGACAAGTGCGAGATGTTCAGAGGCAAAGTTTTGTTTTGGGTGAAATTCTATTCATGCATTCTAATCTGCATTTCTGGGCCAAGGCTGGTGTAGAGGGCAAGAGGAGCTCTAGAGGCAGGAACTGCTGGGTCAGCCTGAATGTGACTTGTGCAGTCACCATGCTTGGTTTGTGTACAGAGTGGAAGGAAAGATGCCAGTGTGCCAGTTGTGCCCTAATTGATCACAAGACCACCCAGGGTCACTAACATGACCTGCCCTGAAGGAAAAGGAATTAAATTGCCAGGCAGGGCATAGAATTAACAGTGCTATTTTGTAAAGTACCAACAAGATGTTATCTAGAAATTTAGTCACCTACTTCCAAGCAAAATCAATTCATACTGGGACAGATGCCAAGAGAGGTCATTAGGTTCATTAAGCAGATGATTAGGGGTTGTTTTTTTGTTAGGAAAAGGTATTAAAATGCCTATTGGTTTGTTTAGCTTTGCAAAACAAAAGCTTCAAGGAGATACAGTTGCTGTTTATAGAAACTTCAGCAAATACACCCCGAAAAAAAAAGAAAGCTGTTTAGGCTGAAGAACTCTGACATGAGAATAAATGAACCTCAAATGCTTTCCATGTCAGCCCTGAAAGGAGACCTCTACCCATGACAGCAGGGAGTGTTGGTGGGATAAAAAAACAAACCTCCATTGATGGAAAGGAATTGTATGACGTGGGGTTGGAATATTCTTTCCAATATTCTGTCCTCGTTTTCAGCAAAGTTTACAATATTTGGTGGTGAGAGCAAAATCTTTTTAGTTGGTGGGCAATTTTACACAGGAAGCATTTAAGATCTTCCCTCATGTTTCTAGTGCCTTGTGCTTGCACAGGTCTGTGCAAAGAGCTGCAGCACCGTTACTCTGAGTTACCTTTGCTTTGGGTTTATTTGGACAAGGGTAAAAGTCTTCATTGGGACTGAGCTGTTGGTTCATATGGAGACCAGCTGTGAAGAAATGGAGAACTTCTGTGAAGAGCTGAGCTATGAGCAGGGCACTTGCAGCAGTTTGTGGGTTGCGTGTCTTGTTAGCCTTTGCTGTTTATTGCCCCGTTGTTTAAAATTAATGGGAATGGTATGTATCTTGTAAATGAACACACAGGGTCATTTCCAAAGTCCCTGTCCTTTTATTTCTCTCCTAAGTAGAAACTAATGAGATCTGCAGAAACTTTTCATTGTAAATAAACTCCTTGTCAAATATTTGGATGTTTTTATTTTATAAGTTAGTTGTAAATATTTTTGTCATAGTTCAATTGTTACCAGAAATAACTCAGTCCTGGAATTCACTCCTTGATAATATGTTACATCTTCCTGGAAGAACTACATTCCAGAGGTCACATTCTGCAAATAGCTTTCCTAACTTAAATTACTAGCCAAATAGTCTGAAGGATCCTATATGATTGCTATTGCGAAACCCAGCTTTCCTGGTAGCCATCTGCATTTAATCACTCTCGGGGATAAAAGCTATGTGCAGTGCTTTTGGACCCATGTTTTTCTTCTCAGAGCACATACCTGCAAGTATCATCATTATTCACATTTTATGTTCGTGTGAGGGATGTTCATACCTCCCATTCCCAAAAAACACAGTGGGGTACTGCACATAATGGCTGTTCATTGTAAAGCTATACTTTGGCAATAGCTTCAATGTTATCTCTGTGCTTTTGTAAAGAAATGAGGGAAATGCGTTTGGGCTTTATTTAGAACAGTGCACTGCAGTTTTCATATGAGTTTTTTCTGTAATTTAAGAACTTCCAGGCTTGGTAAAAGTTAGAAATTAACTGAGAGTCTGGAAATGGCACAGATAACAAAAGGAACAGTTGTTCCTGAACTCATAGTAAAGCTATTACTGTCCTTAGCGCAGGACTCAGTTGGCAGGGAGAGAGATGAGGGCTAAAAAGAGATGGATGGGGAGCACTGAGGGAGTGATGTTCTTCAACCTCTGAATTTAAGAGAAACATTTCACACTATCTCTTTAGCATGAAGGCTGTTCAACTTGCTAAAAGAAAACTTTACAGGACTAAGGCCTATTACCTTCCTTCACAATTATGCCACCTAATTCCTACAGCTCTGTGAAGTTAGTGAGGAAGCTGGAAGGCAGAAGGGCAGGGCCTTGGCATTATGGGCAAATGTGATCCCTGAGAATGGAGAGTGGACCTGAGAAGGGCATCAAGCAGAGCGGGGCATTGCTAATGGAAAAATACAGGAAATTCTTCCTGCAGTCTCCAGGGAAAAATACTTATATCAAGATCAGAAGAAAGCAATTATCTCTATTTTCTTTCAGTTAAAAAATAAATTCCACAATCATATATCTTCCCATTTCTTCAAAGTGTAGTTTATCAGGAATGTACAAGCAGGTAAAAAAATGTTTCTGAACTTCCTATATAGCTCCTTTATTTTACTGTTAATGGCAAAACAGTGGTATGATCCAGACTATTTAATGAGAAAATAGGAAGGTGGAGGGTCCCTCTAAAACAGACACTTTTTTTAAACATTTTGTGTGGAAAACACTGAGTTGGGCTGTGTATTGAAATCTACAGTGTTTTGATTAATTTTTTCTGAGTTTGTGAGCATATAAAGTATTTTTCACCAAGTGGTTACATTTTGCTCTCCATTAGGTGAGCATGATGGATAATTTCATTTAACCAGCACCCTGATTTTTCCATAGGAAGGCATTTGCTGTGGAAAAGGGTTTTGTTTCAGCTCAAAGAGCAGGTAATGGGCTGCCTAGCAGGACCATATACCTTATACAGCCTCAGCCCTAGCAACAGGGCTTATGGGGGAACAGATTTTCCCTGAAAGCTGTTATAACCTAGGGAGTGTTTGTAACAGCAAGCAAGTAACTATGAGGACTCAACAGCTCTCTGGTGACTGTCATGTTCCTGAGGCTCTACCTGACTGCAGAATGACTTTATGTAGCAATTTATTCCTTAACAGCTACAGGGATTGGCCACATTGAACATGCTGGCTCTGAGCCTGTAAGGCCGCCTAATTTCTCCTGTTACATCCTAAGGTGGCTCTTTTTGGAAAGCCCAGGCCTGTCCTACCCAGCTTGGTGGGATCAGTTAAAAGGCAGCTGCTGCCAGGAAGCAGTCCTTGAACCAGCTGGGTTGGCATGGCTTGGCTTGGTTTGGCTTGGCTTGGCTTGGCTTGGCTTGGTTTGGCTTTCCTAGCAGAGGAGGGTGAGGGACCAGTGCTGGACTGTGTTCCTTAGGGAAAGCAAGATGGACCAAGACATAAGAGAGGTTTCTTGGTTGCAAACTGGTGTTTCTGTTGAAGACTGGTATTGCAGGGACACATCAGACTTGAAGTACGCCCTTGGGGGCAGCCAGGAGTTGATGTGGGCTGGTGTCCTCAGGATCCCATGTAAAGGGGGTGTCTCTGCCTGATGAGGCACAGTTGGCTGAAAGATCATGCCACAGCCTGGGGTGAGGAAGGGTTTTCTGCCTGGCAGGCCAGAAAACATATGACAAACTGGAATCATGCCTTCCCCTCTTGAAGTCGCTGTGCAGAGGTCAGTGGTGGATGGCACTGCCAAACCTGCTGGGATCCTGGAGCACCCAATGTCATGTTTGTTGTTGCAAGACTCTGTAGCAGCCACTCATCAGTATGCACTTGATCATCACCAGGGAGTGACATTTGGACATGATGAGTGGGCCAGTCACCAAAACCTGCAGCGCAGGGTTTATGCTGATTCCACACTCCTATGGGAGCTTTGTGCTGCTGGCAAAGCTCTGCTCTGGTATTAATTCTGCCAATGCCAGGGTAACCATCAACACTTTTTTTACCACCTTGAGCCAGCAGAATTAATTTTTATCAGATTAACATTTGCACAACATGTCCAGACAGTTTCCCATGAGGAGCTAGCAGTATCTAGAGAATGTACTGTTTCTCCTAAATGATGCCCTGCCTGAGAAACACAAGCAGTTATATGGTTTGCCTGGCCTTGTGGGAAGGATGGGGAGGAGTAGAAAGAGAAAGAGAAGAAAGTTTGCCTGCTGGGAAGTGAGGACAAAATGTGATACTCACAGAGCAGTCCTAGGAGAGAGTTAATCCTGGAACTCAGCCCTGCCTGTCCTTTGCTCGCAGAGGAGCTGGTAAACCCTGGATGGAACTGCATCTGCAAAGGATGAGGGAGGACAGAAGGTGCTTTTATTTGAGAAACCTTTCCAGAAAAACCTGCCCATGAGGTTATTCTTTTGCTGTTCAATAGCATGCATTGCAAGAGAAAGAGTACAATGTTCTCCAGATTAGGGAGGAGGACTTTGTGTTTTGGACTGATTCAGAGAGGCCCCTCACAAAGACTTCAGAACAAAACTAAAAATAGCTTACTCCACTAATACCAAGGAAGCACTTCTTTTTTTAGCCAAGAAATTGCAATCCTATTTTCTATGCCCGCTGGTTTTAGAGGGCAGAGTTATATGTCTCTTTGTGTTGAATCTCTTTCTGAGTAAAACCCATTAGGAAGGTCAGGGTTGCTTTGTGCTTTGTTTGAGGAGCTATCAAATAACAGCAGTATCAGATAATGTGGATTATCATCTTATAGCCCTGTACAATTTTATGTGTTTTAATTACTGGTACAGAAAGAGTTCTGTGGGACAGCTGAGGCATAGAAACAGACACTAATTAAATAAGCAAAGTGTGCTGAGATCTGTTTTCCTCAACTGTATCAATAACAAGATTCTCTTACAGGTCAGCACAAACTTCCTCCTCCCCCTCTCATCTGAGCTGTGGGTATTAAACAGTGGAGTGTTTTCATAATCATCAGATTTATGTAACGGCAGATATACTCAAAACACAGAAAGAAACTGGGCCAGGAAATCCACAGTGGCTGTTCCAGTAGCTTTCCAGAGTCCCTGACAAACCTCACATCAAATCCCCAGCTGTAGCTTGACACAAGGAAAGCCTCTTTTTTCCTGTGAATCTGTGCCATTATGGAAAAAGCAAAATCCAGCATTATTAAATCATAGGTAGAAAGGGCAATCTGTTCAGGGTAGTGTAGAAGCATATCCAGGCTCAGCCTGGTCCCACTTCATCTCCCCTCCAGTATGTATGGACTAGAAGGAGCATTACTGCAAGCTGAACATACCTTAGAGACTTGAAGACCATTGACTACCTGCCTAAAATAATCTGGAAGCCTAACTATTGATCCTAGAAGCAGGAAAAGGGGCCCTAAATCATGATCAGGAATATAATTGGGTTATAAAATATGCCCACATGTAGAATATGGGTGAAGGGTTTGCAATTTCTTTCAACAACATTGTTCTTTTGGAAAATGATGGCATTTCAGCTGCTGGGCATGTGAACAGAGTTATTTTTAGTGGCCATTTTAAGTTGACTTATTAGCTGCACACTGATGATGGAAACCAAGAGCTAAATGCATTTCCTGAACCTTCATCATCCCATGCCTTATTCACTCCTTTCCTTAGCCAGGTCCCTGGGGTCTGTTGAATGCTGTGGTCATGGGTATTAAAAATTCTTGACTTGACACAGAATACTGCAATACTCCCAGGAAAAGAGCTCTCTGAGGCACATGGTTTCCAGTGTGCATGTATTTGTGTGCGTGTGTCTGTGTTTGTGTCCATGTTTGTGTCCATGCTTGCTGCACTGCTCCCAAAGCAAGGAGATAAGAATGGAATTATCCCATATCTGCCCAGCTGCAGGCTTCTCAGACCTTTCTCTCAAGCATCTGGTGCGGGCTAGCATCAGGGACAGGATACTGACCCTTGTTTCTAAGCAAGTCTGGCAATTCCCATATTTCCAGGCACTGGACACAAACAGACTCTTTCCTAGTAGAGAATGGCTCATATTTCTTGGCAACACTGACAGTCAAATGCCACTTTTGCATTCTCTCTTACTCCTAATACACAACCTCAGTCTGAAGGTCAAAGGGTAGATCCTGGATGTTCCCATGCAAGGAAAATCAATTTAGATTCACAAAAGACAGAACAGTCAGTTCAGGAGGTCACCGGATGGTCTCAGTTGCTTCTCAGGTTTAGAAATTTGAACAGGGAGGAAGGAGGGGGATAGATAAGGATGAATTGATGAAGCAGGATTGCTTGAGGACTGGCAGAACCACAGCTTGAGAAGAGACACAAGCAGAAGGGCCACCTTCAATAGAGACTGACTCGTCCCATGGTGCCAGGGCCTAATCTGATCTGCAAAATTGCAGAAATATTTATAATTTTACCTCAGTTCGTCCCATTGTGAAGCAAGATGTCCACCAAGTTTTGTGATCATTTCAGATCCAGTCTGAGACCTTGAACTTTAAAGGAGAAGTTTGATACCAGATGAGTTGCCTTGACTGAGGCAAGGGATTTGGACAAACCATTTCCTTGCACAAGGCTGAGTGGAGATGATTTTGAGCTTAAAGCACTGGAGCAAAACTGTAATTCTGTTCTCCTGGTGTAGAAGGAAAATCTGCTTGGCTTGTAACAGACAATTTGACTGCAATTAGAGATGAGAAACACTCTCTGAGGATTTCTGGGGCAATTTTTTGCCTTATAAAGATGCTCAAAGCAAGAGTCAAATAATTTTTGGAGGCGCCAGGGTAAAAGACTTTAAGTGAGAAGCAATGAGAAAAGCAACTCCGAGGGCAGCAGCACTTTTCTCCCCTGCCACACAGTTTGTGAAGGAAGTCCTGGTCCTCTCCACCACTGCTCTCCTCTTGCCTCTGCTTTCAGGCTGCTGAGTGCATTGGTTAGAGTGTCACCAGGACTTATAACTTGCTTTAGGGGTGTTGGCAACCCATTGCTGCACTGTGTTCCAGCTAAGTGTCACAAGGGGAGACAGTCTGTTGCTCCTCTGATGTCATCATTTGGTAAAAAATCACCAAATGAGTGGATTCCCCCTTCCCCCTCATCACATTTTTGAGCCCTGCTCAGTAGAAACACCATGCACAGCTTCAAATTTAAGCAGCATGATCCCTGTAGGTATAGACAGTTCTGCAGTTTTAGTGTACACAGCAGAGCGTGACAGCTCCCCATGGGCCAGATTCTTCCTGCAGAGTCTGGTGGCTCATCAAATCGAGCAGGGTTACATCAGAAGAAGAATATGAATCAGGATCTTCATTTGTCATTTAGCTCATATTTGGTGTGGTTATAAATAGGTCATTTGGCTGCAATTCTTATTTCCAGATTTTATTTTTATTTTTTTAACCTCAGCTTTGCTTTTTTAGACCACAAGCGTGTGATGAGTCTAAAAATGTCAAGCTTGGATTTGGAAAGAGCAGATAACTGAGGCACGGCTCATTCCTGTCCCAGGCTGCTCACTGCCTGCCTATTGTGGTCAGGAAAGGGCCAAATGATCAGTCTTGGCACAGTCACTGAGGGTTGTTTTGAGTTCCTAGGAATTTAACCCTATGACTTTGGCCTTTGACAAGAACACTTAATTATTTCCAGCTCTCCAACCAGGTCATAAACTGGCCTTTTCTGAAAGTTTCCTGTTCTCCATAAAAGAGAGCTCTCGGCTCCTGTCATAGCAGAGTTTACATTCTTTGAATGGAAGGGCTTCTTCAATCAGCAGGATACTGTGGTTGGGTTAAAGAGTTCAGCATTTGGTTTTGTTTTTAACAGGAGAAGAATCTGTGCACCAAAATGTCATCCTGTGTCCAGACTTTGTATCTCCCAAACTTTTCCTTTTGTTTATTGTTTCCCTGGGTATTGGAATTTGAGATTGTTCCATCGTAAAACCAGAATTTGTGTACAAAATCAGAATGAAAACTGATTTTTTTCAGTTTTCTTATTTTTCTTTTATAATTTTATTTTCATTTTTTACTATTTTCTTATTTTCAGGATATATATATATATATTTTTTTCCCACACAAATGCCCAGTAGTGACTGCCTTGTGGTCTTTAAGTTTTGGTTACAGCTTGTGAGTTCCCTCAGCTGACAGATCAAGCCACATGTGGCACGCTTCTGTGCAAGGTAAGAGGAACTTTTTCACCTCTTTCCATAACACTCTCCATGCATTCATTTTGTCAGTGGGACATTCCTCCTTCAGCCCAAAAATAATAAATGCAAAATATTTGTTTTTCTGGGTTTTCAAAAAATCGGGAGGCACGACCCCAGCTGCAGCCTGAATGAAGAAGTATTTCATCCCACTCTTTCTCTGATTTATGTAAACACACAGACCTCAGCCCCCGGGTGCAGCAGGGAGCAGAGCTCTGCCTGGCAGCCTGGTGAGGCTCCTGCTTTCAGCAGCCCTCAGCTAAGCCCAGTGGGCTTCGTGCTGACCTCTGTGTGCCCATCACGCCCAGTAAGGAGCCACTGAAACCATGGAACCTCACAGAAATGACAGCAAGGTTCAGCAGACAATGTAATTCTGCCTTCCCACTTAACAGCTTTACCAGTAAGTTGCTGCTTTTTCCTTACATGGGGATGTGGTTGGTGGGGACATTCTTTTCTAATGAAAAGGCAGTTCTTGGTACCAAAAACCACTTGCCCAACATTTCTAGTGTGTAAGGTAGAAAAACAGAGCTGAAAAACAAACTTTTACTGAAATATGTATTTTTAGACTGATTTCCCAGCTTTTGCAGCCCAAGCTTCTGCCTGCCAGACCTGAGGCAGAGCCCAGGGCACTGGAGCTGTCCCAAAACATGCAGCTTTGATCCAAATCTATGTCTGCATCAGCCCAGATGTGGAGCCTGGTGTCAGACCAGAGTAAGGGACCAGCTGGAATCCTGCCCTCTCAGGAAAATCTGGCCAAGCCTGAGCTGCAACCAGCAAAGTCTGATGCCCCCATGCCTTCATCTCTGGATTTGGGATCTTTGAGGTGCCACAATCAGCTGCAGGACCATCATGCTGGCAAAGCCTGTGAGATGTCAGTGAGGAGAGAAACGAACAACACCTTTTCCTTGACTCACTGCAAGGAGGGGGAAATGGAAATGCATGCATTGAGGATTGTCTGTGGTAGCCGTGATTGTACTTCTTGCTCTGCAGAGGATGAATTAACTGAGACAGTGGCATTATTGAACTTGTCTTGGAGAGCAGAAAGCAGCTGTAAGCACCTTTCCTGCTCAGGGGTTTTGCCCCATGCCGGGGAGAAGGCTGGAGCCCTGTGCATGACCTGGGAAATTCCAGCCCTTCCCCTGCCTCTAAGGGACCGCCAGCTTCCACCTTAGTCAAATGTGGGAGGGAAGCCATAGCTGGGCAAAAGGAAAAAAAAAGGCAGAAAGAAAGCTGTACAGGCCACAAGCCCTCAGGAAAAGGGCTGCATTTCAAGATAAACCCATTTAGCTCTAAACACGAACAGCATGTTTGTAAAATGGCACAGAGTCTCAGCTGCTGGAAACAAAACAGCAATAAATGGCAACACTGAAGTCTGTCCTGAAGGGCTTGTCTTTTTTTTTTTTGATACATACTTTTGTCCTTTCACAGTCTCCTGCCTGTTCACAATATCCTGAAAATATCTTCTGCTGCCTAACCCTTGCTAACATCATTTTGCCACAGATGAATTGCATGTTCTTTCCTATAAATATTTTCTTCAATTCCAGCCTGCAAATGATTGATTTGTTAAACTGCAATTCCCCACTGCCCAAACCAGATTCTCACCCAGAGGCTGCTTTATACTGCTCCAGTAATGTCAAACTGCTGAACTGCCAGTGTGGTAGAAAAGAGACCTGGACTTTGAAATGAACGTTCTTTCATGTCTCTAGAATAATTTCTATATTCTATAGAAGTACCAAATGTTTTTGTAAAATAATAATAATGAAAAAAGTGAATTCACCCATTTAATGTTCCTACTCACCAAGTATACCATATGGTATTTTAAATGTCATCTTTCAAGGCCCTTCTCTTTGAAAAGCTGAGAAGATTTATGGCATAAATATTTTCCCTGTGAGGTTTGGAAACCAATATAGTGTTGGACACTATATTTTTTTAACAGTTATGGTATATTAGATCATGGTCTTTTGTGGTTAGGTATGACATCAGGCCACCACAAAGCCATACCAGGAGAATCACATGGAGAAAAACATGTCAACCTAGTGGCTTTCAACCTTCAAGGGAATTCCAAAAAGCCAGGCCTGTGTATGTGGAATGATTGGTTGTTATTCTGACAAAGCTAACCTGGGGTGACTTGCAAGCATGCATACTTACAAGAAGTTTTGAGGAATAGATAAGGAGAAAAGAGTTGCTATGTGCATATTCCAATTTCAGAAAAACATCAGCAAGGCTGCCAGGACAGCCACTGGCCCCCTTGCTCTCCTGTAAATACCTGATGATTCACCTATGATCTGCAGCTCTTGGTACCAGCTGTCCTAAATGAGAAATGCATTCCAAATTACTAACAGGCCCACCTTGGAATATTGGTGTATTTGGCCTACTGCTTTCATAATGTTCCTGTTTATTCCTTCCATTTATCTGTTGGTTTTTTTTTGTTGGTTTTTGTTTTGTTTTGTTTTGTTTGGGGTTTTTTTGGTTGTTTTTTTGGTTTTTTGTTTGTTTGTTTGTTTGTTTGTTTGTTTTTGTGTTTGTGTTTGTTTGTTTGTTTTTCCCCATAATACAGCTCCTGCATTCCTTGGACCTTTCAGCCAACACCATGAGGAAGCATACAAGAAAAATATCTTTTCTTGGAAGACAGATCTGTGAGAGCAAGGGCCAAAACGCTGATGGGCAGCTGGAGCACAGTGATGCCTCAGGCTGGCTGCAGGTGATTTAGGTGGGGAGGGGAGACCCAGACCTGGGTGAATATAATCGACCTTGTGGGCTGGGTGGTGGAGCTGCTGTGACTTGCCATGGGTGCAGAGGGATTAGCTCCTGTCCTGTGCTGCCTCCATCCTCCTATGTGCCATCACTCTTCTCTCCCCCAGAGCAGTTGGGAAGCCTGCTTTTGCCCTACCTCTGCAGCCACAGTCAGTGATTGCCAGGGAGGAAGGGCCCCTCCAGGACTGGAAACAGAGATTGGGGAAAAGCAGGTCTCAACCCTTGTGACAGACAAGCACCCATCTACAGGGGTTTGTATTGTCTGCTAAGGAGGCCATTGCCTCCATGGAGCTCAGATCCTGGAGTTGGAGAGGGGGATTTTCTGGTTGTTTTGAGGTTTTTTTCCTTTTTTTACTTTTTTTTTTTTTTTTTTCAGAGCAAATGCCTTCAGCTTTAATGGGAATTTGCTGATTCTGTTTCTGACCTTAAAAGCACTTGTCAACCTAGAGGGCTTTCTCCTTTTCCTAAATATCCTAATTGGGCTAATGAAAAATATTGCTTCTTACCCGTAAGCTTTTTTCTTGGTTAGGATGTACTGCATCCTGTCCCCAGCAGATAGCAAAGTGTTATTCCTGCTGCTGGCTTTGTACTTTGAGAGAACATGTGACAGATTCTGTATCCCTGCTAGGTCTGGGAGAGCTATAACCACAAACAGAAGTGTGTGCATGCCTGCATATGTGAGAGGCGATATCTCAGATTGCAAAAGAAATCCTCCTATTGCCATTTCTTAACTTTTAAGTCCTCAGTTTTGTAAGCCAGATGATGTTCTATTAGCATAGACTTGCATTTAGGAATGCACTAAAATGCCTCCAAATGTGCAGATTTATTGACACAATGAGTGCATTTCCCCCCCCTTGAAATGAAAAGGGTAGGAGGAACTGCAGATTCAAATGCATTTCATAGACCTGTGTTCCTCTGTTCTCTGACTATTTTATTCTTTTTAATCTTTGTAATTTTTGTACAACTGTTATGGTCTTCTATTCTTAATGGGGCTTTCCTTTGCTGAATGTACCTGAGATGTATAAATGGGGTCTTTTTCAGAAACAATTCCATGTGATCCATCAGGCCATTCAGACTTAGCCAGTCTGCCTTGTACTTGGAATACTGACATCAATGTGATTACAAACTATGTACAGCTTAAGGACTCCTGTTAGAAATTATTCGGGAAATCATTCTGAATAAGGAATGCTCTCAGATTTATTGCTCTTTTCAGCCTCTTACAGACAATCTCCAAATTCAGTGAGAGAATGTGTTTGTGGACTCCATTACATGAAACTGTAGCAACTATTAAGTTGAATCTAAACAAAATAGGAGGAGGAAGTCAAAGTCCAATTTGTTATTGTCCTTTCTAAAAGATAAGTACAAAAGCAGTGATAGCAAGTCACCACAGTGTTTCTTATCAGCCCTTTTACAGGGAGATGAAGAGAAGATCTTTCTGATAACATTAAGTTATTCCTTTTTTAGATCCAACATGTTCATAACATAATAGAATAGGATATCAGTTCTGACTGCACATGGGACAAACCCCTAAGAGCAAATCCACTGTTTTGCTCCCTGGGAAATGCTGCTGTCCCCTTTGGATTTCATAACAGCTTGACACTATCTTAGATATTATCTTCTTAAATTGGCATTAGTGTGCTCAGGGATTGTTTTGTTACTGCTAGCTGCTTATGCTTTGGTCGGGGATTTGGAGGATTTCTGTGATATCAAAAGCTCTGACATAGGTCTAAGTACCTGCACTGCTCCCCATTCCCACAGCCTGGGGGAGAGCAGCTGAACCTGCCCTGCCCTCCTGCTGCTCTGCTGGCTGAGTAGTCATGGAGGGCCACTGAGGCTGTAGGAGGTGTGAGGCTTGAGAAAAGAGAGGGATTGCATTTTCTTCGCAGTATGACAAGGAAATAGCGCAGGCCAAGCTCCTAAGTATGTCCTGTGTGGTGGACAAACACTGACCTCCTGTAGCTTGAATCTAGATTTTCAAAGCACTTTTCTGAGTGACTCAGGGTGGGAAGGGGCAGGAGGTGGATTTCAGGAACACCTCGAAGCTGTGTTGTGCGTTTATCTCCTCCAAAGCAGCCCCCAGATTGTGGAGAGGAGAGGGGAGCCCTGTGAGAAGCACGTATCTTTAAACCCTCCAACAAGAGCCAGATATTCCATGTTCGTTTAGCGTGTCGCTGGGCTGGGCATGCCTGTACTTCTAAGCACCAGAGGACAGGAAAATGATACTTCCCTGCCCTGGGTTGTTGCAGAACACAGCTTTTAATAGTTGTCAGATATTTATCAGAGGGCAATAAGGAACTTTCTGACTTCCAGGGAAACATTTAGTGCACCTTTTCTTAAACTGCCAGATAATGATGGTGACCATAAATTTCAAAGGAAACCCTTTGCTAGGCACTGAAAAAGGTGGTGGTTTCCAGAGGCTGGCAGCACTGCACAGCTGCCCACGAAGTTGCAGAGAACTTGTGCATGGGGCAGCAATGCCAAGCAGCCCAGCAGGGCTGGGAGACAGATTTGTGTCCTGTCTGCTGGTGTTGTTGAGAGCCCCATTGTCCTGGGATGGCCTAAAGGAAGAACCACAACAGAACCTTTGGAAATTAATGGAGTGGTAAGGTTCCTTGTCAGTCCAGCAGAAGATCCTCTCCTTCCTGTGTTCTGTGACAAAGACAGAGAATAAATACTCTGGGATTAATATGATACAAAATAAGCTCTTAAAAGTTCTACAGTTCCTGGTTTCAGGCCCTTAGCAAGGGCTTGCTTCAAGCTGTAAAAAAGGAGTTTAAACATTCCCTAGTTAACCTATTTTCTTTGAGCCTTCTCATGTCTCCAGCTGCTGTATTCATGTGCTTCCCCAGCTGGAAGGGAGCCAGGCACAGGGTGAGGGAGTCTGTAAGTTCAGGGATTCATTCTTACAACATTTGGAGTGCAGAGTGAAAGCATTAGGGAAAAGCAGTAGTGGCCCTTCCCTGGACTGTTTTGCCCCCTTTTTGTATGGTCTTACCCCAAAAGCTGATGATTGCTAGCATATGGATTGCCATGCTGGTGTTTTTCCATTCCTGGCGGAGGGCTGAAGTCAACTGGCCTAGTTCACCACAACTAGCAATAAAATCAACAGATGAATGTGAAGTCCTTGAACTCTGCATTGTCTAAGGTGTGACTCATATCTAGTTTTATTGGTGTGCTACAATGTGTGTTATATATTGCATATAATCATAAAAAGAGTTTAGATAAATACAGTTGACACAACTGATAATGGCCAGGTGTATAAAACCCCACAATTGTTCATTGTAATTTGAAGGAGGAAGTGTTGTCTTTTTTCTAATGTTAACAATTTTCTCTGGAAAAACATCCAGATTTTCTAAGAGCATAAATGTGACTTTCACTGTGCAAAACCTGTGTCTCTCCTACTTTGTGTATTAAACTGTGTGTACAAGACCACTCATTTCTGTACTGCACAAATATGCTTAGCCTCATTGAAGCTGACTGAAGGAAGGACTTCACTAGTTATTTTCCAGGCAGTTCTTGGCTAATGGGTGCAGAAAGCATACAGAGTACACAAGACCCTTCCTCCTCTCCCTTGCTTGTGAGCAAGATGGGCTTGATGTTGCAGAAAAACATATTTTCACTCTCCAAGCAAGCTGTGGTGCTGTTCACGTGAGCAGGGTTTAGAGAAGCAAGTATCTTTCAGAGGCTCCCTCTAAATGGACTTCAGTTTTCAATTAAAAAGAAATATTCCTCTTAATCTTTGTAAAGGAAAGAATCACATAAAGTAGCTAATGCTCGACTAGATGTAGTTGATATTGCTCCCCAGGAAACTCAGAGTAAAAGTACTCATAAGGCTGATGGCAAATCAAAAGCTCTCCTAGAGGCAGCACAGTGAGATTTTTCTATTGCATTATCAGAGCTTGATGAGAAATTTGTCTAATGTAAGAATCTAGACTGGAAGAGATGGAAACAATAAACTAAATGAGAAAACTTTGGGCATCACATGAGTTAACACCTGCTGGAGCAGCAGTGAAGCTCCTGAGAAAGACCTGTTTCAAAGGAACATGGAGATAATGGAGCACCTCTCTCATGCATGGCAATCTCCCACCATCACCATCAGTGGATTCTGTAATAAGGACTCAGAGAAACAAAGCAGTCACATTTAAGCATTTTGCTTGCAGATCACATGGAGTTTAATTATTCTGTGTTCCTGCTTTCAGCAGCTGAGGAGGACAAATACAATAGACCCATCCTTCACCTTTCAAACATCTTGCTCAATAGCATTTTTCTCTGTTTTCCTCAGTGACAGTGGCCTTGGAGGAGTCTGCCCAGAGAAGAGGTCTAGGTAGGAGAAGAGGGGTTAACTGGGGGGCAGGATATAGGGTATTCTTTGGAGCAAAGGCTGTGAACATTTGCCCCATCAGAGCTCCTGCCTTCTCCCTCATAGCTCTGCTGTATGTTGTTATTCTTCCATTAACCCGTAAGCTCACAAACCAGCTTTTCACTGGGGATGTGAACAGATGCATTCTTCCAGGGTCTCCTCTGGCTTCTGCAAACCCCTGTGTTCCATGCTGTTGTGTCAGGAATATGAATCATATTAATTTTATTCAGAATTTTGGTAACAGGGAAGATGGGGCCATTTAAATATCAAGCGTTGGCTCCCTAAGTCATGGACCTAAGAACTAATTACAGTAGGACTGGTATTGGTTTAAACAGATCCTCTTACAAAGTTGTTGGTTTTTTTAGTATATATTTGATAAGGGGAAAAAATTAAAATCTGAGAAATTAGATTAAATAATTTAAAGCATAATAAATTCAAAACACAAATCTGAAGTTGAAACAACCTCCTTACCTCTCCACCCCAACAAAAGAGAATATCTTTATTTTTAGACTGGAAGGTCACTGGTGAGTGACACAGGAGACTTTTGTTCTGCCCTAGGCCACACTTTTTCTTGCAGGCTTCCCCTCCTCAGGCCAGCCTCTGTCACCCTCCTTAAAAAGGGAGTGTAATGATATCGACCCACTTGGCAAAGTGCTTTGGGATCTATCTATGAAACAGCCAGGGCTGAGTTGCCTTTGCAATCTTTGAGTGCTTCATGTTGGTACACTCCTTCAGCTTGGAAAACACTGAGTGCTAAATTTGGGCAACTTTTAGTGTTTGTGATTCATTCCCAGGGAATTCCAGACTTTAAGCTCTTCCCTCATCTGTAGGTATTTGCTGACTGGTTTACTAAACAGGCTGTTCTGAGGCTGTTTGCTGTGCTTGACACCACTTAGCTGCTTGCCTCACTGACTCACGCACCACCAAGCCTTTCACCATTGAGATATTAGACATGTCAAACAGAGCTGAACACCCAGCCCACAGCTCAGAGCACTGGGGCCACAGCTCCACCTCCCCACGCCTGGGCTCTGTTGGTGTGTGAGTCAGGGCAGCCAGCAGTGGGACTTCTGGCCTGATAACAGAGCAGGACAGGAGGAGCTGTTATCTGCTGTGCACGCACAGGTACTACTGGTGCAGACAGGGTACCTGGCACGTAAACTCATGAGCCAAGCACTGCATGCAAAAGGTGACTGCAATAAAAATATACTGAGAGCATCTGGTTTATGGTCTCTTCTTTAGTACAATAATCTGCAAACTTGTGGTGGCTCCTTCCTAAGTAATTTGCCTTTCTCCTATAGCTCCTATTTTAATAATATTTCTAACCTATAATCTGGAAAAAACACAGAATTTCCAGAATATCCCTTATTATTTTGAAGCCTCCTGCAGGGAACAGAAATGCAGTTGCAACCTGCTCATGCTTTCTCATAAATTGATTTCAAACCTTGCACGTGAACACACTGTGATTTCTACTGGTACCCAGAGTGACATCTTCCATGAAACCTCACAGCTGTCCCTTAATGGGAGATTAGTGCTTTAACAAGATGCCTTTTTATTACTGTTGTTGTTTGCTCACTAATGAAACAGGCTTGTGCTGTTTGCTATCAATTACATTGCAAATCATGTAATGTAATGACTCAGTACTTTTTATTTTTTTTAAAGAAAATGTAGCTGCAAGTTTTATTCAGTCTGGTTATTTCATAGCTTTAGAATTTATTGTCCAAGTTCCTCATTACTGCAGCTGTAGATAAAAACTTGAAAATCTCAGTCTCTTAAGGCTCAGGAATGTGATAGAAAAAAGCCCCCAAAAGGTCACACACAGTTTGGGTCTGTGGGAGAGGTGAAGGTGAGGAAGAGGAGAAGATACAAAACCTGGTGCGGGGTATTTGCAACTAACACTGCTGTCTCCGTGGGCGTGTTGGCAACATGTGGCTCTTGGGGTTCCTTAGAAAGTTTTTGCTGTTTAGCCTCAGAATCTGTATTCATCCAGCCTTGTTTAGTCTTTCTGGGCTCTTTTAAAGGTCAGCTGAGGGAAAACATGAATTAGCTCTTCCAGAGGGAGCTGCTGCACCTCTCTCTGTTTGGCAATGCAGGGAAAGTGTCTAAAGCATGGTGTTGTGAAAGAAATTAGCTGCTTCTGCTTTCTCCCCTTCCTCTGTAGTGAATTTTGTTCCCTGAATGAATGAGACAGATTTAGGACCAATTTTATTCCCAACAGTCCCCAATAGGCAACCTAAAAATACCTCCAACCCCACACACATCCCATGTAGTCCACAGCTTTTTCTGCAGCTGAGGCAAAACAGAGCTGATGTCATGGGCTATTTTTATACAGTAACATCTAAAATACTCCATTTTAGTAATAGTGAAAGAGCACACTAGACTTTTTGGTAAATAATTTCAATGTTATTTTTTCCATTTCTGTAAATTGATGAATAGCTGAACTTAGATGGAGCAAGTGGGGTTTTTTTCCTATTTTGGGGAGGGGGGGGGTTGGCTGGTTTAGGTTGGGTTTTTTTTCTAATTCTTTTCAGCTTCTTAAGCACCAGTTCCACTCCTGTCTTCTTCCCCTGAGTCTCCTCCAACAGCAAACACCAAGGTAACACCTGCCAGGGGTGGGTCAAGACAGTGGCCTTTGGTCTCCAAACAAGAGCAGGTGAGTAACTGCACACTTACTGCCCCAGGCATGGGCAGGGAGCGCTGCGGCAGGGCTGGCACCTCACTCACAGCTCCCGTAGAAAGATCCTGTGGTCCTGTCAGCCTCACATCCTCGTGCTGCCATGGCAGCTGTGAAAAGCCACCAAAGCTTCACAGAAGGAATTCCCAAGATGGTGGCAAAGAGCAAGAACCCAGACGTCCAACTTTGAAACACGATGAATGGTTGTCATGAGCCATGTCAGATACAGGCTGGGTGCTTTTACAGCTTCTGGATTTCTTCTGTGCTGCTGAAGTGTTTGGGCAGACAGTCTGTTCCCTGTTCTGTTCCCTGTCAACTCCCACTGTCACTTTTTTCCTTAAGCATAATATCAAAAGTGCTTGTACTTTTATTTTTTTTTTGTAATATCAAGAGTACTCCAGTCTCTCCTGCTGTGTTTATGCTTCTGCCAGCAAATCACTGCTTCTGTCATGTACTTGGCACCCACTTGCTGCTTACTAGCAGCCCAGGTGGGCACAGCACAGCCTTTGTCTCAGAGTCATCCATTGGAGTAAAAAGCTTTTTTTGGCAATTCAAGTGATTGCTAATCTGCAAAATTGGAAAATAAAATTTGGCTACCTGGAGCAGAGAATGCAGAGTTGTTTCAAAAAAAAAAAAAAGAAGGCAGTGGAGGTTCTCTCTATTTTATGTTTCTAAAAGTCAAATCAAGGAAATTAACATGTTTTGGGTTTTATTCAGGCCCTGCTTTAGCAGCAACTGTCTTACCTGTGGGAAACAGGTGTGACTAAAGTGGTAGGCAAAGGGCTTTTCTCCAAAAGGATTCAGGTGCCTAATGTCAGTTTGAGATGCTTCTGACTAAAAACATCCCCAAAATCTCCGTGCTGCCCTAGGAGACCTGAAAACCTGACTCCAAGCCTCTAGCAATTATCACAGAGCTCTGCCTGGGCAGAACTGCATGAAATGGTGGTGGCAGCTTTTTAGCCACCCATTTCTGAAAGGGGAGACAAAACCATTGGTATTTCTTTACTGCTCAAGGACATTTGAATTCGTGGCTTTCACTTCCCCAGGGAACACCCTAAGCGGCCAACTAGAGCATATCCTGACCTGGTCCTCTCTTTGTTACAGCTCTTCCTGACTCAGAGTAATTACATGTGTAATTATCAGGGTAGAGACAGCCATGGAAGGCTGACTCTGCCTGGGTGGTGGCTAAACACTTGCTGCAGGCCACAGGTCTTGCTCCAAGGATTGTGAGGTTTATTTATCTAGCTCTAGTATTCAGTGAGTTGTTCTGTTCAGAAAGGAACAAGCTTACTGAATCTTCATAAAAGCTTCAAAAAGCATAATTCACATGCAATGTTTGAGTCCTTTCTATGTACAGAGCACGCAGACTCTAAAGGTCCTTGAGATTTAGCTGAGAAATGTTTTGAGACAGCCGAGTTCTGCTGCAGAACAGCCTCATGACGGAAAGGAAATACCCTTGTTGCCTGCCCATACTCAGGGATGGGGTCAGATGGGGTGTTTTCATAAACACAGTGTCGCACTTTGTTACATCTACATCATTTAAAGGAAAATAAGAGGCTAATCTTGTCATTGCCGTCTTCTCTGCTTCCAGCTTTCTGAATTACTTTCACTGATTTCATGGCAGGAAATGCTGATCCTGCATTGCAAGATGAAGCCCAGCCTGGAATAGTAATTTAATTTTGAATCCTCGAGGTAGAAAACATTCCATTAATGTCTTGCTAACTAAAGGGTCATGCTACTCAGCTTCTAGCAGTTTCTTCTTCAAGTCTTACTCAAGTAGTTATTAATTAATATATGCTTTTCCACTGTTTTTTTTAATATATAATTTTTTCTGACTAGTATTATTAAACCATCTGCCTCTGGAGTGCAAATAATTTCTCCAAACCTGCACCATTCTTGCATCTCTGTGGACAAGCAGTCACTGACAACAGCTGCTGAAACCCTTGGTAGTAACCAAGACCAACATGCTGTACTTGCTTCAGACATCACTGGGGAGTTTGCCTACATTCCCCAGCTGCTGTGAGACATGCAAGGGGAATCTGGGCTGGGAGAAGTGGCAACAACCTGAAAGGGTTTAAATGCTTCTGTCCAATGAGGCTTAAGGAAGAAAGAGATGAACCAGTGACTAGCAAAGGGCAGAGCCATCTGCATCATGAGGGAACAAGAAGGGCCTCCAAGCCCAAGATCCATGGGATTTACACAGTGTGTCACATGAACGTGGTAAAATACTGTTTAGAAGATCTTGGCCACATCTTGGCCACTAGAAAGGTGGCTTTAGCATGTTTAGTTCGACCTGCTAAGAAAATACAGTCCCTCAAGCAAGGCACTCTAACTAACCTGTGGAGCCAGGGCAAGCATAGGGCAAACTGTGCCATTTCACTCTGGATTTACTGAGACAGTTGCTTCCCTCTTGGGAGTTTGTCCTTTCCAATGCCCAAGTGTGGCCTCACAATCTCCATCTTTCATGGGTACTTGCAACAGTGACCTGCCTCCTCTGTATCTGCTGGTTTGATGGAAATGAGCATAAAACTGCCTTGTGTGGCTGCCCTTATTTCTCTCTCACTTTGAGATTCAGCAGCAGTTTTTTATAAAGAACCAACTTTTCCCTTTTCCAAGCCTAGCCCTTCTGCATTGGAGAAATGCCCTCTCCTCAGAGCCATGCCACCTTCCTCAGAGTGTTTATGTCCTCTCCCCAGGAAAAGATTACAAATTATGTCGGGAATACATTTTTTAAAACATACAACCTCTTATTACTCAGTGTTTCAAGTAAAACAGCACATGAGCTTGTTAACTCTGTCTGCCACTCTTCTCATGGAGGACGTGTTTTTTAAACAAGCTTTAATATCCTTTAGTAAATAAAAGTTGTTTTCAACAGGAATACTCTGAGCATAATCGTGATATACATATGTGGCCTTTTTAAAATAAGAAAGAAAGAAAGAAAGAAAGAAAGAAAGAAAGAAAGAAAGAAAGAAAGAAAGAAAGAAAGAAAGAAAGAAAGAAAGAAAGAAAGAAAGAAAGAAAGAAAGAAAAAAGAAAAGAAAAAAAAAAAAAAAGAAAGAAAAGAAAGAAAGAAAGAAAGAAAGAAAGAAAAAAGAAAGAAAGAAAGAAAGAAAAGAAAGAAAGAAAGAAAGAAAGAAAGAAAGAAAGAAAGAAAGAAAGAAAGAAAGAAAGAAAGAAAGAAAGAAAGAAAGAAAGAAAGAAAGAAAGAAAAAAAAAAAAAAAAAAAAAAAAAAAAGAAAGAAAAGAAAGAAAGAAAGAAAGAAAGAAAGAAAGAAAGAAAGAAAGAAAGAAAGAAAGAAAGAAAGAAAGAAAAAGAAAGACCCCCAATAACTGCCATCTGCCACTTTCTTAGTAAACATTGCGATATGTCATGAACTCAATTACACAGATCACTGGGGTGTGGACAACTGGTTGCTGCTTTTCAAAAACAAGTGTTGAAATAAAACTTTGCTTTAGGTGCAGCAAATCCATTACTGAACGTCCATCAAAGAGAAGGGGCTCCTTTCAGGCAGCTGTGTGTGTTCCCTTACGTCAGTGGAAAACTGCCTGGGTACAACCAGCTCATTTCTTATTGACTCCTGTAATTGCAGGCAAGGTTAACAAATGGCACCAGCTACTGCAAAGGTTGCCCCAAATTCTGCATTCTGTCTTTGGTTGAGTTGAGGAGCAATGATGAATTTCACCAGATCTGCTTTTTGGCCAAATGTTCTCTGTGGCAGGGGAGGCCACATTCCCTGCTGAGGAGATGCTGTGGGCTTGGTTTTTGGAATAGGCTCATTTCTTTAGAAAAAGTCCAGACTGAAGGGCTGAGGCGCTGCTAGTACAGGGGAGAAAGAGGTGTCAAAAGAGAATATTAGGAGAAAATTCTGTGATCCCCTTGAAATCTGAATTTGGAAGCTGCTGGGAGAGATGAGAAATGGGACTCAAAATTGGTGGAAAGGTTTTTAAATTAAGTGAGAAAAGGCACTGGACAGAGGTAGAGCCATGAAAACAAAAGGCACAAAAGTGGTAAAAATATTCAACAGTCATATAATGAATCATGTGGTGGGGGTCCCAAGTCCCTTTTCCTCAGCTCCTAAGAAATCATAGTTAATTTATTAAAGAAACAGTGGAAGCTTGAAAGATAAGGACTCCAAGGTTAAGATTTGCTTGTTTTAATTTGAGTCTTTTTAGACATAAACAGTTAGAGACAATTCTTAATTGCACAATAGATAAGACCATGCAGTGACCCACATCTGCTAATTGAACAAGGAGAACATCTTTTAGGATGGGAAACAAGTTACAAGTCCAGAGGCAACTCATATTGCGATTATAAGAGGTGAGTCATGGTTGTGATTCCTAATTTATAGTTCACAGGGCATTGAATCATCTTCTCTGGAAAACCTACAGAAATCTGCCATCTTACACCAGATTCTGAAAAAATTCTATCCTTTTTCAAATTACTGCTGGTATCAGTTTCAGCTGACACTTCAGGTGTCTTTAAATATCTATGTAATTTTCTTATTTTATGTTCATAGAACATATGGGTCAGACTCCTGTAATCCTGCTTCAGTATTCATTGTAAATTGATATTAGGTTGGTGAAACAACTTCTGGGACAATTTAACACCTTCTTTCTCTCTTTCATTTTGGCATGTCTTCTTTCACCTTTCTACACAAACCAACCTGCTTTATCTTAATGATATTTTGATCAACTGATGTGGAGGGAAGGAAGCCTGTTTATGAGAGCTTTGATACACTCAACAAAACTCCTGCTGACTTTATTGGAAGAAGGAGCAGTCCAGAACCTGTCTCTTCTTTTTGTGTTTGTTGTTGTTTTGTTGTCTCTGTTTTGTGTGTGTGTGGCTTTTTATTGGTTTTTAGATATTTTATATCATTTTGTGCTTCTTTTTGGCCGAAATGCACCAACGTGCTCTGAATATGTGCCTCTTGAGTTCAGTAAGGCACAAAAAGAGAGCTTTATAAGGTTCCCATGACCTGTTTATCATTCAGGAGCTGCCTGTGTTTGATGTGGTGGGCACATTTGTGCCCAGTTTGTCACACCTATTTGCTTCTCAGCTGAAACCCACTGGTGCAAAGCTGCAGCCCATTGTGCTAGGCACACTGGCCCCTTGTGAGTAAATTACATGTACTCCCTGGCTGAGTGAGACCTTGATGAACTTGTATCAAAGGGTTTTCTGAACTCATTTTTAGGAGCATGATGTGAATTATATGGAGCAGGTGTGAGTGCCAGGGGAAGGTGGAGGTCAGTGTCACACTTCACAGCAAAAAGCCACCCACCATCAAGGCTGCTTTTCATGTGAACCAGTGTGAACCCCACTGAAAACAGAGGGCTCTCTGAGGCTACATGCAAGCCTGAAGGAACAGAACAGGCTTTTGAGGGAGGGAATCAAAGACATTGGAAAAGTTCCTGCTTCAAATCAAGGTAATTTTTAATGACTCGTAAATCAAGACTGGACTGAAGAAAGAAAAACGTCATGATTTAGAAAAATCCTCTCCCTTGACTTCAAAGTAAGGAGGACGCTTTCCAGATCAAATCACCTGCCTCAGTCACCTCAGCAGAACAGAAGAGTCTGCAAAGGGAACTGGTTACAATTCCTGCACTGTGGTGCTGCCTCCTGTGAGGAGGGGCCGTGTGTTGTCCTGTCCCGAGAGAGCATCCTTGAGGGTGGCAAACAATTGCCTTGACTGGGAAACAGAGCCATGCTGTGTGATTTTCTCCCAAAGGGAACAGTAATGCTTGGGTTTGACCTTTTTGTTCTGTTGGTGTTGGGTTAGAGCTGCCCAACCCCTGGAGTCTTTCCTCCTGGAGATGTAATGTCTGATGATGCCCTAAGGCTACTGTGCGTTAGGTAAAGTGCCTTACAAGGAAAAGCCTCTGGCTTTACTTCCAACAAAATTCATGAGCTACTACAACTGACAGAAGATTTTGAAGTGTGGGGGAAAAGTGTGTAAGGGTTGATGAAACTTTATTTTAGCAAAGCAATTTTGGATGGCTCCCAGTGGTTTGAGAAGGTTTATATTGTACACATTCAATAATGTCAGCTGGGAAGTTGTTCTTGTTGCTGTGCTCCCCAAGACACTGATATCTTAATTGATGTTGTTCTGATAATGCTCCTGTACTTTCAGTGTTTGATGCTGCAGAAGCCACCTCAGCTTACAGGAAAAATTCCTGTGCATTTCATGGAGACTTCATCTCTGGTCCACTGTGGGATAAAGCTGAATTAGGAAGTAACAGAGGTTTGGGTATCCATGCTCTGTGACCTGCTTGGGGAAAGTACTTGGATTTTGTATTTTTTTTTTCAACTGAATAGGTTTTTTTTCCTTTGAGGAAAGGAAGCCCCAGGAAAATCCTGCCATAAAAGGTTTCTTTGCAGCAGTCCCACTAGGTTAAAATGGAGACCCATCACCATGAAAATGTTGCATCCCTGGGAGAAGTTTCACCTGTTAAATCTGAATGTTTCCAGCATGTTTGGTGTGCAAGGACATTCTGCCTTGATGGAAGTTGGGAAAGAGGGATGCCTACAGTGGTTATGACTTAACTTTTTGATTTCAGCAACTGGAATTGGGGATGGAGGAAATAAACAGAAAAGTAGAGTGCTAGGAAAAGAGTGGCAAAAAGAGTCTGAAAGACTGCCATACAAGGCAGACTTCTATCTAAAGCTACATAATTTCTGCTCTGTGTTGGCATACATCTGAAAAGTTTTGTAAGCTTTCTGATATATTCTGATTACTTAAAAAAATTGGGAGAGCTGGATCACCCAGATTAGTGTTACCCAGTATCAGCCTGCATTATGTAAGTCCAGGGCATTAGAGCTACAAAATTCCAAGACAGCTTGATCAAGGTTTGTTAGAAGATGTTAAATGGTACAATGTGTAATAACAGTTGCTGCCTATGAAGGGGGAAGAACGTTTTCTGCCAGTTCTGAAATCAAGGGTTGCATAATTTGCAGAAGTGGCTTTGGTTGAGGCTTTGCACTTCAAAGCTGTAATTTTCTGAAGTCTCTCCTAGCAGAGTTGAGTTCTGTTGGTACAAACTGTCACACCTCACATGCAACAGGTGATGTTTGAACAAAGCCTTCTGGCTGGATTGAAACATCTCATAATTAGCAGGAAATTATAAAAAAAAAAAAAAGGATGAATCCAGTTTCTCAAAGCCAGCATAAAACCCCACCAACCTTATTGCTTAAATAATGCAATAGAAGATCTCAAGTAATGCACTGACATCTGCAAATCAGAGTTAATTATTCTTTGCAATACCCTTTCCAAAAATAATCTCCTTTATCACTTCTTGGTGAGAGACATCAGCTGCCAGTAGAAATAGCAGGGATAGACCATAATCAAGTATGAAACACAGAGCAGCAGAATGGGGCAAGAAGTAGAGTTGGGTTAGACAAAAGTAAATATATCACCTGTCTGTAGCCTTCATTTGGTACCTTGCTTTAACCTTCAACAAGAGTCAGTTGTGCCGTGTGTCATCCTCTTACATTTTGAAGTCTGGAAACACCCTGAAGATTATGCTTACTTCTCAGATTAAAATCCTCCTAGCAGGGCTCATTTGAAAGAACACAAAGTTACAATAGAATCCAGAAAATGAAGTAGCAAAAAAAAAAGGTAATAGAATAGCAAATTTATAACCATGAAGTAGAGGGTTCTTGACATCAGTAACAGTCTCAGGATGCTCTGAATGATGACTCTAATTCTCCTGATGTTTTATTAAGAATAGGGCAGCAGAAAGGACTCTAGGCTGCCGTAAGAAAGATGAGAGCTGATGCTTTTCCAGGCTACCATTTGCCAGCCAGCACAACCTGCACAGGATTTTTAAGAACATAGGTGAGTGCAAAGGATACTGAAAATAAGTGCCTGAATGAGGGCTAGCCCCTTCATTTTTCCCTCTCCTGGGAAGAAGATGTGTGTTGTGTACCACCTTCCCCACCAAATGTGCTTTGTATTTATTTGCATGATTTTCTATTAGCCCCATCTCTTTCACCAATCCCTTCTATGTGAATGCTTTTGGGTGCACATTTATACTTCGATGGCAAGAGTAAGAACAGGGTGCAAGGACAGAGAAGCCTTTTCTTGGCCACCCTGCTGCATTCTGGAGTTCTTCAAACTTCATGGTGGCCTGGTTACATCCCTGGTTTCTTTTCCCTGTAAGTGTTGAGTGACACTGTCCATGACGGAAATCACAGATGTAGGCTGGTTTAACACTCCCTCCCTCTCGGCTCCACTCATGGTTTATGGTCAGCTTAGTTAGGTTCCTTTGCCCCTTTTAATGTAAAAAGTGGCAGGTGCTGGTGGCCTAGACTAAGGAAGTGTGATGTAGCTTTAAACATGATTTATGTCTTCTAGCTGTTCCTTAGGCTAGCGAAGGATATTCCTTCTTGCATCAACCTAAAGCATATTTGAAAACTATAGTTATCCATCAGAAGCAAAGACTGGGAAAACCAAAACCAGTCATTTGGTGCTCTTTTGCTTTATCCTCCATACAGCTTATTTTTTGAGTGGATATTTTACAGGTGCTTCCTCAGATTCCTCCTCTGGACCAAACACCGTGAGCTGCACTCAGGTTAAATCCAGTTTCCAAAGTAGCTCCAGCGCAGTTCAGGCACTGACAAGAGGCACAGACCATGGCAGTGCTTGGAACAAATATACATAGCATAGAAGCAAGGCCTTCTCTACCTGGTGTAAATGTGTCAACCTGCACCTTGCTCATATTTGACCAGTGACTTAGTCAAAAGAGGGAGGTGGTGGTGGTGAATACAAGCCAGTAAAAGTCTTTTTCTCATGAATATGTAATGGAGTCCACTCTTTCAGCCTTGGTTGAATTCAGCTGGGTTAAAGCAATGAACAAACAATAATTGTTTGCCAGGAATATGATGATCCACAACAATGATAGTGTAAAAGAAACAAGCTGAAATGCCCAATAACCTCCTCAACACTCAGCAATTTTGCTGGTACATCATAGAGCATAACTGAAGTGCTGGTTAATAAAACAGTTAATGAAATAATTCTAAAACATTTTTTCCACTTTTCTGCTGAGCAGCATGTGAGAGGTTCCTAACCATCAGTGGCTTAGAGACGCCCTTTATAGGAGCAGGGATGAAGGAAGGGAAAATCAAGAGAAATGAGTCTAGATGTCTGAGCACAGAGCTTCCCCTTGAACCTAAACAGGGATTTTATTTTTTCATTTTCTTTCCTAGAAATGTGAAAATTTTAGGATGCAGTTACCTGAAGCATTTTCTGTATCAGCAAGTGTCATTTAAGGAGACTACTGATCTCTTGCTCCTGCGTCTGTGCTGACATGTCCCAGCCTCTCTCTCCATCAGTGCAACCATCTGTGGTGCTGCTTGCTGGATAACATCCCCTGTTAAAGCGCGAGGAAGGCCCCTGGCCACCTCTGTGCGCAGCAGCAGACGCTGCATTGAAGAATCTGGCTGATTTTTTTTCTGGATACAGACAAAACCAGTAGCTGATAGTGCAGTAATAGGCCTTTCAAAGAAACAGAAAGTAGCTCTAGGAACTTGGAGTAGAAGTCCTTAGGAGGGCATGGACCTTTGATTTCTGCTTACAGATGCGTTGTTAATTGTTGAAAGATCACTTTACTTTCCAGAACACTATTCTGATCCTTTTTGCCACGTTTTCAGAAGTGAAGAATATCACATTGGGATATCTAAAACCTCTGCTTCCTGCCTTCCCGATAAGGTCGCTGTGAACCATGTTTGTCCCTCTCTTTCTTTTTTTCAGATGTGAATGGTTAGACATGTAAATATTCAGCAAAATTTCAGTGCTCTGCAGGAAGAAAACTTGCGTGACTGTCCTCAGTTCCTAGTTTCTGTGCACAGACAAATCTTTTGCAACTTCAGTGCCTTGTCACAGATACTGCATCAATTAACCAACACCTGTTCACTAATAAATATTCTAATTGTTCTGAGGTACAAATTGGGACTGGGGTAGGATTGCAGATCATATCTTACAAAATTGCCAAAGAATATGCAAAGCCTTTGGTGGCCTCCTGAATAAAAGTCAGGTATATCTGCATTTTCCTCAGAGTAACCTCCTCCTGAGCAGGGCAGAAAGCGATTTGTGCCCTGAGGAAAGGTACGTGACAGAGATCTGTGTTCTTCGAAGGCAGCAGTAAGCAGTGCCAGCAATATCCGGTAGATCAAATGTTTCTAGGCTCTCATGTTTCTTGTCTGTGAAATCAGATTCAACTGATGGCTCCCAGGGAGCTTACAGAGTAGCATTCCCAGCTAAAATACTGCTTTGAAAACTAAACAGCATTAAATGCATATTACATCTCCTTCATCACTACTGCTGGGCATCACAGCAGGCAGTGGTTAATTACAGCTGCATTTATAAGTGGGCTCTTGGGCAATGAAACATTGATTCTCGAATGTCATTTGCTATGCTGGCTACAAAGTCAATGCTGAATTACTCACATGTCTGTCAATGTTTGGTTACTGTACCCGAAGAGATTCTCATAAGCTCAATTCCCTTGTTGTCTTCACTAACTAAATCAAAAAGTAAAATAAAATTGTCTTCCAGCCAAAGCCTATAGTGGCATGTGTAGGATCTCTTCCTTATGACTAGGAATAAAGGATGCACGAAGACAAGTATGTGTGTCTCCAGACTTGCTATACACCTCCAGCTAAAACAAATATATATATATATATGTGTGTATATGTGTGTGTGTGATATATATATATATATATATATATATATATATATGATGCCTTGATATTTGAATTTTGTTTCCACTTCAGCCTATGGCTGAGTCAGCAGAAGAGTCAAAATGAGTTGCAGATGAATGTTATGGAGGTTAGAAGTAAAAGGAGCAAATGGCTCTGCCCAGTGATGTAGTATAGGAACCAGAAAGGAAGTCAGAGTAGATTCAGGGGATTGGGGATTGGCATTAAAACACTGAAAGCAGCAGGTTATAGTCACTTACAGGCTTTTGCTAGGCTTCTGGTATTATTATGAGTCACATGAAGACATGTTTTGGACTACAGTTAATGTGTTGGTGATAATAATTGCAGTGTTAATTACACAAAGGGCTCACCCTTCACATGTGATGCACATCTGGTGTTATCTCAAAGGCAAATTTTTAATTTGTCACTGAGACCTCCATGATCCTGAGCACATTGAAAGAAGCCTGATTGATTGTGAAACCCAGTAGGCACTGTGACAGAAAGCAGTATGATAAATTGAGTGATTTGAGAAATGTGCTTTTTTGGTTGTTTCTGTTTTCATCAAGAGTGACATTTCAGCCTTAAATGGATAGCCTGACTAAAGCCCAGGCAATACTTATGCACCATCTAAGCTTTGACTTTTTTGGAACATTGTCAGAGCAATGTGTTTTTGGACTACTCACTCTGGTGTGGAATTTCAATCTTTAGGTTTATGTTATCATGCTTCATTGCAAAACCTGGTAAAAACTGAGCTTGAATATGACTATACTCTCCAAATATGCCTCCCTGAAGCTGACCTCTTTGCATTCCTTACCTGGCTACATTTAAAGATGCTGACAATTTTATGTAAAATTTAGTACCATCCACCTGAAATAGAAGACCAAATCCAGCTGTGTTCTGCAGTAAATAAGAACAGCTACTGTAACTTATTTGTCCAGCTGGTTGTACAGCACCCCCTGACCTTTTGTTAGGTTTTCTTCTTGTTGGGCTTTTCCAATTAGCATCCTAGAATGGAAAATTTGTATTGAAACAGATGTTTAAGCACTAAGGATCAGTATCTCCTCTTTAATGCCTTGGCAGGGGAAGCTCTGTTGGACAATTTTGTTTTTCACAAATGGCATGGCATCACTATCAATACTGAAGCCTGTAACAGGGGTGGTGTAAGTGGGGTGTCAGAACCTGGCCTTGCACCACACATTCTTTTGGAACCTTTTGTATTTTCATTGCATAAATGGTTCACTCCATGAAGATCAGAGTGAGCAGAGGTCACGCTGACATTGCAAACCACTGGATCCAACATCAGGTTAACTTCCTGCTTAGCAAAAAGACTCCCGTGGAGGGCAGAATCAAAAGGATTATCTGCTCTGCTAAATCCCAAAACCATTTGGTTTGCTCCCTGACCAAACCAAGTTCACCTCATGCACCAGAGGCTACAAAACTTCTTCCAGCATCTTGTAGCAGCTGTGAAGTTTGTGGTGAAAGATAAAGCATAGCATATACCAACCCATTTACCTTTGCCTGCCTCTCTTTTCTGGGTCCTTTAAGATCTACTTAACATTTTGTTCTTACAAAATGAGTTGAACGTGATCAGCTTTTGCCACATTGTGGCATATTACAAAAGGGCATTAGGTGCAATTCACCACTGTGAGGCATCTGGTCTTGCCTGTACACCATTTGCCAATGAGATCTCAGCTCAGTCTGGAAATGTGAGTGATGTTCTAATTTTGCACTTATGCCTTCATTAGCAGTGATTTTTTCTTAGGAATCCTTCCAAAACTGCACTATCAAAATTTAATACAATCAGCAAGCCCCTGGCGCAAAAACCAGATTGCACTTGCATCGGTAGAAATAAGTGTAATACAGCTGAAAAGAGTCAGTGATCAAAGCACCTTCCCCTATAAAGCTCTAGGAATAGGCTAGGAATTTTTCAACTAAAAGATGCTTTAACTTTGCTTTAAAGCAAGGGTTGTTACTCTAGGCTCTAAGATCCTCTAAGATCCACTATTCTTATAGGTGCTGCTGGGCAGAGTGGGTTACCTCTGAACATGTAGAAGCAGAAGAGCTGAAGGTGAGAGGGGAGTTGCAGGGAGGATTCCATCTGAACAGCAAGGAAGGCAAACAGCAACCTTAAGGTACACCTTCAGTGAGCACCTTTCCCTGAGCAAGCCTTGCAGGTATCACATTCCCAGTACAGAGCCCTGCAGGCTGGAAAGGAGGGTGGGCGAAGGGAGGGCAGCTCTGAGTGTTGGGCAGCCCTCCAGGGGGGTCTGGCAGAAGGGCACTGCTGGTGGGCAATGTTGAACCTGGCAGCACAGCTCTCCTCAGCCAGCACCACCTGGATCCTGAGCAGCTCTGCTCTCCTCTGGTAGGTCTGGCTGCAAGGAGGTTGCAGCCACTCTCTCCAACTTCCTCCCCAGACAGACAGTCTGTCTGGGAGGCTACGTGCCAGGGTTCGTGCTGTCCCAAGGGTTCAGCCTCTCGTTAGGAGGATTTAGTTACTAACACATTTGTAATTCTGATGCTGTTAGCACTTGCAGCACTGTCATGAGTTTTACAGAAGCTGCATTTTTTTGCTCCTACATGAACGAGCAGAAACAGAAAGGCTAAATTTTCTTTTGTAGTGAGAAGTGGAAACCATCACTCAAAACCTTTTCCCTGCTGCCCTCACCCACTGTGCTGCTTCACCAGAGAGGCTGACAGAAACAGAGAACTTGGGCCAACATGCATTTCTCCTCGTTTTGCAAACTGACCAAGTTCCCCTTTCAGATGTGAGGTGGTACGTGTGTGTGCACACTGTGAGACCAAACAGCTAGCTAATCCCTCTGCTCTGGAATCTGTCTGACAAAGTGCTAGAGCACTGGGACGTTTTTCTTTTCTAAGTTGTTAAAGTAAACAAAATTAAATCTCTTCTTGGCCGGTTTTAAAAATCAAGTCATAAAAGCCTGGAATAGTTCTGTTGTATACATTTCCCTTGGAAAGTATCTGCTCCAGTTTTTCTCTTTGTTAATCAGGTCTGAGACCTCCATTAGAGAATAGTTTATTCCCAGCTTTAGTTAATATTTTTCAAGTGTGCTGTATTTGTGTACATTCATTCCTGCCCCCTCAGCTCTCAGAGATTATCTAAGGACAGGACAGCTAATGGCTATCTGAAACCAGTCAACATTTTTTTCCTGATGTCAGAGTAAAGACAGGTAAAATAGCAGTAGAAAACACCTTCTTAAATTAGCTGTGGCCCTTTTCCCTTTTGTGAGATTATTTGTGACTTTTTGTGTTGTTTTCCTTGAGTTGTCGATTGTTTAAAAGTGAATGCATTATTCAGTGCATATGACAAGAAAACCTATTTAAATTCTGATGTCTTTGGGAAGTTTGTTCACATTATCTTGTGTCACATTATATCACATTATCTTCACATTTATCTTGTGCTGTGATTTCTGTGATAACTGCTACCTGAATGTACAAATTCTGCTGTACTGATTCTGATACTTACTAAGCAAGCATAAGGTGAGGAAAATGTTTGTGAAATTATCATCTCACCAGGACTTGAATTATTTTTAGAGCAGCTAGTGTAGTCAAAAGCTAACATTGTGTAAGCTGGGGATATTACCATTGCATTTGTCGCTGCTTTGGGTCAGATCCCACCTTTCCTAGCAGTAGTAAATTTGTTTTACTTCTTTCTCTTCCACTACTGCCACAGGAAGCGAGGAATTAGGACATACTCATGTACAATTCCATCTCCAAACATTTTCAGAGTGCTGCCACTTTAACTGCTCATTTGTTTTTGTTCCTACAGGTGTATTTGTTTTCAGACCACTCAGTTTATTATTCTAGTCTCAGAATAATCTCTGCAGGGTTTTGTCAGCGCTGTTTTGGGGGAGGACCTGAGGGAAGAGTGGGAGGATGGTCATTTTCAGGGTCAGTGGAGCCTTGGGCATCCTTACACCGATTGTGATCTACACCTCTAATTAGGGCTTTGGACAGGGAGCCTGGCCTGCACTGAGTACACTTGTTTGCAAAACCCCCTGACCTAAGGCACTGCCATGCAGGCAGGTGCACATTACTTTCACGTAGTTCAGCCTGAGTTAATCCTTGAACTGTGAGTGCAGGAAAATGAAATGCAGAAGGCAGAGCTCCTCCTGTTGGGCACAGCTCCGTGCAAATGTGGCCAGGCTGCTTCCAGACCAAGGGGGGCAAGAGGATGCTGCACTGTGTGGCCCTCTCCGTTCAAGTCCCTATCAGCTATCTGTGCTCTGCACAACTGAAGTGGCAAAATTTTCCTTTCCTGTAAGGAGATTTCTTAGATAAGATCAAAGAGGGCATTGTAGCCCAGACATAGTGACCAAGTTAATCCTGTGAGTGAGTACACTTCCCATCCTCACCTGAATCTTTCACCCCATTCTTAAGACTACTGAGTATCATCACAGCCCCTTTTAGAGGGAACTGGAAGAGTGCATCTGACAAATACTGACAATAAAGTATTTCATCTTTTTTTTTTGTCCCCCTCCCCACTTAAGTTTTTTGATCAGCTAGAGCTTACAACTCTATAAAATCAAATATTTCTCCTCCTGGTGGTATTAAATTGCATGCAAAGCTCTGTGGGCAGGTAGCCAGAACAATAACAAAGCCACCTTGGAAGCATTTATCTCTGGGAATACCTTATACTTCTGATTTCTGTCTGTCTGAATTTTTCAGTGCGTTTTAAACTGTCCATTAATTAAACCCCACAAGTAAGGTTACCTCATTTTTCCAATTGTAGAAACCAAACACCAAAGCGGTTACAAGTAGAATTAGGAGACTTCTTTGTGTTTTGAGCACTACCCAAGGCCACTGGCGACAAGAGGGCTGTTCACAGGGTGTGATACTGCCTGAAGTGAATCTGGCCCTGTGTGACTCACCTGTCAGCATGAAGCTGGTCTAGAAAGAGATGCTGTGTCTCCTGATTCTTGGTTGTGCACCTCAGTGATGCTGCTGACTCTTTCCTTTCTTTAGGAATAACATTACTGAAGGGTCAAGCAGTACTCGCAGTACAAACAAGAAGAAAATCTTTAGTGTCCTGTTGGATCATACCTGCAGAATTTTATGAAGTATCAAGACCTGATCCAAAACTGTTACAATTATCAATAGTTTCACATGATTTTGGTTTTCTTTTCCAGCAATGGGATTCCCTTGCTGTAGGAATGAGCTGATTTTTTTTTTCTCTTTATGTCTACCTTGAGTTTTGCTCAGCACTGCAGAGGGAGGTATTTTTGAAAGCATAGTTCTGTGACATATTTATATGATCAGCTTGAACTATGAACTAGGAGAGGAAAATCTAAAGGAGATGACAGGAAGTCAAAGACTTGTTAAAATAGTTTGAAAATTCCAGGAATTCAAATGGGAATCTCACGATGGTTGGAACTAATCTATGCTTGTAGTGGTGCCAAAAATTTCTAATTAACCCATAAATTAAAACCAAGAGCCAGATTTTGAATTTCATGGGACTGTGGTAGGGCTGAAAGAACCAGCAGATTTTAAAAATGTTGACAACAAAGGTGTTTTTGAGGTGCCCTCAAAGACATTCTCTGAAGTAGACTGTACTGATGAAATGGAGAGTTAGGGCAAGTAAACCAGTGCTGCAAACACATTGGGATAATCAAATAAGTGGGTAAGACTTGTTAAAACTGGCCTATACTAAAGAGGAACCAAAATACATGGCCCTTACTGGCAGAACAGAATTGTTTCTGCCCTAAGGCAGCTGAATTTCTAGAAACACCTGTAACAGTTCTGCTAAACATAATTATAGTTGTCAGATGAAAAGAAGACACGATAAGATCAGATAATTCCCCCATTCAGCACTGGAGTCCACTGAAATCAATTAGGCATTTCCAGGTTACTTTAGAGGATGCTGGATCAGCAGGGGAAGGACCTGCTTAGGAACTGAAATATTTGTGGTTTTGCAGGTTTGTGTTATTGAAAAGCACTGCTACAGAGGGGGAAAGCTAGAAGTTTTGAGGAAATGTCCTGCTCTGTGATGCTGGTGTGTCCTCTCCTGCCTGCTCAAGGACGCATCAATTGAGAGGCAAACAAGGGGAGGGAAGGAGCTCCGTGTGAGGGTATGAGCAGATATGGCTTTAATTGTGAAGCTTGAAGTTACAGGTATTTCAACTAAACTCAGACATTTTGAATCTGAGTTTTCTTCAGTTCTAAATGAGAGAAAAAATGCAAATGGATTGTAAATCAGATGAGCCAGAGCTTTGGGCCATGGGCAGAAGATAAATGCCTATGTACTATCTGGACTGTGGCATGCATATGTGAGGGTTAAACAAGAATAAGTTTAATGAAGGAACAGGTTTCTCTATCAAACTTCCAGCAACTCCAAAACAATCTAAAAATAGGATATTTCAAAAAATAATAGCTTGACAATGTTCTTGCTAGCTAATGACCTAAGCATATGAGAAACCTGATGTGGCAACCGTGCATCAAATTGTTGACATGGGCTGTGAGAGTCTGGTATGTTATTTAAAAAATAATTGGAGGAGTGAGGGCTATTCTGAAAGAAATAAATCTTATTGGAAGCAAATTTTCTGCATTTTAGCCAAACAACCTTTTTGAACATGTCAGTGAAGAGAAGAAGGAGAAAAAGTTGTTCCTCACTTTTACTTTATACTTTATCTTCAGATGAATATTGAAACTGGTTACATCCATGTCTTGAAAGGTGGTTGTCCCTGCTAGACTCTTCCAAATGTCTCCTACTGACAGTTTTAACAGATAATTGCCTGCTTTGAGTCAACTTATAAAGAAAAACACAAACAATAATTTAGATTTCACAAGAACCCTGATAACATTCTTAGTCACAAGAAAGAATTCCTGGGAAAGGGTTCATAAAGAGCAATAAAATTTTCTAAGTGACAGCATAGTTGACATTAACAGTAGGCCTTATCTCAAACTGCTACACGTGTATGAATGCACACACGTGTGTGTGCACGTGTCTGTGAGTGTGTGCAGAGAGAGAGTAGGAGAAAGCTTTATACTTTTTACTTCTAAATGATGGTATTGTTTAAAACAAATAGCTGAGTTGATCTTTTAAGCAGTGCAGATTAAAATACTAAAAAAAAAAATTAGTTCCAAGTCTAGGTAATTTTACTTATGGCAAATCTTTTTAGAGTAGTCAGTGGGACTTTTCTATTTCATGGTGGATTCAATCCTTCAGGCATTTTAATACATGCAAACTCTTGGCTCAAAAATCAATGTACTTTACAGAGGGATAGTCTCTAAACAGACTAAGCTGACTGTTTTTTTTTTTTTTCTCTCCAAAATTTTAATTAAAAAAAAAATCTAACTGCAGTTTCTAAGAGCCCACAGGTATTTTCTTGCAGCAGCACTGCCAGCACAGCCCGGGAGGGCTCCGGCGGTGGCTCCCGCGGCGGCAGAGCGCAGCCGGCCGTGCGCAGCCGTCCCGGTACCGCAGCGCTCCATCTGCCGGGGCGTGCGGAAAGTCTCCCGCGCACCTCTGCCTCCCTCTGCCGCCCTGGGAGCCGGCTCGGGATGATTTCTGATGGCTTAGATCCGCCTGTGACGCTACTTTCATGCTGGGGAGAGCTGCGATATTTAGCCCGTGGTATCACTTTACTTCCTTCCTCTCCTACATGGCTGTCCAGGCATCTTTATCCGTCAGCGAGGTCAGCGGCTGAGATCGTGTTTCAGCCTTTTGAGAGCTGAGATTAGGAGGCCAAGGATGTCTGAAAGCCCCACTTCTCCAGTCACAACTAGCTGTGACTGCCAATTCTTCTGATTGAGTAGTTACTGCTGTGCATAAATTGGTGGTCTAGAAAGGGGACAAGTGTCGCTGTTAGGTCGGATGTGACATCCACACACGTGATCAAGGTCCAAGAAGAAAAAGGTTTTTTTATTCTGTGTGTTCTCCAGCTTATATACTCTTAAAAAAGCGCGATCTACGTCACAATAACTTATTATATTCATTGGTGCAAAGCAATTTTGCAAAATTGGCAAAAGTTTTACAGAAATTTAATAAGACACGTATACACATCTACTTATGCGTGTAGTCTAGCTTACAAAAATTTTCACGCATCTTTTCTAATCTGTTTCCATGCTGATGGCCTTGTCTTCTTCCTTGCTATGGATACCCTTGAAAATCGTCAATTGTTATTTCTTCTATTCACTCAGCTTTGCTTGCAGGCCAGCTGTTACTACTTCTGATTGAGCTGTAACTGCTGTGCATGAATTGGTGGTCTAGAAAGGGGACAAATAGGAAGAAACCTATGGCTAACATCAGAGGTATTAATTTATTATCTGCATTTGTAACATTTTCTTAGTGACTTGGGTGAAAGGCCAACAAACCCCTTTGAAATGGGGAAAAGTGTCTGCATATATGACAAGTGCTGGGGTTTTCCATTCAGTTAAAGCAGATCTTTAACTGCACTGCCAGTCAATCTACATGGCCAGCTCTGGCTAGAAAATCTCAAGTGAGCATTCTGTTCTTCAAGGGGACCAAAAGGGGTTGCTATGTGGATTTTGATGTTTTACTATGATGAAAAGCTGTATTCACTATGGAAAATTAAATATTTGCTCCAGAGCATTGCAATAGAACATATTCAGTCTTGTCTGTTTCTCTAAAGAGATGTGACTTAAGAAATCAGTTCATTTTGAACAGCATTACCTTTCCAAGTGGAAAATTATTCAGCCAAGGGCTCTCCAATGAAATTTATCATTATTTCTTCAGCTTCTGAAAACAATACCAGAAGTTAATAGCAACTTATGTAGATGTATTCTGATCTTTCGCAGAGCAGAGAAACTAAGCTGACCCTACTTTTCCACCTGTAAAACTACTTTCCTTTGGCTGAAGTCAGAGTTTACAGCTGGCTCCTTGCAGTGCTTTGCACGCTCCCAAACCTCCCAGCTGCTGTGAGGGAATAGGGGAATGGGGGAAGGAAAATGAGCTCATCTGGGATGAAGATCAGTCCTTGTTCAAGCTTTCAGGTGCTCCCCATGGACCCTTTCATTGGTGGGTTTGGATGTGTAAAGGAGGCCTGGAGTCTCTCAAGTGTTTGTGGTGGCTCAGGGCTGGCTGTCAGGCAGACCTTGTGAGTTGTGTCCCTGCCTCTGGAATACCACACAAGAGTGGAAACCTGGGCTTTCTACACAAATTGTGAAGGTTTCTTTGTCAGCTTCTCTCCCCTCCCCTGCTTTCCCTGCAGTTCCAAGCCTTCTCCTGATCCTTGCTCTGCAGAGGGTTATCAGAGCTGGTCATACCCAGCCTGCCAGCCCTCCCTCTGCCATCCTGCCAGCAAGCCCTCCTCTCTGACACAGTCACCTTCCCTGATCCATCTCCATATTCTCTGCTTTGTCTGTCCTCCCCGTGTTCAGGGTGCAACAGCACTGGAAGTGGTCTTACCATGCCCTTGCAAAAGGACTACTTCTCTTTTTTTTAACCATTAATAATTTATGGAATGGAGCTACCTTATCTGATGAAATTCTGAGATTATGTCCTTCTTTCTTCTTTCTTTCTTCTTCTTCTTCTTCTTCTTCTTCTTTTTCTTTCCTGTTTTACTTATCAGGACAGCGCTGCCCACTGTGGTTTCTCCTCCCTGAGATGTTTGCGGCCCTCACCACCTTTGCCTGTCTTGCTCAAGTACATGTGGTTTATTCTTCCCCTGAGTCACAGTTTCACCAGCAGCCTAAGCCCTGCTGGGAGCCCCTTGCCATCATCACTGTTGCTCCGTACATTGCTGCCTACAGAACTGATAATAATCCCTGCAGGGAGCTGCTACACTCAGGACTTCTGTGGCAACAGCACCCATGTGGGAGGTCTTGCTGAGGACAGAGTTGGCTGCAATTCCCAGCTCCTATGAAGTTACAGCCTGGAAGAGTGAATTTTGACTGTTTCTGCTGCTTCATTCAAGGGACTCTGTTTCTCCAGAATGACATCCTCCTAGTGTTGCACTACTGGGAAATGTCACTGCCATGTATGACTCCTTTTTAAATTTGCTTTAAAGTCAGTACTTTAGCAATATTTTCCTATTTTCCTGAATGACCCAGTTAGCCTTGTTTACACATGATGAATTTGTATTCAAATTTTTATCCAGCTCACCTGCTGGATGGGCTGAGGATTGAGTTGAATAAATTATATAAATTATGGCCATTTTTAAGATGAGTCCCTTTATCACTTGTACACTGTCCAAGTGTGCTGGAGGTGTTTGATAGAAAATGCTCTGTTAATTTAGATGTTGCATGCCTGAGGTTTGACAACCATTTTTAGCCTCTTAGATGGGGTTTCAGTGGAAGCTGGACTGTGGTTTTGGTGGATCTCTCTGGTTTGTTCTCCTAGGACTTAGAGGAGCATCTCTATGTTCCTGCTGTCCCTGCATTGCTGCAGAATGATCAGCCCTCCCTGGGAGGAGAGAGCATCTGCAAAACCTTGAAGGATGATCCTGCGGAAATATTGCAAGAATCTGCAAAATACAGAGATACTCACCCAACCTCTACATGAATGTGCTCCCTGTACTTCTACTATAAAACCTTGAGGAAGGTGTTCTACCAAGTTCTGGACACTTGCTAGTGTTTCAAAGCCAGTATCCCCCATGCATTCTTCCCTGTGTGGAACCCAAGAAAATCATCCATGTGCAGGCTGAAAGGTCACCAGGCACCAATGCACCACTGCTTACAGATACATGCATGTTTCCATGCATGCCTCTGGCCCATCAGATAGTCTTGCTGACATCTGTCAGGAGGTTAGCATAGGAGATTTATGAGATAAAATGGTCATCAAAAGTAGTCTTCCTTTTTACTGTAAGTTCTATTACACCACAGTGTCCTGCAGAGTGTACCTGGTTCTTGGGACATTGGTCTACAACAAAAATAAATTTAGGGGTGGGGATTTTATTTAAGGATATTTTAAAAATGTTTGTTTTCTCAATATTTGGCATGCAGAAGTTAAAAGGAATAAACCAGAAAAACTGTTCCTAAATAATTCATTGTATGTTTCACATTCAAACTTAAATTATATGCTATTTTCTCACTGAGCCCTACTCCAAGTATGGAATAATTCTGCCCTAAAAATAAATCACTACTGTATAATGAAGGGAGCTGTTTTCTGTAGGGCCTGACTTAAACAGCTGTGAAGTGATGGGGTTACAAGAAGAGGAAGAGAGAGGACCTTCCCTTGATCATGGAACAGGGACCTGGCCCATCAGCTGAGTTCTTTCTCCATCAGAGATGCCATGCTTAACCAATGAAATCCAGAGCCCCCTAGGGAGCTGTTCCCTGTGAGTTTCTCATTGCCTGGCTTGATACCTACTTGCAGAAATGCCAAGTATTGTCAGCTGCAAAAGGCTTTGGAAGCACACCCCTGAACCAGACATCCTGCAAAAATCTATCTGAAAAAAAATGGGTCATTGGCATCAAGCAGCATACGAGCTGATTTATCTGCAGTTGCTCTTAATCCATAAATTGCAAATTTTATTATGAATTGCTTTACCTCTCCAACCCTTTCCATCAAAGGATGCTGATATAAAATGATGTTTACGAGGTACTGTAGCAAGCACTGTTGAAGAAATGCCAGCGAGGAAGTGCGGGCACTAAATGTGGCCTAGGAATGCATATTTAAGAATGGATGCGGGATGATTGCTGGCTTTTACATCGGTAAGCACCGTGCATGCCGCGCTTCGAAAGAAGCCGCATTCAGCTTAAAAGGGCTGTTCCTTTATTACATAAAGAAAGCAAAAGCTTTCTGACGTTTCTCACGATTTCTGACGTTTTCTAACTTTCGGTGGCTTTAATCTGCGGCCACAGTGACAGCGGAGCTGCGAGGTTCAAAGAGACAGGCAGGGACGTCACGCAGCGTTGCCTGGAGGCTGCCTCGGGATGGCAGCTCGGGAGGACAGCTCGGGATGGCAGCTCGGGAGGACAGCTCGGGAGGACAGCTCGGGAGGACAGCAGCGGGATCACAGCAGCGGGATCACAGCAGCGGGATCACAGCAGCGGGATGACAGCTCCTCCGCTGCGACGCGCGCTGTCACCTGCGCTCCGGCAGCCCCGGCACTCCCGAGCGGCGCTCCTCCTGCGCGCCCCGCTCCTTTGTCCCTGTCCCGTCCTGCTCCGCCGGGGCTGCGTCCCCAGACCCCGCCGAGGCAGCCGCGGAGGTGAATCCGCCCGCGCCCTCTGGAGCTCCGTGTGCTCAGGCTGTGAGCAGCGAGGTGAAAACACTGCTCTCATCAGAATTCAGATTCTGCATTTTGCTCTTCTCCGATGTTTAAACGCAGTCAGCAGCATCAACTTAAATACCAGCTTTAACACCATGGGATGTTATCACTTTATTTTCCCCTTTAAACCTACCCATAGGTGTATGTAGATTTTATTGGAGACACTTCTTGCTAAGGCAAGTTTCTTTGGGGGTCCACGACATCCCTAGTCTTTCCCGCCCTCTTTGAGTCAAATCGTGATTCCGAATGCTGGTTCTCCGTTTGGTGGGAGGAGCCCGCGCCCCCCGGCTCCTCCCGCCGCGCCTGCGCGGGGCTGCCCTCCCGCTCCCGCTGCCCCGCTCCCGCTCCCGTTCTCGCCGCTCCCTCCCCTCCGCTCTGGCAGCCTCTGGCGCCGGGAGCCGCCCCGCTGCCGCCGCTGCTCCCGCATGGAGCCGCCCGCCTAGTGACGGCCCGCGGCCGCCCCGCCCTCGCTCCAGGTGATGCCGGTGACCGGGGTGACGATGCCGCCAGCGAGGCGGCGGCAGCCGCTGCTGATGGAGGAGGCGGAGATGATGATGATGATGATGATGATGGTGATGATGATGATGATGATGATGATGATGGTGATGATGGGCTCCGCCGCCCGGCCCTGCCCCTGAGCGGCAGGGAAGCACCAGCGGCCGGCTCCCTTCCTCCCCCGAGACCGCCCGGCTCCCCCCGGCCGCCGCCTCCCCCACTCCGTCCTCGATGTCTCCTCCGCGGCGCGGAGCTCCCTCGGCCGCCTCCCCGCCCTGCCGCTCCTCGCCGCCGCCGCCGTCTCCCTCCCGCCCCGCGGCCCGGCGGCTGCCGGACCCCGCCCGGCGGCGGCACCATGAAGGTGGAAGCGGGGGACAACTCCATGATCAACCTGTCGGTGCAGCAAGTGCTGAGCCTGTGGGCTCACGGCACCGTCCTCCGCAGCCTCACGGGTAAAGGGGCACGGCGGGCCGGGCGGCTGCGGGGTGCGCTCCGGGGCCGCAGCACAATGGAGGGCGTGGGGTGGCGGTGGTCTCCCTGTGTGCTGCGCGGAGGGAGGGCTGGTGTTGATGTTCCCGGGTCTCTCCGGGTGCCTGCATGTGTGTTCTGTAAGCAGGTACATCGTGTGTGTGTGTGTGTGTGTGTGCCTGCTGTGGGGTCCCGGGAATCGGGCAGGGTCTGTGTGAGGTGCTGGTTGGGCTGGGGTGTGTGCCCGGTGTCTGCGATGCCTGCCCGTGCTAAGGACATGAGCGCGTGGGATGTGCTCTTTCGTTTCTTTATGTCCATGTATAATAAAAGAAGGCTAATGGCATAGGGTGTGTGTATGCGAGTGAAGTGATGAGTACCTGTGCGTGAGTGAAGGGTTGTAGAAAGTGTGTGAGTGTATAAATGCGTATAGAAGGCTGGAGTATGTTTGTGGAGGTGGTTGGTTTTTTTTATTTTATTTTGTTTCCCTTGTGGATATATGCTCATTGGCATTTGACAGAGAGCTATAAAAAGCCAACTAGAAAACCACAGAGTTGAATGTGGAGAATCAGAGACTTCCCCCACTACCTCTGAGTATACCTCTGGATAATGAGACCTGTGGGAGTGAATGAGGTAACAGCTGTTTTCTGACAAGTAGTTGTAATCTTAAGCATCTGGGATTCTTAAAGACGGAGCTGTTAGAAAAAAACTCTGTGAACCAAAGTAGAGTCAGGTCCTTCACCCTCTGTTAGGAGAGGGGAGCTTTGGCTGGCTTTTGGCAAGAACTGGCTCTTTTCTGCTCAGTCTCAGGCTGAAAAATGGGTGTGGACTACTGTGAGACCCAAGGCATACAGTGGGGAGGGGTATCTTCTCTTATTCTGTCCTTGTGTGAAGAAAAGCATAAGTTTCCAGCTCTGAACAAACAGGGTTGGTGTCAATAGCAGAGATGTAACTGAGTAAATTCTTTCTGCTCAGTTGTAGGGGTGTATTAGGTGGTGACAGATTATTGGAAAATGTTGAGTAGGGGTAGGTTTTAAACAGTTATGGAAATATTCTAATATTTATGAAAGAGTATTATTTTTGCACTCTATAGTAATGGTTAATAGATATATTCTGTTTTCTTTTTTAATCTTTTAGAGGTGGAAGAAGTGTGATGGAAATAGAAGTGGGATGAAAATAGAAATGTAGCTGAAGTTGAAGCTGTAGCAAACAGAAAGTGATTATCTTTATTGCTCTTTTGACTTTCAGGATGCATCTTAGTGTAATAAAAAGGATTAACCTTTTCATATTGATCTGGTCTATGAACTTTGTAGTGTGTGTCTGATAATCAGAGTTTCCAGGTATTAGTGTGACACACTAAATACAGCTCACTTCCTGAGTAGTTACTTTACCATACCTACTTTAAAAACTTGTACTCTTAAAGGAAAAAGTTCACAATGGATTTCACTTTGCTTTGTGCCAGACATCCTCTATAAAGTTTTTCTTATTAGATCATTGTGCAGCATAGGCGTTTCTATGAAATTCAGTGCTGAGAGTTAAAATCAGCTCATTTCTCAGTGCTTTTCAATAAGATAAGGGCTTGCATAAGGTATTTTTAATGTGCAATGTATTTTCTTTTTAACTTAAAAATATGAAAAATAATTTTTTATCCATTGTAGTGTTGTTGGAGAATGTGTCACTGCCAGTTGTAGTTGCAGTTTCTTATTTTGTGCTTAAATGATGGCTGCTCTTACAGCCGTAACCTGTTGACCTGAATGTTCTCATGGGCTGTCAACAGTCCAAAACTTGCTCTGGACTTCAGGTTAGAATATATATTGATATAATCATTGATATTATCAAAAAGCTGAACTAGTTACGAGCACTTCCTTACTCCTTATCAAATTAAACTTTGTTCAAGACCAAAAATTTTGTTCTTTTCCCTACCAAGAAAATAGGTTTGTGAATGAGTTTATCTTCTTTGACTTCTTAATCCATTCCCTTTTGCACCTCTGTTAGGTATAAGGAGAAACTTCCCCAGAATATTGGGAAAAGAAAATCATTAATATGCCATGTTCCATAAATATTTAAGACTGCCTTGTGTCTACTTTTGGACTTAACGTTGCAGTCTGGACTGGACTTTCAAGTTGCACAAGTGAAGATTTATCTCCTTTAGATAAACCATATTGATTATGTTTTCACAAACATGTTGCAAAATGTTATCAGCTTCCTTCTTAAAAATATGTTAATTTTCTGAATTTTTCAACAGGGTCCTGATATGAACTCCAGCCTTAGCCAGGAATGTTTCATACCCTAATAGTTTAGTTTTCGTGGGTTCTTTTTCCTGTCAATGAGAAACTGAAAGATTACTTTTATATCATATATGTGAATCAGGTTCAACATAAAAAAAAGGAAATCCTGCCCTTTGTTCATGGCCTCAAATACCCAGGAGACCACAGACAAGTTCATTGCTGCCACATACACATCACACCCTGTAACAGCTAAAGCTGCTGGTGTTGTTCCTTTTAGGTGAACATGGGCCCATCACCATGGGGTGCTTCCTCTCTTCCTGACCTCTCCTGGGAGGTGCAAGTAAGGCTTTAGGAGTCATGGGAGAGGTGGGGCGGCTTTTACCTCACTCTTTGTTTCATCCTCCAGTATATCCCCAGAACACTTCCTTTATATGAGCTGGTTGTGTTTTAAAGTTAGTGCTAGATCAGTGTGTTTACTAGAACAAATCAGATAGCAGCTGAATTTGAACTGAAAAAGGAGGGAAAAAATCCCATTATTAGTATCCAGTAAAATAAAAATTGTTTAAAGGCTGCTTCCACAATGAAGGTCTTGGCAATATTTCTACTAATAGAAGCTCCTAAGCTCCATCCTGTGCTAATTTGTCCCAGATTGTCTGGATTTTCTTTGCCCCCTATGCTGTTACTTGAGAGGACTAGTGTGTAATGTGAGATTTAAATGGTCCTCAGCAAAGTGCTTTTCCCCCCAATTAATGCAGCAAAAATATTATCAACTATAGAGTCAAAGTTTTGTTTGGAGATGTTAACTTTGAAAGTACCAGTTAATACAATAATTAAGGACAGGACCTGGTGCTGAAGAAAAAAATATAGCATGTAAAGAGCTGAGTTACATTTGCAGTTATTATAGCTGTCACTTCATCTGAGTGCTGTGAGTTTATAAGCTACAGGAATCTAACATTACTGGTTTTTCTAATTCTAAATTTGATGAGTGCTACCTTGTTGACTTAAATCTGTATTTTTGTATTCTTAGTACAGGTGCTTATTGCTTGACTACCTCTGTAACTAATAGTAGTGGGCTGGGTACTGGGCTTAGAATAGAAAGACACTTTGTTTTGGAGTAATCACTTTTGATTTATGACATGTTGTAGGCAATCATTATTCATCTGGCAAAACAAGATTAGAAGTAGAGGAAAAGTGCTGAAGATGAAGGACCAAGGAGATATTCCATGTTTACTGAAGCTGAGTGGCAGTAGGGCAGCATATTGATACATTATATAGATAATATTTGAAAATCATTTATCTGCTTGTGTAAGATGAAAGTGGTGATGGAGTGCAACTTCAAGTCTTGCTAAGATGGAAGTGATATGAGTGTTATTCTAAACAATTACATGCTTTAATATGTCTTTTCCTAATCTCTAATGTTGTGTATGCCTACATTAATATTCATATAGAATGTGTATCTGTAGTGCATAAGCATAATGTATGCATGATATCTATCTGATATGTATAAATACCAAAATTAACAAAGTGCTCTGAAACTGGTGTGATTGGGCATTAATTGCAAGGTATTTGAGTTTTGCAGCTTTTCTGGTAGGAAAAAAAATCCCCAACTGTGGCGAACCAGAGGAAAGGAGCATAAACACTGTCTTAAATCTTCTTTTCAGTTTAAGCATTAAGAATTTTAAACATGGAAAATGTGTCTCAGTTGTTCCTATTAGAAGAGCTGTGACATCTTTGCAATATACTGAATGTCACTATGCTTGTAAACTACTGGGCCTTCCTTAGTTCCTGTATTTCTCTAGGAACTGGGGAGTTTTGATAGATGTATGTTGTGTTTTGGTGACTCCAAGTAGTTTGGATACTCTAAAAGTAAACTCTGAAATTTTCTTAGGGTCAAGCAAAGGGAATTGCAAGCATTTTGTTAGTGGCTTTTTAAAAAATTTTATACTATTCATGTCTCTTCGAGGGCATGACTAAATGAACTGAGGCTAGGTGAATATTTGAATCTCTCTGACAGATAAGGGGGTAAATCATTACCTCCATAACAGCAGCTCATGTTGTCAAAAGAGCCAGCTAATTAGAATAGCTGCACGAAGACTGAAATCGGACTGTGCTTTTTTTGTCAGGGTAGCAATACATAAATTTATGCTGCTTAAAGGATCAGTCAGTGTATAGGACATAAATAGCTGAGACACTTCAGTCTCACTTCCTCTTCCTTAGAGATGTTGCAAGTCAATTCAGCAATCAAACTACTCAGTCATTTTTGAGCAAGTGAAGTCTTGGCCATTTGTGTTCAGAGGTCCACATTCTCTTTCTCCGTTCTTTAGTGGCACCTCTCAGTGTTATTCCCAACCCCTCCTTTGTGTCTTTCAGTGTTCCTCTAACATACATTTTTGAGAGTCATCTCTCTTGATGGTTCAGGGGTTAGATGATACTGAATTTTACAGAGCATGAATAATTCTCTGCCCTCACCATATCAGGGTAAGAGTGTCTGTGCTGTCCTCTAGATGGATGGAGCGTAAGGTCTCCTGATTTGCTTGAAGGGTTCTCTCTCTGTCCTTACCTTGTTCATCCCTGTCAAACAACTTGGTTGGCTTCATCACTCACCCTACAAGCAGAAGTAAATAAATGATTGTGTTGAACTAGCAGGCATAGAAAGAGTAAATAAAGGAGGATAAGAAAGGATAGCTTCTGGCCTTTCCTAGGGATGGTGCTTGGAAGTGATTTGTCCTCTTTCAGCTCCTACATGAAGTTTAAAGACATACATGATGTTTTAATGAAGGGAGATCATAGTTTAACAAAGCTCCTGCTGCTTTTAAGGAGTAGGAGGAGAAAGTGTGTAGCAAAGAACTGAAGTTTATATTTCTTTAGCCAACAGGACATTTTGGTGCTGGTTCTATTCTCAAGCCTCCTGCCCTAAATATAAAGTGAGGGGTGATGTTAATTTTCCTTGAGCCTTATTTGGAACGTAAATAAGACTGAAGATAGTTGCTCACTGTGGAGCTATTTTGTTGTGTAAGAGTTTGTAAATATTTTTGGTTTCTTAGTTACAGGGAAGTAGTTAGCCTTCCCATAAGCTTTCATTTTCTTCTAAAAATACAGTCATCCTAGTGAGTTTTCCTAAGACTGGAAGTCATTTGTCTTTTCTACCTGATAAAGGTTGACAATGCCTACAAAATTTCCTAAAAGGTGATGCAGTGCCTAACAAATCCTGTAGAAATTACGGGGTATGACAGTGTCAGATTCCTACAGACTTTCCTGGTCCAGATTGGTTAATAAATCCTCCTGTTGTCCAGCTGTAGGTCTGGCAGGGCTGCCATGTTCTATATTGGTAGATCTTTGGTTAATCCTTTTGTTTATGTGCTGCCACTTGAATAAAACAATGGAAATACCCAGACTGTGCTAGTAATGGACCAGGCCTGTTAGGACAGCAGGAGAGGTTCCCTTCCCACAGATTAGGTCAGCCAGTTTTTCTTAATTTTAGTAAGGAGGTTTGTGGAGTGACTGCTTGGCACTCCTGCTACTGTTCTGTCACAGCAGCTTCTGAGAATGATGAGACATTAATTTAGTGGAACAGTCCCATGGTCGTTATCCTTTTGCCAAGATTTTTGACACCCATCTTGGGGCCGGGGTGAAGGGATGGAGGATCTGATGAGAGCTGCTCTGAGCCACCCTGAGGATGTGGACACATGTACCCAGGCACTCAGAAGGAAAAGCTGCACATTGAACTACGGTTGAAGAATTCATTGGATGTGGATTTGCCACCCACTTTCCTTGCTGCTCTTTTAAAGGAGTCTTTTGGCTATCATGATTTAGAGGAGCTGTACGTCCTTGGGCAGACATAGTGTTTCATTGTGGGAAAGGGGAAGGGTTGAGCAACTCCCAAAGTACTGCTAAATAAAGCTTAAACTCTCTATCTGTGCTATCTATATACATATCCTGCTGACAATGGACTCCCAGGGCTGTGGTTATTGTGTAGCAACATTTTTTTTCTCAGCATCTTTTCACAGTATGTTTTGTGCTGCTCAGTATTTTTAAAGTTAGCTAATTGGGTTGTATTTTTTTACTCAAATAGTTGATATGAGTCAAGCTACATTAATACAGACTTGCCTCATAAGCAATAAGTATCTTGCTTTTGTAAAGAAGCTGGGTTTTTTGAGGGTTTTTTTTGTTGTTGTTTTGTTCTATTTTTGAGGGGAACTGCAGCAAAAACTGAATTAATGACAGTGTAATGCGATTGTGGAATATGTACCCTAATTTACTAAGTTCTATAATGATACATACCCACTGTAGCTCACTTAAAACAAAAGGGGATTTTTTTTTCTTTTATTTACTCACCCTTTTGATTTGTAGAATGTTTTTAGAAAGTGAGACACCGAGTGAGAAGGTTCTTGAGTTAATGTGTAGCTCTATTGATGGTTCCAGGGTTCCAGCTCTTTTCTTTGAAGGTGCTCATCACATCTGCCATTCTTCAAAGAAATGTTTGTGCTCCAAACATTCTCATGATTTGACACCCTTTTTAGTAATTCAAATAATAGTCACTACCTCTCTCTGAAGTTCTGTACTGGGCAATTAGAAGCAAGGAGTTGGATGTGTTTAAAATTTCTTGTTAAAATGATAAAGTTTTTATTTGCACCTTTGAAGCTACTTTGATGGAGCACTCTATTACAGCTCCTGGGTGTAGATAAGTTAAGTCTTTAATCTCAGTTTTTCCCATCTGATGTTACCTGATGCTGTCTCTTATTTGTGAGGGTGGGGGGTTGGGAAACAACAAAAGATCCACACCTGCCCCAAAATAAAAACTCACAACCCAAACAAACCCCAAACCAGTTCTTGACTTTTTCCTCCTTCAGTCTTTGTGTCAGAGAATATTTTATTCGACAGAAGCAGTTGCAATGCCCACTATGAAATTGCAGTCAACACTATTTAAAGAAGCCATTAAAGGAATTACGGCTACTTGTAAAAATATATCTGAATTAAGATTTTTGCCAGAATCCTTTTTATAATTTTTAATTCAACTAATCCTGATAGATTATGACAGACTGCTGAAATGAGGAGAGTCTTGAGCATGTGCTGATGGTGTCACATGTATCACTTTTAAGATGGAAATCAGTATTGATTTTCTCCTACTCTTGATTGTTTGCAATGTTTTAAAGTTTCTTACTTATAAAGTTTTTGTCTTAAAAACATTAACCCTTTATTTGACTGCTTTCTTTCAGAGATGTGGTACTGGGTTTTCCTCTGGGCTCTCTTCTCCTCTCTCTTTGTCCATGGTGCTGTGGGAGTATTAATGTTTGTGATGCTGCAGAGGCATAGGCAGGGGAGGCTGATATCTGTCATTGTGGTCAGCATTGGATTTCTGGGTTCTGTAACTGGAGCAATGATAACCAGTAAGTCTGCCTTTTGTTTTTGTTTGGGTTTTTTTGTTGTTTTGGGGTTTTTTCCTTTCTTATTTTACATCTAACTAAAAAAAAAACCACAAACTGCTTTTCTTAGTTAATTGTTAATTGTTTATTAAGGATTTTGCAATAGTTATAGAGTGGCTTCCCCTCACCTCCCAAAAAAGAAAAATTAAGCTTTGCTGATGTTCTAGGTGAAATACTGTTTGGTAAGGGCATGTGTTACAGAGTTTCTTATGGAATTACATGAATGGCTACCACTCAAAGTACATATTTTCATTATTTCTTGACATTGTATCCTCAGATAGATGCAACAGTTTTTTCTGTTAAAGCCCAAAGGTTTGCAGAGCTGTAGTTAAAAACCTCACTCATGTTTAAAACATTGCAGAAAGTAGGAGTGTGTTATATAGTGAAATGGGGAAGGCTTACACCTGACCAAATATGACACAAGTTTGTTGCCAACAATGTTTTGAGGAAATGCTGCTCATCTGTCTTCATCTAGAGTTATTGGTATCAGATGCTGCTTTTCCGTCTTTCCCAAGAAATTCTGTTATCTATGTCAGCACTGAAACATGGGCCATAAAACCTGTAGGACACTTTAATCATTCTTTTTTTTGTCATATCCAGCTCTGTTTATCAAACTTATAAATAGACTAAGTAGCTTTCCCAAGCAAGTAGGAGCATGCTGAGTTTTCTCTTGTGAGGGAAAATAGTGAATGCTATTTTTTCAGGAAAGAAGCACGTGCTTGTCTGAAACAGTGCCTTCAAAACCATGTGTTGAGTGCTGCCTATTTTAACTGAGCAATAGTTTCTGCCCCAAAAATCTTCAGTGTTGCAGAAAAGATTTCCTTACCCTCAGAGACTTTTCAAGCTAGGCACCTTAACACTAGCAACTACCATATAGTCTGAAAGCAAAACTTCCCACCTTTCACTTTGGTTTTCCTGTGTTCTGCCCAGTTTATCAGAACAGTGGTATCACTACTCATTCATAGAGGATTTGTGTCAGATTATTTCTTACTGCTGCTGAAAGACCTTCCTGACTATTGTTTTTCAAGGCTAAATAAAAATGCAAATATCATGAGAAGTTTCACTAAGCCTTTCCTCAAAATATTGTTTTAATTGCTACAGATTTCTCAGCTTAGAATCTCCACCAGTTAACACAATATGGTTCAGTATAGCTATTTTTTATTGGGTTTTTTGGGGGAGGTTGGATTCTTATTTTATGTTTTTTTTGCTAAGATAAGTTGGAACTAGTTGAGTGCCTTATGTTATATGTTATGCTGATTTTTGTCTTAGGATTAAAATGGCAGTGGCCTGTTACAAGGTCAGCCATGCTGGAGCATTTCTGAAGAACTGAGATAGGAAATGTGGTGTTGAAAGATCCAAGCAGAGACTTTCACAACTTTCTGTGGTGGAGAGGTTTCAGGATCAGTGTCTCTCAAATGAAAGTACTTTGTGTCTTTTATCTTTGCATAAAAAGCGGAGCAACACAGTTGTGTTTTTGGCATCCAGTTTTGCAGGTCAAAACATTTAGCACATAAGAAGTCCTTTTTGTGTGCATATTCATCTGAGAACTTCTCCAAGCTTAGACTGTAGACTTGTTATGCTGTTCCCAAAGGTTTTGCACAGAGCATTGCAGCTTGCTTAGGCAAGTACTTTTACCTTGAAGTATTTTTTGTTTCTGGCCAGAACTCAGTTGTTTTATACTGATAGAAATTCTGTGGGGAGCTTTTGAAGGCAAATTATGGTGATCAAATATTAAAGAGGATTTTTAATGGCTATTATGCTGCAAACTGAGAGATACAAGTTGAAATATCGGCTATTTGAATATGCCTGGTCCACTGCTTAAGAAATTGAAATAGCCAACTGACTTCAATTTCCACTTTGCTTTTCCAGTCTTCTGCATTGTTTGTGTAGGAGAATGAAGGCAGTATAGACTATTGCACAATGTAAGTTTAATTTTGCTCAGGGAGATCTGTCAAACTTTCTGATGTTCTGGAACCTTTTTAGCAGCATATAGAAAAGCAGGAGACTCATCTGTTTCTTAGCTTTGAAAAGTCATGGAAATTAAGGGTAATTAAAAAGGGTATTTAAAAATTACTAATCAGAAGGGAATACAGTAAAAAAGAAAAAAAAACCCAACAACAACCACAAAAACCTAAAACCATAATAAAAACAAACAAATCCACAAAGCAACAACCAAAAAAAAAAAACCCCACCAAGCCAAACAAGAATATATAAATACCAGGCAGCTTAAGGCAAGGATTTTAGCTGTATTTGATCCAGAAGGCCCAGTCCTTCCTCCTCTTCCCCAGCACACTCCTTTTTGGTGACAAATTTTCATTTCCCTCATTGGCAGCCTATTGTACATACTTTTGGCTCCATACCATCTCTGCTGGGTTATGCATTACAGGTTGTACTGCACACTGTTATTTGTGTAATAATACATCATTAGCAAACTACCAAGTTTTTATTGTTTTATTCTGGATACTTCCCAGAGTATCTCAGTGTTTTCTTAAAGCTCAAAATTTCTGTTATTGATCTAGTAGTAGCAATTCTGGTATACTTCTGTGGCCAATTTGAATTTCCTTTGAGAGTTCAATCTGAAAAATAATTTTAATGTCAGTAGAGGGCTCAGTCAAAAGGATCTCTTTCAGGTTTTGACAGCAGCTAGCCAAGGAACAAATGGAAAAGCTTATGAAAGGTAGCTGAGTGAAATACCATAAGGCTAGCCTTCTGGTGAGATATTTCAGACAAAATGTACTTTACAGAATATGGTTTTAAAAAAAACCAACAAAACAATAAAAATAAATTAACCAAAAAATTGCCTAACAGTATGAATAATAGTTTTTGTAAGTACTGTTATGGCCACAATCATGAGTGAGTTCAACTCTTCCTAAAGCTTTTGTGAAACTGAGGTGTTACTTTTTGAAGATGTCAGATGATTCAGATGCTGATTGTACTTTCAGAAAATCTGTTGTGGCTCAATATATGTCTGTGTCACTGATGGATTTTTGATCACTCTAGCAGACTATTCCTGTTAGTGTCTGTGCAAGACAAAAAAGACCCCCTTTTTTTCTAACTCTTGCTTATTACTTAAAAAAATGGTGATGACTTTTCAGTTCTCTTTGAGCCTGAAAGAGCCTCTGTGATCTCTGAAGGCATTTAATTATGACTAGATAACATCTGAGACAATCCATACTGAAGGTCTACAATTAAGTTTTGGGTTTGATTTAGGTTCATCCTGGCCTCTTGATATTATATTTCAAATGTGAATTTGCACACAAATGTACAAGAAAAATGATCTGTTAAATTTGGAATTTTTTAATGTGCTATAGCTCAAAATCTAATTATATTGGTTAGAAATTTCCTCTTATACACATTTATGGTAAATACTGAAATACTTTGGCCTTTTTCATGTTTTTCTGGATTTGCTAAACAATTGTTAACAATTCAGTAGTTTAAGTCGAAAGAAACTCATTTAGTATGACCACTTTATTCAGTGAAATATTGAATGAAGCTCATAAATGTGTGTTTACAATTGTTTTGTTGACACTTGCACCTTTATTATTCTTGTCTTCTCCCTGCCAATACAAGCAGTATTAAACCACTCTTCAGACCTGGTCAATTTTTAGAGGACTGTCTTGCTACCTTTTCAACTGGCACAAGGCAAAAAAAATGTAAAAAAAAAATTGAAGATGCATACAGGGAAACAACAAGATTCGATTTTCTTAAACTGATGATGGAAAGGTTGATCTGATTCAATTGGGAAAATCATTCCTGAAGGATATATATAACTATAAAAATACAAGCAAGGCTGGTAATTGTGCAATGCTGTGAAGTAATGCAGTGTTTGGTAATGTTCTATAAATAGCTGACACATAGAATAGATAATTTGTCACATATTTCAACCTTGGCTTTTTCTGCGATTTGATCATTGTTTTCCTTGTGATCCTTAGGTGCTGCAGTAGCTGGAATTTACAGAGTAGCAGGAAAGAATATGGCTCCCCTAGAAGCTCTTGTCTTTGGCGTTGGACAGACAGTACTGACATTAATTATCTCATTTTCAAGAATTCTTGCAACACTTTGAAACTTATCTGGAAAGGGGGGAGAAAAACATCTTTAATCTGAAGAGGAGCTTCCTGACAGTGGATTCATCAGATTATGAACTCGAATTCTGGTGCAAGAGGAAGGAAGCTATGTGGAAAGTGCACTACAAATCTCGAGGCTCAGTCAAATGAGCAGGCTGTCCTCTAGTGTTGGAACTGCTGCACTCCTGCACTGCGCCTTAACATGCCTCCATAAGGGGCCAGGGGGCATCCCTGTGTGATCCAAGCAGAGATGGAGCGCCTCGAGCAGCTGCCAGGCAGGTCCCTGCTTGGTGGTGGCATCACTGTCCTTAACACCTTGGAGTGAAACAGAGGGGCCGGAAAGTTGCTCCGTGTGCCAAACTTGGGGTTTAATTCTGAGTGGGTGGCTGGGTAAGCTCTGGAATGTAGAAGAATTCTGTGAATGTGCACAATTCTCCTTGAATTCAGGTGAAATAGCAAGATAACTGACTTTTGTGTGTTAGAAGAATCTCTCTGAACGCTGAATATTCTTGTTCAGCATTCAAAACAACTGTTAGATCTGTTTCAAAATGTAGATTAATTTTGATGGGGTTGAAGAACCACAGCTTTAACAACCCTGATATAATTAGCACTGTGTGAAGAATGGCTTGTCGCAGTTTTGTTCCTTGGCACATTTCTTCGTGATTTTAGCCTGTCAGAAATCAGGAGTTTAAGGTGACTATATGAAGGTTATTAAGTTACAAGCTGTTGTGTATGCACAAACAAATCTTAAACTGATGTTTTCCTTGAAATTACTTTGTCTTAAGCATACACATGGCTACCAGCCCTTCTGCAAACCTCAGAAAAAGGGTACTCATTGCAAATAAATTCCCTATATTTAATTAAGCACTGGTTGGACCCTTACCCCTACATGTATTCTGTAAGGAAAACACAAATACAACAAACTCTCAGCGAATACACCTATGAGGAAAATGGAAAGAGTTAACAGTATGATATCTTGGTTTTCTACTGAACAAAAATATTAAGTGTAATAAAATAGTTACCGTACTCCAAAAATTTGTAAGTGGGGCAGCACTAATGTATTTACTACCTTGTTTCTGAACAGTTTGTATCTTTGGAAAGGTCAAGATACCTAGAACTTTCAAATACTTAACTTTTAGTGGTTTGTGCTTTTCTAGTTTAAAAGGTACTGAGTGGTGTTGTGCATGTGAAATGTCATAAATGTGAGTGTTTGGAGTAAAGAGAAATTTTAAGTCTAATGACTAATTATTTATGAAATACAAAATTTAAAGGGCATAAAGTTCTGTGAAGAATGAGGAATCCTTTACATCTTTTTTCAGCTTAATGCTTTTCAGCAGTTATCTCTTAATGATGATGGGGAATAAATCATTCAAAGGTTTTGCTGTTATGATGTCAAAAAAACTTTTAGGACTGTCACAAACACTGGCACCTACTGCACACCTAGAAGAATATGTTTAAAATATAACTTGCAATCCAGTCATTGCTTAGTACTTTAAAATATAATGAACTAACATGTCTGCCTTTATCTTATTCCACATTTCTTTAAAGTACTAGGAATGCTAATAGTATTTGTTTTCTTTAAAAGCATCAAAGTCTTGTTTGGAAAACATACAAGGTTATGGGCTTTGCAGGGAACAAGTTAAAGTATGGGTTTATAAATATTTTCAGTGTTATTTTTACTTTTAATTGCTTCAAAAAGGTGGCTGAATACATATACTGTCACTGTTTTTGAATGTCTTCAAAAACTTTCCTGTGGTTTGTTTTTTTGTCTTTTGTCTTTTACTTTTTGCTTATAATTTTTGGCACATGACCATTGCACTTTAGACAATGAAATTATGACATTTGTAACAAGCAATTGAAACTTCCCCCCATTGTCTTAAATTGTGAGAAAACTGGTTTCAGGTATTTAAGTCAAATTGAATAATAAAGCGATTGAAGATATTTTTCCTAATGTGCCTTGTTACATATATGTTTAAGTGAGAGGATTTAAAAAAAATTGTCACATCTTCATTCTTGTTCTGTTTTGATTATTTGTAATTAATTTGGTTACTTGAATATAGTGTCTTGTTCAAGTAAGTTAGTGTCTTGTTCAACAGAGTTTAAAACATTTTATTTGACAACCTGGAAATACTTGTCTGGATCAAAACCAAACACATCACGAAACACTCACTGTGTTCAGTAATTTAGATTGTGTCATGCCTTTGTCTCACACTGAAACTTATTCACAGGTTCCAAATTTCCTTGAACATCTCCATTCTTAATTTTTGTAGGAGGCTGTTCTGCTGCCACTGGCCAATGGCTGGCTGTCTTTCACTAAGTTAAACTACAGCATACTGCTGCCAACTGATGAGATACATGTGCTTGTATTGATGAACTTCATTCTTCATTTTAATTACTGTGCCAGTGAAGTTGTTGCTGTTGTAACTCTCCCCCTTGGACAAGGAGGCATCTTTGCAGGTTTTGAGCTACCTTTCTCCAAATAATTTTTATTGCATATGTACTTGTATTCACTTTTAAAATGTTGTTGTGTGCTTAGCTCTCTCTGCATTGTATGGCATTATTGCCTGGCAAGAGGGGACGGACAGATAATATACTGCTTAAGTGGCCTAACAGGGACAAGACTTTATTTGACAGAAGTTTGGTTTCAGCTGTTTCTTGTGAGGAGTTTATAATGATGAAAAGTTTGTCTGTGAAGTGTTCTTTGATCACAGCATGAACGTACTGCTTAATAACTCCAGCAGTGAAAGAAAATGCAAGTGGCCTTATGTCTGCAAAACTTGGAACTTTCATTCCATATCCCTAGAAACAGTGTTGTTAAGCATAAGGTGCTTTAGTCGGTGTATGTGTCTGTGTAGATATATATATATATATATATGAATGAATGAATGGTGGCTTTGTGGAGTGTGTTTTATACCTGACACTTGCTAACAACTGAAATAGCTTTTCCAATAGAAAATAGAATTACTTTAGCTAGCCTCCCCTCCCCCTTCCCCTCTTAATGAAGCTACAAAGGCATCTTGTGTGTGAATGGCACTGATGGTACCCTGGTTCACCCTTGGACAATGCAGTGTTGTCCACACAGGATGTTTTAGCACTATCTTCAATCAGCTCTGCCTGTCTCTGCGTTGTATCAAAGTGCACATTCTGCACTGTGCAGAACAAATAATGCATCAACACGGTTTAATATTTGGAAGAAGGGGGAGTACTGAATATATTATTTAATGTGGAAAAGCTACTGTTTTTTTAGAATCTGCTGCTATCAAAGATTTAAACATTCCACATACTTTCAGTTTATCAGTGTGATCATAGAATTGTAAAATACCATGGTCTGGTCCAACCTTTCCTGTCAATAGCATGGTCTAGACTAGGTAGCCCAGCACTCTGACCAGCCAAGTCTTCAAGGTGTCCCGTGCTGGGGAGCCCAACTCTTCCCTGTGGATTTTGTTCCAATGGCATTATTCCAGTGTCCAACTGGAATATCACAAAGTAATTTGTACACATTACCCCTCACTTTTCCATGTGATTGCTTGTAAAAAGAGAGTCTCTTATTTGTAGACACCCTTTGAAAATTGGAATATGGTGATAAGGCTCCCTTAAGCCTTCTTTCTTCAAGGCAGAATCAGCCCAGTTCTTTGCCTTTCCTCATATGTCAGTCTTCCCAGACCTTTGATTATCCCTGTGGCCTTTCTCTGGAGTCTTTCCAGCCTGTCCATGGTTTTGTGTGTTTTTTGCATGTTGGGGACCAAAGCTGAACACAGAGAACCCAGTATTGGAGGTGTGGCCTGTCAGGTGGCTGAGTGAGATAACGGTGATTTTATCTCTGCTGGCAATGCCCTTGTTGATCCAGTCCATCATGTCAATGATCCCGTTGGCTTCCTTTGCCATAACAGCACACTGCTCACTCACATGGAGCTGCTTGTTCACTAGGACCCCCATATCCCTTTCCACAGAGCTGCTCCTCAGACAGGTCCATCCCAGCCTGTGCTGCACTCCTGGATTGTGCTTTGCCAATGCAAGATCTTACCCTTGTCCTTGTTGAACTTCCTAAAGTTCTCTGTACATCCTATCAATGTCCTTTTAGTTCTCAGTGTGTATTTTTCTGCTTTTCCATCTTTGGTATACTTCTGGATTTGAACAAATTCAGAAGTTCACAATTAAGCTCTGCCTCTTTCCTGACCTTAAAGGGGATGAACTGGTTTAGTGTTTCCAGGAGACTGTTGGTGAAAAACTCCCAGCACTTTATCTTCCATAGCATCCCTTCCCATGGGCTATGGCATAGTGAAGTTTGCTCTTCTAAATCTGAAATGTTTGTTTTAACACTGACCTTCAGCATGCTCAGCAGGATCCCAGTACTGTGACCATGGCAGCTGAGGCTGTCCCTGATTGGAATTTTACAAAGCAGGTTTCTTTGGCTTGTGAGTAGCAAGTCCAGCAGTGCCCCATCCTTGACTGGCACATCTAACCATCTGTATTCCAAATATGTCCTCTACATACTCCAGAAAAGTGCCATCACTTTCATAACATGTGGGATGCTGTATTGTTCTTCCAACAAGTGTCTAGGCAGCCAAAATCAGCCATAGAACCAGGTTCTGTTGACCCAAAGCTTTCTTAAGTGACTCAAATATTGTTTAATTGGTATTATTTCCTTGGTTTGGAGGTCAGTAGCAGATGCCTACTTGCAGATTCCCCTTGGAGATGACCTCTCTGACCTTGACTCAGGCATTCAACTGAGCTTCCACATTCTCTGTAGGCATATATTGGAGGTGGTTGCTCTTTGAGTTCTCATCTTGGGAAGCAGCTAAGGAACATCTGGCACTGCTCTGATTGGCTTGACTTATTCCGCAGATCAAAAAATTCTGTTTTGATTCAAAACCTGCAGCTATATTTCAGGAAAAAAAGCTTCCAAGAATTATTGTCTTTAAATTTCTGGGTAATTTTGAGTTAATGAAACTAAGCTGTGTGCTGTGGCTAGCCATGACTTGCTGTTGACTTTTTTTTAAAGAAACCAATAATTTAACCAGTTTTGAACATTCAACATGGATGGAAAGCTTGTCTAAACTTGTCTAAAGTAGCTTTCTATTTTTGAAGTACACTGTTTTGATTTTGATAAAGAAAATAGTGTTTCCGTCTCAACATATTGTACATTAATATTTATTTAGCTTACAATTTGTATTTGAGTTCTGTTGTGAGGAGCACATATATAATACCATTTGAGCAGAAACTGTAATGGAGTCTGAGCTCTAATAACTACAAGAACTGGGTCTTTTTGTTTTGATTTATGTATTTCATGCACTAGGCATGTTTTAATAATGCATTGCCTGCATTAAATCTAAGTATTTATATCATGAGCATATTAAACTGGATGTTTTTGTACATAGCCATCCAGCATCACATATGTATAATTCCAGATGAATAGACACAATTGTATTGCTTGGTGTAGTGAATTGTGAATTAATCAGTTAGCCTCCCTCCCCAGAAAGTCTGTGACTCTAATAAGGCATAGAAATGCAATTGTGAACCTGAGAATGCTTTTCAGTTGCTTTTCCGTTTCTAGAAATAGGGTTTTAATCATATGTGTATTTCAGTTAAGGGGAAAAACATGGAAATAGGTCATAGTTGTCATCCTAATAACCAATCTAATTCCATGTAATTTGAGACAAAATGAAATTCTGTATGTTGTTCATAAATTATGATGGAGTATTACATACACAAAAATGTAGAACCTTTTTTCAGTTACCAAAATTTAACATACAATTGCACCAGCATATTGATGGGATACCTTTTGAATTATAACTTTTTTTTAGTCTTTAGATTGGGAGCAGCCCAAGGTGGAAAGACTGTTCTAATCTTCAGCTGAAGTAATAAATGTTCTTTGAGTAGAGATGAATTTAACAGAGCTGAACATTTGTTTTGGGCTACTGGTCAGATATTTGGTGGTGACGTTGGTCACCACCATCACAACCTTTAAAGTCAGTGGGAAAAGTATTCTGTCCTTTGTTACAGCAGTGAAATCTTAATCTGGGTTCATTAATTTGTGTATGTAGCTGCACAAAATTTGGGGGAAATGAAGTTATCATAGAAAGTAGAATTCAACCTGAGTGCATACACTTGATATCCTAAAATTGTGACATATTATATCCTGAAGCATGCTGTTTCTGCTGTTTCCCACAATTGTGCCTGAAGTTACACATGAAATTCAGGCTGTGCATTAATTCTAAGTGGAATCAAAAGGACATATCAAAGCCTGTGAAGATGTATTACTGCTTGGGGTATTCTCCCAGTGTAGCAGGTATAAAAACAATTACACTCTAAAATAATGATCTAAAGAAATATTTTCTTTCAGGAACACACATTTTGTCACTTCTGATTGTTCATCTTGTAGTTACTAAAGACTTTAGGAAGCTACTGCATGAATCCTATCAGGATTTGATAGCTGTTGAAGGGAATGGATAATACGTCCTTTTGTGCTTCTTCTGTGGACCAAAACACCAACTCTAAGGCAAAGTAAATACTAAAGAGACATTTTCAGTGAAATAAACAATACTTGATTGATAAAAATGGCATTCCTTTTGATTTGAGACTTAACTCTCTAGGCTTACCTGAGAAATTTAGTATCAACACTGTAAAATCCATTTTCGATTATCCACCAATATAAGGTATATGGGAGCTAAAAATCTAAAACCTTTTAAAATTACTTGGCTAGAAGTTTTACTTGTTTGAAATGTGCCTAAATTTTATACAGATAATGAAGTTCTGAAGGTCCTTAATATTTTGGGTGTTTTAGAGGATAATCAGGTATCTATACAACTAAACTTTTGACTGTGACAATATATAGAATAGCACACAATTCTTCATAAGTGCTTACAGAAGCCACTAAGAATAAATACCTATTTTACAGTTAGAAAAAGTATTTAGCATCTGTATTCATAACTTTAACAGCTTTATAAGCTTTACAAATACAAGTATTATAGCCATTTGGATTTGGCAGAACAAATAGAGGAGAGGAAAACGGGAATTTGAAAATCTTTAAAAATGACAAAGGTAAAAAATATCCATTAGTCCACTGACAGACTTGTGCTCCTTCAGTACAGCTTTTCATCAAGCGTGACTTAAACAATAGAACATTGTTGGTGTCTCACCATAAACTGTCTTGTTGATAGAATGCATTCTTCAAACTTTTATGAGAAATAGATGTTCATAGCTTCACTTTATGAAGTTACCTAAGCTAAAGTGTTGTGACCTAGGCAAAGTTATGGAGCTTGAAGATAGCAACAACTGTGATGGAGAAGAGTGACTTAACATTTAGTTGATTTATGCTTTGTACAGGACTCTGTTATAGTGTGCAAAAGGTACTTGTTTCAAGTGGATGTACTGCATGCTCATGTAATAATTTAGCCCCAGTTAAAAAAGGGATGGCATTTAAGTTGTAAATACTGTATACTACTCTATTTCATTTTTTAAAGCAACTTTTTTATTTCCCTGTTTGTGTACAGTTCTCTATGTACATATTTAAAAAAACCCTAAAACAAACAAACCACAACATTTTGAGAAACTTTTGTAGTTATCTTTTGCATTTTAATTGTGTTAACAACCTAAATATGTACATTCAGCTGTCTATTTAGTTTGAAGTTTTCGTTGCATGCTTTCAGGTTGTTTGAAAAACAGCAATAACAGTTGGACAGCTATTTAAAGTAAGACATTCTTCTGCACAATTTCTACTTCCATTCTTTAGAATGCAGACACAGTGGAACAGTTGTCCAATTGTAAGATTTAAAGAATCTTTAGGTAATGATTTATATTTATTTTCTTTTTGGTAGTAGGAAATCTCTCATAGCAGCTTACAAACAGAATTTGCAAGTTAAACATGATTTCTCATGCTCATTTATTTAACTAAAATTTTCTATTAAAATATTTTCATAAACTTTCTGTAGCTTATTGCATGTTCTTCTAAGTAGTCATGAGGCTATGTGTCAACCTCTGTATGAAATACTCTGACAACACAAGTTTTACATTTTGTGAATCTGGTTGAAATGTACAGATGTACACATAAAATAAAGCTAAAAATAGTAAATAAATTATGTACCCTCTTGTAGACCACAGTGGTGTGTCCCTGCAATTGTCTGAAGTGTGATTTATAGATATAAAAAAAAACCCTCACTGGTACCTGTGTGAGCACCAGCCTGAAGTGTGTTGTGAGCAATACCTTCATTTCTCCATTGTTTGCACACACAGCTTTATAACCTATGGCCTCTGTTTCTTACAGTCAATCTTTAGCATGTGGAAAAAAAAAAAGGCCTGAGCAAATGAATCATCTGTAAATGGCTGATTACAGCAGAAACTGAGGCAGCTACTTCTGTGGTTATAATAAGGATTTGTTTATGCAACTGGCTGTATGGAGTTTAGAAAACAAATTGGTTGCAGAAATGAGAACCAGATTGATATAGTTCATCAGGTTAAGCCAGCTCACAAGGGAAAGCAGTTTGGGAAAAATATGCTTAGTACACATGATGTAAATGTTTTTATAGTAGTGGTTGGGGGTTTTTTGTTTGTTTGTTTGTGGGGGTTTTTTTTGTGGTCCTGCTGAGGTGTGTAGCTGCTAGTTATTCCTGCTTTTGTCCCATGCACTTAATTTTTAAGGAAGTCTAATTCACCATGATTAGTCATTATCTCTTGGAGATGCTATTTTGACAGACTGTAGTGTAAGCTTTGTATTGCTTATTTTAAAGGAAAAAAAAATTATTTGCTTTATATTTTCTTAAATAATCTGTCTGAGAACATTCATTGGTAAATCTGTGGGTCTTCCCATGGAAACTGAAAGTACTGCTTTTAGAGATGGCATTGCAGGAGCTGACTTATGAAGTGCTTAAGGGGCTGCAGAGAGTATAAAACTAGTATGCTATGTCTCAAATTAGTGGTGGGTAGTGAGTTTTTTTTGTTGATTTTTGTCCTTTTTTGGTGCATTTGAAATTTTGTTTTTGGGGTTTTTTAATTTGTAATTTAAAGTTGCTTTCAAGATGAGCTTTTACTGAGAGTCATGAAGCACAAAAAGGGAAATCAATCTAGAGAAAAGGATTAAAAATACCTGAATCTTCTGATTATAAGCTCTGGAGGAAGTTGTGTAAGGCACAAAGCAATGCTATGCCAAAGTCTCAGCTTTAAGAGTAACTGCCAGAAGCAAGCAGCTACTTTGATTTTGCACCCTGCGTGGGGTGGGGTGCCTGCCTCTGCAGAACAGCTGGGCACCCTCTGGATCTGCCTCTGGACACAGCAGGGATGTTCCACTGCCACCCTGCTCCCTGGCTGCCTGCCTGGGACCTCTGCAGGAACATCTGTGACATTTGGGCTGTGTCCCCAGCGGGAGCCAGGGACAGCAGGAGCTGAGAGCACGAGAGCTGCTCCAAGGTAAGTCATCTCTGTGCGCAAACCAGAGCCCTCACCCCAGGAAGAGCAATGTCCAAATGCTATTTCCAGTACCCCACAATGGCTCATTCACAGCTGAATTTTTTTTTCCTTCTTAAAATGTAAGATGTGCTCATTTATAAGACACATACTCTCCCCAAGAACAGATTTTCTTATTTTCTGAGAAGTTTTGTTTGCTAAACGGAATGCTGTTAAGCATTGCATCTTACATTGCCTCACAGAAAGGTTTTTAAATCAGTTTCACTCTTCCTGACACATGAGAGAAATAATATGTCAACTTTAGAATACCAAAAGTAATTAGCCTGGTGGGTTGGGTGTAACCAGAATAAAACTGTGTTAAAGTGTTCTACATATTTTAACATATATAATATGTCTACAAACATATATGTAATTATAGACATGTAAATATATATATATGTATCCATATTTACTTGAGCTTCTCTTCCTGGCTGTACTTTGTATATTTGTTATTTTTCAAGTATTCCTGGTAAGCTTGGGCACAGAATTACAGTGTGGGTGAGCCTTGTTCAACTGTAAAATAGGATATGAGTTTAAATTTTTCAGGGAGCATGAGGACACAATTTTTATTTCAAGTATGTTCCTTTTGTTCAAATAAATTATGGCATGTGTCAGCTCAACTCTGCTGATGGATATTAGAACAACACTGATAATTGACATTCCAGGCATGACAGATACTAGCACTATCAGGGGTTTTTTAAATTGTTAAAAGCTGACTGAAAATATTATTGTAAAATAGCAGCTTGAAATGTTATCAGTGGAAGGGGAGCCAGAGTAATCAGTAGTCTGAGCCTATAGCTTCCTATTCAACATGGAATTTATCCAACACAACTGTTTCAGAACAAGGCTTAGCTGCCCCTTTGCACAGCGCCTGACTATCAGCTGAGCAGCACCTTTGTAATGTGGTTGTATTTTACTTTACAGCTGTCTAAACTGTCCCTGGTGCTATCTAAAAAAAATAAATAAATAATGGTGCCTTAAAAAAGAATGTTTCTAATGCCTGCACTATTTGTTCCCTCTTCAGTGTTGGAGCAGTTACAGCTAATGGATGCCTTTCCATTTCCAAACCTTGCTGGGTACAGCTTCTGCTTTTAGTACAATTCCAAGTGGCCTCCCTCATTAGAGGTTATTTGTTGTTCCCTAACCACCCTGGCAGAGGTGTGCAGCCCTGCTCCTAGCCCTGGGCAGCCTAGAGCCTTAGTCCCTGACTCTAGCCCTCTTGTACTGGCATGCATGCGCCCGACCTGCCCTACAGAGCTGTAACTAAGTGTGAGACTATAGAAAACTGTCATCTAAAGGCAGGATGGGAAGTGTGAGGCCATAGCATTGCTCAGTGTGCTAAAATGATAGGGTTTAGAAAATTGCTTTTTAACAAGTCGAAATTGGGGGTGTTATCACATAGCTTAGTAACTTGAGTGATTAGGGATAAAGCATAACAGTTCTTGAGAAGTCAGTGACTGGCAGACAGTGACATGACAGGCTCACTGGATGTCGGTGAAAATGCCCTGACAGTCCATTAGGTGGCTTCAGTGGCACATACTTTGGAATACCTTGAAATAAAAGCATGGAACTTGGCTAGGGTGGGGAAGCAGGGCAAGAGACAGGGTGGGCAAGACCAGGATGCACTGAATTATGGTAAGGATCTTTGTAGAGTGTGAAAGGGAGCAAGGAAAAGTGTATTTCTCAGAATGGGGGAAAAGGATGCTGCAATAACAAGAAGGGAGGCAGCATGAGCTTCATCTGGAAGGCTAGGAGAGTTTTATTATTCTGAATATAAAAAGGTATACATCCACATCAAAGATCATGCCTCAAGTTTAGCATTTTTAATTATGGCAGTTCTGTACAGGAAGGGAAGGAAAACAGTGAGATATGAAAGAAAAGAAAAATGTGCTGGAAGAATTAAAAACAGATTCATTTTCATACTTCACCCAGCTCTGCTTCAGAGTCAGGTGCTGCACAAAGGTACACACCCAGGGCTGTTTTCCTCATGCAGAAGGAGCATGTCCTCTTTTATGTAGTCCTTATTCTGTGTTTTTTGGGATGCCACCAGTTCAGAAAACTCATGCCTCTATTAACTAATAACAAAATAATAAATTAAAAACCTGTTCAGGTTCAAATAACATTTAAGTTATTTTTATCTAAATTGTTACTTTGAGGAATAGTAGAATAAGTGCTTAAACACGTTGTTCTTCCACAAACACAAGAAAATATTTTCTTGATAGTTTTTAAAATGAGTAAACAAAAAGAACCAACGAAGTGCTACGTACTTCACTCTACCAGGTCATAGGCTATGAATTTTTTGGTAATCTTGAAGCAATGTATAATCCTTCCTTTAGAGGACTGTTATAGTATAAGGGTTGGATGGTTTGTTTCTCCAGCACCAGGAATTTTTCTAATATTTAAGCAAACCCCCTGCAAAGCAGAAGTTCTGTCACTAGGTGGTAATCTTGGCCTATCCATGATTTCTCTCCCTCCTTTCCTCTTTCCTCCCACGCTGCACTTCTAGATAATGACCAAAGCAACAATGCTGCTTTAATGCTGCTTCTGAATATTATGTCTACAAAGGTAAGTAATCTTAACATTTAAAAGCTTAGGACAGACTGAAACTATTCATTCTCACAGTTTTCTTCATAACTTTATCTTTGTTTATGATGTCTGGTACTCAAGGTATTATTTATTATTTATTCCTGGTCGCATGTTTAACATTGTGCTCTATGACATGAATATTTCTAAAATTCAAACTAAAAACTACAGGAGCAGATGAGAAAATCTAGATCTTTAACTCTTCAATGTTAAATTATTCTTTACCTGACTCAAAGCAGAAATGGGGTTTTGGTGTTGATGGTGGTGGGTGTTTTTCCAAATAAAGGAACAGAGCAATAGTCGGTTGGCTCAGGAATTCAGGGCACAAGATTTTGCCCGGTGAGACATAGTAAGGAAACAGTAAAAGTGGGAGTGTGCAACAAACTGGGACAGAAGGGAATCTCTTCTTGAGGCTATACTTCTATCTGGCTTGCCACAGCAGGTGCTTTCTTTGGAACACCTCCTTTTTTTCCATGCAGTGCAGCTCTGCAGGCTGACAAAGTGGGCCTGTAAAACTGGGAGTTTTTCAGGAGCTGAATGTGACAGTTTTGCCATCTGTGTTCACTCGTGCAAGCTAGGACTCAGATTCCCATAGGCCAGCTTCAGGCTTGCCTCTCTCAGTGCACAGCCATTGCACTAAGTGCTCTCATTTCACTGTGTGTTTTGGAAAGTGAAGTCCTGCTTGGCTTTCTAGTTGGTCAGATTGGGATACGAGATACTTCAGGAAGAAGTGCTTCAGTGCCAAGACAGGGTCTGGCATTTAAATCTTTGCAAAGCACTTCCCAAGGGTTTGGCAGTCAGAGTAATTACTTTGCAGACAGAGAGGATCTTGGTCAACTAATGCCTTGACTGGCATGTCTGAGGAAGATGAGCCTGAAAACAGCCAGATTGTCAAAGTCACATTAAAATCTCAGTGAACTGCAAGAGAAACGTACCAGCTCTCACTGGAAGTAGAGCTATTTCACAGGATTTCATGTCTCGTGGGAAAGACTCCAAACAGTTCTGTAGTGAACTTCAACTCCAACAGCTTTACAGTAGAAAGTGCCTGAAATTCCTCATATAAACATTAAACCCCCCATACCTCCACTTATCTGCCTAAACAGTCCCATAATCACAGTGATTGCATATGCCCAGAGCTGAGCCACCCATTTTCATATTGAAGATTAATGACTATTTTTATGTATTTTATAATGTCTTATCCAGGAGCCAATCAAGGGGAAAATAAGAACTTCAGCCTATGACAATCCTCTTAATTTCAAATTAACTCCTTTTGGGATCAGTAAGAGTCAGCTCTTTATATTTAATTTTGTCAGGTTCTCAGTACAGATTTCAAGTAGGTTAATAAGATAAAGAGGACTTCAAATCTCCAAATTTAAAAGCTGTGGAGGATTGTTTGTTGGTGTTTTTCTCCCCTTTTTCTTTCTCAAGTAGGTTAAACAGTCTTTGGAGTGCTTCTTCTAACTGAAGCCATCCAACTAATTCTTTCAACATGGTGAAATCTGTTAAATCTAAGCTATAAACATCTTTTAGATATCCCGTGGAAACTTCCAGTTGAAAAAATAAATGGTGAGTCCCTGTTGTAAACTTTCAACAATGCCAATAATAGCAATATTCTGCCTTTTACCATAAGCCTAAGGAGTGAGTTTTCTAGTGATTTTACAATTCAATGGCTGAATGCTCTTGCTTTTGCTGAGGGGTCTCTAAGCACAAGCAACGCAGTGTGTGGATCATATGCTTGGAAGGTACTTTAAATAAACTGCAAAGGAGAGATTTATTACTTCAGTAATTAAACAGGAAGAGTAAAGCAAGCAGTTTTTTAATGCCAGAGATTGCATGAGGGATCATTGTTCCATGTCAAAACATGAACTTACAAGTGGTAGAATAGCCATTGAGTAAGTTCACATAGTTCCAGTTTTGAACCTGAAACTCATAGAGCTATGAGTTTTGAAGGCGTCACAGCTTAATTTAAAAACAAAACAAGCAAACAAAGGGCTAAATAGTCTGGCCTGTTGCAAAACAAGTCCATATTCAAAGGTCAGAGTGAGTTCAAGAAGCAGAGGAGGAATGAGCGTGGATATCCATCTTCTGAGAGGGGAGAGTCCAGCCTAACCCTCTGAACACCCAGTGCTCCTCAGCAGAGCGGTCAGGGTGAGCATATGCTGCTGGGGCTGGTCAAGAGCTTCTTTCCCTGACTTCTCTCTCCAGGTGAGAGAAGGGGACAACCTCCTTAAGTGAAGTCTCAATGTTAACTAAACAATGAACCCTATTCACCTGTAAAAATGTGCATCTGAGGTTTTTAAAAGCATATCTGCTCTTTGATAAAATGGCTATTACAAATCTTATACCACAGGTCTGCAAGGTACAGCCTAGTCTCAGGCTTCTTAAGTGTTCTGTGCTCTGGTCTTCCTGCAAGTGTTTGACACGGGTCTCCCTTGGTTTGTAAAGGTTCAACCTACCAATTTCACCCTATACGTAAATCAGGGAGTTAGGACTGAACATCTAATAACCCCATGCCAAAAAGAGCAGGAGCAGATGGTGCTGCACCTGTGTGAAAGTATTGGTGATTGTAACACTGCCTGCCCAATTGCTTCCTATGAATAACAGATGGGTCACAAACAGGTTATATCAATCGATCTTTCCAGCTTCTTTTCTGTATTTGCCAGGAAATTTCCCTTTCCAGGCTCAGTTTCACGAACATGTAATTTAATGGGGTCATGGTTGAATTGCTTGGCTCCTATGGTTATATAAAAATAAATGCTGAGAGCTCAACACCAGAGCATGCACAATTTGGGGGGACAGGGTGGAGTGCCATAACATTTATTGTTATTCTGTAGTGAAAAAGTGTGATATTCACATTCTCTGAAAAATTCCTTCACTGAGGATTTTTCTCCTGGGAAGCGAGAAGCCTCAGAGAAAAGGGAAAACAACTATTATCTCATTTGCTTCTCCCATGTTTTGCTCATCTGAAACGTGTTTGGAGATTGTTTACCATAAGGTGATTGTTTCATTGGATTCTGGTGTGAATTGTTTTCTCCCATTAGCCAATCGGTGCCAGGCTGTGTTGGGACTCTGGAGAGAGTCACAGGTTTTCATTATTATCTTTTTAGCATTCTGTAAGTATCCTTTCTGTATTCTTTAATATAGTTTAGTATAATATTCTTTAATATAATATAGTATAATAAAATAATAAATTAGTCTTCTGATAACACAGAGTCAGATTCATCATTCCTTCCTTCATCAGGGCACCCCACAAATATAATAAAAAAGAGCCCTACAAAAACTGAGTATGGTATGAATTTTGGGTGTTCCTTTCTGTGGCAATGAATATTCTCTGAAATCTCCCCACTGCCTGCACAGTTTCTGCTATTGTGTAAACAGCACAGGGAGTGGTGTGTAGGCAGTGGGCAGTGGTAGCCTGCCATAAGTTCCAGGTGTGAATATCTTTAGGGCTAGCTTCTTTCTCAATAGTTCCTACTCACTAACAGCTGCTACTCTCTTGCCTTCTCTTTCACAGGTTCTTGATGTGGTTTTTGCAGCAGGACTCTTCTAAAAGGCTGCTACCTACCTGCACTGGTTCCTGCTCCCCACTGGTCCCCCTGGCCTCCAGTAACTGACCCCTTACAGTGAGCACGCGATTAAGTAAAAATATGGGATCCATTTTTTTCCTCGCCATAGTCAGCTGAGATGTTTTATACAAAGCAATAATCATCTAGGTATACCCTAGGTGTGGCTCATACATACATATATTTATTAGAGTAGCACAAGCTGGGGTGAAGGAGTAATTCCCAGTTTGTATCAAGTCCTGCAACACACACAATCATATTTAGTTGCTCTTAACAAAGCACTCAAAGGGTTTTTCAGTAGCCTTCAGTAGTCTGCCAGGTCTTATTCATGCTGTGGTTTGCTGGCAGCTATGCTGACCTAGCCTCTTTTTCAGTGAGTGTAATTTTCTTTTAAATAACTTTTAATTCTTCCTGGAGTTATCTCTCTGACTTCTCATTTTTTGTTTAAGGTGACACTTTTTTTAAAATGTTTTCATTTATGTTCTGATGTGAAATTACAGCTGCTTTTGCATTCTCCTGCATCACTCTCCCCTCTGTCCCCAGTTCAAATAAAATTTGCTGTAAGATATTCAAAATTATTTTTCTTGACCTGCCTGGGATAGTTGATATTACAAATATGATGCTATGCAAAAGTACTGTCAGATATTCCTTTTCACCTAGTTTAGTTTTGGCTGGATTCCTTAAATGAGCTATGGAGAACAGAGCTTTATGTTCATGCAACTTGAGACAGAAATTATGCAGGCTATAACTGCTTCTTTAAAATCTATTTTAAAAATCAATTAAAAGAAAAAAACCCCACCATTATATTGTGGGCAAGCAAAATTACTGTTTTCTCCCTACCCCTGGGTATCTTTTTCCAGGTGCTTTTAGGACATGCAGTACCTGTCTGACTCTATGCATTTATGACTCAGTTATATAAGAGAAAAAACTAATTGATTTATGCCAGACAAAAGGACACCATACAGAGAATGTGCCTCTTGGATTTTAGGAGCGAGGGGAAACATATGGGTGTACAACAGTAAAATTTCATCTCCTTCTTGTTCCATGGTGCTCTAGGAAAGGCAATCTGCCAGGGAGCAGTAACAAATTTCAAGCTGAAGATGAGCAATATTATTGCAAATGTGTCTATCTTACAGGATATTGTAAGTTGTTGTTCATTTTCTTTCCTGCCATGAGGACTTAGTGTTGCAGTGGAGAAAGGGGGAAAGATGTACTGGTGTAGTCCCATCTTTTATTCTGAGACCGGGGTTATTTTAGAGAATGGCAATTCTAGGACAATAGCTTAAGTTAGCAATATTCCTTAGCTAGATGAGCACTACCACAGCTTTAGTTAGCACATGTACAGGGCTTTAAATTTGCTTTTGTCAATATGCATATCTTAAAATCTCTGGTATCTTTTTCCTAAGCCAAAAGACAGAATAAAAAGAAACACACCAAAGGAAAAAAACCCCAAACAAACAAAAAGAAAAAAAAGCCAAACCAAACAAGTCCCCAAACCCAGACATGGGCATTTCAAAACTTTTCAATTATGGAGGATATATTTAGAAGTATATGGAGGATTTCAGGCTTTGCAGATGGCTGTTCATATTGCAAATGCCACCAGAACAAGCTATTAGTACAATCTGAAGGATGACATGTAATGAACAGGCTTGGCAGTAGAATGATTTTCTTCCTGTAAGTGTTCATAATTTTCCTGGGGCAATGATATCATGAGAAAAAGGGCGAAGGTGTAGGAAAGGAGAACATGAAGAAGTCCTGTTGCTTTTTTCTGTGGCATCTTGATTTATGGATAGAGAGAGTGTTCCCTGTCTCAGTACCAAATAGTATTTGTCAGTCATTCAGGAGAATTACTGTTATTTTAAGCATGCTCTGATTTATTTTCATGGAAAAACTTTTGATAGATGTTTCATGCCACTGACCTTTGTAAGTAAGCACTCCATGTTTCATTGAAGCAGCAGTAAAAGCAAACCATACATTAGAAAATGAATTTCACTCATGATTCTTCATTGCAGCACACTTCACAGGGGCATCGACCCAATGTCAAAAGAAGGAGTCAATTTAGTTTTAAATCCTCAGCCTTGTGACAGCAGTTTGGGATCTGAAGAAGGATGAGGTGTACCAGGTGCAATGGCTACAGAAACAAATTGCCTATGGATAGGCACAATCTCAGACACTTCAAAAACCACAGCGGCTTGCAAGGTAAGATGCGTAGGGCCTGGCTTCCTACGGATGACTTCCACAATATGAAGTTAAGGTGGAAGAGTAATTAATTCTAAGGTAAGAGGGTTCTACAGAAAGTTTCATGGGAGTGCTTAGCCTAGATCAGGTGCAGACAAGCGTTGTTAAAACAGCCCTCTAAAACTCGTGTGTCATGTGAAAGAGTTAACTGATGGGTCCTATATGGTGCTGACAGAGATATCTAAGACCCTTATGACTTACAAAAAGCGATCACACTAATTACTGGCTAAAGCAGCAATGACAAAGCCCTAAACTTTCCCTTTTTTTTCTTTTCCCCCCACAATATCTATAGAATCCAGTGAACATGAAGTAGTTGTTTAGCATCCTACCTACCCATGCCTGCAGTACAGTGGCCTGTTGCACACCCCTGCTCCTCCTCTCCTGTGTGAAGCAGCAGCCTCTATTCCTGCAAAAGTGACTTCTGCTGTCAACACCAGTATGCTATGTCATATCTGGAGAGAAAAAAAGCTCAATGTCTCCATTAGGATATGTTTTGTTATGGGCAGATGAACAACTGATGAGAGGAAATGTCCTGTGGAAAAAGTTGCTGAGTGATGGAGGATGGTGAAAGGAAGCAAATGAGCAGTTGGTGATTTAGAGAGAAAGCCACAAAGATGTTACAGGTTGGTTCTGGGAGTAGCAAACAAAGTATTTCACTCTAATTAGCTGAAAAAATATTGGCAGTTTTAATTTCCTGAACAATTAGGACAAATAGAAATGTCTTTTGCTTGCTCTGAAAAACATCAAAGAACATCAGGTTACAAAAAGAACTAAGGATCTACAATAACAGAAATGGGAAGTGTAATAATCAGCTAATTACACCTGGACAATAGATCCAGACCACATAAATAAGATCACAGTCTCTCTTCTGGTTGGCACTGAATGAAATCCAACCTTTTGCAAAACATGTTTTGAATGAAAGCTAATTCACTTCCATATAGTGTCTGCTTATTTTCTCAGGAAAAAAAGAATATAATAAAACAAAGTACCAGTGAGTTGATTTTGTAAACTGGAAAGAGAAGTGTGAAATTTCAACAGTGAAATTTTATGGAATGCCAGTAATCCTTGGGGGAGCAGGTCTCCAGTGGGTACAAATATTCAGAACTTCATTATTCTGCTTCATTTTGTAGGTGGCTTTGCAGAAGCTGAAGGTTGCCCCTGGGCAGCCCAGATGCCAAGCCAAATTGTTCCTCAAATGGTATAAATGGATAAAATAGTTAGCTGTGTGTTCAGGCTACATGGGAGGGAAGCACTGCTTCTCTTCACAACTTAATGGCTCACCCCCCATTTCATTCTCAAACCCCAGAGCGTCCTCATGGCAACCTCATTATTACTTTGCCAGGAAGTTAATCCTAAATGGAAACTGTGGCCTCCTTGAGTATGATCAGCTTTCTGTCCCTGCAGGACTGTCCCCCCTGTCACTGTGAAGCAAGTGGACAGCAGAGCCCTGCACGTGGCTCTCTGTGTTGTATCAGTGCTACCAGCCCTGCTCAGAGGCCCCTGCACTGGGCTGTGTCCCTCTTCTTGAATTAATCATTTTGGGTTAAGCTTTGCCAGAGTGAGTTCCTGGGATAGGTCTTGTTTTTCACCTCTGAACAATAACAGAACTGGCGCACTACCAGGAAGGGCAGTGGCTGGGCTGGGTAGGAAGGAAAGAATCATATAGGAAATAATTGTGTAGGAGGTTTATAAGTATGAGGAAACAGAAAATAAGAGCCAGGACTTATACAGATTTGTGATGAATACATATGTTCAGCTATAAGTGATATCTGCATAGAAAACGGATCTATTTTTAGTTGGCAGGCTTTGAATCACTGTTCTAATTTGGTATTCTTGTTTTTCCCAAATGTATTAATCCCTGCAGGTGAGTCTAAACTGGAAGATTAAATGTGAACAATTTATAGCAATGGGGAAAATTCAGGCTGCAAATCCCAACCTGAGATTCATACTCATCTCTGATATGTGTGAGACTTTGAGAGATAATATCACCTGGAGACTGGAACTTTGTTGGAAAACTGGATGACTGCCCAGGATAGGGATGGGATTGAGGAGAGGAGACCTGTGATTGTTGCACAGGTTGCATTCTGTTGCACTCACAAAGAATGCATTTTCTCTAGCTGCAGAAACAACAAAACGTCCTGGCTTCCCAAACCCCTGTAATGCTCTGGCCAGTTGATGGATACCTTTTTCTGTCTATCCAGAGCGGGCAGACTACTGCCAGCAGACATTATTTGGGAGGAAGGGGAGGTCTGTGAAAGTGAATGACTGGCATTGCAACTTTCCCTTATTTCTAAGGCTCTGTGTTTCCTCAGAAGAACAGATGGGGGCAGAGGAGAAAGAGAAAGCTTTTTCACTGTGTGGATTACCAGTGAAGCAAAGAGCTGGTTGTCTTTAATGCACTTCTGAGAAGAGAAAGTAAAATTAATGGCAACCTTTGGATTTTTCTTCAGGAGACAGTTATGAAGGCAAATTGCACTTGTTAAAGAGCTTATTAGCACTGTCTGTGATCCAGCTGACACTTTCTCTATTCTTAGTTAGAAACTGCTGGAGTGCTTGAGGATAATTTTTGGTCCTTGCAAGATGTGAATGACTGGTAACTTGTTAGCCTTCATTTATTTTTTTTTTTAATATGGTGGTCTGACAATTCCTTCTGAGAGCTGTTAGAGGTCGTCATGTAATTGTAGTCAGAAATAGAGCACTACATAAACAGTAAGACAGGCAGAAAGATGCCTTAAGAAACTGCCAGAAATGGAAGTTATTACACAGGACATCTACCTGGTTTTGAGCAGTTTGTTTCCTGGCTGTATGGTGTTACACTCTTGCCCAGCAGATCCTGTTCTAGAGGCTCTCTTTGTAGCTGTTTTCTGATGTGGATGTGTTTCATATCCACCTATGCATAAATTCTGGGTGCCTTTGGGAATAAGAAATCAGTGCCTACCTTAGCCTGACTTAACAGCTTTTGGGGATCCATGTGAAAAACATGGCCTTGCTACAGACAGCTCAGCTGTGATCTTGGCAGTCTTTCCAGCCTTCAGTTTTGCTATTTTTTATTTTTTTTTCTTCCAGGTTTTCTACTTTTTTTTTCTTTGCAATTCAGCTAATGATCTCTGGCTCTAGAGCTTGGCGCAAAGGCTTTTATCCCACTGCTGCAGTGGTGTGTTGTGAGGTGCACTGTGATACTCTGCGAGGGAGAAGGGATCTTTGATGATATCAAAGAATTTTTATGAAGCAACACCACAAAGATCTGTGTTGTTTGTACTGCTATTGGCAGGAATATCTGGAACAAAGGAGCATATGAGCTCAGATAACCTTCAGATCTGAAAGAGGAGCAGCAAACCTCAAAGTTGAAAGCAGGGTGAGGCAGTAAGCTTGATCTGATCCACAAAAGAACAGTGTAACTACTTTCTGAATTCTGAGGCACACTTGATCTTTCCTTCCTTGATTCTCAGGACACCATAAGTTATGCTCTACCTGTGGAATCTTGTGCTTCATACACACGTGTCAGGATTTTGTCTGTCACCTTAGCAAGGGTGATTTATTTGGTCTCCCATCCCTTGTGCCCCTCTCCTGCAGACCATGGGACTTGGTCAGTCAGCCAACATCAGTAATTAATAGTAAATAACATCTTCTCTGCACAGTTATTTTATAATCTGTTTGCACAGACTGGTCCCTGAACAATGGCAAACAAAAGGAGTACATATCTTGAGCTGTTTACTCTCAGTTTACGAGCAGCAATGAAGTGACTACTTATTTATGAAAGCAGTGCAATATGCAAATGAGGAAGGTAAGAAAGTGATTAAAGAGATGACTTAGTCTAGCTGGGAGCTAACACTACATTAAAACAGGTAATTATTTGTAATGTACTGTGTAAATATCTGTTTACCACCTCCTTATTGTGGCATTTACTTTATTTTCAGTATGTGGCTGCATATGCATATCAATTTTTTAACCTCTTAAAGGTTAGAGATTCTTACATCTCTTTCCTGCTGTCACTTCCATAGAGGCTTCAAGACAGACTGACCCCAAACCACTCGGTGTTGTTTTCAGAAAATAGCCAGAAGTGACAGAACCTGCCAAATCTTTCCTTTTCATTGAAAGCACAGTTGTCTTGAGGGAGTGCTGCTTTGCAGGGACCTTTGCAACCTTTGTTTTTGACTCCTCTGGAATGTGACACATTGTTATCGCACTTGCCTGAGAAGGCTTTGGTTGCAGGTTTATCGTATACTCCAGGCTCATGAACCATTTCCCTGGGGACCAGCTGCAGTCTTGATTTGCATGGCGTCTAGTGGCCAGCCAGCACCATTCAATTCCTGCCCTCTTGGCATCCTGTCTTAGAAAATGACCTTCTATTCTCCCTCAGTATCTCCAAGTTGCTATTGAAAAAGTGCCTGCTGTTCAGGAAGACCCACAGGCGAGTCTGGCAAGAGAAAACAGCATTTGAGTCTAGGAAGTTTCAGTGATGCATATATACACACAGACACACACACAGACACAGTCATCTCAGGAAAAGCTGAGCTGTTTATGTTCCTGTCTTTGAAATGGTGAAGAATACAGAAAAATTCCAAATATGTACAGTATGAAACAGGTGCAGAGCAGCCCAGTGACAAACAAAGGGCAATGTAGAAAACCCTTCCAAAACACGGGCTGAGTTTGTGCTTTAAAAAGTGCTAATTCATAAGTTATTTCCAACATACAGCTGGGCAGATGCCAAGTTTTCTTTGACTCTGCCTTTTTATTTTTTTTAAGAACTCAGTTTTGAGAGGAAAACAATAAATAATTCCTTTTTAGGAATTCATTACCAAACCATCTTGCAGCTCTCACATGGTAATACTGTAGACATTAAGGCATTTGTACAGTCGACAGGATACCCTTAGAACATATTTTTTAATCCAATATGCACTTAATCAATTACCTTAGTGGAAGACACAGTGAAGCTGTCACATTTTTGGAAACAGGTATCCACTATTTCCTCTCCACCAAGTAATGACCTTCTAAAAATCACACTTTGCTGACAGGAAAAGCTCTTCTTTCCTTAACTACCTCAGGAAAAATGTCAATTGTAATATATTTAGTTTTAATCAATGAGAATTTTCATAACAGTACAGAAAAACATTTCTTCCATCTTACATTCATTAAATTGTCATTCCAAGTTTTAACAGCGCAATCCTAACTGAGAAAAGGGAGCAATATGTGCCTGATTTATGTTGTAGCAGTCCCTTGTAGATCTTACCCTTTCCAGTTTACCAAGATGGGAAAATGCATATTCAGCTGCACACAGCTTGTTTTCAACGAGTTAAAGGTGGGGCACACACTCAAGTTCCTTGCTGATGTGCATCTGTCATGTGCAGTCCATGCAGTTTGGTGTTTTTAACAAACACAGCCAAGCTGCATTCTAGGAGAGCATTGCTCTTATGGAAAGCCAGTCCATAGGGAAGAAAGGAGCAGTTTTTCCCATCTGTTGCAGTCCTAGCTGGGCTCCACATGTGGGGTTAATGGCCCTTGCTAAGTAGTGACCCTCAAAGAGCATGGTTAAGTGAGTTTCTGACTGCAGCCCTTTCACCCACCTGGAGGACAAAGGGATTTCTGTGGCACAGAAACGGGTTCCTCTGGCATGGCTGTGTCTCCCCTGAGTGCCCCAAAGGTGAGCAACTCCCAGTGCTGGAGCAGGAGGTGTCCTGCCTGCCTCCAGTTGCATTCGAGCATCTCCAGGTCTGGTTTAGCCTTATCAAGGAGCATTGTACTGTGCATATTACTTAAAAAAAAAAGTTAAAAACAATAAACTTTTTGAAGTGTTTTCTACAATGTTTAAAAACCCAGCTAAGAAACAGTGCCCTAGGAAACCTTGGCTCAGTACCCAAGCATTTTTCACCCATGTTTCAGTTTCAAAAATAGCTCTTGTTTTTAAGGCTAATCTCAAGACAATAACAAAGTAATGATTATGATGATGATGGGGATGATAATAATAATAATAATAAAGAGATCTCCACTTCCCTCAGAGATTGGGTGGCAGTTCATGCCTCTTTCAAACCTTATTTTAAATAAGGTTTAGCTTTTTCCCGTGATAGCCCTTAAGGCAATTTGAATGCTATCACTGACCAAACAAAGTCACATCACTCTGGAAGCAAGAAGCAGGAGATTTTTCCCTTAATGTTTTAACAAAGAAAAATAAAAATGTGTAAGTTTTTATATTCAAATATTTATCTTCAGCACTGACAAAACTAGCATCAAGAACCAGAGGCATACGTCCACAGGTATGTGCTTTTCCAATCCTCTCAGTCTCAGCAAGTTGTGATGGGCAGGTTTTGTTGTGGGAAAGACCCTAAAATACAACATCTTTCGCTGATTTCAGACTTAGAGAGCACCCTGTTGCTGCCCCATGTCAAGCTGAGCCCTCCCCAACTTTTCACTTTCCACATAGTTCCACTCTTGATGTTATTCCCATGTCTTTGCCTCAAACACCGAAAGCAGACATGAAGTGTGCCTAGGTCTGACATGGTTATATGCTCCTTTGCTGATTTTTATGTTCTTAATTTGATTTTATTTGATTTAACCATGTAGGTTCAAATTGATTATGCAATAAGCTCTTCTGGGAATGTTGAACCTAAATTGCAGCCAACTATCACCACTTTAGTCATTAGTAATATTTGTTCTGATAAGTTCTCAGGTCTTGCTATCAAAACAGACCAGTTGTGCCTCCTCTTACTAAAATAAAACAACATTAAAATGTCAGTAATTCCTTTTCCCTCACAGGAAATAGATGGTTATGATTGAAATTTGTTGGGTTTTTTTTTACTCTCTTATGACACTTTAATGTACCTGTTGAATAGAAAGATGTAAATAAAAAACTTGCATGTAATGTTGCTGAAAAGTTCTGTAACAATTTAAAAGAAAATATTTGTTGTTTGAAAACTTAACAAAAATATAAATATTTTTTCTAAAGCCTGGGGGTTTTTAGCTAAAAGCTTTCCAGCATAGAAATAGTCATATGATTTCCTGAAAAGTTCTTTTTCATTCAAGTAGCATTAACAATAGCAGTACAGTCATTTCTAGATATTACTACAGACACTGATTTTTAGAGGAGAGGCATACTCAGTGAAGAGACTATCTGAAACACATTGCAATTTCTTCCCAAAACCAAATTTTGCTTATCTGATAATGATAAAGTTTAAAAAAGATATGCTAAAATGCTGAATTAAACTGTTCATCTGAAATTTAAAAATATTTGAAATCTGGGAGATTCTTTGCTAGGTGGGATAGAAAGCCTAGTTGAAATGGATCACACTGGGAAACTGTTGATGATAAAGGAAAAAAAAAGATGAGAAATTTCTGAACTGGACTAATACTGGCTCAGTATACAATAACTTTTCATTCCTGACTAGTTAGATGATGTTTCTTTGCTGGAACAATTACACATGCACCTCCCCAGGGGCCCATGTCCTCATGGAAGTGTTAACACACATTCCTCTCTAAAAGATTTTGGGCATGTCCAGCTGAGGTCATGGTAATTAGAGATAGAAAAGACCCTTTGGATTACCACATCGTTCTCCCTGCCAATGCAATTTTGTTTCTTTAGGAGGTGTATTTACAATTGACTCGACAAATCTTTGGAAAAGTGACTCAAGATGAGGCTATGGAGACAGTTACACAACCAAGAGTTCATAAGAATACTCCTTTTTTTTTAATGTTTTCTTGCATTTTCCTTGCTACAATTATTTTTTCATCTGATATGCACCTGGGAATCCCAAGGAACAATCCAGTTTGGAGCTTGTCTGTCATTAGCAGCTTCCTACTTCGTCACATTGCACATTAGCTCACTCCTTGAGCAGACTTTTAGGATTCAGTACATGATGTGGACTTCCTTACCATTTTATTACTCTGTTGTTGAGCCACTTTCTTTCCTGGAAACCCTTAAGATGTCCTGGGCTTAAGTTTGCTACATGTAAACAACAGCATCAAAGTCAGACCTGAAAGTAAAATTATTGTTTTGAGGGAGGTTTGGGTAGGGGGGCAGAAATATTTTTTTCTGACTTCGGCTACTTTTTGTTCACAATACTGCCTCAGTTATAATTTAGTTACTTGTCAACATTATCTCTCCCCAACACCTCCTTTGACTAGATTGAAAAGCCTGATTATGAGCTCGCTTAATCTGGGTTTACATCACTGTAATTCCATATGGCAAAACTGTAACTATAGATGTCCAAGGCAAGAGTGTTTTTTACCTCTTTTCCCTGGAGTTAACTGGTACAAGTCAAATGTCCACATTTCCATTGTCTCCATGAGTCCTTGCTTGTATGTGCTGATGTATTTATTTACCAAGAGATGCTTTTCTTTCCCTGCCTTGTTCACTGCACCATGGAAAAGGCTTCATGTTCTGTCATATTAAAATAAATAACCTTGTACCTAAAGAAGAAAAAGAAATTCCTGTGTAATTGTTTTCAAAAGCTTGATGAGGAGGAGGTTGCTTTCCAGTCCTCAGTGGTGGTTAGGATAGAAACAAAAAGAATTGGGAGATTTGTTTTTTAAAACCCCCATGTTCACAGCGGACTCTGCTTTGTCAGGAGGCTGGACTGGATGATCTCCTTAGGCTCCTTCTAACCTGGCTTAGTCCATGACCCTATGAATCTGTTTGAGGTGCAAGCAGGTAGATTAAATGCATCACTTGAGGATATATCAGTAAAAAAATATTTGGTAGAAGTTAATTTTATGCTTCTTTCTTACACGGCTGTTTTTTCACACAGAGACACAGTATTTTAGAAGTAGGTCTTCTAAAATAATTTTCAGAATTTATCTCCATGTTGCATTTCTATTCTCCATGTTCTATTCTGATATCAGACACTATGAGACCACAGTTTTGTTACTTGAGAGTTAAATTGCCTGCCAAACTCTGCTTTAATGTCAAAGTGTTGCTTTTACAGAGAAGATAAAAGCTCAAAACAAACAAAAATTTAAAAGAAAATCATGCTAATCCACAGCAACTTTCAAATAGCACGCAGACAGCAGGGTGCCTTATAAACATCCCTACTTACAAAGTCACCTTTTGAAATACCAGCAATTATACTGCATGAGGCACAGTTGCTACTCATGTGCCAGTTGTCGCTTTTTGAAAGATGACTATTAGTTATATTTCCTCCCTATGAGACATTGTGAAGCTGCTTAGCATTTTGAGGAAGCAAGCATGTTTTCCAAAATGCATATATCTTAGAAAAAAAACAAAACCCAAAGCCACAACCAAACAACTTGGCATTTACAAATGGCATAAGATATTCATGGCATAAATAAAATTTATGCCATGAATTTATGATTTTCTGTTGTGGGTGAGGGCTGCTGTCTGCACTCTCACTGCAACCTCACCACTGGAAGACTGCCATGAATATGTACAACACATAGGAGACCAAAAAAGAAGAAAGCAGGAGCAAGTTGTGGAATAGAAAGTAAGTCTATAACACCAGCTCTGGTGTTAAAATATTTTTGTATCCACTACACAGAGCTCCAACTGCTGTCCTTGCACCACTGTTGTTTTTAAAGCACTTTAAAAATTTCTAATAGAATGCTCTTTTAGGTTCATTGAACCCTTTACACAAAAAGAAAGAAAATAATTGAAAACCTGGCTCAAAGGCTGTGAAGCAAGGGCTTTTAGATGCCTCTTCAACTTCATATTGGTCTCAACCTGTACTTATAGACATTGAGAATGCAGAGACAGATTTAGCAAAAGGGTTTGGTTTGTAGTAGCTTCCAAATCTCACTCTGTTATACTTCTTTCTTACTCTGTCTGACATTAAAGATGCCATTAGAGATGGAGAAGTGGCAGAGACAGAAATAGAAATACTATTCCTGGGATGAGGCAGGGGGAACAAACTCAACCAAAGACCTTTCCAAAATGCCAACCAAGGCTTTACATCACTGCTCCTCTCTGCTCTCTACATGTGTATAAGTGAGTCAGCTGAACAGACATGGAACAGGACTCAGGGCCATTGCCAGAAGGGGTAGAAGGTGGCATGATCTTTCACCTTTATTTCAGCAGTCAAGTGCCCTTGCACAATCTGTCTGGCACTGTCTGATGGCATCCTACCTCCTGTGTCACCTGTTGTTTCCTGCTCAGCCATCCAGTGACTGGATGCCTGACATGAAGACAGCCTGAACTAGATTAATTAAACAAATGGCACTTGTGCAATAAGGTGTTCTTGCCACTGTTCCTTGAGAAGCAGCAGAGGCCTGGGCTGGGAGTGTCTGCTGTTCTGGCCTTTCTCAGGAGCTCTGTGTTGTGTGAGCCTCGTGTTATGTAATTTCTTGTGCCTGCCAGATTAAATTGCAAGCCTTTTCAGAGCTTGGGAATGAAATGGTTAGCAAAAAGCCTCCAGTGTACAACTAAGCTATGCTGCTCATTTTTCATTGCAATATGAATTTCCTGCAGGGACAGATGAGTTGTATTAGAAATCACTGTATTAGAAAGCTCTCATTTCTTTCCGTAAGTGGCACCAGTTTTAACAGAATGCAAACTGTTCTGTGTTCCTAAAGAACCACAAAAATTTGCTTGGGAAAGGACAACTAGGTGTTTCTCTCACATGAAGTCAAATGAAATATGGTTGATATTTACCACTCCAACGTGGTTCTGAAGGTCTTTATGTCTCCATAAGCTTCCCAGACTTTATTATAGCTACAGCCTTTATTAATGTGAAAGTTAGGAAGGGAAATAAAAAAGTAGGTATAATAAAGGGAGTATTTAAATTTTGGTTTATTAAGAATGAACAGTATTTTTTTATTTTAATTTCTGAACTCATATTCCCAGCATAAGCCACCATGGGGCTTGATACCTATTGCTCTAAAATGTTATTGCTTCTTATTTCCATTTAGGGAGGAAAAATCTTCATTGTTATGGATAAGTAGTCACAGGAGAACCTGCATTAAATCAAAGCTAATCAATACTGTGCTTAACAATGCATTACCTGGGAAAACAAAACAGATGTTTGAGAAGAGCAGAATTACCATTCAGAATTACCATGTTTTGTGTAAGTCAGTTCTTGCACAGTTTTTTGAGGAATCCTGATCAGCTCTCCCCCCTTATTTTTTTTGAGAAAGAACAAAAATTTTCTGCTTGCTATCTCAGATCTGACTTCTAGCCTCTTATCAAAGAATTGCCTGCATCTTTTCCCTTAATGTTCATTTTGGGGTATTCCAAGAATAGTTGTCTTCAAGGACTTGGTTTCATTTGCTCTGAGATCTAGAAAAGTTTGTTTTCATCACCATATTTGAAACACCTCTAATTCTTGAGAAAAGGATAAATCTTAGCATTTAATTAAACCGAATGTGATTTTTCTGTGGTTGCATTTATGAGAAAGGAGGTAACAACTCCATGCACAACAACAGGCACAAAATATTTGGCTAACAACAGACCTGTGTGTCCTACAAATAACCCTTGCTTTTAACAAGTTTTGGTGGAGGGATCACTGCTAGATTTGAGGACAGACGGCAACATTTTCTCTCAAGCTAGAGAGCTCAAGAAGAGCTATTCAAGGTTCCTCTATATGGAGAAGCTGTTGAGGAATAAACTATTGGGAGAAATTAAAGAACAAAAGGTGGTCTCTGGGAAGAGGTTGTAGTACCAGACTGTTTCTATGGAGTGCAGTAGCCACATTGGAAGCCTCTAATTTTCCTTCCATGAATAGGGGTGTCATCTTGGTTTAGAGTCCACTGTTCTAGTGTCACTTAATTATGAGGAAATCTGATTTTCCATAAATAGAGCACAAAAGGCAGAAAAAGAGATTCTAGACATCATTTTGCTTCTGAGAACAGCATAGGGTTTAAGGGGTCTCTGGGCAGAATACAAACAAAAAGAACCCCAGGCTGAAGTACCTTTAATGTCACAGTTTTTCAGCATGGCATTTAAAGTCAGTGAAAAGCAGAGTGTGGTGGCAGACCACACTTATCAGTAACCTGAATCTCTAAGAGGCACAATCAAACTGAACCAAGCATGGCTTAAACAAGTAACACTATCCATAGAAGAGTTTCCAGGTATTGAAATAATTCAATTAACAATCTATTTTAAGCTTTTTTGCAAATTTTGAATATTAGCATTCATCACTGTGATCCAAGACCTTATGCTAGCTCCTTAGAACCAAAAACACAACAGGCTGAATATAAAAGTAAAATGGTCTCATTCAACAACAAAGTCCAAGGTGGGTGAAATGTACATAAGAAAAGAGCCATATATAGCCATATAGCCATAGTATTTTACACAGCTACTGACAGTGATGCTAAGAATGGAGTTGGTTGCACAATTTCAATCTTCTGTGTGCACTTTTGTTTCAAATACCTGAATATGTGCATGTGATGCTTGTTTCTTTGGATTCTGGCTGAGAGTGAAAGGGGAATAGTGTCCAAACCCCTTTTTATCTCTCATTATTGTTTTGGCACAGGGAGAACTCTCAGTCAATCATTTGCATCTACGGGCTACAAACAGCGTGGCTTGAGGTTTAACTCACTGTTCTTTGTCCTTTCCTGTGTGTCTTTGCTGTAATATCATTTACTGCCACGTGGCTGCCAAGGCACACCCATGTCACCCCTTCCCAATGTCACTTTAGATGGGTACAGTGATAGGGTTTAATTCAGCTGCCTACACAACGCAGGGTCACTGCTCACTGCAAAGCTGCAGCACTGCTCCAAGTGGTATGCGGGCAGTAGGGAGAAGGGAAGGCAGGACAAGCAGGTGAGTGTATGGGAATAAAACAAATAAGGAGCTGTAATTGCAAGTAATGTGCTTGGCTTGATTGCTTGATAACCTCTATTTTCAGCTCAGTACAATCATATGAACTTCGTGGCCCAAACTTTGCTGAAACAATAGATATGGCTGTGTAATCTTTGCTAATTAGAGCCACAATAACAGCACATGGCTGTACAGGAGTGCCTAGCTAGGTGAATGGCCAAAGTTAAAGCCCAGTGGAAATGTTTTTGCATGCATTGATCCAAAGCCTAGTGAAGACAAAGGGAATGAATTCTTGTGCCAGAAGTGAGAAGATCCAGATCCTCTTCTGATTAAGTCTGGAATGTTCTGTCCAGACTTTTTAGTTTCAGGTGTTTTGAAGGTAATTTTTGCTTTAAGTGCTCCTCTATTTCTGGGAAATCCAGTTTGGTTATTGGAACACCTTCATGTATGGGCAGAGGGATACGCTGAGTGATAGAGCTGAAGTGGTAGCAGTGGCCTGTCCTGGACATCAGCAGCCCTGTCAAAGAAGAAACAGTGAAGTTCCTTTTGTAGGAAGGTTGAGGAAATGGAATGGGGAAAAACAAAGCGGGAGAGCTGGAAGCAGATGGTAATATTAATCAGTGATTATTCTGAGTTATATGAAATTTTGAGATCATCTAGTCAGGTACAGGGAATTTAGCAGGGCATAGACTGGTACAAAAATGAAGGGGGAAATAGATGGAGAGGTTTGAGAACTACCTGCAAGCATGGCAAAGCATTAGGGCAGACTGAGAACTGCACCATGGGAAAGGACAATGCATTTCAGACTTGAATTTGCCATAATAAAAGACCTTTCCTAAAGCTTGGGTCAAAATGACACCAACAAATTTATTCCACAAGCAAATGCAAGCTGGGTGAAGAACTGTATCCTTTGAGTTATTTTCTCTCCCCTTTAGCATTTGCAGCTTGTGGGGCACACCTGAGGTGCACAGACCTGCTCCCCCACTGGACAATGGATGAGCTGTTTTTCCTCAAAGCCACGTGCCCATCCTGGAGTCCAGTGTGCAGCAGGACACTTGTGTCGCTTGGGCAGAGGTGGAGAAAGCCACTCTTCTTCCATTTCCACCCTCTCCTTCTTTTCATCTAACAGGAATACCCTAATCAGGGAAGTATGCACAGGCTGCTTTGCAAGGGGTCAAATCCATTTGGATGAAATTCCAGGGCTTCAAGGATAACAATGGCAGGAAGAGAGGTTTTTAAACGGGCCCACACAGTGGCTTGTTGACAGATATGGCCGGCTGCCTCATGCTGCCTACCCTTGGAAAGCCCTGGCTCTTCCCGACACCAAGGAGAACTGACAGCTCAATACAACTGGAGTTAAATAAAAGAACCTCTCCATTAATTATTAAATTATTCTGTGACAATACTTCTTGCCCAAAGCTAAATCTCCTCTTCAATGCTTTCGACATTTTAGGTGTTTTATGGAATGGTATGCTAGCAAAAAGGGAATTCTACTTTGCCCCTTGCCTCATTCCCTAGAATGAGGCATAGAAAAACCCTCCTATAGAAACCCCTGTCTAAGCATGGTTTTCATTACAAGCTCAGGTCTCAGATATTTTCCATCTGTATGAGGGAAATCAGGCTTTACTGATTTATCCTCAAAGCCTATGGGGCAACACACAAGGAATGAAGACACAGCACACAGATTTTGTGTGCTTGCTGCCAATGTTGGATACAGTGGCTGGTTTGTCATTCCTTCAGCTGCTGTTTTTCCTGCTTCCTTGAAATTCCCCAACAGTTAACGTAGGTGGGCAAATGGACCAAACCCAGGGCACAGGACTGCATCTGGCATTTGCTTCTGGAATGTGAGTGCTGTAGACTGGGAGATGTTTCTCTATCTGGCTCTGACCCTGGGATGAGGAAGGGGGAGGAACTGGAGGGCTAGTCCAAGTTAGAGCACATTTTTTCATTTCTAACACGCCATGCAGTGCTCTGCTTGCCTGATAGTGACTGTATGGGAAAATTCTGTCTTATCAATTTGTTAAAAATGCCTTTGTCATTGGGGAATAGGAGACGGCACTCACATGCACAGACAGAGAGTGTAGGAGTGCTTTGGGAGGGCTCTGATAATCGGGAAACTCCAAACCCCAGCAATTCTGCAAAACAAAACACAAACTCCTAAAAGGCACCACGACCACTAAAAGGAAAGGCATTTTTTCTGTCAGTGTAATGACCAGCTCAATCTAATTTCTGTCATGACTGTTTCGTTTCTTGGTTTGGTTTTTTGTTTTCCCAGCTGACCACAAGAGTGCACTCACGGAATGATGTCCTGCATTGTTTCCTCTGGGTAATTTCCTTTCCCTCAGCTCTGGAAGTAGCCTGCAGCATGTGGAGGTCAGGGGGTCAGACCTGGGCCCACGTGTTGTTTCTCTGGACATATAGATGCTGTGTCCCGTGGGGAGGAAGACGCTGCAGCTGTACATTGAGTGGAACATACTTGCATGATGAGTACACAGACACGTCACCAGGGACGCACGCTGGGGGGACATCTGAGTGGCACAGGCTTTGCCCACAGGCTGTGCTTGATGTTGGTAATGATTTTCTTCCTTATAAGGGATGGCTATACTTAAAGGGCATATCTGAGATTCTCCCACAGTCTCGTCTTGCTGTATAGTTGGGGTTTGGGTTTTTTTTTTCCTTCCCTTTTTTCCCCCTCCCAGTGCTTCTCTACTACTCTTCTGTGACCTTCTAACACCGAAGATCATTTGTCAAGAAGCCAGTAATGGCTAAACAGAGGCCCATTGTAGCAGGCACTTGCAACAATTTGTTAACAATAAATACGATGTGATTAGTAATACCTCATAATTGAGCTACATTATGTAGAAATATCAGCTTTGGTATTTTTCAGAATGTTGTGGGGTTTTTTTAATTAGCTTTCCTCTCAAATAGTTGTGGTGACTTTTTTTCACTTGCTCAGTTTTTTCCTATACCTCTGATTCAGGACTGTGGTTAAAGTTCAGCTCTGAATTTGTATCAGAGTCTAGGACTGAGACTTAGGATGACTAAATAGATCGATGATTAGAAGTAGAAATGCAAAGGAACACTTGAGAGTCGATTCTCACACCACACACAGTGTGCCTGTGGATTTGACCTGCCTTGCAGGGCTTTCTTTATCAATAAATGTATTGCTGATGGAAGATGCATGATCTTTATATCCGGAGATGTACAACACAGAGAACAAGAGTATGAAGTTCCATTGGTTCATGAAGGAGCTTCTTTCATGGCCTGGACTACTAATAGCAGAAAGGTCAAGCTGATCCTTCACTGGTATGTAATGAACTACACATAAGAAATAAATTAAATTTTTATGATGGCTGCTCAAAATAACTCTTTTTCATTTTTCCCCCCGCCTCAATGCTTAAGTTTTGAATTCAATACAGACCAGACTGCCCATAAGCTACAGGCAATATATATATATTGCTGTGGGTCTGTGACCCCTATGATTTCCAGATAGTTCTTCTTCAGATAATGTATTTCTCCAAGCAGGAATGGTAGCCATTTTATATTCCCTCCCAAATCTTCATTCAAAGTGATTCTTTCCAAAATCAGAGCTGAATAAAAGAATCATTTGAGGTGCAATTGCACAACTACCAAACTCACAAATTATATGCAAGTTGTAGCGATATGAATACTCAAATATTTGTGGTTTCACTTCTGCAACAACACAAAAACAGCTGCATAACTAAACACCTCACTATCATTTAATATAAACTCTTTCTCATAATGCTTTCCTCTCTTTCACCCCCCACAATTTTTTTATTTCTACTCCACCCACTTCCAATGTTCCTACGAGCTTTTCCAATTGTTCTGCTCCTTTTGGGTTTATTTGTACTGTACACCATCCATAAAGGCATCTCTGGAACTTTTAAGTAGTTTTGCAAAGACAACAGTGGGAAGGCAGTTGCACATCATATTGTTTTTGGCTAGACCCTTGAGGAACAATGGCTATTGTTTGGCAAGCTAGCAACAAGGAGACTGCATTAGTGATATAAGGGTTTAGAGCCTGGGGGTGGTTCCACAAATGATTGTGAGGCATTTTGGAGTATGTGTGATTCAAAAACATTTGGCAACATCTGTTTTTTAAAAAAGAAAAAAAAAATAGGGGAGGGAGATGGTAAAGAGAGGAAAAAAATGAAAAAAGTGCAAAGCATCCACAAAACTGAAGCGATGGACAAAAACAATGCGCTCTATTAACTTTCAGGTTTTTTCCTCTTGCGCATAATTGTTACATGTGTTGATCAAAATGACATTCTCTTTGTTCTCCCTCTTCCTGTGATTTTGACTTAATAAGGCGGTGTTGGCTGACTGTGAGGCGCCGCAGTGGGACACCGCGGGGATTTGCTTTCGGCCAGGGGCAGCTTTGGGCTCACAGATGTGCGAGTGCAAGAACGCCGGTGCCGAAGGACTGCCCCCGTGCTCCAGAGGTGAACGCTGCTGCATCCCTGAGCATCCATCAGGCGTGTCCTGATGGAATTACTCAGTTTAGGGGAATTACTCAGCTTAGAACGCTGAGGCTGCTGCACCCCTGAAACGCTGAAATCGCCCACCCATGGATGATGCAAGGAGCTGCTGTGGGGAGGGCGTGGCAGCTTTCCGCGGTGGGAAAGGGCCCTTCCCAGCGCTGGGGGCCGGCTGGGGTGTCCCGGGAGTCGCCCCGGGATCTCCGCTCCCGTCCGCGCCCCTCAGCGCTGCGGGGGCGGGAGGGCGCTGGTGCCGCGTCGCCGCCAGGGGGCGCTGTGGCGCCTCGGGATGAGGGCCGCGCTCCCGCCCTGCCGCGCTTCCCTCCGGGAATTGCCCCTCACGGAGCGGCCGCAGCGCCGGCGCGTCCGGTGGAGCGGAGCTGCCGGGCTCTGCCGCGCTGGTTCTGGCGCTGCCGCTGCTGTGCTGAGTGCGGCGGGTGCTCGGCACCGGTGGGGCTGCGCCTCCGGTGCTGTGTCCGCTTTTGGGCTCCGCGCTACAGCAGGGACATGGAGGCGCTGGAGCTGGCTGCCCACAGGAGTCGTGGAGCTGCCGTCCCTGGAGGTGTTGAAAAGACGCTTGGATGTGGCGTTTTGGGACATGGTTTAGTGGTGGACTTGGCAGTGCTGGGTTAATGTTTGAATTCAATGATCTTAGAGGTCTTTTCCAGCCTTAATACCTCTGTGGTTGAAAGTGTGGTTCTTCCCTGTTTGAAGTGCACTTCCACAATTGTGCTTCTCTCTGTCCACAGCTAGAAAAGCCTGGTGGAAAGAAATGCTTAACCATGGAGATTCTTTTATACACGTGTCTTCATTTCCCCCCTTGAGCACTGGTGCTTTTGCACACCCACTGGGGGTTTTCACACCAAAAAGTTGAACTCACATCTCAAAAAGCATCTCATCTTGAACTAGCATCTCAAAAGTCTTGTGTTGGTATATATTGGTTTCTTTCTCCTCTGCCTACGGAACCTAGTCCATACCAACAGTGAAAGCATATTGTCCTGCATCCTTGAAGGAGATAATTCTGCTCATATTACATGTAAAATAAAGCATTATTCTCTTATATGTTTGCTGCTCTCCAGGTACTGAAGGAAATTACCCTCTCAAGGTGAAAGGAACTTGAAACTTTGCTTAAAGCTTCATAAACAAGGCAGGCAGCTTTGTGTTTATGTTTTGAGAGCATTTGATAGAAAGTGACATTTGAAACACCAAGTATTACCATTAAATTTTATAGTTCAGAACTATTATTGGGCCATATCCTAGGGGTTTAACTCAAACCCTTGTTTTTAGACTCACCATGTCTGAAATCTAAACTGAAGGGTAGTGACATCAAACACTAAAGGAATTTGGTTTGCTTTTCAGGAACATTGAACTCCTTGCAGTGTAGGGTCCCTGGAGACCTCAAAAGGCAAAAAATCTGCTTTAGGGCTTTTAACCACTTGTTCTGAGGTCTGGCCTATTGCAACTGTATTTAGGTTTTACCTGATGCTTCTTTCCAAATGGTTAATTCAAGAACAGTTTTTAGCTGTAAAGCAGGAGCTTTTGTTCAAGAGCAGTTCTTGATATTGGGGTTATTTAAATGAATCCCCACTGCCAATAGCCTCTTCCTCTGAGGTAAGAGGTTACTACAGATAATCAGCAAAATTAAATACTAACAAAAATTATTATGAACTGCAATGATTTTTTCCCCAATATTTACTGAATAACTTGCCTGGGAAGTAGGTCTTAGTTTGGGTCTCATGGTTGATTCTAAGCCATCTCTTACCCATACCCCTGAGACTCTGGTTAATTTTGTGGCACAAAATATTTAATTATATGCTCTGCCAAGTGAATACAAGGTCTCAAATTGAATTTCAGCATCCCTGGGCAACTATTTTAGACACTTCGGTAGAATGTAAATGCATATTTTCTGCATGCCAGATCCTGGCTCCATATCCATCAAAGTAAATCCTCAATAGTTCCACTGAAGGCTTGGAACAATCTTAAATTATGTTTTTGAGGTCACATTGTGACCCTGAAGCTTTGGCAGAGACCCAAACCAAGAAATTTGTGTGGGAAACTGGGGAGGGAATAAATTAGCACTTGCCTATGCTTTTTGTGGAAGTAAACTGTTACAAAGGTGTGAGTTAAGATGAAAGCTCCTTGTGGTGGTGGATATTGCTTTCCAGCTGTTTCTGCTGGAAACAGCTCCGTGTTTGTGTGTATGGGATGGGTCCTTATTTTCTGGTGGTGCTCTGTCTTAAATAACAACCAGTTTTGCATTTCCATCCCCCCACTGTCCCTTCCCACTCACCCCCTCTAAACAAATATCGCTTAATATTGTGAAACGAAAGTCCAGGGGTAGGTTCTAGTCTGGCTGGCTTTTTTTCCTCTGGTGAATTTAATCCTTCATTTTCTCTCTCTCTGGCAAATGCAAATGGCAGGTCCAAACAGTATTAGGAAATTGTGGTTGTCATGCTGCAGATTGCACTGTGGAAAAATTAATTGCTGTTTTTTCGCTCAGGGGTTTGAGCCGTGGTCCCTTCGTCTGCCTGGGACAGCGTCGTTTCCCTGCCCGTTGGGGCTGCATTCCATGGAGCAGCATGAAAGGGCTCCTGTGCAGCTGCTCTGGGCGAGTGGGCAGGCACCTCCTTCGGTAATAACAGCTAATTTATACAGCCATGAACATCTATGGCTATAAATAAACAGTTCTGACTGGCTTTGCATGCTTAAAATGAAATAGGAGAGACTGATGGACTGGAAAGAGAAATCTGGTGTAAATGTCATCAAGGCCAGATCCTTACACAGGGTGTCTCAGTAAAGCCTTTTGAAAAATCGTGGGGAAAATGTTGGTTTGTGAGCAATGACACATTTTCCTCCTTTCAGAGTTTTGTGGATATGAGAGAAAGGAACAAAGCAAATCCAAGATCCCAGCAGTTGTGTTTGGGGACAGACATTCCTCATTGTTTTCCCAAAGTGCATGACTGGAATCCAGCTTCTCTCCATACAAGTAGTAGCAGAAAGAAGTGCCTCTTCTGAGCCCTTTTCAAAGAAGTAAACAACTTCTCCCGTGATTCTCCTCAAAGCCCTGTAGTCCAGGAGCTCAGTCACCACATCAGATCCCAAAGGTACCACTGGTGTGAGCAGGAGCTGAGGGTGAGGTCTGTCATTTGACTTCTCTTGTTGGAAGTGGAAAGACCTATCCCTCTGTGCTGGGGCTCAGGCTTTGTTTTGAGTTTCTGACAATTAAACTGTACTGTAGTATCAGTACAAAATAAATGAATTTAAAAAGAAGAGAGGTAGAGACAAAAACACCCAACAAACCTGTACAGGCAGTTCCCATAACTTTCTCTTCTTCCCTGATTCCCTCCGTGTTTTTTCTTCTGTCTGTCTCTCCAATATATTTCCTCTGACCAGCATCTTTCAGCTTCAACAAAAATGAGGCAGGAGTATGTTTATGTGTGGGCATGTGTAATTGCTTACATTCCCCTTGCAAAGTTAGCTGGAGGGAGTTATCTAGATAGGCTGGGAATTACTGAATGCATGCACGCATCTCATTGAGTTCACTTAGTTTACAGTCTAGGCCTAGCATGTTAACTTCCCAGATTAGAATTTTTATCAGGTGCTTAACACATGAGAAGGACAATCTTATGTATACACATTATCTTTTTATTGCTCACAGGCAGCTTACAATGTGTTTTGTTTTTACTGAACTCCAGCGGCATTTGAAAGGTGAAAATAACACCCCAGTGAACGGCGTGCACAGTAGCTCTAAGCAAGGGGTTTTGGCAATGAGGATGGATTTAGACATTTAAGTACTGCAACTAGTTTCAAATCCTCTTTGAATGCAGGAATAATAAGAGAGATTTTTCTTTTTCACATTGACCATTAAGGAACACTTGTGCTACTCTCGGTTTTGCATGTTTATTGGAGTTTGCAAAGCAGATCTCCAGTGTTTTGGATGTTAACAAAATGTTGAGGCTAATAACAGAAATCAACTATATTGAGGAAAATTAGTAAACATGTGAATGGAGTGTAATTATATGGCAGGCAGCTTTATGTTAAACAGTGCTTTAAATTAACATGCTTTCTGTCAAAGCAATCATACAGTCAGTATAATTAGGTTACTTTTGCTGCAAGATTAACTGAAACCAAGAAAAAGGAAGAAATTGTTGCCTTCAGATTTCCTGTTAAAATGGAGGGGAGATATTAAGCATAATATAAGCATATTAATATTATAGAAAGTTTCTCGTTAGAAGAACTCGGTTTCTTGGTGAACTTTCTGAGCAGACATTTCTAATTACAGTTGCTTGTTAGCCCAATTTGTTATCTAGCTAGCTTGGAAGTCACAGCACTGTTAAAATTATCTCTCCTCTTAATTTTTTCCAGACTTGATGAAGGGCAATCCAAACAAGAGCTGGCTTGCATTCACAGGTCTTTTACAGAGTGGTGTGAGGCTCATGAGGGAGTGCATTTACCAGTGACAACTTTTAACCATGGACACATCCTCACGTACGTTGTGCAAGAGATGAGAATCTGTGTAAACAGATGAACACAATTTTCTTATTCATAGCAGTTGCAGAGTTATCATGAAAGGGGTAAACATTTCATATTTTCCACCAGTTTTCCATATGTCTGATGTCATAATGGCTTCACCAGAAGCTGCAATGCATTGGAGAAAGGATTTATCACAGCTACGTTTATTTTCCTCTACTTCATGGCTTCAGAATTCATGGAGGCATTGTTTGGCTTCAAGAGGAGGATTCACTTGCCTTTCCACTTGTGGTCCAGTATTACTATTGAATCTCCTGTTTGGAGACAGAGGAGAAGACATTATTGGGATCTGAGGGGGAAGGCACAACAGAGAAGTCCTTTTACACATCAGGGATGAGGAGGATGTGAAACTGGCCCCAGCCTCCCAAGATCCCTGGGGAACTCTACCCATCTGGGAGTGGGAGTGAACTGCAAGTGCAGTCTTGGACCAGCTGCTAATGCTAAAGTGCTGCAGAAGTCAAATGAGCCTGGGATGTCCCCAGCAAGTAACAGATTACTCAACGACTGAGGAATTATTCTAAATCTGCCATGGGCCACACCCATTGAGAATAATTGTGCTTTGCCAGCGGGAGAAAGTGTCTGCCACCAAGCAAACCTAGCTTGTTGTAAGAGCATGTGAAAAGCTGGAGGATACTCACATGGCTGGTCAGGACAGCACAAGACCTACTGAAATCCCACAGCTTTCTGAAGCACCAGGTATTTTGCTACTGTGGGGCACCCAGTGTGGCAATAATCAAATGTTTATGGATACCTTTTCTAACACACTGTCTCAGCCTCTCTTCTTCCCCTCTGATGATTGTTCACTCATAGGAAACTCTCCTTTAAATGATCTTTCCTTGTCCATGGACCTCAGAGGCTCTGAAACACTAATTGCTGTATTGTACTGGTGTATACTGACCAAATTGATATTTATGGGTGAGGGAAAAAAAACTCAAACCACAAAGAAAAGAAATAGCCTGGCAGACCAGGACCAGCGTGTTAACCAGCACTTCTTAATGTCTGGCCTCCACTGATGAATTCATAAGCTCTGGTTTGTGAGAGGTTCCGATCCAGTCTGCCTCCAGTGGATTGCCAGATAGACTTATCACCAAAAACAGGACCTGTGACAAATAGTGCAAGTTTCCTTTACACAGTCAGTCATCTCTGCCCGAGAGATAAACTGCAGCTTTGGGGAGTGACAAATATGAAGGACATAAATGTGCCATCACAGGTTTGTGGTACAAGTAGGACGAATGAATGAGTCAAAAGTAAATACTGATATTTAGTTTTCAAACTCTGGGATTTAAATCCTGTAAAATCTGAGTTCCATTAATCATTGGCAATATAGGGAAATTATGGATATAAACATCATTTGGTCACTGAAAGGAATAGATAGACTCTGGACTTTTATTCTTTGCATGATACAACAAATCCTCTGGAAAGGAATCTCCGTTTAAAAATCCCTCCTGGATACTGTAATAACTAAGGGTGGAACCTGTGTCTGGAGTAATAACATCAGCATTTTAACATTCATACAAAACCCGCTGTTGATAAGCCTGTACCAGTACAATGGTAGCACGGCTTCGTGCCCCGCACAGTTGCCCTTTACATCCCTTCATTTGCCATTCGGGTTTCTGCAATCTCAACAGCTGCTCGGAATAATGACAGCATCAAGAATTCAATCTCATTATAGTATTGCTTTGTATTGCACAGATTTGTGAGCTGTCACATAGGCTGGATTTCCCAAGGCTACAGGGTATTAAGGGAGCTTGGTTTCAAAAGCCCATAAATACAAAAATAAAACTCAGGGAAAATAATCAGTTGTGAAAACGTGTTATATGGTTCTGGAAAATGCATTGAATGCAAAAGTACTCCAAAAAAAAGAAAGAGGAAAAACAGGCTAAAGAGAAGAATGTTGTTTAACTTTATTTCAGCCTTAGGTAAATATGTTTCAGTAATGTCTTCCTGAGATATTTAAGAGCTCATAGAAGATCTGGAAGAGTGCATTCACTTCTGCACTGAGCATGAGAAAGGTATTCCACCATAAGTTTTCTCTTTTTCCTCAAAGCAATGGCTCTTATTCCTGTTGAGCTGCTTTACCCCTTGCTATATAGTATATTTAATTTTTGTTTTTCCCCTGACAGTGTTCCTCAGCCAGCTGCTGGCCAAAGCTTTCCCTTCTAGTGGACAGCAAGTGCCTAGGTGGGTTTCTTGGAGCTGCTGCCCACTCCAACAATCAGCCTCCTTTCCTCCCCTGTTTCTCTCCCAAAGGACAGATCCACCACGGTGGAGGTAAGCATTTCTCTGGGATAGGCCTTGGGCCCACAAAATCTTGCAAGTAGAGGCAAAAGCATCAGGAGGCTTTTCAATCGCTGGTGGAGCAAGTAGCTGTTGCTAGCTATAGCTCCTCGCCAGCTGCATTTCAGAGTATTGAAATGAAACAGCTGATGAATGTTATTTTGGGGTTTTTTTCAGATGTGTTAGATGGAAGACAAATGAATGTGCTCCATCTTCAAATGTGTGTTCTAGATAAGAGACCTCACTTGAAAGGTTGCTCTGTCTGATGTGGAGAACTTTGATCCTAATTTTTCCCAAGGATCTGATTGTCCCTACAAGAGCAAACCCCAAGCTAGCACTGCTTTGCTTTATTTTTGAGGATTCTAGTTTGACTGGTCGAAGAAACATTAGATCAGTTGCCTGTGTGATGTTTTCCACCCTTCAGGAAGGGGAGAAACGATCACACGGTTCATCTTTGGTACTCAGACCCTGCAGCCAAGTTCTTGGCTGAGGTAAATTTATGGCAGTAAAAGAATCAGCTCATTGTTTCAAATTATCCTCTTTGGAGTTTCTCTATTGCTCAACATTGTCTTGTACTCTAGAAACTCTGGGATTTAAAACAAAAAGAAGTCATTACTGGTACTATTTTCTGTGCCTCTCAGGCTGTGCAGCTGGGTTGCCTTAGTTACCACCAATCCAACAGTGCAAGGGGAGGGAGAGGAGAGGCGCATGAGAGATAATACATTTTTAAAACCTCCAATACTGTATGAAACAGTTTGTCTATAAATAATAAAATGAATTGAGGGTCTGGCATCCTGAAAAGGAAAAAAATGGTTATGTTATTCTACAGCCTAGATTTTCCAGCTCTCGGAAATGATACTGCATCTTTTCGGTCAAGCACAGGACGTAGATTTAACACTTACTTGCTTGAAGCTGGAAGCTGCCATCTACAGACTTTGGAATAAGGTGGAACTAAATATACTTTTAAGTGTGAAAAAGAGTAAATATTTATGTAGCTGATTTTAGGAAAAATAATAATGGCCTGGAGTTATAAGGGAGTGTGGAAGAGCCCATGAAGCATTATGTGCTGTGGAACAAGCTTCATTAGCAGCCTTTGGTCTGCCACAGGATGCAAGTCCAGGAGGGAGCCAGGCTTTGCCACTCTGGTGGAGCTGTTTGCTAATGCTTGCACCTTTGAACAAACACCTCTGGGGAACTGTTCTTCATTTGAGTGGGAAAGAAATTAAAAGAAGCAACAGCCTCAGATTTTTTCCACTGGGGAGAATCCTGGTGCCAGCAGCCCAGTCAGAGAACTCTGCCTTATCAGATCCCACCAGCATGAGGTTTAATTTTTTGGTGGCTTCACATGTTATTACACAAGGTGTTTTCAGATGTGCCTGTAGGAACCTAATAGATATCTGTATTAACTTGTAACCCAAACTGCCTTTGAGGAATGAGGAGGAAGCAAAAGAGAGATCAAAACTGCCCTTCCATGTACTTTATCTTTTGAGGGAGAGGGAAGGTGGGCAGAGTGGAGAGTATGGAAAGATGAAGATGTCTGTCCTCTACCACCACTGATTGTTTTGCTTGGGGGGTGGGGAGGAATGTTTTTTGGTTGGTTTGTTGTTTTCTGCAGGATCATTTCCACTGCATCCTTTGCCTTATTGTGATGAGAAAGAGAGAGAGGAAAGGGTAGGATGAAAAGAAGTACACGGAGCCATTTTTGCTGTGGGAACAAAGGTATGTTGGAATTGCATCTTCATTCAGTTTGCAGCTCTTTTTTCTCTGGCAATGCTAAACCAAAAATTTGTCTCAGTCAGGAATATATTAAAACTCTGGCACACTGTAATTTGGAATAGCTTCCCTGTGGCTATGTTTCAAGGCTTATTGGGACTTCATTATTGATACCAGCTTAAGGAAGTCCTACTCTTCTCTTGGGTGGACACAGCTGGGATGTGGATCAGTAAAAACACTTGGCACCAGCATGGTGGGGAACTGTAACTCAAGGGGAGTGTCTTGCACGTGGATGAAAACGCCATGTAATTGTTAAGGCCAGGGTTTTGTGGCTCCTTTGAAAAAAAGCAACTATGCATGGAAAGGCAGACCCACCACACAGATGAGGCCTCCAGGGATCACAAGAGCACACCAAATATCAATGGAGAATATTGTGTATTGTTTATATACATACTCTGAGGTTACATCCATGCTACCACAACTGGGGTGCTTTTCAGCCTCTCTGTGTGCACAGTAAAGTTGAGTGCTTGCCCAAGTTTCTTTAGTCAGCTGTTGAATATGCATCTAATTTTTGCAGTTAATTTGATCTCTGTTTGGCACCATATTTTGTCCAATCAGTTAACACATTGGAAATCAAATTATTTTTATTCTGATTATCTCCAGTTTATGCAGCAGGCATACTCTAGCCCTAAAATTACTAATATGTACCCAGTGATGAAAAAAATCTGATACATAAATATATCAGATATCTCATATAAAGACTTACGCTATCATATGGTGGTGGTGCAGCCTTTGACTAACCGTAGTTACTATTTATATGTGATGCCTCTTAAACCAGAGCTAGTGCAGAAAGGCTGCAGATCTGTTTTCATTTACCAGCAATCCTCATCTCATATGATGCTTTTGCAGAATAGAATGTGGCCAAAATCTCCAAACATGGACATGTAGAGTGAGCATCTTGTTTGCAAAGGTAGCAAGCGGTGAAGTTGGTTATTCAGCACATTTGAAAGCCAATCTGCTGCTTTTAGGTAGCAGAGTACGGATGGTGAGAGACTAGCTACAGACACTCTACTTTGGCTTGACAGGCATGTGAGACTTTACAAAATGGATCATGCATCAAATGTTCCCTGAAAACAGAGGGAGGTTGTCTTATTTATTTTCAGAGGTGTTTTTGCAGTGTTTTTTCTTTAATCAGAAAGCTAGTTTAAGAAATTGCAAATGTTCCCACATTTGTCCTAAATAAAATACACACGTTTTCCTGACAGAAACACTTTCATCCTCAAAAATTCAATCTTGAATGAAAAAGGAGAGGAAACCAGAAGGAATAATAATGACAGAAATAATAACAACAATAATAATAATAGTATCCCATGCCAAACCCCCAAAGGTGCTTCCTCAGTTCTCTCTTTCTTCCTTGTTACTTGTTAAATATGCTTTCCTAAACTACATTTTCCCCCCACTCCAACTGCCTATTATGTCCAAGGAAGCTGCTTTACACTTTTTTTAGGTCACTACTGGTCATACCACTACTAAAGCAGAAGGGAAAAATTCTCAACAGTTTATAAAAGTTTCCAAAGTGCTGTTTTAGTCATGGAGCTGCTGCTGCAGTGCTTTTCCTTGGATACACGAATGCATTCCTGTAAATTTGCAGTAAACACTGCTAATCCCTAGTCTGACAAACAACATGTGATGCAGGTGTAAGGGTTTTAGCCCAAGACATGTGGCTTCTCTGGACCCTTCTTTGAGCAGGAATTCAAAATCCAGTGATTATGCTGGTAAGAGGTGCTTCTTGACCCAAATTAGAGGAAGCTGGTCCAACCTTTGTCTGGTAGGGTTGGGATCCTTGCTCCAATCTGTTCTCTATTTGTTAGCACACGGATGGGACACAACAATGACTATCTGACACTCAAGTGCCACCATCCCAACACCTTCCCCAGTGTACTCATGCCCCTCTTGCTCTTCCTGCCTGCCTGGGCAATCACAGCAGTTCATTTCAGGGGTATTTTTTTCATATGCACAGGAGTAATGAAGAAAATTTGGACTGACCCCATATCATACGGTTGAGGAACTCTCCGAAGTTGTAGAAGGCGACAATGATGGCAAGGCTGCCGGCAAAAAAGGCTGCTAGTCCAAGGGGGTTGAACAAAGCAAAGAGAGGATACACCCACTCTCCTGTTACAGAATAAATCCACAGGACCCTAGACAAGGAAGGAGAGAATTTACCTTTGGTTAGGACCATTCAAATAGAAGAACCACTTCAAAATTTCCAGCTCCTGAGGGGCTGAGTTATCAAAACAGGCTTGATACAGAGAAAATTAGCTCAGCTGTCAATACATCTCCTTGGCACTTGGGCTATTTGCTGCGAAGCACACTTGAGCCAGTGCTAAATTAGATGGGTTTCAGTGCAGGTTGAAATGCACACAATATTTTTCTGTCACCCTGGTGGCATTGGCTATTAACAGCAGTAAAAACACAGTAAAATAGCAAAATGCTCAGGAACAGAGATGTGCACTTTTGGCTATGCTAGTGAAGCTTATTCGAATAAGCTCTCACATATGTTTGCTCTTTAGATACAACAGCCTTTCAGCCCCTATCCAGATCCCTAGAGTCTGTGGAGACACAGAGCTGTTCCTCCCTGTCTCAATCCTTCTGCCGTCAACCACTGTTTTGAGGAGTGGAAAGAAGATTTCAGGAGGTGAGAGGGCAAGGGGAATTCTCCAGCAGCTTTTCTTTTGTAAGAGAAGGAAAAGAAGAAGAATGGCTAGGTGGGAAACAGATGTGGCTGCTTCACCCTTTTGTGCCAGAATTGTTTGCAAAGCATGGTTTGGAAAAGAAAGAAGATTAATACGCCTGCTTCATAGGGTTTCTTTTCTTCTAATTCTTCTCTTTCTGCCTTTTTTATTCTCTCAGAAAATATCTTGTAGTGGCTGTCAGTTCGCTGGTAATATCTTCATTGTTTATGGCTCATATGTGTGGTTAATAGAGAATGCCTGAACTAAAGAATATAAAAGTGATCTTTATATATCTTCAGTATAGGAAAAAATGCTTTTTTGTGAATACTTTTTGTGAATAAAATTATTTATACTTGTATTGATTATGTAAAGAATTTAAGAAATAGGGTAAGTCTTCATTGATTGTTATCCGGATGTGCCATTTTAACAGGACAGTACTTCCCTAAAACAAACTTCTGGGTCCAAATGGTCCTAAAAGGTTTGATTCTTCATTTTAAAAACCCATATCTGAGGATTATGCCATACTTTCCACCACCAGTGCTAACATGGGAACAAAATTGCAATTTTTTTCTGATGTCATCCGGCCTGCTACTGAGCATCATGCCTCAAACAGAAGTGACAAATGTGCTGCCACACTATCCTGAAACTGTGTCATGACACTGAGGAATGGGAGAATGCTAAGGAGGAAAAAAAAAGGCTGAAAGGATGCTTCTTCCTTTCTCTAGTATAAAAAGGAAGAAGTGGGGCATGAAAAGGTGGTTTTGTCTTGCCTGTAAATAAAGATTTACTATCCTCACCTGAGAGATAGAGTGGAGGAATGGAGGGGATTAATAGTAGAGCTGTCTGGACTGAGCATGGAAATATTTAAATGTAGGCACTCATTTTTATGATTCAAGATCCTTTCATCTAACAGACAGAGCTGTGAAGCACCTAAGTAATTTAAAAATAAAAAAAGAAAAAAAAAGGAAAAAAAAAAGCCTGCAGGAAAGGCCCCTGAGAGGCTGAGCAGAAACACTGAACTCCAAGTGCTAAGTGGAGTGCAAATGTCAGCATGTGCTCTTCACTGCACAAGAATTCTCTTTCCATATTGTACCTCCAACAGTAAAACAGAGAGTGACAACCACCTTTCTTTTATATAACGAGGAGCTAGGTTATCTTCATGCAATTTGGCCAGCTGGTGTGTCTCATATGAAGCACTCCAACCTGTATTTTCAAACCCAAATAAATGACTGTTCAAAGCCACAGTGACTCCTGCTCAGAGGCAGGTGTCTGCTGTGAGGTGTAACTGGCTGCTCAGTTTCTCGGCTTCCTTGGAGGGACCAGTCACTTCTCTGCCCATTGGGGCTGCAGTGATGGCAGTGACAGTCCAAGGAGAGGCTTGGAGGAAGGACTTTGTTGCTTGTGAAACATATGGTGCCCAAATGGGGCTATTAAATCACCAGGTTGTAGCACCAACAATAAAATATGTACATGTGTTGAGATTTCAGTGCTCAGGCCAGAAAATTTTTCTGTTGGTTGAAAGCTGTTGTCTGTGGTTTGCAGGGAACCATGAAGTAGAGGCAAAAAGAAAGCAGGCAAGAGGTTCCTTGCTGATTTGAAAACCATGTTGACATCCTCATATCTTTTATCCGCTCATCAGGGCCCTGGCACACAGGGGACAGGCACTCTAAGGGACCACCTTCCACTCAGGACCCTGGCCACACAATGCAGCACCAACTCATAGAAGATACTGGGAGGGCTCCAATGTGTTGATTGATGCCTGTGCTGATCTTCATTCTTTGGTGTAGATTCAGGTCCTGATATAAGCCATGTTTCCTGAAGGATGAAATTGCTCAGCTCATAGGGATTTTAGAGGAAAGCACGGCTCACATGGCTGCAAGACCAGTCTGGTCTCAAAGACAGTAAAACCCAAATGTTTTCATAAGACAAGCAAAACAAAGCTGGCATAAAGCAATGGGGTGAATCAGAACATAGAAAAGGAATTTAGGAAGCCATGGTCGTAATCCTATTAAGAGTCTGGGCAGGATTAGAATAAATAGTTCCTAATTTGCTTATGTAATGTATCAGTGAAGTCCCCTGTTTCCACAGCCACTCTGATGGGCTTCAAGTCACCCCAGTGTTTCATCTGGCCAGTTTATTTTCTATTTCAGATTTTCACTCACTGGGCTGCCGATGGTCTCTAGATGAGAGTGAGAATTGGTGAGTAGACATGGGAAGGATGGGTTTCCTCTTAGTTCCAGTGACTTCTCAGAAATCTTTGCATGAGGACAAGTCTCTTCCTCACTGACCAGTATCTTCCTGTTGTTATACACATGCTCTATATTGTCCACCCTAAAGCCAGGATGTTTCCTCAGCTCTGGGAAGTTGTATAATACCCTGAAATTATACAGCCCTCTTCCTGAGTTGAGTCTCCATACAAGGCATCCTCTGAGAGCTTTGAGGTGTTGGCAGCTGCTCACAGTTACATGGGGTGGCAGTGCCTCCATATCCCAGCACTGCAGCCAGGATGCAATGAGCAAACCCACTCCAGGGGTGCATGACACACACACAGCAGGTGGACAGATGGCTATGAGCTGTTAGAGGTGCTGATTAGATATAGTTTATTCTCTCAGGATCATTCTCCAGCAGGTTGGGGATCAACAGGTGCATTGCTGGAAATGGGGGCAGTGTCCACTGGTGGAGTGGGAGGTGGTGGTGTACGGATGTCTCTTTGCTACCCACCAGTTTGCACGTGACTCAGAGTACCAGTTTCTGTCTCAAGTTTCTAAAACCAGCCACGTGTCCCTGCCAAACACTAAACTGAGTTTTACTCCTGCTCCCATGATCCCCAGACCTTTTGGGATTTTCTGGTTTTGCAGCTAGCACGACAATGAGTGGAGGTAAATTTGATGGTACCAGTAGAAGTAAAAACTCTGGCCCAGAAGAAAGTACTCAAATTACCCCTGAGTTTATGGAAATTTAGTTACTTTCCTATAAGAGGCCTTACAAGAGCAGGAGACACTGTGTAAGGTCTCAGGACCTATATTGTGTTTGAAGAAACCTACCTTGTTTACATTTGGAAATCGTTTTCATGGGTCTCAGCTGAAGTTTAAATGATTTCTCCACAGAAAAGACTGCTGTCCTCCTTGTGTCTGGGTGGGAACTTCTGATCTAAAGTACACCATTTGGCCTTATTTTAAAAAGTAGATTACCTGAAGAAAAAATACCTAAATTCTTACCAACTGATATACAGAAAAGCAACAAATCCCAGTAGGATCAATCCCTTCTTCTTTGCTGGGTAACGATGCGGCAAGGCAAGGATTTCCAGGAGAGCAAATGGCAATACAGCCGTGTGCTGGGGAAAAAAAAGACTCTGTCACTGACAGATCACAGTGCCTCGCCTTCAGTCATTGCTGATCATAAAGTTCAGGTGCCTGCTCAGAAGCAAAGAATTATTTAACAATACTGAGAATAATTGTATACAAATGTGCATACTTCATTTTTTACAATGAAGTACCTCTACAGTAATAAGCACAAAAATGTTCTTGTTAATGAGATATAAAAATGAGTCTTGCCTGTAGCATGGTCTATGTTTATAATAGGTGAGCTCTCCTTTTGCATTTTGTAATGCAAGATTTTTTTTAATAGTTCCTATTACAGTACAAAAGATATTGAGCTCTATCATTATGTGCAGCTGAGGATGTCAGAAGAGTGCTCCTTGAACTCACTGAGCAATTGCTGAATTGCCTTCATGTTCTCTTCTAGTCATTATTGTACTTTATATAGTATCATTTATTACTTGCTCCAGTGCAATCCCAGTGTGTTGTGCTTCCCTTTGTAAATGGAAAAATGGGGTTGTAAACATAGAGGAGACTTCAGCTAGCTGTGATTGAAGGTGATGAAGAAACTTCAAGCAAGCTTATCCCAGAATCAGAAAGGAGTTAAATTGATGAAGCAGTGTTTTTCTTCTTTTTTTTTTTTTTTTTTTTCTTGTTGAAGAGTTTGAATTGCAGCTTCAGTTTCAAGGACTTTAATGCTAACTGTCTGAGCATGGAGGATTTTCAGCTCTGGGCAGACAGTTTGGTGATACTGACTGTTTTGTGGTAGGAGCTGCCTCCAAGAAGGATGCTCCTCACCATGGGGATGCTGACAGCACAGCAGAAAGCCTTCTGGGCTCAGATGGGCAATGCAGGGATTCATGGGATGCTAATGCCTCAAAGTTTTGACTGATTTGAAGCAATTTCAGAAAATAATTTGACTGGGTGAAATTTCCCTACTGAAAATTCTGTATTCCCTGTGCAAGCAAACAATAACTTTGAATTACAATACCTAGGACAGATGGCTTAAACAATGTTGGGGAGCAACAAAGCAAAACTAGTCAATGAAATGCAGCAGGAGAAAAACTATAGGAACAACTGTAGCTGATTAGTTGCTTAAATTCCTGGTAATTAAGTAAATAGTTTCATAGGTAGATAGGGGAGGTATGAGAGGAGGGCAACAGAGAAAGATAGATAGCATTTTAAATAGAAAAACTCTGGATTTTTTTTGTCTTTCTCCTTAAAGGCATAACCTGCTAGTTGTATGGTATGAAGATTCCTCTTGTCCCAAAGGAATGGTTCTAACATTTTTAATGCACTTGTTTTTCAGAAACTGTGGTCAGTATCTGATATGGTAATAGTGTCAAAGTTTTATTGCCTTATATTTATGCTAGAGGTTGTGAAAAATACACATTAATTTCTTTAAATGCACAGTGAACTATAAACAGCATGCATGTATTTATCTATTTGTTTAGAATAAGGATGTCCACTTTTGTCTGCTGCTTCCAAGTGACCATTCCCTGGAAGGTGAGTGTCCTTCCTCAGCCCTCCTACCACAACCAGGAGCTGCAATTCATACCTGGCTATCCTTCTATCAAAATAACCATTCCACCTCAGTTATTTATTTTTCAGAGAAAAGAGATAGAAAATATTTCTTTTATGTTCCAGTTCCTTTCAGTCATTGGCACTTTTTTTTTCTTCTATTCTGTTTCACAAAGATATTCTTCAGCTCTACAACCTGCTTGGTTGATTGCAGAAGTTTTGTATAAGTACAAGTGATTCCTGAATTCATTTAACCAGAAAAATATCTTCAGTGCACACCGTTTTCATTTATAATCCCTGTAACTTCTTTTAGTCAGAAATCTATGTGTTAAGCTGCTTTGAAAAATATTTAAAAGAGTTATTTTCCATAGTTGAACAATAGTTTGTCCTTGAACAAATCCCAAAATGCCCATGGCAAGGCAGCAGTGGTGGAAAACCTACACCTTGTCCTCATTTTTAGGCTTTAGCCTAAGCCTTTGGCGGGCACGCTGACTTAGAGCACCTCATTTTGACAGGTATTTTGGAGCATGCCCAGGAAAGAACAGCACAAAGAACCAGAAAGTATGAACAGTGAAGCAGCCCAAAGGCAGGCACAGAAACTGTGAATGCACTGAATGTGTTGTTGCATCTAGAGAGGAGAGGAAAATGAGAAGTTTCAAAGGCTTAAGAGATTGATGCAGTGATGGCTGTGATGGGCGAGTGTTCCATGTCCATCGTGTCCCTGACCAGAGGTGAGTGGCTCAGTGTTCTGCAAGAGAGATGTGGCTTCATGCTGGGAAGCACATAGGCTCCAGCAGCCCACAGACAACGTGTAGACAGCAGGACACAGTCACAGGGAGAGTCTGGGGGTGGTGAGGGGCAGCCTGCTGCTCAAACACGCCATGCATCGGCACTGCTGCTGAGCAGCAGGCTGGTAGTGCCTGCAAAAGATTGCTGGGAGATCTGCTTTGTAGTCTGTGCTGGTTTACAAAAGGCTGATATGCTTTACTACTCATTTTTGTCAGCCTCCTCCACTTATGTAGGAGTTAGAGAAAATACTCGGGGGCCTATAAATCAATAGAAGCTTGAAAGTTACTGGTAAAATTGGAAAATTTGCCTGCTTTTGGGAATAGCCAGGAGTTTAGTGGAAGGGGTAGGTTGAAATTTCTGCTATTCCTGATTCAATGAGCTTTCCACTACTTGTAAGAGTGTTTCCATGTCTAAGGACAGCAAGAGCATTCAGGAGTTGGCCTATCTGCCTCTTGTTTTGCAAAAGTTCTTGGAGCTATCCTGATTTGGAAAAACAAATGCAAAAAAAACCAACAACCCAAAACAAAGAAAGATATTTGTTGTGGCATAGGAAAGCTGCAAGCTTCTTTCTTCCCAAGTCCAGTGACGTCACTGGCCCATGACTGCGTGCTGTGTTTCTGTTCAAATAATTGCATCTTTTAAAATATATTTTGCCAAGTATATTAACTACATGTGAGGGTTTTTTGTAGAGTCATTTAAATTTGCTGTGAAAATCCCTTCTTGAGACAAATTTCTACAAAAGCTCTCAGCTTCCTCAAGCACTCCCAGGATGATTTTAAAAAAAATTATTATTTTCCTTTGTGGATATAAAGAGGCTTTTTTTTTCATTTATCCCTCTGCCCCCCAATTCTTTCTCATGTACACCCCAGGCTCGTAAACATGTGGGAAAATCTTCCCTCGCACTTCTGCTATCCCAGAGCCTATTTCTGCCAAGCCAAATTTGTGCATTAACAGTAAAATCACAGAGGAATTTCTATGGAATACCCAAGCAAGTTTATGACAGCAGATGAGTATTTGTAGAGCAGATACCAGGGGAATGTGTGGATGGCTACAAGGCGCAGAGCCTGCCCCTCGCCTACCACACACAATTGGCTTTCCACATGATTTCCCTCTCACAGCCCAGAGACGTTGACTTTGGCAACATCATTAGTGATAGAGCATATATCATGGTTAATCAGATCTGCTGAAAGGCTATAAAGGCTTCTCATATCCTTTTCTTAAAAAAAAAAAAGGATGAAAAAAAAAGATGTTTTTTCTCATCTGCCTTATTTTTAACTGTAGGTCTCTGGTGCATAGTCATTAAATGTATTTTCAATCCTACTTAGCAGCGTTTCATATTCTTAAACTGACGTATGTCAGAGGAGCACAGTATTTGTATGGGGCCAAATTAAAATATACAGTTTTGCATCTTCCTTTAAAGAAAACTTAATAATTAAGCTCAGATTGACACAGATCAAAACATTGGCAAAACTTGCTGGAAACAGTGACTCATTCTTTATTTCAATTAACAGTTTCTCAGTTTCACATATAAACAGTGAAGCTGTCAAAAACAATTATCACAGAGGGAGGGGAAAAAAACCCCACCTATTTCACTCCAAGATAAGGAAAACAGGCTAAAACAATAGCTGTGTGTACTGATCAGGATATCAATGAACCAAACTGAATCAGAGAGCTTTTCCCTACTCTAGGCAAGGATCCTGTTGCTACTTATTTTTTATGTTCTTTGAAATATTAATGTATTTATTTGTCTAACAACCTCTGTTTGTTGAGGAAAGCTTTCAGCTTACAAATTTTGCAAGAGCAGAATTTTTAAAATTTCTTCCTAGAGTGAAGAGATAAAAGTGATGGGACTTTCAAAATTATCACAGACATTTAGCTAACTAATCACACTTTTAGCCTAAATTCTGCTTCCAAACATTCCATTTTAAAATCCTTTGTGTCTCTTTTTGGCAGTCATTGTGATTTTCCATTTGTTTTAGTTTCTTTGCTTCTTTCCTGAAAAACTCAGGTGAAACTGAACTAGTTATAAAATTACAAATTTATTTTTTGTGCTCATACAAACTCTGGCATATGAATACAGGGGGAAGGATGTTTCTTAAATATATTCCGAACTTTATCTCAAATATTGGCATGTTAACTTTTCTCCTGCAGACAAGAACATTCCCCCGCTTCTTTACTTTTTGTTTCCTACCCTGTGTTGTATGTTTCCCAGGATACATTTCAGGTTCACGAGTTTAAGCTGAGATAAATAGTCCTCTCTGGATATGATTTCCAGTGTTTGCTAAGACCATATGGAATTTTTACTTCCCGTATTTTGAGTAATTCATGTATTTTTTTAATGCTATATCCTCGTTTCGCCGTTGAGAATTCAAGTAAGAGCGAGCTTCCTGGGGCTGAGAAGGCAGGGTTGGGTAGAGTTTGTGCTAAGCTGCAGGCTCCAGCCTAGGCTGAGCTTTGAGCCCATGAAAAGTCTCCCCAGAGCTGCTGAGATCACTGGTGCTCCTGACGCGTGTGTCGCAGCTGACTCGGTGTGACCTTGTTTGACTCCGGAGCGAAGGAAATGATGCCTCGCTTGACCAGCGCTGTTTGTTTCTAATTCGTATGCATTTAAATACCCTTCATGTCTGCTTTCCATTAACATGTGAGACTTTAGGGAGGGATCTTTTCACAAACAGCTACCACTGGCCAAACTAAACTCCACTGGGCACAGTTGGAGACCATCAAGTGCTTTTGAAAAACTGCCTGTGTTTCTCCTTTCAGACCAATTCCCCACAGAGCCTGTGTGCTGACAAGCAGTCGTGGCCAATACTCGTGCTTCTCTCTTCCCCATCGGTATGTTACTGCAAAGTAGGGAAAAACCCACTTTGGTGTTGCCTTATGAGGCTCATAAACCAGTGTTCATTGGTTGTCCTTGAGGTGTTTACTCAGATGCTCAGCTCTTTGTTGGAAAACATCCCCTTGTCTATGGAAATTTCCTTCAGTTGGATGCTTTCACGAACAATTACAGCCTGTGTTATCTGAGCATAATAAAACTAAATGGCTTCCTGTCACCATAACCTCTGTTTAGTTTTTATACTCATAATTTTCCAAATCTCTGTATGGTCTCTACTTTCTTGGCTTAATTTTGGAACTAATTCCCTCTTTTGATTTATTTTGCTATTATTTTGTCTGTGTTCAAATGCCTCCTTCAAAATTTTCTTTTGCAATCTTTCCCTATACATTTTTCCTCTTCCCTTAACCTCTCTTCATTTTTCAGGGTGGAAGGGGCTTAAGCTTTATTGTTCATTTTATTTCTTTAACTAGTACCTTGCCATGTTTAGTTGAAGATATAATTCGCTCTTAGGGTTGCTACATGTCTTTCGTGTTTCCAACCATCAGTGCATTTTCGGGGAACCACGGATTTATTTTATGGATAGAGCAGGAGGCATAGGGAGTCCTGTTACTGAGCAGGCGTGTAACAGATTAGTGAGGAAGCTATTGCTCAATTTAATTCCAGCAGCATTCCTCTCTGAACCTTCAGCTACTACCTGTTTCTGCCCTTTCCAGATCCATTCATCCTCACCTGTAAAGCAATAGAATTTTTTTTTCTTAGATGTGTAGGTAGTTTGGGAACATTATAGTGAAAAATGGATGAAACATTAGAGCAATTGTATGATCAAAGGTAAAAGAGCTTCAGAGATATTTTCTTGCCTGCACACATGCATTTTTGGGAATAAGGCCCTGGCTGAATATCCTATTGCTTACTAGCAAATGTTTTGTCTCAATGTCAATGCCAGAATTTTAATTGCCTTTCTCCCTGACATTAGATATGTAGTCTAAGAAACTGATGTTTCACTGCAGCTGGAGGCTGACATGAGACTGAAGTGACACATCCTTTGCTGTGGAATATTTTTCTCCAGCTGTTCCTGTGCAGGGAGGGTTACGGAGACTGCACCTGTGCACGCTGGGGTAGCAGCAGCCCGGGAGGATTCCCTGCCATAACATTTGTCTGTGAAACACATACTTTCTCCCTGAGGAAATGGGCTTATGTCAACAAAAATGGAAACTTCAAAAAAATCTGTGTAGTGCTGGGAAAAGCTAAGCATCTTTGCTCTTAAATGTGTGGGGTGATTAATTTTGTGTGCCATATTCCTCACACACACATTCTTCTTCTTTTGCCAAAAGCTGAATGTAATTGGCAGCCTGTGAATGTCCATAGTTGCCAGACAGCTTAAAATTGAGATACTGTGAAATGCAAACAAATGGAAATGTTTCTCCCTTGTGTAAATATGCAAGAATTATTAAGCTTTAAATAACGCTTGCAAAGAGAATAGTTTAAGATGGTCAAAGATGAACCTGAGGTTGTTCTCATGTACACACCTGGAGTAGGAGTCAAGTTAGAGTGGCCTGGACAAGAGGGTTCTGCCCTACAAAGTGAAATTGCGCCCCTTTTTTTGGTTAGTGATGCAGCAGATTCCTAAAATAGCTGTAGTAAGATGTAATCCTTCACACAGATACCCTCACATGAGGGTAAGAGTAACTTATATTCACATAACTTACATTTTTTCCAGATGGATGTAAATCATACTGATCCAAAATGCCATTTCTGTTGATGTAGATGTGTCCACACTAGGGAAGCTGAGGTATAGCTAGGTAGGCAGAACACAAGCAGCTCATATATATCAAGATCCAAGATGAGAGGGGACATAGTGAGTCCTGCTGGTACTATTGTCAGGGCATCTGTGGCCTGCTTCAGTGAAGGAAAATTACTTGTATGTACCTTGCTTGTTCTCTCACTCCCTTACATTTTCGTTTTTTATTTTCAGGTACAGCTTAGCCACAACAGGGCAAAGTGCAAAGGAGCTTCAGAAGCTCAGGCAATGGGGGATCTGTTGTCATCTTTGCTGAAAGTCTGCCAGTAAGAGATGTTTCTTCTGAGCCTCCATTTACCTTCCTTCCTTGTCTATTCTCAGCTTTATAGCTTACAATATCTTCTGAACATGCACAATTCATAACCATGTGTCAGTAGAGTGCCTGTGAAACTAAAATGCTGTTTTTGTAAAGGTGAAAGGGTAACACAGCTACAGGGTAAATTAGAAAAAGAGGTGGCCAAATTCAACTTAGCTGCAGTCTGAAAATAAAGAAAACTGTGCCAACAGACTGAAAATATAAATCTTCTTTTACGAAACACAATTGTACCATTTCTATTTTTGTGAACACATCTGCTCAACATTTATATGTATCTTTTGTTATAGATCAAAAATGTTTTTGAGTTATCTCTTCTGACCCACCAGTGGCCTACTTTATTTAGCATTCAATTCTGTCAGACCTTTCAAAGTATAGTGTTCCCCAATACTGCCATTAAGTTGAATAATACATGCACATGGTTTAATCCAAGCTGTCTCCAGCAGTTAGTCTCCTTCTGGAGAGTATCCAGATGTTGCTTGAAAAGTGATGACTGGGAAAGAAATAAACAAATTCACTTGATGAATTGGCCAGCGTATCTTTTGTCTCAGCCATCTTCCACTTCAAAAAACTTGTTCAAATAAAATAATTGTGCTTGAGACATAAGTAGAGTGGATTTTTTTTCATTCCCGAAGGTCAAGGTTTTTTTATAAAGATGGTAAAACATAATTATCCCAAGCAAACAGAAGTGGAAACTGAGACCTGGCTTTTGGGTTAAACTCAGTAGAAAAGCAAAGAGAGAAACCTAGATAGTCTGGAATATTTGGTCTCCTTCAACTATGAGCAAAATTCCTTTCTATATTAACCATCCCATCTGCAAAACAAAACATTTGTTCAGAGTGCAAAAATATGGCTAAATTATAGTGCTCACTCTGCAACTCTGGGCTACCAGGTGGGCAACAACAACCCTTGCCCACTGTAAGAGCAGTTCATGTGAGGAAAAAATCGTTATTCATTTCTGCAAGGAAGCATCACAACAAAGGCAAGGAGCTCAGTATTCCTGAAGTGGGTTTGCATAGTTATTTTTTAGGCTCACTCTCCAGTTACATAACAACATATGCTTTCCCTATGTACAACATTAAAATAGACTGAGATTTAAAAAAAAAAGTACTCCCACTGCAAATGATATGGCACTGATGGTTACTACTGATACACCCGTGTCTTTCTCCTCCAAAGCCAGCTACATGCTGCTTCAATCTGCCATGAAATGCCTGTAATCTCAGAGCCATAATGTAACGGCAATATGCAAGAAAGAAAAAGTGTCTGCCTGGCAATCAGAACTTGGAGATTGTCCCTTAAAGTGTTGGTATGTCTGTGGATCTCCCCAGTGTCTCGATTGGATATTTTGTGTTGGAAGAAGGAAATACCTCAGCTAAGCCTGAAGGCACCTGTTGGAAGGTGTTCTAAAACACAAGGATTGTCAATAGCAGGGATCAGTCTACGCTGGTGGCAGATGTTTTATGCTTGATAGTGACTGGAAGGAAAATTTCCTACCCAGGAACTGTCAAGTACAAGATGTCTGCAGTGTATTAAGAGCTTCAGAAAGAAAATATCAGGTTGTGATAGAGATTTGCTTTATGTGAAGTTTCTCTCTCGTCAAAATAATTTTCAGGGAGAATTGTTTTTCCTTTTTTAACACCTGTTTTTGACACTTCTGATACAGAAAAGCTTTTTATTGTAGTCACAATGAATCTGTTATGAAATGTAGATGTAGGTGAGGTAAGAAGATGTTATAACTGATATGTTTGAGGAGTTCCTGAAAAGAGTTCTTGCACATGAAATAAAAATGTATGCCCTAACACCTCTCAACCTTCCGATGTCATAAACAAATGTGGAAATGGAAAGGGCAAATTCTCAGCTGTGAGCCAGGATTAAAACAAGCAGCAAAGCCTATCTTCTCTGAGCTTCACTTTGTGCTACTCCCCCCTCGCCCCTTGTTCAGCACCTCCACCACTGTGAGGATTTTAAACCAGTTCACCATACTAAATCCTGGACCTGAAACCAGCATGATGCTGAGGACATGAAGAATCTTTCATTTTGGTGGATGATGGTTTTCAGAAAGAGCAGAGCCCTTTTGCACCTGTGCAGAGGTTTGGACAGCCACAGAAAGATCCTGGTGGAAATGAATTGGTGGACAGAGAGCAGGTGATGAGGTTAAAAGTGCATGATGGCTGTGGTTCCCCACTCGGGTATCAGCAATGCGGACATGCCTCTTGTGTCTGGATTCCAGTCACACGACTCTGAATGCACCTGTCTAAATCAAGGGGCTGTTCAAACCTTGAGCTGTCCTCAGCCAGACACCCCAAACCCTCCCAGATTTACCTTCAACACTCACTGGGTACATCCACTGCAGTGGATGGCAAGGCACTGTTCTTAAGAAATGAAGTCTGGAGAGAAATTAGTCTTCTATGTGATTATTTCATACTTTTTGGCTTCTCTGATTCAGCCTAGAGCTGAACCTCTCCCTTCTCTCCCACTTCCCATTCATCCCACGAGGCCTCCCTGACCTTGCAATCCACCCACAGTTTCCATGTTACTGTCAGCCTCCTTTCACTTGACTGAAGAGAAATATGTGATTATTCAACACATCATAAAAACGGCCAGTGCAAATGAAGGAGAAATCTGGAAAGTATTTATAGAAAATCTGTAAACAATCATTGCAATCCAGCTATTCAAAGCTGTGCACACATTAGCTTATTCGCTGTAGAGCTGTCAGATTCTCTTTTGTTATTTCACCTTTTTTAAAAATTAAGGGCTGCTTTGTTACATTCACAGCCATTTTGTATTTCAGAGACTTAAGTTAGCAGACACAATTTCTTTTTTGAGCTACAATAAGTGAGATTTTCTTTCCTTATGACTACACATCATTTCATTGACTTCAGAGGTTTGACAAGCACCGATTAACTGACGCTCCTTGTGTGCTAAAAGGCTTCTTGAGGCAGCTTCAAGCACACGCATCTGATTGCTGCGTACAGCTCAACATAAGATTCAGATAAGCAGGAAGGAGGAGCTGAGAACGGAAAAGTTGTGAAGCTCTTCTGGAAAACGGCACAATGCAGTGGTGGGGCACGCATTGCAAAATCTCCCTTTTCTCTGTAAGAGGCTGAGGTGTTTGTTACTCACCATAGCATGATTTAACCAGAGCGGGATGACTCCATCAAGGCTTTTGGGGTAAACCAGCTCTCGGTTGTAGGTATACAGTGTCCAAAAGGATATACACACAAACTGGAACCAAAATGCAAAATGAAAGAAATTTAAAAATGGAAGACAAACATAACTGATAGGATTTGGTTAGTGCTTTCATTTCTGAGAAGGCAAAATGTCTCCATGCTTTTTTTACATGAAAAATGATGACACTGCCAGATAAACTCATGTTATCTCACATTTACTCAGAGATTCAGTGTTCTGTGTTGATACTGAGAGAAAAAAAAACCCTGCTTTATAAACTGCCAACACTGACATTTTCTGTGGAATCTGAGATTAGCTGTTGGTTTTTTTTTCCTCTTTCCCTTTCCCTTTGCAGATGGGATCTTTTGATGGTCAAATAGTTCTCCTCAAGGGACTGTCTGTTGAGCCTTTGTTTTGCTCAGTAAGAAAGTAAAAACAGATCTTGATAAGGCAGTTCACATAAACTTACTCTTTACCTTCACATCTCATAAGTCTAATTCCTAAACTGCAGATGAAAGCTGCACACTGTGGGCACCCATTTTTTCCCCCCAATAGATCAGGAATTACAGTAGGACAACTTAACTGAAGGAAATGATCTCTGATATCAGTTACTGATACCTGGGAGCTGATTTGTAATTTTGGCCTGGCTTTGTATTTTGGCACACTTTGTGCTTGGGGCTAGAACTCAGGGATGTGAGATGCTGGAAGCGTGAGCCTGTGCCATAGTCCTGTGGGCATGGTGAGGATGCCTGGCAGGATATGAGAGCAGCATAGTGAACACCCTGACTCCATCCCTGGCAGGGCTTTTTTATGGAGCCAGCCAGCTGAGCTGCTTGTGGACCATGTTTAAGCAGTGTTTCTCAGCCCTCTGAGATTCAGTACTGGCTGCAGGCATCACTCTCACAGAGCATACCTACATGTATAAATAACCCATCAGTTCCTGTCCAACACACAGCATTTTGATAAACAGCATTGTCTCTGAGGGAGTAGGTGATCCATGATGAATCTGACGTAGGCTGTGACTATAATTATTTTCTCCATGAATCTGTTTCTCTCCAGGGCTTATTTAAAGTTACTCTGGTGTCAAAGAAGGAGATGTGAGGTTTTGCTGCCTCTTAGGTACTCTCTTGTGTCCTCCTGACCTGTGCTGCCCTTTAGAGAAAAGCCCTAAGTTGATAAATCCACAGCTATTTGGACCATGAGATTAACAGAGAGGTTACACCTCATTCGCCCTTTGGGGTCAATCTGTGTCCCCTCGAGGACAGCAACTCTCATGTTTGTGCAAGAGGCTTTGCTCTCAACCACGACAGGCTGAGCATTGTTTCTTCTTCTAAATGGTCCAAACCATTCCAAATTCAATGGTAAAAGAAAACTTTTAGTTCTTATCTATTTCATACACATACTTTTGGTACTATAGACCCCTAATCATTTATGCAAACGTTATTTTCACATACAGAGACAAAGGGTACTTACTGTGGACACTGGGAAAGCCAGGACACTGAAAAGAAGGTCTCTGCTGGAAATTATGCACTTAGCACATCGCAGTTTCTTAATTAGTCTCAACACATCAGCCAGGAAGGACACCCCATAGAAGACAGCCTGCAAAACCTAAAGTAATTACACCTAATGAGGGAAACTCATCCAGCTTTTATTAGCATGTTCCTCAATGAAATCTGTTCATGCTCTTCAGGGAGCTGTTTTGTTCATGAGCTACAAGCCTGTGTGAGGGAAATAGCTGTTGGCTAAATCTCTTTTACTAACCCAAACTGATTAAATAAAGTTGGTCAGGAGATAACTTTAACAGCATCCCAGTTAACAGATTAAACAGAGATGTGTGATGTGATTCAAATGGGTGAAGCGAAGGGACATGTTGAAAGCCAGCTCCATCATACTTCCTATGTTAATGGTTGACCACTGGATACATCTGAGCAAGAGAGAACAAATTATGCCAGGCCATTTTTCCTGTAAGGCAACTGCTAGATAGCTTTTCCACTATTTAGCCTACACAGGTTCTTCTTTCTAGGGACTCACATTGCAATTGATCTCAGTGTCAAGTAGCTCAAAATGATCTAAGGTGAGAATTAGGTGCAGAAGTTAAAAAAACAGAACCTCTTTTATTGAACTCAAAGGGATTCAAGAAAGGATTTCAAGTACCTAGAAGCAAAGATCCAGACGTCACCAACTAAAAATGAAGTTTTATTTAAGTTTAAATGAGACGATTGATAATGAGTTTTAGGATTGAGAGGTTGTGTTTTGAAGGTTTATTCCTTCTTTCTTTAAATCATTTATAGGTAGTGAGGGTGGGATTTTTTGGGGGGAGGACACTAGGAGGATTTGGTAAGGAATTAGATACATACACAGTGACAAAACAGAGTTCTCCAAATTATGTGTAAAATTGTCATATTACTGTTGTTTAAACCAATATTGCTTTTCTATTTGCTTCATTTTCTCTCTTAATACTACACAGCAGATCAAGATGAACCAGATTTGTCAGACACAGAAAGGCTGAATAGAATCTTGCAGAAAAATACTTCTTCCACTGTCTTGCATTTAACACCAAGTCAGTTTAGTTCACTTAACTCATGGGGTGACCTCTTCTTTTTAAGGCTATGTTGTCCCAGAGTAATGTAATGTGGGAAATGCAGCCTACTGCAAACACTAGATCAGCTAGTGATGCTTAAATGGAAAGAGGGCTACAGCTTTCAGGATGAGATCTCTTTTGCCATGATCTTACTCTGACTCAGATATTTATTTAGAGCAAAGCCTCTGAAATTGTGGCTGGTTATTTCATCAGTTTCTGAAGAAGCTGAAAAGGGTGGCGCTTGGGAGGGGACAGAATTAGTGCAATGTTTTTCCATCAGAAATTCCTTTATTATCAAAATATATGAGGGGGGAGGAGACTATGATTTCACCATGCCTGTTGTCAAACAAGGGCTTCTGCAAGCTTTAGTTTCCAGAGACTGAGTCTTCCTGGGCAAGAAAATTACCATAGTTTGCAGTTATCTGCCACTGTCCCCAAACATTTTGTTTCTTCCCAGCATAGGGAAAAGATACAGTCTTCCTTCCCTATCCTTTCCACAGCCCAGAGAGCCAGGACAGTAAGTACCACTGTTGGATTGTCCCTCTCCCTGTGCAGACCCACAGCAGTGGAGGTAGGGAGGTGCCGACCAGGCTGGGTAACTGGCCCAGGGTCATCCAGGACCAGGTATCAGCGGTTGTGCATCACCCAGCTCAGCTGCAAAGCCACGTGTTTCCTATCAAGGCCTAGGGTGAACAGACATATCTTCACATTAAAAATGAAACCAAGCAGCTTCATCAGAACCCACAGAGGGTTTTGTTCAATTCTGAGGGACTCAAAGCAACTCTTTTGAGTGTGATTTTCCCCTCCCCATTATCACAGTTAGCAGGCACTTTTTCAGTCAGTAGTGATTCAGCCCTCCAAGTCATGGGTCTAGTTCAGTAAAGTCCATGCTGGGGTGCAGTGTACTTAGACACAAACACAGGTTCAGACCAAATCCTTGTCCCAACCCTTGGCCTCACCAGGACACCAACACTGAGTCCTCGAAGAGCTAAGAAAAGCCTGGTAATAAACAGAAGCTCTTGTTAGACCCTGTAGAATCAGCAGCAACTTTCTGTAAAAGGCATGAAAAATGAACGTGAGGGTGGTGACAGTCCAGTGACACATGGTGACTAATTGCCAATAAAGCAATTAGGGAGAAGCCTGGTTCCCAGAGGATGGGGCTATTATTATCTTGTTCATGGTCAGCCTTACATTAATCATGGGACAGGGATAGGCTGCTTCTTTCCCCGCTTCAAAATTAACTAAAATAAACATTACTGAAAAGAAACAGTCCCAAAACAGCCACATTCTCAGCCTGGTAAATATTCTGTTATACACAGGGGAGGACAATGTTATCTTCTGTATGGAAAATGCTTATCTGAATGTGTAACCTGACCTATTTCTCCGGCTAAACATGGAGAAGAACAACTCCTGAAGAAGTTTGAACTCAGCCTCAGGAGCTTGGATTTGTGCTGCTGTAACTCTACCCTTGTTCATCACCATAGTTTCAAAGGTGTTGCAGACAATTTAGTGATCACCCTGTATTTCCAAGAGCAATGGAAGGTTATACGAGTAATTTTCAAACCAGAAAACTGAACTTAGCTAGGATCATCCCAAATACTGCACAGTCTGGCATTGTACACCCCCAGTAAATTAAAATCCAAGCTCCAAACCCACTGGAGTAATTCTTGTAAGAAAGGTGCATCCAAATCGTGTAGCCCTCCATTAAAGGGAAAATGTTGACATAAAAAAAAAAAAAAAAAAGAAAACATCAAATTATTCCAGATGTCCTGTGAATTTCCCAAGCAGCAGTGCTGGCACTCACAAATCCATTGCAGGCACTCATGGAATATAAATCCACTGGCTGTAAATAGAAAGGATTCCCTAAAGTGTTCCCACACGAACAGAAGGAAGACTGGAAGCATTCAGAAAGCTAATGATTAACCCAAAGAGGAGAATATGGATATGATTATTCCTGCTGGAGAGAGGCTGCTTTCCCCTCTAGACCCTGCAGAGTTCCATGGTGCTGGGTGCTGTAGAAACATTTAATTTGGCCAGATCAATTTTCCAAACTGAGACCCACAGTGACAAAGACAAAGCTCAATATTTATCTGGTGCCATGATCAAAAGGGTGTTTCTGTTTAACTAACCTGACATGATTTACTTTTGTGTATAAGATCTTGCCATATGTGTATATTGAAATCTCCAACTAGTACAAATAAATCGGGTTCCAAGCTCTGCCCTTTAGGGAGGGATAAATCCAATATTCTGAGCAAGTTATTAGACATAAAAGTCAACATTTAGTGTAGACACACATCCATGCACATGATAGTGTCTTGGAAAATATCTTTACTAAATACTGGGCCTATTCTGAAATAAATACAAAGCAGCTTTCAGGACAATTTCCATTATGAAAGACAAAAGTATAAGGAATAAGCTGGGCCAGGAACACAAGTAACAGTTTTTAAAGGTGCAGTGTGCTTATATGCAGTGATTTACTAATGGATTTACAGCAGAGAGCAGATTTTTATGAGCTCAGATATTTCAGGCAATGAATGATTCTGCTTGCACTGTTTTGTGTCACAGATGAATGAAATTAATATAAAAGTGGTTTTATCTGTCATTTCTGCTTTTTCAATAATGGGTCAATTAACCTCTTTGATACAAAGCCCACTTATCCTTTCTTTCCCCCTACAAAAATATTTCCTTAGTGAATCTTGATTGCTATGATCATTAAGAAGATGAATCTGAAGCAATGTCAAAGATGTAGCTCTCTTGGGAGAGCCACATGACTAGCAAGGAAGTGAATGAGGTGCTAAAAGAGGGTCATATCTAGAAGGAATTCTTCCAGCGTCTCTCCAGCAAAACTGAGAGACAAGCAGCACTTCCATCCTCTGAAAATGTTAGCTTTCCCAGTATTTATATTTCAGATCACAGTGAGGCAGCCAGAGCAGCTTTCCACAGAAAGAAATTTTTAAATGCTATTCCAAAGAAATAAGAGAAATTTTGGAGGGAAAATTTCCAAGTGATTCAGACAGGCAGTGCCAGAAGGCAGGCAATCCCAGTCTGGCAGGACATAGGCAGAAGAGCTGGACAAAGGCTGTCTCTGTGTTCCTGGCTCTGGGGAAGCCTCCAAGGCTCTGCCCAAGCCTGCCCAGCACAGCAGATCCACTGAACCAGAACAGCCCTATGTGAAGCTTTTGCCAGCTCTTCTTCCCCATGACCATAACTCCCAACATCCCCAGGTGTTTTCTAGGGCTGCATCCAGACTGACCAAAATTCAGTGTGTTGGATGTGCACCCAATGGACAAGTGTGGTTGACAGGCACCTCTTGTTCCTCGATGTTCCTCAGCAACAACAGGGAGTGGCTTAATGCCAGACCATGGGATGAGTCCTTTAAGTCCAGTGGAGCCCCACAGAGAGCACCACAGCATGTGGGACATATTGTCTTCTCACACTCTTCCTCTCTTATACAGCATCTCAAGAAGTTTTTGCCACCTTTTGCTGCTGCTTTACCAAAAAATGCTACCCAGTTCAGCAGGAGAAGGGGAGGTGACACCATTTCTTTCCCTAATGCCTCTTCATTTTTCGGCAATCCTTTCTTGAAATAAATAAATCTCTGAAGAAGAAGGACTACCATCCATGAAGGAGTAATTTTGCACACCCTTTCCCACTGCCACATTTTCTGCATGAGATAGGCAATGTCTTCACCCCAAACCATTTCCCTTTTGGCTGGCAGCTCCATTTCAGCATTGGGATCAGATCAATGAGTGGTTAAAATTTGGGAGCCAAAGGACTGGGGAAGTGGAGCAAGAGCCCTCTCTCATGGAGATTTAATAAAACCTGAGCTGTTCAGCACATCTGTAAATGAGCTGGCAAAGGGAGCAAATACTGAGGTGGTACACTTTCGTGAATTTGGTGGGTTTTTTTCCCTGTCAAAGTGACCTGACTGTAAAATTGCCAAAGAATCTCAGGGTACTGAGTGCCTGAGTGATCAAATAGTAGGCAAAAATCGGTGTTGATAAGTGCAATGTAAAGCATTTCATAAAAAATTTAAAAGCAGTTTCAATTATATATTTTTCAACAGTGGGCTCTATATTAGATGTCACCATCCAGTAAAGAAATATTACTCTCAGTGTCGATTGCTCTCTCAACTTGCTGTCTCCTTGCCTACCAGTGATCAAAAACGACAAATAGAGAGTTAAGAGCAGCCAAGAAGAATTAAACTACAAACAAGGAAACACCTTTAGGCCACTGTATCAACCCATATATACCCATAACTTGACCATTGCGGCCTGCTCCACCTACTCCCTCGTGAAACTTGAAAAACTGCTGTAAAGGGTGACATGGATGCTTTAATGAGAAGCAACCCTTTGTGAAGAGAAATGAAAACAGTTTGGACTTCCAGCCAGCAGAAAACAGTAACTGAGAGGATAATCCAATGCCATTCTAATTTGTGGCAAAGAAAACGTGAACAGGGATGGATAATTAAATTACAACACAGAAATAATGAGGCATCCAGTTCAGCTGTCAAGGAAGCAGGTTTACACCAACAAAATGAACTGCAATTTCACACAAGGCACACTTGCCTCATGGCACAGAGGATAGGAAAAGTACCAGAAGTATGAATAGGCATGTTTTTCCTTTAGATAGATGAAAGGAAGGCTTTGAATAGATATTAGCTACCTTAGCCTGGATTTATTTTTTGGCTGGCTACGCTAGTGGGACAGAAAAGCCATGGAAACTTCAGCTCATGCTTGTACATGCTCTTGCCTTGTGCAGCCTTTCCCTGACCATCCACTGCTGATCACTAAGGAAAGCTGGATGACAATTTCAGTGAGTATTTCTTCATCCCAGAATACTGGGAGATTGGTTACTTGCTTTGTCCTTTTGATCTCATGCTTTAGAGCTGGGTGGTAAATCTCATTATAATGGTGCCAAGGGATGGCAGTGGAGGTGCTGTTTTGCCTGAAAGTATGGGTGGTATTTTAGTGGGGTCAGCTATTCCCCCAAAATGGCAATACTGATAAACAGGCACCATCGCAATTAGCAGTGATACCACCCGACTGCAGTGATATATGTGTGTCCTCATCCTCCCACAGCTGGCTTGGCCACTGAGGAGAGGGCTGGGGCGACCAGAATCCCTGGGTTGTTGAGGTCACTTCACTTGCCATTCACTGCTTCTTGGTTGCAAATGTTTCACAGAGTCACAGAATGGTTGAGGATAGAGGAAAACCAAATTGCCCACCTCCCTGAAGGTCTCCAAAAGCCCCACTTGGAGCTGGGGAGCCTTTAGGCTTCCACTGAACTCCAACATAGGATGTCTCCTTGTGAAGGGTAAAAGTAGAGACAAACATGCCCCAGACCAGACATGTCACTGATATTTAACTCTGATGGTCACACAGAATGGATGAAAAGCTATGGAGGTCCCTGTGGTCATCCTTCAAACTAGCAAGTGTGCTGGAAATTTTCCCCTCATAGGAAACCTCTCCACAAGCCTGGTCTTTCCACCCCACCAGCACTACTTCCCTGAGCTGCTGATGAACGCCTTGGACTCTGAACAAGCCTTCTCCCCTGGGTATCTCACGTACTTTCACTTTGAATTTCTATCCTGTGAAATGATAGCACATTAGAAGAAACAGAACACATTACAGTCTCTCTTTTTCTGTGTGCTTTTAGGAAATGTGCAACCAGTTGAAAGCGCTGCTGACACTCATGTAATAATATCACAAGCAGCTCTCTCCACAAGCTGCTTTCCCTTCTGTTCTCAACTGATTGTCAAATGAAGCAGGTACTCTGAATGGCTAAATTAGCATGGTGCTTTGCTTTGTTTCACTTTTTCTGTAATTTAGAGGACATAAAAGCCTATTTAAAAATTTAAGTAAAATTCCAAGTAGTGTTGAAATGTTTTGAATCAAAGGTTAGAAAACAGGCACCAAACTTGTATGTGTCCTGGCAGGACATACTCCCACTTTTCTGTCCTTCTCCCCACTGACAATGTCTCTTTTACAAGGAGGCAGCTAGCTTTGAAGTACTTTCTGAAAACCAAGCATCTCAGCAGTCAATATTCTTTCTGCATGAAACCTGTGAATACATTTCACAGCACAAGCACAGATCCCTCCTTAATTTCCTTTGGGGTAAAAACCACCAAAGGAAGCAGTTTAACAGCAGCAAATACACCAGCTGCATATGTCTTGAGGCGCAGATGGCAGACAAACAAACAGACATATTGGTATCACTGTACAACAGGATTTGCTTACCAGATTGAGGACTGTCAAATATTTCCACTGCCCACCGTAAAGGAACACTTCAGATGGCCGCTCCTCTGTTTTTACGTGTGTGATGGAATAGGCAACGAAAAAGTACCAGACAAAAGCAAGGCAGTGGTACGTGGCGAGAGTAGAGATTTCCATGCTTCAGCCAAGAGCAACTGACAGCTGCTCTGAAAGCAGCTTTTCTCTTAAGGTGCTCAGAGCATGGGATAAGGCAAGCCAGGAGGGCTTACTTCAGAGCAGCCTCGGGACACGATGCCACTTTACTCTGGTCAAAAGGAAAAATCACAAGGCTGTGAACTTTGCTTCTATTTGTTTCCCTTTTTACTTTACAGATAGGCTGGGGGGTGGCGGGGATGAGAAGAATAGGCTTAGCCCCTGGATTTAAATGCCTTGCTCAAGATTACCAAAGATTAGTTGCAGAGTTACATAAGTTTTGGGTTGGGTTATTCTTTTGCAAAAGTGGGGGGGAGTTTTGCTGCTGATTTTGTGTAACAGGCTGTCATGTGTCGGGTAGAGAGTGAAAACAAGTGGCATTTTCCTCACTTGTAGCTGTGTGTGCAGCCATGTCTCCAACTCAGCTTGGGAAGCCTCTGTGACTGTTTTTGCCTTGTGCCAAAGAAAGAAGTGGGAAATATAATGGCCTGTGAGAGAAAAACCTACTTGATTTGTTGATAAGCTATGGAGGTGGCAAGGAAGCTGACAAGATTCATAGGCAAAGGTCCTTGGGGCTGAAAATCTCTCTGGCTGTTAATTTTTTTTTTTGTGTGGGAAAAGGCTCTGCCACCTTTATGCTGCTCCCAGCATCTGGAATTCATCACAGCTGTGCATGGCAGGTTGGACAAACCCCGAGTCACTCTGAAGCTCTGGCAGGGATGGAGACACAGGGCATAGGCCTTGGGTGACCAACAGGAAATGCTGAGCAGCCTGTCTTGCCTCTCTGCTTCTTTATTTGCTGCCATTCACCTTCAGACAGCCCCTCCTCCCTGGCACAATATCATCACATCATCAGGGCTGAGAAGAAGAGAAGAACCAATACAAAATGACACTAAAATGAAGCAAACAAAAAAATTCTCATGAGAATGGTTGCTTTTCCCTCTCCTCCTCCCTCACCAAGCAATCATAACTAGCACTGTAAAACACACACAGCATTTCCTAGAGTCTTCATAACTCAGCAATAATTGCCACCTGAGTGTTTCATAGGGGCCTTGATGGGGAACAGGTATCACAGCCCCCAGCCCACAGCTGGACATTCGTCATGCAGGATGGGGAGGCAGGATGCTCTTCCTGCCCCTGCAGACAGTGGCCCATGAGCAGGGCTCAGTTTTGGCCAAGCAGACTGCATTAAGAGATCTCCTTTTCCTCCCCTTTTAACTGGCTTACAGATGGCATTGAGCAATCTGCTGTGTTTTGGTTTGGTTTGTTTTTATCTGGCTTTTTTTTTCCCCTCCTACTAGATGCAAGGCTCCATGTGGGATAATTTCCTATGAACTCAGACAGCAATGTGCCTGCATGTTGGGAAACAAACCTCGCACTAAGGCACTTCAGTAGTCTCCTGTGTTTCATTGACTTCTCCTCTAATTCATATTGGCCGCACCCAGATCCCCCAGGCATTCCAGCCACCACAACCCCAGTGAATTATTGCTGCCTCACTTATGAAAAATAAAGATGTGGAGCCTTCTGTGGTTGTTTGAGGTTGGAAGAGAAAACTCCCTGCCAGGAAAAAAAAAAAAAAAAAGGAAAACAGGATGGGATTATGTTTTTTGTACTCTGACAATGTCACCAGTCTTGTCATAAAATCACAGAATCCTAGAATTATTTGGGTAGGAAGGGACCTTATAGATCATCTAGTTCTATCTCCCCTGTCATAGGAAGGGACATCTTCCAACAGAGTAGGTTGCTCAAAGCCCCTTCAACCTGGCCTTGAACACTTGAAGAGCTGGGGCATCCACAGCTTCTCTAGGCAGCCTGTTCCAGTACCTCACCACCAGTGAAGAATTTCTTCCTAGTATCTAAGTTAAACCCATCCTCTGTCAGTTTAAAGCCATTCCCCCTTTCCTGTTACCAAATGCCCTTGTAAGTCCCCCTCCAGCTCTCTTGCAGAACCCCCTTTAGGCACTGGAAGGCTGCTCTAAGGTCTCCTCGGAGCCTTCTCTTCTCCAGGCTGAACAACTCCAGCTCTCTCCACCTGTCTTCATAGGAGAGGTGCTCCAGCCCTCTGAGCATCTCTGTGGCTTTCTTTGGACTTGCTACAACAGGTCCATGTCCTTCTTTACAAACAGAACTGAATGGGACTGCTACAGGTGGGGTCTCATGAGGGTGGCATAGAGGGGCAGAATCATTTCATTTGACCTGACTGCCACACTACTTTTTATGCAGCCCAGGATGCATTTGGCTTTCTGGGCTGTAAATGAACATTTCCAGCCATGCTGAGCTTCTCAATAACAACATTCTTTTGGGGCTGCTCTCAATCCATTCTCCCCCAGCCTGTATTTGTGCTTGGGATTGCCCTGACCCAGATGCAGGACCTTGCACTTGGCCATGTTGAATTTCATGTTGTTCACACAGGCCCCCCTTCTCCAGCCTGTCCAGGTCCCTCTGGATGCCATCCCTTCTCTCCAGCATGCTGACTCCACCACACAGCCTGGTGTCAGCAGCAAACTTGCTGAGGGTGCACTCAATCCCACTGTCCCTGTCACTGACAGAGATGGTAAGTAGCACTGGTCTTGATGCTTTAGGAATGCCACTTCCACTGCTTTCCACTTGAACATTGAGCTGTTGACCACAGCTCTTTCAGTGCAACTATTCACTCAATTCCTTATCCCCTGAGTGGTGCCTCTGTCAAATTTGTGTCTCTCCAGTTTAGCAACAAGGATGATGTCATGTGGGACAGTGTCAAATGCTTTGCTCATGTCCTAGAAAATTTAGCAGAAAAGGGTTTTCATTTGCCTTTACAGAATTTCTGCATGGGGCAGTGCCGTTATGAGCTGCTTTTCTGTGCCTAGACTCATCCCTGTGACAAAAGGCAGGAAGAGAATAGGACACTGGCATGGAAGGGTCCTTTTTATTAATAGCTTGCATACCAAAGTCACCAGGCAGTCAGCTCTTTTAACAAGTAATCTTCACACCAGTCCTTCTGAGGTTGAGTGCAACTTAAGAAATGGGAAGGCTGAGCATTCTGCTCAGTAGGTGCCTGAATGCATGCAAATGAATGTAAATGTATGCAAAATGGCAAGGTGTGTTTTTTCTTTTCTGGAGGATTTTGGCCAGTATGACTGGGAAGGTGTCAAGTGCGGTGACAGTTTTCTGATGTGGACATCTGTCCCTCAGACTGAGACCATCTGCTTTGTTTTCCCATATACAAGAAGGAAGATACATTTCCTTCAGCCTAGCTAAGGGATACGATTTGGATACAGAAACATTGCAAAGAAAGCATGAGCACCAAATAGTATCTGAAATCCAATACTCCACACTTCATGAGTCTTTCTTATTTCACAGCCAGTGTGATGTAGCAAGCAAATACACGGGAAAGGTCATATCTTATGTCATCTCTCCATGGGTCTGAACATCAACTGAAGGTTCAGTGGAAGAGGGGATTCAGTCCAAATCTTTTTGCAGTAAGTGGAAAAAGGAAGAAGGCACACACTGGGGTGCAGCAGATGTGCTGCTGCAGATCTAGTGGGACTGTTTAGGGAAACACCGTTTTCCATCTGCTTAGTACCACACCCCAGCTTGCATCTGCTTCTCCCCTGGAGCTGAGCCACATTCACACACTCTGACAATGCTCCCAATCCACTTCAGGGGCTCATCTGATTTGTGCAGCAATAGCTGACTTTGTGCTGAAGCAAACTGGGAGCTCCCAGTTAGTTCATTAACATGGTTCAGCTGAAGGATAGAACAAGTAACTGGAGGCATAAATCCGGTTTATGTCCACAAAATGTCCTCTGCTTATTCCCAATTCTATGAGAGTGACTTAGGCCAGCTTGCTTGGCTGCACCGAAATGGATTTGACTCACTCATGTTATTAGTATGGTTCAGGTACAGAGGTGACAGCAAACAGTGTGAAGTGGCAATATAATTGTGTGTCTTCACTGATGGGCATGGTATTTCCAGGCCATTGAGCAGCCCCCAGTTAAGTCCATCATTATCATAATAGTGCTTAATTACCACCTCAACCTGTGCTAATGAAGCAGCTGATAGAAACAAATATTCTTGCTTCCTCACTTCTGACAATTTGTTTAGAGACCAGATAGGTGCCTTTCAAATCTTCTTCAGTATTTTGCACTGGCAAGGCTTCCTCTCTGCCATGGCAGCATCCAGTGATGGCAAAACAAGCGACAGTAAGGCAGGAAATTACTGGCAGGTGACAGCAGTTAGGATCAGATGATAGGAACAGATTCAAAACCATACAAAAGCCTAGGAAAGGTTTGGGGACTTAAGAACCCCTGTCTTTGTGCTTAGCTCTCTTTTCTAGGCACCATCTAAGAATAAGAGACTGGTACACCAGGGGGTCTTGCTTCTGCCAGAGTGATTTTATACGGTGAAAAGAACACAAGGAGTTGGGCAAGTACATATTTCTTCTAGTTTTTTGATGCATGTTTCTGTCCTTGACACAGTTCTGCTATTTCACACGTCGATTTCCTAGTTTGGTTGTTTTTAATGTACTGCTGTTGTCAGCTGGTTTGCATTAGGGTCAGCATCCCTTGCAAGGGGGCCCCGGGGCTGTTCTTGTGCAGCATCCTCTGTGCAGAATGTGAATGTGTCTGGGGGCTCTGCTTCCCTCCTTCTGGCTCAGCTGCAGGTAGGGCAGGGCTCTGTGTGGAAGATATTTTTTTCTGACAAGCCCTGTCTGAGAAAGCTTTTTAGCATGTAGTGTGAGGCTGCCTGAGCTCTATGTCCCCAGGGACATCTACGGTAACAATTCATTCTATGACAGCCCCAATGTATGAAATGAAACATAATTGACAAAATTGCCAGCTTGGCATAGTCTGCTCCAGGCATCATCAAATCCTGAGGCAAAGTGATATGGTTGGTGTAATTCACAAGACTTAATTCTCTCTGGTTTTATTTGTCTTGGGCTTTGGTAGCTTCTGGGAGTTCTGGTTGAGTTAACTTTTCTTTGCAGCGGTGCAAGTAACAAGTGTAAAAATATTTTAACTTCTAATAAAAGCTGAGGGCTTTGCCCAGCAATGCAGCAGCAATAGCAACAAGCAATGAAGATTGATTAAAAATATCCTGAAAGATTTCAGTACAATTTTGAGAATAAGCACTGCTGCAACATCTACCTAATGTGTGTGGCAAGCAGGAAAATTTTACGGTTCTTAGACAGCTTATGCATCCTCCTGCGTGCAACTCTCCTCTCTCTCTTGTGTAAGATTAATATTTTTAATATGTATTTTTAAGGAGAAGGCAAGAAATGGCTTACCTAATCTCAATATCTTTGTTCTGAATTGAATTAAAAGGTTGTTCCAAAAAGCCAAAATTCAGAGGGATTTCTCAGTCCCAAAGGGATGACTTGTGTACAAGCAGAAATTGGATTCAGTAGTTGGAAGTATTTACTTAGATTTCAGAATGTATCCTTCTCATTGAGTTGGCTTTTAAACTGTGCATTTATTCAGACTGCTAAATGAAATGTCACTTTGATCCAAGCCAAAAACTTCCTGTGTAACAATGATTTGACATTTCTGACTCTTTTAAATGAATGAGAATTATGACATCAATCAAAACAAAATCTTTTCAGCTAACAACTTGGATTCTAAAAGTAGATATGTTGAAATTAAGGAACATTTTATCAGAAAAAATGCTTGCCTATCTCATTATCTCCTACTCATAGGGGAAATTAGTAATTGTTTACCTTACCACCAAACCCCAAGAGCGTGTTCTCTCTTGGCAAGGTTAATATTGTTTAGAAATAAAAGGCATGTGTTTCACTTATTTTCCACAGCTTCCAAGAACTTATACACTTTCTTTTAAAGGGATATATAAGTTGCTTCCTAATTTTACCTTTTCCCTTTTCTGTCAGAGAGGCAAAATTAATATATGACTATTTAGAAATATTGTGCACAAACAGCCTGAAGTTCAGAGTGAAAAAACCACACCACAGTGTACTAGGGAAAAATGCCAGAGTATTTATCATGCATGCACAAAGTATAACTGATTCTCAGACTCTGTCCTTCTAGAAAATTTTGTTGGGCAAGCTAAGATATGAATTTATATATTTTTTTTTTTACTTTGGCCTTTCTAGAGGAGGGTCAAGAATTTGTCTTGTAAATAGATGTGTGTTTGATAACATACTGCATATCATGTTACTCTTAATGTGATCTATTTATAACCATAAGTAATTATTCCACATACAAGGCAATAGAGATCCAGCACTGACTCCACTAAGTGCTTGCTGAATTAGTGTCATTTATGTGCAACTCTATCTTAGATAATATTGGATTATCTATTAGATAATAAGATCTATACTGTGTATTAGTATAGTACCTAAATCTGTTTTCACAACGTTTGGTACTTAGATTGCAACAAATGCAGAGCAGAGCATGGAACTGCTTATCCCTGCCATGCTCAACCCTACCATGGAGAAGGGTAATCCAGAGCAGTGAAATGGTGTTCCAGTCACATGGAAATCTTCTGCTGAAATGTAAATTAATGATTATTCCCATTAAGCCCTGATAACTTCTGAATCATGTTGGAGGAAAGGACATAATTCTGCAAGAGATGTTGAAGAGGTTCTGGTTTGCTTCCCACCACTGGTATAATCTAGATGGATGACTCAGTGGGTTACAAAACATGTGTAAATGCCAAGAATTTCCTAAACCCTGCTAGATGCTGGGACCTTGCAAGGTGGCCAGAGTGGCAAGTGCAAGGATCTTCTCTCCCTTGGGACACTAATATCCTTTGTACGCCAAATCCATGTCCAGTTCCTGCTCCAGTTCCTACCAGGCACTGAAGAACAAAGTAATTTTTTCAGTCTGTCAAAGACAGGATAAAACAAAGGTTGCAATGTTTTAATGATGATAACAAAATAATGAAGTTTGAACCAGTGGGCTGGTCCGACTGCTGTTCAAGCAATGGGTACAGAGAGTGAGTTTCCTACATAAGAGCCAGTGCTGTGGTTTTCACAAGAAATATCAGCAGTGTCTGACACAGCTTGTGGCTCTGAATCCTACTTGTGTACTGAGCAGTCAGCTGTTAGTAGGCCCTTGCTGGAGCAGGGGTTACTCAGAGGGCTATTCCGGCTCAGGCACAGCCTAAACCCCCGCTCAGCTCTTCAGGGAGGCATTGCCATGGCAATCAGACTCTAGCTGGGCACCGTCAGCAGGCAAACGTTGGGTTTACCAAGTCAATGCTGCTCTTCATCTCCCCCTTCTCAAACAAAAAAGCAAATCCTGCAGCGGAAGCTGTGTGTGATATCAATGATATCTCAGTGTCTTGGCTGTTGTTCCTCACCAGAAATGTATGAGTATTCCTGCAACTGCGAAGAGCTGGCAAATTGCCCCTATTGTTCAGACCCTTTACCCTGGGAAGTTCTCTGACTTTTCTTGTTTCTTTGGTGAAATTGGGATGGGGAAGGGGCAAGCCCTGCCCTGCTTCCCCAAGCTGAAGTGGCCTGCTGCCTCTGCTTCATTTCTTCTTATCCTGATCACCAGGACCTTGGTAACCCCCACATAATGATATTTCCTAACACCAGCACCTTTCTGACTATGTCAACCCACTCCCTCCAGCTTCCTCTTAGTTATCACATGTATCCACACTCACTGTAGCTCCTAATTTTCATAGGTCTTCCTCCCTGGGTGGCTTCTCCTACCTCCTTCAAGTGCAGTGGTGATGTGTATTGCCCAAAGAGCTGTGCCAGGCATGACCAAATTCTGGCCCACAGCACCTGCCTGCAGTAACCTGTGCTCTAGCAGCGCTACATAAGAGGGAGGTGGCAGTACAAGCACTTTCTTTGTGCTTCTGAGCCTTTCTCTTGCTTTGCAGGCTGTGCTTTGGGCACAGCTTGAGTTTGCCCTCTGCAAGGGAGTGAGAGGCAATGGGGGAGCCCTGTGCTTCCTGTAGCAGCTGTGGCTTACCTTTGCATCTGCAGCCAGGGCCTCTTTACTTGATCTAGCACATCACAATTTCATGGATTGGATTGATTTAGTGATGGCTTCCCACAGGGCATTTTGCCATAGCTGTTCATAAGACTGGCTGTCTCCCATAACAATGTGTTATCCTTCAGGAGTTATCCTGTGTAGAAATGAACTTGAGTGAGGGAAAGAGGGAGGAAAAAAAAGACAAAAAATATTCTCCACAAAATTCACTTTTTCATACACCTAAAGTTCTCCTTTCCCACTGTCAGTTCCATTACATGATGCATATTGGCACATTTCCTTTCCTTACAGCTATTTTCAGTGCTGAGGAGAAGTGCGTCCAGTTTTTGCAACATTTCACTTGATTACTGGTCAGATAATCAGATGTATTTCTGAGGAATTTGAAAGTGGAATTAGGCCATTTGGTATGAAACTCTTGCACTGCCTCCTTTTCCTTGCCCTCTGAAATCATGCTGTGCTTCATTAATACTAAATGTTTTTGCAGGATCTGAACCTTCTCAGTCATGTGCTTTAGCTGCTTAGTGAAAACATAGGAAGTTTGTACACCTTTATGTTTCTGGGATCAGCTGGTGAAGAGAGGCAGTGTTTGCTGTTCACTTTCCATCTCAAAGCCTTGGAGTTTTCATGCATTCTTGCTTCCTAAAAGTAGGGGTGGAAAAAAAAGTGGGCCTTTGCCAAATTCAAGATGCTGGTTATCAGCTAATTCTACTGTTTACTGTTCACACAGCAAGAGAACTGCTTGTGTTTGGCAGTGAGTTTGAGTTCATCTGCAGAGTGCAGGACAGAGCTGCCTGCTTGTTTTCTTCAGGAGCTTTCTGCTGGTGGTTAATTGTAGCGCTCAGCGGTGATGTGCTGTACTGCTTTCTCTGTGTGCGTTCCAAGACCCTTTAAGGAAGGAGGGTGTCACCTCCCTTGCTCTGAAAAAGGAAACCTGAGTTGCTAGACAAGCAGTGCAGATGTGCTGGTTCCAATACATTAGATGGAAGCTGGTAAAAAGACAAAGAACAGTTAGGAGTTCAGAGAGTTTTGTTTCTTCAGAAATTTTGCCCCATGCTAACATGGACTGATGCTAAGTGATGCCACTGCAGGTGTCTGAGAGCAGGAGTCAGACTTGTGGTGATTCCTTTCTGTCATCTGCTGGTGATCAAGGAAAATATATGGTGGGGGGAGGATAAGAGTGTAAAAATAATCAGAAGTACCTCAGATCTGGATGAGGCTTTCCCTGAGTACCATCAGAACCAGCCTCATGCAAGCTGAGCTGGCATCTTCCTGGGATACCACACCTGGAGTTTTCTTGCAGCCAAATGTGTATGGGTCTGGGCAGTGCTGCCTTCCAGTGGTGCTGCTCTGGCTCGGAGAGCAGTGCTGCTGTCACCTAAGGAGGTGCCAGCACCAGCCCTTCTCGGCACTCCAGGATGCCAAGAGGAAATATCGGCCTCTGCGTCATTAGTGACAACTTCGTGTTGTTGAACTAATCTTTGATCCCTTCCTCCTCTGCAAAACTGCACAGTGGGTGGTAAATTAATCCCTGGAGTTGAGCCCAGCACGTATGCAGAAAGCACAGGAGGAAAAGGAGGTGATGCTGTGCTGATGCTGAGAGCCCAGAGCTTGCTGGTGTCCTTGGTTTTAGCTCGGTGTTGCGCCACTGACTTGGGTGGCAGAAGCTCTCACAGCCATGTATGTCAGTAGTCTATGCTTCTTTCCTCATGCCTGCTGGTGCACTCACACAAAAAGCATGATTCCAGATGCCACGGCTCTTCTCACTAAATGCTGGAGTCATTGCAGAGTAAGAGAACCTGGTTGAGACTACCCTGGCTGGAAGGAAAGGTGGTGGTGTCAGCTAAGTGGGCTCAGTGCTGGGAAACTGGACAGCATTGCTTCATGATGAAGCCAGGAGCAAAACAGAGGAGAATGACAGCTGAGGAATAACCAAATAGCAGACCTAGCAGGTTAAAGGAAGGGACTCGCAGTTCACACAACAGTGGGAGGAACAGAGGCTGCCACATTAAAAGGGTGAGCCTTCCCAGTTTCACATATTTTGCTCTTTTACCCTTTTCTTTGTCTTTCTCTCCTCTCCATTGAGATGCAGATTTCTGAACTCAAAATCTAATGTGTTTTAGGACACTCAAAAGGGAAAAAACTTTTGCTCTGTATGTGACTGGAAAATTGAAAAAATACACTCTTAACATGTAAAAGGTTATAAGCTTTTAATCTGCTAGCCAGCTTGGTGTGAGAGCTGAAGCAAACTGATGCTCTTCCAGAAGAAAGGCTTTGCTGGGACCCCGGTGAATGGATCTAACTACTGCCTGCTGACAGTGTCTGGTTCAATCCCACTATCTGTAGCTAGGATGTAGCACATGCCTGCAGCACATGCTGAAGATGCTTTGAAGTGTCTTTTTTGCTTTTATTTTTGCTTTAAAAAAAAATCGAGCTGTAAAATATGCAGTTCAGGAAGGTCAAGTATCACATGTGAATATTGCTGACTGCACAGCACAAGGAAGGTCTGTGCTGAATGAAGTTGGGCCTCTGGTTCTTTGCAGATATTTAGTAACAACCTTAAGCAGAGCGTCTTTGCTTTCCACAACAGTTCTGATAATTCAGCAAATGCATATTTCCCTCAAAGACAAATCTATACACCCTGGCAATTGCTATTTTTATGTAAAGCTCTATTTCATGTATTATTGCATAAGAGTTAGCCTGTGCACAGTGCACAGTTTCAGGGAGCTTGTCCAAGGCAGAATAGCTACTCTAAAGACAGTACCATGGGATAATGACTTCCAGACTGTCCAAATCTACATTCCTTCGAGCTTCTCCATCAGTGCAGTAATAAAAACTCTGAGCCACCTGGGCTGCATCTGTTCTGTGTGGGAGGTAGAAAGGGCTGCACTCTGCAGCCCTGCTCCCCTGGCTATCCAGATGAGGCCTTCTGTTGAACTTCCCCCCTGCCACATGCCTGAGAGTCCTTCCAGTGGAGCCCTGACATGCATCCTGATGGGGTGTGTGCACACAGGCAAAACAGGGCATCATCCCTGGAGGTAGCAAAGATCATGTTGGAGATGGTTTCCATGAGCACAGTGAAAGTCAATTAGGAGAGGCCCTGCAAAGGACTGGAAGGGCTCCTTCCCAGGACAGCTTTTGCAGGTTTGGGACTCACAGCTGGCAGAGGGATTTGCTGGTGCAGCTTTGCATTGCTCTGCTGGAAGCCAGTTCCAGAGGAGATTCTGAGCAGAGTGAAATTGAAGCATAAAATATGCTGCAACAGAGGTGGCTTGCATCTTTGTGGAACAGAAGCTTGTTTTCCAACAACACAAAAGTCAGGGCATGTGAGGACTTTGCTACAGATTAGTGAAAAACAGGGATAATTAAAAAAAATAAAATAAAAAGAAAGCTAAGCAGCCCCAAAGCTGATTCTTCCACAGAACTAGTTTTTGTGACTTCCAAGTGACTCCACAAAATTCATGGCTATGCAAGACTTGCAGAAGCTGCTCCAGTAGTGGCTCCAGCTTACAGGAGAGAGAAGATAACAGATTTTTCATTCTACAACAGGAGCCTTGCATTTCAGTGTTGGGACTTTGAATACATACAGTCAGCAGCAAATGGATATCTCATTTACTCTTTGGTCATTTTTTCTAAATAGATAGAAGAAAATATTAAATAATGCCAGAAATACATATGGAAACATGTAGGAGAACGTAGACTTAAGTGGGTTACGAACTGACTCAGTAGTGCACTGGTCTGGGCATCTTTAACTGATGAGTTTGAGGATTGCTGTTGCAAATCTGAAGTTAACCATGCAATCCTGTGGGATATGCATGGACTCTTAAAACTTACTTAAAGTGTCTTTTTGCAGTGGAGAAATAGGCTGTCTGTTCTGTGTAATTGGTTTCACTCAGTGTACCTTCTCTTTCAATGACCCTCAATGTTTAGATTTGAATTTAGGTCAATGAGAGAAGTGTGGCTGGCAAGAAAAGGTGAAATCAAGGATTCAAAAATATAATGAGAACTACAGGAAGAAAGAAGGAGGGCAAGGGAGAAAGCAGCCTAAAGGAATGGAAAGAGGAAAGAGCAAACAATCTCCAGGAAGCTGGATCATAACTTTTTCCAAAGTATTCTGCTTTTCAAACGTAGAAGATCACCTGTGCAAGTAGGTAATTAGGTCAGGAGCAGCAGTTCAGAATGCCCTTGTTACCTCTGGATATTGATTCCTTAAAGAAAGATGTACTGCTAAGGCTGGGTGAAGCAGGGAGGAGCATTCTGTCTTTCTGGAGTCCCTGTGTTTATTTTATTATATAATGTCCATGCGTGTGGATGACATGCTGAATGGCCTTCCACAGGCTACTCCATTTCTATCAGATGCTATGATGGAAGGAAGAGTCTGTCTGCACTGGACTCCTGTATGAGACCCTGGTGATTGACAACCACTCTTCAGTCAGAACTCACATTTCACCGGTAGGTTGCTTTTTCTTTGGTTAAGCCCCTACCCAAAGCAGGGTGAATTGAAAGCTTGAATAAATCCAGTATATTGCCAGTGTGCTGCTAAAGATCTGGATCTAGAATTAGACATTAATTAAAATGACAAAGCATAGACATATCAGCCTTGTCCCCAGTCCCAGAACCTGACCTGCCCTCAAAATTAGGTGATACTAGTGTGCTTGCCCTAAAGTGTTAACTCCTTTGCCCTCGTTTGCCTTTTTTTTTTTTGTCCCAAGGACCTCAGGAAAAGCTCTCTTGATGCTGCTCCCTGGAACCTGGTGAGATCTGTATGTCCCCAGTGCCCCAGTGTCAAAAGTAACTAATTTCCCTTGTTTCTCAACTGTTGAGAAGAAACAGCAGATAGTAATCAGTCTTTTCCTCTCTCAATAGCACACCCCCCACCCCCACCCCCAAAATGTGGGAGACTCCATGTAATCCTATCTTTCCTCTGTTTCTGGTGGAACCTTCCACTGAGGACAAAACTGTTTTATTTGGGAGGTAGGGAGACAGAAAGTAGGTATCATCTTTCACTTTTGTTTCTGTTTTGGTAAACCTTGTTTGAAAGTCACTTGAAGCTCACTGGCCCAGAGTGCTTATTTTGGAGAGAATACAATTCCTATTAAGCTACAGCTGTAATTGTATGTAATGTGTATTTTTTTAAGTGGATAAGTTATCCACAAATCCCAGATGATGATATGTCTTTCAAAGAAGATGCTGAAGAGGGCCAAGATTCCAAGAGTACTGCACAAAGGAGAAAATGTCATCAGAGGGTGAACAAAATGGAAATGTTTGCTAGGAGAAAAGAACCATCTATCCAACCTGGTCTTCACAGGCCTCTTTTTACTGTTGCTCTGAGCCCTTGTCCCTTACCTGTCCCAGACTTTCCCCTGAGACTTGAATGCATTTGTTTTGCTCAGTTTGTTGTGGGTACGGTGAGGAAAGGTGAAGTGACCTGTGTGGGGTAGGGCCAGTGCCTCACCTGCAACCTTGGGCCCCCTGTCCCGAGCTTCTACCACAGGTACCTCCTGGGCCCTTCTGGAATGGCTGAATTTTGGATGCTGGAATGATGGTGTAAATTGAAATGGATAAATGGACGAGTTGGGCTCAGACATGTTACTGGGTTGTGATGTTCAGTGCCTGCTCCACAGGGCTGTGCAGCCAGTGAAGGCAACAACTGCTGCTGCCACACTGGGAAAGCGGTCATTAAAACAGAGACCATTAGGAGGGGCTTCTCCTTCTGTGTTCTTTACTCTTTTTTTTTAATAAAGAAATAGAAAGTTTTGAGACTTTCCATCTGCCTGGAGACTCTCTAAGCCATCTTTTCTCAGGAGTTACCATTTTTATCCTGGAAATGATTGTTGTTGTTTTAATCCTGCTTTTTGTCCCTCACAGCCTCATTGCTTTTTTGGACTCTGCTCCATCCCTCCCCACTGCCTTCTCCTTACCCCTTTTGGACAAACTGCAGCAGCGTTTGCCTCGGTTAAGAAAAATGGGGCTAGACAGGGTCGGGCAAGGCTCCTGACTTGTCACAGAAGGGCCGTGAGGAGGAAATGCGGCCGCAACTGAGTTTATTTTGGAGCCCGCCCACTGGTGCCCTGCCCTTTGCCCCGGGCCCTGACACAGGCCCCAGCTGTGCCGGGCAGCCCCGCAGCGCTCGGGGGCCGCTCCTCCTGCAGGAAGGAAGGTCCTGGAAATCCCCAGCGCAAAAGAGCAAACACTGCATTATTTCATTTCAGCTTGGGACATGGAAGCTATGTGGTTTTGGTTTTTTAAATTTTCCTTCCCTTCTTCTTTGAATTCAGAGCAGAAGAGAATCTGCAGATCTGAATTTAAAAAACAAACAAACAAACTGAACACTTGCATTCCTTTCATTTTCACATGCACGTCATGATTTGGATAATCCTGCCATGCTAAAAGAGTGGGTCTGAATGTGCCGGACTGAGGAAAGGCAGTAACCACTGGGATGGCCCAGCGAAGGACTGGGTTTCCCAGAGCTGTGCCCTCCTCGGGCTTCGCTTTCCCCTTGCCCTGCCGTGCCGTCCCCTCGGCGCTGAGACGGGACTGATGCAGCCGAGAGCTGACAGTTCTGTGCAGCAGCTGCGAATCATTTCAATCCCATCCCGGGGTGGCAGCGGGGCGGGGGAGCGTGTGCCTTGTTTTTGTTTTGCTTTCCCCGAGCATTGCGCAGGCTGCGGTCCGCTGGCCGAGGCGCCCGGCAGCGTGTGACTCAGGGCGCTGGTGGTGCTCCAGGGCTGCAGGAGGGCTGCCCGCAGCCCAGCGGGACCGGGGAACCACGAGCCTACGTAGGCGCTGAGCTCAGGGATGGGGATGTTCCTCTCCCGCCACGGAGGAGCCAGGAAGATCCCTGTCACCGCTGGCAGTGCTTAGGCACGAGGCGCACGTATTTACAAAGGTCTTTGGGACCTTTAAAACACACTGCCTTTGCTTTTTTTCCCCTTTGCCTTTTCTTTTTTTTCCCTGCCACACTTAAAAGTCCCCTGGTGCTTCACCCTCCCTCGTAACACTCCCACAGCTCCTCTGCCAGCATCTCCCTTAGGATCGCAGCTGAGCAATTACCGCCGCTGCTCCCAGGGTGCTGGCTCCCAGAGGGATGAGTGAGGGGCCCCGGGAGATCTCCCTGCTTGCCTGCCAGTTAGGTTTACCAAGGATGTAACATCAGGGAAATCCCATGTGCCTCCTACAGGAGCAAACCAACCAGGCGTGCTATACACTCCCTGTGTGTGTGTATGTGTTTATATATATGTATGCATGTACAGAAAGATATCATTTAGTGGCATAAGCCCTCATTAATGGCAATGGGATTTGTGTGGTTTACAGCCCCTAGGAAGCTATTTGATAGCTTACTCCTAATTTGCAAATCTTTGAAGCCAATCACCGTACCTGGTGATTAAGGGTTTTTTGCAATAATCCGGTGCAGAGAAAAACAGAGGCCTCTCAGTGGTTTGCATGAAAAGGCTGCTGAGCGGGTCCTGTGATTCACGGGCCAAAAATAATGTGTTCTGTTTAAACAACGTTCGCTCTGTGATACAAACTGACAAAAGCCAGTGAAATTTAAAGGGACCCTGTCAAATCGGGTCTAAAAATAACCCCAGCCAGCTGTGTTTTGGTGAGTGGGCGTGTGTGCTCATGTGCTGTGCTCCCTCTGCTTTGCCAGTCTCGTCCTGGGCTATGGCTTTTTTTCAGAAACAAGCTAATATGACATTTGAGCTTTGCCATCTGGTCTCTCGGTGTATGAAATTACTCTGTTCTGGGAGAAAGGGTCTGGTTTGGCGTGGGAAAGAGCCCCCTCATCCTTGGCCACAGCATAGCCCTATCTCCCTGAAGGAGGTGAAAAATTGCTAGTGTGGGATTTAGTATCCCAAGAGGATGCTGCAGCAAGACTGCAGGGTATCATCCTTTAATTCAGCAGGATGGTGGCAGCACAGGGTCTCATCCACGCCCAATTTTGCAATGTTTAGTAGGAAGCCTCAGGGTGGAGTAGGACTCCTTCTTCTCTTCGCTCCTCTCTGGGATTTGGAGGCATCACCTTTTTGGGGAGTGTTGTGACTCTCACTTCCCTACAAGCACATGGGAGATGGGCTCCTCGTCACGAGATAGCTCCTATTTCTAGGATAAGGCTCACTTTGAAACTGGGGTTCCCCTTCTGCCAAAAATACCCCGTAGCATTAAAAGGCCTAGCTCTGCCAATTTGCACCTTGTCTGACCTCACCTTGCTCTCTTCCCAGGAAACCAATCTAGGCTTTCTACCTCTGTAAATGTAAGCATTCCTTGTGCCCTGTCCTCCTCCTGGGCATGTGAAAAGATGCCTAAAAAGAAATATGCACATAAAGTCTGTGTATGTGTGTGATGCAGCTGCTTAGATGAGCAGAAGCAGGCTTCAGTTGGTTTCCTCATCTAAAGAAGAAATGGGAGATGGAGGGATGGGTATTTCTCAGCACCATCTACCCCTGTGCTGTATTTCCCCGGGTCTTGTCTTTTAAAGTCAGAAATGGCAATAAATAGCTGCTGGGGAAATCCCTCCTGCAGAAACCTCAGGAAAACACCTTTGCCTCATATCCAGAAGCAGCTGGCCCTGTTTGCTCTTCCCTTTTCCATACACCCACCAAATTTCTTGCTACCATTTTTGCCCTCTCAAGGTTTCTATTGCAGAAGTCCCAGCCCTGTGGTTGCTCCATCACTGGCAGTATGATGTTGAGCATCTTCTTCCCCCTTGTATAGAGACTGCAAACCCCAAAAGATCCTTAGATCTTCCCTGCCAGGCAGAAGTTGAACATCTGCAGCATCTGGACAACTTTCCCCTTGCTGCCACACCAGGAGCTGAGTGCAGGATTGAGGTTTTCTTTAAATACCCCTTCTGAATTTTTTTTTACAGCTGTGACTTTATGTTAATTCCAACTAACGTTCCCAAATTGCACTATTCTTGCCCAAAATATTTACAATAGTAGAAGTCAAATCTTCCTCTCAGTGTGCTTCAGTGTAACTGGAGCATTTCCATCCCACTGTTTTTCTTGAGGATTTAAGTATTAAATCAGGTACCACAACTGACTGAAATTTGAAGCAAAGGTGGCTTTGGAATTAAGTTAAACAACTTTATTTTAGCACACTGAAACTGTAAATACTGCTATCAGATTCCTTTTTGGTATTGACAACATTTACTTTTTGATGTTATTTCCAAAACAAAATGTCAGCAAAACTTGATGTCTTGGCAGGATTTTGTGCTTCTCTGATTTTGCTCTAAGGCTGTTTTCCAAGGGAAGTTGTGCTCTTCCAATGGTGGTTTTGCTTTGCTGTATACTTACTGCTTCAGCCATCTCCCACATGGGGGTGAAATGTGCATTTTGCTGTAACAATGGAATAAAACTGATTACAAATGAGGTATTTATACTGATGTTTACCTTCTAGTAATTGATTTTTTTTTTTGTTCTAAAGCACTCTACCTTGACTCTGAGCTTCTAAGTGTAGTCCAGGACAGCATTGTCTAAGGATGAAGAGACCATCTGCTACCAGGAGAAAAGTGGCAGATATTCAGTATATTAGATAGCCTCTGGTGTTCTTCCAGGTGTTCACTGAGGGGAAGAAATAAGAAACCCTTCATTTTGATCTCATTTCTGGCACCGAAGTGCCAATGGAGTTCAAAAGAACTTTTCATCTTAAGAAGGAGAAAGGAAACTTTCAAGACGTTCCTCTGAAAATAGTTAAATGGAAGACATCCAGATTATGGTCTTTCATATGTACTGATCTGATCCTAGGAAAGAAAGATGGGGCAGGGAGAAGAAAAATAATTCTAAAGCACTTTTGACTTGGTATCATCAAATTGCACACTGTTCATCAGCATGAATTCATTATTTGCCTGAAAAATCAGAGGTCAGAGCAAGTGTTGCAGAAAGTCAACTCCAAATTTCTACCAGAATGCATCCTGGAATACATCCTCCTTTTCTGTTTACTGTCTGCAAATGGATTAAATGGTGAGAGAGTTATAGAATTCAAACCAAAAAAAAGGGAGGGGTGGCAAAATCACAAGCAAATATCAGTGTAGTCCCAAAAAAGCAGATTCTGAATTCATCATAATCATAAGTGTGGAGTTTTTTTCCAAAAACTATGGAGTTAATCATACAAATACAGTAAGACACTGGCTGATTTGTGTGTTCAATCAAGACTAATCACCACAGCTTGAATTTTGAATATTAAGTGTTTGTGGAGTCTGCTCCCAAATTATGTGCATAATTTTTGTCATGTAGATTAAGTTATTTGATGAATTATGTCAGACGACACATGTCTAAAAGTTAGGAAATGCTGGTGAACAAGATGCACACAGAGGAAGAGAGAGGTAATTTCTTATGAATCGTTTATTCATTTCTGAGTTTGATTCCAAGATATTCAGGTCTTAATTTTTCATCAATAGCAATTGATGGGCGACTGACTTTTTGCTGAGTAGCATTTATGGGGAAGCTGTCTCCCTTCAAAGTGAAGATATTGGGAGCTGCTGTCTGCTGCTGTACTGCAGAGCTGCTTCCTCGGAGCTGTGTAGCCACAGACTGTTTGTTCTGCTTGTGTCCTGTATCTCCTCATGTTGCTGCCAACTGCAGCCTGGGGAGGTAGACAGAGCTAGTGAGAATTGAAATTGCAGGAATAAAACCAGCAGCCTTTGGTATGTGAAGCTGATGGTTACTCAAGTAGAACTAGCTGGCTTGCTGAATCGCAGAGAAGCAATGGCCTGATTAAAGAAACTAAAGTGAGTTGGGAGGTGAGAGACAGTAAAATGCAGGAGTTCATCAGTGTGTGAAACCAAATCAAGCAGTGAACGATGGAGAAGAGAGAATATGAAAACATTGTGTAAGACATAGAATCACAGGATAGTTTATGTTGGACAGGGACCTTAAAGATAACCTAGTTTCACTCCCCTGTCACAGTCAGGGACACCTTCCATGAGACAGATTACTCCAAACCCCATACAACCTGGACTTGAATACTTGGGGGTAAGTGTTGGATGCAACTGTGGATGGGGTATCCACAGCTTCTTTGTTGACTTCAGGAAAAAGATGCAAACAGTACAGTGCTGCCCCAGGGCTGTGTGAGCTGAGTTAAAAGTCATATTCTTTAAAGTGTGGCTGAGGTGCTCTCACTGCCTTGTGTAAATGGGATGATTTATCAGTGTCTGGCTGACAGCTTCCCTGGGATGTCCTGGCCTTTCCTTGGAGTGAAGCATTTTAGCACCCCTGAGGTTTGCATGTAGATAGTATTTGTTGCCAGTAGAGGCAGGCAAATTCTGTGCCTGTGCCTTGCTGTGATTCCCTCCTGGCTTTACTGGGCATCTGGGTGGGGCTGTGGTCTCTTACCCCCTTGGCTGGGCGGCATCATGCAGGAGAGAGATTTTGTGTGTGATATCAATGTGTCACAGCTGAACCCCATCTCTAGGGTACGAGCTTTTTGAAACAGCATGATTCAGATTTTCTAATGCACTTTATAGGGTTAAGGACAAGAGTAATGCTGTGATTTGTAGTCTGCTTACAGGATAGACTGCACAGTTAATAGAGAATTACATGTTTTGGCACTTCTTGTGTTTGTGGAAAAAAATATTTTAAAAAACCCTGGCATAACAATCAAATGTATGTGGTAGAAGTGAAAACATATGCAATATCTTTTCCAAGGCATTGATTTTGAAGCAGTTTTGTTAGCTTAAATTTCACCTTGTTATGGACAAATACAAAAAACACTAGAAGTATCTCTGTAGGGGAAACTTGGGTCCTCCAATTGCCCCTGAATTCCTGATTCCTGTGACCTCTGGAACAATGAGTCTTCTGACACTGTCATCATCTGCATCCTTAGGAATGTGTCTGGGATTTGCTACAAATTCGGCAATGATAGGCAAAGAAATGCAGAAGATGTTTCTCTCTCTCTCTCTCTCTCTCTCTCTCTGCCTTTTTTTTTTAAATTCCAATGTCAACAGCTGCTTTTCATACAGGATTCTGTCCCCTCCCTATTTCAGCCTTTGCAATTGAATTGGGCAGTGACACTTAAGTGTAAATAAAAATAAAATCAACTTGATTACCAAAGCTGAGATATGAGGCAAATGAAAAATATAAGCTGACACAAGCCAAATGTATCATGCTGATTTTTTTTCATTAATAGGGTATTTTCAATTCTCAGTCTAGGCAAGAACATTAATTATTAGCCGAAATATTTGGGCTGCTAAAGTCACACCATCCTTCTAATGAAGAATTAAGTTAGGATAGCAATTGGGATAAGCAAACCTGCAATCCAAGACAAGATTGTTTTAAAAGTGCAGTCACTACAGTGAAACAGTACTATAGATCTCCCTGCTAGTGGTCAGGGGGCCTCAGCCCCAGCTGCCCCAGACGCCTTCTTGAGTAAGACTCACACCTCAGGGCAACTTATTGTGTATAATTTTACAAAAAGTCTCAGAGAGCAAACTGGAAGATTTGTTCTCAGCCTGCTGAAGCCCAGAGAGATGTCTCCTAATTATTTCCACTCATGCTGGAGCAGGGATATTCTAACACCTAACAGGAAAACTGGAAAGTTCTGGAGAATCTGTGCCAGCTTCCAAAGAGTACTTTGTTGAGCATATGGTGAAAAAACTTCCTTAAATAAGGGACAATTGTTTGAAAAGCTTGTTACCACCACAAGTCAGTACAGTCCACAAGTTAGCAAGCTGCAATTAAAAAAAAACAACAAAAACCCACCAAAATAAACCCTCCCAAAACAACAACCAACCAAAAAACCCCCAAAAATCAGGCAAAGAAAAATACAAACAAACAAAAGCCTCCCAAGAACAGCAAAACCCACAGCAAAATCCCCACTGTGACTCCCAAACAAACAGTCCCAAGGTTAAGAATATTCAGAGCTGCACTAGTATATGTTATCAAAATTCAGGAATGTATGTACTAGTGCCTGAAAGAATCCCCAAGTGTGGAAGACTGGTGAGAGATCTGGTCAGGTAACCCCATATTTAACCACTTCTTCATTCTTACATGGGCTTGTATTTCCCCAGGGGAAGAGCAGGAAGGTGGCTGAACTGAAACTTGCTTAGTCACTCCTTTGTCCACAAACCTCCCATCTGACCCATGTAAAAATTCTAGGTCTGTCACCCCTACTGCTCCTCGTGATGGGACAAGATGATTAGAAAGTTCTCTCTGTGGTTATTGGGCATCTTAGTAAAGGGCTCCCTCCATCTCGGTAATTCCCTTCAGTGGGCCAGTGCCACAGGCAAAGCGTGGGTGTTTGGAGAGGCAAAAAAGGTAAAATGCAGAAAAAAGAGAAAGTGAATTTGTTTCTCTCACAAGAAGTGAAAGGATTGATTTGTGTCATGGGAGAAATTAATGCCCACCCTGACCATGCAGGCTTGCTCTGTTTTCCCTTACATAGGAACCTATCCATGATCTGTGAGATTTATTTCTTGTGGAAGGACAGTTGGGGTAAGATAAGGCACTTTTGTGCATTTACGTGAGGTAAACAAATGCTTCTAAGTTCACAGATATCCATCTTCAGAGATACTCAAAAATCTGCTGGACATGGTTCTGAGCAACCACCTCTGGGTGACCTCACTTGAGCAGGGGAGTTTGACCAGATGATCCCCACAGGTCTCTTCTCACCACAACCAGGCTGATGTGATCCACCTCCAGAGGTTGCACGTAATGCTTGCAAACTTCCCATGTCTTCATGGGGAAAGGATGGGTGCCAGATCCCAATAACTTAATATTGGATAGAGAGAGGGAATACTAAGAATGGCAGAGCCTTTTCAATGCCTCTGGGTAATGAAAAGTGAACTCCCTTTGTTTTAGACCATGCTGTTGTAATTGCATGTATGCTTTCTCTATTGATAAATGTCTCCCTAAATCTGGCTGCCACTTCTCATAACAGGAATATCAGGGAAACAGATTAAATATATGTCTAGCAGCACAACTAAACTAACAAAAAACCCCACCCTCAGTGCAGCCTTTTCCAACTTGAAGCTTGGAATACAAAAGGGGAAACATGCCAGAATCCACTTTGTGCCTTTAAAAGCTGTTCTTTCTCTACAACTTCACCCGCTCTGGAGCAAATACAGGAAGAACAGGATTCTGACCTTTTTATTTTAAGGCTCTTTTTCAACATCAGGTGATGTTTGTCTAGGGTTTCTCTGACCCTTGCAGTGCAGGCAGTGTTCATTAAGTTAGAGAAACCTGTGAAGTCACCCCCCTCTTAGGTCTGACAATAGCAATGGCTGAGGTAGGCAATTAATGAGTACCTGCTGCTGCTTCTGTGTTTGCTGAAGGACCAGGGAACATTAGAGTATAGATTTTGCCAAAGACAGTGCAGGACAGGCACCTTATTTTGGGGAGAAGTGACATGATAAGCTGAGAACTAGTTGGAGAAAATATGTAGCACAGGATGTTGAAGCCCCACTAAGCAGAGCCTTCTTGGTTCTCACAGTTCTGCCAATGAGTATTTTTCTGGAAATTTTGAACTGCAGCATCTCAAACTCTTCTCTAAATGCATGGTCCATTTCTCCTCTTCCTAAAAGACAAAACAAAAAGGAAATGTTTTCAATCTATCACTTAAGGAGAGCAGGGAGTCTTGTGGCCCTCTTTGCTTTCTTGCTGGGGAAGAGCAAGATGTGGCAACTGGGAACAATGTTGTGGAGTGACTAATGGAAAGGGAGGTACTGTAACTTGGCATCTTCCATGGCACGTGAGAAGTAATTTTAGAGATGCTTTTACCATAGGGACAAATTTTAGCATTGCTAGCAGTTTTTTCTTTTCTGGTTGTAATCAGCTTTGTGAACAAGACCCAAAACTGTATTCACAACTGACTTATACATATAAGCATGGCATACAATAGATGTGCAGGCTTCAAAATAAATTCAAAGAACAAATTGTCTTTGTGATTGTTCTTGTTATAAAACAATTTTATGATTCCAGAATTTTACTGAACAGATAATATGTTGTTTCTCAAGCTGGCTAAGAAAAAAAAGTCCTGGAAATGAAATGTAGAGTTTTCCACCTGGCAGATCAATAGCTTTTCAACATTTTCCTTTTCTTGTGTTTCCCAAGTGGATGCCCAAGTGAATGTTATTTGGAAGCATAACAAAAATAAGACAGAAAATGACTGTAGGAAAATTCGAAGCAAAGTCTTTCATTTAAACAACTGTAACACATAAAGAAGCGATGAAATCTGATTTCTTTTTTTTTTCTTTGAGAAAAGAAAGTGAACAATGCTGTATTACTGCACAACACTCTTGATTTGTGGGTGTTGGACTGAGCAGGCCCTTTTCTAATGGCAAGCAAATAGCTGGAGTCAGTATCTGGAGGAGCATACTCCGTGGTGGCATTTCCAAAGCATCTAATGTAGATGTCCACAGCTTTTGCTACGTGCTTGGCACTGGAGACCTTGATGGTGTTTTTACATGGATAGCTGAGTGCATGAAAAGAGATCCCCAGTAATGCTTAAGTACTGCCAAAAAAATAGGATTTACCCATGGCTGCAGAGATGTCTCCAGGAAAGTCTGAGTTCTGCTCAGAGGGAGGAAGATCTGGCCAAGTTGTTCAAGCAATAATGCAAGAGCATTGTTAGCTTTCAAACTTCTAAATCTGCCAGTGAACTTGATCCTTTTGAGGGAGCAGAGTTACCTATGTGGTGGTTTGGGGTTTTTTTCCTTCTTTCCATCTATATTAATCCATGACATTTGCCTTCTGCACCTCCTGGCTTGTGTGCAGCTGTGATCTGCTGGTGATGCTCAGGAAAGCACCAATGTCAGCAAAAGAGTCTTGCACAGGAGTGCGTCTGCCAGTGGCACTGAGCAGGGGCAATGGACTGACTCCATGTTTCCAGTGAGTTAAGAAAGCAGTGCCCCAACAGCAGCTTTTAGGGGGCGCTTAATGAAACTAAAACAGCAGTGGAAACAAACTTAAAAGTGTGGCCAAGCCCAATATTGCTGCCCTACGAGATCCTGGAGTGGCCAGAGCAGCGTGGTTGCTTAGCTGAGCTGATGAGTGCTGGGGAGGGAGGTTGCTAAATGCTCAGAGAGTAGATCTTGGAGCAGGGGTGTGACTCTGCCCAGCATCTCCTCAGCCACCAGGTGAGTCCCAGTGGTTTCATGCACAGTGGGTTGCCCTGCCCCACCACCCACTGGGCCTTCTGTAGGGGAGCTTTGGACAGGAACAACAAAGGGTTGGGATTAGGATTAGGGTTTGGTGGGCCAATGCTTCAGCACCGCGTGTTTCCTGGGAAAAGCGGTTCATTTCCATATGCAAGCAGGGAACGGTGTCTAAAACAAGGCTGCAAAAAATCTGCCAGCTGCTTGGAAATCCCTGAGATTGTCTAGAAAGCTGGATCTGTCCTTGTGCCAGAAGATAAATCTGGCCTTACACTTTCTCTTTGGGAGAAGAAATTTCTACCCCATAGTGTCACCCACAGTGCCTTTACAGTCATGTCATGGGCACTGAGACAGGACCCGAGGAGAACACCTGAGCAGGTGAACAAGCACCAACTCTAGCAGGCAACTGCAGCTCTCTCTGTCCAAATCCAGCAGAGCAACTATGGGAACATGCTGGATCTGGAGGGCATCCTTGATGAAGGAGTGAAAGGAGCATGGCTTCTGAGACACAGTTTGCTTACAGAAGCATGTGCTGCTTGGGAATGCCAGGGGCATGTTTGCATCACCTTTCCGCAGTACCTGCTCTGTGCTCACCCTGTTACCCAGAGGGGGAAGGAGAGCACAAGAGCCAAGGGCTGGCGTGGAATGCATGACAAAGTTATGAAAATCTGAGGAGGAATTTGGGTGATAATTGTGGGACATCCGTGGGCTGTGGCAGCATCCTCTCCTGCAGAGGGACCTCTCACAAGCAGGACTGCTTCATGCAGACCCTACTGACCCTTCAGGCTCCTTCTGTAAGCTCTTCCCCCTGACTGTCCCTGAAGGTACTGTGGTATCTGCTCGACCCTGCAGAGGAGGAGGGCTCAGATTGTTCATCACCATGCCTGTCTTCAGCCTATGGCCACAGTCAGCAATTATGTTTGGCACTGCACACCCTCTGTTTGATTTGATTTAATTTGATTTTAAAACCTGAGGAGCAACAAGTTTTGCTTGATGACTGCACTCACAAAGCCACAAAAAAGGGTAAAGAGAGTGTCGTGGGTGAAAACAATGGATCTGGATTTCTCAAACATCTGGCAGGCGATTTTGAGGACTCAAAAGGAAGCTGATTTAAGGAGAGATGATTTTCAGCAGGCTGTAGGCTACTTTGGCTATATAAGGGTTATTAGGCAAGACTTGATGCATTCCAAATCACTAAAGCTTTTAATTCCAATCTTGGCTATGTTTTATCCTAACCATCACCCTGAATGCTACCTTTTATTCAGGACAAGTTGTCTTTTCAGCAGTGTTTGAATGCATTCTTAAAGTGAATTATCATGTTTTATGGTAGAGCATCTGAAAAAGAAAGAGGCTTGGGGAAAGCTTTTTGCTGGCAATAAATTAGATCCAAGTTTCTGTGATAAGCTGTAATGGCTCTTCAGAGCAGATGTATTTTATCAATTTAAGAACACAGACGGAGAAAACATGTACTGCGTTCAGACTTTTAAAATAGTATTTTCATGTTAGTGTGTTCACAGTCAACAATAAATCCAGAGAAGCTATGATTGTCTTCCAGTTAGACATGATGCAGCTTGTGCTGTGTCTGTTATTTATATATAGGATGACAAAGTCACTTTTCAAGCCACAAGTTGCTCCTCAACACAAAGCTGGGTGCTGTTGTAAGTGATGGGCTGTTGGCCCAGGTTTGGTCAAGGGGCAAGGCATGCTCCCAGGCAGAAAACTCACCCAAGTGAAGGTTTATGGACCCCTGGGACACAGGAGAAACCACTCTCAGTTATCTCTAATCCTGTTTCCTGGCTTGGGAGCCTTCTCAGCTGCTGTGGTTCTGCCATATGTGTGAGAGATGTCACGGACACCAACTTCCTCTTCCTCCTCTTCTTCCTCCTCCTCCCAAGTGTCTATGTTCCCAGCCCCCAGGGAGAAAGGCTGGCATTATCTGCTAGCTTGGTCTGTTCTGGGCTTGCAGCTGTGTCCTTTGTGCCTGCAGCACATGTGCATCTCACCTGACTCAGAAGGGTGGCCCTGAGGGTGGTAAGGCTGTAGGGGGTGTGGGAAACCCCAGCCAGGCTGTCCAATCCTGGAGTGCTGATCCACTGAGAAATCAACGCAGTGCCATTCTCCCAAGTGTTTCTGTGGCATTTCTCTGAGCTTCTTCAGAGGAAGCAGGTCCAGCTTCCCTGGATTTTATACAGTGAGTGTGGAGCATGGTCCTTTCCCTTGCTCTGTCATCTTCCTCCTTTTTACAGTGCCAGCCTGTAAGTGAGGTGGTTTTGCTCACCCTCAGCTATATGGGTTGATGAACACCATCAATCAACATTTTTCTTGCTTTTTAATTTTTTTTTTCTTGAGAAGAGAGCATTTTGAAGAGAAGTATGCTCAGTTTTGCAGATTTTTATCTGTTTTTCAACTGGGCTGTGAAAATACTCAACAGAATTTTCATTACTTATTCTCATCAAAAGACACTGGCAAACAAGGGAATATTTTGCTAAACACAGGGTTGATTTCCACACCTCTGTAGAGGATTGAGCACCCACAAATTTCAGCAAATCTCTAGGACCTTACAGATACAGATATGTGACTTCTGTGAATGGAAGAATTTCCAGTCCTACTAGCAGACTAGTTTGTTAGAATTAGAGAATTAAGAGAACAGAAAAGTAGCTACTTTGAATTTCATTGTTTTCTAGCATGGCTTTTCTAAGGAAGCAAGTCTTATGCAATCACTTTGGCTGCCTGGCTTGAATCTCTCAACGTTTGAATCCTTTGGTCATTTTTAGGCACATTTTTCAGAGGAGGAAATGTCTGAGATGTCACTAAATTCAATCAGTCATATGAAAATTAGAGTCTCCATTAAAAAAAAAAAAAAAAAAGTACGCTCCAGCACAGGCAATGTCTGCAACATGATTGCAGATGGTGTTAACTGCTGGAACACCCACATGAGAGAGAGACACTTTGTGAATGTCCCAACCACAGGAAAAGCTTCCCTGGGAGTTTGAAATCAACTGCTAGACACAGATCTTTAAGAAGCCAGATTATGTTGAACTGGGGTGTCTGAGGGGGTGGCTCTCAAATGTCTGCATTTTCCCCTTGCCAAGGCCATCCCTATATTGTCTAATTTGCTCTGCATCCCTGAGAAATTTACTCAGATCTCAAATATATGAGAGAGTTTCCCTTGAGCAAGGCAATGGATGCCAATAGATGTGCACATCCAGAGCACACAAGGGATTTTTCAGAAACCCTGCTGAGCTGAGGACAAGCAGAGTGAAGAGACATTTTCTCTCCTCATTGCCTCATTCAGTCTTCTCCCGCCCACAGGCAGGCAGACCTGGGCGAGGAGGTTTCCAGAGGAGCAGTGCTGACGTGACACTTTGCTGGTCACGTTGCTTCCTCCTTCAGTTGTGTTTGTTTCTGTTTCACTCTGTGGTTGGACCAACAGGGGTTGTCCAGGGTTTGCACTTTCCACTTCAGTTCCTTCTTTCTGCGTGGCGGAAATTTGCAACTTCCGCTCATGACATGATGTGATGTAGATCATTACTGTCTTTATGAAAACCCTTCCCTAGTCCTATTTCCCTTAAAGCTTAACGAGCGTGACCAAACCAGATTTGTTCACACGAAATTATTTGGCACAAAGTGGAGCAGCTCCACCAGGAAATCCTGAATCTTTAAGCAGAGTAGCCAGCAGCCTTGTGGTTCAGAAATCACTGGGGAAAGCCCATGTTAAAATCCCCAATCTGCCTGATTTGGAGAGGGAAGTTGAAGCAATACTGCTGAAGTGCCCCTTTCTGCCAGGGTGAGAGCTTCTGTCCTTTGTGTTGAGGATGGTAAGCTTTAAACCAGGTCTAGATTAGAAAATCAGATAAAAGCCCACATAATGTGTAGGAGAAGAGGCCTGCTTTACCTTGTCCCTACCCTGTCCATCTCAGTGCTGTTTGTACATGGTCACAGAAAATTAGATCCAGGATAAAATGTAAAAAGCACATGAGGATGGTATGGGAGATGGTTTACCGATGGTCTTGTCAGTGTCAGGCTTATGGTTGGACTCTATGATCTTAAAGGTGTTTGTGAAACTGAATGATCCTGTGATTCTCTGTCTGATCTGTCTGCTCTTCTGTTCTTTGGCTGCTGGGCTGGGTCGTCACAGGCATATTTCCCCACTGAGATGAGCTTTTCCTCTCTCTAGGCTCTGGTGCTCCTCAGGACAAGTATTGCCTCTTATGGTGGGTTTCTGTAAGGCCTATCACCATGGGCAGTGTTGTGAGACCTCTTACCATGATTCTAAAATGCAGAATAACAGCCCCTGTAGAGTCTGTTTGTTGCCTGTACAGGCCTGGTTTGTGTCTAAATAGGGTTGGAAGGAGATATGATAGAAGCTGCATAAAAAACTGCTTGCTTCTCCCTGGGCTGAATAGCCTTCTGGGTGGTCAGAAACTTCACTGGCAGGGAAATGTGACATTTGCCTTTTTCTCTTTACTGGATTTGGCCCCTAGGGGCGAGAGCTGGAGGCTGTGGTTTCTGCAGTTGAAGATTAGTTTTCTAAGTCACTGCCCCTGGCAGATAGGCATATCTATATATTTACTCTGGAACGTGATGATGGAAGTTCTATGCTGTCAAGGTGCTCTCAAGGAATAAACATTACACATTTTAATTTTACATTAAGATTGGAGCAGAAATTTCATTTCCTCTTAGATGCAATATGTGTTTAAAACAAAATCTCCATGTACCAAACAAAATCCTGGCTTTGGGTCCCAGAAGGAAAAAAAAGTCATGGTTGTACACCACCATTCTCTGAATTTTCTGCAACAGCTGAAACTTCCAAGAGACAGCAGTCAAGGTACTGAGCCAGATAAACTCTCTCATCCTCAAGCATCAGATATCTTCTAGACACATTCAGGTGAATGGCATATTTGAGAGTTCAGAGGAAGAGAATGAGAAGACATTTTTGGAAGAGCTAAACTTCATACGTCACTGTGTATCCCTTCACACCAAAGGAGGCTTCCTTATTGAATACATCCAGTCCCAAGGGTGTTACTGTGGCTTACTAAAGGATAAAACTTGCATGAGAGTTTGCATATAAACCCCTTGACTAGAGCAAGTCAAATGGTGAATTTAAAATTGGCCAGAAAAAATTCTTAGCAAAGCCACAGGACATTACTTTGTTTGGGAAAATTCAAGGACATGTGACCTCAGGGTGCAAGGAGCCTGAATTTTTCTTAGGGAAAGGGACAAACCTGTAAAAGTTCCTTTTGCAAATACAACAGCAGAGCCTCAGACAACAGAAACAGTTTTCTGGACATGTTTCTATTCACAAATTCTTCCATTCTTCTGTGATCTTTTTGTTTGTTTGTTTGTTTTGGGTTTGGTTTTTTTGTTTTTGTTTTTTGTTTTTTTTTTTTTTTTTTTTTTTTGGTTTGTTTGGGGTTTTTTTTTTTTTTTTTTTTTTTTTTTTTTTTGTTAATTAAATACCTCCTGAAAAGAAAACTGGTTACTTTCCAGTGCTTAGCCTAAAACTGCTCTGCAGGTCTGCAACATATACGACCCGTTGGGTTTCACAAAGCTGCAGCTTGGGGCACACAAGGTCTGTGTCCCACCACTGCCCTGCAAACAGGCGATGGATGGAGCAGCCCTAGCTGCTCCTGAGTCACTGCCGTGGCACAAACAGGTTCTGTGTTCTCACGGGTGGGAAAATGCTTGTCCCGGTAGTGTTTGAACTTTCCATAGCTCCAAGGGTGCTGGTGGTGTTATAAATAGCAGCGGTGGAGCTATTCAGGGATGCAGGCTGTGAGTAACACTGTTTGAATAGCGCGCTCTCTGCGGTAGATTTATGTTTTTATTTCCAGCGTTTGTCCAGCATTTACAATCTTTCCTTCCTGGAGTTCATGATGAATCTGGAAGGGAGAAGCTTTGCTTTCTCATTTTGTGAACTGGAGCAACCCTGTACATTGGGACTCTTTACAGATCTCTGTCCAAATGCACCCCACAGTATAAAGCAATGTACTTTATCCTCCCTCTTTTTTTCTTCGTTGCTTTAAAAAACGCCTTTCACCAGATTAGCCTAAGTGGTAATTCTCTGCCAACCATCTCCGAATCTCACCCTCCTACGTGTCATCTCTGACAGGGTAGAATGTTCTCCCTTCCTAAACGCTGGGAAAGAGGGAAGACAAAGGCAAGAAAGCCTCTGCCGGAGGCTGTGGGAGTGGCTGAAGTGAAAGCAGCCGGTGCCTGATCTGCTGCATGTGGCAGGTCACGCTCGAACACGAGAAGGTCTGAACTCAGCCCGGGGTGTAGGGAAGGTCTGAACCCAGCCCGGGATGTAGGGAAGGTCTGAACCCAGCACGGGACGTAGGGAAGCTGCCTCGCGTTTCCACAGCTGCCACTGCCCATGGCTGGGAGACCTCCCTGCAATGATGTGTGTGGCTGCTGTGTGAGAGGCAGCAGGGGACAATGAAGTGAAATCCGGGATTCCTCCAGCACAGCCCAGCATGCCAGGGGAGGCTGGGATCTGGCAGCAGGTAACAGCTGGCTAACACCGAGGAGGTGAAGCGCCAGGGACATGCCAGCTCCCTCCCTCCACACGCAGCTAAAGCCCAAGACATCCCTTCTAACAATGAGCTCTCTTGACAAGCAAAATTGGGAAAAAAACCCACAAAAGCCATTGCAAAGGAGCTGACACAGATTAGATATTCAGGTGAAATATTCAGCAAGAATACCTCCTGCTGGGTTAGCTTGGGGGAAAAAAGCACGGAACAAAAATTCACTGCAAAGGAAGAGTGCAAATTTTTAGATATGGATGCACAAATTTGAAAAGCCTGTTTCTTAAAATAAGGAGGACTCAAGGGTTCAATGTATGGGCTAAAATATAATGGGGAATGTAACTCAGATATGCAGATGTAAGAGTATCTTTCAGGATTGGATGTTTTGTAAAAGCTTTTTTTTTTTTGGTAAATAAATGGAGCTAAGAAGCCCTACTGGCACAGACCTCATCTAACAAGAAACAGTCTAATTATTCCTCAAGATTTAATGGCTTTTAATTAGGATCTCAAACCTCAGTAATAGGAGTGGAAATATCCATTGGAAAACATATTCTTAATTTTCTCAAAATAATGTAAAAATCCTAGCTTTTTAGTGGGATTGAAGTTGGCCTTTGAGGAACAATTGGAAGCAAATAGGAGTATAAGAAACATCTTTGTAGAAGCCAACAATGACATTTTTCCCCAGCTTTTCCCATGTGTTTCAGGTAGGCGCAGATTTATTAATGCAGACAAGTGTTACCAATTGCACCCTGAGAGAGCAGGTCCAGTCAAGCAGAAATCTAGTTTACATACCTTGCCTTCACCCCTCTGTGATTATTTTGCTCTCTATTAAATGGTTGGTTGGATTACTAATTAAAAAGGCAAAAACAAAAAGAGGCTTTCCATTTGCAATCATTTCGGGGCCCTAATTTCCTTGGAGGTCTCACAGTGTGTGCTGTTGACGCAGCTCAAACATTCACATCTCAGTTATCCTGAAAAAGAGCTGCAAACAGGATAATGAACTTAACACGTGTATCAGCGTGGGGAGCCGGAGAGGCCGACTCCGACCTGTTGCACTCCCGCTGCAGCAAGGAGTGGAGGATCATGCCCTGCATGGAACATCTGTGCAAACACTCACTGCCATGCCTGTTGAGACATCCTGCCCTGCTCTGACACTGCCCTTTGTCACATGGAGCCGTCACAATCTTACAATGAGGCCCACAGCCTTGCAGGAGGCTGAGTTCTGGGGACGTCTTGTAAGGCGGCAGCTGTTTTTCCGCAGATGCAATGGCATGGGGGAGGAAAAGAAAGCTTGTGGTTACCCCAGTGAGACCAGCAGAAGATACTGGCAGGTGTGAGACCATCTGGTGAACGTGGCACAGGGGTCTCCCATTGTGTTTGCCTTTTTTTAAAGCACATTGGCAGGTCTGTGTGTGAGCTCTTTCCCGCTCAGCCCATCTGAGCAGTCTCTGCCCAGCACACACCACTGCTATGGTGGCACATTTTATTTCCTCCTGCAGAGAACATGATCTAGTGGCTGTGGCCACTCTTCAGGAAAATGCAAGTCAAGGGCTTGTACAGCCTGACAGAACACAGCTTTCTACAGAGATGAGAAGTGAAAGAAGTTGTAGGGGCAGGAAAGTGAAGCTACTCTCTGGTAAAAAAATCAGCATGCTTAATTTTGTAATTCAATCCTGGGGTCCTCTGCCATCACTTGGGAGGCTCCCAGCAAAGCACATCTGAGCTGGTGACCCTTGTAGCAGTGGGATGCCCCACAGGAAAGGGCTCCATGGAGAAAAACAGCTGCCATTTAAAGCTCTTGGCTTCTCTGCCATGTTCAAGCACAAGCTACTGTCACACAAGATGTGTGACAGTAACTCTGGGGGCAGAGCCCAGCACTGGGAGATTTCAGATGAGCAGCCAGTGGCCTCTGCACTCCTTGTGTTCTTAGATGTTCCAAAGGGTCCTGAAGGAGATCTGCATCTCTGAAGTTATTGATCACAATCCTCCAGCCTCTCCACGTGTCTAACCTTGAGTTTGAGGGCAAAAGGAGTGTGCGCTCATGATGCAGGATAGGTGAAATCTTTGCCTGGGGATTGCCATAGGGTGCTGTCTTAGACACGCATGTGTTCATCCTCTAAATGTGTCAGTTTTGCTCAAAGTTCAGAAGACAGCCGTGTTGTCACCTCTAAGGCAGTTTCTTTCCAGAGAAGCTGGCAATAAAAATTGGCTTCTGCTCTCTGCTTGCAATATTTCTTGGGCCAGGGCAGCACCCTGCAGGCAGTCAGGAGCTGCAGTGCTAGACTGTGATTTCTGACTTTAGGACTGCCTGCCCCTGACACCAGATCTGCCCAAGGAGGGCTATTTAACCCTTAAATAACCTATCTGCAATCAAAAAACAACCCAAATCCAAGCTGCTTACATGCCTTCCCAGCTTGGCAGGAGAAATGGAGGTGGATTATAATCAGAAAGGGAACAGGTTCTGCCTATCAAGCTGCCAGAGCAGTCATCACTCTACATGGGATAGTTATTTGCTGGCCTAGGAGTAACTATGCAAATGTATTCAGTTTTTGTGAGGAAAAATGGACTTGTAGTCGGTATTTCAGGTGATGTCCCAGTATCCAGGCTTCTCAGGGGAAAGCAGAAAGAATCCAGTGGTCATATGGTCACCCCCTAAGCTGGTGGCTGTGACTCCTTGGTGATGCTTCCTCATGTCCCCAGGGACAGTGCGGTGGCCTAGAAAGTGGCCAAATGCTCCAAGTCCCCATGCAAACAGGGAGCAACAGTGCTCCTGCCCTCTGTGCAGTGTTTGAGGGATGGGAAGGAGTGGGAGAGAGGACAGTGTTTGCTGGAAGGGGATGATGTCTGCTGATGAACAGATGTCATGAGGGACCACAGTGCTGGTGTGGCCAAGCTCAGCCCTGTGGCTCAGCACCAGAAGTGACAGATGCTCATTTGTGAGTCCAGCGTGTGTGGCACATGCTTTTATAAATGTACACACTGCTCCCAGGCTGTGGTACTGATTTCACCCAAGTTAGTTTCAAATTGCTCTAGTGCTGTTTACTGTAATAATTTCTTTCACTAGATCATTTCTGCTTTCACAAAAGTTAAGAACATTACAGATTGTACATTAGTGGGCAAATACTCTAGATTTTGTTATATATTCTTTTTTACCTTTTTTTTTCTTTTCCATGCTGTTCAGCCAGCTCCAAAATTTACATTGGGGAAAATAATTTCAAGAGCTTTTATTCTACCTACCTTTGTGCTATTGAATGCCAATACAACTGCAGATTTCAGTTTCGTAAAAACAGGTTAAAGGCAATATGGAGTGTAACCCCCTTTCTGCCCAGCTAAAAATTAATGGAATTCCATTGTTTCACTCTCCTGTGATTATAACAATGCTGCCTTATATTGCAGTCTGCAAAAGCATAAATACGTCAGTGTTTTTATATATGTAGACGGTCACCTACCTGTTTCAGAGAAATGAATCTTTCCAGATTGCTCTGTCTGGGTATAGGAAAAACATAATGAGTAATGCAAGTAAAAGAAGCAGCAAAACAGTAATTCTAACTACCCTACCCTAAAATATCAAATGTGGGCAAGAAAAAAGGGTTTAATCAGTGTTTGCTCCAATGTCTCTCAAAATGGGATTCCTTTTTTCTCCACTGGGACACCGTTTATCATGGCACAAGTGCAAGTAAATAGTGGACTGCAGGTGATTCCTTACTTTGAACTGTGGGTAACCAGCTTTACTGGGTACTTGGATGTGACACCTGCTGGCCCCTAGTCAGGCACAGGGTAAATGTAAGAATAACTCTGCAGTCCTTCTGTCTGAGCTGATTTAATGCACAAGTCTATCACTAATAATAGAGCAAGCAAAGCCAAGGAGCACTGCAAAGCAATGCAGGGATTTACAGCAACCAGAAAGCACGGATTTAAACAGTCAGGAAGAGAAATAATTGTAAATTGCAGCATAACTTAGTCTTAATGTCAGGTGCAAAGCATTTAAGGAGCTAACCTCACAGCATGTTCTTGTGCAGACTCACACAAAATGCTTAAGGGTTTTGTTGGCATCCACCTCAATGATCCCCAAATGCAGGTGGAGCAGAGACCTGACCCAACAAGGCTCTGGACATCCCTATGGATGTAGTTGGAGGTTGAGAGCTCTCAGCATCCTGCAGTGCCAGTCTCCTATTTAAGATTGATTTGACTACTCAAAGTTCTGTTAAAAATGCTTTGTTATTGAATCCATTTGGAGAGATGAGCTGTGTTTACTAGACAGACGCTCCTCCCATCGTATGCATTGTCCTATTTTATGCACATAAGTTGTACTGACACTGGACAAAACCACATTTTGTGGAGGATTTTAGAAAAGTTATTAGTAACTTGAAAAAAAATAGAAGCCATTTCAACAGCCATTTGTCTTTCAGGACCCCATTGTCACCACTCCCCATTACTCAGAGTCAGGAGAGGACTCTCTCAGTATCTTCTGTTCTGTTTTACGAGAGCTGAATGCTGATTTCAGATCTCTGGTGTGGCACTGCTTGATGCTGCTGGCTTTTCTGCTTTGGATCGTCCATGTTTCAGTTTGCTGCTGTGCTTGTAAAGAAAGAGCCTTTAAACGTGTCCTCTTTTCTCCAACTGTCTTTGGGTTTTCTCTGTTTATTAACTATATATGTATAAAAGCAGTGGTTTTTAACTTAATTTTGTATTCAGAAACAGAAAGCGTTGAGTTGTTGTGGTTATGCAGGACAAATTTAAATAATATCTGTGGCAGCCTGGCTTGGAGAAACATTCAGAGTTAGAGATAGAATAAAGACAGCAGAATAACAATGCATGGACTTGAAAGCACAGATTCTTTCTCCTTTAAAAATATTCACTACTTTTAACACTTTGAAGGTTGTTAAAATAACAACATGATGGCTGTACCACTGCTCGCCTCACAGGACAGGATGGAGGACAATGAGCTTCTGCTGCTTTGTGTCCACTCACTATAAACCCCGGAGTAGGTCAGAAAAATGTTCTTGTTGGAAAAAGATACTCAGTTGCCCTTGGTCTTGATGGGAGCTGTGACCTAACCTATGATCCAGCACAGTCTTGTTTTCCAGGCCCAGTCATAATAGCTGCTGAACTGACACTCTTGCTCAGATGTGTCAGGCCATGCATCAGCTGGTGATGCCCTAACCAAAAAGTATTTAAACAATTGTCTCTGTGTCTCAGAAAATATTAGGATTGCTAAATTAGCCTCTTGGGCAGCACACCCTTTCAGTGATTCTGGCTACCCAGCCTTTATCTAAACACCTTGAGAAGCTTAAATCAGTGTTTGTATGGCAAATCTGCACTTGGTTTAAATAGACATGATTTTATCTATTTTAAAGATATGCTATTTCATACCAGCCAACATAATGGTACTTTCTTTCCAAAAAACAATCCTGAAAACTTTGTTAGATAGAATTTTCCTGAAATGTACACCCCAGATGATTTTGCAAAATCATCAATGCTGTGTTAATGCAGAAAGAAGGAGTTTTACTCACATTGTATTAAATGGCTTTGTTTTTATCTCCTTAGAGCAATTATTTCACTTGATTATCACAGAGGAATTTCATCTGACATTGAGTTTAGGTGCACCTGAATTCATTATACTATCTAATTTATATTTGATGTAAAATGACAATAGCTTGAAATTGTATTGACAGATCTTTATTGAAGATAATTACTCAACAAGAATCATTCTGAATGAATTACATTGAAAATTCACTTCAATTTTACAGCACTCCAGCGATAAGAAACAGAACTACACACGTTTCCTTTGCTAAATTGTAGCTATAATTTTGTTTAAAACTCTTTGAATTCTTTCAGGTAAATTTGAGCTCCCCAGAGAAGCTTATAACACCTAAGCTCAACTTCTGAGACTTGATTAATTCACAATTCAAGATGATATTACTACAGGCAGATGTCTCACTCTTTTCCCTGGAATGGCAGGTTGTCAGCTGTTTCAGGGAGACAGTTTTGTGGGAAGGGTAGGAAAAGTGGCCATTTTCCCTGCTCTCACCCAGGAGAGGGTTTGCTCCCCATCTGCAGAGCAGGTAGGAAGCTGCTCACTGCTGTGTGAGTCTGGTGATGTCTCTCCCTCTGCCCAACTCCAGGAAGGAACTGGAGGGCTCAGGTTGCACACCCAGTCCCTCTCCTCTGGCTGTTTCAGTCTCTGACTGCCACAGAACCAGCTGTAGGTTCAGGACTGAGCATCTCCATAACTTTGGGATTATAGAGGCCTTATGCTCAGCACTTTGCAGAATCAGTACATAGAAATGCTAAGTATTTTAGCTACAGTGGGTAAATATCTCTTACCTCAATAGATTGCAAGGATTGATTCCCTCAATTTTGATCTTTTTCTAACAAAGACAGCTGTCATAAATGAAAATCTAAGATTTGCCTTCTGTTTTCTTAATCTATTAGAAGAAATATGAAAACACAGGTGTGTTACAATATGTGTGATACAATGGTTGTCATCTATCTTGTATTCTTTGGCTACAAACTGGCATGTGTGCAACTGGCTTTTCAATATCTTACTTTTAGAGAAATTTTCTAAAATTATACTTGGCCAGGATATAAAACAGCAAAAAGGAGAAAAAAAATTAACAGTAAACCATGGGAGGGGAGAGGAAGGAAGAAAGATAAAATATCATCTGTACCTCTGAAATACAATTGTGGTGTGTTCACACAGAGAAGGTATTCAGCATCCACAATAGCTTGACCTAGTAAGTAGTATAATTGTCACTCAGACATATTGTAGTAGTATTTATTTCATGTTGTGTTTAAAAATTAACACAAAAGTTGAAAGTGAAGAATAGGAATATTTCTGAAGACAGGAATATTGAGGTAGAAGACAGAAGAATACGGAATGATCACACTGAGAAATCATACTGGGATTGAGTGTGCTGCAGATAAGTTAATTCCTTCATAGACTATTAATTAAAGGTTTATTTCCTTGTGTTGAAGTATCATTGTCCTAATGGAGTTAGAAAGGAAGGAAAGGAAAGAATAGGATGGATGTAATTCATCATCAGAAGAGGAAAGTCACTGCATGTAATACAGTCCTTCTATCCACATGGTCTGTCTCTCCTAGTAAAACACTTCTGGATTTTCCTCAGCATCTTAGAAATAATTTATATTATTGTGTTTCAGCTGGTTTATTAGTATTCATTTTCCTCTTAGCCAAATGGAATTGTTTATTGAGAAGCATTACTGCACATCACTGAGGATCCAAGCTATTTTAGTTTGGCTGTGCTTGCTTCCTTCAAGTCTCAAAGGTTGCCAGCTGCTTTGTGCTAAGGATCTGAGCCAGCAAATTGTTGGTACCCATCTAAACATTGACTGCTAGGGGCTTATGTGGCTCTGCACAGGAATGCGACCCAAAGGCTGCTCTCACTTTCTTTGCTATTCCCATCTGTTCTACCAGCCCTGCAAAACTCTTCATGAGGGATGCTATGTATGAGGCACTATGTGTGTGGGGAAGAGGAGTGGTCATTGCCTTAGAGGCTATGCACATGCTCTTTTCTTGTTCTTCACCCCTAATGGGACGGCTTCTCCTCTCTAGTTTTGCTCTTCTGGCTCCAGTGGTATTCTCCTGATTCATTCCATTGTGAGAAAGTAGAGGAACAGTTGGATTTTGAATCCTCATCTTGCTAGCACCATTTGGATAGCTGTGTAACTCTGTTAATTTCAGTTGAATGAGTTAATTTGGTGAGAAATGAATCAATTTCAATATTGCAAAAGTTGCTGTATCTTTTTTGTGTTGCCCTATATCACATGTATTTTCCTGTCTTTATTATAACTCACCTTTACAGACTTAACAAGGGTTTGCAGAATTTCCAGAAGACTTTGGTTAAACAACTGTATACTTTGTGCAAACTTGCTGAGCCTTTCTAGGAAAAGAAATAAAAATATTGTGTAGGACAATGCAAAGTATTTTTCCATACCTTTAGGCTAAGCACAGGAATGAAAAGCAAAGTCTTATGTGAGAAGATTTTGCTCATTTTCACAACCCTAATTACAGACCTGTGAATTAGATGCAGAAATAGACTGATACATTCTCCATCACATTTTACTGCCAGTCAAGTATTTTCACACATGAGTTATTATATAAAACCCATAAACCACCTGAAGGAAAAAGCAGAAACCTCACTGGAAAAAGATGCATGTGTGCTGGCCAGCTGTTGTTCCACCAGGAACCAATTTTAGCCAATACAAATTCCCACTGTAAAAGCTAATTTGGAAGCTGCTGAACTTTCCATCCATATAGATTTTGCAAATAGAAGATGAGGAGAAAGGTCATAGAGTTCAGCAGGTGGACTTAGTCTACCCTGTGGAAGACAGGAGCTCATGGATAATGCTTAGATGTCTTAAAGAATAAAAATAGTAGTCATAGTCTATTCAAGTATGTTATAGTACACTGATAAAGTATAAATCTGGTTTCAAACAGAACTGCCAGCCATTAAACACAGTATTTTAGAAGAATGATTTTAAAAATAAGATTAAAAGCAAAGAAATATTCAAAAAATTTAGGTCCTACAGACTGAGGAAAAAACATATAAAAAACCCCACTGGACTGAAAAGCCTGAAAACAAGGCTTTTCAGTGTATTTTTCTTTTGCCCTCTGTTTTTGAACCTTTGCTGATCTACACTTGCCAACCTCAGCTGGTCTGGGGCAGAAAAGGCACCAGGGGAATATGGAAATGTAGTGAGAGAATGTTTACAGAAAGGATGCAGAAAATTAGAACAGAGTTGAGGTAGCCGCTTCCTCTGGGTTTGGTGTTTGGTGAAAGGAAGCCCAAGAGAACCTAGAACATGTCAAAAGATGGATGGAATATCTTTTTTTTTTTTTTAACAAATTCATACTTGGAAGAGAACATAGAGAAGTAGATTACTGTGATTTTCATTTTCCCTATGTCTTACATGTTTGTAACAGCCTTTTGTAAGTAATGAGCAATTTTAAAAATTAAAGTCATATTAGAGCAGCATGAATGATGAATATGACTTCACCTGAGACATCAAATTGAATTGGAGCTGTCCCTTGCCTAAAAAGATACAGCACAAAGATTTCTGGGAGAGAAGAATAAAACAGCTTAGTTTGGGCAAGAACACAGTTTGTCCTTCTTCAGGAAGTGAGGGAACATTGGACTTCTAGAACACTAGAAAAAAATTCCTCTAGCAGGTAGAGTTAGTTATCCCTTAGTTATCTACAAAAAAAATTCTTGTGTGTCCTGTAACCCTACTTGTATGGGTTACAAGACACACAAGATACCATACTTGTATCATGGCGATACAACTTCCAGCAAAGGAAATTCAGTGCAAACTTTTAATACTGCACATCCTCACTAAACCATAGTTTATGCTTTGAGGAAAATTCCATGAGACAAAAAGTAGACAGTCTGACTATACCCCTTATTTTTATTGCTCAGTCTGTTCTAAGGCACCTCCCAAGTCGAATTTGCAAGACTCAGTTTCAAGTTGCTCACACTTTATGATAATCTGAGAGTAGCACCAAGGTTTAGGGCTTTTTATCCTTTCAGCAATGTTCCTATCTTTCAAGGTCTGCAATAGAAAGTTGGTCTTACCCAGGTGCCTTTGCATCACTGTTTGAGGAAAGTTGGTTTTGGGAGTGCAGATACAATTCTGCTTGACTTAAGTATGAGGGAGGCTTTCCTTGTTTTTTCATTGGAAAGAGCATTGGATTTGGCATATGTTCTGAAACATTTTATCGCGTGGTTGAAAACTGGGCTTTTGAGTTGCATATATGGTTTTGCTTAAACTCGCATCACGCTGTACATGGACTTTCTGAACTATTTTATGGCAATTCTTTAACTTAGCACTTGAAACAACTAACAAGGTAGACACATGAGAACTAAAGTTATTTCAAGTGTTGTTTCATAGGCAAGGACACTCATACCAAAAGAATTAAAGAAAATATTAGTGGTTTAATTCTAAAAAACCATAACTGGCTGTTAAGTCACTGTCATTGATCATAAAATGTCCTGGAGTTGAATTATTTCTCCAGACTGTTGTGGAGATACTTTTTCTTTCTCTGACTTATCATAGAGATATCCCAGGAATTGGAAGCCTGAAGGCCGGATGCTGAGATCAGATGAAGGATGTGTAACTACTGCACAGTAATGGCTATCATATAAAATAAAAATTTATAGGGAGAGTGAAGAACATCCATGCTTGAAATTTCCTATGATCTGATCTTGGCTTATGGTACAGGATAATTGGTTAGCCTGAAGCTTTTTTCAAATGCAATTAGGCCAAATTATCAAACTGAAGTACACAGTTTAGTAGCAGTAGTGAGACAATGTACTAAAGATGTGCCAACACTGAGGACTGCAGTCCATTAAAACAACAAAAAACCTCAACAACAAAACCTCTAATGGACCATCCCCTATGTTCCTTAAAGAGGTAAAATCCTTTATTTGCCCTCACCGGAGCAAGGGCAAACTGCCTAAGTAAGAAATATGGGACTGGTTTATGTATGTGTTATCGTTCTTCCCCCAGCTTGACTGAAACAACCCAGTACCTCAGCTCAGCCTGTCTGTAGCAAAAACTCATGAGCCATTTTTCCACTACTTGACCCTGACACCAACAAATAAATCCCAGGAGCTGAAAAGGACAGTTAGAGTGAGAAGAATAAGAAAACATATGGCAAGATCAAGAGATGTGTCTGGTTTGTAATCTGAAGAAATACACCTTCGGATTTTTCCTCTTCCTCTGAGAATGCAACTCTTAATCTTCTTTCTGCCTTGGAAAAGCTTGGTCACCCTTCTTAGATAAAGCAGTCTACTTATCTCATCAATTCCCACTCACCCATTACTTATTTCACAAGTTAGAAAGCTGTCAGCATTGCATAAGAACCATCAGCATGAATATTTGATGACCACAGCTGCCATAAGCATAACAAATCTGATATACTGCTAGCAGCCATTAAATATTCTGTTTACTCCATAAATGTACACTTTTAGAAATCTATGGAGAGACACTGTCCAAGGAGATTTGAAGCTGGGTATTTAATATGAATCTTAGTTTTGAACATAAATTATGAACTTTCCTGAGAATCTGTACAACATTTACATCCTCAGTGCATATTTCTGCATTTAATGAGTGCTTAGAATGCGACATCATTTTTTGCTTCTGACTATTGTGTGATGAAATGCAGTGACTTGTCAGTTTACACTCTACTGGAATGCATTTTAAAGCCACACAAATATGTCTGTGTTTTAATAGGCACCAGTATTTTAAAAGGGTGGAATAATTTTAAATTGTTTTTTATGAAATACTAGGTTGTAATTGCATATTTTTCCAATTTTTAATCCTATTAGAACTTCAGCAGCTTTGCTTTTATGAACAAAATTCTCCCTGGATTTGTAAGCAGGCTTCTTTTTGTTTTGCTATCTATGTTTAATGCAGCAGAGATTTCATTTGTCTGTGCTGGAATGTGCTCCAGTGGCTTATACAGTGAATAACAACAACTCTTTCTCTCACGTTTAAGAGTTACTTTTAGATATCAAAAATCCCCCAAATTTTCAGCCTGATTTTATTATATTTATTTTTTTATTACAGAACTCAAAAAATGCTAATGGTTTCAATTAGAAATCCAGTCAAGGGTGTTTGTTATGGACCAGTACTCAGCTTGTGAGACATTCAAGTGAAGATGACAAACTGAGGCAATGATCAGAAGAAAGTTTGGCACTCAGTAATTCCCCCATAGAGAAGCTGTTGAGCTTCCTTGAGGAAAAAAAGGCTATTTATTTCTATAAAGATATTGAGTAATAAGTCTTTCTTAAATTATTTTCATTCTGGTCTTAAAATGAAAATTATTTGCACAGGAGTCTTAGAAAGCAGGAAATAAAAATTGTTGTTGTTCAGTCAGGGGCCAGAGCAGACAGAGATGGTTTTCCTGGGGGTGCCAAAATGAGCACCACACACAAATTGGTGATTTAATGTCCATCATGCCCACGCCCATTCTTCCATCTTCCACACTGTTGCTCCCAAAGGCTACAAGACAGAATGGAAAATCTGCCTGGTTATAGTTAACATGCAATTTTTACCATTTGAGATGAAACCTCCTTCCACCAGTGTTTACAGATTCCAAAACTTGCCACGTTTGCCAGCAACCTCTGTAAACCTTTTAGCCACACTAACTGCTTCGTGTACTTTTACAGATTTTTGTGGCCATATTTATGATGTACGTTCTTTATCTAATATCAGATTATTTTGCAGGAATTTTATTTGAAGTCCAGTTTAAATAGCTTGCTATTAGATCTATATAGTTTAAAAACCCTAAACAGTGAACAGAAAAACCTTAATGACATTACTCTTACACTCATCAAAAGAAATAAAAATTTTCCTGGTTCAGCTGTGTCTGTCAAAAAGCAGGGCAGTGGTAGCAGTCTGAATTCATCATGCTGTATTGCCTCTCAGGAACACTGGCCTTTTCTTCTTTGCAAACAAAGACTATGGATCTGATTGAACTGGAAATTTTAAATCTGCATCTTTAAAAGAATTGTTGACACCATTTTAGTAGACAAGGAAAACAATGCAAAACATTCAGAATGAACATGAAGTATCAGCTGTACTTTTTAAAATTATTTTTCTCCTCCTTGCCAGTGTTTCTAGCATCTCTCTAGGAGCCTGAAATTAATCCATTTCCCTGTTGATTTGGGTTGACTTTTTCCAATTGGAAAGAAATAAAAGAATATGCTTTCCTTTTTTTCTTCTTTTCCTAGCATTGCAAAAGCCCCTCAAGAATTCTCTTCAAAGAAATCTGGTCAGTGATTTAACACAATATAAAATGTTATGTAAAAGGACTAAGAAATATTCTCATAAAAGCCATTTGGGAACAGAAAAAGAGACAACAACAAATGTTTCAGCCAACATTTCCAAAGGAAGATCTATAATTTTTATTATTATTATTTTTAGACTCAATCTTTTTCCTCATTCAAGCACATGAAGAATTGGCTTTTCATATGCATCTTATGCCAGAACCCAAGCTGGGAACAAGGTGCTTGTCTGCTCTTCAGCATTTGATATGCTGGAGATGAGGATTCTGAGGGGAGGAAACAAGGCTCAAAGCGACATTACAACCTTGGTCTTCAGGAGAACAGGCTTTGGACTTTGATCTGCTTGGAAGAATCCTACAGGAAACGCCCCTGGAGAGAAGAGTGGTCCAGTAGAGCTGATTGGTTCCCAGCACCAGAATGGTCCATCCCAATGAGCAGGATGTCAAGCAAAGGTAGCAAGAGATGGACATGGATGAACAAGGAGCTCCTTACCAAATTAAAATGCAAAAAGGAAGTGTGCAAAAAGTGGGAGCAGGTGCAGGTGATTCAGGAGGAATACACAGACACTGAGAGTGCATGACTGGGGAAAGAAAAGTCAGCCCATATGGAGTTGAATCTTTAAGGGGCACTAAAGGTTGACAAGAACAGCTTCCCTGGGTACATTATTAGGAAAAGAAAAACTAGGGAAAATATGGCCTTGGTGCTGTACTGGGGCAGAAGGGCAGGAGACTTGGTGGCAAAGAGCATAGAAAAGGTCAATGCCTTCTTCCCATTGGATTTTACTGTAAGACTGGACTTCAGCAATTCATGGGCCCTGAGACCAGAGGGAAAGCCCAGAGCAAGAGAGATGTGCTCTCAGTGCCAGAGGACTGGGTTAGGGAGCATTTAAACAAACTGGACACACTTGAGCCCATGGGAGCTGGCAGGGTGCCCTCACAGGCACTGAGGGAGCTGGCTGACAAATTGTGAGACTGCTCCTGATAACCTTTAAAAGGCCCTAACTTTTGGGAGTGGAAGAAAAAATAAAATTCCCTCCCTGTCTTCAGGAAGGAGGATCTGGGGAACTACAGGCCAGTCAGCCTCATTTGAATCCCCAGGAAGATGATGGGAAAACTCATCCAGGAGGTAGTTTGCAAGCATATGAAGAACAAGTGGCTAGGAGTCATCATGGACTTCAGAAGGGCAAAAGTGTGCTCAATCAATCTGATAGCTCTCTACAACAATAGTAGTGTGTTATGTTATGTGATAGGTGATACAAGGGAGGGAGTTAGATGATTTTTAGTAGAAACAAAAGTGGGAAAATAGCAGGGCAAAGGTATAAAAAGGGGTGGTTGTCCATAAGCTGTTGACTGATCAGTATGGTTGTATGGCTGTGCCCTGCAGCTGTATTTTGAAAAAGATTAGACTCTTTCATGCAGAGAAAAGGAGGCTTGAGATGGGCCTTGTGTGTATAAATATCTGAAGGAAAGGTATAAAGTGACAGGCTCTTTTCAGTGGTGCCCAGTGACAGGACAAGAGAGAATGGGCACACACTGAAGTACAGGTTTAAACCTTCATTCCAAAAGTGGAACACTGGGATAAGTGTCTAGGGAGGTTGTAAAATCTCTATCCTTCAAAACCCAACTAAAAATGGCTCTCAAAAACTGCTCATAGTTGTCCCTACTTTGAGAAGGGAGGTTATACTGGATGATCTCCATAAGCCCCTGTTATCAGTTTTGTAGTTTGGTGGTGTCAGTGTAGCTGAGGTGCACCACAGCAAAAGCTGGGAGCACAAGACCTCCTCTCCTGGACTGTCACCTCCAACAGCTCCACAACTGCCAAAGGAATTGGTGAGCACATCACTTGCCTCTGAAGGAGGGAGCAGAAGAGGTGACAAGGAAGAGCTGCAGTCTGTCCCTCATAAGTGGCAGTGGGAAAGCTTCAGCTCTGCTTCCAAGGCTGGCGTTGAGATTTTGCTGCTGGTGTTGCCCTGCAAGTGCTGCTGACACCTTCCTGCTGCTGCACACCTCTGCCCCTCACCCTGCCCCAGCGAGGCACAGCTGCCTCTTGGCATGTGCCTGGTGCGAAGCCTCTTCATGGAATCACAGAATCTTTGGGCTGGAGGGGACCTTAAAGACATCTGGCTCAAACCCCCTGCCTGGCTAGGGACAACATCCACTGTATAAGGTTGCTCAGAGCCCCATTCAGCCCATCCTTGGGTGGGTTAGGGTGTCCAGGGATGCTGCTAGAGAGACAAGACACAGGCACGAGCACCTTCCCCACGTTGCAGGAGGTGATGCAGTTGGGAACATGTCCCAGACCGCTGCCAGCATGGTGCCTGGCCACACTGCTTGATTCAGAGGGGGTGGTCACTTGGGAAGGTCCAGATACCTTTCACATCCCCTTCCCTGCCACAAGCCAGGCTCCTCTCAAGAGGCATCCCACTTTAGCATAGGGTAAACGTTATTTTAGTAAAATTTCTTTGGATTGCTCTAGACTCTTAAAAAACCAAAAAAAAGCTGCCTGCTAATTTTGGGCACTTGTTACTGAGACAGTTAACTCCAAGGGGAATTTTATTGGCCTTCTGTAATGCAAGTTAAATATAGGGGCAGCAGGAATTTCCCTCCAGGCCAGATAGGTCTCACACAGAATATTTGAACTTTGCAGGCATGCACACCCCATAAGGCAATGCCGAGTATTTCACCCAAGTAACAACATACTCTCCAGTATTGCAGCAGCCCTGTGTGTGAGTGAGGGTGGCTGATTCCCTTTGTCTATGTTTCATTCTTATGCTACTATGACAAAGTCTGTGTACCATCATCCTTACTCCTACCTGATCATTCCTCTTCTGTGATCCTTTCTAGCACTGTGAATGAATTTTTAATTCATACTTACTCCTTTGTGTGTAATTACTTCAATAATTTCATCTGGGCTACTCCACATTTCCACCAGCACACCAGAGAGAATTCTCAGTTTATTTACCTGTTTTGTAAAGTTCTGGAATTTACTCTTTCATTCATTAAAATTCCATGGGAGATGTTTATTTTGCCTAGCATTCAGTGTAAAGTTAATTTGAAACAAAATAATAGAAAAGGGGAAAAAAAATTAAAAGAGAATGGGCAGCTGCATTTCCTTCTCCTTGATTATTGCAACTAATTGGCCTGTCCTGGAAGAGCTCCTCTTTGGGCAAACTAAAGACCTCCACACCCTGTACATACATCTGAAAGTCCCCAGAGAAATGTTACTGTTCCAGCGTAAACTACTACTCACATATAAGTATTCACAGACAGCTTGCAGCCTAAAGAGGAGGGCAACAAAAGATGTCTGGTATGAAAGAGCAGGTCAGTGGAAATGCTCCTAGAAACTTTTCAGATATTTTTCAAATGAGCTCACTGTGTTAATCACTGTGCTTCTTCTTTTTTTTTTTTTTTTTGCAATGGTTGTGTATTCTGGTAGAGTAGAAGAGGAGGTTGTGCTACAACTAGGCCTGGATTTTGTGTGCCTCACAATCCTGGCCAAAGAGAAACACTGTCTTGATTTTTTTTGTAATTTATTTATTGCTAAACTGAGATCCCAGACTGAGCTGAAAAGATACATATTGCTCCAAACAGCACCTGTCTTTGTAGCAAGATACTAAGTGGATTAAATATGTAATGCTTCCCAAAGGAAAGAGTATGCTTGTAACAAATACAACTCTTAAACCTGACATTTCTGCAGGATAAAGGAAGACAAACAGTTCCCATTAGCTTTCCTCCCTTCAACACTACATTTCACTGTGAATGGAAGTTCACAAGTAATTAGATACATTAAGGAGGAGGTGAAGTTCCCAGAGAACATTGATTTTTAAGTAGTGAACATACTTTCTTGCTTACTTTGTTCAATACAGATTTCTCGTTTTCTGTCTGCAGAAAACCTTGCTGGGAGCATATTTTCACTTGCCTTGGTCATACTGATGCAAGTTGGTTGCCACAGTAGAGAGCTCCAGGTCTAATGCAAGTGTTTGCTCTAAGTACGGGCTGCAGAGCTGGGGCTCTCATTGTAAAACTGCATCCAGAAAATCAGAACTTAGAGGGGAATGGACAACAGGTCTGCCATACTTATAAACACCTACAGAGAGGCAGATTTTCAACAATCTGGGACACCTTGTCATTGGGTGTCTCAAGAATAATATTATTCATTTATTTTATTATTTAAACAATTTAAATGGTTTAAATAAAACCCATGGGAAATCTGTGCTCCCTGTGTTTGGGTAGCTTGAAGGAACAGGTTGCGCCTCAGTTTCCTCAGGTGGAGAATTCCTTCAAGGGGGACCCATTTCTGCTCTTCTTTTGGGGAAGAAGGCTGTCCACTTTGTTGTAACTGCTGGTGGTAAACAAATTAATAACATGAAAAAAGCCAGCAAAAAAACAACACCTACAACAGAAAGGACAACATATACATGCAGCTAAACTCAGGATTTGTTCCAGAGGTGAAGAGATGAAAAAAGGAATACAAGTCTGTTTCTTTGTTTTGTAAGCTAGATTATCTGGTAAGCATCATTTAAAGTCTGTGCTTATTCTTTTCTAATCTTCTTCCAGTAAAATAAATAGTAAAAATAAGTATTTTTAACCCATCTTTGTGGCACCAGCTTTTTGATATTTAAAGAGAAGTGAGTTTAAAGTAATGATCTTGTACAAGGGAGAAGTTTTATTGTCTCAATCATGTCTTAGAGCCTTCGTTTCAGAAATATTACTCTGCAGCATTCTCCTGTGCCTCCTGCAGATATTAATAACGCTGTGTCGCTCAGACCAGACTATCAAGCGAATTTACCAAACTAACTGTGGAGTAGAATAATTGAATCCTCCTCACAGTCGAGTATCTTATCATCCATACGCAGCAGGTAAGTTGGGCAACTGCTGTAAAAACTGAAGCCATGTGTGTGAGCTTAATGGTGATAAACAGAAGTCATTTCTGTGCAAAAACATCTGATGCAGCATTCCCTCATCTACAGAGCTCCTCCATCCCCAGTTTATTTTCCTGTTTATTCACCTTAAATCAGTTACTTTTACTGGTGAGCTTAGCCAATCCCAATTGCTGTAGCTTTGCTACCTGCAGTGTGAACACCTCTAAGCCAAGAGAGCCAGGTAACTGTGCCTGTGTCCACGAGGAAGCAACTCTCACCACAGTCTAGGCATGTCAGCAGCACCAAAAAGGGAAGGTGCAGAGTGTGAACTGACCTTTCCTGAGAAGCTGTCACACTGGCGGCAGCAGCACCCAGACACTGTGTAACATTGCACTGATGCTGTGCCTGAATCTGCTTTCTCACCACCTTCCTGCAAATCTGTTCTGTAGTGAATTGTCTTCTTGGAAGTGACAGACCAGGAAATTCTGATTGAAACACCCACTTATCAGGCTCTTCTCAGTTACATGCAGTCTGCATCAATCAGTAAAGCTGTGCTATGAAAAGTCACTTCGTTTTGTGGAGGATTTTGATATTGCAAAATCTGGTTTTGTTTCAAATTGGAATGAAACCTAAATTTCAACATTTTTCCATGAAAGGGAAAACCCTTGGGTCACTGCATTTCTGGCAGGCTGCTGAACAAGGGAGGGTGCTGGAAACCCTCAGTCTCTCATCTGAGGGCTTTCCATGTGACTGGCAGGACTGGGACCAGTGAGCCTGAAAATCACAGCATCTCCCATTTTCCCAGGCAGCTGCAGGGCTGCAAATTGGTGATTCAATTCATCATTCCCCAGCATTCCACATAGTGATCTCTGGAGAGCTTGGTGCTGTAACCCTTCCCTCCCTCCTCCTTGTGTGACTTGGTCCGGTCTGCTGCATGTCTTTGCTTCACGACTTTGGATTTCTCAAAGGATTCCCAAAGTGCAGACCCTCTCTGAGCATCCCCTTATGAGAACTGGGACCTTGGAATTCAGTCAGCCTTGGTATTCAGCAGGAGTTTTGGAGATGAGTGCCAAGTTTATGAGAAAAAGCTTTGTAGTTGATTTGCCTTTGGTGCCAACTCAGATCTTTAGTCAGAGTGAACTTGACCTCCGTGTAATGGTTTGTTCCCGCTGATGCAGACCCTGAGACTGGTCTCAGGTCTCAGAGACTCCCTGATGGCTTAATCAAACTCTTTCCCAGAGCACCAGCTCTGTGGATATTCTGGCAGGCCACCTCCTCAGGGACACATGATAGCTGAAGTGAATACTGCAGCATTTGCATGAGGTTTCCAACCACATCCCAATCCTCCCCCTTACAGCTCCCTCAACACTATTTTAGGCAGCACAAGAGAAATAGAGATCTAGGCAAAACAATAACATGTCTGTGTGCCATACTATGCCTCAGTTTTCTAATCATGCTGAACATTTTTGAGAGTTTTCTGGAGTCTTGCTCTCAGAAATGCAGAGCCTCTTATCTCTAGACCTAACCCTACAGCATGGACTAATAGTTTCCCTCTACCTTTTGTGAGCCCTAACCCCTTTTTTCTTCCAACATTAATAACAAACACTCAAAATTATGCGTCTTTGCACTACTTTTTTTATCATATCTATTGCATATCTTTACCATATCTACTGCAATGTCTAAATCTGTTGAAAGTGCCAGTGACCCATCTAATGCCTTACCAAAGACAGAGCTTCACCTCTCTTTCACCTACAGTATGAAGATTTCATCCATCCATCCATTACCCAAGTACAAGTCCCATGAAAGATCTCTGAAAGTAAGAGGGTCACATAGCATCAATAACTGGACATTTTCTGTAATCAGTCACTTCAGAGGATTTCGTGTGCATGAGTCAGCTTTCTCCAATGGGCAAAGAACACTTCCTTCAGAGAGTTTTTGACCATTTGTGATTCACTTGGAGAATGAGAGGACCAAGTTGAAGTGATTGGAAGAGCAAAAAGGCTTCCTAAGGGTGTGAGAGCTTGCCACCATTCTCAGCTGTAAATGTACCTGAGGACATGGGATGCTGTATCAGACTATTGTGTGAACACAGACTCATTCTACACCTACTTCAAGAGCCAAACTGTGATTTTAAGGGCATTACCTGAACATCTTCAACTCCACCTGAAGTCGAGGAGGGTCGATGCTGTTTAACATTTCTGAAAAACAGGCCTAAGATGCACTGGGTTATGTTGATGTTCAGCCAGGGGTTTAAACAATACAGTCCTTTCCCTCCCTTTGGAACATTGGGCCAGTCTGTTTTCTTGCAACAACACAGAACAGTACTGAGATTTTATATGATATTTGCAAGGTGACAAACATTTGATGGAAACCTCCATATGTAAGTCTGGATACAGGTCTGCTTTTGTGATTTTTTTGTTTCTTCAGTTGGTTAATTTGTTTTGATTTTGTTTAGGGTGGGGGTTTTGTTTGTTGGTTGGACCATCTAGAAACTTTCTGGAGTATACCAGAAGAGTTTAGATTGTTTACCTTGTCAAAACCAATGCTGTGAGAGATTATGGGAGTGGTGTATAAATACTGGGTAAACAGTGGGAAGATCACTGGCATGAAAAGACTAGGTTAGTTAAGAAAAGTTCAAGCTGGCAGCGAGGTGTTTCTGAACAGTATCTTTTTAGAGGAATTAATGGAAAGAATTGCCTTACCCCTTCCTTCCTTGGCCCTTCCTTTTAAAGACAGGGCTTTGTTATTTATACGAATTCAGATGCAGTGTGTTCTACAAGCCACAGCAGGGAACAATAATCAGACACAAGAAAATCTTCCCAGCTCTAAGGTCCTGGAAGTATCCTTTCCACAAGGGTCTGGGCTATGGAACTGACAGAAAGCTGATGAAAAAGGAATGTTATTTGAACCCAAGCCTGCTCCTGGTGAATTCATTTGAAAATTCAAGCAGATGACTTCAGGGAAATTATTATTATGTTGCTTGCTTAGCTGCAGCTTTGATTTCCTTTTTGCATAGCGTAGACAGAGTTTTACAGAATGTTTCCCAGCACCTCCTGTGCTAATTGACAGCTATATCTAAACCCAGACTATTGTTTCCAATAGCACAAAATCTTAATTGCAGGTTTCAGATTAGAAATTTATTGAAAAATGAATAGACAAATAAAGCAGTAAAGTATTTAGAATTTGTTTCACTCATTCATTTTTTATATGCACTCTTGGGTATATTCTCCTTCTGCCACATGCATGTGAACTCAATTGGTGTTTAATGGAAGCTTTGTGAAAATGTTGAAGAAAAACCATATTTCTCTGAAATGCAAGTAGTACTTTGATATCAGGTTGTATCATATGGGCATATGAGAGACTTTCTGTCTGAAGGAATATTGTCTGGCTTATTTCCTTTACCCTGTTATCTTTAGAGATTATTTATTTTTAATAAGGCAATGGCATCAAAAAAATTGCAAAGCTAGATTGTGCTGCCTACGCAGAATGGTGTGTAGGAGTCTAATGACTGTTTTTCCTCAAAAAAAAATCCCACAAGTATGCAAACTGCCCCCAGATGACCCTGCTAGGATGAAGGCTGAATCATAGAATCATTTAAGTTGGAAAAAAACTTTAAGATCATTGAGGTCAACCATTCACCCACCACTAGTGAGTCCACCACTAAACCATGCCCTCAGGTGCCACATATACACTTCTTTTAAATATCTCCAGGGATGGTGACTCAACCACTTCCCCAGGCAAGGTCCTAATATCCAATCTAAACCTCCTCTGACACAACTTGAGGCCATTTCCTATTGTCCTATTGGTTGGTACTTGTGACACAGCTGACTCCCACTCACTACAATGTCCTTTCGGTTTGCGAAGACACACGAAACCTCTGCAGAAAGTTTGCTGTAGGAATGAGGAGGTGGAGGAGACAGAAAAAATATTTGGATATAATGTCCCTTTCTCCATTAAGAGGATTCTTACAAAACAGGCTTGAATAGAGGATTGAGGGACTTACATTTTTTTAATTGTAAAACAAAATCTGAAACACCGTCACTAATCCACTAGACCACCAATAATCAGAGAGCAAGAGAGTACTGTATGACACTGGAAAGGATTTTATGCAGATGATGTCATTCTTTCTTTGAATGAGTGCTATTAATCTGCATCTGAAGCATAAAATCATGAGGTAATGGAATACATTAATTACTGCAAGCTGCCAGTGTCTCTAGGCCAGTGGTTACCAACATTTTTGAAGCCAGCCTCTTAGCACTTTTCCTCCTGGCCCTTATCCCCAGCAGATAACTTCCACCTTTGCCCACATCAGCTGAAATTTCCCATTTCATCTTGCCAGACAGAGTCTCTGCTGCTCACCTGTGTCCCAGGTCCCCATGCTCCTGCTATTTTTTCTGACTGCCAGCTCCCAAGAACAAGGCCACAGACACCAGCAGATCTTACTCACTTGGCCCCTTGCACTGTACTGAGCCTCGCCTTCAACGTGAACATACCTCACTGGCTGGGAAGGGAAATCCTAAGTTACCTGGATGGTTCTGCTAGCTCAGCAGGAATGATGGAGGGAACGTGAATGCCGAGGAACAGTGCAGTGTGTGTTCCATCCCAAATGATGGAAGTGTGTGAGAGCTCTCTGACAGGAGCTCATGATTGCATCCTTCCAGGTCCTCGGCACCTGCTCAGGAGGGAACCTTGGGGGATTTTCAGAGCATGGTGTAAATGGCCTTGCAGAGCAAGCTATCAGCATTCCCAGAGTATGTCCAGAACTAGTAAATTATTCTAAGGCAATAGCACTTCCATCTAGGTTTGGAAGGTTTTTTTCCTGGTTAGTTTCTTGGGACAGGTATTTTTGGTCTAATTAGATTGTACATCCTTTGAAACATATTTTGTAATTTCTAATGTAAGTACAGGCAGGTAACTGATCCTGATACTGAATATAGGTTTTATAGTAATGTATTCAAGGATAAAGATAGTCCTGGCTATTTTTATAATGGTGTAAGTGCCAGGCCTCTGACCCCATGTCTGGCCTGCCATTCCCTGAGGACTGGAGCTTAAGCTCTCAAGTTGTAAGCAATCAAGAGACTTTATTTGTACAGCTGACATGCTGAGGTACTTAAGGTGTCTGAGATCACGTCAAGGTGTCTGTCAGGACAGAGCCAGCAGCAGCTCCAACTCAGGCCTTGGGTTGAAAGGACAAAACTAGACTGAGTCCCCTTCTTTCCATCTTTGATAATCCATCCACATGCTACCAGCCAAGCAGTTGGTAGCTCCAAGAGAGAGGAGAAGTTGTGGAAGAGGAGTCTGGGAACCAGGGTTTAAGTGATAATGAGACAGAGGAAGCTAAAAGGAAGATGGCAAGCTTCATAAGGAAATGGAAAAGAGGGATGAGTATGGGAGCTGGGAGAGTAGAGTCAGAACTGGTTCAACAGTGTGAGATTGTTAGGAAAATCAGAATGACCGTGGGACAGGAAAAGTAGTCACGATAAGAAAAGGCAGAAGACTGGAGCTGGATGAAGGGTCTACAGAGGCACCCTGGTGGGCTCAGACTTTTTAGGAGGAAGCTTTGGGGTAGAACTGGGACTGTCTGGGCAAGGCAGCAAAGGCAGAGCATTCATCAGGGGCAGGAAGACTGTAGAGCAAGGGGGTGCTTGTGAAGCAGAAGGACTGAGGGGAGGAAGAGAGTCAGGTAGGGCAAAGTGCAGTTTGGCAAAGAGCCTCAGAAGGGGATTCACAGCTCAGAGGAGGAAGGAAGGAAGGGAGGAAGGAAGGGATTCAGCTGACAAGGAGAAATGGATAGGGCTGAGGAGAGCCGAAAGAAAAGAATCAAAGCAGAAACATCAAAGTGGGGTGTGACCAAGTCAGTCAAGCTTGGGAAGGAAAAGCAGAAGAGCATGTGTCTCAATGGACATCAGTGATAAATGCTGTCCCTCAGGGGCCTGTACTGAGACCAGAGGTATTTCATAACTTCATTAACGACACGGACAAAGGGATTGAGTGCATGCTCAGCCAATTTGCAGATGACAACAAGCTGAGTGGCGTCGTTGACATGCCTGGAGGACAGGATGCCATCCAGAGGGACCTGGATGTGCTCAAGAAGTGGCCTATGGAAATCTCATGAGGTTTAACAAGATAAAGACCAAAGTCCTGCATATGAGGTAGGACAACCCCTGATAGGCTGGGGGATGAACAGGTCAAGAGCAGCCCTGCTGAGAAGGACTTGGGGGTGCAGGTGGATGAGAGGCTGGACATGAGCCAGCAATGTGTGCTTCCAGCCCAGAAAGCCAAGTATGTCCTGGGCTGCATTCAAAGCAGTGTGGCCCGCAGGGCAAGGGAGGGGATTCTGCTCCTCTCCTCGCTCTTCTGAGACCCCACCAGGAACACTGACTTCCAGTTCTGGGGTCCCTAGCAAAGGAAGGACATGGACCTGCTGGAGTGAGTCCCGAGGAGGTCGCCAGGATGATTAGAGTGTTGGAGTACCTCTCCTGTGAGGAAAGGTTGAGAGAGTTGTGTTTACTCAGCCTGGAAAAGAGAAGGGTTCAGGATGACCTAATTGTGGCCTTCCAGTACTTGAAGGGAACATACAAGAAAGATGGAGAGGGACTTTTTACAAAGGCATGTAGTGACAGGAAAAGGGAGAATGGATTCAGATTGAAAGTTCTGATATTAGGGAAAAATTCTTGATTATAAGGGTGGTGGGGCACTGGAACAGGCTGCCCAGAAAAGTAGTGGCTGCCCCATTCCTGCAAGTGCTCAAGGCCAGGCTGGATGGGGCTCTAAACAACCTGGTCCAGTGAAAGGTGTCCCTGCCTTAGCAGTGGGGTTGGAGCCAGATAATCTGTATGGTCCTTTCATAGCAAACAATTCTGTGATCCTATGACCCTGTGTGCCTCTTGCAGCATATATTTTTTTGGTTTATACAGTGTCAGCAAACAGCACTGAAACCCACTTGCAAAGTGTGTGTGTGTTTGTGGTGGACGCACTCACATACGCAAACGTGCATGCCAGGTGAGAGCCTGTCAGATACACCAGGCCATGGTCAAACACTAATGAAAATTGTCCTTTAGTTAAATAGGTGATGCCTTCAAGAACACTATGAAGGCTCCTGTGTGCTGGGGTGCTGAGAGAAAACAGAAGCACATTTCTGTGCTTTCAGTGTGTTTTTATAAACTTAGGAAATAATGGCCATTTTTTTTCCCTTGTTAATGTTTAAAAATATCAAGTCCTTACTTTTTGGGCAATGCTAGAATTAAGGCTGCAAAATTCTGTCAGCCCTGAGACCTACAATTTTAACTGCGTCATCATACATACTTTTCCCCTCAGGACACTTCTTTGCTGAAGACACAGGATGGATCTGCTCTGGGACATATCCAGGGTCCCCTTCCTTACGGTATATTATAGAAATTGGCAAATGGGTATTGCATGAGACAAAGAACTGAGGACAGAGACTAGAGATTGTCAGAGTTGTATCTTGGTTCTGCTCTAATTCCTATAAGATGTTAGTCAAGCTTTGACAGTTTCACAGATTATTTAAGCAAGCGTGTTTCTTATGTACTGCATTCCAGATTTCAGGTGCTGATCCTTATGTTTGCAGCAAAAGTCAACGTAAATTGTTCCCTTGTCAAGTAAAGTGCTGTATAATGCTAAAGCTTCTGAAAGAAAAAAAAAATCAAACTGGGCATTTAAAATTAATGAACAAATGAGTATTTGTGATATTAGAGTGGCGGGTGTTATGGATATTAGTAATTCTGTCTCCACCACAAGGTTTGAGTGGCACCATTACTAAGGTTTGGTACCATGCCTTGAGCAGGATGGTAAAAAGGAATATTGAACAGGAGCTCATTAATGGTGCAATCACACACAATTTTCTGGCTGCAGCAGATCCTGTCTCACGGGTTGCTGACCTCTCAGGTCTGCTCGTAGAAGAGCACATCTCACTGTTCCTCGGCTTTGCAAAAATGATCTGCCTCAGCGTGGGCATTGCTTTGACTGCCATTTAAAAGAACACACACCCCCGTGCTGCCTCCCCAAAAAACTAGATCATTTGACAGGATTTGAGTTAGGAAATGACTACAGATGGAGCTGTGCTGGCAGATCAGAAAGTGTGATTATGTCCCTGGTAGAGAAGGGGTGATGAGCAGCTGGTGGTAGTGCCAGGGCAGTGACTCTTTCTTGGGATGAGCTGTGATCAAAACACATCTGATCCTTTTCACGGGGGTCCCACCCTCAGCAACATGCAGAGCAGGGGTTCGCCTTCACACACAGCAAAGGAGCACAACACGATGCTGGGCTCCAGTACTCGCTGCACAGGACTAAACTATGCTGCACAGGTGACATTTCTTATGGTGTTTCCCAACTGCTAAGTGGTGAACTTTACAGTGTGAAATGTATTCTGAGCACATTTTTATATGTCAGTACACATGGAAATACATGTTACGTAAGGTAAATGTGTGCCATGCATATGTATGGAAATATATTTTTGCTGCCTTTTCTTTGCTGTGCGCTAGGAAATACTCAAGGGGCAGATGAATCAGTCCTATGGCCCAGTCAAAATTACAATGAGTCTATCAAGTAGACCTCACAGAGAATATTTAAATCCCATAGGTATTTCAGAGACACTTACTAACTTCTGGTGCTCCTTAAATGTTAACAGCTGCTCTAGACTGCCGGACAAAAGATAATTTGGAAAGTGTTTTGTGCAGATCCATGACATAACGGTGTCTCAGTTGAAAAGGAGTGATTCCTTTAATCAAATCATTGTGTAACATGTTTGATTCACCATGGAGTTGCTAAGTAGCGTGTCCCAAGTCTCTGCATTAGATACATGGCATAACTGGGCTGGTTGGTGGTGGGGAGAGTTGAAAAGGGAGATGTTTTTTAAACCATGCCCATAACCTAAATCTTAGGCCAGAAGTGGATAAAACAAGTTTCCTAACTGAAGGTGGAGTCTAAAAGCTTCTTTGATTTGTGCCAACTGCTGGTCCCAAGAGCAGTTTGAAAAGAGAAGCAAATAGGCTGAGGGCAGCAACCAAGCATCAACTAGTGGTGAGGATGCCAGAGTCTAAATCTTCATGCCATCCTCCAAGAGGTTAAAAGGATATATAAGGTGCTCTGCTAACTTCATATTAGCAAGTTAGGCAATTCCCCCAGAGTGAAACCAGATGGTTTTCAGGACATTTTGGTTTTTCTCTGCTATTCCAAAAGACTGTAGTGAAGATACGTGGGCTGAGCTGGGAAACCTGCCCCTCTGCTCTGGTGTACCTTGAGTGATATTCATGTATGAAATGCATCTGTTTTGATTGAGAAGGATTTACCAATGGTAAGGAGGCTTGACATTGGCAGAACTATCATTCCCACCACCTGGTACAGTTTTCTGCACTGAAAGAAGGATTGAAAGGTAGTTAGAGCTCAAGACCCATTTTATAGAAATTTAAAAGACAAGAAGTGCACTACTACAGTGACATGAGTGTTGTGCACAAACCTTGAAATGCCTTAAAAGACACTTTACCACTTTTCCACACAAACCTTTCCTGAGGGAACTAATTTTGCCTGTTGGGAGAAAAATAATCTATTCTTCTTTGAATGAGAAAAACTGAGTTTAAAAATGGAAATCATCTTCTGACAAACTGCACTACAAAGGTGGAGAAAGCTTCCCGTGGCACTCTTGATGTGATAACCTGAAATAAATGCCAGTTGGTTGAAGAGGCTGTCCACATGGTAACCATTCATGCTATGTACAAGTGATGCAATTGATTTTTGTAATCCAGACAAAAGTAGACTCTTCTGAAGCATTGTCAGCCTATGAAAAGCTTCCAAAGACCAAAGCTGCTGCTGAAAAGCCAATGGTGTGGCCAGCTTCCAGCTTGGCATCTGCTGCTAATGTTCCATCTACCTAAAATTGCCATTATAACATAGTTAGAAAAGGCGTTTTTCATTTCCTGCTCTGCACTGATGTGTAGAGTTACTATGTGCTGTTAGCAACTAAGTGCTGGTTTTCACTTCAGGAACAGATGCCTTTTATTGAAGGCTGGATCCTGGCAGCCCCTCCATAATTACAGAGATGGAAAAGGGTGCAAGAAGCTGCCTGGACTCAAATGTGCATGTGCAATGCTCTTTCTATCAAGTTTGGTTTTCTCTTTTCACTGTCCTCATCTTTGCTTTCTCAGATGTGAGGCTTCTCTTCTGATAAGAGAACATGCTCATTAAGTGAGAAGAGTCCTCACTGCACCTCTCCAGGATGTGAGAGTGTTCCTGGATGCAGGTAGCTGCAGTCCCTGCCCAAATCTTCTTTGTGTAAAATTGTTGGTTCCAGCCTAATGGGCTGCTCTTTAGTTTCTAAAATATTTCAGACCTCCTCCATCAGGTAAGCAGCTGCCAGTCTCTAGAGAACAGGGTGTGATGGGCACTCATGGTGGCCAGAGTTTAGTGTCAATCAGATGCATTTTCTCTGAAGCAATTTGAGAAGCTGAAACTGTCCTTGTCCTCTCCCTGGATAATCTCCTCCTGACGGTGGTCATGAATCATCCTTGAATAACTCTTCCATAGAGATGGTTTTGACATTCTGTTGAGTCATCTGTGCAATCTGGGAGGGTTCGCTGTATACTGGCTCCACACCTGCATTTTCCAGAACAAGCCAGTGGGAAATGGCCTGTGCAGTTGCTCATGGTGTCCTGCACTGCACTGCACTGCAGTACCATGCACTGTTCTTGGTCACCCCACATCTCTTTCCAAAGGTAATGCAGCTTCTGCAGCATTCTTGCTCTCCGGGTTTTAGCTAAGCCAGGTCACAGGCACATGGTTACTGTGAGGCTGTCTCTGCTGGTCAAAGATAATGCCTCTGAGAAGTACTGGTGACTGTTCAAGCACAGAGGTCTCCATTCCCACTGATGAGCCAGCAGGTGGAAATGTGTTTACATACACGATTTGCTTCTTTACAGAATGAACTCAGTTATCTCAAACCACTGAAGAAAGCAGTCTGAACCAGCCCATGTGCAGTGGAGCAGCTCAAGGAGGGTCCAGACAACCCCTACTGCTGGCAGAGAAGGAGCTGTGAACTTCTGGTGGGACTCGGACACACACAGTCACAGCTGAAAAAGTAATGTAAGAAGAAGACATTTATCCACAGCCTGGAAATCCATCTGACTTCAACATGGTCCAGTTGAGGTAATGGTAGCACATGGACAGGATTTTAAATATTTAAAAATTCCAACATAAACTAAATTAAAACCTAATTACACAAACTTGCAACGAAGAGGGAAGAATAAACATAATAACTGAACTCTATTAAGGGATTTGCATTTGTACGGGAACATTTGCAAAACTAAATGTTTTAAAAATAGTTTCAGATAATTTGGCCAGGAATAATTATCAAATAAAATCAGACTGTAAACACAGAGAAAACCAAATTAAGCTGAGACATGAGGTAAAGTAAGATATTAATAAGAATCATTGTTTCATATTTTGTACACTTTTTTTCAACAGCCCTGAAATGTCTTATTGCAGGATAATTAGAATATAATCTTGTTCCAGGAAATCCAGCACTTGCAAGCCCAGCCCTGTGTGTGTTTGCATTTAAGTCTGTCCGCACACTGCTTGGAATTACCTGACTGATGTGTCAGATACTCACTAGTATCTACTAGAGAGCAGGGAGAAGGCAAGCAGAACTAATTTTTCAGTTGATTTTTAACTTAGGAAGGAGTACAGGTGCCACTAAAGACCACAAAAAATAGAGAGGATCTTGGAAAAGTTATTATCCTTATGGAATGGAAAGATCAAAGGGACAATCATTTTGGGGAAAACAGTCTAAAAGTGAGCACAACAGGTAGTGGTAGAAGTACAAAGCAGTAATTCAAATTAAAAAAAAAAAGAAAGAAAGAAAGGATGTATGTGGAAGTATGTTGGAAGTGGAGACCAATTCTTTCCAGATTTATAATGATTTGTAGACAAGCAAATTAGGAAGTCCTTGAATAGATTTTAAAGTAGCCTGGATGCAAACTGGAATGCAGGCCATATTATCTGGAGTTTGAAACTTTTGCCTTAAAGTACTTGCAATCCCTTTATTGCATCTGTGTCTTTCTTTAACTTCCTAATCTTTTGCTTGCTTTGTGACATCAGATAGATTTTTAGAGTTAAGGTCTATTCCAAGCCTTAGAGGTTCTAAAATCATAAGCCAGATGTTTGGAAATGGAGAGGGGGGCTTAGAGAAACAGAGAATGAACATAGTGACATATAGGTTATGTGTGTGTATATATATATACACACACGTGTATGTTTTGCAGCTTCTTTTGCTCATTCTCTCCATCAGGGTCCTGAGAACACTTAACAGTTCTCAATAAACCTGGCCAGCCCCATCTGGGACCTCCACCCAACCCTCTTAAAAGGGAGCAGAGCCCCTTTTTAGTTCAGCTGGGGACTGTCAGCCTCTGTTTGAGGTGTTGTGGGGTATTTTGGTCTCCAACTCAGCCTGTCTAGGGCTTGCTATGGAGACCTTTTCTCTGGAACTCATTGTCTGGACTGGTTTCCCAGCCTAAACTGGGCACTGTCCCATCATCATGGCCCTGCTATCACTGGACCTGACTTATGAACTGGCTGCCTGGTTCTGCCTTCCTGGTTTGATCTTGGATCTGCCTTGTTAGCATGCTTTTGCCTTATGGTCTGGACTCTCGGTTGCTATCTCTGAGCCCATTCTGCTTGGCTCCCTTGAGGCTGAGGGGCAGGCTATGGGGTCAGCTCAGGTCCTGGCTTGCCATCTCTTGGAGAAAAGACCTGGATTTGCTGCTCTCTCTTCTGCTTTTGTCAAGTGTGTGTGTGAGTGCACAGAGGTGAGGTGCTGTGCTGTCACAGTGACAGAAGGTGGTGGCTCCTACCTGCTCTACAGAAGTGCTGTAACTGAAGCCATCTTTTTGCCTAAGGAGGATGGAGCTGTTGTTAACTGTCTACTCTTCCCCTGGAAACAGGAAAGCAGCAGAATATACAGCAGAAGTCTCTGGCAGCAATGCTATATTATCTGCACCACAGGAGGAAAATCTAGATAACGGGTTTATTTTCAGATGTGAAGATCTGTGGTTCAGATTTAGCTAGAGGACTTTGCCCACAAATATAGATAATCCTCTATTCAATGTTTCACTTCACTGCAAAGCCTTGCTTGTCTAGGTAAGAAATGTGCACTGGCATGCCTCTTGTGTTTCCGGAGCTCAGTGTTCAGGTCATACTCAGTACTTCTTATCTCTCACACTGATCCACGTGTGTTTTACAGGGCAAGGGGACTGGGATTCTGCAGTAAGCTTCCAGAATCACCTTTTGATCAATTTTTCTCACTGCACCCAACCAACTCCACAATATCAAGGAATATTTTTGGCCTCAGTAGTAACAGAGTTGGGCAGCAGGTCCCAAATTTGTAAACAAGAAGCCACTATTTGTATTTCCATGCCTTCTCTGTGCTTTCACTGGGAGATGCTTAACAGGTATCCACCAAATGGTCAGCCCAGAGGGAGGATGATAGAGAAATGAGTGAAGGAAGCTTCAATCCTTCCTTTCCTAACCTGCAACTTCTCAAGATACGTCCAGATTGGGAAAAAAAAGATGGAACACAGTGTCTCCTCACATAGTCTCGGTAGGAAAAAGGTGCTTTGAAACTGGGAGAGAAGTAGTGTAGAGAACAACTGGATAAAGAGACAAAACACAGCAGGAAGACAGGCCCTGGGAATTGGTGTAGGGAATGAGGAAATAGTTTAAAAGTATGTGTAAGTGGAAAGGGTATATTAAAAATAAAGTTTATGTGCAGCCTGTGGGGCAAAAAGGGGAGATACAAAGGTAGGTACCATGACTTTGGCCTCCACAAACCAGACTGAATTATCCTGTTTACTTTATCCTGCAGTCCATAGCAGTGGAGTGAAGTGTTTCTGTATCTCTTGGTTTGTGTGAATAATATGTTCTTGGCATCAGCTTTGGTTTTAATGTGATTGGTTTTTAAACATAATTAGAAGTGGTTTTACAGCTTTGTGTATTTCTGTTTAAGAGACAACAAAAAGTAATGCACGGATGTGTTTTTTTAGCAGAGAAAGATCTCTAAAACATTACACCAGAAGGGCACTACTGTCTTGATAATAAGAACATGCATGGTGGATCATTGCAGAATTGGCTTTGAATGTTTGCCAGCAAAGCCTCTGACTCAACAGAAAGCACAACCTGTGGTTTGTTAGCCCCGTTGACCTCGGTGCCTTGTTGTGCAAGCTGTTCACAGGATCAGATACCCCAAAATGGAGCCTTAGATGGGGGAGGAGGTGTTCAGTAATGTTTCAATTTTGAACTTTCTTGATTTAGTAAAATTCACTTTCCTTTTTCATTTGAGTTTACTGTGGAGGCTACAGTAAGATCATCAGAGACTCCAGGAATGCATGGTCCCACATAAGCCAAGGGGATAATACATATGCTCAAATGATGCCTGTAAAACTTGATACAAGACCCCCTTAAGCACATGCTCTGGTTTTCTGAGAGTGCATTAGTGGGACTTAACAGACACACAAATTCTTTACTGAAGATAGGCACAGGAAAAATTACTCCACAAAGGAAATGCCTCTCCATAGAGGGACTCACAGCTGTGCTATGTACTCTTCCCCCTCACTGCACTCTGGTGCCTGAAGCCTTTGGGGAGCTGAGCTGTTCTTCACAGGCTTGTCTCCTATCTGTGTCCAGCATCTGCCTCATGTGGCTTGGTTTTCTTTATCTCAACTGGCCTGGCCTCCATACTGGATTTCTTCTGGACAAGCAGACAAACCCAGTATTTTTAAGAAGTGAGTGTACACCATTTTTGGGGTTTATGGTCTGACTGGCTGCTCCTCCTGTAGCATTTCTATGGCAATAATATAATCTAAGTATCTTGAAGAAACTTTGACAATTTAAGCCAGTGGAGTATTCAATATCTTAACTTCTGCTTTTTCTTGTGTTTCCATGAGCTTATTTGCAAGATTAACAGTGCATCAGTGTCAGATTCTACTTTCCACAAATGTATACACATTTAATTCACCAGAATAGTTGTTCCACAGTTTGGTCAAAATAATATGTAAACCACATTTTTGTGACTTAAAAAAGGCCTTAACATTTGCTATAAAGACAGGGCTGGGGAATGATTCACCTCTGAAGGAAATAGTGTGCTGTTTCTGTTGTACCACTTCTTAAGCCAACAGACAAACAGCTTTGAGACCTGCTGCTGCACCCTAGAACATGTTTTGATGTTGCCTTTCAAGTGTTTAAACAGAAGATAGAGTCAGTTGTGAAATGTCTTACTCCTTTTTGATGAAAAGGAGCTTCAAATGGAATGTGATGAAGCCATGGCACAACTTTCTAGAAGGGGTGCAATGTGCCGCTGGAGCTGAAGAAGTCAGCGTGGAGGCTGCCAAGCCAGACTGGAGCAATAGCTTGGGTCAGGGACAAACATGAGAGCGTGTTGCAGCCATCAGCTGCCATCAGCTAATCCATGAAAAACCAAGCCCCAATTATTTCTCTCCTTACTGCAATGAGAAGCCAGCCTTGACCCACGTTTCTTATTCATATCACTGTAGTTCCCCTTCATCTGTCTTTCCTCTGTCTTGTACGCTACGTGGGTAATTGTTTATCAGTGTGTGCAAATGGGTAAAGGATGCAGTCATACTGCTGTGATAGGATTTTGGAAAATGAGATCCATGGCTTTTACAGTGTTGGCTTTGTGAAATTTTGGGACAGCTGCAAGATTGCAAGCGCTGTGTTTTCAACTTGCATTTGTTTCCTACAGTGTGTTCTTTAAATTTTCTACACTCCTCAGCACTGAAGCTTGACATTCTTAGCCTTAGACTAAAAAGATTTATAAAATCACTGGCCACAACTAGAGAAAATTATTTTTCAGGAGACCCCTTAAACAGGGAAATTACATAGAACCACAATAATTCAAAGCAAAGCCATATGTTTAATTATTGTAGCCATTTGGATTTAGGGATGACTGAACATCTTTAAATGATAGAGCATGGCTTATAAAAGGTGAGCTGTGTGGTTTGTGATGCACCACTGCAAATATTCTGTGTACTATTTGAATGCCACTTCACAGTTCTGAGGAATAAAGGCTAAAGGAACTTGAAGCTTTGTTGTTGATCTGTACACAGTGATCTGCAATATGCCTACAAAGTAAACATTCCAGTCATCAAATAAATTTTAATATATTTGACAATTTTCAATAGAATGGGGATTATTTTCTCCTTTATGGATTTCTTCTATTCATATCTGTACTGGGAAGGAGGCAAGGAAAAACATTTCCACAGAAAATAACTCTGTTTTGCTTATTTCCTTTTAACCCTGCAACCTTTGAGCTGCTAAGCTAACTTAACGTGCTCAAAAAGTGATATTTAAAAGAACTCTCCCACACATGTCTGTGGCAAACAATACTAGAGGGCCACTGAATGGCAAAAATACTTGGGGAAGAAAGCATGGGTTGGAATGCTTTTTAATCATTCAGATATGTTAAAATGTTTGTGGTCAAACCTAAAGAAAAAGCATACCACTGAAGGCATCTTGGCAAGGTGCACTTGTGTTAAGTGCCTCGTGTCTCCTGTTTCTTTAACTGATAAAATAAAAGGCTTAGGAAAACATGCTGGCAAGCCATGCCATATTTTAATGAACAGTTCAGAACCTAGAGCTACTGAGAAAGAAAGATCAGAGTGAACTGGTGTGGTGAGGTAAAAAGGAGATGCAGTGGAAAATATGAGCAACTTCATGAAAAAGTTCAGAAACCTGTCTAACTCAAGCAAAAATACCAGGGTGGAAGGGAGTAAAAGGGCTGTGAAAGTGCAGAGCCTGCTGACCTATAGAGAAGCACCTCTTTGTGAAAAGACAGAAGCAATTTTCAGTGGAAAGCCAAAAGCTCTGGGACGTGCTTTTCATGGGTACATCTACACTAACTTCAGAGCACCGGCCCAAGCTCAAACTTGCCTCATGTTTGGACACAAGACTCTGCTCAGGGCCTTGGGCGAGCTCCATCTCTGGGAGGAGGTGGGGAGTCTGTGCTGGCTCAGCCCTTTAATATAACCCAAACAGTATCATACCATGCACTTCAGATGAGCCTTTGCCTTCTCCCAAATCCTCCATTCCAGAGCTCCTAATTCTGTTTGGCAATTATCTCCCTCCTGGAAGTGCTTAATGTCACATCCCACAAAACCCTGCTGGATGTGTGGTGTGCTGAGTATGAGGCATTCACAGCTTGCCAGTGGTCCAGCCTGCTCCTTATCCTGCTAAGGGCACGTCAGCAGCAGGGCCACACCATCTGCCTGCCACTGGGGCTTCCTCTTGGACAAAAAGGCAACAGTGGTTCAACAGGTACAATTTTAATTATTTTTTGTTTTCCTCCTTAGACACTGGCATGCCATCATAAATGGTTTGGCCAGACAGGGAGTGGGGCCAGCCTGGAAAGTGCTGAGGGTGACTCCCTGTCTCTTGGCCTCTGCAGGTGTCTCTGCAGGGAGGATGCTGCATGAGGTGTGGCCTCAGCACTGGTGTCACCGGGGCTTGCAGTACTGAAGGACACCTCACAGAGACTCTGTCAGAAGGTGTTCTTCTCATTGGCTGCTTTGCTCTGTCTGATCTGTCTCTTGTCTGATCTCTGTCCTGTGACCAGCCACATGAGGCCTCATGTGCTGGGAGGAAAGAAGGCTGATGTCAGGCTGTGGTGGTGGTAAAAGTAGGGTTAAATTAGGATTTCTTCTCCTATCTCCTTGAGCTGTCCTGTGATTACCCTTGGGGAAGCACCCCAGCAGCTGGGACTCTTCAAAAGAGGGAGAAGGACAAAAAGTCACCAAAAGAGATTTTAGCATGGCCTCTTAAACAGGTATTCTTGTCTGAGATGCTCTGATATCATTAAGATGAACATGATATAAATAAGTAGATATGGTATCAGTGACATTGAAGTCCATTGAAACGTTTGGTTAATAATACCTGGAAAAAAGGTGAAGCTCTGTCAGTGAACTGTGCCCTATATCACATGATTAACCTGAAGCTGGACAGATTTGTACCTGTTCCTGGCCACAGGACTACCAGGTACCACCACACAGAGCTGCAGTGTATATGCATAAATAAAAAGGAAGCTTGTGCCAAAATTCTTCGATGGAACAGTTTGCAATATTTAATACCAGTTTCTCCAAATCAGAAAGCACCGAGCCCACTTATGGGACAATGAAAAGCAACCCATCTTCAGGACATCCGGAGAAGGGTGGAGATGAAGGATATTGCCATGCAAAGTGTCCCAATGAACACCAGCTTCTTGTTTGGAGCTGCAGGCTGTGAGGAGTGGTGCATGACCAGGTCCCTGCGTGTTGCCTTTGCCTACCTCCAGGAAAGCGTCTGGCTGCTGCTGACAAGGGAGAGCTGTGAATATCTGGGGTGACAGCTACTGCTACATAAAAGGGGAAAGGGACCTCCCCTCACATCAGTGGTTCCTGCCCTATCTCTCCAGCCCCGCTGCAGGAATGGCAAGCCCTAGAAAAGCTCTAAGCACACGCTGGTACCTGGTAAGCCAAGATCCTCTGACTTTTACATGTAGTGCTCAATGAGAAGCCTCAGAGCATAAGCTAATAGACAGCAGTTCTTTTAGTGAAACCTTTATGTTAATTCAATACAGACTACTTATGGAATTTCCCTTCTCTGAGAAAATCTCAACTTCTGTAGAGAACAGCACTCAGTCTTGTTCTTTCTCTTTTCAGAACTTCAGAAGTTCCCTCGAAAATTCCCTGAAGCCTTAATAATAATGATTCTCAGTTGCATGTCAGGATGTAATGTACAATGTAAAGTTTTCACATTTGACGCTCAGCATAGTTAAATTTACCACAGTGCTTCACATTCAATTTATCCCAAGAATTCTATCAAAATCACATACTGTTCAACTAGAGATTTATCATGGGGTGCTTAACAATGAATTATTCAAGACAGCCTAATGTATCGTGGTTTCTTGAGAGCCTAATGTGTGTATGTGTATATATTTATACATAAAATACCTGTGAGCCATTACAGAAAACCAGTTTCTGAACGAGGTTTCAAGAGTAAAACAAGAGGATGTTTAAAAATAGGTGTCCTCCTGAAAATACAGCGGAGTTTTAAAGAGAAGAAAACCTCAATAATCTTCCTTGTTCAGCTGTACACATAGTCATTTAAAGAGGATCTATATCCTGCAGGACTCCTTTTAGGTGAAATTTTAAAAGTATCTAAATTCTGCAGTGAAGGTGGTGTGGTTTTTTTTTTTCCCTATGTGCATATTGATGTGGCATTTAAAATCTCGCTGAAAAGTTTTAAAGAATTTCCCTCATTTGCAGGTTTGAGAAGATTACTCTGTGCCTCCTACTAGCAATCATCCACAGTATTTTTCCCAAAGTACTTTACTGAGTGGGTAAGCACTTCCTTTTTACTGATGGAAAAACAGACAAAAAAAGATGAAGTGGTCTGCCCGGGATAAACAGCTTGGTATGCTGCCTTTTCAAAGCCCTTGGGATTGCATTTTTTACCTGGCCAGGGGGCAGCCTGCTGGAACGACATTGAACTGTGCTCAAGGCAGCCCTTTGGCCCTTAGCTGTGCTCGCTGGAGTGGAACAGGTTGAGGAGAGTCCCCAGCTCACAGCTGCCTCTGGCTGATTTTTCAGATGGCCCTGGAAATAATCCCAAGGGGCCAGACTTTCAGTTCTTGATTTTGTCCTCTGACCCAAACTGACTTTGGGATGACTGGTTTTATGTTCAAGGGAGGATCAGCTGCCACCATATGATACACATCCCTGAGGACCTGTCTCCTCTTTGACACCTCATTGAGTCTTTCTTGTTAAGACAGTTGTGCTTGTCTGTTAGAGGAAGGGCACTTATTATATTCCTGTGCACATAGGTGTGGTGAGAGGGCTGGGTTTTCACTCATGGGTGGGAGACAGTTTGACTACTTCTAGCAGAAGAAACCTTTCCTGCTGGCTGCAGTGGGTTTGCTATGGTCTCATTTCAACTTGCAGGCTGGAGCATCTATTTTGAACTTACTCAGGTCCTTGTGAAAAGATGAGTGACCTAGAACTGCCTTTGGCACCAGCAGCAGCTGTGATGGCTCCTTCTTCCTAAGGCACCTTGTGAGGAAGGGCCAGTATCTGACACTTTCTCCCTGATGACTCTGGTGACCACAATCTGAGGCTTCCAGACAATGAGTAGCAAAGAAGGATCTAGATGCTATGTGTCCCAGAGGCCTGCAGGACAGACTTCAAGGGACAGCTGAGCAGAACAAGTAGAGGCTCAGACCTAGCTTCAGAGGTTGCGTGGTCCTGGGTTTGTGACTGGTGAGACTTGGTACACTAATTTAAGCTTATGGCACCTGTAGGATCATATTCATGCTGATGTGTTTAGGATAACAGCAACTCTGTTCTTTAGCAAGTCAGAGTCCCAAGTCTAAAAGCCAGACAAAGGAAGAGCAAGGTGGGGAAGGGGGGGACAGACAAGGGACAAGACAAGCACTGTCTCTAGCAATAAAGAATCGTCATTTGCTTGTCCAATAGGAGCAGCAGAACACATTTCTCCTGAAGATACTCTTTGAGGGTCTGATTTTTCCAGGAATCTCCAGTTCAGCAATGAATACTATCTCTTGCCCTAACCACCAGTTGCAAACTAGCCAGGGATTTCACTTACATTTATTTGCCTCCCGTGTTGGCTCTGGGCAGGACATAGGACAGGTTACCCACAGCAGAGAACCTGCCACCACTGTAAGCTGGAAGTGTTCTCAAGGTATAATTTAAGTGAACTCAAGAGGAAAAATAGCCCAGAGACAGCGCCTGTGGCCAAAAGCTCTGGCAGAAGTGGTGTCATGTCAGTCCACAACCATGCAGCGAGCTACTCTGCATCTTCCTGCCTTGGTTTCTCCCCTGTGAAATGGAGATTAAAATACTCATCTGTCTTACGAATATGATTAAATGTAGGTTGAAAGGACTCCCTGTAAAAACCTTGAAAACTCTGAGAATGGTGGTCCTGTTTGCTTAAGGCACGATCTGGTCTGGACAGGGGACGCCAAAGGGAAGGAGGTAGCAGGGCCAAGGTGCTCACAGCTGAGTACACAGACTGCCAGGGGAGTGCAGGCACAGGAGGAGGGAGAACACGGAGGTGATGCAAGAAATATTTATTTGGGTTTGTTTGCTAAAGACATCATGTACTGGATTCAAAAGCAAAACCCGATCGAAAACCCAAGGGGCAATGAAAAGCTGCCAACACTGCTTTTCGGGGAGTTTGGGTGACAAAAGAAAAAAAAAAGAAAAAAAAGAAATGCCAAATTCCCCTCCTCAGTACCCAAAGCCCATCCCGGGCCCCCTCGCCTTTTGGAGGGCGGCCCAGCGCTCGCTTGCCAGTGGTGTGGGAGAAGGGAGGGCAGCCCTTGGCCGGGTAGTGTGACCCGGCACGGCGAGCGCACACGCACACAGACACACGTGTGTGCTGTGCACACACACCCCCGCAGCTGATGCAGGAAACCAACCGCGGCAGCACAGCCCCCACCGGCAAAACCCGCGTCCCGGGCCAAAAAAGGGGCGCCGCGGCGGAGAGCACGACGCGCCTCCTCCTCGTATTTCCTCCCCCGCCCACTTCCAGCGGCGGAGGGGCTCGCTGCCGCCGCCGGCTGCCGCCCGGGATGGAAAGTTGTAGCCGCGGCGGGATGCGCGGCGCGGCGGTGAGTTTCCCCGGCGGCGCCGGGGTGCGGCGGGCTGGGCGGGCGGGGGCGCGGGGAAGCCGTCCGGGCGGGCGGCAGGGAGGAACCTCCGGGATCTCCGCGTCAGCCCCGTCTCTCTGCGTGTCCGTCCGTGTGTGTGTGTGCGCGCCCGGCCGTGCCGGTGCCCCGGGGGCCGGGCCCTGCCAGGGGGAGCGCGACGCGCACCGCGCAGCGCCCCGAGCGGCGGCGGCGGCGGCTTCGGCCGTCGGGGGGAGGCGCTGCCTCGTGTCGCGCCGAGCGGGGACCCCCCCTGAGGAGACCCCCGGGAGCCGCGGCGGCGAGGTGCCCCCTGCCTCGGGGCAGGAGCAGGGGCCGGGGCGGCGGCGCCCGGGCAGTCCCATCGGTGAGAAGGAGGAGGAGAAAGAAGAGGGGGAGGAGGAGGCGGCGGGACGGCAGCAGCAGCGGCGGTCCCCCGGCCGTGCCTCCCCCACCGGGCCGCGAGGAAACCCCCTCGGTGACCCCTCCCCCGACCCGGGGAGGGGGCGGGACCGGGAGACCCGGTGACGTCACTGCTCCGGCCGCGCTTCCTGCAATAGAAAGTGAGAGAAGGTAAAACACCCCCCGCCCCCCCGCGCTCCCCCCGACGGTGACCGGGGCGCCGGGGGGAGGGGCGGGGCGGGCCCGGCGGGGAACGCGGCTCTCCCCGAGGGGACCCCGGCGGATGCGCCGAGCCCGCCCGTCCTCCCTCCCTCCCTCCCTCCCCGCCGGGCCCGCCCCGCCTCTCCCGCCTGCCAGGGGAGGCTCCCACTCCCCCGCCCCCCGTTCCCCCGCATTGTGTCCCCCCCCGTCCCCCGCCCCACGGCCGAGGGGCAGGGCCGCGATGGGGGCTCCCGGGTGGGACGTGGGGGATGGGGCTCCCGGAGGAGGGGTCTGCTGCCGCGGGGGGCGGGCGCGGCCGGGGGCCGGGGGGCTGCGGAGCGGGGCCGTGCCGGGGGGCGGCGCCTTGGCCGGCCCGGGGGACGGTGCATGGAGGAGGGGTGGGTGCCGCTGCCGGGCTCTGTGTGTGCGTGTGCGTGTGTGTGCGGGCGCGGTGGCGGCTGTGGCGGCGGCGCTGGGTCATGTTTGTGTTTGAGGTTGTCAAGTGAAGGAGGCTCCCGGCCCCCGCTCCCCCCGCTCTTTCTCTCTCCCTCCCTCCCTCTCCCTCCCGCCGCCGCCGCCGCCGCCGCGCGGGGTCGCCGCGCTCCCCGCCGCTGCCGCCGCCATCAGCCGCCGCGCCGGCCCCTCCGCCAGGTTTGCAGCGGGCCCCGCGGGGAGCGGGAGGGGGCTCGGGAGGCGCTGCGGGGACCAGGGTGCGGGGCGGGACGGCCGCCCCCCGCCGCCCCCCTCGGCGTGGAGCTGCGGCAGCCACAACACAATGTGTCCTCCACCGGCGACGGGGGGGGAACGGGCGGGCGGGCGAGGACGGGGAGGACCGCAGGCCCCGATCCCCCCCTCAGCCCACCGCGCTCCGCTGCAGCTCCTCCGGGACGCGCGGGGACTCCGCGCTCCGGCTGCGTCCGCGCTGCCCCCGGGGGTGCCGGTGCGCCCCGGCTCCCGGTGGGCTTGTCCGGGCGTCCCCCCCCTTCGCCCCGGGTCTGCAGCCGGGGTTTCGGGGGCACTGGGAGGCGCGGAGCCCCGGCCCGGCTCCTCTCGGCCCCGCCGCCGTCCCCGCTGGGTGCCGGGCCGCGGCCGCCCCCCGTCCCTCTGTCCCCCTTCCCCCCAACCCCCCCGCGGCATGTGTGCAGCGCTTTGTTCGGTGCGGCGTTGCAGAGGGGTTTTCCCAGGCTCCTCCCTCTTTATTCATTCATGGATTTTTTGCCTCCCTCCCTTCCCCTTCCCTTCCCCTCGCAGTCCCGCTCGCACATACCCGCGGCTCTCCGGGCCCCGCGGTGGGCTGCCTCCCGCCCCGCTCCCCCATTTCTGGGTGGATACGGGGGATGTGACCGCTGCGATCGCAAAGGCCCGTTTCTCCCTCTCCCCTTTTTTTTGGTTTTTTTTTTTTTTTTCCTTGTTCAAGCAAGGAGAGAGGGAATGACTTTTGGCGTGGGTCCTGCTCGGTGTTTCCGCCGTGGCTCTCACACGGCCATCTCTTCCCCGAAAGAGAGGGTCCTGCTGGCGAGCGGGGAAGCTTGGTGGCATTAAAGCGTCAGTAGGATGTCATTTGTGCTGCAGGAAAGCGTCGGGAAGGGGCTCCCGATTTACGGAGACACCGGGGGATTTCAAACTCTCGCTCCGAATAACTTGTGTAAAGAAGTGACGGTGTTTATTAGCGTCTTTAAAAACCTCAGCCCAGCCCCAGGGACTTTCCCAGTCGAGCCAGAGGAAAGGGGGGGCACTGGGGCTCAGGGAGTGCTGGTCGCTTCAAGCCATCCAGCCACTTTTCTCCATTTCCATTTCGTGCCTAAGACCTGGAAAATTGACCTGTTAGCATAAGGTTTTATTTAATTTCTAAATATTTCTGTTATGCTTGCAGATAAACTGGTATGAGTTAACAGCTTGACAGGCACTGTGCTCTGTTTCGGATTTTTTCCATCTTTTTCCTTCAACGTGCAGTAATACCCTAATGAAGAATCATTTAGTCAGAATAACATTTTCCAGCTTTCCTTTGTGTCAGCTGCAGTAATTTTTTTTTCCCTGTTTGGGTCTTTTTATGCAGCAACAGACAAAAGAAACATTAAAAATTAATGATTATATTCCTCAACAGTATGTAGACTGAAGGGGTGGTTGGAAGTAGTCTATTTTAATTGGGTTTGAATTAAATTTTCTCAAAAACATAGTTGCCTTGAAAAACAATGTAAGTGCCCCTAAATTAATATTACAACAAATGCTAAAAACTCTACATCCTTCCTCCTTCAAACAGCTGTCCTTTATCACTTTGCCTATATTAGGGGCCATTCCAAAGTTCATACTATTTTAAAAAACATTCTTCCTAATGTTCACTAAAAAGAAAAATCTGTTGACATGAAGCAGAATTACTTTAAAAAGAAGCAGAAACTTGTTATTTTTTTAATTTTGTTTAGATGGAAGAGTGTAATTACACCAGTCATTTTCTTCTTTAGGTTCTTGTGTGTAAGTAGTTTTCTATAGGTCTTTGAGAGATTTCACATCCTGTATCAGAAAGTGAACAAAACGCTCATTGAACTGTTAGCAATTCCTAAGAATGTCTGAAAAGTAAGAAAGTGCAGGTAGGTCAAGAGCTAGTGTGATCCTCAGCTGTACACTGATATTTCAGCAGAACTATCCTATGGGGAATTCTTCCAAACTTACATGCTGCATGTAAGGATTCAGTCGGTAATGTTACAAATAGGGTGATGCTTTGTGTGTTTGCCCTTCCCTCTGTACTTCCCCCACCGAAGCTGAAGATGTGTATCTGAAAGCCAGATGCCAAATTTTGTTTAACTTTTTGGATTTATTTGCATGAGACAAGGATTGTTGGAAGATGTTTTCTGGCTAGAAAACAGCTGACAAATGTGGAAAAGTGTTTTCGTTTTCTCATGCTTCCTGAGTAATCCTAAAAGGAGTTTCAGCCTCACGTGGTTTTCTTAAGATACTGGAACGCTTGCCTCCATAAAACCTGTTGAGGAATCCGTTCAGTGCAGGTTGTGCAGCCGCCCTGGGAGCTGCAGGTTGAGCTCTGGGTGGCGGGAGCCCGGGGCAAGAGGCCGGGAAGTGGTGCCGACGCTTTGCACAACAAAGGGCACCAGGATCTGTGGCCCTGCCAGGGGACAGGGACACAGCGGGAACCCGGGACTCAGCTGGAAGAACCCCGACTCTGGCACGCATAAGTCTGGGAGGGTGTAACAGCCCAGGGGATCCTTGAGGATCCCTCCTCTGAGGCACCAGCTTGGGCTGTTACTCTGTTCTTGCACCGTGAAAAAATTACTTAAAGGGACCAGGGGGCTGTGACTCTGCTCTGGGAAACGTGGGTTGAGCCGGCAAGGAAATCTTGTCTGACTGTGAGAGTGGAGAGTGGAGGGAGTCAAGCCTACTGTGAAAAGAATTCGGTCCCAGCAGTGTAACTCTGGTGGTCGGAGTGTGACTGCCAGGGTGGCTCCTGGGCTGTCAGACAGGAAAGTTTCCTTAGCAAATCATAGGTGCAGAAATATTTCTTGCTAATTTCCATAGTCATTTGAGGATGAAAGGGATCAGATAGGTATCTTTGTTTTTCTTATTGATGCCTACATCTCATAACTTTCTCTCTGTTTTTTTAGCATACGGATTAACTGAGCCCTTTGACAAGTTTATGGAGCTGCCATCTCTCTGCTTGCTGTACTTTCCGTTTCTGAGAGGAGAAAGTGGTGCATGAGATTAGAGGAAAATGCCTCGGACAAAGCAGATACATCCCAGAAATCTGAGAGGTATGTAGCTCTCAGTTGAGAAGGAAAAGCTCTTGGGAAACTCGGTTGCAGTTTCAATTATGAGGTTAAAGGAATATGTATTTAAGAAGTTGGTTTTGTTCCAAAAGTAACTTGTAAGCAAGTTTTAGGAGTTGTCTGTGAGACCGCTCTGATTTTCACAGAGAAATAACTGGAAGATGTCCTTATTCCTGCAGTCTGTGTACTTGACAGCATTCTTGATATTCTCCAGCTTACAGCAATAGCCAGCATGAACTTTGAAAATGCGAAGGAAGAAGCAGTTTCCTTATCAGAGAATTTACAGTTGAAATACAGGGGGAGGTGGGAAATGGGTGTGACATGGCAGAACTTGACGTCCTGCAGCCGGTAGTTGTTTTTCTTTAATAGTTGTCAGTTTAGTTTGCTTTTGAGGGGATCAAAACCTCCTCCCATGCATGGCTTCGCACTATTTGTCTATCACCTGTCACCCATGCTACCTTGAGTATTGCTAGGTTTGACTTTGGTCTCTTTGCTCTCCTGCCTTTGCACAACCACATGGTAGCTGGGCTGTAAGGGGCAAGCAGGTGAGAAAGCTGCTTTGCAAACTGGCAAGCTTACATGTCCTGGCATTTCTTTGAACAAAATCCCAGTTCACTTTACCAATCCCGTGTGAATGTGACGAATCTGATCCTATGCATATTTGTTACTGCCTTGGTAGAAGTGGCCCTAGAGGAATTAAATGAGAGGAAAAATGCAGGTCAGTTGAAGAGCAGACATCCGTGTTGAAGGAGAACACGCTTCCATCCCTGCCCTTTTGCCCAGCTTTTGGAAGAACATGCTTCCACCTGCACCCTTACATGTAGCTGTCATCAGCTTTTTTTCAGGTTAATTTTACAGTTGCAGTACGGAAGCATCCCTTCAGAGGAAAAAAGCCATTACAAAACCACAAACATCGACATAAAGCTTTAGGGGAAGGAACAGCATTTGATTCTGGTTTTAACTTTTTTATGTCAAAACACAGCAAACATTCTCATGTGTCTCAGTTAGTTTACAGTTGAGAGTCTCTCAAGGGCTTGTGCATACAGCTGTATCTGAGGCCTCATGTTTGCAGACTGTTGTCATTGCTACCACTAATAGTCTCTGCTGGAGAAGACATTTTTGCAGTGTCTTTATTCAGGAAGTGCTGAGTAGCATTTTGGTGTGATGGATAAACCTCTCTCACAGATCAGGAATTTTGCATTTCTCCTTCTTACAGGACGTGAAGTAATAAATCAGAGCTGAGTTTTCAATATTGCTGCTTACCAAGTTGCTGACATAACTGAGCTTATGTTTTCTGATCAAATATGATACTGATCTAATTTTAGTACTCTGACTGATATCTACTCTTGTATTGCTTGAAACTTAATAGGAGTTAAATCTATTGTAAAGCTGTCTATTCACTTAAATAAATAATCTAATTAAACTCCTTAATTGTGTAAGAAATTAGTTGCCTTTTTTTTCCTTGCATAATTTCTCCAGTCATTTAGCTTTTATCAGCCCCATTACAGCAGTTTTCATCAGTTCCTATTTTTCTGCAACTAATGGAGTTCTTGAATGAATTGAGATGGGTTAAATGTTGGGAAGGGAAATGGCAGTGTATACAGCAAGTCCATAGTTAGAAATTATGCTGGAACAGCTCAATGATTGTCAAAACTACACAGGTTGCTGTAAACTTTAACACCTTGTGAGCAGATATTACTACTGTCATGGGTTGTTAGAGGTGAAGTGATTTGAAAAATCAGTTTACTTCTCATTAGTTATACACAATTTCTAGTCTAGATAATGAAGAAAACTGGATTTCACTTTCTTTAGTCTCCTTATCGGTCCCCGAGAGCATTGCAGAAAATACTTGCTTTGAACCCTCAGTTTGTGCTGGAACTTGAAAAAACTGAAAGGTTTCACAGGTCTGTTTTCTGACAGCTTATTTGTGCATATGCAAAGTTAGACACATCTTAAATTGGTGCTATTAATTAACCATTAAAACTTTTTAAAAAGGGTGGTTTAGCATGTGGTTTAATCCATGAAATTGGTATTGATGACAACTAAGTTTGCAAAAAAGCATAAATGTATATGGTCAAAGGTGAAACTCAGCTAACTTGGTAACCAAAACAATATGTTCTGTAACGTTTGAAACACAAAGGTGTAAGATTAAGTAACATGTGTTTTTACAGGTTTTTAGGTTAAAAGCTATTTTTACATTATCTAAACCTGATTGTCACCTTTTGTACTATGTACAAAGAACACTCCATGGCCTTACCTGGCTTCTCCTTCCCTGCTGCCAGCTCCTCTCATTGCCCCATAGCAATCAAATTGCCAACAGCTTTAACTAGACTTGCTCAGAGCCCATCAATGTTTAACTTTTTTGGAGATCACTGTTGAACAACCCTTGAGACTCTCTCTCTATGCTGTTGTGCATTAGATGAGTTATTTGGGTTGCACTTGCAGTCCAAATCAGCCTGGACAATAAATGACCAAGTTCAAGAACCTAAAGTATTTTCCCTTAAAAAAACCCCAACACAATCCTTCTCTCCCTTTCTGCCAAGAAAACACGCAGGAGAAAAACCACCATAGAGATCCCCCACGCACACTCCCATTAGTTAATTTGAGTTTTGCTGCAATGTAGGAATAAGTATTGAAGGTTTTAATATTGGCTGTGTTTACTGTAAGCAACCTTATTGTCTGGGGAAAATAAAGTAACATTGTTTAATATAGAGAGCTAAATTTAAGATTTTGTTAGGAAACCTTAAGGCTCTTTGTTTTCTGTCATGGCTTGATTTTGCTCGTTTTGTATATTCTGTGAAATCTGACAGCCTTTGGCAGAAAAGCTGCCACCCTAAAGTGTTAGGATCAACGAAGATCCTAATATTCTGAAGATTTCACTGTCTGCTTATAGATGATTGAATATAGTGCTATACTGACCTGATTTTACAACAGGAAAAGAAACCTATATAAGCAAGATGGGGTATGGGAAACATTATTTTGCAAATAAAAACTAATATAATTAGTTGGCCATTTGTTTTCGTGAGTGTATTAGTGACATGACTTTGATGCCTGTTTGCATCTGAAAGAGCATATTGAATCTGAAGGTACCACTAAGACATGTGCTGTGCTGCCCTTGTTTCATTAGGCTGTTTTGTCACATCAGCCTTCCCTGCTCCTCCCTGCGAATGCCTCCCTAACGTGAAGCACATTGTCATTACCAGCGGGCTGCTTTGGTAAGAGGAGTCATGCACAGTGTCAGGCTGAGTCTCCTGACCAACTTACAAGTCGTTGTCATCCCCAGCAGTGGGGCTGAGAGGCTAAAATTTGAGAGAAATTACAGTTTCCACTTCTCAAAGAAAGGTGTGGATTGGATGCATGGAAGTTCTGGAGAGTGTTTAGTGGTTTCAGAGGTGAAGGCCAAAGGTATGGGTGGGAAAAGCCTGGCATGGGTTGTCCGTCAGTGATGTGACTGGAGCTGAGTTCATAAGCAGGTGTTCCTGATGTTGTCCTAGTCTTTTAAATATTAAGGGTGTGTATTGTGTTGCTAATCAAAAGCATCATCATTCCTCCTTCAGAAAACAAAAAGGGAAATATTTGCAAAAGGGGAAAATACCTGTCTTGCTCAGACACCAAGAGGTCTCATTTTCTTATTTTTCTTTACTGTTTTAGCTCACTAAAACTAACAAAAAGACTCCTTTGCATGTATTTACATGGCCAATTGATCCACACGTGTAACAAAATATTTCACGGAATCTGTAAGGTATTCCCAGAAGTACAGTTACTTTAGAGAATCATGCTTTTAGCAGGGCTGAGTGGGCTTGGTTTGTTGTCAGACGGTTGTGAGGATATAGAAGGAAAAACTGCTCATGTTTTTGTTTACTTAGAAGTACCCAATTGCAGAGTTTAAAATGAAAAGTTTTGTTATGTGTACCCTGTTTAGCACAGTGCTGTGATTCACCAAAACAAAACAGTAACAAATATTTTGAATTTTGTCTCTTTCTTGATAAGCTTTCTGTTATTTTTTCAGAAGACAAGTTGTTGCTGTTTTTGCTTCTCAATCAAGTATTTCTCTTTGGAAACAATGGCAGACAGGCCCATAATGTTCAACAGCCGCTTCCAAATCTTCTAGTGCTTTGCATTTGATCAGGAAATGCAAGTATAATATAAGTAACTTTGCTGAATAGGTTGATAGCTTTGCAATAATCTAAAAATCATGCTTAAGTTTGCTGGAAAGCTGTGTGTTTAATGGCTTTAAAATGTCCAGAAGAGCTGGGCATCTTCTGCTTCTCAAGTGTGAATTAACAAACTCTCTCTGTGTTGTTTTAAGATTGTAATGTGCTTTTAGTGCTGAAATAGGTCTGTCTGCGTTGAAAGCTGACAGATTGATATTCCTTATTAGTGTTGGTTTTGTAGTCTGTGTAAGTTATGAATAGATTTGTGTGCTGTGCTTTATTCATGATTTTCATCAAATGACTTAATAAAAATATTGAGCTTTCTCAAGGCATGCTTCTAGAATTTGTGCTTGCTTGAGTCAAAAGAAGTGCAAAAGCACACTTGACTTTTGGGTCTTTGTATTGTTTCTGAGACAAAAAATGATGCCTTAGTTTAGGATGTTCCAGAGGGGCTGCTGGTGCAGTATTAGTACATCAGAAGTGCTGGTGGTCTGTACTTTGTAGCTTACTTGGCATCTATAAAGGTGTTACATATGTGTCTTGCCTAAGTTTCTGGAGCAAGAGTGAGACACAGGTGGAACAAGAAATCAGTTTTGACTTGGTGACTTTGCTACAGAAAATATCCCATGATTTGGCAGCAGTTTTTGTTTCTGTATGTCAGATAGTTTTGTATAATTTCTTCTACAAGCCAAATCTAAGCTCCAGACGTCTCTCATGAAGGTAGAGAGAATGCATGGCTCTATTGATTTATCACCGACTGAAGTACCAGCAGATCCACCTGTAATGCAGTGAATAGACAGATCTCTTGTTGACCACAGAAGTACTCTCTTCCTGTGTGTCTTGAGTTTCTCTTTTGGGATGTGGAAGGATAATGTTTCTTTTTTTGCTTTTTTTTTGTCTTACTGGTTAAAGGTGTAGATCTTTAGTCTGCGTCTTATGGTGTGTATGGTCCAGCATTTTGCAAATTGTATATCAATGTGCTTGCAGACCTCAAATTTTATTGTAATGTGAATGATGTCTAAATGCAATAAACTGTCCCACATACTCCATGGTGTAAGAAAGGCTATGTTTAAAGCTGCAATTTGCCACCTTTTCCAATCACCTGTATTGCTTCTGTCTCATTGTGCCATGTTCCCAAATTTGATCATGTGTTTTCAGCAGGGTGTAGACCTATTCACTGCCAGGATGGTTGGGGTCTTTTGTCAGTAGCCACAGCTGATGGACAAAAGCCTGTTGAGAGTGGATTGCAAGAGGGGAGAGAACAGTAGGGTGGATAACACTGGTCACTGTTGCCTTGAGACAGGTGTGTTGAATTTCTGCCTCTACCACTGAGTTGCTTGTGTTGACACTGAGAGATTCTGTTACACCAAACCTTTGCAGCCACCCACTAATAGTGAGTGCTGCACTTTGCCTTGAGATACCCAGGTACAAGTTCTGAGTTTATGCAACAATAGTTGTTCCACTATAGTGACAGTTTGGTGCAAAATACTGCAAAAGTGCAAAGGACATTAAAAAAATAAATCAAGGACTAGGTGATGTAAGCTGAAGATCCAAAATTAGCCAACAATTTTGGCATATCTTTTAATCTCTCTCTGTCTCTTAATCTCTCTATGCCTCTGTTTTCTGCTGTAAACTGAAGATACCAGTTCCACATCAGCTTTTAATGACTCAGAAGATGAAGTTGTTAGTGTTGTGAAGCAGACACTTGGTGGCTAAATAACGGAAAAGATGATGAAGAAACTGGTAGTAAACAGAGCCAAGCAGTGAGCACAGCTCAGTTTGCAACTGGCTTCGTTTGCATAAACACCCTTGCTTTTGGCATCCTCCAAGTTCTTGCTGCTTCACCTCACAGTCTTAACATTTAGAAGGTATTCTTAAAGCTTACTTCTTAGCTTCTGAAATACCAAACTAAAACCCCAAGACATTCCACCATATTGAACCACAGAGTTCTTCTGTGAGTCATCATCGACGTTTTAGGACCTCAAGCTGCAGCGCAGGTTTCTGTTGAGTGAGCTGGGCAGCTTGTGCTGGTGTGCCCTGCCTGGACCTGGCACAGGGCTCTGGAGAAAGGAATCTCTCCCATCAATGAGTGTTCGTCATCATGTGTCAGAGTTTCACACTGTTGCCGAGAAAGCCCCTGAAGCCGGGAGGGAATACTCACTGGCAGGAAAGGTCTCTAGAGAGGAACACATTTAATGTCATTTCCCAGTTGGTTTTGAGACTGGTTTAAGCCATTGCTGCTGGAAGAGGAGGTGGTGTAGTGGTCCTGCCTCCTGCCCACCTCAGATGCTTGTTGCCCTTCTTGCTTGTCTGTTTGCTGGCCCCACCGTGGAAGTAGTGGCACTCAGAGCGAGTTATGCCAGCATCATTATTTTGGGCTGGGTTGGTTGTTCCCTGATGCTGTACACCCTTGCTGGAGCTGGTGGCAGTGGCAGACAGGGAGAGACAGTGCAGAGGCAGGAGTTGCCTTGAGCCTCTTGCTTGAACTCACGGTGAAACTATGTTGTAAGCCTCTATTTGCCATCCGTGAGCAGCAGGCTTTTTAAAGCTTCTTTAATTGCCCAAAACCAGGTCTAGATTTTCATGAAGATAACAAAAGGTGTGTTCCCTGTTTCTGCTTTCTTTGCTTTGCTTTCCAGACCCCTCCTTCTACTGGCGAATTTCCAAACTTCACAAGTGATGCAGGTTCTTCATGGATGACTTTAGGAATTCTATTGTACTTGTAAGCCAGCAGGAAACTGAACTGGTCTCAGCTGACACCTTAATGAAAAATAAAATAAAACACTCTCTCTAAAATTTGGCATAGAGCTTTCATTCAGATTGAAAAAAAATCAGCTAAGATTTATCAAATTAATAAGGAGGTCCAGAAAACTAAATTTGATTGTAGCTGGCACTGACAGCTCTGAATATGTATAGATTTTTGCATATTCATGCTAAATATTGAGAAAAGAGAATTAGAATAATACAAAGAGGATCTGCTGGATATAGACCATGGTGAAAATAGGTGCTCTCAGAGGGAGTTAAAATAATAAGAAGGAGGAAGGTGTAAGAATGGTATTCCAGCTGACAGGATTGCAAAGAAATACCTGCAAAAATGTTGATAAAAAATGAAAGAATGGAGGAAGGAGCTTAGTTCTGCTCTTTTGCTTTCAGAAAACAACAAACTGTATTTTTATGGAATAGAAAACCATTATAATTGCAGTTAGATACCAGTCTTGAGCTGAAAAGGGATGGTCAAGGGTAATGTCAAAAAAATTGAATTCCTATGGAAACAAAAAAGTAGCAGTGAACTGGGTCTTGAAAGCTATGTGTAAGCCACTTTAGATTTCTTTCAGAATTCAGTGAAGTGGAAAAAGTCCACGTCTTTAAATCTGCATCACCTTTACATCTGTATCTTCTTTATTGCTAATTGAGCATGGAGTAAGAAATGCTACAGAATTTGACATTTGCTGAAGCATGAGCTCTAGTGTGTTAGGAAGGTCATGAAGAAAATGGTAGCTGTGGAAAGAGAAACAAAAAGTAAGATTTCAGCAGTTGTTCTTGCAAGTATTTCTATTACAGCAGGCAGTTGACCTTGGGATGAAACTAAGACCAGTCTTTTCAGACCAAGAACAATTATATTTTCTAAGAACCAAGCTTTCTTATGAGCATTTAGGAGAATATGGCTTTTTGTTTAGTTTTCTAGTTTTAGTTTAAATTCTCGCATCTCAGAATCCATATTTGGGTTGCTGTGTGTATGTAAGGTAACTTTAAATGGCGGGAGGGTGTGTGTGTTTGTGTGTAAAAAACCAAAACAAACAAATGAAAAACCCAGCAGCCACCACTAATATGTAACCATCTGAAAGAAACATGTAAATAGCGAAATTCCAGAGAACCTTGGTTAAGAGAGCCTTCTTGCAGATTTATGGTCAACTACAGCTTAAATGGCTGTTTTGAAAAAGGCAAAGGCTTGTGGTCTGGTGTTTTCACAATTGACTTTTTAGGGCTTCAGAACTATGCAAGTTTGTTGACTCCTGTCAGTATTTGCAAACTTTGAAGTCTTCAGTCCGCTGGGCTTTGCAGTTGTGGTAGTGTTACTGCCAGGTCTTATATCAGCCCAATAAACTATCCAAGAACATTGTTACCATTTAAAAATACCTTGTTCTAATTAATTCTCCTTAATAAAAATACCAGAGGAATAAATAACAAATAATAAATAATAAAGAAAGTGTTACTATGATTGAAAGGGCTTGTGTACCGAATACTTGCCTGCTGCTCCAGGTGAGGATTCTTACCTGTGGAAAGAATTCCCAGTCTTTAGCTGGGCGGACAGGCCTGCAGGACCTTGGGCTGGGAGCTCAGTAACACAGTTGCCTGTGTGTTAGGTGGGAGCATCTGTTTGACCTAACCCTTTGCAAAATTTTTTAGAAGATGAGAACTGGTTTTTTTCTAGCCACAGTCAGCTACTACATTCAAAACAATCACTCATAGCCTACCTTAATGTATTCAGGAAACTTTGCAAAAGACTGTTTTGAGAGTTACCTTGTTCTGTTTTGGTTTTTAATGCAGGAATTGTTCCCGTTCATGGTGTGTATTCTGAGTTTCTTCTTACAATCAGATATTTTGATTTCAAATTGCAAACTACTGTAAATATTTATGCTAGAAAACATAAAGGAGACTTCCTAGAGCCACACATTTTTAGAGAGCTGGTTATACCAGTACGGAGTTCTTAGGCTTGTTCATTCTTTGGTATGTTGGACTTCTGTGTTAAGCATTTTAGTTCAGAAATGGCTTATGAGATTATGGAGAGAGAAACTGGGGCTCTTAGTTGGAAAAGTAAGGTTTTCCTTGCTATGTTAAAACGAATGAATAAACTGGACTTTAGGTTTCCAAATCACATGTGTTGGGCAAAGTGAAGTCTTTCCCATCACTTGTTTAAATGTATCATAACTCAGAATATTTACATTTAGAGGAAGGAGGGGGGAAATAAAACACCATGGCAGATTTTTGGAGCCTTCAGTAAAATATTTATGGGGGAAGTAGGGAAGCTCTAGTTCAGTAGGTGAGGCAGTGCTGTTTGTTTTTAAAAGCTTTTTAAATGGCTTTAAAGCTTCTCTCAGAATGAGGCTGCTCAGAGACTATGCTGGCTTAGCAAATCCTGTACGACTTTTGGTTGCAGGCTGAAGAAGAAATCTCTTTGTAAGGATCCGCAGGTTTTGAAAAGCAGAAGGAGGATTTTTGCTAAGGCAAAGTTGAAAAAGTATCTGTATTTGAAAATTTAATCTTTATCATATACATGTGGCCAGTTCAGTAAACTGGACTTAACATCTTTGATTACCAACAGAAAGTAGAGAATGCATGTTCATATTTTAAATACCCATGAACTTTCTTCCCCCTGAATTCCTGTGTGTTTTAAAGATAAGTTCCCAGCAAGTGCCCTTTGTAAATTCCAGGATAGACCTCCTGAGCTGAAACTGGGAAAGGTTTGGAATGAGCTGCAGGGAGGAAAAGCAGCAGTGCAGCAGGAGCCTGTGGTGTAGTGTCGCTACAAAACAACTGTGTGTGTGTTCCTAGTTACCTATGAAATATGTGGCTTACTCCCTGCCAGCAGTGGTAGTCATGGAATATCCAGAGCACACCGCATGATTTCCTCTGATTTTTGGCCTAATTTTGGGGGCTGGGAAGTAGGGTAAGTTAATATTAAATGACATTGTTTTTAACTACTGAGCTCTGTTAAGTCAAATGGGAGATTGCAGGCCTGTTCTTACGCTAAAGGTTGCAATGCAGACAGAATACAGAGCCAGGAAAAAGAAAAAAAGTGTATGGAAGTGGCACTTAAAATATAATTGCTGTGGTGGTTTTGTGTTCCATTACTGTAAGGAATCTCTAGCCACCATGCTTTTTGAAGTGAAGTGCATGTCTCATACTCAGTAGATGTATGGATTTTACCTTCCTCCCTGCTTTAGGATTTCTTACAGAAATAAGTATTTCTGTCACAGGTCCATGGAGAAAACACAATGGTGTAGGTATTAATAGTGTTTCAAATACTATATTAGTATAATTTTATTAGAAGAATACCTAATATACCCAAGTGTTCCTATAATTCTTCACTGTCAAGAGGCAGAGCATGATATGTAGATGGCATAGTTTAATGCCTGGAATTGTAAAAGAGTGTAAGGGCAGTGCTTTTGTGGCCAAGAGGCAGATTAGGAGCTGTGAAAATACTAAACTTTATTGCAAGAATGATTTAGTCATTTTCAAACATATCTTTATGTAGTTCACGATGAGGACTTGCTGCATTTTTCTCAAGTATTGCATGTATTTGTTACAAGGTGTGATAGTACCCTTTTTTGTGTTAACAGTTTATGGAACATTTAATTTTGTCTTCCCCTGTTTTTTTTTTTTTTTTTTTTAAACGGCATACATTTCTGTGACAATAAAATATTGCATTTATTTTAGAACACTGCCTACGTGTGCTATATCCAGATATATGCGTCCATTAGTATGTTCAGAATAGTGTTTTCCTTACGTGCTTTTTTTCCCTTTCTTTCTTAAAATTCTGAAATGGTGATGTAACTTTTGGAGATATCAGGAGAAATTGCTGTTCTCATACCAGATAGTTTTCCTTTTGTCAGACTTAAGAAATGCAATTGGTCCTTAGTGCCCTTTCAGCAAGGTCTGGTACCAGAATTGCTGCAGAACCTGGCTACCATCCCTGTTCATGTACATGAAATCCATTGCTGCAGTGGAAGAAAGCATGCCAGTTTGTCTTGTTTGGCTCTAAAATGTGGGTCTGCCTCTCTGTTAAAAGGGTCAATCTTCTCTCTCTTAAGACTCATTACTTAGCCTAGAATCCTATCCTAGAGTGAGAGGGCATCACACACAGACACATGGGGCATGTACCAGAGCTCGTGGGACATTTTCATAGGCACCCAGGTGGGATGTGGGCTTGGCAAAAAACACATTTTAAACACATTTTAATTATTAGTGTTTCCCCAATATCTTATGACTGACTTTTATCATGCCTTTTCAAAAATAAATAAAGAGCATATTCTCCTTTAAGAATTTATTTTTTAACAGCTTCTTTTTTTCTTCTTCTTCTGTGCTTTTTTTCTTTTCTATGATTCTGCCAGCTAATGCAAGTATGACAAACAGTCTAATGGGCATCTAGGAAACAGAAAAATTCATAGTCTGGTCTTATTCCTGCCAGGTTTTTCCTTCTGTTTCAAAACCCAAAAAACCTTTGGTACTGAGAACATCTCAGACATTTCAGTTTGCTCCTTGAACAAAGTTGTAGATACAAAAAAATACAGTTAAAGCATGTTCTTCAGGAGTAACATCTGTATAGTGCTTTGAAAAAGCAGAACAGGAAGTTGGCTGTGGAGAAGCCAAGTTTGAAGGATGGGATACCTGTATGCAACGTGCTTGGGAAGCAAGGACAAGTAATGGATTTTCAGGATATCTGAAAACTGACCCCATTATTTTAGGCAGTGTTTCTACAAACAGTGTCTCCAAGATAAAAGAGAAAGTGTGCATATGGCTGCATTTCTCATAGATCTGTATAAACACATTTGGGACTGCTTGAAAGTGCAAAAAAAAAAATCCAAAACAACCAACAGGTTAATATTGGAATATTTTCCCAACTTTTACAGTAATTTTAGTTCTTTTATTCTTTTTTGGGGAAGGGGAAGGAGAGGGTGATTGACAGAGCAGTTCTCTCTGTTTTCCCATTTGTAGGAGATTGACATTCTGGCAGCTTTTCTTCTGAATGTTCAATGTCCATGCTTTAGCAAAACACTGATGAGATTTTCCAGTAGATCTCTTTAGTCAAAGGAAACTTGAGTGTGCTAAGCAGGCTGATGTGCCCCACATGCCTGGCAGACTCCTTTCTTGTGTCACTTTGTAGCCTCAGGGGTAAAAGATAGATTGAAGCCATTCGAATATATTTTCCTGTGGACCTTAGTATTGCCTGCAGTCAAGTGGTAAAATATTATAAATGCTGCTTGTGAATTTCTGATTTTCAGTTTGACTGCTAAATCATGATTTGCACAGCATGGCCAGTGATGGTCCTAGCTCACCAGCATTGGCCTTCTCTAGTTGGATGTATTAATTTATAAAAACTGTTAAAAAATACTTGGAAACAGGTGAGAATCTGAATATTAATGTCATACAAGTGGGAACTACTGGCCTGAAAAGGATGTAGTGGTCAGTGTTTTCCAGAGCTGAAAGTTTCTGGCTAACCACATAGTTCTGCAAGGGCATTCAGAAATATGAAATATTTTAAAATCATCTCTCCCTTTTCCTCACAACAGAGGAGACAAAGCCTGGTGTTCAGATAACAGAAAAGGGTTAATGCAAATGCACATTTATGTAGCGGTTACCTGCAAGTAAATTGCAGTCTTACATTTCTAGGAAACATTGTCCTAAAATGTGTCTCTTGAGCCAATGTTGTAGGTAATCAGCTTTTTCTCCAAGAGGCTTTAAAAACACAATTTTGGCAACAGTAACTAAGGCGGTATTTTACAGAAGAACCCCCAGTAAATGGAAAGCAAGCTGGTAATCAGTTTTGATTAACGGATCTGCATTCTGTTATTTAAATGTTTATATCCTGATTAGCATTTAGGCTGTATTTAAATATGCATTTTTATTTTAGCAAAATATGAGGCATGGAGAATGGAGATTATCTTTCAGATGCTAAATGCTGGGGATGTAAGGTGAAGAATGTGCACTTGTAAAGTGATATTGATGTGACTGATATTTTCACTTCTGTTGTGGGATTATGGAGTTTCATAATCAGATATGACTAAAGGAAGAAGTGTTTGTGTCATTTAAGTTACAAAACTAAGTTTTAAATTAAATATTGAGACTTCTTGTTCATGAACTAAATTTCTCCTGCTCCTCATTTTGTTAAACACAAAGCAAGTTGAGCTGGTACAAAAGTTTGTAAGTTTTTTCTCGATTATTTTAAGAATTGCCAAACTATGATAGCATCTGATCATCTAAATTTGCTTCATATATGTGTGGAGAATAGTTGCTTCTGTTGCTTATAATGTGGTTTGTTTTCCATGCAAAAGCACTGATTCTGATGACAGTTGTTAGCTACCAGAGATGGTGGTTTGCTTTGCCAAATCACTTCGACTGCAAAACTGGTACTTTATGTCCAAAGGAGCATGCACATCTTTCTGGGTTAAAGAAGATCCCAACTTCATGAAAAACTGCCCGATTCAACAGAAAGGTTGGCCTGCCACGTAAGCATGCCATAAAAAACGAGCATCTGACAGCTCTGTGGCTTGAAATAGTAGATCTGACACAGGCATATGGAAAATTCATGCAACAGGGATACTGTATCAAAACAATTTCTGTAGAGAAGCAAAACGGAATCTTTTCCCTCCCTTCCTCCCCTCCTTTGCTTTCTCGTGACTCTGTTTTTATGTTGTTTGCTTCTTACCCTTTGCCTTTTAAATTATGCCTCTTTAAAAACTGAGATCTTGCACAAGGATTGAGCTGTTCGCAAAGAAGTTTTAGGTAGAGTGACTTAACTTTGAAAGGGGATATTCACACAGGGATAACGTCAGGAAGGTGGGACACTTCTGAAAAGCCATGGCTCCTCTTCCTCTTAATGTGACTACCTGAAAGGAAAGACAATGTACAGTGCTCATGAGTTGGACAGAGAATTCCTGCATAGGATGACTTGACTCTTCCTTCTTCCAAAGCAAACTCAATATCCTTTGTGTGCCTTCTGATGACACAAACCTTTTCTCCCCTCCACCTGCTGTATTTCTGTTGCATTAGGTTTGATACCCTCTGCAAGGTTTCAAATTAGTCTTCTACCTGGGCTTGTAGAGCAAAGACTTCTGTTTACACAGAAGGACTTCTGTTGTTGAGCTGGCAGAGGTTTTGAGGACTGGGAAGGAATAGAAAGTAAACATATGCAAGCAACAAATGGAACAATCGCCCTCCTCTCATGGTGAGCAAGTCTATAACTGATATTACTAGCTTATTTTTTTCATAATTTTCTTTTTTTTTATCCTCCCCTTCTGCTTTTCACATTTTTCACCAACTGTCATTGGGGTTTCCATAATTTTAGCTGCATTTCTTTCAACAGACCTTTGAAAATAAGATATTGCTTTTACAGCTACCACGAAGCAAAGAAGCGGAGGTGCAGAAGAATTAAGAGACAGCTTAACCAAGGTGTGTAGGCACTTTGGAATGGTCAGTTAGGGTCATGCTGGGAAATGAAGCTGGGTCTTTCCTGGTTGGCCTGGGTAGCAGTGGTTGCTGTTGACCCAGTGTTTTCCAACAGATCCTTTCTTAAATGTTTGAGTTCTGTGGTTCTCTTTACAAGAGCATCCGCTCATGTATTTGTGCCTACCACTACAGGGTATAGATTAATGAAATATAGATGTGTTTGTGCAGGGGCTCTTGTCTTAAACTGCCAGTGGGACACGACTGAACAGCATCACCAGCTGCCCAGTCTGCACTTTCCTCTTATGAGTTTTATCTGAGGGAAGCTCTCTGTGGTGAATGAATTAATGAAGTGAAGTGCCTGAAGACACAGTTAGACTTTCATTCATCCTGAGAAGTAATTAACATCTGGATATCTTGCTGCTGAGAATTAATTTCCTTCAGTAGTGGCCAAGTCCATCTCTGTGTCCCTGCAACTGTGTTTGTGTCTTCTGTTCGGCTGGGCTGTTGCAGTGAATGTGGCAGGTATGCTGCTGAACGTGAAGAACTGTGTAGAGCAAGCCTGTACAGTGGACTAGGGCACATACTCTTGATTTTGAATCACCAGCAGGTTCAGTGGAGCCTGGCCCCAGTTGTGTACAGGCTGTGGAATTCTCATCTGTATGCAACGTCCGTGAAGCAGCTGACTTCATGCCTGTGGAACTGCACTAGCCTAGGAACCATAAAACATGAATCAGGGGAATGAGATCCTCATGCGAAGATATAGGGAGTGGACTTTTGGCTGCCCAGAGGGAGGAAAACTTATTCTCCACCACTGTGTGCTCAGGAGTGCTGAGGACCTTGGTGCAATGCTGCATTGGTGAAAATTGACATGGGTTTATCCCTCATGTGTGGCCACGTGAGAAAAATGTGTTTGGCAAATGAATTTTAAAAGGCCTGGTTTGTTCCTTCTGCTTCATATGTAAATCCCAATGTTAGAACTGCAGATCTGCTTACTTAGTGTTTAGGAGTTGTAGAGGGCTAATGATGCAGCAGCGTGGGTGCGTGAAGCCACACTGCTGCTTTTTGTGTCATGTCAATTTTTTTGTCCTGTGCAAATCATCCAGGGGTCTGCCAACGCATGGAGAAGGGGATGTCTCACTCCTGGTAAGTTGCTTCTTTGGTCCCTTGGTAAAACTGCTGGATCCACACATTGCTTAGCTTCTTTTGGAGCTCTTCCTAGCTCTTCTTAATATTCATTAAAATAACAATGCAGCCTTCTAAGTAAAAAGCTCATTGGAAAAAAGCATGAGCTTTTTCCAGAAGCAAATCCAGTCACCCCACCCATTTTCTTCAGAAACTGGAGCTGAGGCATTGCTACAGAAATTCCCTTCCAAATAATGGTGGTTGCTTCATCCCCTTCCTAATAACTGCACTCCTGTGGTGCTGAAGTACAGAAATGCTTCCAGGCTCAGGGTCAAAATTATCCATACAGTCACCAAAGAAAAGTAGTTTGCAGTTAAGTGAATAAATACATTTTCAAAGGAAAGCTTTGTCCATAACTGTCCTTATCTGACACTAATGGTGGAGCATGCAGCTGAGAGAAAGATGGGGGTAAATATTCCAATATTCCAGCTGAGTCATCTTTGCTTCTTCCTGATTATCCCTTTCTATTCATGATTAATGCCCATGGAAATATTTTTAGACATTGTTTGCTCTTCTTTTCCTTTTTCTCAATAGAAATTATATATAGAGTATCCTACCTTAAAAATTAGATTAAAAGGACATATTTGAGCAACTAAGACAAGAACTAGAAATCAGAAAATCAGATTTGTGGGTTTTCATTCAATATTGATTCATTTTACATGTACTCCTGTCCTGTATCGGGCTGAGTCTTTTTCTCTGCAGAAAATGAAAAGCATGTACTCATGTCAAGAGCATAATTCGTAGTTATTTTCAGCAGGTGCTTAAAAACATTTGTAAATTCCAGCTTATAACTGAGCAATTCACCCTCCACCTCCTATATGTAAATTTGTAACAGAGGATTCAATAAGGTGTTTGAGTGTATAAATGGTACCTTTATTTTCAGTGTGGAATTCCCATTGAGAGGCCAGGCCTAAAAATACCAAATGTTTCCACAAACAATTCCTGCACACTGCATGTTGAGCAATACAGCTACAACCAAGGGGAGAGCTTCTGCTGACAGTTGAATGCAGGAGTCCAAACTGAGTTAGGTTATATATAGTTTTTATGGCTGGTCATAAGCTCTTACCAGAAATCCAGATGTGTTTGAATCATGCAACAGATTAATGACACAAAATGACTGTGGGTGCAGGATGAAGGCTCCTTTTGTGTACCAGAGAGGATACTGTAACTTCCAGTTAATGACTTCAGAATATCTTACAGAATACAAAGGAGCAAGTTAAGGCATGTAAACAGAAGTTGCCAGACTTCTTATCAAGGTAATTACATGGTATTGAAATGTGTGACTTGATTTAAAGAAATAATTTTGTATTAGTGCTGCCCTTTTCTAATGGAGTGTTTCAGTAAATATTTAAAAAGAAAACCCCCCAAAAAACCTACCTCAAAACATTCTCAGTAAGTAAAAGGGAAATTCAAAAGGGAAAAACCAAAGGGAGTAGAGGAACTTTACAGGGCAGACAATGCGTCTTCTAAAGTAGTAGAAAATCTTGTATAAGGGAACCCAAAATGCTTTGGTTTTGGGATGTTTAAACATAGCATATTTTTGAGTGGTTGCTAATTTGAAGTGTTAAGTTCTGCATGGAAGTTAGTAAGCTTACGAGTCTGGGTGTTTCTCAGTGCTCATGTCCAGTAGGTAAATAGGCATGTTTGTGCAACATAAAAATCCTTTATTTTTCTTTTTCCTGCTCCTGACATACACAGTGTTCTCTGGGGAAAATCCTGGTTCAGTGATTGTGGAATTTCATGTCAAAGTACACCCTCTCCTGATTAAATCCCTGCAGAAACAGGTGAGTGGTATAGGGAACCTGTTTGTTGTGGCTGCATGCAGCAGGTACAAGCTGCTCAGGCTTTACTCACATTTACTTACTTATTTGGCGAAGAAGTCGGTTAGGGTCAGGCTGTCACTGGATTGATTTCTCCAGTATCTCTATAAGAATGGTTTAAAGTACAATATGTAATTGGAAGCAATATGGGAGAGGTCAGCAGCCCTTTTGGGGTTTTGTCTTGATTTTTGCCACAGCTGATACAGTTTCACCCCTGAAAGTGAACAAAAGATCCTTGTAGGCCTGTCAGCACTGCCCTTTGGCACTAAGGTCAGTCACTGTGTCACAGAGTCAGCTCAGGACTGTAATTTCTACTCCAACAAATCCGGTTTAAAACTAGCATTGGGCACTACTTACACCAGCAGCTGTTTTAGCCCAACATGTCCCCATGAGTAGCTGTATTTTTCAGCCTGTATTTAAAGTCTAAGCTGTTAATAATGGTTGAACTCTTCCTAAGCTTATTTTCAGGGTTTTTTTGGCATTTTAATTATTGTCATAGACTGTGATGGGCTGCATATTTCCTCTGTGTTGTGAAGCTTTCACATAGTGACTTTTTGCTTGCCTTAACTTGTGTAGAAATCCACCTTTGAGAAAAGGGTAACATTTGCACCAAATTCTCTGCTTCCTTTGGAAACACAGAAAAAGGAAAACATGGTTCCTGTTAGTGACTGTTTTATTTTGTATTTCTGTTTGCATGAGAATATATCCCAAATGTACAGAGGAATTTGTTTCAGGGTGCTGTTAACCTGAGAACTTTCAGGGTACTTTTTTGTTTTTTATTCCTGGCAGGAGGATTACATTCACTGTTTCTCCAATTTTGAATCTGATTTCTAAACATTATGGAAATTGTAATGTAGTCATCTCCATGAAATGTCATATTATGAACACTTCCAGGGTTTTTTGGGTTTTTTTTTGTCTAGGCTAGGTATAACTAGGGCTGTTCAGCCAGAGGCGCTGGTGACTGTGTTGGGCATGGTCAGGTACCCTTTGGTCTTCGATCGCCGTAGTTCTTACTGGTACTGTAATGGTACTGGGTGTAATCCTGATAAAACTTCCTAAAATAGCCAAACATTTGTGCATGGTTTGTTGTGGGTTTTTTGTTTGTTTGTTTGTTTGGGTTTTTTTGGGGAGATGGTTTGTGTTGCTTTGGGTTTATTTTAGAGATAATAAGTATGCTGATGAGCATTTCGTTGTTCCTAAGGCAAGCATAGTATTGATACAGAAGTGTTTTCTTTGGAGACATCAGAATTGAGTCTGGTTTTTCTGTATGCATACTTAATCCTTCTAGGCTTGTAATATTCTCTGGAATTCCCAGTTTTCTGCAGACAGCTTTATTATTTGATATGCATTTTCTGAAGTCTCCACTTAGGTTACCTTCAATATCCTGATGATATTGAGCTCACACCTAGCAGCCAGACAGCTCAGGTCAGATATATATACATATGGGGGAAAAAGGAGAAGTGGACAGGGAACAGGGGTAGAACAAGGGGTTATGGAGGAGTCAGAACTGTGTAATTTACTTAGCTCTATGGGAAATGTCTACATCCAGTTATGAAATAAATTTTCTTAGATGTTTCCTCAAACTTATTTTTTTCTATTTGCCTGAAGTAAAGATAGAGATAAGATATTACAACAGGCTGTGGTGGAGTTTCTCATAGGAGTATAGATTTTCCTGTTCCAGAGAAGATTGTTTTGTAAACTACTGATATGCTCTGAAAATATGTAGAAGAAAAGGTAAGAATGAGGATAGATGGTTGGTGCAAAAACACCCAACAAAATTCGATCCAGATGGAGGAAGCGGGATCTATGTTTTTGAGCTGTGCAAAGGCTGTCCCACATTTATTTCCCTTTCCCATTATTTTCAGCACAATGTGAGGAACTCTATGCTATATTTATGTATTGGAACTGAGAGTAAGAAGGTAGTAATGAGTCTGTTGTCAGCATGTTGTGCTTTCTTTAATTTACAGCATCATCACTGTGCTGTGCTGCCATAAAGGAGAGAATATAGCCTTTGTCCCCGCTCGGCGCTAGCGGAACCGAGAGTGATGCACGCGGTTGGCAAGGGCTGCAACAACAGAGTCCCCATTCATCGCTGCCCTCAGAGCAGTTTGGTTTAGCTGTGTTACGTAAGCCATTTGTGGTATAACTCAGGACATTGCACAGAATAATATTGGGCATGGATATCCAGCTGTTGTGCGAGATATTGAGAAGGGAATTAAGGTACCTTATTGCAGTTGGGGGCTGGGGCACACCTTCAGAAGCTCATTGAATTGAGATATTGCGACCCATTCCCTCAGCAACCATCACATGACAAGTACTAGAAGCAGTATTGAGCTGCTGCACTAGACATCCTTCTTGTACAAAAAATACTCAGTTTTACCCTTTGTGAACCTAATGCCAATCCATGTAATTTTGTGACCAGACTGGTAAGGGAAAGCTTTTTCTGAAAATACCACATGAGTTACCGACCTTATGCTGTAGGAACTATAAAACACATAATATATTTGTCATTGACTCTGAACAGTTACTGCCATTAGCTATTGGGCTTCCTGAAGGTAAATCCACCTGACTTTTGTAGTTAGTATTCTGCCTGAGATTATGCAAAATAATATTATTAAGTAGAATGTTTTGGCTTGTCATGGAAAGAAGGAAAAGAACTGCTGAAATGCATCAGAAGTTGGCAATGGTGAAAATACTGCCTTGTCATCCTGAACATTATCTGATGAAGTAAGATGCTGCATAAAATTCTCCTCAATTAAAGTAATGGGTCTCGGTGTTTTCTTTTGGAGGGCTAAATAAGTGAAATCAGATGTTTCCCAGAGTCACGGATTGTCTTTGCCTTTGTTTTGTCTGCCCTGTGCCAGGGAGGCACTGGACATTGCCTGCTTGGCAAAAAATCTTGCTTTTCCTGGCATTTGATATCACTACTCCTCAGTGTGACCTTGTGAAGTGACTAGAGATGCTGGAGAAACTTAGGTAAAAACTAGTTTTGTTTCAGCCAGGTGGTGGTTTAAGTCTTTGATTACTCAGTTAGCACAAACAAAAAATATAAAGCATAAACCAAATTACACAGAGACCATTGCTATATGTTCTATTCAACCAGTTTCTCTATGATTTTGACCAATGTGTTTTATGGCAACAAAAATCTGAGAATCTGGCTCTGCACAGGTGCCTTTTGCCTTTATAATCTCCCTTTCTAAGGGGAAATCTTTCCTAGAGTTAAAGAAATAAAATTTCAGATCATGTTTCTGTTGATTTTTTTTCAGCTCCTTTTTTCCTGTTTTGTTTTCAGTTATGTGGCAACCAAGATGCTGATCCTATCATATCCTTAAATCTTATTTAGGAACAGGTCTTGATGATGAAGAGCATCCTTAAAATTCCTGTGTTTTACCTTATAATAATTTACTTATATCATGCACTAGAAGCACTTTATTGTATCATGTAGCACTTTGTCTTCTAGAGCAGTAACAGTTTATTGTGATTATGTATGATATTAACATGAACTATTACTTTTACTTGAGGACCAAACCTGATGGATTAAATCCATGACAGACTTGGGCTTGTGGGGTGATACTTCTGAATAGTCTTGGGCTACTAGCCTGTTCTACAGTCAGTAATTTTTGGGGGCTCTGGCCATCACAGTGATGAATTACTGAAAATAACTGGAGAGTCTATTGTAACTACAAATTTTGGTATTCATAAATATATATGGGCAGGAAGTGCTGATAAAAATTCTAAGTAATTTTTCATGGTTTTGGGGCCTTCTTTCAGTGGACTGTAAAATTGAAAATAACCAGTTGAATCATTTTATTAGGAGGCAGCATCCGTTCTTTATGTGTATAACCACATCTGTAGTTGGACCATGCAAAAAAAAAAGCTTTGTTTTGTTTTGTTTGTTTGTTTTTTTTTTTTGCATTTGAAATTAAATTTAATTTAAAGGATGTATAAATGTAAAGTTAGGGAATATTCCAGTTCTGGAACAAAACCAAGTGTTCTGTGTCTGTTCAAATTTACCTATTTTTTAAACAGAATAATTAATTGAGAATAGCTCCTAGCTGTGCTTAGCTAGGATTTGAGTGTACAAATGCTCTCTGTGTCTTATTTGGGTTCCTAAGGAGACAATGCCCAAGTCTTATTTAAGTATTGGGTTTCAGGCTGAATGTTTTCTCTCTGCTTGTTTTGCAAGCACCTAAAATTATTGTAAGTGAGAGAAGGGGAAAAAGTATAGTTTTTGCTTTTGCTAACAATATGTATGTAATCAGCACCTCCTGGTTAATGAATTAGCTGGCTGTTTCTTTCATATAGCAGTAGCAGGGAAAACTGCTGGGATAATCAGCAAGTGTTGGCAGAGGGATTCAACAATGTATGCATCAGTTAATATTTCCTTTAAATAGTTTTCAGGTAAACTAGATCGAAATTTTGAATGGGCCCCCTATGTGTCTAAATATTTTTCAGGAGCTGAGGTGAATAAAATATTATAAACGTGAAGTATTTAATTACTTTTTTAAACCTTAAGGAAGCAGACAGAATGGTTTTATTCCCCTTTCACAGTGAAATCACAGTTTGCAGTATAAACTCCTAATTTTGACTTTAAAACGTTGAGCATAATTGAAGGTTTTGCTTGGGTTTTTTTGTAACCCGAAAAGGCCTCCTTATAATGTCAATATAAATAGTTTTTTCTTCTTACATGGTGCTAAAAATATGTTCTTTCTACACATATCCTTTGCAATTGCAATGTATTAAATACCTTAGGCTCAACCTTGTGTGGGGCCATCCCACTCAGGTGCTAAGTAGATGCATCAGCCGAGAACAAATTGACCTTTGGTGATGGCTACCAAACCTGTGCCCTCAGCAGTGTCATGTTCCAGCACCCAGACTTCTCTTTAAACATTGTCTCTTACCAAGTGGACTGACAAACAGGCCAAAGAGGGCACATTCCCTGAGAAGAAAAGAGAGGGTAGTGCATGGATGACCACCAAATGATGGCCATGTCTTCCTCACAGTGAGAGGAGCAGCCGCACAGAGCAGTTTTGGCTGAGGGGAGGCTCTGCCTTCAGCCTCACTCCAGTGCCTGTCTCCCCTGCCCTGTGATGTTCTTCAACGCAGATCTGCTTCTGACTGACTCCACACTTTGGGAGGGAAGGGCTGGTGAGGAAGGGAGCCAGACAGCTCCTAGGACAGGCTGGAATTTGGTACTGCAGGGGGAACAGCCCTTTGGAGGGAGTGTGTGCAGGGGATGTTTGACATCAGCTTCCTCGTTATCTGCACTTAGATGCTTCTGCTGGTGGTGGGGATTTGGGGGCTTTTTGAGGGTATTCTTTGGTTGTTCGGTTTTTTTTGTTTGGTTTTGTTTTGTTCCTTTTGGTTTGGCTTATTTAACAGAACCAACAGTATCTTTTTATTTAAAAGAGAAATACTGTAAGCTTAAGATAAGATTCTTTCAACTTGGCTATAGCAAAACAGTAAGCCAAGCAGCTTGGACTGGGTGTGTTTTCCCAATTAGTGAGCCTCATTGCTAGCACAGTGGTTTTGTAGAGGTCATTATTTGCTGTACATGAGTGTAAGGTACAGATTCCTTCCTCACTGATGGTAGCTGCCCCCCAAGGACACTATGCTGGAGAATAGGGATTTTCTTTGGGCTTGGCCCAAGCCAGGTGCCATGTAGGGAGGCTGATCCCTGTCCAAGCAGGGAGCCAGGCTTCATGAAGGGCAGAAGGCTTTGCTAACTGTGGCTCTTGGGAGGATCCAAGACCTCCGTTGCTTCATGTGTGAAGGTAATTCAAATAATTTTAGCCTGACCTTGGGGATCACTGTGCCACTTTCTGCTGGGTGGTAGTGACCAGGTCTCAGTGTGTTCTGGTGATTTGGTGTGACCACTTTCCTTCTCTGCTTTATTGGTGACCCAGTGAAAAACTCATTATTTTCTGTTTAACAACCATACTGTCCTGTAAGAGATTTGGTAGCAATATAGTAAATGATAACAATATTTTTTGTCAAATGTCCAGTAAAAATAAGTTTCTGGAAGGACTCAGAATTGTGGGAAGGTGTTTTGCAAATGTCATTTTCTAGTACAATGCAACAGGAGAAACCATGGTATGTATTTTGCATTTAGAAATAAGACTTAGGCTATGAATAATTGTAGAAGTTGGGATCACCAAGATAAAAAAAAAGGTCCACACAAATTACTTAAAACTTTTGCGTCTGACTGTGTTTTTACTTTTCTCATGTCTAAAGACTGCCAAATTCTAGATGCTGTCTTTCCTGGGAACTAACCAATGCTCTCTGGCATGATTTTCACTTCCCCTTATGTCTATATTTGAAAAAGCATATGTGTAGTCCCTAAATGAATATAGTGGTTAACAAGCTATGGATGAGAACTCACAAAACATATTTGCTAAAGCAAGTTTCATACTGCTTAATGGAAAACAAATACCAGAACAACAAACCAGGGGTATTGCTATACATGCATATATTTCACGTGTGAGAAAAGGTGAAGGCAAAAATCCCCTTCTGAGTTTTTCTTGGGCATGCTTCTTCCCTGCTGGAGTTAAGTTACTGTAACTCTGGGGGCAGAACTTGATTCTTCAGTACATATTTATGTTTTCCCTGGTAGGGCAGGACATGCTATATAGCAGAAATGACTAGTTACTGTCGTTACATGAGTAATAGCTTCATCCTTCCTAGCTCCTAAGGAAGGAATCATCCTTTACATCTGAAGGAAGTAGGGCCAGCAGCATCCTGCTAAAGCAGCACTGTTAAGTCATTCTGTAGTAAACAGTGTCTCTGTTGTTCCTAAAAGAAAAGAGGCCATGCAGAATTTTCAAGCCTTCAACACATGTGTCTTGTGTGCAAGTGATGGTATGTATGTGATGCTGGAGGGTGGGGGAAGGACTGCAGTGTGTGGGGAAAACCCCTCCTTGCAGTCAGTGAGTGCATCATCCTTGGCTGAGGGGTCACCTTGGGGGCAGGTGGGGACTGGCCCATGGCTGGGATAGAGCAGATCTTTCTGCATTTTTCTACAGCAGATTGCCACAGGTGCATGGAGCCCTTGCTGCCCAACCCACTGAATTTAGAAGCTCATTCAGGTTGTAACTGCTGTCTTGAACACTGCTTGAAATTAGAGGTTTTATTACAAAACACTAAAGCTTAGTAGTGTTCTTACCCTTGGATGCTCAGTCTTCAGCCAGAAAGCTGGCTTATTTTATTAGATTTTATTTTAATTTAAAAGTAACTTAAAATGTATTTACTTGCCTTCTTTCTTCTGGTGACTCATGTTAGTTTCTTTCACATGACTGCTCTGCTGAGAAGGTTAGGAACCTAAGAAGTAAAACTGAGATTTCTGTAACTTTCTGCTTCCTATATCAAATCCCTTAAGAAATTATCAAACAGTGGCAAGGTTTATGATGTCATTAGAGTCTTTTATAACCACCTAATGCTCCAAGTAGAAGAAGAAACTTGGTTATAACATGTTGTGTAACCAAGCACACTGGTCTTCAAAAACAGAATTTAAAGCCCACTTTTTTTCAATTACTTTTCAGGTGCCTGTATTAATACAGTAAGTTCTGGTGGAATCAGTGAAAGTTGTTAAATAGGCAGCACTTTCTCTCATATAAACAATGGCTTTGTTTTGTTTTTCTTTTTCCTTAATTTTGGTCCTCACTTTCCAAATAGCTTGCTGATACTAGTGCACTTGGTATTTGGGAAAAAGGAGGTAACTTCCATATTAGTTACCTGGTTTTGGTAAAGCAGATGTTGTAGAATGTGCACCCTTCTGACAGGGTTTAGTCCATAAAACATTTAAGAAAGCAGCCTTGCACATGCATGCCCATCTAAGTTTTTTTTTAGTTAACTGCTGTGGGAAATAGTGGTTTTCTGATGAACTTTATACAAACCAGGAAGTGGCCTTTCTCATTTTCTGTAGGTGAACTTGCTGTAGCAGGGGGGTTGGACTAGTCCCTTCCAACCCCAACCATTCTATGATTTCAAAATGAGTTGAGGAGTGGCTGCTGTGTACTTTCCAAATGAGTGCAGTGTGACATCTGTGGCCCACATGAACCTCACTCAGGCCAGCTGTTGGTACCCTGTCCGTGAAGCCAGATCTGCCATGCCCTTGCATGAGGCTCTGGCTTCTTCAGCAAAAAAGGAGGGTGAGTAGAAGTGTAAAATAAACTTCTTTTTATTTTCTTTTAAGTTCAGAGAACACGTGTGTGTTTTTGAGATATATATATAAACATATATACATATATATATATATAAAAACCATAAATTTATATATATATATATATACAGAGGAACAAAGCCCAGTGTTCCAACAATCCTAATGCATGTGCAGGGGAGAAAAATATGCTTTTCAGATAAGCACCCTTAGTTCTGGCTATACCACCTAAGTGTCTGCCCAATAATGGTTCTGATAAATTTTTTGTTAAAAGCAGTTAAAGCAGTTAATTTTTTTGTTAAAAGGAGTTAAACTCAAGAGTTGCTTTGCATGAGATGTGACTCCAAAACAAGATGCTGAAACTTAGTTATGCATGCGCTGTGGACAAGGCTGGGCTAAGGCAAGCATGTGTTAGTAATATCAGTACTGTTGTTACCGAGGTGTTCTGCTCTGCCTGGATTGTTTTCTCAGAGAACTTCAGTTCTTAATATAGTGCCAATTTCTGTGTTATGGTAAAAAGAAAAGCCAAAGGAACGTGTATGTGTGGTGGCTGAGATCTTCACCCAGACTGCAGTCCTGTTGATTTTCATCAAAGTCCCCCAGTCTACAATGTTTTTAATGGGATCTTTGACAAAGGGTAGTGGCTTTAAACTGACAGAGAGTGGGTTTAGATTCATATTAGCAGGGAAAAAGAACTTCTTTGACTGAACCCAAACTTGTAGCTGTAACTAAATCACAGTTAGGTGGGAGATGTAACTTGTTTGGACAGCTAACAGCTGGTTAGTACTTATAATCAAATGAGCAAGATCCCTGGTTTTCTGAAGGATGGTGTAAATAAGTAAAATAGGTTTTAGCCTCAAACCACTAGTAATCTGTGCAGACAAAATACACATAAGAGAGGAAAAAGCTATGTACTTTATATAGAGGCAGGGTGTCATGCCAGAAAGGCTGATGTCCTCAAATAGTATGCATTGTGCTGGTAAAGTATAAAGAAGTGAAAGGTAGTGTTGCAGTAGACTTTTTCCCTTTCTTATTTCTGGATCTCTTAGCAGCTAACTGCAAACCCCTGATTTTATTTTCTCTGTAGCTGATTGGAAGGATGCTGGGGCTTTTGTGCAGTTCAGGTGACTTGCAGTACTCCACATGGCTACCTCATCTTTCATCATTCTGCCTTAGACTTGCTCTTGATGGGCAGGCTGTGCTTGGCCTTCACCCAGGACTACCAGGGACAGCAAGACTGAAGTCTCTCTTGTTTCTGTGTTTTAAAATAAAGGGAGTGCTCCTCTCATAGGCCTCAGTGGTCACTTAGTGCTGGACAAAGGGCAAGGCAGTTTGCATGCATGCAGAACCAAAGGGCTGAACTGTGTGCCCAAGGAATTATCTAACCTGCTTACCCTAAGACAGGGTTGGCAGAGTCATTTCTGATAGCAACTGGCATCTCTCTACAGAACATATAGCTATATATTCTCATCCCAATAAAAAGATACAATATATATATATATATATGATATATGATGTATGTATACATATATATATACACACATATATATGTATGAAATCTATTAATGTGCTTTTCTTTCTGTCAGAAAGCTTTTCTCACTGTCTCGGTAAGGTCTTTCCTCTTTAAATTTGAAAGTACATTCATTTCCTCTTTGCATCTTCCTTCTGAACAATTGAAGACTGTTACCTTCTCTGCCTTCAGCCTCCTTTTGTTTAGATTAGATATTTAATTTATCCTCTTTCTACTCTTCTCTGAATATCTTCTGACTTGTCCACATATCTCATGGAGAGCAGCAGTGAAACTTGACCAAAATGTTCCTGTTGACATCTAGTGATGGTGAGTACAGCAACAGGCTTTCCTCACAGACCTCTCTTGCTGTCTCTTCCAGCACAATATTTGCTTTTTTGCAAGAGTCTGATATTGTTGATGCTTATCTAGCTTATTGTGTGCTGTAACCTCTAGCTTTCTTCCACAGAACTCTTGCCTATCTGGGAGAGTGCAAGTTGGGCTGAAAGATAGAAATGTGGTTGTGAGGCTGGCCTGGGATAGTGAAATAGAAAAAGGGCTAACAATGGCTTAGAGGAAAACTACCTGATTAAATACTGGAGTAAACATTTCACTGAAAAAAAAGGACAAGACATGGAATATTTTTTTTGACAGTTGCTAAAGCAGATGCCAAAGGGATTTTGGCATAAAATGTGCTGAAGTTCAGTTTGGATATCAAGGTTATAAAGTGTTTGAGGCTAGGAGACTGCCAAAGAAATGTTTTGCTTGTATATGCAAGACAGTGTTCTTAATAGTATTAACACTAACATTTGCCTTCTTGCACTGGTGCCTGCTGAAGTCTGTCACTTTGCAGCCCAAGCTGCTTTTCTTGTTACCTTTTCATCTTCCTTATGAAAAAAAAATTCAGTTCAAGTGATTTTTGTATTAGATGAATTCAGTTGAGTTTGTGTGTATGCATTTTCTTGTAACAATAGTAGTTTTGTATGTTTCAAGAAGTGGTACTTCAGATTTTTGTATGATCTTTTTAAAATCCCATGTATGGAAGAGCAGTGTTGCCTTGCAGTGTCTGGAGTGGGGACCTACGCAGAGCAAGTCCCATGATGGTTTTGGTTATTTAGAATGTTCTACACGTGCACAGTGAGTTTTTTCTTCCTGAAAAGAGGGGAAATCCTCACTCATTGAAACAATTTGTCTTCTAGATTGGACAAAAAAACATGGGTTTTTTCTAGCGGGCTAAAATCCTGCAAAATTTCAGCACTGTATTTTTTCCAGTAATTCCCAAGATTGTTTGTTCAGCTGCTTTCATTCAGTGTAACACTTAATGAGAGTATTTTTAAAAAAGAGAGGTGGTTAGAGCACGGAACTTTTTTTTTTTTTTAAATTCTTTGACATATACTTGTTCTTTCATACCCCTTTCCACATTCACATTGTGTGTGTGTGAAGGAGTGTGTGAGAGGCACTCCCAGAAGGGATGTCAGCAGCCTGTGCTCCTGAGTCAGCAGAAGTTGCTGGAAGAAGGACAGAAGTGTAGTAAGTGCTGTGGCGAATGCCGCGCTTCGCGTTGTGTTGCCTGATCCTGATTATGGGTCTTAAGCCCCTACTGACAGCCACAATCCCCTTGTTTATGAATCTGTTTCTAAATGCTTTCTTTCAGAGAGTCACACAGCTATGACTGCACCCTGCTTTGTTTCGACATTTCCTCGTTAGCCTGATGGGAACTCTCTAAAACCTGCTACCCCACGCTGCTTCCATCCTCAGCAGGACAGGGGATGGTTTCACAAGCCTGTGCAAGGGCCAGAGGCTGCGGTGGGTTTGGGAGCCAGGAGGGAAGGGTGCTCCATGGTGGCTTCAAAACCATGTTGTCAAATATCAGCTATATTCCTTTATAATTTTTGATCCAGCTATTACTGTCTTCGCCAAGGACAGGGTTGAAATCATATGGGACTCTGAGAACTTTACATCCCTTTGTGTCTTTCACCTTGGGCTACTTCGAATCAGAATGGCAAAAATTTAATTAAAATATATTGTTCAATTTAGTGCATCTTCCACCCATAATGTGGTCTAGGTGAGGGGGTTGGGGTTGCTTTTTTGTTTTGTTTTATGTTTCTAAGTAGCTAACCACCTGAATCCACAAAATAGTGCTCTTAATAATCCTACTTTGCTTCTGTCCTTGAGCATGTGCACTACTACAAACGGGACAATCACCTGTAGAATTGACCTGTGCTTCATCTTTCAAGGCTTGCACATTGGTGACTACCTTATTTGCTGTTTAGCATGTTCTGTGATCAGTGCTAAAATTTGAGTTGCAGTTTGCAGAAATGCTGAGTAACTACTGTTTCCATGTTATTTTGTTCTAAATAATTCAAAAAGATGCTTATACAAAGCTGTGGGCGCTCTCCTGCATAATTAATACTACAACAAAACCATGGCAGCATTTAAATGAATAGTCAAAAAGGAGCCCTGCCAGTCTGCTACCTACAGAGAAAATTCTGTCCTACCTTTTTATTGCTCTGGAAAGGTCTCTACACCACCCATTTAAAATAGATAGCTTTTGCTGAAGTCCCTCAGCTGAAATTTAAGGAAGAGAGGAGCAAAGAGCTGACATGCCCCTGGAGAGCTCAAAGGAAGGAGCAGTGGATGCTAAGTGAAATCAAGTCTCTGCTCTCAGGAAGGCAGGATCTGTGTCCATCAGTTTCCATAAAGGTACAGTAGGGTTTGAGCCATGTGTGAAGCTGGGTGCAGTAAGGCAAGTCTTGGAGTAAGCCACCAACTTTTCCTGAATTTTTTTGTAGAAGAACCCAAAATGAACTCTCAAGTGTGGCTGAATTGTGATTTTTTTTTTATCGGTACACAAAAAATACTTTTGATGCTGAAAGTTAAGTTGAAAGTTAACAATGATTCCTTTGTAGCAATCTCTTTTGAAGTAGACAGTCCTATAGCTAAAAGAAAAGACTATGCAGAGGGATAAAGTGTGCTTTCAAGTCTATATTTTATATTAAACTATTCAATTGAATATGTCCTTGCTTGATTTCTTTTTCTTCAAATAATCAGCAGCCTTTGGCATTTCACACCCTTCTTACAGTAATTTTCTGTAATTTCTTCCTGAGTGCTGATACTTGGTTCTGTCTTAGCTATTTGATACTTCAGTTTCTCAGAAAGCTTTTACATCTGTATTCACTGGTCAGAAACTGGCTGCTTTTTTGAAGTTCCCATCTTAATTCCTATCACAACATTTCCTAAACTCCTAAACTATGTCACTTTTTTTTTGTTGCTGGTTGTTGTTGTTGATAGAAAACCACTGGTGTTCTCAGCTGTGGCTGTGCTGCTATATCCAGCAGGTTCATGGCAGGGCTGTGACCTGATGAGAAACCCTTTCCCAGGCTGGTCTGAGGACGCTAGTAATGGTGCTGGTTGCCTCTCCCAAACCAAGTTTAGCACCAGGCACAAGGGAAACACCCAGGCCATGCAAACGCAGCCGCCTTGGGCCCGTCACAAGCTGCATTGCCTCATGTCATGCAGAGCTGTTGTTGGTTATTAAAGGCATGCATGCTCTCACGTTGGCAGCCTACCAGACCTATCTTCTTCCAACTGAGCCTCAAGGCTTATTGTATCAGAGCTCAAGAGAGACGTGCCTGCCCTAGCTGTGTGCTGATAGTGTCAGTCAGACGGGTGATGTGGGGTAACTGGCCACTCTTGATCACGTATTCTGTGCCTGATTTAGAGGCCCCAGTAGATCCTAGCTCAGGGGAGCAATGCGTGTGGCTGCTACTGGGCAATGGGGTTGAAACCTCAGCCTGATGACAGTCAGAAGAGGTACTGTTTGCTTGGTCCCCACAGTTGGACCCATGATGGTGATACACCAGGAACTTGCAGTGAATCATGTGAGTCATTCCATTGACATCCCCATTTCCTATATACCTTTGTGCTCAGAGGGAGCTCAATCACTACCCCCAGTGTCTTCTCTCTTCTTCAGCTTCATTCTCCACCCCTGTGTGGTCTGGGCAGGCAAGACACTTGTTGTAGGAAAGAACGTTGATTTTGACCACCACATTGAAATCCATACTGGAGAACCAGCATTAGCGTGGAATGAAAGCCATTCTGTCACCATCTTCCATGAAGTAACTGCAAAGTTGTGTCATAAAGAACATGAGATTCTGATCACCACTACAGAACATGCTGTGTGACAGACAGCCTTGCTTAGAGGTCTGTGTCTTAGGGATTGTGTTGAGTCATACAGTTGATAATCTAAATGTAAATAATAGTTGATGTGTGTTAAAATTTGAATTTCATTAGGTGGAGGTTTTTAGACTTTAACAAATGGATTTATTTTTTTTCACATAATGCTGTAACATGCTTACTAGCTTTGACAGAGTGTTTCCCCTGATACAGAAATAGCAGATAATAATAAGCAAGCAGACAAGGTTATGCAGCAAGGGGGTATTTTAATCATCTTTGTTTTGGAGAAGACAGGCCAGAGTGAGGTACCTCTTAGAAACAATCTACTTACTGATACTTGGCTTCAACAGATTGACATCATCTCAGGAAAGAAAATAACTGTTTGCTATTCCTGTCATAGACTTCTTTCAATCACTGCAACAGATGTTCTAAGCATGTTGTTCCTCTGCTAGGTTTTTTTAGCAGTAAAAATACTGTGGTCTAAATATACTTTAAATTGGTTGAGGTACCTTGTTTAAATATGATTCAAAATGGTGTTATACCTGCTTTAAATCAGAGTGTAATAGGACAAAACCATTGGAAAGGCTAGTTAAGATAATTACAAGCCCAGATAGGAATTCTTATTCAATCATATTTAGAGTGAAACGCGATCTTTTTCTAATATATCTTGCAATCCAATTTAGGATGAACCTGGATAACATAGTGAACTTCCCTTCCCCTGCTCATTATTTGGAATTACCTTAGATCAAAAATGGGAAAAGTACTTAGTTAAATAGTTCTCTTTTATGTTGTCTTTTGTGACAGCTGAATGTTTTACATCAGGAATACACAGATTCTGTTATCCTCTTTTTTCAATGAGTGGAGTTTCGTGCTCAGGAACAATTGAGGTGGCTGAGATTAGAGGGAGAACCAGTATACATGCACAAGGTACCCATTACCCCTTTGGGGACTTTGGAAGCTGAGAAAGCTATGGTCCCTACAACCCCCCCACCCTTTCCTCTGCCAGTGAGTTACAGTTCAAAGCTCTTCTCTCTCATCCTTCCTGCTCACTTGCTTCTGGGAGAGCTAACAGGATGATGCAGGCTGAGTTCTGCTGAACTTGTTGGTGGTAAATAGCTCCTCCTTTTCATTCTCCCACTCATTTTGTACCTAGATGATTGGTTGCTGCCACTTTTTGAGACCACTGGGTTGGGAGCACAGCTTCCTACCTGGAACTGAGTCCTGGGGGTGTGACAGTAATTGCAGTGGTGTGCATCCCTTCCAAGTGCAATTCCAGTCAGTGATGTTGATCAGGGGAATGCTCTTGTTTGGATACTGGCTGGCTGGAGCTTTCTGCTCCCTCTTTCTGACACGTATACAGATGAAGTTGCTAAATTGTGGTGTCTGGGACAAGGTGCTCTTTTGTTTCAAAAAATGATGAGTAAAGCAACAAAGTTCAAGGCTTATTTCATCACTTGGACTTTTACTCCAGTGATAGAGACTGAGAGTTCAGCTTTAGAAAATTGAGATCCTCAGTTTGTAATTGGTTTTTGTTTCATTGCTAGCTAGCGTTATTTAGTATACTGTTAAAATAATCCTCCAAGAAGGAAGTAAATGTAGGGAGTTACAGTTGCAATGATCTCCAGTGCCTAATGACAATGACTGTTAGCATCCTTCATTTTTTGTGCTTGTTTTTGGGGGAGGAAAGAGAAGCTCATGTGGTAATTACATGCTGCCAGGTCATTGCGGGGAATCTGGTGCCAGCAGTAACACACTGTTCAAGGTCCTGCTTCTGTGGGAAAACTCATGGGTGGTTAACTTGAGCATCCAATTTTGAGCCTTCACAGGGGAGAGTGGTTCATGTATGCTTTTTTTTTTTCTTGAAGCCATTTGGGCTCCACTGTGATCCACATAAGGAGACATTTTCTTCTAGATTTGGCTTACAAATTTGGAGTTAGGATCATTCATATTGATCGTTGGTTTCAAGCTTCTTTGTGCGCCAGTGAAGGTTGTAGTTGTTTACTTACTAATTTCATCATCATACTTGTGTTGATTTAGTGCCCATAGGTATTTAAGCTGTGAGAACAGTGAGAAAGACTTTAACATCTAATTTTCCCCATTTTTGTTCTTATAATTAAAAAGAAATCCTACAGCATTCATCCAAGGAGTCACTCTGTAAAGTTCATGGTTAATTTCACTATCCATGGACAGCTGAATGCACTTTTGGGGCTTTTTTGCAGCACGATCGGGGCCTTCTCTTAATGTTTCTATGACAATTTTATATTCAGTTGGGTCTAGAATGAAAGAACAAAAGGATTCTTCAGCATTCAAACCGGCTGCCTAGGGAAGTGGTTGAGTCACCATCCCTGGAGGTATTTAAAAGATGTGTATACATGGTGCTTAGGGACATAGTTTGTGGTGGACTTGTCAGCACCATGTTGGCAGTTGGACTCCATGATCTTAGAGGTATTTCTAACCTAAATGACTAAATGGTTCTAAGATGCAACCTACTACTTCCTGAGTTTGCTCTCCTGTTTGAAGGGCTGAGTGAGGCACATCAGGAAAGATGTGGTATCTGGGTTTCAAACTTCATCTCTTTTGACCACCTTCCATGCCAAGTATAGGAGCATGGTGGACCTTTAGTTCTTGAAAGGTAGACTGGTTATTTAGGGACAGACATTTGAGATTATTCTTCATTTCTTTGTCCTTATTCGTTTATAACAACAAGGCTTCCAGGAAGAAGATACTGCCTTTTGTTCAGGATTTAGCCGGGCAAATTACTTCAAGTGAGAAGAAGTTTCTTGGAGGTGAATGTAACAGAAGTGTTCCTGCCTGCCTGTAGCATTTAGATATACCTAATAAGGATGGGAAACACCCTGACCTTAAAGTAACCTTCTGCCCTCCTACTTTGCCATCTGTTTCAAGACCTGCAAAAGATTTCACTGCTCCTCACACGCTCTTCTACCAAGGTTGTCTCCCAGAAAGGGAAAAAGAAGAGTTACATAACAGTGTTTTCCTCTAAAACTGTGTGTTATGGAATTCAACCAAGACCCTGATTTTAGCTCCAGTAGAAGTCAAAAACTGGCACATATTGCTTTCCAAGGTTCCTTTTTCTGTGTGTATAAAGAAAGTAAATGAACCAATAGTTTAGTATGTGGTAGAATATTCCTAAATAGCAGCAAAGTAGAATGGTTCTTGGGAAGAGCCACAACCACTAATTCACTTGTTAGTGAGCTTTCCTTCTCCATCAGGGGATACAATTTCTTTCTCAGAAATCACCAGTGGAGAGCTTAGAGGAGAGGAAATGTGCTGTGATACAGAAATGGAACCCATTTCAGATATGATACCCTCCTGTTGAACATTAATGAACTGCAGCAGTTGTATGTAAGGCTTGTGGCTTGTTACATATGCTTGCTTAGCTTGTCAAAAGTTTCTCGGGGCATTAAGGGCAGGCAGTGTCATTTGTGCAACAGGCAGAGCTCTCTGCCTGTGGATGTAACACTGACCTTACTCGAACTGATAAATAGCTGTCTTATCCATGACCTTTAATAGCTGAAATGTGTACATCATCTACAGCCTTTTTCAGATTTGCTTCAAAAGAGATCACTGGATAAAGCATATGTGTGTATGTATACAGTGCTCTATGTGATCTTCTCTGGCTTGTAACAGCACATCAAGAGAATTCCAGGGTTTAGGAGTAGCAGAGCAATCACTTTTCCATGTGCTCTTTCTTCCTCATTCATTCATAGGGATCCATAGAGTTGTGCAGCCAGCTGATCTTAAAAAAAAATAAAACACAACAGAATGTAATGTTGGACTTTATCCTCTTAATGTAAAATAAGTATTACCTTCTGTTTGCATTCTCTGGTTTAATTTGAAAGAAGACAGAGACAATATTAAAACATAATGAGGGCAATTAATTTTGTGGTTCACAGTGGCTCAGATTTAGAAGGGAAAAAACCCACCTTAATCAGCACAGTACTTAAGGGCTCCCCGTAAGAAGGTTGTGCTTAACCTTCAGCAAACGCTTATGGGCTGCCCTGAATAGTAATGGGTTTAAGCACATGCTTAAGTGTTTTCCTGAAGGAAGACCTAAGCATCTTCTCAAGTGTTAGATTACGGCTTCATTTACCTTATTCATAAATCCCAGCATCAGAGGCAAACTCTTCTTTCATCTCTTGGCAGATATTTGAGTGTATAGATTTTTCCACCTCCGTTTGCCCTGCTTTCCGTGGTTCTCTTGCTGCAATCTGATCAGCCCAGGCTGACCTTCAGGGGTGCTCCACATGGTTCGGGAGCCTGCCCGCATGGCTCCGATTGCACGATCAAAGTCCGTACCTTGCCTTTCATCTGCCGGCTCTCTGCCCTTCCCAGGGTTATTAATTTGAAGAACTCAAAGGCGCAAGCGCTTTCTGCTGCGCCCGTTCCCCGGGAAGTAGGAATGGGAATTGGCGGGTTGTCCAACGGCTTGGCTGCGGTCAGTTTTCCATGGTGGGAGATGGGATTGGAGAGGGTTAAATCTGTACCAGCTGGTTCTTGCTTGGCTGTCGGAAATGCAAAGAAAAAAAAAAAAAAAAAAAAAAAAAAAAAGGAAAGGAAAGGAAAAAACCCCACACCAACCCTACAAAAAATATGGGGGGAAGGGAAAGGAGAAAAAAAATTAAAAAAGGGGGGGGGAAAGGAGGAAAGAAGAAGAAAGAGGGGAAAACAAAATAAAGAAGGTGGAAAATGGGAAGAAAAAAGGGGGAAAGAAAAAAGTAAACAGAGGTGTAAAGGGATAAAAAAAAAGTAAATAAGAACCAGGAAAAAAAGAAAATTAAAATGGGGGAAGTAAAACAAAAAATGGAATAAAGAAAAAAGGGCAGGGAGGGAAACGAAGGAGAAAAGGGGAGAAAGAAAAAAACTATCACGGGGGAAAGGGAGAAGAAAGAAGAGAGAAAAAATAAGAGAAAGAAAAAGGAGGGGGGAAAAGGGGAGGGGAAGAGTAAGGAACAAAAAAAAAAAAAAAGGTGGGGAGAAACCCCCCAGGCAAGCGCGCCGCCCCCCGCGCCGGCAGGAGCCGCAGGCCGCAGCCCCGGCCGGGCCGCCCCGAGGCCGCCGCGGGGGCCCGGCCTTGCGCGGGGCCCGGCCTTGCGCGGCTCTTGCGTAAGCGCGGCCCCGCCGCCCTGCCGGTGGTGCCGTTGCCATGGCGAGATAGCGGGGGAGGATTCCTGGGATCCGTAAGCCGGGGGAGAGGGACAGATTACGTCTTAACCCGTCACTCCGCGGCGCCTAACGTGATGTGGCAGGGTCGCCCAGGTGTCCCGGGGGGGTGACCCGGCGGGCAGCTCCGGGCTGTTGCAGGCATCGTTTTAAATAAAATAAAGCTGGGAGGGAGGGAGCGGGGGTGGCTATCGGGGTAAGAGGATTAGATGCGTTCGCATGGGGGCCAGGATGAGAAAAAATACTGCAGGGCTTGAGTGAGGTGGGTTTGAGGAATTGGCCTCGATGGAAACGGGAGGCATCCCTCTTTATGAACATTCCTAGTGCCTGCTGAGAACTGCCTGGCAGGTGCTGGAAGGGGATTCTTTTAATCTTCATCTGCATATTTTATTATCACATTTAGTTGTCAGCGTTTTAATCGTAAGATGTGCACATAAACACACCCTGAGAATCTCTTAAGCAGCGAGTCCAAGTACCAGCCCTATGCTGATACCAAGCCTAGATAAATCATTGACAGATGCCTTTTACATGAATGGAAGGAATGACGGGAGAAGGCATCAGTGTCTGCTTGGGTAAGTTTCCTTTCCCTTATCTTTAATCATTGTTAGTATTTTACACTGTCTCTTCCTCAGTGTCAGAGTGGGAGCAGTCAACTCTGGTGGGGTCTTATGCTTTTGATCTTCTCACTACTCTTTGCCTGCTAGAATTCCTAGAAGCAGGTGAGGATTTATTGAACCCTTTTGCCATCGTGTCTTCTTTGTCGCTGCAAGGATGTCATTAGAGCAGGGAAAAACTTTATAAATTCCGATTTTCGATTTTAAATTTGGAAAAGATGATGTCTGGTCTAGAATTGAGTATGAAAAATACTGGTCTCCAAATTTACTGTATTGTAAACATGTTTCTTAAGAGAGCAGCCCCTACCTGTGTTAATAATAATATTCATTGCCAGAAAAGAGATGTGTGTGGGGAAAAAGTCTTAAGTGAATTTAACATTCTTAAACAGTTTTCCAGCAGTGGGGTAAAAAATGTAAGAGAGAATACTACTGGGAAATGAGCTTGTGTTCCACCCACAGAGCATATACTGTACATTAGTTATAACCCTGTTGTTTTTGTTGCCTGCAATTAATTGAGTAATTTCTTCCATGACTGAAACTGCAGGTTAAGCATGTTTGCTTTGAAAGCCAGTCTTCTGAATTGAGACGGCTTTTGCACTTACCATATATTAACAAGCTTTTGCAAAGTACATTCTGTGCGCTATGGTTCTCAATTCCTGAAAGGTGTCAGTGGGGGTTAATTCACTGTTACATAAACAGCCAATAACAGCTTCCGACTGTACTGGAATTGCTCTAAAATAGTTATTAGCTTCAAGGCCATTATGGAGGAAAAGGCATTTCACTTTTGCAGATATTATTTCTATGAAAAAACCAGAAATGGACTATAAGAACTCTGAACCATTGAAGTGAGGACGCTGCTGTATAAATAGGCAAAGCTGTAGTGTAGCTTTACCACTGGGTTTTACAACTCTGACAAGGCCTTTACCTCTCAGTTATACTTGGAAACCGACAAAATCTCAACCAAACCAGTTTTCCAGAAGCCGAGCATTTATTGTATGAAGACATTCGAGTAGAGCATCATTGCTTTAGTTAGCAAAGCCTGGCTGCTACTTGTGTGCACGCATGCTGATGTTCTAAAAAAGCAGAAGTCGGAGCCGGCATCACAAAAAGCCAAATCTTTGAGCAGTACTGAGCTGTGGGAGCACAGGGGCAGCACAGAGAGCCAGATGCTGGGGTTTATTTTGCAGCAGGGTTATGCAGCAGTTCAGCTCACTCCAGGTGGTGCAGGAAGGAGCTGGGAATCAGTTTCTGAGCTCCCTGCCTGGGAAGCAGGGGTGCCTGGAGGGTGGAAGACACGCCTGCAGCCATTTCTGGTGCCTTCTGGTTTTGAAACTTCCCATGGGGAATTTGCTAGATAGTTTTGTTGCTGGAGTGTTTATTTAGCGAAGCAGGCCTGGTACCTGTTGAAGCAGCCTGCAAAATTGGCTCTGTGCTCTCTGGGCATGAGCAATTGTTGTTTGCTCAGAGAACTGGAAGTGTTTGGATATGCGATCTTTGCTTGCATTTAGACATCTTCGGTTGCCCCCAAACTAGCTTACACCTTGACTTTTCAGAAGCTGGAAATACTGCTTCTGCTGCATTTCTAGAAGTAAAAGAGTACAGGAAAGGGTTTTATGCGTAATTCAGCTGGGTTTTGCGCATGACTTCTCATTCTGACTGCTACTTTCCAATAGATAAAGTAACTTTATGTTTTGGTTGCTTCAGCTATAGGAGTTGACTCCTGTTTATTTTAAATGCAGCGTTGTTCTGCATCACCAGCAAGTTATTTATTTGGGTGTCTGAGGGAAACACATGACTTGGCATTAGCCTTTCTTTTCCTCCCATCTCCCCTGACCCCAAAGTAGTTCAGCCTGAAACTTGATAAGTTAATCGCAGTTACCTTAGCAAAATTATAAACAAATTAAGATGGATGAAGCCTGGCAGTAAAATTATTTTGGATAGGCTGGGAAAATGCAGCTGAGAGCATTAATTGCTGCTACTTTCGCTGCTACCTTTGACAGTGTAGGGTTTCGGTAAGTAATTCTTCCTTGAAGGAGGGGAAACATGCCATGTCATCTGTTTCAATTCTGTAGCCTTTCTGAAATTCCCTGGATTTATGACTTGTGTTAATCGATGTTGTGTAGGTAAGTCTTTCAGATATTTTCGCTTCCCTGATATGGAGCCAGTCTATCTCTGTATCTTTATTTTGGTATATGCATGATTGTCACATGGAGTTACATGTTTTTGCATTGTTTAAAAATGGCAGACCCTTACTACAGTCAATATAGTTTTAATGGAATTAATGATATTTTAAATTACGAAGAATTTTTGCTCATTTGTCTGTTATGGACCATAATTTGATTACAACCCCCAGCAGTGCTGATGGCCCTGGAGATGATAGATGACAGGACACAGCACATGCTGGAGGATCAGCTGTTAATGTTGCTTCATCCAGTCCTGCTTATGTTGTGGAACGACATTTAGGGGGTGCCTAGAGCTCAACCATGGAATTTATTTAGAGGGAGATTTTAGAAGAACACCAAGCATAAATCTTCCCCTATTTGCAAGTTTTTTTGTGATATTAAATCTGATGGTGCGCATTTTTGTAGTATATTTTACCAAAAGTGATCCTAAAGATTCACAAGTTGTCTTTCATCCAGGAGGTGGGTAGTACAGCGAGAGTGAGAAGCAGGGATAAGGCTTTTGAATCTTAATGAAGCTAGCTCAGCCAGAGGGGATGTGTCAAGTGGGAGGCAGAGCTGTCTTTAAAGAACCACATGGATTTCTTTTGTGTGGTCTAAGTGTCCATTTGAGACCTTCTACAGATTTACCATACTCTTTCGGTCTTTACTTTTTTGAGTATGATATATTATAAAGTATATGGTTGTAAACCACTTCATACTGAACACAGTATTCATTCTGGTTGAACATCTATGCCCTATTATATGTCTTTATCATCATTGCAAGATAAATATCAGGGCTTTATGACTTAATAATAAGTTTTATCTTTAGAGATCATTTTCTAACAGATTGAAATGAGTTGTTACCTCACCTAGGAGTTATGAGTGTGATTGTTGGGAACACCTGAGATTTGAGTTAGCTGAATGCTGTTTTAATTGGCAGGAGATTACCAGTTTCTATGGGAAAATGAAATAGTTAAAACCCGTCACAAAGGCCTTTTGGAAATTCTCAACTGTATTATGAAGATTGTTGGTTTTGAAATTAATTACTACAAGCTGAAAGAAGAGGGTACTTTCTAAATACCCCAGTTTTGCACTGTCTGTACAATAATTGATTTACTGTATTTAGGAGACACATACAAAACAGTTGTGTTTTTGCAAAAGAGTTTTAGCAGTAGCTTTATGTGGACCCACTCTGAGACAATCTGATAAGGTCTGATTTTCAGAAAACCCCCTGCTGAAAACCAAGCTGGTTTAAGAGAGCTGTGGTTTTGCACTTTGATTCATTAGCTGTTCTGGAAGTCTCTGATCTCACTAGTTAGTATTACCTGTCAGAATATGTAAGGGCAGGAGGAGTTTGTGGCCACCCTTGGATGCAATAATAATACCTGATGAGACACTGGCACAGGTTGCCCAGAGAAGCTGTGGATGCCCCGTCGCTGGAAGTGTTCAAGGCCAGGTTGGATGAGGCTTTGAGCAGCCTGGTCCAGTGGAAGGTGTCCCTGCCCATTGCGTGGGAACTAGATCATCTTTAAGGTCCCTTCCAACCCAAAACATTCCATGATTCTATAAAATAGTGAAAAAAGCTGCCTTTAAATTTTTGTGTATCATTGGAAAGGGCACAGGTAAATGAGAAGATAGGCTCAGGAGGGCAGACAAGGGGTTAACTCTAGAGTATCTCTATGTAAGTAGTTGGCAGTAAAGTATCTAAATATCTCTGTAAGTCTTCATGTGTGCAGCCACTATGTTCCTTAGGAATATTATCTTTCCATTAAATTCTTGGAGCGTGGAAATCTTGTTTCATGGACTAAAACTACAAAGTACACAGGAAGGTTGTGTTGGACATTGGTACCAAACTCACATATCCCATGTCAAATTCCTAAACCCAGAGACCAGACTTCCCCTCACTACAAAATTCCCTCACCTCTTCATCATCATCCCACACATTCTCTTCTGCCTTCCCATTACTGAGCTATGTGGTCAAAAACAAGAATCCCCTTCCCTTTTCCCTCTTACCTTAAAAGAGGGAATTTTGAGCTTCTGCTAGGTGACTTGCTGCCTGCTATTTTTACTGCTCTGTGCCTGGACATTTTCCAAGGCAGTCAGTCCTGACTTTCATCTACACCCTGGGGATTCCACAGGTGTGATGGAGAAGTGAACCTTTGTGTGAGATTTGGCTGGTTTGCAGTCTCTTGCCACAGGGGAATGGAAGTAATAACAAGGGAGTTCCCACAGATAGGTGGATGTTGTGGGGTTGTGCCAGGAAGTTTTGGTTTCCTAATAAAATTGAAAGACCAATTTCTGCTTCTCTTAAAATCCTTGGGAACTTTATAGTCAGCGCACTGTCTGAATTTTGGGCAGAGTCAAATGCTCACCTGAGACTGGAGCATGGGGTTGGGGGAGGCGTTTCAGCTTCATCTAATTCTAATTTACTCTGTGTGAGATATTCACTTGTGTGTGCCTGCAAGGGACGGGTGGATGTACAACAAAGAAAAAGCCCTGCATTTTGACATCCATAAATGTCACTTTACAATGGCTACAATGTTGTTAGTGCAAAAAGCAAAACATATCCCTACTGAAATTGCTTAAAACAGGTGTGTTTTCAGGAGGAGTTCCCTAAACAGTAGTAAATTTACTCACAGATTGGAATAAGCAATAGATGTTAAATCCACTCCTAATAAGTGTGTGCCATGCCATTCATTGTGGGTTTGTCAGATGACCTTCAGAGTGGATTTGTACTGTACTCAAACATCTACAATTAAAGCTTATTGAAATTAGATTCATAGGACAGTGTTGACATTATTTTTATAAAAGTTACCTTGTTTTCTTTTATAATTTGTATTTAATGGCAGAAAACCAACAAAAACTAAAATGTTAGAAAACTCAAAATTTGTCATATTTCTATAGTTTTTCCGTTTTTCTGAAATTACCTGCATTAAATGAGGAATTCATTGTTATAAATTTTACAGACTTTGTACTGAATTTGAATTTTCAAAGTCTGAATGGCTTCTAGTTTAAATTATTAAAAGACTTGAAGCAAGCTTTGGACAAATGTTTTTTGAGGTTTTTTGTTGTGGTTTTTTTAGGAAAGATGAAACTCTTCATTCCAGAAAATATTTTGTAGTGTGAAACTTGCTGAAGCTCATCCTTTCCACAAATACCTTAGATTTTGGTAGTGAATTTTTTTGCCAGAATTTTTTTTTGTCAGATTCCCTCTGGCAGCACCATTTTGTCATCTCCATGGGAGCTTACAGTTTTAGGGAAAGATAGGTGTCAGCCACCATATACTATAGATAAATGCTGTGTTCTTTGTTAGTATTGGAACAGAAGAAATGACCAGTACATCATTAAAGAAAATTGAATTTAGGATTTCAAAATGCTGGAATATCTTAGTAAGAGTCCCAGTAATGACTCTGGATTTAGGAAGTCTCCATGTACCTTAACAGTGTGTTTCCCAACCATGATGTGTATCAATTTATTTTGCTCTGATTTTATGGATATACATTACTTGTTTTGGGGATAAATGTGAGGATAATGTGCCGTATAATGCATTTTAGTCTCAAGTTGACATTTATTGTCAACCTGTTTTCTTAAAACCTAGTTTTTGTAGGGGAAATTTCAGATGAGAGTGTATGGATTGATATATTTGATCTGCTTCTTGTTACGCAGGATTTGCAGTATAATACTTAAAGCCCCTTCGATAATACAGCACAAAGTTTCTTATTGGCCTGTACAAGATATTCCCAAAATGTGTTTGCTAGCATGGTTTAGTGCAGCCTTCAGATTTTCCTTGGCATTATGACTTGAGGAAGCTTTACTGTTCCATTGTTTGTTTTCAAATTTTACTTCTTAAATATTAATTAAATGTGATATAAAGCAAAAATTTGTAAATTAACATGGCCAACCATCTCAAATCTGAGCTGAAAATGAAATACTGGAAATAAAATTTTGGTTTGCTCTGTCTTGTTGATCTGTATGAGACAGAAGGTATCATTTCCTGCTGTGTATCTTCAGCAATCAGCAGTAAAACAGCAGACTGATTGGTTATTTACTTTTTATTTTCTATCCCATAGATCTTATGTCAACAGCACTCAAGCAGAATGTAGCATGGTTATTTTTACTGTGTCTTTATTGGTTGCATAGATTAAAACATGAGCAGTTTTATGGAGGTTGCCTTTTTGCATCCTGACAACTTCATATTTGTCCTTGTCTCTATTAAAACATTTCATTTCTCTCAGACAATTTAACCTTTTTCTTCTACTTCAACTAATGAGAAGGACAAATATTTGTCAACATCCTTTCAACATGATGCATTCACATCTCCATCAGTATCTTGGGGGGTCTGGAAGAATGTTTCTGACCCTTCCTGTAGCCGAGGTGATGCCAGGTGTGCGAATGCTCATCTCTGCTTCCATCTCTGCAGCAGTTCTGGTGGTGATGTGCAGCTGCCCAGGCATCACCACCAGCCCTGAGGGCCACCTGGGGAGCTTTCCTTACTGATGCACTCTCCCAAAGCCCCAGGTTGCTGTGGGAGCATGGCAAGGAGCAGGCTGCAGGTTGGGTATACTTCACATCTTCCTTTCTCCTAAGGTATTGTTCCAGACCTCTGAGCTGTCATCAGGTACAACATAGCAACGAAGCAAGCAAATTCCACAGTACCTCCAAGCCCACTATAGTTGTGGAGTTCCACCATTTTGCTTTGGATAAAATGATTGAAAATAGTGTTTGGGGTAAGAATGAACATCACCCGAACAGACACAGCAACTTTGTCAGGATGTGTAGGGTTTTGAGCAGAGATACGGGTTTTGGGCATCTGCAATGTTTGTGAAATAGAAACAGTATTTTTTAAGAGTATGGATAAGTTAAACTTCTTGGGAGAAAGGGACCAAGTATTTTTTTCCCTTTTTATATGTGCTGGGCACACTGCTCAGTAAATATGGACCTAATCCTGCACTAGCAGACTGTGATGTGGACACCAGTGATTTCCCCATGTCTCCTTCAGACCTGTGTGATTAAAAACCCATGTGTGTGATTAAAATCTTACATCAGCATTGGAATGATTTGGATTCCTTCATGCTTTCAACTATTCAGGTTGTCAGTAAAAAAGGCCTATTTCTACCAACATGTGATCAGAGATTTCTGTCGCACTCTGCCTGGCACAGACCTAGTGATGATGGATGTGACTGGTACCTACACAGAATGTTCCTGCTGTGTCTTTTCCTGAATGTGTGCCCAAAGGGAAGCTTTCCATGGTTTTTGAATGGCCTTTAGCTGAAGACTTGTTCAGGAGGCGGAAGGTATTTTAAGAAAACTGTGGTAGGTACAAATCCTGGTAATAAGGCTCTTGTGGTCTATTCAGTGCTGCCTGACAGGTCTGTATTTGATTTCACTGATGGCCTTTCAAATGCAGAGTTAGATTTTTCTACATGCTATTATAGCTGAACAATTGTAGGTATCTCCGCACAGAAGGCCCCATTGCCTTTTCCTGGGCAAATACTCTCTTTTTTCATATCCTACTCTTTCTCTTTCAAAATGAGTTGAAGTGTTTAATTTAGGAAGAGCACAGTCAAGTATTTTGTGCTGTGAGATGGCAGAAGGGGTGTTTGTTCCTGGTGGTGGGGCTTGCTGGCGTAGGTGTCTTCTGTGGCTTTGGAAGGAATGTTCAGCAGATACTTGATGACCTTCTGTGGGAGGAAAATAGGTGCACAGGTGAAAATGGAGGAGGTTCTTGTGAATGTCGAGGTCTCTTGCAAGTCTGGAGCTCAGCCTACGTTTCAGTACACAGGGAGAGAGTTGTGCTGCCAAGAAATTAATGTCTCTTTTACTGGGATAGTGAGGGTCTCTGTGCACCATTCAGAGCACTTCTATGGCTTTGCTTACAGACCTAGGTTTGAAAAAAGCAAAAATGTTCCAGCTGGAAAGGAACTGATTTTTCTTTAAAAAAAAAAAAGCCTTGGAGTGCCTTGGGTGTGTTGGGTAATTGTGTACTCAAGAAACGCACTTACATAAGTGAAGACACTCTGTAACCCTCGCCTGCCAGGAAGGCAGGCGCTGCAGAAAATCCACTCATTGCAGAGGAACCTCCAGTAGGTGCAAAAGGGAAGGAGAACCTTTGTTCTTTGTGCTGTGTTTATTCACAAAGAGAAGTTGTCTTTGGCATGTGTGCTTGGCACCAGAGGATTCCCGTTTTTTATCCTGCGGAGCTGCTTTTTCTTGTCGGTGTTGCGGGTAGGTTTCCTTTCCTGACGCGGAAGGGGAGAGGTGGATATTTTCAATAGCTCATCCCAAGGCTTCGTCTCTGCTGGTTGAAAGAGCCCAGCAAAGCACCTTCTGGAGGCAGGGTAGGAGTCAGAAGCAAAGTCCTGGACAGCAGCTCTGGTGGATTCCATTCCAGAGCTGTTTGATGAGAGAGGGAAAAGATATGGGAGGATGTAGAGGTGGCATGCAGCAGGGCACAGGGTCAGGATATCAGTCTGGGTTCCCTAGTTCAGTAAGGAAAGCCCACACAGATGGGGAGGGACTTTATACAAGAGCATTAGTGATAGGACAAGGCGTAATAACTTTAAACTGAAAGAGGGTGGATTTAGATTAGATATAAAGAAGAAATTCTCTACTGTGAGGGTTGTGAGACATTGGAACAGGTTACCCAGAAAGTATTAGGTGCCCCATCTCTGGAAACAGTCAAGGCCAGGTTGGACGGGGCTCTGAGCAAGCTGATCTCATTAAGATGTCCCTGCTCATTGCAGGGGATTGCTTTAGAAGACCTCTGAAGGTCCCTTCCAACCCAAACTATTTTATGATTCTGGCACATGCTCAGTAAATATGGTCCTAATCCTTCACTAGCAGACTGTGATATGAACAGCATTGATTTCCAGATCTGCTTCTCATGCTTAACAGTGTGCATTTAGGGGAGTTCTAAAACAAGGACGCTTTCTGGGCAAAACTAGGCTATACTGTATTTACCAAGTAAGCACATTTTCCATTAATGTAGTTTATAAAACATACAAACAGGCCTTAGTGTTTGCTTACATTGCTTACGGTACAAATGTCAAATTTAAATGCATGTGAAACTTTATTTCATATGTTTATTTCAAATGTAATTTGATTTTACTGTGAAAACATTTCGGGAGTTAAGTTTGAGATGTGTGACAGAACAGCAAAGATATTTAATACTTAGCTTAATTTAGAAAAATGACCTTTCGGAGGAAAAAACTGTGCTTGTCAAAAATATACTGATGAATTAATTTCTTGTGATGCCACTGTGATAGCTGACTTTTGAGAGCAACCTTAAAGATAATGAGTTTTATTTTTATCTTAGATCTATCTGATTGTAGTGCCTCTCACAAATCAAGTCACTTTACTGACTTCTGTGGCTATAAATACGTAGCAAAATTTGGAAGCAAAACAGAGCAACCAGAAAAAAACCCCAAACAAAACCAAAAAAAGCAACTCCACCAAAATTAAACCAAATCAGAGCAATGCAAATCTGACTGACCGGTGTGGATTCATACTTGGGATTTTAAATGACATTGTAGTTGTAAGATCAGTATCCCCTTTCACCACCACCACCTCCCCTCTCCCCATCCATAAACCACCCTTGCAATGCTATCTAGAAATACCAGCATTGTAATCGGTTTTTAAATGTCCCTAATAGAAATGTGGTAGCAATGCTGTCTTAGAAAATACTAACTTTGTTTCCAGAGACTGGAAACTTTGTTTCCAGAGACATGTCAGTGACTTTTATTTTGTAAAAATCTGCAAGGAATTTGAAAGCAATTTTAGTACTTGTAGATTTCTGACTGCTTAAATTGATTTATGTTTAGAACCTAATCTTGCTCACTTTGACAAAGCTGGCAGCTTCAGTAGGTTTATTTGTGCAGATAGAGTGAGAAAGATTCAGCTTTTGATATAAATACTTTAGCTTTCTGGTTTCTGAGAACTATTTTCTTACAGTTAATTATGCATTCTTAAAAATGTGTACATTCATAGGCATATGTAGAGGGAGACATGGCAGTTTAGTTTGCAAAATATTGAGCTTCATTTTGCCTATCAATGTTTTTAATTTTAGTCAGAATAATCTGCAAATTGTTAAGACAGATCAAGACTTAGAAGTCACGTCATATATATTGTCACATGTATCATTGTAAACTGTATAATCATAGCTATTACTGGAACATCAGTATGTTTCAAAACATTGTTTTAAACATTTTCTCTGGGTTGATTCAAAGTGGTCCTTTGAAGTTCATTTTGGGAAGGACAGATGTCAAAACAGGAGGTTTGTGTTCTTGTGGGCCATGGGTGGCTGTCAGGTGGAGGGGAGAGCGTGGGAGATGACTCAGCGTGGATGGGCCTGGGAATGGGTTTGTGAAAGCTAAAGTATTGCAAAACAAAAATTCCTTTCCATGCTTGAATTATATTAGTTGAGATGGTTTGAAATAAAGTGGTGCCAACTTGAAACAGCTTACAAGTTTAAAAGTCTGTATTGTTTAAAAGAAATACTGACATATCAGTGATGAGGTGTGCTTCTGACTACAGCTGAAGTGTTTGTATCAGCAAACAAGAGAATGTGAATTCATCAGTGAGATGCAACCATAAAAATGCATGGTAAAACCACATGGGTTTACCTTAATCATTAAATTTTAGCAGTATTTTAATTTTCTTGTGTAGAAATGTCATCTTAGTTATTTGGGTTGAGTATCAAGTTTGCTGAAAATACCTTTTGCTGCAAGCTGCTGTTGAAAATAGAAACACTCCCCTTGCTGTTTGATCACTGTGGTTGTGAAGGAGTTGGTGAGCAGCAGTAACTGTCATGTTTTGGTGGTTACACTGAGGTCACTCCCAGCTAGGCTTGGCTGAGCATTTTTGGTAATGTTGCAAGTATAATCCAGCTTTGCAGCAGCAAACCTACTGTAGTTCTCCGGTGATCTCCTTTTGGGTGGTAGTTTCTTAGAATAGCTTTAGTTATTGTTGGAACAGTGGCAAGTTTAAAGAGTATTGCATTCATGTAATGGTATTTCATCTCAAGCAAAACAAAGGATGTCAGTTTCTAAAGCAACCAGAATTATTTTTAACTCTTTCCTCAGTTCTTTAAAACAAATTCAGAGTGATTTGTCAGGATCTGGTCTCAAAGTGACTCCTGTAAAGTGATTCTGAGAGAGAATAACAAGGAGTTCAGTGGGGAATTTTGCAAGAACCAGCTGTGGACCATGGTATTTTGTTTTGTGGATTTTTAAATCTGTAGGCAGTGCAGTTAGTAGCTGGGCGGTGTTCTGAAAGTCATGTTTGATCTTCACTGAGAGTCTTTTCTGTTTGCCCTTACCTAGGATGTCTTCTTCTTAGTAAAGAAAGTGCTGAGATTGCCCAGTACACAGCTTCAGTATTCCAGGACAAAAGCCCAGGAGCTCATATCTCATTGTGTTTTAAAGTGTTTCTCAAACAGAATTATCAATGAATTTGTTTGCAGTGGGAAAGCTAGATCTCAAACACATGCATTTTAAATATCTGCCTGAAAGCAGGGAGGAAATGGGAGCTGAGATAAATTGGTGAGAAGTTCAACTCGTAAGACCTACAACTTGACATAAGAAGTGAAAGTTACAAGGCTTCACTTTGGTCTTCTATTCCACTAATGCTCAGTTTGACCTTCCCTGTATCGTTGATTGTTTAATATACCCTTATTTCAAATATTCCTCACCTCTCTGTAAATTAAACTGCTGTAAACTTTCAGACTCTTCTCACTGGGAGTCATCTACAGGCTTGTAAGTATTTGTATTGCTCTTTGAACTTTTTTTATTTCTGATATAGTTGTATTGTCTGTATTTTTCCTGAAGCAGCCTAATATTTTATCTGTGAAGACTGACCCTTCCTACAAAGAATTAAAAAAAAAAAAAAAAACAGCAAAGTGCCCAGGAATGAACTTTATGTGCTATGTGGTTATTTTCAGAGAGTCATCAAGACCTGCAGGTCAGTTCTTCAGCGCCACAGACCAAAAGGTCATAAATTGAATGTTATGAGTAGTTTAAAAAGGTACAGGGATTTGACCTATTTCTCTCTTTATGTATTTCAGTGCTTTGACTATGGCTTTTTACCTTAGCATTCTTGTTGTAACACAGCATTCCAGGTACAAACACTTTCCCATAGTCCAAAGTTTAGGCTGCTAATGTGCTGGTTGGGTTACATTCCTCCAGCTGTCCTGTAAGGAACTGACTTGCAAGGTACCATATGACAGCCTGTAGTTCAGCCAGGAATTAAGCCAGGAAATTAAACTATCTGCATGCTCAGAACTATATCCTGGTAATAATTTTAAAACTCTGTCTGTTTTTCCATATTTAAATCCTGATTTTTCAAGGGGTATTTAATGAGTGCCACTGGGTTTGTCCTTGCTTTTGTGTTAAATTTGGAGTGATAATTTCAAAATCTTTTGTTTACTGTAGCGTGTGAAGTAATGAAGTTAGAGCCACCAAAATCTTAAAGATCATCTACTAGGGGTGTGAAATTTTTATCTAGTTGATAATTGGTAATTAAGGTTGGATTCTGTTACTGAATCCTGGCTTGAGTTGTTAATGAATAGTGATTGAGTATTCAGTTTGAACAAAGCATAATTTCTGGAAGTTCTTAAAAATAAAACTGTCTCAGTTTAATAGGGTTGAAAAGTAATTACTAAAATGATTAAATGAAAACTGAAGTATTTAAACACCTAAACCATAAACTTGATATGAACGGAAAAGGTGTGGGGTGTGTTGTTGACTTTCGGATGTGGTTGGTTGATTTATTATTTTATTTGTTTCTCTGAAAGTATTTTGTGCTTAAAATTTATTCTACAGCATGGAACCAAAAGCCAAATACTTGACAATCTATAAGAAATTGGTTAGTCTTGTCTCAGGATTAACCCAAGATTATTCAGTTTGTATTTATGAATTGTAGAAGCTGTATAGAAGGACTGCCAAAGATATGAAAGCATCGGGTCATCTGATGTAAGAGTATTTATTTTAATTAAATTTAATCACTGATAAAATATTGTCCAGTGTTTTGTTAAAAAGGGAAAGGAAATGGGAAATCATGTGTTTAGTATTTTCCTAGTTGCTGTGATTTCTTCTAAGTAGATTCCTCAAAATATGAACTGATCTACCATTTTCTCAGGAAAAAGGAAGCAAAAGAAGCAAATCATTTCAGTGCATCATTTCTACAGTGCAGTCTCTTTTTATATGCCTTGTATTGTACTTAATAATATTTTTCTTCTTTTTTTCCTTGTGCTATCTTTTATGCTGCCTTTGTTCTCCTATGTCCTTTCCTTCTTTCATCAGTCTCCACATGGAGCAAACTATTTCTATTTTTGAGAACCATAAAGAAAGAGAGGAAAATGAGGCCTGCCTCAAGTCAGAGCTATCAGAAGCCTTTGATCTACTGTAGTTCACATGGGCAATAACAGATCTGTGCATTTGGTGGATGCCCATGACTCACAGCCCTAAATATCAGCACCAGGTGAATCTGGTGGCAGTAGGTGGGAGGAACTTGGTCTTGCTCTGTGATTCTTGGCTGAGGAGTGGTTGGCAAGAGAGAAAACTTGAGAGAAGCTGAGGAGCACGGAGCCCAGCCTTTCTCCTGTTTCTTCTGTGCTAGAAAATCCAGTCATTCTAGCAGTTCTGTGTGATGATTTGTAACAACAAACAAAGTGAATTTGGAGAAGATTATAAGTGGAGAAGAGTAAGTCTTAGGGAAGCAACATTTGTTCCTTGGCAGGCCATCACTATGATTTCTTAGCTTGGTTGAAACGTTCAAGATGTAAGCTTTAGTGAGAAGTTGGCCAAGCCTTTTCCCTCAGCACAACTCCAGGTGCTCAGGCCCGGGAGGACTCAGTGGTTTAGCAGTCACTGTGAACCTCCTCAGAGAAGAGAAATCAGAGAGCAAGAGAGGTCATCCAGTTGGCTTTATTCTCTGTCCTCCTTCCCTTCCTTATGCAAGTGAAGTTTCCAATGTTACTTTTCTTCCTATTAACCATGCACAATTTTTGTCTCAGTTAGCCTTTCTCTGCCAGGAAACACGGAAACTTCAAGCAGGAATTTATTTTAGCTGAGCTGTTGGAAAAAAAAAAAAAGAGAGAAAATAACTTCTGTAAATAAGTACAACATTTAAAACTGAAATAAACAGATTAGAGTATATATAGGGATAGGGAGGACATGCCCTTTAAAATCTGAATACTTCAGGAAATTTGGGGCTGTTTCTTTAATCATTAATTTTAGTGCTACTGAGAAAATGTCCGAACAAACTTAATAAAAACAAAACCAAAAAGCAGTTTCAGAACATTCTACTGGGTTTTTGTTTTCATTGTTTTAGTCAAGTGTCACATTCTGATAATCTCTTCTCCCACACACCAAATTGTCCAGAAGTCATTGTTCCAACAAAACAAAAAAAATCTTACCGTAAATTAGTTAATAAAGTTGGATGTAATTCTACTTTGTTGTGGCACGGGGTTGACTAATGTAAAATTTTTATGTTAAAGGCCAAAAGCAAATTTATTTGAGGACTTGAAATCCTTGGATGTTCACTTTGGCACATGATTGTTGAAGTAAGCTCCCTCCAGGTTGAATTGTTCACTTCCAAATGCAGGATCAGGATGGTGTGTGCAGCAGCTTGCTGTGGCTTTCTCCCCCACATTCCTCACCGCCCCCTCATCTTCAATCAGACAGCACAAAATTGAGTGTGAATTCTAAATAAAACAGAAAAAAAACACTTGGGTGATGTTCACATTGCAGAGTGCCATCATTTCGTAGGTGTTTAAGAAGTATCTCATTAATTATCTTCCTAAGCTTGCAAGTGCAGGAAGAAAATTTCACCACTAAGTCTAGAAAGAGAGGGGAAGAGGGCTGGGTTTTCAATCGGTGCAGATTTTGCTTGTTGGGTTTTTTTTTTTAATAATTCATAGTAGCTTGCTGTTCCATAGCAATAGGAACTGTACTTCTTGTGGTATGAGGTGAATATGAATTCATCTATAAAATTGTTTCTTCATCTTTCAACACACTTCACAGCATATCAATAATACACTTAACAATCTGCACTGCCATATTTGTTTTCTAGTATTTATTTACTGAACAAAACCTTCTCAGCTACTTGTAATAATTAGGATTTTTTTGTATAAAAGTCAATTAGTTAAATTTACAGTGTCAGTATTCAAGGATATTTTTTTTCAAGAGCTGATTTCTTATCCAAGGGTATCTTGGAGATTATCAAAAAAGGAATGCCAGATACTTCAGCCTCCTTTCTTTTATTTCCTGGGAGGGAATGTATTATCTTCCTTTGAGGAGAAAAACAGCATTTCAGGGTTTTTTTGTTTTTCAGATTTCATGCTGATTACCAGCTAGGGCAAATATTTTAAAAACTCTCATCCCTCTTCGAAGAGAGAGAAAGAAAAATCATTTTGGTTGGGACTGTGCTTTGGAAGATTGATTAAAGATTTCACTGTTCTATTCCCTTTCTGTATAAATTCAGTTGTCTCTATTGCCTTTTACTGAATTTGTATGCTCTGAGCACTTTTGACTTCTTGCAGTGGTCAGGGACAAGGGCAGTGCTGTCCATATGGGTGAGCCAGGCTGGGAAGGGTGCCTGTGGGTGGGACCAGGAGCAGGGAGGCTGCAGCAGTGGTAGCCCTGGGGCCAGCCTCCCCTCTTGGCTCCTGGTTCCAGCTGGAGCAGGCATGGAGGAGGAGACAGAGCTGGCTGTGCTGAAGACAGGTTTTAACAATTACTTTGGGACCAGCACAATCCTGCTCCAAGCAGAAATCTTTTTGAGAAGAGAAGCAGAGGGGAGCTTGAAAATGGCTCTTGTGGTTTGTAGGGTAGCAGCTTGGTGCTTAAAGTCAAGCACAGCTTCAGCAGGCTGCTGTGTGGTTGTGACCAGAAATTATCCCTTCATAATGATGTGAACTGTCCTTTCAGTACCAAACATCTCCCTGGCATGCCTGATTCCTCACTGAAAGCCTGCTGATTGGTCCCCTCCTTCCCCAAGTCATTCCTTGGGGTGTGTCTGGGAAAATTTGGGTGATGTAGGGTAATCACCACACAGCTAACTTGTTCTGCTTAGGGTCTGCCTAAACCCAGGTAGCGCATGATCAGTTTCTGGAGAGATGCTTTATCCTCACTCCTGCCATCTTTGTCAGGAAGACAACTCAGGTTGGAAAAGACCCAAGTGCTCACTGGGGTACTTTAGACCTAGTTTTTAACTCAGGTCTTGAAGGAGGATGGGAGCAGATAGAGGAAAACAGTAAAATCAGTCACTGAAATGAGGTATTGGCTTCAAATGTATATTTATTACCACCAATTTATAATTTGCCCAGAGAAAATAACATGAACTCCCTAGGGTAGTTTGGTTTGTAAGCCTCTTAAAGTGGCTAACCCCCTGTTCATGGCTGCAGCACATTGTTAACATGAAAAATGTCATATCTTTGTGCCTTTGCTAAAGTTTTGTGTTTCAGGTACGCCTAGTTCTACATCAGCTTGTATTGACTATCTTTTCAAAGGTGTTTTTCATTTTATGAATCCAATTTCTGATGTTTTTTCACTTCAAAGCTGTAGCTAGTAACGTTTTATTTGGCATATGAAATTCAGGGCAAAAATAGAAAATTACTATGGAAAAATAAGCTTACAGAGTCTGTAGGGCAAGGTCTAGTATAGCAAGTGAATTGTGGATTTTTAGGTTTTTTGGTTTTTTCAGCGAGCACTAAGACTCACTGATGCTAGTATGACAGTTCATATGTTAGACTGACATTAAGACTTACTAAGTTCTTGGAAAAACAAGTAAGCAAAAAAAATGAGATACCTTAGTCAAGTTAATGAAAAACTTTGAGTTTAATGCTCAGTCATGCTAGAAGAGTAATTTTGAATTCAAAGGTGTGATTTTGCAGCCCTGCTGGAAGGGGATTTACTGCATAGCATAAGAAGGCAGCTGCCCTTCAGTGTGGAAAAGGCCCAAGCTGTGTGTCAGAGTCTCTCCTGTTGTTGTGGTATCACACGAAGATGTTCCAGCACAGGCAGGAGCTGCTGAGGAAAGAGTAGGCAAGGTGGCTGGAGGCAGCGACCCAGAGGTGCTTTATGCTTTGGGCTGTACATGGTGAAGGGATGACAGTGTTTCGGCAGGCTGGATTTTAAAGACAGGTTGGAAATAAGGGCAGAGTTTTAAAGAGGACACAGTACCAAGTGAACTCCCCCAACATACCCCAGCAGAAAAATCCATTGTGTGTAAATTTACTGAGAGGCTGATATTTACACATTTTGCAGTCAATACCTGCTCCTTAGCAGACAAACATTGCCTTCTGTTTTACAGTTAATAGAAATGTGCTACTGTCGATTCCCATTCGCTTGAGTGATCCAGGAAAAGAGCAGGAATAGTGAAGTGACAGTGTTGCTGATTTGATGGAAGTTATCAAGGGAGGTAAAGATGAAGATGCAAATGAAATTGCAAAGGATTTCAAAATGACATTAGGTTGCTGTGCAACCAAATTGCAAAAATGACAAATGAAATTCAGGGCAAATAAATGTGAAGTGATGTCCACAGGAAAATTATTTAAACTCTTCATTTAAATTGAGTTGCTTGTTAACACTTGGGCATGAGATCTTGGGGTCATGTATTTGTGTGGCAAAGTCAACTGTATACTCCCTAGCTGTCAAGAAGCAAATAAGGCATTAGGAATATTTATGGCTGTAGTACAGAAAAACATATCTGTCATGGTAGCATCTGTGGTATGCGTCATCTCTAACAGTGGGATTGATTCTGATGTCTTCCTTCTAATTGTCTTTCCCTTCTTCACTTTCACCTCCAAAGAGGATAAAATAGCACTGCAAAAGCTGCCAGAGGTCATAAGTCTGTTGAACAGTTTTTGTGTAAGGAATGACTCAAGTAGATGAGACCATTTGGAGTTTGAAGAAAGATGGGAAAAGCTTACATAGATTCAGTATGAAAAGCTCCCATGGATTCAAATGTTACTTGGAGAAACTAATATAGGAATAATCTGTGGGACCCATGAAGTTCAAGAACAGCTCCTGGGCTCACTTCAGAGCTGCCCGGTTTCAGAATCTGCAACTTACTCTTCTGCTTTTCCCTCAACTTATGCTGTCAACTTCTGTTGGAGGCAAGATGTTGGGCTGGACATCTGGCTTGTCTTGTGGGCTTTCAATTTGTTTTGGTTTCTTGTTAGTCATAAAAAACTTCCTTTTTCCTTAGCCAGCAGTACTATTTATTGTCCATCTTAGTATCAGGTAATTGGAAGAACTTCAGTATCCAAACACCTACTAAAGATCTCATATTTTAAATCATTTCTGTAGACACTTGAGAATCTCGGTGAAGAGATAATTTTTAAGGGTATATGCTAATCTTAAGAAAATTAATCTCTGCTTAAACAGGGTTGTTGGTGCTGTAGGTTCCTTGTGCTGAATGAATCTACTTACCTGATGTCTGCCTTGTAAACTCAATAGTGTTTGAGGAAGTCCAGAAATAGAAGAAGAAATTACAGAGAAGTTTGACCCCTCAGAGAAGTTGCAGAAAGCCTCTATACTGTTGTCTCAGGTGATGAAACACGAACTCTTGGTGTTGCTCTACCTGTTGAACCAGTTTTGTGCCTTTTTCTGTTGAGCAAGCCGTCCTTCACCAGCCATGCAACTGAGAACAAGTGCTTTCGGAGTATCAGACAGATACATGGAAACTCTTTCCCCTTTTCCCCTGTTTGGCTGGGGAGTGACTGACTCCACTGTTTGTTGCTTTGGTTTATGATCTGCATTTGAGAAAATACAGAATTTAATGAAGTCTTTTGGGCTCCACATATTATTATTTTTTATATGTTTCCAGTGAGTAGAAAAGCTGTCAATTTGATTTGTTGGGTTTTTTTTAAACGGTTTCAGTTATTTCACTGGCATTTATTTAATTTCTGTGTGAGGCTTAAAGAAAAAAAAATATATATATATAAAAATTGAAAACCTCACTTTTTTCCAGTTTGGGGACAACAGATCATAGGCCAGTAAACCTGCCAAGGGAGGGAACCTGTCTCAGTGCAGAAAGTATGAAGGTGCTCCTAGCTGCAGCTTGGACTAGGTGCTGAAGTAGAGCAACTCAAGGCTTTAATATTTTAGCTTCAAACACTGATACTGGGTCAGATATAGAAAAAACACCCAGAAAGCCAAAACTTGTGAACAGTGAATACCCTAGAGGCTGTTAAGTAATTATTATGCAGATTTTACTGATAATAATCACCCTGTCCTAGGTAGGCAGCTGAAATTTGGCAGTGGGATAGAACAATGCCCTAGGATCAGCATAGCGATGGGGTAATTATTGTGCTAGATGGCTAATTAGGAGCTATGCAAATTAAATGCAATCAGTACTTGTGTTTGTGATTCAGTACCGGAGGGAGACAATGTGTAAAGGAATTATCTGTGGCGACTCAGCTGGGTGCTCTCAGAAGCACACACAGAATTCAGGATAACCTGGCTTTATGGGGCCGGTGGAAAAGGAACTAGCCCTGGCAAGAGCCACCCTTGTGCGTTGGCTTACGCAGGCTGAGAAGGTGCCAGGCAGGAGGTATTTCTGAAGATACTTCACCTACACTTCTGAAATCTTATGCTTGGCAGCTACTGTGCCTCTCCCCACAGGTGCCTCGCTGTTTGCTATACCCTTCTGTAAGGCGACAGTCATCCAAAAATTCTCTTCCTCCCCACCCCCTCCTGTGCTCAGTTTTTAATGAGTGTAGAAGCCTCATAATAAAAATTCAAATCATGGAAACAAACAAACAAACAAACAAACACAAGATTGAAAGCTCCCCAATAACAAATAAATGACACAGGGACAGAGTTTGAGTTCATATGTAAAGTGCTTGTGTAATTTATGCACATACAGCTTGCCAACCTCATCAGGAGCCCTTACCATATTTGAGTAATATACGTGATGGCAAGGATAATGCCTTTATATATTTAATTTATATACAGCCTTTGCATTGACTGTTTTATTGTATATACAGTACAGCAGATCATTGCTGATACAAATTTAAACTGGAGATTATAGATTGTATTTTCAAATATACAAACCTCTTTCTTAAAATGAAGAATAGTAAAAGGAAGATTTTCATTTTCTGTTTTCAACAGGGTTATATAAAGTATCTGTCATGAGTTCTTCATTTTTAAATGCAAATAATTATATATGGCAGGGAGTATGATGAGCATTCAAAGTTGACATTAAAATGAAAATGCATCAAATTTTTCTGAAAAACTGATCAAATAGGTCATTAGTCAAGGTTATAATGACTAGTGGAGCATTTTAAATTGTTTAAAGTCTCATTTCAGATGTTTAAAAAGGTAATTTATAGCTATTAATAGCATGACTACTGCTGCATCACCCTACTAGTTGTTAAGAGTTTTGAATTGACATCATTTTTAAGAAGTATTTTTTACGCCCTCTCTTACAGCTGTACAAACAATCTTCAGACCCAGTAGTACTGGACAAACTTGAGATTTAATCTGTTTTACCTTGCATTTTTGATAGGCTGGGGACATCCATGCTATCCGTTATCAGGCTCAGGATTTGGCAGCTCGCTAAGCTGTGGTCCTGTGATTCTCTAAGCCCCAACTGGGAAGGGGAAACCACAAAACAAACCATACGCCAAAAAGTGTCAAGTTCCCACAGTATGAAATTATAAAGATGAAAAGACTGTCTTTCCTCATCTGATCTCTTCCTTTTAATCTTGAGTGTTTCTCATTAAACTGGAAAAAGGAAGTGTATGGGGACAGAAGAGTGGTTTCTAATTAAAAGTAGATTTAAATCTGAGTGAGAAGAGTGCCTGGTCCAGTGGGTTTCATGCAATGCCTTCTTGCTGCTGCCTGCCACCTTTGAAGGTGTTCGCTTTGTGGCAGGAGGGTGGTGGTGGAAACTTGGGGCCATCAAAGGCATCCTCAGCTGCCTGTGTCTGCCAGCCCTTGCACCCCTGGGTGCAGGGTCCCCTTCTTCAGCACAGAGGGACAGTGCCATGCTCAGGGTGCAGTCAGGACCCCAGCTTGGCTGGTTGGGTTTCGGGTTTGGAGGCTCTCCTGCAGTGTGGGGGCGTGCAGGGGCCTGCCGAGGCGGCATCCCACTGGCTGCACCGCCTCCCAATTAACCTAATGGGCTCCTTGTACAGACAAGACTCTGGGGTTTTGGGTTAGGGGTTTTTTTCTTTTTTTTTTTTTCTTAATGAGCTGGTTAAAGGAAGTCTTGGGATTCATCTCAGTTAACCAAAACACATTAGGACAACAGCGTTCTTGTTTTAGCAGGTTGTAAAGAGCCTTTCCTCCTCCTAGCAAAAGGGAAAGACAAGCATCACAGCCCCCTTGCAGTGGAGCGTGGGCGCTTCTGCATGCTCCCCAGTCCCAGGTGGGTACCCACAGCTGCAGGCAGGGTGCCTTGGGATTAAACACTGCCTCCTGTGCCAAGGGAACCTGCCATCTGGGAAATGCTCCAAGCTTGCATCATCTTTGCGTCGTTCGTTGGCTTCATGTGGCTGCCCTTCCTGCCCTGCCTGCACTGCATGCGCACTGCTGCTTCCAGCAGCAGAGGGTCTTCCCTCTGGGGGAGGTGTGAAATGGCTCAGATGGGATGTGGGGCTGGGTTCAGGTCCTCCGTGTCAAATCTGAGCTCTGGAGATGTTCAAGGCCAGGCTGGCTGGGGCTTTGAGTGGTTTACTGGAAAGTGTCTTTGCCTGTGGCTGGGGGGCTGGAATTAAATGATCTCTAAGGACTCTTTTCAACCCCAAACCATTCTATGGTTCATAAGATGTGCCATTTGCACCACCTGTCTGGTGCTGAGAGTATTTTTTAATTTGTTTTTTTAATTTATTTAATCATAAATGCTTTCAGGCACACTTCTCATCCAGTGAAATGTGAAGCACTTTGTTACTTGCACATGAGCCTGGTGGGTTTCAGTAGTCTGAAGATGGAGATTTTCATGCAGGGACTCGGCTTCTTTTCACTTGCTCTCTGAATTTATAGTGGTGGAAAATGCAGCATTTTGTACTTTCATCAGTATTTTTCTTAAGCTGTGCACAGCCCTCTCCTTCCCAAATAAAAACAAATTGACAGTTGTTTTCAATAATACTGCCCAGTGCATACAGACTGATTGCATTAATGTACTTCAGCTGAAGAATATTTTGTCACTTTGATTTTCTTTTCTGCTCCTGATCTAGATGATCAGTGCAAGAAAAAATAATTGAAGTGACATCTTTCTTTGTGTCCATCTTAAAACCAATGCAAAGTGATTTTCTAAATTACTTTTCAAATGTCTTCTGATGCAGCAAGGTAAGAGAGAGTGTGATTTATGAGAAAGCAAGAAGAAAATCTGCTGTCATCTGAAGCTGTTTTGCAGGAGGTATTTTTAGGATGACTCAGGCCTGAGGCCTGAGAATTGTTCTTGTCTTTAACTGAAGGGGAAAAAATATGCTGATATTTTCCTTCCAGTTGTTTTGGTGAAATACTTGAAGATATAACTCTAGCCTTTCAGGCCAGATATAAGCTTGTATTTTTAAAAGTTTTGATGTCATAGCCTGTTTTCAGCATCCAAAATGGTCTAAATCTTCTAATTTTCCACTTACCCATAAACAGAGTATTTGCAATTAAAAAACCAAATGCAACAAAACACTGTTTCAGAGCAGCAATTGTATGTCTTAAATAGGAAGCCAAAAAATCCCTGTATTTGCAGTGATACAGACCCATGCAAATATGTGCCATGAAAAATCCTCCTGTTGGGGTGCTTTGCAAGAACTTAATGAACTTACACCAACCACTCCCTTGTAAGCTTTCCTGGAGGCTTAAAAGTAGATCTTCCTCAGTGACTTAATTCCTCTGTGTGCTGTCATTGTGTGGGGCGGGGTGACTTGTTCAACAGGACAAAGTCATCTCATTATGCTGCTGTGGGGACACTTGTCAATGGAAAAAACCCCAGAGAGATGAAACAAACCAAACCCACAAACCCCTTACTAGAAAATATAGCGTGCTCCAGCTTAAATTGCTGTCATAAGTTAATGGCTTTATACTTTGCCAACCTCACACTTATCAGTATTTCTGCTTTCCCTGCTGAAATTAGTAAACCTTTATTTTCCTTAACTCACCATATAAGTAATGCCTTTAAAATCTCTCTGAAAATTTGTAATGCATATCTGATACATAGAATACTAGACATATTCAAGGTTTTATACATTATTGGGATAACCCCTTTGAAAAAAACCCCTGTAAATTACATTTTATTTATGAATTAATTAAAATTGTGAGGTTCTATCTCTCAGTGAAGACCAAAAATAGAGAGTGTAAAGCTGTTGAAAAATCTGGTTTATTTTTTCATTTAAAACCCCACCGCAGCACCACCATATCTAATTCAGACTGTTGGTATCCTTGTAATGATCTATCACAGCAGGAGGTGTGTAAAACAAGAAGCATATTTTACTGCGCACCAGTCTCCTTCCTTGCATTCCTAAAAAGCACAGTTACACTACATATTTAAAACCTCAAGGAATTTGATGGTATTTCCACACAGCAGATACCTGCTGGGAGAGCTGTGGTGGAGAATAACGTGAAAAGGTTTAATGCTAGAGTAAGAAAAGCCATCGTGCACGTTGTTTCATTTTCTTTTACGCATATGCAGGTATGTGTGTGTGTATATAATTTATACCTATAATGTATAAATAAAACAATTTCATCATGCTGCTTGTGATTTGCATTTTTGTGGCATGCACCTGCCTGGGATGGCCAAGAGCTGGCTCTGTGGCTCATTGCAATGCTATCACATGGAGTCTCTGTTCTCTACAGTGATGCATATGATTTCCTTTTTCATTGCACCTCCACTAGTAAGTGCTTGGTGACAAGTGTCCCATCTTCAGTGAGAGTGTGTCTGTCACTGTCATTTGCTTCTAGATGTGTGCTAGTCCAAGAGGCTGTCTGCTGAAGGTTGGGGCCATTGGGATAGGTGTTACAGTAAAGTAGTCAAGATATGTACTATTCTGGCACTTAAGGGAAATGAAGAGAGTGCTATACCTGCCATGTATTAGAAATTCCCATTAGTTAAATGGTTTTCTCTTATCCTAGTAGAAGTAGATAATATTTCATTGGTAAGGAAATGTTTCCTTTGTAAAACGTTCAGGTTAGACAGTATCTCAGGTTTAATTCTGAAATAATATTAGACCAAACAATTATTGGATTGGATAACATTATTTGCAATTAAATAGAGGACTTCTTGGTTTTCAGTTCCTCCTGGGCTTTACAGATGATGTTTTGTGTGGTGTGTTTTTGCTTACAAAGCATTTTCAAAGATGTGTACCATTAGAGCACCTATAATATAATTATGACAGAATGTGTTATGTTGTCTGAAATAATTTTCCTTAAGATGTTTGACATACAGCTAATTTCATGGCACACAAGAGAAGGAGATGACTGGATAATATAAATTTGTTAGCAAGTTATTTCTGGCATACGTGCAAGTTGGCAGAAGACCTGGAGAGGCTGCCTTTTGATGTTGCTGGGGTACTTGGCTCTAAGCCTGCTCCTGCCACCTGCTCCACGGCCCTTAGGGATAACCCAGTTCTTCCCTCCAGCCTGAAACACAGCAGTCTGTCAGGCAGTTGCTCGTGTAGGATCTGTAGCTGTAAAATGCAGCAGGGTGGGAAGCAGCTGCTGCAGATTTTGTATGATGGTTTGGACATGCCTTGGTGCAATAGCCAGAGCAGGTAACATGTGATGCTGGCCATTAGGAGGATGTAGGCCCTAACAAAACATTTAGCCCCAAACTGATGTTAATACCCATGTCTCATTTACAGTCCAGATCACTGCTTTAGGTTTCCAGCACCAGCACCAAGATTTTTCAGTGTTCATAATGTTCAAAACTGTTCTGCACAGAGATACTGCCATAGATATGAAGAAATACACACAGCAAAAATAACTCCTTGGGGAAAATGTATCAGGAGAAGCAGGAAGTGTAGGAGACTTTCTGGCTGTGTACCAGTCACCTGTTTACCTAGCTATTATTTCTGTTATCTGTGGTTCTTTGTTGGGATTACAGTCTGACAAAGGAATGGCTGGGAATTACTGATAGGAACTAATTTTTCTTTTCCAATAAGAGAGACAGAGTATTCAGTTAAAGAGTTCAAAGCCTTTAATCTTTCTGGCAATCTCATGTAGCATGATTCTGAAATACTTAAGTAATTTTTCTCTAAAAAGTAGGATGATTGTGAATTTAAATGCATGTATTTCTTGTAGCATTTATGTGAACTACGCAGATAATAATTTTAATAATAAAACTACAGTTGTCTATGTACTTAGATGTAAGTTTTGTTGACAAAACATTTACTCTTAGAACCGAAACACCATATATTGTGCATTAAATATATCTCTAACATAGGGAAAGTGAGTTTGAGAGCCAAACTATAGGTTTGATTTTTTTGCTGCCTTTTACTAAAACCTACACGTCCATTTACATAGGTAATTTGTTGATTTTTTTTCCCTGTGTGTTCATATATTTTATCAGCTGTCCTGCAACTTTGTAAATTGCTTATTCCATCACCTTTCTGTAAAGCAATAGTCTGTGGAAAAACCATGTAAGATTGCTAGATACATTTTCCTCTGAGAGTATTAGTGACGCATGTATATAAAAGATGCTTTGTTTACATTTCCTCCTTTTTTGTTGGAAATGGTTATTTACATCGCTTTCCATTAAAAAAAAACGCATGAATACATGTAGTATTTCAGCTGTAGTATTTAATCCAGGAAAGCATTAAATATTGAGTCTTCTGTGTTTAAAGTAAGCCTGCATATCGGGCTTGGTAAAGAGATAGTGAAGGATTGTGCTCTTTTTGAGTTGTGTTGGTCTTCAGTGGCCAGTAAGACAGTATAAAAGAAAATGTGATAAAATTTTCCATTAAATATGTATGTATGTCTCACTAACCCCAGGGAAAGAAGGAAGAAGTTTGGCTTTTCAAATTGCCATGGTTTCTTTCTTTCTCATGAGGAGCTTTGGGAGTCTGCTCAGTTAGCACCCTTGTGAGATGTTCTGGTTCATTCTCTGGGACAATGTACAACAGAAAAATTACTGAGCTTTAATGAGAAGGGAAACCTGGTACTTGTTCTGAAAAACAGAAATGCAGAATCAGAGTGAGCTCAACAAAACTCAGTCTTAAAAGCTGCAAGAGTTTGATTCAGTTGTAATTATTTGGTTCTGTGGAGGAAAGAATCAAGAAACCATATCAGACTTCAGCTGTGAATAAATGGTTCCAACATGCTTGAGTGATTCAGCTGATAAATAATAGAGAAGTCATTTAAACTCACTTTTTAAGAATTGTGTTGAAGAAAGATCCATTTTTTGAAAGCTTGTTTTGTAAAAGTCAGACTGAGCAAAGCCTCCATGCTTGTAAAGAAAGAGGTGAGGGCTTTGCAGAGCTGTCATACTCCTCTTGTGTATGGCAGCCATGAAGTCTGGCATTTCTTGAGTTGCACCAATAGAGTCTGGCAGATGTAGGATGAATCCAGTTACATTCTGTTCTTTCAATTTAGTTCAATAAAAACCGACCCCACCAGGGGAAAAGAAGAAAAAAAGTAATACAAGGAAAAAAGTTTTCACAGGTGTTTTAGAAAATGACCGTTTACATCTGAAAGCCATGTTCCAAGCTCAGATCTTGGTCAGTCAGGCCATAGTTTGATGCTCAGAACACCAACAGAGAGAGCTCAGCCTCTCCCAGTGCTGCTACTTCTTACCAACACAACCTTTTATCCTGAACCTACTCAGAGGACTGTTTGCTATCAAAAGAAGATCGGTCTTGAATTTTTATTCAGTCCAGTTGCACCTTTTCTTGCTTCTTGCTCTGCACATGCAAACATGCACACGTGCAGAACAAGGACCCCCACTTTCCATGGGAGCTTCTGTGCAACAGCAGGTGAAGCACAACTCTCCTTCCAACACCAGTGTGTCTGAGGGGCAGCAGGTGAACTGCCAAGACAGACTGGGAGTAAAGACTCAGGGACTCCTTTTGCTCCTGCTTTGTGCATGTGGGAATTTCTGGTTGTTTCACAAAGAGATAAGGTGAGGGCTACCACTCACCCCCTGTGCTCCCATGTGAGAGGATTGGCTCCATTGCTTCACTTAGCAAATGCTGTTTGCTGTTCTTCTCACTATGTTTAATGCAACATTGACTTGCTCTAACAGCATTTTTCAAAAATGTATTAAAACACTCTGTAATGCACCATAATACCTATTCCCTGACTGCACACATTATTATAGATGGTAGGAAGCTGCAGTGGGATTTGTTGTTAACTGCAGATCTGATGCCAGTGCTTTTCTTTTGGTGGTTCCATGTAATTTCACATGTCAATAGCCTCTCTGGTAAAACATGATAGAATTGTATATGGTTGTATTACTCATAATGTACCACATAGTTACACATGAATGATATCTATCCTAAATAGAAACAGATATTTCAAGACTGATTTCAGTAAATGACTTAATGCAATATTGCCTTTTTTATATATGTATTTTAATAGTAACCTCTCTTTCTTGCAGACAAAATTGAAGAAGCACAAAAACAACTTAATGGAACAGAAGACCAACAGAGAGGTAATAACCACCCTCAAAAAATAAAATAGAAAGTAAATAAAGTATTGTGATCCTAGAGGCTGGTCCAAAGCCTTCCTGTGTCAGTGAAAAGACTCGGTTGGGCTGGGCACTGGATGAGGTCCCAGGCATGTCTGTCTGCAGATCGGGGGCTGTGTCTGTAATGTCCCACTTCAGCTGAGACACAAAGGTTTCGTTTTATCCACTCAAGTAACTGCCTTGACCTTGATGAGATTGCTGAAGCTCTAGCATCAGGGCCATGCACATTGCTGACCACAGCCTGTACTAACCCTTAGTTCATTATGTGATTTACCTAATTATTAACAACCGTACTCAGTTTATGATGAGCAATATGTGATGATTTCCAGCAAGATGCTGAGGAAAGAGACTGATCATCACAGCTTATTTTAAGAAACAGATGACCTGTGGCAGATTTAATCTGCATGATAGACCTTAGAAAGCTGGTGCAAAGTCATTGCTTTTCAAGAATGGCTGACTGCAGTGATACATGATGATGCCCAGACACAGAGTGGGGAGCCAAACAGAACTTTGCCAGGTTACTACTGGGCCCATCATGGGAGAGGCATGAGAGGTCATCTCCACAGCTTAGAGGAGCAAAGGGGCAGGAAGAAACACAAATTAAGGACTCAGAGAAAGAGTGATCCTGCCCAGTCTCCTCTCAGGCCTGTTTCTGCAGAGCCCCAGCCTGTGTCCAGGAATGAAACTGTCACCATGTGGAGTCGGGGAGCAGCTCTGCAGTTCACTGTTTGGACTAACAGTGTTGCTAGCTGGGGGTGTGGGACACATGAGGGGATGCAGGGCAAAAGCTTCTGGGCTTGTGTAATGCTCTGTACCAGCAATTAGAGTTGGGCTGCAATCCTGAGGGCTGATATGTCCAGGCGTAGCAACTGAGGAGTCTGGGATCGGGGTGGCTACTAGGCAGACTGAGTTTCTGAGCCAAGCTGCTGGTGAAATCCACCTTGGAGACATAGAAATATTTCCATTAGTGGGCCTTTGCCCTGCTTAGCCAGATCAAGGAGCAGGATGAGATAGGAGTGCTCAGAGTGTCTGTCCAGGATCTGTATGTCCAGCCATATGTATGTACGTATGTATGGGGGGGTGTAGGCATTCACCTTTCAGTGGTGGTGGCCTGTGACACATCTGTGAACAGTGTTGTAAATTGTTGATGCTCTGTCCTGGAAGGTTTATTATCTTTCGAAACAATGAACTTCAAAACTTTTTAAAGATTAGAGAGCAGAAGACATACCCAAGTGGATCTCAGCAGGGTCTCTCTGGCCCAGCATTTGGCCTCCCATGGAGGGAGTAGGATGTACTATTAAAGGATACCACATAAGCCTGGCCACTTTCTTTAGTGTCTTCCCCTTATGAAGTCCACATACATTGAATTTAGGGCTGTCTGCCTCATCCCTTTATTATGTAGACATTCATGGAGCTGTTATCTGTGAGTACAGTTGATTAAATGCTACTTGCACCCAACATTCTCTGGCAGCAAGTTGCAGTAGTTCACTAACAATAACATTAAAAATACAGATTTTATCTTTTCTCCTCAATTTCCAATTTTCCTTCCATTTTCAACAGGAAACAGCCCTAGCTCAAGCACTGTGAATTGTTAAATAGCAGTTCTACACTCACCTTATCCACTGCCTTCACAATTTTATAAATCTTGTCCATATTTTGCTCAGCTTTTTTCTCTCCTAACTTGTAGCTGGCTTCATATTTCAAGAGGTTTATTATAAACTGTCTCATATGAGTACCAGGACTGCTCTATGTATTTGTAAAAGGTGGAAGAGATAAAACATAAGTGGCTAGATAGCAGACCTTCAAATGTTTGCAGAGACTTTTAAACAAACTAGACCTTCTAGTAAGTATTTCTTATGTATTTCTTTTTGGTGTGTCATAGATAAGTGGTATTGTCATCCAAACGTGAAAAACTTGGCATGTAAGGTATAGCTGTCTGTTCTTGTTGCTGTTGGTCTCACAACATTAATACTGCTCTGGATGATTTTTTGTGATGGATGTGTTCAAGCTAAAGACAAGCTAACCTCTGCTTTTAGGCATTTGTTCTCACGTGTGGCCCAGTAACATCTTTGCATAAAGGAAGATAAATTCTCTAGGGTAAACTTAGCAATGTACTCTGAAAGGGATGGGGTTACAAAGGTTTATGTGGTGGTAGCACTCAGCTTTCAAGCATCTCAGAATCAAAGAGAGATTTGACTTAACTTTTGGCTTCTAGCCTAAATTCTTATGGCTGGAAATTGAAAAATAAAGTTTTACATTGAAAACTGATACATAAATAACTGAGGTGATAAAGTTACTCGTTTCAAATTAAAACTGTCCTCTGCCCCTGTGGGATTTTTTTAGTTTCGTAAATGCCTGAATAGATCACATTCTTGGTAATAGGAAGTAAACAAAATTATTTATTTGAAGCTTTAGACTCTGAAGGCTGCTAAAAAAAAGAAAATACATGTTTTGAGCTAAAGAAGTAAACAAAAATATGCACATATTCACATAAGTTATTGTAAATCACAATCCTGTGTATACAGATTCGTGTGAAGTATGATTGTATATTTTTCCTCTTGTTAATTTATTTTGGTTTTCAGTTCATCTAGATCACTTTAGATTTGTTTATTTCCTATCTGAAATGATTAAGAAATGTAATTTTGTGGAATTTATCATAAGTTAAGTGTTGCTCTGTCAGAGGAGCTGTCAGTGGCACAATGTATTTGTGGGGAGGAGTTTTTCATAAGTTTATTCGTGCTGAGTTTCTGCTGAATAGCTTTGTGCACTGATCAGTCATAACTTTATACATGTTTGGTGTTTAAGTTGAATTTAATTGACTACAGAAATACATGTATCTAACTCCTCATTTTGCCATTAGCAAATTGGAGTAGGACTCAAGCACAAATGAGGCAGTAAATGGGCAGATATAGTTTTCAAGTTTGCACTTTAGTTATTTAGTATAAAGTTGCAACTGCTTTTTTGTTTTTTGAAGTGATAGTCCACAAATTATTCAAATGGCCTTGATTCAAATAATCACTTGAGACCAGCAACATGGTCATTAGGGGCTGTGCTCAGCTTCCTGCTCATCGAGTGTGGAAGGTGGCTAATTCTCATGTAGTTTCATTTTCTCTCTGCTGCCCAGTTGCCACTCTGAATTTTCAGGAGGAGGAAATGTGCTTCTCCTTATTTTTGCTGCTGTCTCCCAATGCTCTTTTACACCCTGGGTGTGTCCCCATTTTGGGGCTGAATTTTGTCTTCTGACACATGTACAGGGTTTAATTAATATGATAGAGAAGGTCTTGCTCCACATGGTATTCTTTAAAATCTGGAAGGGATGGTGAGCTTGAACTACACAAAATCTCTCCTTGAGAATGCAGTTGAAGTTTTCTGTGGTGTGGGACTCAGTGCATATTGTGGGCTGGAAAACATTCAGGTGAATGCAGCTGCTTTGTCTTTGATCTGACAGTGGCCATCCTCCTAAGAAAGCCATTCCAAGGGTGTCTCTCTGTCTTCTCCCTTCCAGACAAGTCAAGTTCTATCAGATTGTGATCACCACAGAGGCATCTGATTTGGTCATCCTCAGAGACAGTCCAGCCTCTGAAGTGCTGTAAGCATTTTGTTTCCTGCTTTAACCACTGCAGCAGTTCTTTGCCTGTGCCAGCACTCTGGGCCCTAGGTACATCAGCGCCACCGACACTGCCATTGTGTTCCTTAGGGCTAGTGGAACTAACTTGGCTGTCTCCATACCTGGTGTCAGCAATGCTGACTGCCACCTAAATCTCTCTCTCTCTCTGCTTTTGAATGTTTGGGGAACATTCAAAACACTCAAGTTGGTGACAAACTAACAGCACCAAGATTTGCCAGAATATGGATGAAAGGTTTCCAAAAGGACCATCTCATCTCATTGGTAGGCAATACAGATGTATACTCTGTATTGCCTACCAATCCTGGGGTCTCTCAGGCTGTTTGGACTCCCTCATTTCAGGTAACTGCTTCTTGCTGTGTCACCAAAAGGGTCATTGGTAAATTTCTGGGTAAGAAGAAGATGGATTTCTTTGTTCTCCTTGTCATTCATGGCTATTTTTGTGTCCTCAGACTATAGGGTGGTCTGCAATGGACTGGAGACATGCATGTGTTTATCAGCCTCATTGGAGTTTAGACTTGCAGACTGTCCTAGCTGTTTGTTAGGTGTGAATTAATCTCTCTAAATAAGCTGCTGCTTATTGTTTGATCAAGTTTTTGACTTTCTGCAGTATCAAGGTTTAACCCCAGCTGGCAACTAAGCCCCACACAGCCACTCGCTTACTCCCCTCTAGTGGGATGGGGGAGAGAATCATAATAGTAAAAGTGAGAAAACTGGATGGAGATAATGACAGTTTATTAGGTAAAGCAAAAGGCACTCAAGCAAAGCAAAACTAATAACTCATTCACCACTTCCTATCAGTAGGCAAGTGTTCTTCCATCTACAGGGGAGCAGAGGTCCACTGTCATTTGTCCGGTGACAAATTACATCATTCCTCCTGTCCACCTCCTTTCCTCCTTTTCCCCCAGCTTTATATGCTGAGCATGATGCCATAAGGTCTGGAATATCCTCTGGGTCAGCTGGAGTCGGCTCTCCTGGCTGTGTCACCTCCCAGCTCCTTGTGCACCCCCAGCCCACTCCCTGGTGGAGTGATGTGAGGAGCAGAAAAGGCCCTGACACAGTGCAAGCCCTGGTCAGGAGTAATGAAAACATCCCTGTGTTACCAACCCTGTGTTCAGCACAAATCCAAAACACAGCTCCCTATGAACCTCTTTGAAGAATTTTGACTCTATCCCAACCATAATTAACACATGCAGGAAAGGGGGAGATTAGTGTACTGTCTGTACCTATTCAATAGGTAAATTTTAAACAGGTTACTCATTGTCTCCGCAGGCTGTATATGGTATAACAAATCCATCCTAAGCTCATACTTCCAGACCTTCTTAAGTGTGTGCAGGCATCTGTCAGTCTCTTCTCCTGATTTCTTCCCAGAAAGGTATCTCTGTGTCTAGCTTCAAGGAAAAGCCTTTTTTTCTTTTATGGATTTGAGGATTTGTATCACATACCACCTCAACAATTGCAGCTGACTTTGTTCAGACAAAGCATGGGAATAGTTACATCTTGAATAACACCTTTCCTTCAAGGTCTGTGCTCCATAGCATGAACGACGAGGATCCATGTTGCTGTGGCTCAGTTTGTTGCAGCACCTAGTCTCACCTCCAGAAAAGGCAATGCCATAAATAGCAGAAAGGAATAAGCTGTTACTTGTGTTTCAGGTCAGTGCCTTATGTTGGTCCCTTGCAGTTTGCCAGTTCTGATGGTTAGTGCTCATTATGGAGTACTCACGTGCATTAAAAGGTCTGTGCTAAGGTCTATTTAGCACTTATTTTAGTCTGTCATTTGCCTATCAATCAAGTTACTGTAGTTTCTCACTCCATCCTTTCCACATTCCTTAAAGACCTTTTTCAGTTCTTGCCTTCAGCTGGAAATGCAGGAATTTAATTACTAAGCTGTTCATTCTTCTGTGTCGTCAGTTTCAGATCCTCAGCATAGCTGTTCACTTTCTAGTCTGTGAACTTGAATATCTAAGTTGCTCTCACTTATTCCAGAGGCCATTTGTGGCAGATCTGTTTCGATGATAGCATTCCCTTTCAGAGGTACTGCAGTTTGTCCCGAGATAGTAGCAGAATTTCACCCGGCTCAGCTCTCTTTCCAGAGTCCTATGCTTTGATATTAGTAGAGCCTCTTCACGTTTATCTTGAGATACAGAAACACTGTTGACCGGTTCAAGAGTTTTGCTTGGCTTGATCAGTGATTGTTTGAATGGCCGGAGGTTCTGTCAGTGGTCACAAGAAACCACCTCAACAGAACCATTCAAGGCCCTGGTTTGGACTCCAGCAAGGTCCAAGCAACTTCTGGGTGCTGTTGAAGAACACCTTTATTTCCAGCTGCTGTCATGGAGCTGCCTGAAGCTTCCATCATCATTTTCAGTGGATGCTGATCTGTCTCTGAAGCCTAAAGGTTGAAGCACTGTTTGGTAGAGTGGCTCTGTAGTCACTGTTGAACATGACTCTCCATTTGCCCCCTTCAGTCCCAGTATAGCTGTGTGGAACCACCCCTGGAGTGAGCGGACCTTTGAGCTGTCGTGCACAGAAAGAGGAATGAAAGGAGAGATTGCATTCACCACCAAGTACTCTCTGAGATGCACAATCCACATGCACATATGTTCCCCTCCCACACTTGCAGTCCCTTCAAAGCAGTGTGTTGGCATGGAGGAGAGGCAACCAGAATTAAATGCCCTTTACCTTGTTTGCCCATCTGCTGTTTTTTTAACTGGAATGTTATTTTTCTAGTAAACTGAACAGCACTGAGATTTGAGTGAGAAGATTTGTCTTTATAAATGTGAGCATGAGACTTTAGTTCACAAATATATGTTCTGCTGCAGATTGATGGTAGACATATTTTGTATCTTGAGAGTTTTTCCAAACCCTCCCTGCTTTATTATCCCTCTTGTTACATGAATGCATGTTGTTGACAAAATCATAGAGGGAGTTTGAAATCAATTATTATAAATGTACCAGCATTCTGCTTAGATAAACAAAGAATTGCATACGTCTTACCTTAAAGATTGCTGCTGTTTTCATGTTGTCATGTCCCAGCTTACAGATGACTCTCACCAGCCCACCATATGGCCCCAAAGGAGCAACCAGGTACCTTCCCTCCTCTCCTCCTCACAGGCACTCCCATTCCTGCCTTCTGCCACTACACCTCTCCAAAAAAATAGCTGGGAGCACTGCATGCTGGTGATGTGCCCTGCTCCCTAGGCCATCACAGAATCATAGAATGGTTTGGGTTGGAAGGGACCTTAAAGTCATCTCGTTCTAGCCTCTTCCAAACCCCCTGCCATGGGCAGAAACACGTTTCACTAGGCTGGGATGCTCAAAGGCTTATCAAACCTGGCATTGAGCACAGCCAGACAACTGCAGTCAGTACCATATTCTTTCACTTGGGGGAAATGGGAAGTGGAGTGAGAAGGGGAGGTATCAGACAAAAATCGAAATGGGATGCTAAACAATTTACATGTTTTGATTTACTAGCTTAGTGTGATGTCATCTTCCTCAGATGTTTCCTTGAATTTTTCCAGGAGGTTCGCAGGCACAGGAACTCTCTGGATGCTTTGCTGTTGTGTAGTATCAGTGTAGTATCATTAGTCCAAAACATTTTCTTTCCATTTTGTATTTGTAGGAAACTGCCTTACGTTTTGGACAAGGTACATAACCAAGATCCAGAGTTTCATTTGATTCTTTTCATCTTCTCATCCTTATCTTCACCAACCCTATAGGCTAGAAATATAGTAATTCTAAATGGAGGTATATAGTCTTCAAAAATTGCAAATTACAGTAATGTCATGTTTGTTACTTAATGATGATGAGAGAATTAGCTTTTTAATTTTTTTTTACATACACCAGAACTGCCTAGCTTTTACTTTCCAAGTGTTCAAAACTATCACTTAGCAGTGAGATTTCGAGCAATTCACTTGTGCATTTTCCTCATACCTGATTTCATCAAGTATTGGTATCTGCATTTAAATATGTCAATACATCTATCTGAGAGGTGGTTTATTTAAATTGTTCTCTGTGTGTCAATATATAGGGCTTTCATTCAAGACTGATATGTCTTCCTAAAATATTTACATCAACTCAGACATCTATGACTGGCTTAATGCAGGAACTATTCATGTCTACAGCTCATGTTGTACAAGATCTCACATTTTCATAAAGTCACATCTATTCATGAAATCTCTGATGTTTTCACATTGAAGGAACATTGCATACTGCTAATAACAACAGTGACAACTTGAAAGGTCCCTTCTGTTTTCAGGCACATTCAATACAGGGGTTTGTGCCCATGAAGAGCAGTGAGAAAACTCTCCTGACTTCTGCAGGAATAGAAATAGTCTCTGATATCGTTTAACCTCATTTTTCTTTGCTCTTGTCTTCAATGGTTAAGTACATTTTAATGTCCCCACTTAGCCAGTGGGGACAAACTGATAAAAATGAAGATATTTACTGTTCTGTGCTCTGAGAGACAGTGTTAAAATATGGGCTTAACCCAGGGAAGTTTTCCGGCTCCTGTAGACCTCCTGCATTGTGAGTCAATGTCTGTATCTGTTATTTCTATTTTAGTTTTCTTCTGTTAGTACATTTCGTTTAGACAACTAGCAGATGAAATCTGCTCGGTATATCCACTGCTCGTGCTAGACATAGCAAGAGCTGGTGTTGTTTTGACAGGCAGACAAACAGATTTACAATTTTAAATTGAAAATTTCATCCTTTGGAGCTATTAGGAGAACTTGGTTAAAACATTAATGGGATATTAAAGTGATAGTATTTTGACTTCTTCTGACAAGTGTGGCAAATTTTCTGAGTGACAGTTCAGCAAAAGAGATTCCAACCTGCAAGTACAATTTTCAAAGGGACATTTTACGAACTAACATTATAAAACAATTATTGGAAAAGCATCTTCCTGATAGTAAATGGAAAGTATCTATTCCAAATCCACTGTACAGTAAATTGTTAAATCGGGGGCTGTGTTTTCAGACACAGCAAAATTTTGAGCTTAGTCCTGCTTTAATGAATAGAAGGATTTCTTTCAACTTCATAGAATCTGAGGCCAGAACAAGCTCATTTTTGTGGTGGGAGGATGCTGAGCTAACAAACTGGCTAATTTGAGAGCATACCTACACACACGCGCGTAGTGAATTCAATAGGGTGCTAATTTTAGCTGATGTGCACTGGGAGCAAGCCAGTTGTGGAAATGCAAGGTTTTTACTTGTTAGCTTCCTTGCAGTCTGCCTTGCATATGAGTAATGAGTGGTTTTTTTCTTATTTTCCTGATACTCCCTTAGCTTGGGGAGTTGTTAATTTCCTTTGGTCTGCTTTGAAAGGGAAAATATAACATATAAATGGATGAGTGATGAGTTGGATGAAATGTACCACTCTCTGCTAACGATATGCTTATGGGCTGACCTGCATGGAGCCTTTCCTGGGAATCTCATTGAACGTGTGGATGTGTGAGAGGACAGAAAGAGAGACTGTGCACATTTATGGATAAAGGGCAGGTGAGGCTGGGGGAAGGACTCTGAGTAGCTCGGAATTGGGGCTTCCCACTGATGCTGAAGGAAACCTACCCTGGGGAGATCATAATTTCCACCTGCAGCATGACAAAACCACAGTCTGGATATTCATTGGTTAGGACATTTCTCACATCTAGATTTCAGTCAAATGGACTTGATTGCTCTACTTCTATCATGTTCACAGCACCATTTAGTCCCAAAAGAAAGACCTGCTGTATGGGACTTTTCCTACTCTCTATGCCAAACCTCCTAGTCCTTTCTCTGTCTTTAAATAAGGTTGTTAGGTGTGAGCTCTTTCTACTCTTCATTCCTGGTGAGTTGCTACAGGCAGTATGGAAATTGCTCCATTTGATCCCCGCTTTTCAAATGGAAGATTATGTTAAAGAAATGCAGAGAATGTGACTAAGGAGCTTGTTCTGTTTGAACATCATTATGTGCAGGGTGGTTTAGTTAACATCTTGTTCCTTTCATTTCTGTTTTTTCTCCCCAGACTCATGTTTGGATATTTTGTATTCAGTGTCTCATCTGACCATGTAGCAATTGCTCTCTGCTGAAAATCCTTGAAAATACTGGCTGCTGTTTCATGAGCCTGTCTATCATTCTGTTTCCATGGCCTTCCTTCTTCAGCAGTGTTAGAAGTGGAAGTTATTGTAATAATTTGCTAGCCAAACCCTGACTTTCCAGTAACAACTGGATATCCTTAAATTACAAACAGGTACTTTAGTTGTGAAACTGTTCACAACTTTACCTGACTCAAGGAAAATTTCTGGATGTCCCTGAGCTACTTCTGGCAGTGTAGTTTCTTTAACTATTTATATTTAAGTAGCTTTTATTTTCACATGGATAATTAGGTGGAACTGGTTTCTGCTTTGGCTTTGACTGGGAGCTCATTGATATGCCTTTTGGGAGGCATCCTGTCTTTTTGCTTGTCTTTGGAGTGCCCAAGCAAGAAAGAACTTCTCAGGCTGTGATTGCTGGTGATGTGAGTTATCATACCATTGTCTCGCCACTTACTTATAGTCAATGTGCTGTATCTTAACAGCACTTAAAATGTGATTACTTTTCTTAGATTGGTGTGAAGGGTTCTGTGTAGTTTAGGAATATAGAGCTGTTAAAGGGCTATAATGCAGGGCCAGTACATGAATGCCATAGGGCTACTTAATATAGCAAATATTTTACATTTTTTCCAGATGTTTAAAATTCTGTAGTATATGCCCTTGCTGAATATTCATACATTGCCATTTTATGTGTGTAGTTAGGCATTAACCATAGCCTGTGTGGTCAGTGTCTGCTGTGTTTGCATTGCTTTTCCTCTGTCTTTCAACGTCAAGTTTTATGAAACTTCTCAGTGGTTCAGCCTCTGCTGGTTTCTTACACCATAATGGTGGGAAATCTTGATCAGTATCAAATGTCATGTTTCATTTAATGTGTGTCATGCTGGGCAGGAAATTAATTCTTTTGGGGGGAAAAAAATCCTATTTCACTTTGGTCAGAGGTTTTCAGATGTCTTGCATTTGATTGCTGTTTGCCTATGGACGTTGGAATGTCTCAGTTGAGGCTCTCATGTTACCTCAATTGTCAAATGCTTATTGTTGTTTGATCTTCATGGTCTTCCTCATCAAGCATGCTGATTTGATGGCTAAAAATCTGCTGGTTGTTACTTTCTTCACTTGAGATCCTAGATGCACTAAATTAAACCAAACTGTTCTAAAGAAGGTATTTCTTGGTCCTGTTAGCTAGGGCAGTTATGTCCTTTACACCTCATCAGAAGTCAAGGGTGTCTCGATGTGAGTAGCCACGACTTGAAAAGGTGCCGCAGGGAAGACAGCCCCAGACTGCAGCTTATCATTTCCTCTTTACCTGTCCCAAGGCCAAACAAGGGTTGGCAGGCTCTCACATCTGAGATGAAACTGTATCATGGGAGAGCTTCCTGATAAGTCCAAGCCCTGCGCCTGGGGGCAAAGGTGTCTCCCTTTGCTTATGCTAAAATGTTATTGCACAATTTATAAAGCTAATCCGCTCTGCCCTCGCAGTGGTATTTCACCGTATGTGAGGACTAGCCCAGAGGACACCTTTGTGGCTGGAAACTTTAAACATGTCAGTTACTGTATTTCACTTAGGAGGTTATGTGTGTTCCTGTTTCTTGGGGAGGAACCTTTTGTGGTTTGAATTAATTACTGGATCATATCTGTATCTCTTCATTGTACCTTCAAACAGTTCAGAACATTATTCTCCCCTTTCAGTTTCAGTGTAGCTTTGCAACTTAAACACTGGTGAGGGAGGTCGTGAAACCTGGGGGCTGAGGAGCCCCTTGCTCACTCCCACACCAGCTTCTATCTCCCTCACAGGAGAAATATAGGCAGGCCTATTATTTCAGGGAAATATTACTTAAAGGCAAGAAATGCTTCTTCCTTTCCTCAGTGTTACCTTCATAGGTAACGTACCTTCACAATTCACTCCTGTAAATATGGAATTAGTAGAAACAGTAGATTGTGTAGTTTAAACTTTGCCATTTGTACTAAACATTGCTAAAGGATATTTGCCAGTTCTTAGCAATTGCTTATTTTTGATAGCCAGCACTATGGGTATTTCTTGGAATGTCTGCAGTTGAAAACCCCAAAATTCCATATGAGCAGAATGTTTTTATATTGCATTGATTTTATTGAGGTGCCTGTTAGTTTTGCCATTAGTAAGAAGAAATGTGAACAGAATTTAGTGGTGGGATTTGTTTCATGATGGAAGTCACAAGTGGGAAAGGAATTAAGCAAAAAGGAAAATAGAAAAGCAGGATTCCTGGGGATGCTGTTCCTGGTGTAGCGAGAGAAGTTTCATTGGTGTGTATTCTGATCATGATGACTTAACAAGATGAAGATCTGTGGAAGCATGCAAGCAGTGTCTTGGGTATGAACATGAGCAAAAGTATTTTGCAGACATTCAGCTTAATGTATTCCAATCTCATAAGCATGGAAATTGATGCAAGCTCTGATAACTATGATAAAATGGCTTCTATTATAGAGCTGGGGACAAGGGGACACTGTTGTCCCACAATATTGCAATATCCAGGTGAGGTTGGTAAGGTCTGGCTAGGTGGACAACCAGAGGAGTAGTTCAACAGGTACAAATGCACAGCCCTGCGCCCAGGCAGGAGGAGACCCGGGCTGGGGACTGACAGGCCAGAGAGCAGCTCTGTAGAAAGGCCCGGGGGTGTGGTGGGCAGCAAGCTGGGCACCCACCAGCAGCACACCTGGCTGCAGGGGAGACCACAGCATCCTGGGCTGCATGGATGAAAGCATGACCAGATCAGGGGAATGAATTATCTGCCTCTACTCAGCAACCCTTAGACCACTTTTAGATACTCCAGTTATACCAGCAGCACCCCACTCTCCCCAGTGCAGGGGGAACATCAGAAACCTGGCGTGAGTTCAGTGTTGAGGCACCACAGCCATCAGGGCTGGAGCATTTGCACTCTGAGGAGAAGCTGAGGGACCAGGGCTCGTTCAGGCTTGAGAAAAGGTGGTTTTGGAGGTGGTTATCATGGAGTCAGACGTCATGGTGGAGAGTGGTGAGAGGATGAGAGGCAATAGGAACAAGTTGAAACAAGAGTGATGCACACTGGCTTGTTCCCCATGAGCACAGTCAAGCAGTGGAAAATGTTGCTCACAGAAGCTGTGTAGACTCTCTCCTTGGAGGTTTCCAATACTTTGTAGTTCAAAGCCCTATGGACTCAGGTCTGATCCCATAGCTGGCCCTGATTTGAGCAGGAGGGTGGACTAGAGATTTTCTGAGGCCCCTTCCCAACTGAATTGTTTCGTGATGGTATGAAATACCAATTTTCAGTTTGGAAAATTCACTCAGTGGCAGAGGAACTGGATGTGATTTCTTGGTGTGTATCGATCAATATATATTTTTCTCAACAATTACTTTTAACATATGAACTTGAGAAACACTGATTTTTTGGGCTTCCCAGGGTGTGATGGTAGAGGGCATTAAAATTTAATTTGACTTTACAAAAATGTGTGTTGTCATTGAAGTTAGTGGCACTACTCAAATGGGTGCAGGTACTACATTTTAACACAGGTGCACCTTTCCTGGAGCTTGTGTTAGTAGAATAGTTAGTATTTTGGTTAATAGTGAGAAATTATGCTGATAAAATAGTCATTCCAGTACAAAAATCTGTTGGAAATGACCCTTGAAAGAGGACTGGGGAACCTGTGCCTGACAGCCAGCACAATACCTTTGATGGGTCACATATCAACATTGTCTGTTAAAAACACCAAGAAAAATAATCATGTGCTTACAGACAGTGTGAAATCCTGAAGCCATACTCACTTTATGCATGCCCTGTGGAATCATCTGCTGTTGGCTGGTATGAACAAAAGGACAAATGTTGGCACAGATGAGATGAGCACTTGATCCAATCCCTGTCATATTGCTTTAGCCTTTAAATGTCAAAGCTCCTCCTTACTTTTCTTTTTAGCTAATCCATGTTAAAATGTGCTTTACCTACAAATCCAGTGTTTTTAAGGGTCTGCTCTAGATATGTTTGGACTGGTGTTCATAAACATGCATGAATCCTGCTGACAGGGCTTCTCAAATAGCACTGCTGGCTTGGAGTGCCCCAAGTTCTGTCACTTGCCTCCTGACCTCTGAGACAGGGAGCGACCACCCTCTGGCCACTTCATGAAGCCTGAAATTAGGCACTGAAATAAGACTGTTCAAATTGTTTTGCTTTAAAATCCGATTTTATTAGTACTTGAAATTAAGCATGGCACTTGTGTTAATCATGTTCAAATCTTCGTGTTGACTTGTTGGCTGTGAACATTTTCATAGTTGTATGGGTCAGTTATGTAATCAAGGTTTTGTTGTTAGGGAAAATATTTATGGCTGTACTAACACATAGGAAATGGTATGAAGCTGAAAAGGTAACTTATTAAAAATGAACATTTAGTTATTCCTTGCTGCATTTAATGTGAGTCCTGGTGGCCTTACATTTGCCAGCAAATATATTATTTCTTATTTGTTTATTTCATAATCATGTTCTTATTCATGGAAACAGACCCAGTGAGGTGATTGAGTGCTTTTGGTAGTTTTGGTGAAATCAAAATTAAAGAGTATGTAAAGCTTAGCTTAAATCAGAATAAAGTCTTTAGTAACAGTCTCTCTCTTTTGGGGACCCTTCCCTCTTTGGATCACTAGCATTGCTGCTGTCACAGCAACCTCTTAGCCATTCATTTAGGACAATTAGTACTTGAAGACTTTCAGAAGAGACTTGGTCTTGCAAAGAGCTAAAAGATCAGACACTTGGATTTTAAAGTCTGGTCTTTGTATGGGAGCCAAGAGTGATTTTTTAAAATTCTGCGACGTGAAGTGAGTACGTATGATGAAAATTATGGGCTCATTGGACTGCAGGGATAGATAGTGGTTGCTTGCTCCATGTTCATGGGGTGGCACTGAGGGAGAAGGGAGTGGTGCCCTTCCTTGTTTCCCTCTTACTCTTTTCTTTAAGTTCAAGCCTGTAGCTCTATTAGAAGGGAGAGAAAGAGAGTGGGTGTTATAATAACATGTAGGCTTTGAGACAGGCAGTTCTGGAAGTTACTTAAACAAAACCGTTGAGATCATTTTGTCAAGACACTGTCTGGTTCACCAGTAAATGCTTTAAAACAAAAAATCAGATCATTTATAACTTCCCTTATTTGCTGTGTGAGCTACTCTGCAGATTGCTATCTGCACCATCACACCTGTGTTCTGTTGTTCTATTTCCTGTGCATAGAGTGAAGCGCATCAGAGAAATTGTAGGTGAACAAAATCATGTTTAGAAACATCAGCTTTCTCTTGTCATGTTTTGAGTACAGAATTCATCCTGAAGCAGATGAATTAGTGGAGAATCTTGAGAACAGGGAGAACAAAGCCAACTAGGCAAAGCACAAAAGAGATGCTCTGGTGTCCGTGGAATGTGAAAAGCGAGGTATTGAGCACAGTGGCATTGTCCCCTCTTCTCCTGGCCTGAGTAACTTAATCCTATTTGATGTAATAAGCTTATGAGAAAAGTTCTTTTTTGACATCTGATTGAGATGACAGCAGTTCTCAAAAATACCACTTCACCACCAGAGGAGAGGGGAAATTACCACTGAATTATGAGAATGGCCGGGTGACTGCAGAGGGGGTGAGCAGAGCACATGGCATGGCTGGGAGAGAAAGAAAAGCAGATCAACATCACACTTTTGTTCCACATCAGGGTGTTTTTACACTCTTTTTGTTCAGTGTCGGTTTGTGAATGTGGGTACACGGACAGCCCTGGCAAGTCATCGCACTCCTGAAAGTTGCAAGGCAGAGGAGTCTTTAGCATTTGGGGACCGATGCTTTCTGCCAGTTTTGTTGATGCCTCTGGAAACACTGATGCAGTTGACCTTTGTGCAATCATGTAGCTGTAGATTAAGAAACGTGCAGTGGAATGTCTTCAACATAAACTGGGAATACAAAGCAGAGACTTATTCAAAAAGAATGACAAGCTAAAAATAAGTGAAGCAAAGTTGTTGGTAGTTCCTTTTTTTCTCCAGATATGCCAAAAATTTGGTTATTAGCAAACATAAGGTGAATATTTCCATTAATAATAATAATATTAAAGATTTCTAAATTATCCAGGAATAGGGTAGAAGACAGGACTTAAACCTTTTTTAAGCCATGTAAAGTCATTGTCAAGTAAGTACATTTTACAAGATTTTATAGACAGGTACACTGAAGCAATTCTGTGACTCCATCTCTGGGATCAGAAAATCTGTAGAGGCAGAAATACGAATAAGAAATTAGTTCTCATGATTTCTGTAGACTGGAATTTTATTGGTATAGAAGCAGTACAATTATAGTGAAGACTGAAAAGAACCCCTATTTTTTTAATATATAATGCAATGCATATTGTTTATTCTTTTTTCTTTTCTTTTCAATTTCCTAAACAATTTTTATACTTTGGCAGGTGTTAAGCAGCATTTTTAAAAACAAAGCAATAAAGATACTATGCAAAATTCTGATCTTGTTATTCGTAGTGAGTGAATCTTTTTAATTGTATGTTGATTAGATTAGAGATACATTTTTACTTCCGTTAAGGCTTTTGTAAGCCACATTATATCTTTCAGCTGTGTTGGTTTCCAGTTCACCCGTACATTGTGCAGGTTTGAGTATCCTTGTTCTTTGGCACTGTGTGGTTGAAACCCAGAAACAGTAGCTTTGAATATTCCGATATATCAGGAAGCACCACATCATTTGATTGTTCAATTGCTGCAGTAGGAAACAACTTAGTCTTTTTTGTGTACATTTGCTTGGATGTTTGCAATTCATGGCACTCTTACTTTCCTAGCTGTGTAATCTGCCCAGCTCTTCCCGTAGTGCTCGGGTACAAACACCGGCAGTATGATGGGTGTGGAGGCGTGATTGTGACAACACAAAAGCTACAGCGTGTGCATAAAAGGAACCAAATCACTTATGTGCAATTAACGTGGCCACGTTTCAGAGAGATCGCCAAACCATGGCTAAAAGCACGCTTTTATGTAATTACCTTGTTATTTTCTCTTTGATTCGTATAAAACTGGTTTTTGTTGTTATTGAAGAAAAAACAGTTGCAGTAGACTGTGAATTGTAAAGAATTCACCCTTAATAATATGAATGATAAATTATTAGTTTAAGTCACTATTAAATTGTGAAGCGATGGAAAGTACAAAACGTTGTGATGGAAGACTGCTTGGCTTTGAATATGTTAAATCCAGCCTAACAGGAATAGGTTTTTATGATACAGCAATAAATCTGAAGTTCATTTAAAGGTTAAGTGAACAATTATCACAGAAATTTCTTTCTGGAAGCCCAAGAGGAGCACAAAGTTACCAGAACCAGGAGCCAGTAGTTCTGGCAAGGGATTCAAGCATCTCTTTCATGGGACTGCTGAATGTGGCAAAACACACTTACTCTTACTCTTCTTGCTCTTCATAGGTAAGCTTTGTCTAGTGGGGCTGGGAGAGGTATGGGTGAGGTTCTGCGGAGATTCCACACCTGCAATGAATTATGTATGCTGTGGTTTCACCCCAGCCAGCAGCCAAGACTCCATAATTCCCATTCTAGCCACTGTACACAAAGTTAACTCTACCCCAGCCAAAACCAGCACATTGTGTGATATGTAGTCTTTAATCTTTCAGTTTGCAGAGTAATCTGAATATCCATTCACCCTAACTGAATATATGTGTATAATTAAGTTGGCATTGAGGCAGATCTTTGGTTTTGAAATTCCAAGTATCTGGCATTACCACACATCCCAGTTGGGTTGTGCTCTGGCATGGAGAAAGCATAACATCTTTGCTTTTTTTCCCTACTGGTCACTTTGCATTCTCTTGTGCTAGGCAAGCTTTAGGCAGGGCCTGGATTTCCTCTAAATGGAACAGGAATTTCACTCTGGATTCATCAGCTGCAGTATCTCTTGTCAGATGCACACAATGCATTGGCTTTCCTCCCACCACAGTATGCAATTCAGCTGGTGTTTCTGCAAGAGGACAGTGTTTGCCAGTCCAAGGGGCTGTAGGGTTGATGAGTACTGGGAAATCTGAGATTCTTCCACATGCCTCCTTGACTGTGAGAATTTCATCCCTTTATGTGTTGGTATAAGGCTGTTCTTCACCTAGAACTGCACATAAACCTCTGTTCCTGAGTTACTCATACAGGAAAAACTGCTTGGGGTTACTCAGTGCTGCTTCCCAAAATGTGTATGTCTGAACCTTCCCAGAGCCATCAGCCCTCCAGTCATACTGGATTCCTCCTTTGCTATTAATATTGGCAGCCAGACAAGTAGGGGGTTTGCTAACAGCATAATGAAGGAGTTGTTAAAGCCTAAAAAAGTGAATTTACATCCATTTAATATTTAGCTTCCTCTGCCCTACCAGTGATGCTAGTGGAGGAAGTGGCTCTGACTATGTTAGGATAGAAGTAAAAAAAAAAAATTAGCTGATATATTATCATACATTTGAAGTAGACAAGGATGTGTAACTTGGGTATCCACTAAAAAAAGGCTTCTGTGTATCAACACTGAAATTCAGTCTATTTGTGGTTTTTGTTACAGAGGGAATTGGACTGTCTACAAATACAAGTGCTTCCTACAAATTTATTCTGCTGAATAATGCTCCAATTCATTTGCTATTCCCAAACCCCCTGAAACTCTGCATGCATATCTGCTTAAAATCAGCAACAAGTGTAGCTAGTAATGAAATAATTCAAATTTAGTTTATTTTGTTTCATGATGCACAAATAGGAAGTCATTTAAGTGTGACTGATTTTATTCATCCACAGTAGTTGCTAATCTGAAATGCTATTGAAATTCAATAATTGGGGCTCTGAAATACAGTATTTGACAGATGGTGTGGGTGGTTGTGCCATTTCCATGATAAATCTACTTACAAATATAACCATGAGGAAGTTGTGTTCATTCCTTGACTATGGGAACATATAGATGGAAAAAGTGACAAATATGACATGTGTCTTGGTTCTTCGTTTTCCTCCTATAATAATTTGAATTCTTAAACTAGTGCAAGAGAGAGGCTTCTTTTACATGTTTGAAAAGGAGTTGCTGAAATATTCCTTCAGTAGCCTTCCCTTTCTTACATTTCCTTTGAAGCTTTTCCTACAGTGAATTACTTTTGTAATGTCTTCAAGCATTAGTTAGAAAGCATTGCTCATTTTAGATGAAAACATGGTAGATCTTCTCTAAGATACATTTACTGTTAGCTGAAAGTATTGGAGGCTGGAGAGACGGACAGTCCTGTTGCCCCAGGGCTTACTGTTGAAACTTAGAGATGGTAAAACGGTATAAATAAAAAATATACTCCATTATCCAATTTGAATTTTTTTAAAATTCTTTTTATGCTTTTTGTATTTTAACAGAAATCACCGATGCTGGTACTAGAGGAACCCAAGATACAATTAAGGGTGTGAAAAGAAAAAAGATTGTTTCTGAAAACCATCTTAAAAAAATACCAAAATCGCCTTTGAGAAGCCCTGCTGAAGCCAAGGTTAAGCAAAATGTAGACCCTTCACCGCTAAAAGCTCTTCCGGATGCCTCCGAACATGCCACGGCACAGGATCACCTGCCCGCGCAAAATGGAAATCAATGTACCAAACAAAATGGGAGAGCACTTAGCAGTGAGATAAGTGTTGAAACAACCAAATCTGAGACATCAATGCAGACAAAGCTTTCACTGACACATCAGTCCTTAGATTTGTGTAAACAGGCAGCGGGGGATACTGATGCAAACCAACTGAACTCAGCAGAGAGGAAGCCTCCCTCAAGCTCCTCATCAAGTAATACAAAGACTGACAGTAATGAATGTATTAACTTTGTTGATTGCAGTACGTCGTCCCCATGTACGCGTACTGCATTCGATGTCTTACTAAAAGCTATGGAGCCTGAACTGAACACCTTAGCACAAGAGTGCCCCCCTTATGGGATGCAGATAGAGAAACTGAGACCAAATAAAACTGTAAGCACCTCTTCTAGTCTCACGTCCAATACAATAAGTGTCCAAAATCAGTCGTCTTTGTCACAACAGGAGTTTGCAGCTGGACCTCCCTATTACCCATGTACGTTGAACAATGTGCATGTAGCGACAACAGCCAAGACTGGACAAGCACAAGGCCAATCAGTTTCTCATTCACAAGACCTTATTACTAAAACCAGTCGGCAAAATCACCAGGTTGTTATGTGTCCAAGTTTATCTAGGTCGCTGGTGCAACAGCAGAGTCAAGAAAACCCCAAGCTCCAGCAGATCTACAGCATAGCAGTAACTTCGTCTGTCGTTCACACCTCATCTTCCACTGTAACTCAGGTTTTTTCTCAAAACCCCTTAGTAGCTAGTTCGTCTTCACCATTGTCGATTAACACATCAAGTTCAACACACGTGTCTATAGGTCCCATGTATAATTCAGCCCAGATAGCATCAGTTGTAAACCATGGTGTAGAGCAAATATGTAACCTCTTGAAAGACCAGAAGCCTAAAAAGCTAGGGAAATACGTCTGTGAGTATTGCAATCGGGCCTGTGCCAAGCCCAGTGTTCTCCAAAAGCACATCCGATCCCATACTGGAGAGCGACCATATCCTTGTGTGACGTGTGGGTTTTCATTTAAAACCAAAAGCAATCTCTACAAGCACAAAAAATCTCATGCACACGCTATCAAACTTGGACTTGTCCTGCAACCAGATTCAGGTGGCCTCTTCTTATCTCATGACTCAGACAAAGCACTTAGCATTCATTCAGATGTGGAAGAAAGCGGTGAAAGTGAAGATGAAGGCACTGCAGATGAAAGACAAGATGATCAAGAACTGGAATCTGCACAATTAGTGAAAGTCATTTCGAGTGCAGAAACACTGCAGAAAGGAAGCCCTATTCCATTAAGCAACCCAGACTGTATATCAGGTGACTCTTCATTACATGATGCAGAACCTCAAGTAAGGGCAGCTTTACCAAAAGTAGTAGTTCATTCTGTAAATGTTTCTCCATTGAGGGCTGATAGCCCAAAAGTCACAGAGCCAGCACCTGAGCTTACTGCAGCACAGAGAAAAGGAGATTCTAAAGTCACAACTCTTCAGTCAAATTTAACGCATACAGCCTCATTCAAGGAGAATGACATAAAGCAGCATCAGAAAGTAGAAGCAGGCCTGTTAGACGAACAGCCAGGATCTACGGGAGGACCTGTGCATGCTCAACTACAGAGACAACAGGCTACTGATGGTTCTCAAGATCAGCAAGGAAAATGTCTTTTGAGCCCTAGAAGTTTAGGTAGTACTGATTCCGGTTATTTCTCTCGTTCTGAAAGTGCCGATCAAACAATGAGCCCTCCGGCTCCTTTTGTAAGGGGATTGTTGACCTCTGAGAAAGACCCAAATAAAACTCTGCCCTGTGTGCCACGAGCAAGTGGCATGGTAGCATCAGTGGTACAAACTGTTTGTGCTGACAAAAATCTGATTCTCTCTGGCCAAATGCGACCTCCCTTGGCAACAAAAACTCTTGAGGAGCGTATCTCAAAGTTAATTTCTGATAATGAAGCTGTTGTGGATGATAAACAATTAGATAGTGTGAAACCAAGAAGAACATCTCTTTCAAGAAGAGGAAGCATAGATTCACCAAAATCTTATATATTTAAGGATTCTTTCCAGTTTGATTTAAAGCCCATGGGAAGAAGAACTAGCTCAAGCTCTGATATACCAAAGTCTCCTTTCACACCCACTGAGAAATCCAAGCAAGTTTTTCTTCTTTCTGTACCATCCCTTGACTGTTTACCTATAACACGAAGTAATTCCATGCCTACCACCAGTTACTCAGCAGTACCTCCTAATGTCATACCTCCCTCTCATCCTCTTCGAGGAAGCCAGTCATTTGATGATAAAATTGGCTCTTTATCCGATGACGTTTTTGTGTCGGGACCTGCTACTCCACTGAACCAAGGTGGACATCCTCGGACCCTGGTCAGACAGGCAGCAATAGAAGATTCTTCTGCTGGTGAAAGCCAAGGTCTTGGACCTGTGCGATCTGTAGAAGAAAATTATCTGGGGTGTAACTTATCAAATGAATCCTTATTGCAAAGGAGCAAATCCCTGGCACAGGGATCAAATTCAGAAAAAACAAAGAAGTCCCCTCAGGTGCGAGGAACAATGTTTGAATGTGAAACCTGCAGGAACAGATATAGAAAACTGGAAAATTTTGAAAACCACAAGAAATTTTATTGTTCAGAGTTGCATGGACCTAAAACTAAAGCAGCAATCCGAGAGCCTGAGCACAAAACTGCTCCAAACAGTACACAGCCTCAAATTCTACACTACAGAGTCACAACTTCAACTGGTGTCTGGGAGCAGACACCCCAGATAAGGAAAAGAAGGAAAATGAAAAGTGTTGGTGATGATGACGACCCACAGCAAAATGATACGAGTGTACCATCGAAGAACACAGAAGGCCAGAGCAAGCCAGCAAATTCTTCCAGTCTGTCAAAACACAGCACCACAACTGTGGTAGGATCACAACAACCAAGTAAACTTCTACTTCAGAATTCCCAAATTCAGCTTGTGGCTCGTGGCACAGATCAGACTACTGAGCCAAAGGTGGCTTCCCTCATTGAAAAGCAGGCAAGTTCAGCTGTGCAAGAAAAGGTGGAGTTGAAAAGACAAGGGACTGGCATTTCAGTAATACAGCACACAAATTCACTGAGCAGAAATAGCTCATTTGAGAAATCAGAGTCATTTGAAAGAGTATCACCAGTTTCTTCTCAAGAGCCCAACAAGGGTGCAAAGCACCGCTCTTTGAATACAGTTGTAATCCAAGAAGACAGACACTGTCATCTGAGCACTCCCCAGCGTCACCAACCCTTGTCATCAGAACCACCTAGAGGGGAAGTTCAGGGAAGCCAATTAGTTTCTAATGAGAGAAGTGCGCCACTTCAGCCATCAAGACTCATTCGCCAGCATAACATCCAGGTTCCTGAAATACTGGTCACAGAAGAACCAGACAGAGAGCAAGAAAACCAATGCAGTGACCCAGAAAAGACAGAAAGATTTAACTGGCCACAACGCAGTGAAACACTGTCAAAATTGCCGACAGAAAAGCTTCCACCGAAGAAGAAGAGAATTCGGTTGGCTGAAATGGAACATTCATCTGCTGAATCCAGCATTGACTCCACACTTTCCAGAAGCCTAAGTCGGGAGAGTAGCTTGTCTCATGCCTCCAGTTTCTCAACGTCACTTGATAAAGATGAAACTGTAAAGGCTGAGAACCCTTCCAAAGCAGAGCCTGTTAGTAAGTCATCAGAATTCCTCATGATTCCTGCTGGCTCACACGCACTGGCAGTGCCTGGACCTCATTACCGGGAAATGAGACGTGCTGCCTCAGAGCAGATCAGCTGCACACAGCCCTCAATGGATGTTGTGGACTACAGGAGTAAGTCTTTCGACTATGGAAGCATGTCTCCATCAAAACCTGTCCCTCTTGTAGAGGTAGCCACTCCGAAAGTGTCGTCTGCAAACGGAGCTGCTGGACATGTGCCTCTGCTAGAAAGGAGGAGGGGGCCATTTGTAAGACAAATATCTTTAAATATTGCTCCTGAAAATCAACAGCCTCAAGTGAAATCGACTTCTTCATTGCAGGCAGCTCATGCCACAGATGTGCCCACAGTGCCATTGCACAGGCTGCAGACCTCTGGCAAACCCCTGGTGGAGTTTCCTTCAAGTACTCAGCATTCACAGACTAACTCCAGACCTCATTCAACGATTCAAAATTGTAATCCTGTTAGCCTGTCTTCGCCTCAGCAGCCTCTAGATCACATGTTGAATAATCAAGGCCAGCCATCCTTGACTCATCAGCCTTCTCAGACGTCTACTAAAGCATCAGCCCAAGGGGAGCAAGCAAGCACGAACTCACTTTCTTGTCATCCTGATGAAAAAAAGGACTGTTTTGCTCCAAAGTATCAACTTCAAGTTAAAACTTTACATATAGGTCAGACATACTCTTCTGAATTACTAAAAAATACTTTATCAATTCAGACTGGTCCGAGTCAAGTTGGGGTGGACCAGAATGCTTCTTCCTTTGAAGTGCAGACAAAACTCTCTGACATGTCTAGTCCATACTCTGTGCCTCCTCTAAAGCAAATTGTTCCTAATAACTGCAGCAGTCAGATTCATCAGATTCCTCCTTTTGTGGTTCCCGTCCGTATTCAGAGCAGCATGCCATCCTATGGCTTCGCAACTGTTACACCCCTGCCTCACATTTTAGTGACCCAGGATCAGGGAAATCAGTCCCTCTGCAAAACAAATGTTGTGATGGTGCCAACACTTGAAGGCAAAACTCAGCTGCCAAAATCTCACAAAGATCATGAGAGGACTTTGCCAAATTCATTTGAATTTGAAAATTCACCACTGGAAAGTGGAACCAGAAATTCACCTTTGTCAAGCTCTTCAAATATCATTCAGAAAGTGCCAGTTAGCGGACTCTTCCCTCAACCAGAAGTTACAGCTTCAAGTAAACGAATGCTTTCCCCAGCAAACAGTTTAGATATTGCCATGGAAAAACAGCAAAAACGTGTTAAAGATGAGAGTGGAGCTGCTTGTATGACAGATGCTAGACCATTGCATTCGCTGAATGTTAGATCTAATGACTCTACTAATAAGCAAAAGAAACCAGTATTGGTAAGACAGGTTTGCACCACAGAGCCTCTTGAAAATCACCTCTTGGATCCTGATATTGTTACACAGCATGAAAAAAGCAGCAAGGCCAGTACTTCAGACCTGCCTGACCATCAGTCATCTGACACTGGGATTTCAGAAACCCTAAAGAAATCACCAGAATCTGAAGACCTTAAGTCTTCCACATCACCAGTGTTTGTAGTTAGGAAACCTTCTGAATTGTCTCCAGTGAATAGCCAGAGTTCTTTTCTCAAGGCTGTGAGTAGCAGCCAAGAAAGAAGGTCCCCAAGTAACAGTGATGAGAGCACCCACATCAGCAGCCCGGGCCAAGCAAAGCCTGTAGCAACACTGACTGTGATGAATGTGGGAGAATTGCAGAGGTTGTCATTTCCAAGCCTCAAGACCACAACGAATTTTACCTGGTGTTACCTCATGAAGAGAAAGCCATTGCACCTGCTGCAAAATGATCAAAAAATCTCTGCCTATTCTACATGGACCATTAGTCCCAACAACCCCAATCCACTTGGTTTGTCGACAAAGGTAGCTCTCTCCCTCCTAAATTCCAAACAGAAAGTTGAAAAGCCACTGTACACTCTAGCAAGAACTACACACCCCAGATCTGATGTATTGGTCTATTCAAGCAAGTGGAAGAACAGCTTGACCAAGGTACTTAATCTATGTTTGCTGTATACTGATCATTTACAGAGGATTTGCTTTGGAAATCATGCTTCTTCTTATTTTAGAGAATGTAATATGCCTGACACATACCATATATGTGCTTATTTATTCTAATTATGCTGGATCAAACTGCTAAATAGATCTTAAGTAATTCATTTAGGAAACCTGTTCATAAGGATTTATAATTTTTTAATGGGAATTAGTCCCTGGGCTTAAATCTGTGTATTGAGTGTTGTAGCAGAAATGTGTCTGGCTATTTTTTTTGTCATGCAAAGGGTAGAACAAAGTAAGTCTGATATAAATATTTTTTAAACACTTCTAACTTAATTTAAGATCATAATTACATATTTTGCCTTAAAATTCAGCTAAGGAAAGAGCAATGAGGGATTTTCTGCTTCAAAAGAGTACTCAGCTTGAGCAGGTGTCCATGGATACACCATGAAAACAGTTTTCACATCACTGATCACCTAATTGTGAGAGGAACATTTCCCTTTCTTCCACCTTGGTTAATCAGCGGTGTGAAATAATGACAAAAATAGCAAGGTTTAAACAAAATTGCCACTGCCATAAAACCACTGACAACTTCTTGGATTGATATGGCTCCAAAGATAACATTAAATCTTGTGCCGAGGAGTGTAATCCAGGCAAAGGTTGTGACCCACATAAAAAACCCACATCATTCCACAGTCCAAAGTGGCAGAGCAAAATAGTCTCTTGTTATTTCCTTAGCTGTTTTGGGGCTGCACAGATGTGATCAAGAAACTTGCTGGACAGTTTTGTTACGGACAGGACCAAAGCTCTTTGGTTTAGACTGGGTTTGGTGTTCTTAGTGATTGAACCACCGCTCTGTATGGGTGAAGGTGGCTCTTAGCCCTGCATTATGACAGCAGGTGTCTGTGTCTCTGTAATGGACCCAGTAGTGGATTTTATTGTCCCATCTACTGAAGCTGTAAAGGTCTCTGAAGCATGCAGCATGGTTTCGTGCTTTTCCTTCCTCTGCACTGCATAGGCTGTGTCTTTGGTGCCAAACACATTGGAGCTGGCAAAAACAGGGCATCCACAAAGCCATAGACCTTCCTTTCTCCATGATCCTTCAGGGCATGGAGTTTGTTTGGCAAGGGGGTAGAAGTAACTGAAATTTGTCCTACTGCCATCAGCAAAAGGTCCCAGACATTGGAATTCAGGGTCCATAGACCAGCAGTCACTCTAGAGGAGACATTCCACAGCCTCGGGAAAAGACCCCTGTTTGTGTGGGTGTTGAGGGACAGAAACTGCTGCTGTCAGAGGTCACCCTGGAATGTTTCTGTGCTAAATGTTTAGCTAAAATACAACATTGTCAGTGGGGAGAAAAGCAATAGCAAGAGAAACTGTGTGATAAGTGAAGTAGTTTCAGAATTACAGGAAGATATGCTGAAACCTTTAAGGCCAAAAGGACAGTAAAGTTAAATGTGGTCCTCCTGAAATCAGTGGGAGACTTGCTAACATTTATATTGGAGTTCAAAACTTTATCCATAGTGTTCCCTGTAGAAAATGCATGCAGGCTGCTGGTTTTGTTTTAGTGCTGCAGTTGAATCAAATTGTTGGTTCCATGTTAGTGTGCTGCCTTGGTTTAAACTCTTACTGCCTTTTTTTTTCAGTCTGCTTCCTCATACATTTCATGAGATGTTGCACTTAAATAGTGCTAAATTAAAAAAAAAACACAAAAGGAAACAAATGTTTTGCTTTTTTCATTGTATGTAGTTGAGCAAGTCTTTCTAAGGCAAGTCTCACATCCTTGGGTCATCGAGTCATGTTTGTTTTATTTTTGAAGAACAGTCTTTCAGAAGAAATAGTGTGATAGCAAAGCAATTGTATGCCTCTTGAAAAACAGATTTTCTGTAGAAACAAATTCTGTTTAGAATACAAATAATGGATAATAATATTTTTAAAAAATATTTTGACAGCACCATTTTAAAACACTCCAGGAGTGCTTAAATGCTGTAATAGGCAGCTGTCAGGTACACTTACAATGCTTCTGCCACAAAAGAAACACATTTACTAATCTTTCTTCAGTCTTTCTTGCTGACATATTGAATGAAGCACATGAGCATGATGGAAATGAAGAGTTTTAAAGCTCTGCTTGGGCTGATTTACAGGCTTTGCTTGGAGCCATTACTAAGGAAAGAAGTGCAGCAAATGGCACCAATTAAAGTTTAATTGGCACCTCAGATTGTATGAGCAAGGTGTACCATGGCAGAAGTTAAAAATTTCAAAGACCTGATAGGTTTTCCTATCTAATACATCCAGAGATTGTCTGCTTTCCCTTCTAATGATTACAGTAGCAGGATTTCAGCTGTTTTCCAGAATGATGTTGTTGCTGCTGTTACAGTGTATCTCTGTGTTACCAGTCTCCAGTTAGACCTGGTAATGGAATAGCTGATGCCGGCTTGGAATCTTCCTCCCAGAAGCTATGTTTAAAAAAAGCAAAAACTGAAATTCCTCAGCTCAGGCCCAGCGATTCCACTGGTTTTTTGTTGTTGTTATTGTTGTTGTTGGAGTCTGAGGATGGAAAACATTGGAGATCATTTTGGAAATTAATATTCCATTAAAAAAAAACAAACAACAAACACAAAACCAAAAAACTCAGCACAAACAAATAAAATAGCAAATAATTCTAAAAAAAATGTAGTTGATTTCCTGCTTAGAAGCTTGGCAGGGTCCTGAGTTCCTTAGGGAACCATGGTTTGGATTGCAGGTGTTGGGGGTTGTGTTTGCTCAAGTGGTTTGCAGATTCTAACCCTGATCTGACAGAGAGCTTTAAGTGTTACCACAATCCAATTTATTAATAATAATAAAAATGCAGTACTGTTATATCTCACCTTCTCTCTCACAGCTGTAGCCCTTTCCAGACTCATTTGGTGTATTCTGCTCATGGGGCTCTAACTGCTGATCTTGTCACAGAGATAAACCAACTTTCTGAACTGTTCTGGGTTTGCCCCCAAAACTAAACCATGTTTACAGACACCTCGTGCTGCTGCATAACTGCTACTAATCACTGTCATAAAAAAAGGCAGCTCTTTCAACAACAGGTACCATGGGAAAGGAAGATGCACGTGAACAAAATGCAAACAAAAAGGAACCCAGGGACTTTGTTTGCTCTTCACAATTCATTGCTCAGCGGCAATAGGTGAAGTTGCCACGTTCCAGTGATTCAGAAAACAAACCACAAAATGTTATTGTGAAAGAAGCTCCTGGAATGAGTGCAGCATGTTAAAATGTACCAGGAGGAGGTTTCACCTGCATGGAAAAGGCTTTTTTTTTATCTCCATCCTCTTTTTATTTTATTGTTCAATTTATTACTACTTTTCACCAATTTTTCTCACTTGAATTCACTGGTGTTATATCTTTCTCAAGCCTCCACATTGATCTTGGCTCTTCTCACTAAAGTGAATCAGTAGTGTGTGCAATATTCCAGGGTGATGATTTTTGAGCAAGGGTAGGCTGAAGAATGGAAAGTTTCTCCTAACTGTGGAAAGCTTTCCTTTCTTGGATGATATGCCACAACAGTCCAGCTCACCACTGGAAAGTAGTTAAATGCAGAAGATTTTTATGTGTAAATTAGTAAAAGGTTAAAGATATTAAAAACATTTTCCCCAAGTGACTGCATGCCAGTGGGAAAAATGTTTAATGAATATTCTAATCTGAAATTTATAACTTTGATGATTCAGGCTGCGAGCACGTTTTTTTTCCAAAGGATGTTGTAAAATACCAGAAGTATCTGTTGAACTCAGGTCTCTGGACAGCCCTAAGAACAATGGGGTTTTTTCAGTTTTATACTAGTAATTGAGGACAGTGGAGTTAAATTGGAGCAAAATGAGTAAAGTAGAAATGAATCATGGCCCTTTTCTCTATGGCAGTAGAGAGACAAGTGTCTCTTAAAAACAGAAGGCAGAAGTAATCATAGAGAGGAGCATTTTACAGCACTGCTGTTTTTCTGCCCTTTCCACCAGTTCATGTAGGGTTTGGGGGGATTTCAGGTGAGGTGCATTAAAGGATTTCCACACAAGAAACCTGTGCTGGTTAGAGACTGGTTGCTCTTTAAAATGTACAGAGGGACCGAGTCATTTTCATCATCAGTTTGAAATTTTGTAGAAAAACCTAAACAGACTTTTTTCATTGTCAGTGAGCATTTCTGTAGATCTCTGTGATGGAAACTCAATGCTTTTTTTACATCAGCATTTTACATGTCCAAGACACTGAAACAATTTCCTAAAGCAGCAAATAACCATTAAACTTAAGTACAGCAAAGGAGGTAAATAATTTTAACACATAAGTTGGGCTGTCTTATATCTGTACATAGATATGTATTTAAAATAAAAGATTGGGTAGTGGGAGCATCAGAGGTACTTGGTTTCATGATAGTTTTTTCATTCTAAATACTTTTGTAAATATACAACTTACTTAACAGTTTCATCATAGTTTGAGTAATAACGTGGGTCTAGGACTTCTGTAATCTTTCTTTTTCCTTTGTCTTTTCACTACTAAAAAATCAATCTGGGAAAAAATAATTAGTATACAGTATTGAAGGATCAGGCACTAAAAGATTGCATTATTTCAGCTGCTGGAAATATTTATGTGTTTAGTTTTTGTGTGTATTCTGTATTTTCCACAGCTCTTTTCCAGTTAAGCTACAAATCTCACCTTGTTACTCTTTGTTTGCAGTGGAAACAAAAGCAGTTCATGTGCCAGGTTGCGTATAGGAGCTGCAGAATGGCTGAGTTGTGATTATTGGAGCAGGCTTCACTTCTGATATTTCTCATCCAAAGCATCATCTCCTTTCACCTTGTATGAGTGCTGTTAAAACATGCAGGGTGAAATTTCTTTCTTCCTACACACAGGCAGAGTTGTCATGTGTGCTTTGGTAGAAGTGCTCAAACATTTGAAAATGCAGTATGGATTGGGGTAGTGCTTGTGCATGTGCAGCTTCCTGGGGCTTTCAATTGAATAGGAAGATGCTTTTCCTCTGATCTGTGTTAATTCCTTATCCTGTGGGAATTAGAAGTGAAGGCAGTGTCTGAGGCTGCGTGAAGGACAATGGGCAAGAACCAGGTGCCAGAATGATGTCACCCTTCAATGTATGTAACAACCAGCATAACTGATCAGTCATTTTAAGCCAGCCAGTGAAGTCATTGCTCTTGCCAAGAATTCACAAGCTTACAGCATTAAATTTTATAATGAGTGAAAAACATAAGGCCAGACTTTTTTTTTTCTCTCATCATTTTATTCACTTATCAATATGAGCAAATGAGGTAAATGTGCCAGCTACGTGGGTAGAACAGTTTATAAATATAGCAGTAATAATTGCTGGCTAATTGGATCATTCCTTCATTGTTGCCCATTTTATAAATATCCTAGAGTTGGAAGGAGTAGATTTTAATTGGCAAATGTTGGAGGAACTCATCCTCCTTAAAACAAACAAAAAAAAGTTCCTTGACTAACAATCAGGCAAAGTGAAGAAATAAAATCTTGTTCTGCTAGACAACTGTATGCTTTTTGTTGTAATTTGGTCTGGCAGTAGGAAATTAAGTGTGGAGTCTTGCTTTGGGAGGGTTCTGGAACCACTGTTAATAACCGCACCAAATGGGGAGCAGTCAGTCTCCAGAGCAAAAGAGCTGTAGTTCTTGGAAAGCATTAGCACTCAGAAATGTTACCTGTTAATAACCTCCCTAGCTACACCCCTTCTTCCCACCCTTCTCCTCTCTGCTATGCCATGGGAAGGCAGCTTCTGCAGGCCATGGGGTGCTGCTGTATCCTGGGTCAGCAGACAGGTTGGTCCAGGTACTGCTGTTCAGGAAGCACTTCAGTTTGATTGTACACATCTTTCTCTGAAGGCTATTTGTGAGCTAAAAAGCATCACCTTTATCTTCCCAGGACAAGGAAAAGGAATGTCCTGCTTCAGACTCAAAACATTCCTCGTTTCCTACAGGGTCATAATCTCTGGATAGATTTAGCAGCCCACAAACAGACAATGCATAATAGAGAAGAAGTTTAGCAAAAGATATTTTTTGCTTCATATATCTTAACAGTTTTAAAAACCAATTATTAGAATTGTGGCTTTTATGATGCTTTTATTCACCATAACTTGAATGTTTCAATAGCATATGAAAGACACTAATGATAAGCATATCTCATTTTCTTTCAGAGAGGATTTAACAGGAAAAAATTGACTCCAACTGAATTCAGCAATAAGGAAAGCTCTGAATCGAGCACTGAACATGATAAAGAAAACTCATTTATCAAAACTGTACCAAGAAGAGTTAAAATATTTGATGGAGGGCAAGTATTGTACTTTGTATACTAGATATCATTGGGAAGATATTTTTTCCTAGATTCTAGACTTTGCAGAGATGTTGCTTCCTGATTGATTTATTTTAAACAATGGTTGCCATATTGTGGTCTGTGGATGTTGGTTTATGTTTCCAAGAAAAATGGAAAGTCATCAGTAGCATGGAGCCATGAGAGTTATGAGAAGGGGTAATAAAATAAAGAACAGTAGGCTGTTCAATTCATTTTTTTTTCCAGGGAATGAGCATTAATGAGTGCTAAGAGCAGCTAGATACAGCCAGAGATGTAAATTCTGTTCCTATGTTTCTCTTACATGATAAATAATACCTATTCTGCAGCAAGGTTGTATAACTGTAGTTGGAGAGGAAATAGTCCAGGGACTAAGCAGCAGCCTGCAGTGTCATGTCTGTCTGGCAGCTTGCTGTGGCATACACAGGCTGGAGAGCTCTGATTTGAAAAGTGCCATGGAAATATTTACTGAGAGCCCTCCTCCCTGCACCATAATACTTCAAATCTGCGGCCTGATGTAAATATCTGTTGCTTTAGCTACAGTGTTGCACTATGTGCAACATCTTATAAAATTTTTAAATAGAAAAATGGATTTTTAAATAGAAAAGCAGATTTTTAAATAGAAAAGTGCCAGTGACACCTGTAAAATTTTGTAACACAAATAGTTCACATTTGATTAGTCTCAATGGTCAGCTGTAGGGCTTTAGTTACTGGTTCCCAATTTGAATCTAGTCTAGGCCAGCAGTTAAATCATTACCAGCTGCCCAGGTAAAATATTGTTGTGTCTCTGATCAGATGCAGACATTTCAAGGACCAGGTCACAAAAGCTTAACACAACATTCGGCATCCTTGAGTGGAAATATGAAGGGCATAATTGAATCCGAATGACTTTTTCTATCTAGAGACAGTCCCTATAGGCTGAGTCCAGAGGACATTGAAAGGGAATTTTAAAGACTTTCTCATCATTGAAACTAATGTTACTCCTTTTCTGCACAAGGCAGAGCCTCCAAGATGCTCTTTTAAAGCTCCCTCATGGTGCTCAAACTTGCTTCCAAGAACTGATACCTTTAAAAGATATGTTCCTGTGTTGCTAAGAAGAAATTTGAAATCTTTAAATACTTATTATCAACAGTACCTTTATTTAAAAAGATTAGCTTCTATTCCTAAACATGTCTATGATTAGCTAGTGATAAATATAGATATGAATTTAACAAATACATGCAGGAGTGAGCAGACAAAGACCATGATTGGTTTTGTCAGTCATGGATTTTCATCTAATGTGTTATTTTAAAAACTCTGGTAGATGAGGGTTTCTAGCTGGACTTATTTTTCCATTACAACTCTTTGCCTACTCTCATGGTACTGTTACTAGGTACAAGTCAAATGAAGACTATGTATATGTGAGAGGGAGAGGGAGAGGGAAGTATATCTGTGAGGAGTGTGGAATACGTTGCAAGAAGCCCAGCATGCTGAAGAAGCACATTCGCACACACACCGATGTCCGTCCTTACCACTGTAATTACTGCAACTTTTCCTTCAAAACTAAAGGTAAGGCTACATTACCTTTAGTGGGTATGTTTTTCCCTTTTTTTCTTTCTACTTTAAAGTACAATTCTTTCCTTCTCTCAGTTGACTGTTCATGCACTAAAGAGGTTCCCTCTCTGTGGCATTTTATTATCTAATGCTTCAAATATTTGTAACTTATTTCCTGCTTTTCCTTTGTATTCTGTATATTTATTCATATGATCACATCTTCATATGGATGAACTGTCTGGTGTGCCACAGTGGGTGAGAAATTGGAGTGGAAGAGGGAAATCATAGGAGTATGATGAAGGTTAGGTGAAGACAAGTGAGATGGTTAGCTGCTCATCCTGGATAGAGATGGGACACAGAAGTTTAAATACCTTACAGTGTCTTTTGGAGGTAGGAGATGGGCATATATTGTACTCATATTGGCATTCAACCAATTGCTCTAGGAAAGAATTTGGCCTCTAATAAATTACTATATTGAAATGATTTTTTTTTTACTCTTGAAGGACAAAGATTTGCTTTTCACTTGACCTTCTAAGACCCAGAGTTGGATGTCTACTTTTTAAAGCCTGTTTAGAACTTTAGATACTTAAGTGTATCCCACTTTATGCAGGCAATATATTAAACAGTAGAACATCCAAGACTCAAGTGAAACAGACAGGAGAAGTCCACAGCCAAAATAATTTCAGGGAAAAAAAAGCAGTAACATTTTTCTTGGCTTTGAACATGATTTAGCAACAATTCCCCCAAGCTGTAACCTCAGGAACATTTGTGTTTTTAGTGGGTTTGAGACTACACAGTGGTTGGGTGGAAAACTTCCAAGAAATAACGCAGTGCTGCACAAAGTGGGATGAATAGGCTTCAGATGTGTCAAAACTCATCACTGCATCCTGACAGGCTGGGTCATCCAGATGAAATGCTGGAGTGCAAACCCAGTAAATTCTCATTATGGTTTTTGCAGAGGAGGGGTGCTGGCCAAGTTCAAGTAATTAAGTACTGCCCATGTAAATATCTCCCTGGTTTCAGTCATAGCAGATATTTGTATTCACATCCTCTTCTGCATTTGCTGTGCCTGGCTTGTGCCATTGCTGCTGGCAGTCAGGTCACACAGTTGGGTGTTAGATGTTTGGTAAGCCACTCTTCATGACAGGACAGTGTAGCTAGCAGCTTCATGAAGTGTGCAAAGACTGGAAAATTTGCTATTTGTGAGTCAATATATTCACAACAATTATTTCAACATTTGGGATGAGTTACCACCTTCATTTCAAAGCAGAAGTAAAGTACTCCATAACCATAGAAGAGTCAGCATTACACTTTAATTTTTCCTATTTAAATATCTCCAAGAAAAATTTTTTGTGAAGTTTAAGGTGGGCAGTTACTTCTAGTGACATGCATTTTATCATTTAGATAAAATCTTAGCCATTTCTTGATATTTACCGTATTTTCTTTTTAAAGGAGAAGGGGAGAGCAGCCTGTGGGCCTCTCAGCTGCACATTCACTTCTGAGATTCAGATCAATTATGTTCATGCTCTGATTTTGAATAAAATTAACATGTTTGCTTAAGTTGGCATTGAAAGTGTTTACACTAAAAATAGAATTCATCAAATACTAGAAGAGCCGCAAGATACGAGCTTCAGTTTCACATGATAGGTTTCTGTCAACATGACTTTGAAGACTGAATCACCCCTTTTTGTACTTTGCCATAAACAAAGGAGGGATCTCTTACACCAGTACAAAATACATAATAATTTAGAATTTCCATCCTCTTCTATTTTACTCAATAAAAAACTTCCTAAATGTAGACAGCCAGTTGGTGGCATTCAGGATAGTGAATCTGCTGCAGCCCTTGACAGCTTGCATTGAAGGACAAGGTTCTAGCAAGTGTGAAATCAAATTGTAAGGTTGTTATAAATGTACCTGAAGAAGATGGACACGTTGAGCATATATTTGTAGACATTTGTATACTCACAGAGCAGATAATGTTTTTGGGTTTTTTTTCTTAAGGAAACTTAACAAAGCATATGAAGTCAAAGGCACATAGCAAGAAATGCATGGATTTGGGAGTCTCAGTAGGCTTAATAGATGACCAGGATGGAGAAGAAGAATTTGGTAAGAAATTAAAGTCTTCTTTATTGTGTCTATTTTGTAATCTCAGCTTCTTACCCTTTATTTTCCAAAGCTTTTTAATTATTGCACAGGGAAAAGATTCAGAGATAAAAATCTTAAGAGCTCGTCCAAGGGAGCCAGAAACACTGGAAAAACTTTCACTGAAAGAAATGACAAGCATATGCTAAGGATAAATTGCTGCTGAATTTTTCACAAAGTGTTATGCAGTTTAACTTTATCACTTTCACAGATAAATATGACAAGATTGAAAATACCAGAAAAACATCTGTTTGCCTAGAAAAAATGCAGTCAAGTGTAGTGCTTCTTTGAAAATAGTTGTGCATGAAATGGTCCAAGTTTTGGGATGCATATTTCATGGAAATTAAATCATTAACATGCCACACAAATCACAAGTATGTTGCTGAGTGCCTTGCAAGGAGGTTAATCATCTTCCAGCATAGAATTCTGTCCTCCTTCACAAATAATTGGGATAAATCTGCAGATAGAGAACATATAGAAATTAAAAACATTATTCATCTTTACTTGTTCTACTTCTTCATTAGTGATGAGAATGTTTTCAGAATGAATGTACTTGCTAAAAAACTTGAATTCTGCACTTCTCATATCCCAAGAAGATTCTACTGAAGAGGACATGAGATCAAGGACAGTCAGAGAGGAACCAAACCAGGTTCACGAGTGACTTGCTTGTCATGATAAGAAAGGTGTGCCTGCAGCAGAGCCAGTGAGATGGAGAGCAGGATTGTGCATTAGGACGTTTGGAATCTCAGCATGTCTCAGTGCAGTGATGGCATTTTTCCCTCCCTCGCATTCCTCTGTGGGGAGATGAATCGTGTTGCCTTGCCTTGGTGTATTTTTCTCCCTCCAGTGGAATAGTTTATTAGATTGTGGATGAGGCTTGGAGAAAAGATAGCAGTGGGGGGTCTTTATTTAAGCTATAAGGGAAAAGAAAAATGAATGCACTTGCTTCCATATGACAACCACTGGCAGAATAAGCGAATCATCTTGAATCTAATTCTAAATAATGCTGGGAATATGACTCAGCTGCTGTGATTCAGTAGTGCACTAGGTAGAAATTTTTGGCCTTCTTCAATGTACTCTTTTTTGTAAGCAAAAATATGTCTCCCTTCACAATTTGAGGTACCAGATAAATAAGACAGAAGATAAGCAGCAGGGCAAATTACTGTATTTTTCTTACAGAGGAACAATTTTTATTAATATTTTCAGTCTTCATATGACAGAAAAATTGTCACTTTTTTAAGCAGTGTTCTCTAGCATTTGACATTTTTGTGAGTTCTGCTAAACGACAGGTGAACAGATATTTCCACTTACTAGAAACTGAAAACATTTTATTGATTGATAAATTGATATTCCCAATTGCATGCATTAAAAGTTGCATTTGTGATTATAATGCAATGGGAAATGTTTCAAATTTAACTGAATTTTCAGTAACATGGGGTCAAATAAAGCCACTTCAAACATTTGTTGAAAGAATGCTTTCCTCTGACTTCAAGACTATTTGATTGAGAAAGAGAGAGGCTTTCCCTTTTTACATATCATGTACAGGCATGTTTGACCATAGCATAAGTATATTATATATGCCCTGAAATATGTTCTTTGCTCAGCACAGTAATTACCTAATAAATGAAATACTCTATTTTGGAAAAAAAAAAAAAAAGCACAGACACATACAGGATTTGTTACATAATCCTTGAAATTCTTAATGGAATTTAATTTTATGGCTGCAATGCCTATTTTTTTTTCCACGAAACAGAGGATGTAGGACTTCTTTCTTTAACTGGAGCCCCAAACCAAAAAAAAACTTGGTGATAAAACCCTGCCTTTTCCAAAGGATCTGGCTCAGGTACCCATAGCAAAACCAGCAGTGCAGCACAAAGTTCAGCACTAGAAACCTATCCAAGAATCAGGATAATTAAACCCCTGATAAAGGTGCATTTGCTGCAGCCAAACCAGTCCAGCCTCTCCAGTTGCTGCCGAGCACAGGGCATTTACAATTATCCATGGAAATTCAGCGAGCAACCCTGCACTTCAAAAATGTGATTTCATCAGTTTGCTCACTGGGCCAACCATGAAGGTTTTTCTCATGATAATTCAGAATCTTTTTTGTCAGCCTATTTTTAAGGCAGAATCAGGAGGGGGAAAAAAGTGTGATGTATTTGCATGTGTGTTTTTTGTTGTGTGGGTCAGTTGCCCTCTCTGAAATCCTGAACGTGCTAATTTTAGGCAGTGTTTGAATCAGCTTCAACCACCTCTTTGGCTGCCCTTTCCCCAGGGCAGAGCAGCAGAGCTCACACTGGGGCCAGCACCCCTCATGCCAGGTCTGGGCTCCAGGGACAGCCCTGGCAGCAGTGTGTCACCCACAAAGGGCTGTGGGTACTGAGCTGCACTTGTGGCGTTACATCTTTGATGCTTCCACCCCTTCTCCCTCTGGCATGCATTACTGGCACAGCTGTGACACATATCCTTCAGATGTTTTAAAAACCAACGGCTTCAAATGCTTAAATGTTTGGGGTTTGGTTGTTTAAAATGTTCTGTCTCTTAGAGAGTGATCTGTCTATTCCCATCGCTTTCCTCAGCTGGAAAGCAACGTGAGAAGCAGTAGAGGAAGGTGCAGAAAATCTGATAAGAAATAATTATGACCTCAGAAAAAAAAAACCTTCTTCCTGAAGACTGTGTGAAATTGGCCTGTTTCCTGACCTGTAGGATGTCTGTCTGTCTATCTGTCAGTCTCCACCTAATTCATTATCTGAACATTTGGAATACTGATTATTCTTATGGTAATAGAAATGTCTGCACCTTTGCTTAAAATAACTAAGCTGTATGTCTTCCACTAGAATTCCACTTTGAATTAGAGAATTTACCCAGAAATTTAAGAAAGCCACAAAAGGAATTTGCTGGTTCCAGTCTTTTGTAGCTTTTTTTTTAAAGTCTGGGTAATCACAGTTATTTGAATATACAATTTTTTAGATTCATATGAGGAGCCAGCTGTGACCGACAGCAGTATAGATTAAATGGATGCAAACTGAACCAGGAGAGCAAACTCATGCACAATCCTGAGCACAGGCAGGCACACACACACAGAGTCTGTTTTTTCAGTAATCTGAGAAGCTGAAATTTTGTTGTGCTGTGGTGTCTCAGGAAAAAAGAAAGATGCTCTCTAGCTGTCTGAGACTGTATGTGATCAGAGCTTTTAACATAGCATTCTTTGTATTTGGACTTGTCATCATTTGGGTATTAGTAAATGCTTTCTGGCCTGGGTTTTTGTATTCAAAACGATTCCCTCATCCATTTATCTTTCATCTTCTGTTCTGTGGAATGTTCTTGTCACCAAAATACAGGGTTACAATGTGAGGAATGTTAATATCTGAATTAAATTGTCAGAGGAGGTGAACTGTTTAGTGTGACAGACTGCAACTGGGGATATCCTCTTTGGCCCTGCTCACACGCTCACACAACATTTTGCTATCTAGTCTTAAAAAAAACCAATAATATGTGTTCAAATTACAACAGTTAAAAACTTTGAACTTGTAATAAGCTAAAGTATGAATGGTATGGTATGTCTGAGTAAACTTGCACAAGAGAATTTCTTGATAATGAAATCAGTAGATGGGCAGAACATTTAAGGGGTTTCTCTGCAGAAATTCTATCCAAAAATTTTCATTATTTTTACCAGTAAAAATACATAATTGTCAGTTTCAGATACATGTTTATAGATATTTACACACATGCATATTAAGAAAATACTTTCATTTTCTGCAGTATTATTGCCACAGTTCTAAGCTAATTAGCTATATGTTATTTACAATAGATTTTAAGTCAGTTTCAATGGCTCTTCACTAGCTTAATCATGACTCAGTCTATTTTCACTGAATCTGCATTTAAGAAGTGAAAATAAATGAAAAGCCTTGCAATAATATCCTCCTTTTACAAAGAGAATGGAAGGCTGGTTCTGTGTAGTTTACAATAATTATTTAATTTTTTTTTTTGTTAATATCAGTGTCTGTTTTTCAACTAGATGTACATTAGGCATGCTGAAGCCCTACACCCACAGCCTGACACTAGACTACCTTGTGCTAGGTTTGATTTACAATATACAAATTACTTAAGAAGGTTTAGGTGTAAATAATCTCTTCAAGCAGAGAAGATGCTCTTACTTTTTGGTGTACTTTCACTTCATTACTTTCTGTTATCTTAGGAATGAAAGTCAAAAACCCACAGATTTTCTTCTTCTCGTTTCTGAGGAGCCCTGGTGATCACCAGTCTGAAGTTAACCCAGTAGATGTCACTGTGAGTCCTGTAGAGCAGTGGACAGTAGCTGAAGCAAGACTGAAATCCAATAATTGATGCCTATGAACAGGCCTAGAATGACAGGAGGACAGCAGGGTTGGGTACAGATGCTGGCATTGTTTAATCATATCTTTTTTACTGCCCTTTAAATTCGTGTGGATGGCTGTGGAAGGATCTGTTGCAAGTCTAATACAACGGGTGAAAGGCAAGTCTAAGTTGTAATTGTTTAGAAGAATAGAGTGAATTATGACACACAGACCTCACTTTCTGATTTATGATCATATTATGACATGCTGAAAAATACTTCTGCCTTTCTTGCCATAGTCTTGAGACTCTTGCCATTTTTTCTTGAGTTTGATGGAGAATATATAAAATACAGAATGGATGCTTTATTTTTAAATGCTTTTATGTAAATGCCAATCCATAACTGAAGATACTTCCAGAACTTGAGACAATGAACACTGCTTTGTATTACTCAGGTGCTAAAAGCCAATACATGTAATAAATTTAGATTTAGATACTAATAGATAGTGAATAGATACTTAGTAAAGTCTGCATAAGTAGAGCTAATGGCAGTCATATAGTTATCTACATAACTGCACATTTCCTTAGGAATCTGTAAAACTGAGCAGTCCAGCCTTGTATTTTCAAGCTGTTCTTGTCTTCCTGCCACTGAAAGAATGAAAATGAACATTTTTCTCTTTATGTGACAATCTACTTAAATATGATTAAGTTGTAACTAAATGTGACAAAGTTACAAGCTTTTGAACTTCATCACTGGATTTGGTGCAGAAATTGCTGTATCTGTAGCAGGTCCTCAGTAAGTCAGGTCATGTGGCAATAATACTGCAATTAAAATTAAAAACTGTAAGTTGAGGTTCTGAAGAACCTTTATTTTAGTACTTTGCAGTATGATGATAATTAGATGGCTGTTGTTAAAACCGTGTACTGTAAGGATTCCTATAGGAAAAACTTCTAATAAAATTAAAAGTCAAAGTACATAAGGAGACATATGTTTCAATTACCCGATTCATAGCATCCTAACTATGGAAATAGCAGTATGTGGACTTACTAGCCGCAGGCACTTCACAAATGGACATGTTAGGATGCTGATAATTCCAGCTAATGCTATTGTGCTAAAGAACTTGGAGTTCTTTCTTTTCTGCTCTGGGGTAAAATGTCACTATAACAGAGCCTTGTCCAAGAAGCTTAACACCAACACCACAAACATGGTACAGAGCTGACCAGCTGAGGACTGGAATAAATGAAGGACTAAGGTATTTTTGCCTATGATTTGTGGACACTTCAATACGCAGGATAAAAACTTCCGTTTTCTTAAAAATAATTGTAGCTGGCATGTGAACAAAATCCTCAGTCAAAAGTTATGTCCATGTTTCTGTTAAGCCTTTACTTCCAGCTGTTCCTAATTTCTGCAGAGTTCAGGTCTGTAAAATTCACTTACTCATGTGAAGTCCAGGAAGAAGAAAGAGTCTTTCTAAGAATTTAAAAGATTGCAGCAGTTGACAGAGGATGAAAGGCATCACCTACTCTTCCAAAAAGACTCTTTGTAAAACATTGAGGCTCTCTTGAACAGTTTGTCTGTTAAAATGGGGAGAGTTGAGTTACAAATTTGAAAGAGAAGTAGCTTTCATAAGCCTTCACTTAATAGTGTGATACTTTTTCCTGTTTTCTTTTTTAAAAAAGAAACTGAACTTTCATGCTGAAAGCCATTTCTCCATATGTTAGGAGCCTTTAAATTTATGATACATCCTTCATTTGAAAATACCGTACACCATTTTACAACCTCATACAAAGTTAAACACAGAAGTAATTTTGTTCCCACTGGAAATTGAGTCAGTTTTAGTTATATGTATGTGTGTGTATATATATAAGCTACATAAGCATATGGTTATAATTGTGCATAGTTCAAGATAGGAAGCAAAGAATTAATCTTTCCCCAATTAAAACTGCCAAGGAACTTTAGTAGGCAGGGTACAATTACCAGAATGGGATTGGAGCCAATACTGCTTAGTTAAAAAGACACTGCTTGGAAGAGAATCTTCCACCACAAAGAATGGTCACAGCCTCAGCCTGATGCCTCCTTCAGAGGAGACCCATAACCCTGCCTGGGTCTTTTAAAACTTCAGCATCAGGTCCTCTTGAACTTCACAGCAATGCTTAGTGGGATCACTGATTGGGAAAGCCTGCGCACCTCTTGTTTCAGCAAATGTGCACTCAGGTATAAAAGCCAGAGCAAAGCATTCCTTTGTGCATTGCCAGAACAAGCAAGTCAGGAATCTTATTTTTTACTCATCTGATGTTGCAAAGCAGTGTGGGAGTAAGGGAACCACATTCATCGCTGTCACCTCGCCTACACTGCAGGCTCTGGCTCCAGGTAAAACCACACTCAAATAGAAGCTGGCAAATGCACAAAGGGTGGAGGTAAACAGGGAAACAATAGAGGGAAATGATATCCCATGGAGTCCTGCATGTAAGGAATCTGTGTTCCAAACACAGTTTCCCTTTCTCTTTCCATGGCTTTGTTGTAGAAAGCTGGGATGTATGCAGAAAATTCCTTCATAAGCAGCATCTGCTGGTAAATCCGGTAGCATTTTAAAATGTTGATGTGAAAGAAGATGGTTTCTTCTAAATCATTGTTTGCACATATGTTTTCCTTGCTTTACAAATGCATCAAGTCAGTCTAATCACTTCAGGTAATTCCTCCTGCCAGTAGAAACAACCATTCATGATTGACATCAGCTTTAATAGAAAATGTGATTCATGTGGAGAGAGGGAGAAAAAAAGCAAGAATCAGTAGGATTTCATAGAGAATAGTTATGTGACATTGGTAAAGAGAATGAATTTAAGAGCGAGTCCAGAGTGAATTCCAAGACTTTGCAATGTGCCCTGCATTATTTAAAGCGTTGCAAGAAAGCTGTAGGCCACCCTTTAGATGTGACACATGGAGAAGTCTTCAATATCTGTTACAGAGGCATTGAGGAAATCACAGAATATTCTGAGTTGAAGTGACCCACAAGGATCATTGCAGTCCAGCTCTTAGCCCTGCACAGCACCATCCCCAAGAGTCTCACCATGTGGCCGAGAGCACTGTCCAAATGCTTCTTGAACTCTTTTAGGTTTGGTCCTGTGACCACTTCCTTGGGGAGCCTGTTCCAGTGCCCAGCCACCCTTTGGGTGAAGAACCTTTTTCTAATATCCAACCTGTCCCTTCCCTGACACAACTTCAGGCCATTCCCTTGGGTCCTGTCACTGGTCACCAGAGGGAAGTGTCTGTCCCTCCTCTTCTCCTCACAAGGAAGTTGTAGCCTGTGATGAAGTCTCCCCTCAGTCTCCTTTTCTCCAGTCTGAACAGACCAAGTGACCTCAGTCTCTCCCTGTAAGGCTTGCCCTCAAGGCCCTTCACCATCTTTGTTACCCTCCTTTGGATGCTATCAGCTTGATATCTTTTTCATATTTTGCCTCCCAAAACTGCCCCCAGCACTGGAGGTGAGGCTGCCCCAGCTGAGAGCAGAGCAGGACAATCCCCTCCCTTGCCTGCCTGGCCATGCTGTGCCTGATGCCCCCCAGGACAGGATTGGCCCTCCTGGCTGCCAGGGCACTGCTGGCTCATGTTTAGCTTGCCACTGACCAGGACCCCCAGGTCCCTTTCCATGGGGCTGCTTTCCAGCCTCTCATTCCCCAGTCTGTCTGTACATCCAGCGTTGTTCCGTCCAAGGTGCAGGATCCAGCACTTTCTCATGTTGAATTTCATACAGCTGGGGATTGCTCATCTCTAATCTGTCACGGTCTCTCTGCAGGGCCTCTCTGCCTTCGAGGGAGTCAACAACTCCTCCTAGTTTTGTATCAGTTTTTGCTCAGTGTCCCTTCCAGTCCTGTGTCCAAGTCATTAATGAAGATTTTGAAGAGCACAGGGCTGAGAATGGGGCCCTGTGGAACCCCACCCCACTAGCGACAGGTTACAAGTCTAATGTCACCTGATTCACTGTAACCATTTGAGCCTGACCTGTGAGCCATTTGTTCACCCATCACATGATGTGTTGTTTATCCAGCTGTGAGCTGGACATTTTATCCAGGAGGATTCTGTGAGAGACACTATCAAAATCTTTACTGAAATCCAGAAAGGTTACATCAGCTGGCTTCCCTTGGTCAACTGCATGGATTACCTTGTCATACAAGGGAAATCAGGTTTGATAAGCAGGACTCTCCTCCCATGAAGCCATGCTGGCTGTGACCAACGGCTGTGTTGTCCTCCAGATGTTTTTCAATACCTCCTGGGATAATCCTCTCCATAACTTTACCAGGCACAGAAATGAGACTGACTGGTCAATAGTTTCTGGGGTCCTCTTTCTTGCCCTTCTTGAAAACTGGGGCAACGTTAGCCAGCTTCCAGTCAGCAAGGACCTCTCCAGATTCCCAGGACCACTCAAAAATCAAGAGAGGCCTTGCAATGACATCAGCAGCTCTTTAAGTATTCTCAGATGAATCCCATCAGACCCCATAGACTTTAGGTGTCCAGCTGGAGTAGCAGTTCCCACACAACTTCAGAGTCAACTGGGAGTTTATCATTCTCACAGCCATGGTCCTCCAGCTCAGGGCACTGGGACCCTCCTCGCTTGTCTTTGGTATTGAAGGCAGAGGTAGTTGTTTCCATTCAGAAATCAAACAGATGTAGATTTTCTAACATGTTAGATATGCTTGCTTTGCAAGTTACTGAAAAAACACTGTTTATATGAAGAATGGAAATGACAGAATTATAGAGAAAAAAATACCAAAAACATTTAGTCAGTGCACATGTTGTTGTTAATAATATCTTTAACAATCATACTTGCCATAATTTTGGAATGGAAGTTAATGAATTAATTTTTCCACTAAAATGTATTTTCTATTTTTAACAGCTTTGTCTGTGGATGAGAATTATAAATTAAAACTATTTAAAATTCTGATAAATATTTTTGTTAGGATCATTCCAATGACCTGGAGGATTTGGGGTATTTTTAATAACATGTCTGACCTGTTCACATCTGCTGTAGTAAATGTAAGAAATCTAGTTTCCATATTTAGCTAATGTACAAATTATTGTGTAGGCAAAGAGGGGGAAAGTCATTACAGAGGGATATTTCCAAAGAAGCAATTGCATTGCTCATTTGAAACCATAAAGGCTTATGATGGTGGGTAACTTACTGAAAGCTAGCTCAGTTGAACCCATTTATTTCATCTGGAGTTCTAAATGTTTGTTTTGGTTTTGGTAACTTAGCAGCCTAAAGTATAGGCAGTATATTCAAATTCTTTTAAGGGTCTGATTTTTTCAGAATTGTTCATTTTAATGGTAAGTTGCTGTGTAAGTAAGTAAGATGCTGTCCCCTAGAACAGTATCTCTGAGATTTTATCTAACCAGACATCTTTGGTTTTACAGAGCCAAATTATTTTTATGCAGATATGTTTTTTTGGACAGCTCAAGAGGCAGACCTTTAATCAAATACAAAATATTAATGTATTCAAAGCATTTTGTCTTTTATAAAATGGTCCCAGACAGTCTGGCTTGGAATCAGACATAGCAGATGGGATTTTCTGTCGCTTTACTAAAGACAACACTCTTTCCAAGATAGATACAAAAGAAGGTGAAAAGCTGCAGTTTAACTGTATTTTGTAGAGAAATTTACCCCTAGACAGAGGTTTGGCTGTAAGGAGGGCTTCTTTATGCAAAGAAAGATTCATAGGTAAGTTTTGATACAATTAATGCTTTCTTGGCTCCTAGGACATCTCAGGTAATTTTTTAATAAACCCTTCAAAACATTAGTGAAGTGAAGAAATCTACTAGGGTCTAATTTTGGTCTCCTTTGCCTGTTAACGAGAAAAGATTCTTGACTAACAGCCTCCAGTCTTTCTGTTTGCATCCTTCAAAAACCTTTGCAGCCATGATTCATATTAGGTACAAGGACACCCACTTATGAGTCAGAGCCAGCCAGAAAATATCCCACTTCTAAGGTTGACAGACCAGCCCCTCATGACAGCACTGGGAACCTAATGAACCAGGAATCTGCTCAATGCTCCCCAAGCAGAAGAGTGAAGGGTGACTTTGAGCAAATGGTTACAAGTGGCATGAAGGAAAACAGCCAAATCCAGAGGGTTAAAAACAACATAGAAGCAGAAGATGAAAGATTATGTAGCTGTGCAGTTAAATATGTAAGCTGGAAAATAAAAAGCAAAATTTAACTCTACCCTGTTGCTTTGCTGCAGTGGGGTGTGAGTGGAAAATACATATGCCATGTGTTTTTTTGGTGGTTTTAGTTGTTCTCTCCTGCTTCCTTCCCAAGTCAGCCCAGGGCCTTCATTGTCTTAACTTCTCCTTCCACTTTTGCAGGTGAGAAGCAAAGATTTGGCTATGACCGGTCAGGATACGACGTGGAGGAGTCTGATGGTGGCGATGAAGATGAAAATGACAACGAGGACGATGATGAAGACAGCCAGGCTGAGTCAGTGCTATCCACAACACCCTCGGTGACAGCCAGCCCCCAGCACCAGCCCTCTCGCCACAGCCTGCAGGATGCCGCCAGCACCGACGATGACATCAGGCTTCCAGACTGCTTCACCGGGGCTCACACGGACTCCATGGATGGTCTCCCAAAAGCACTGCTGACCAAGATGACTGTCCTTAGCACAGTGCAGTCGGTCAGCAGGACCTCCAGGTCGCCAGCAGAGTCCACCCATCAGGAAGCACATGAGGACAAAGCCCAGGAGAGAGGAGTGGGTCCCTGCGGTGCTGATACGGCACTAACAGACATTGCTCCTGCATCTCCACGTTGCCAGATGTCTGTGGATTACCCTGATCCACATACAGCCTTGGGCCACTCCTTAATATCAACTGCAGCTCTTACGAAGGTAGGAGTGTCTGAAACCAGGGAAAGAGTGGGATTTTAAGTCCTCCTTCTAAAAAGATCTTCTTGGAGATTTTTCAAAGAATAAAATGTTTGCCTTTCCCTTTATTCTTAGAATTCTTGGTGATGAGTCTTTCAGAAGAGTTAAAATTAGTCCAGGCACAATATATAGGACTGTAGACACAAGGATGTTGTAGGAGCGTTGCTTTTCAAATTCTTAAATTTGATTGTGTTCTTCCTGAAAAGTTTAATTGTAATATGGTCATTTCAGCTGATTTTTGGAGCTGGTAGATTGTATTCCAAATCAGAAGGAAATAACAAATATGGTGGTGGTTATGTTTTCAGGAGAAAGTGGTAGAATTCAGCAATCATTTCATTCTGAAATATGATGATACAATCATTGGTAATTCCAAAGGGAAATTAATCTAGTCCCAAAGTTTTTTGCCTTATCACTAAAAAAAAAATGGTGCAATTGTTTATCTATCCTTCAGATATGCTTAATGGTAGAATTAGAAAGAGCACCAGATGTTCAAGGAAACTAGGAGATTGCCCTTGCACAATAACAAAAGGAGAGATGAACACAGGACTGAGACCTGAGTTCCCAGTGCTCTCAGCTTTTGTCCAAGCTGAAAGAAGATTTTAATCAGAAAAGGATGTATTTTGCCCATGCATGTGTTAGACGTGTGGATTTTCAAAGCAGTGTGCAGAAAGATGAGGTCAGTCTGTATGCAGGTCTGTGGGAGCATTCAGTAATTTTGGCAAATGTTTTTTAAAACTGTGCCCATGAAATCACAGAGAGAAATGGCACGTGCTGAGCCTTTTCCAATTCAGCAATGGCTTTAATGGACTGTGATGGGGGTGGTACAAGTCACTTACTAGACTGACCCTAAAGACAGTTTTTGTAATTTTTAGTTCTTGCTACAGACCATGAAGGTATTTGAGCTTTCCAGAGCAATGCTCAAAAAAATGAGATGCACAATAGTTTAATTAAAGGGTTAATAAAAGCACTGCCTTCTCCATGATGAATGCAATATTTAGAAATATTATATAGAACCAATTAATCCTCTAGGTTGGAAAAAAAGCTTGAGATCATCGAGTCCAAGCCTAAACCTAGCTGCATGCAGTTACTGAAAAAAAGTAGCAGAAAATTTTCAAAAGCATAAAAAGTAAAAATTTCAATCTGTTTTAAGTACTTAGTGGCTTGGTTTTTTCCTTTGAAAATTTACACTACTAGATTTATTTTTTACACAGTTTAAGATAGCAAACTGTTGACAACTGGAGAAACAGTAAAAATTATTGCTGCATTGTATTGTTTGACGCATGTTCATCCCTGCTTGTAGGAACTGTGAGTTCATATGGCAAATGTTAATTGCAGCGAGTTTGTAGTGTGACAGAGAATAAAATGATCTCTGATCACTGTATATGCCTGCCATAAAATGGGAAGGGTCCTAGTATTTGGAGTTTAGGTTCCATTGTTGCCAGTGGATACCAGAAGGACATTTAACTGAGTGTACTCCCTCATTAAATAGAACCACTGAAGCCTCAAGTAAATATTCATGCAATTAAAAATGTTGAATGGTATTCATTTATATAGCTTTAATTGTCTACATAATATATAATTGTCTACATTAATATATTAAAAAAAAAGGAAGGCATGTAAGTAATACGAGGAAGCAATTCCTTTCCAGATTTTCTTTTCCTTTCCTAGACCAAAAGAAGCATCAGCCTTGTGTCTCCAGTGGTTAATCTGCAGTCTGTTCCTGTTGCGAATGACTGTGGATCCCAGATCTTGCAATTGAGAAAAGGATGTATAACAGCCTTCCTCATAGCCCAGGAAGGCTGTTCTACATTCCTTTGAAAGCATCCATAGCAGTTTATCAGGATGTCTTGTGAGGTGTCAGTTCTGAGAAAGATGTTGATTTCTTTCTCACACCCATCTTCTCATTTAGACAGGATGGCACTGCATAGCCAGTTAATCATATTCTTCCTTTGCTAATACATTTTGAACAAGCAGATTTCAAAAGCATTGCTCTCTGATTTTGAGGTTTTTGCCTGCTCTAGGGAATTTTTGAGAGTTAGGACTGTAAAAAGCTAAGTAATGTTGCACCAGTGCATGTGTGTGATCAATGTGCCAAAAAGGAAAAGATAACCATGAGATTGCAATTGTACTTTCAGACTACTCGTTTTAGGAGGTTCCAGGAAAGGAGTTGCAAGCCTTGGTCAGTAACAGGCTGTAGGAGAAAAGGGAGGATAAAAATAGGATTATCAATCCAGGTGTGTGCACCACAATGAGCTGAGGCAGCAATGGGATGTGAATCCCACATCTCCCTCCAGTATCCACCCATCACTTCCACCTCTTCAGGAGCTGTAGTTGTCAGCCATCTCCTGTCATTGCATACCCTGTCTATCACACTAGAAGCACCTATGACAAATGTGCCATGATGCTGCCTCTGGCTGCTGGAGGCTGTAATGCCTTCAGGAGATGAACACAGTGCATCAAAAAAGCCAGCTTATGCTTATTTAACCTTCTTGCCTGAGGTGATTTCCACATAAAACAGGTCTCCAAAGCCTTCTCGCCACTTAAAACACACGTGCAAAAGATATTCAGCAATGTTTTTGAGCACGAGTGTTTGAGAGAAATTAAGCAAGGATAATTAGGAGAGGAAAATGCAATTAGTGGATGAGGAAGGAGGTGGAAAAAGAAAGGAAGGAAATCAGTTCATTGTTTAAGCTGAGCACTATATACTATGAACCATTTTGTTGCTGTTCTTTCTGAAAAAGGGGCATGGGAAGCACTCCCAGCTCCCTCGTGTTTTCATGTCACCGAAGGGCAGCGGTGGCTGCCACATTAACAGTCCTGTGTTGTTCTCTCCCAGAGCACACCCTCCATCAGCTCCCCATCCTCGCTGGCAGACCACAGCATGCCGACACCGACAGCGCCATCACCCTACAGCGAAATCCCGGAGGAGAAGCTGGCTGCCGAGCCGAGAGCTCCCCAGACTCACCTCTTCAGCCACCTGCCCCTTCACTCACAGCGGCAAGCCAAGGCTCCCTACGGCATGGTGCCTGTCGGGGGCATCCAGGTGGTCCCTGCTGGCCTGGCCACCTACTCCACCTTTGTTCCCATCCAGGCGGGGCCGGTGCAGCTCACTATCCCAGCTGTGAGCGTGATTCACAGAACTACCAGCGCCCTTGGCGAGACAGGCGGCACGGCCCCCGGCACCACCGCGAATCCCGTGGGAGTCGCCGAGGTGAACAGCGTGGTGCCGTGCATTCCCATTGGCCAGGTGAGCATGCCAGGCATTCAGGGGCTCGGCACGCCCAACCTGCAGCCTCTGCCGCCGCTGGGCATGGAGACAGTGAACATCCTGGGCCTGGCAAACACCAATATCGCCCCGCAGATGCGCCCTCCAGGAATTACCCTCAATGCCGTGGGCCTCCAGGTGCTGACGGCTGGCGCAGCCCCGCAGGGCACCAACCCCAGCCCACAGGGACCCCTTCCCGGCCTGCAGATCCTGAACATCGCCCTGCCGACCCTCATCCCCTCTGTCAGCCCCGCCAGCACTGAGGGGCACGGAGCCTCCGAGGCACCCACCGCGGGCTCCAAAGCCAGCGAGGTCCAGCTGGAGCCTGCTCCTGTCGGCTTCCCTACAGCCGAGGCCGGCCGGGATGCTTCTCCTCAGGCGGTGGCTGGTGGCCAGCGGTATGGCGGGAAGAGCCATCCTGAGCCCAGCCCGCTGACCAACGCCGCTGGTCCCGGGAAAGCTGATCCTGAAAAGACTGACCTCGCCAACCCCAGCAAGCCAAAGCGTGACCTCCCTGCCCTCCAGGTGAAGAGGGCTGCCCCGGCAGAGCCCCGCTCCAAGGCGAATCCCAACATGTTAAGCAAGTCCCCAATCCACCGAACTGTCACCCCGGACAGACAGGTACCCAGGCCGGCCGCCCCGCCCCAGCGGCGAAACACGGTGCAGTTTAGCGATGGCAGCAGTGACGATGAGGATAGACTTGTAATAGCAACCTAGTTTTCGGTTTTCATTGTGTTTTTATTTTTAGAGTTTTTTGGGGTTTTTTTATAACACTTGCAGGTTTCTTTGCAAACCTTCCTTTCCTTAAAGCACATTTTTCTGACACAAACCCATTACTAATCTTCGTGCAATCATGAACTCTTGACCAATAATTGTTGTTTCTTGTCAGCTCCAGCCATTTTTGTACATGTTGTATAGACGATTGTGCCTTTTTGGAGTTTTATGTTTAGAAACCTGTACAGATTGTTGAATATATATATATAAAATATATATATATAAAATATGTATATTAAAACCAGGTAGTTGCTTGTGTTTAGTAAGTAAACATCCTATGTCAGATAAATAAAGGATTAAATTATATGTTGCACTGCTAAATGTAAATTTTTATGGCTGTGGGACAAAGTTTCTGTGTACAGATCTAGTATGTAAAACTCCATATTTATTGTATCCATATTAGTCTTGGAAAAGGGTCTGTCCATCTTTCTTGTGTAAGACAGTAGCTTTACACTTCAAAGAGAAATACAGTATCTGTGTTACAAAATATTACAGTAAAATTTTGTTTACTGACTTTACCATTGCTTATGTTGTGCCTTTTTGATGCAGTCCGGTAGCTAGAGAGGTGCTTGACTCGTTCCTTTCAGTGCCCTTCCGTGCCCTTCCAGCTGGTTCAGCTTGAAAGGATCTGGTGGTGGTAAAAGCCCCTGTGGTTTTACCTGCCATGGGAGAGAGAGTAACTCATCGGGCTTTACTTGGAGTAAAATCTTCCATTCAAAACATCTGGCAAGTGCAGAGTGGGGAGGGAGTCCCTCAGCTTTCCGCAGAGCGAGCATCCATCCACCTTGTGTTTCTTTCCTAGAATTTGAAGACTTGCCTGAGGGAACATGGCAAAAGGGTCACAATGAAATATTTTTTTATTTGTAATCTTGAACTATAAAACCACTTTTTACTGACATTAAAATGTTGTTACACAAGAAAGGAATAATTCTTTGTGTGTTAATTGCAAAATCCGCCACACGGTTGGTGAAAATGCCACTACTGTAATGAGGGTTTGGCATAACTGATTGCCATCAACCTCTTAGGAGTCTGTGTTTCAGGAGATCTTCATTTACAGGTAGACAAAGCCATTTTCTCCCTAAATACAAGTTTGTCTTACTCATGCAGGGAAAGAAGAAGGGACTAGAGGCTTTTCACATACAGTTAATGTGCTGTTCTAACAAACCTGTCATACTGGGCATACAAAACATGGATGGATCCCAGAATAATGAAATTTAATACTCCTCTGTTTGCACGTAGTGAAAACAATGTAAAATTATCACTGAATTGTTTGGATGTTCCAACAATGGCAGGAGACATATCTGACAAGTTACAGGGCTACACATTCCTAGAATTTTCGAATTGACTTGGGATTCATGCTACAATTTTTAAGTAGAGTTCGTTTCCTGCTGTGTCCTTTTATCACATTGTTACAGAAGGTTTTATAACCCCTTTAATAACCAAATTCCAGTTGGAAACTGGAAGGTGTAAATTAAAAGCACAATCACCTTTATGGAATTAACAAGGATGAACACATATAAAACAAGTGGAAGAAAAGGATGGGAAGCAAATCTGGGGAAAAAAGGGAGCAAATTTGAATGTGAGCTGGGCTGCATTGTTCACAGATTAACTCCTGTATCCATCTCAAGGAGGTAATTCATACCTTGCACTGCTCATATTCAACAGCAGCACTACCCTAGATCCATTTTTAACTTTACACCGGCTTTTGTACAGTACTCACATTGTACTCATTACATTATTCCATTATGGCGTGTTGTAAAACTGTAGGCGATGTTGAATGAGCTTTATTAACTTCCAGAAAGAGCACTTCAGTAGCAGAAAGCCATTTCTATTAGTCGTGATTATCAGGCAATTGTACTAATCTAGCCATTAGAAACACACACATTGGAAAGGGGAAATTACTCCTGTCTCTGACAGGGCTGTGCAGAGCCTCGCTGAGGGCCCCAGCACACTAACTACCAAGCACTCTCAACTCACATTGAACTTCATGAGAGTTAAGAGTCCTCGGCTCCCCGCAGCACCGGACTTCAGATTTGTGAGTGTCTTATGTGCAAGCCCTGTGTGGAATGTCACTGTGAATTTGTATGTTCTTTTTATAAGTGTAGTAGTGGTGTCAACGTGTCTTGTACCATTATCATTTTTACCTATGTGAAATTACCCCAACCAGCCAAAGCTAGAACCAAAACATTGCCATGTTACATGTGCTTTAAGAGCCTGAAGCTTTTTCCAGTACAATCAGGTGACAGTTTGCAGTCAATGAACTCAAGAAATTTTGCAATAGTTTTAGCTCCTTTAAAATGGACACCTACCAGCAAACTAGAACAATGATAATTAATTTGAGCATATTTGTCTAAAGCATGACCAAAAAAAGATGACAGAATCAGATAGCTTTACAGCAAAGTAAAACTATCCCCAAAATTTTGAATGCCATCGCAATTTATTACCATTTTCCTGAATTTTATAAGGCAGCAGTGGGTAAGGAATTGCTGTTGCACATGCCCCTGAGTCTTGATTTTACTAAACTCCAGAGATTTACTGTATACACGTCTTAAATATTTACTTGATGAGCAATTTTTGGTGTGCTCATATTCTGCTCAGGATTAATTCCAGGAAGTCTCCAATTTACCAGAAAATTCAGTCTGGTCAATTGGGTGATCTGCATCTGTCTTTTCTGTTCTAGGTGTTTTGAAGATGCCAAGGGCACGAGATGGAAGCAAATCTTGAAGAGTAAGAATGGCATGACAACAGATATATCATAAAGAGGAACATTAAGATGTGTCACTTGGTAAGTTCATTTTAGGACAACAGGGAGAAAGGACCAAGAGAGTAGGCACTGATTCAGCTGTGAGATGGGAGCGAACTCCCAGAAGATGGGAGTTGCTTCTGGGGATGTAAAGCTGCAGGTCAAGAGATCTGAGGACAAATACTGAATCATCACTTACCCAGGCAAAGCAGATTACCCACATTTGAAGCAGGAACTCTACTATTAGCAGGTAGTTGCAGATATATCTAATGTTGACATCAAGGCTGCAGGAAATCACAGTTTTGTAGAAGACTGTGGTCCTGAAAATTACGCTGTTTCCCTTCCCTCTAGGATGTTTCCAAATGGATATTCTTTGAGTTGCCTCTACAGCTTGTGCAACAAGAAGAAACAGATTAGGAGTGTGACCAGACCTGAGAGAAGGTTAAACTCTGTATATCTCCTCTGTTAGTGCCTGTAACCAACAGCTATAAATATGTCAGCACACATGGGTGTCCTGCATGAGCACAAGCCTGTAACTGCTGCCTTAGCAATTACATTTTCATTCTGAATTAATTCCCTTTGTTTTAAATTGTGTTGTAGCTTTTATTGTCTTGTCCAGAGGCATCAGTGATGGAGAAATCACATTTCCCTTCCCACAAGTATCCTTCTGTTCAAAGCAGTAGCAAACATCTCAGAAACCTGCCAGTGCAGTATTAGGCTGCTCTTCAGATGCTGTGAATTATCACAGCTGAATTGGAATAAATAACACTGGCCTGTTTACTCAGGGATCTCTGTCGGACACCCTCTGGCAAATCCAGCACAGTTGTTTAAACATCAAAGGGCCAGAACAAGTGTTGCTCCTCAGTGTACCCAGGCACACTCTGGCATCTTCTCGCAACCCATTCCCAGCAGGAGGGTGCAAGTAGGTGCCAGCTAAAGGCTGGGTACAAATACAGCCAGAGTACAGACACTCAGCTTCTGTGGGATCTGTGCAGATGCTTCCCTGTGATCTGCCAAAAGCCCTCACTAGGAAAAGAATTGGTGGCCAGTGGCCTGTAGCTTTCAACTTAGACCTTACTTGGTTTCTCTTTGCAATACATGCTGTTTGCTGGTGATGTGGGTACCTGGTTTTGGAGGCAGCAGGTCCATATAATAACAATAATAATGGGTTTGGAACATGAACTCTATTATGAACTCTATTAAATGTGCCTGTGTTTCCCGTTGGGGCTTTAATAAGATGCAGCATGGCCTACCTGTCACTTCTTGGGTCAAAAACTAAACCAGAAACAGACATGGACAATGTACCTGGCCTCAGATCTCTTGACCTGTAGCATTACATCCCCAGATGCACCTCCCAGCTTCTGGACCACAGCAGAAATAAAGCACTTTGTAGGTGCAGGGATGCTCTGCCCTGCTTTGGTTACTGCTGCTGTACACACCTTTGTCCCTTTCTTTCTCAAGTAATTTGCTGAGGTTCAGGTTGATGTAAATTATGCCCTGAAGCATGAGCAGCCCACAGTTGGTCCATATCAGCCAGTCCCCTGCCAGAAAGTCTGACAGTAGTGTTTTGCATACAAATTCAAGTGCCCATCACATGCACTTCATCTCAGACAACCTACATAGGCTGAACACAGTATGGCCCACCTCAAAGCAAGAGATGTACCATGAAACAGACATCCCATGCCTTACACTTAGCTAAACATTCTGTATGGTTTCTTAACAGATTTTTCTTGCCTTGAGTTTACTGACATGTGGTTAAACAGAATATTAAATTAATTTGTCACTATATAACTTACTCCAGAAGTCCTCATATTTTGCAAGATAATCCTCACTAAGCTTTCATAAACACTGTAGTTTAAACCTGTAAACTGCCCTTCAAACATGTGTTTAACACTGGGACAGTTTCATCAAAACAAAATTAAAAATCCTCAGTTTTAGCATGAGTGATTTGCCAAGAGCCATGGAAACCAAACAATCCACAAGTGAGAGTGCTCACTCAAGATACCTTCAGCTGACTTATCTGATGGGCCACTGCTTCATTGCTTTGGAAAGATCCTCTGAGACCAGTATGACCATCTCCTCCTTTCCTTGCTTTCCTGGTTTTTCATGGGAGCAGAAAGTGTCACCCATCTTAGGTGACTTTTGGCCAGTCTCTAGTTGTGAATGTTACATTATGAATGACTGAAAAAAACATGGCTAGAATTGTCTTCCCATGTCTTAGGAAAATTTCTGTTCCCTGTAAGGAGTCTCAGCACCTACAGATGGACTTTTTAAATGATACCTAAAACACCAAAGACTTACCACCATTTCTGGCTTGTATCTTTGAGGATAAGACCCCTGTCTTAATTCTAGATGCTGGACTGCTGATTCTGTTACTGACTTAGGATGAAAACAAGCTACTTTAAAGTACTTCAAATTAATTATTAGGTAATTTTATATGGAATGTTCATGGGTGGATGAGCATACAGCAATAAGGGTGTAACAGCCTGTAATTCATTGATTTGATGTTCATGTTTTTTCCCAGGAATGTTAAATCAGGAAGAAAAAAAGGTGCCATTGCTATTTATGTTTGTCTGTACATTTCTCCTCTTTATACTGAACAGGCTACTCACAATGTTAGGAGGTGACTGGTGATTTTCAGATATTCCATGAGATCTAAGGAAACCATGCTAGCTGAAAGATGGCAAGGCTTTACATTCCAATGGTTCAGTCATGGAAACAAAACTTAGAGTTCTAAGATGAGTCAATTAGCTAGGCATGCTTAGTTTTCTTTGGTAATTGTAGGCTTGTTTTCCCCAATAAGGTCAAATGTTAAGGCTTGTTTGGTTTTGTGGCCTGTGCTCTTTAGTGTATTTGAAATCCATTACCATGCATGAGGCATTTGTGCAGGAAATGGGCCAACTGAAGGCTGTTTGTAAAGTCAAATGCCCCCAGCATTTCCTCTTTTTGTTGAATTTAGGCAGTTACAACATCCCTTTGGGCTTCAGAAGTTCCATTTGCAGGTCATTCAGGTCTGAGGTGTTTTGGTGTTGGTACCAAATACCTTAGGGTTGGATTCCTTCTTCTGAGAAAGAGAGCATGTGACACAGGTGACAGTTCCATCTCATATCATGAATGATAAGCTCTCTATCAAAATCACTGACCCCTAAGAGCCCTTTGCCATCCCACCATCTTCCTGCTCCAGATCCAGGCATGGAAGTGAGTTCAGAGCCCACTTGTTGGCACAGCTCTCATCTCCATTGCAGCCCCACTTCCATGAGGAATTTTTCACAGAGTGCCTGTGGAAGGCAAGAGTGATCCTTGGACATGAACTTGCAGTGAGGGACACAGCATGGAGGGAGCATCACCAAGAACACCCGCCCATCTCCCAGGAACACAAGGACAAGGTGCACCAGTAGGGATTTTGCTCAGTGCTGGGCCTCGTGCAGGAGCAGATTTTGCAAAAGGAGTTTGCATCACTGCAGGAGGGCTGGAATAGATGACCTTTAAAAAAGTCCCTTTCAACTCAAACGTGATTCTGTGAACAGGACCTACCCAGACCTGAAGCACTTGAATAGAAAGCCATTATCTTGTGACTTAACCCTTCCCATCCCTTATGATCAAGGCAAATCAAGTCAAAATGAAAGATTAAAAGGCATCTTTTGACAGAAATTTTTGACTAATCAGAAGGAATTTTAACAAGAAGCCAAAATTCCCTGTTTGAACACAACATTACTACATCCCCTGATTCTGCTAATGCTCAAACATTCCTCAGCCTGAGCAGCTGCTCTTCTGGCACCCAGCTGTCCTGCACAGCACCTAACAAAGTAGTATCCTTCAGGAACACTGTGTCCAGAGTGATCACACCCTTTGTACCACCCAATCACAATCAGGCTTCATCCTGAACACGTGAGCATGAGGAGGAGGAGATGGTGCTGCCCATTTCTTCTACGCTCAGCTACCGACTGCACACTGGTGGCAGTCTGGTGCCAGGGACGATGCAGTCACCATCCTCTAGTTCAGCACCAGCTCCCCCCTCATCAGCCAGGGACTACACAGCAAGGGAGGCTGATGTCCCTCAGGTCCCTGGATGAAAGGACAGCTCTACTAATTACATCTCCCTCCCAGGAGGCTGCTCCAAGCTCCTGTGCTCTGGCCAGGCCAGCTGCAGGCACTTGCTGGCTGAAACGAGGCCAGGAGAGAAGAAAGAGGGAAAGATAAACCAAGCTGCAAGACAGAGCAAGCCAGGGAGAGCATGGCACTGCAACCAGGCTGTTGGGCTGTCTGGGCACAGGAAGGCAGCTCTTGTATTTCAGACCTGTTACCCAGTGTTAGGTGTGTCCCTGGTTTGCAAAAACAGTCTAGGTGCCAGAACAGAAGCAAGTGTTGAAACAGTGCCTCTTTGCAAAACAGAAGTCATGTTTTCATCTGGACACCAGACAGTTTTGCTCCACCAAAAAATCAGGTGGGTGGTTGAGAAACCATTTTTGACACTTAGAGGTTTAAACTGTGTTTCTCTCTTTGTTTATTCCCACACCTATAATGATCTGTGATGCTTTTCTTATTTACAGCGTTTCAGAGCAAGAGCTCACACATCTAATGCTGATTAATGCTGCTGGACTGAGCAACTGGCTCCCCTGTGGATATCCTGTTTTCCTGTGAATCATCACTCCTTCTTGAGACATCCTCCAACTCAGATCAAAGGTCCCGAATGTATTAGATATGAAGACATCAGACAGCTCTAACAGATTAGAAAAGACACACACAAAAAAATGTGTCCCAGCTTCTCCCTCCTGTCCTGCTGAAAACTGGCACAGTGAACACAATCCTAAGCTCTTGTCATAAAAAGTCGAAAGACAAAAAGAAGAAAAATGGAGAGAGATTTTGGGAATGTAGTTTACCCAAAGATTTCTGCAAATTACCCTTTCTAGGTATTTGCACTTTTCTACTTACTTTGTTCTCCCTTGCAGCTGGGAACTTCTCAGGCCAGATTCTCATCTGATGGAAAATGACATCCATGAACTTCAGCAAGACCTGCACCAGCTGCGTCAGCAGAGGACTTGAGACTATCCCTTTAAGCACTGAGCCTTGCCTACAAACACAAAAATTAAAGGAACATGAACACCTGTGGTCTGTTTTTTTCAAGTTTATGTAGTCTGCTGCACCCTCCGTGGTTTTATTCAATTTTCCATATAGCTACACGAACAACTGAAAGGGTCCTGTGCCAATGAAATGCCAAAACCTGAGGTCATGAGGTCAAACTAGATTATCTTAATAGTCTCTTCTCCTCTTGCAATCTTTGCACACAGGCTTTATCTGATAAAGGAGTCAAAGTCTTTATTTCAGCAACGTTTGATCTTGAAGATTACACAAATAATTAGTCTTTTAAGCTTCTGAGCTTTTTTTTTTTAAATAGAATTTTAAACTCTCCTTTAAATGGATGCCTTTTAATCCTTATGTTTAAGTGTAAGAGCCATGCTTGATGTGAGAGAACAGACAATGTGTTTGGATAGTCAGAAGGCCATTTTTATGGGAGTGTTTGAAGAATGCATTGTGTTTTTTTAAGAAGCTCTTCTTCCAATCAGTGGAAAGAGCTGACTGAGGGACCAGAGGACAGTCTTTTGTTGTCATTAAGCTCGTATCAAAGAAGATAGGATGTGCTGCTATTACATCTTAGAGTGGACTGTGCCAGGTTTTGGTTGGTTTTTTTTTTTGTCCTAGACTTCTAACTCTTCTTGTATCCTTCTGCACTTGGAAGGGAAAAGAAACCCTTTTAACCTTATGCACTGTGACTACTCACTTGAAGGCAGTGGAGGAAAGAATACCCAGCAGGAGCACACTCTGCAAACACTCAGCAAAATCATTGGATCTGCATATTTTTAATCAATGAGGTCTTGGCAAAATAAAGGGTGGTGGTTTTTATCCAGACTGTAATTTGTCCAAGTCCCTGGGCGGGTTCAGCTGTTTATGTTTTCTTTGAGAAAAAATGTCCTCAAGGTCTGATGCTGAGTTGCTCTTTGCCTTCAAAAAAAGACCCCCAGTGTGGGAGTGTTGGCATATGTCAGGGCTGTGAGAGGCATGTGAACTGAGCCCAGAGTTTGCCCCTGATGCAGCTCAGGCAGCCATCAGGGCCACTGCAACCACCCAAAGGAGGTGGGACTGGGTTTGAAGGAACCAGGGCCAAATGACAAGAAAAATATTAACCTTCTGCATAGAAACAGAAACCTCACTGCCCATACCAGAGGACAGATGGATAATCTTTTTTATTTTCAGTATTAGTGGAATTTCTGTTGTTTTCATGACCTTCTCCTTTTAATCGGACTCATGTATGCATACACATGTATTTAGAAACGCACTGGAAATAGTGATGGATAACGTTGTTTTCCTACATTTGAAAGAGGAGGGGGGCAATTTTTGGTATGTCCAATCTGGGAAGCAGTAGGAATACCACAGCACATGCTTGAGACTTTGCTAAACATGTAGGACATTAAACCAGATGCTTCACCCCCTGCACATTCCTCCCTGCCAGTTCATTTGGGACAGTGATAAGGCAGCTGGAGACTGCTGGCTTTTTACCCAGTGCTACCTTGTTCCTCAAAAGAGCTCAGCCTCTTGCCTCCTCCTGCTGGGGACCATCTACTGAGCACACCTTGTGTTCTGTACGTGCATGGTGACACAATTTTGTCAGGCCCAGCAAATCCTGCAATGCCTTGGGTTGGAATGTGTTGTATTGCACTAAATGGTTTATTTAGTTGTTGTTTTGGACTTTAGAGGCCATCTCATTCCAGCCCCCCTGCCATGGGCAGGGTTGCCTCCCTTGTGGAATACTGACCAGACAATAAAGCTGTTGGAATAATGATGATGCCAAGCCATCACTTCCCAGGGGCGAAGTGGAGCTGGAGGTTGTGTGTGTCTCACCAGCAATTGTCTTGTGACTTTCTGGCCCAGCATAAAAAAAAAGAGCTGTCTGAGAAGGGGTTGGAATTTGATGCTTGGGAAGGTGATGGGAAATACTTTTCAAATATTTGTTTGGGCCAGAAAATTAAGACAAAGAAGACAAAACCTGGCCTCAGCATTGTCACAAGCAGTTCCTACTGCCTTTGGGAAGGCCAGGATTTCGCTCATGGATTTTTAATGCTGGCACAGAGACAAAGTCTTACAACAGAGTGTGGGCATTTCTGGCTCTGTGGGGATTGCTGCTAATGACACCAGAAAGTGATTTTTTTACTAATTTTTTTTTAACCTGGTATTGCTCCTTCAAGCAAATTAAAGTCTGATACGTTCACGTTTCTATGTGTCATTTACCCAGACACCTACTGCAGGGCCTAAAGCTTGTGGCTGCTGGAAAGATTAAATCCTACTAATGCTCTTTTCCTAACACACTGAGGGAATCTGAAGTCTCTCCTTTTGAAGCTGACTTGCTATTTTGACTAATTGCTTCTGGTAACAGTTAATAGCATTTTGCAAAGGCACTGCGTCTGCTGACAGCAGATTGATGTAAGGAAGGGACACAGTTCACGTTTCCAAAGGGAGCATTGGGAAACCCATTACCAGCTTCATTAATCTGTTAATAATAAAATTAAAGTACAAATAAAATGTGACAAATTGAGTTCTGTTGTGAAAGTCACTTTAACAGGAGGCTCTGAATAAAGGTCAAAACAGACTCTGATTTCTACGGTGTTCTAACAGTAGAATCAGAGGAGAGCATTGTAGAAACACTGTAATTAATCTGGCAACACTATAATTGTCCCCAAACGATAGAGGGTTTTAGGAGTGATTTTTTTTCCTTTTTCCTTGAGAGCATTTACAAAACCTAGAACATAAAGCTCTGTCACACAACATTTAAGTGCTAATCCAATTTCACAGGAAGCTTTCCACAATGTAGGAATGGTAGATAGGCTTGCTCTCACTGCCTGCCTTCTTGTGGCTGCTACATCAGTCAGAACTCAAGTTTACCCAGCACGAGGGCAAAAGAGAGAAGAAAAGACCTGCAGGTGTAGATCTTCTAATAGCTGCCAAATAAATGAGCCTGACATTGGACACTGGCTTCACCAGAGTCAATCAGCCGGATCAGACATCCCTTTTCTGGCAAGGATGGCATTGGCTTGCCAAACTTGTTTAAAATTAAAATGGATTTACTTTTAGGGTAATCCCCCAAAGCTATTGATACTCCCTGCATCAGCCTTCCTAGCCACATTCTAGGTTAGCAGGATATCTTAATCTTAGACTCTATTCTTAAATAATCCTCCTGCTAGGACCTTCAGCTAATACTGGAGAAAAAAAACCTGCTAAGAATGAGAACTGATTCATCTCTCCGAGGCACAGTGTGAATGGGTCCCGTAGAAAAAGATCAAATTTATCAAATTCCTTATTACTGTTGAGCAGTTGCCCCAAAAGCAGTCAGACAGTCACAGTGCATAATTTGGAGCCACAGCTGCAGTGAATGGAGAGAGCTCCTGCAGCCTGGCAGAGCAGCCTCTGCTGGGAGCACCTGAACCAAAAAGGCATGCTATTAAAGAACCCAGCCAGGCAAGCAAATACATAAACACGTTAATGTGAAGTGTTTGAGAGGAATGGCTCATTAAGTCAGGCAGAATAACAATGCAGAAAACTAATAGCTCTATTTTAAAAATCGGCAGGAGGAAAAGAAAAAAGCTGTCCTTTTGTTCTATGCGAGCCAAAAGGAGTCTGTAGAGCCTCCTCCTCTCCAGTCATTTCAGGGATAATCCAGACACTGAAGAGACCAGATTTCCAGTTTGAGAAGCACCATAAGGAGTCAGCTATGTCAGGAAAGATGCAAGGGGAGGGGGAGGATAAAGAATAAGGGAAGGAGAACACCATTGTTACCTGGTCTCATGGAAGATGTGAACAGCTAGGTGAAGGAATTGCTCCAGAGCTGGTGGGTTGAGGGTCTGGGTAAGGCAAGAAGCCTGGAGCAGAGGCCCACCAATGTGAAAACACTCGCAGATTGAAAATGGGATATAAACTGGACTTAGCAGCCAGAAATCTGTGTGGGTTGTGAGAGGAGTTCTTAAGGAGAAAGGCAGACTATGGAAGGGAGAGAGGGCTGCAAGAAAGCTGCTGCCTCTGGAAGAACGAATTTTTCATTAGCACAGTGGCCTCCCAGAGGAAGGAGCAGGACAGAGGTTTACATGAGCAGATATTTCTGCCACACTGCGTAGCAAGAATTACTCTTGTGCTGAGACTGATTTTAGACTGCTTTAGACTCAGACTGTTTACTTTACACTGTCTCATATTTAATATATATTTGTGATAAACATCAAGTCAGACCTCTAATTCTTGTGGTAGTGATTTGAGCACTAGAAGTGGAGCGATCCGGTTCAGTTTGGGTTCACAGAGAGGTAAGTTGTCTGTGCATGCGGTAAGATTTTGGGAAAAGCAATGATGGGCAGGCCCAGGATTGCAGCTGCTTTGGGATGAGGAAGCAACCTGCCTTGAATCTTCTTTGTCAAGGACTCTCTTCAGCGAAGAGAGTACTATTTCCTACCTCCTTGTTCCCGTTTCCCATCAATTTTCCTATAATTTTGAAGTGGATCTTTCTCAGACAGTGTTTGTATAAGGCAAGGAGGACAAGCTTTGGTATCTCTCCACTTGCTTTTCTCTCTTCTATTCAGCAGAAATTTGTGCATTCTTGACCCAGTGTGAGCCTGAAGGATATGGCCACAACAACTGTAAAAGAACATCCCCAGGTCTGTTTGATATCCACGAAATTCCTGAGTGTCCCTCCAAGTCTTTGCTGACCACATCCACTGCACCATAAGGAAGGCAGCTTTGTATTGCTGTTGGTTATGTATGGGATCCTGCAGCTGCCTGCTGTAAAAGCAATCATGCCTCAGGCTTTTCTTTCTGTATAATATGTGTTTCTCTCATAATTGCTTTCATTTTTGCCTTTCCCAAGAGTTCTGCCTTGTAAAAAATTAGAGAGAACAACCCTATGAAGAGAATTAATATCAAATATGGAAGACCTAATGCCTGAATGCCCAAACACAGCTCCACTAGTCCAGTCAGTACATTATAACTCTGGGATCAGAATTTGCTCTAAGTCATTCCAACTCTGCAATTTAATTCTTCAAAGGCACTGTTATTATGGCACAAACATGGCCTTGATGGCCAAGCACCCAGAACCTCAGCTGAGGTAAACATCTACGTGTCTATCTGTTGTGCCAGGGTCATCTGTAGGAGAAACCATCACAAAAATTGCCATACAGTCTAAATGGCTGCTGTCTCTCCTTCAAGAGGCTCTCTTTAAGATCTTCAGGGCTTCTCACACTAAAATAAAAGAGTAGGTAATAGGAAATAAATCAGCTTTTAGCAACAAAAGAGTAGCCTGCTCATGATTAGAGTGAAGTATAAGTGGTGGTATCTTGGAAAACCAAGCTATTAAATCTCAAGCAAGGGCAGGGCTTTTTTGCTTTTTTTTTAGGGAACTGCAGTGGAGAAAATTATTCAATCTGGCAAAGAATAAAGAAGCAGCAAAGACCTGAAGCTAGAAGCTTAAGTGAGACACGTGAGTTGTTACAAAGATAGAAGGCAAATGAGGATACAAAATGAGGATGCATAGCCAACATGGGAAGAGTTTAATATGGGATGTTCCCCATTCCTTTCAGTCCTATGTCAATATTGGATAGCTTTCTCCATGGCTCAATCACAACTTCTGAGCTGACACAGAATTTATTGAATGAGCCTCTTTGGCTCCAATTAAACAGAAGATAGAGCAGAGAGTCCTAATGCTCACTATGGCTGTAAAATTTATAGACATATGAATTTAGGGGAAGGGAGTTTGCTTTTAAGGTCCCAGGGTCTGGCTGGTTGCCTCGTGTGAGGGAAGGATGAATCTACCTGCAGGGATATGTGCTGGACACTGAGCCATGCCTGCCCTCCAGGCACTCCAGTGCCACCGACAGCCTCAGCTTAGAGCTGGATCCAACTGAATATTTTCAACACATTTTCTAGGGCAGAGTTTCTATCCTAAAGTCCAAGCCTGAAACCTGCCATGATTTATGTGCTTGACCCACTGCAAGCAGTGTAATCGACTGGGGGAATGGTTACCACATCAATCACAAACCAGAAAGCCAGGTGTATATGAAGTCCAGGGGCAACTCATTGCGACTAAACTAAAATTCTGCAGAGTTGAGTGTGTGTTTGAAGTTTCAGAACGTTCAGAACAGGTGTAGGTGAGAAAATATTGTGCTGTTTTCCAGGCCTGGGCACTGTGGTCTCTTAATCAGTTTAAGAACATAGATTATACCTTGGTTGTGGAAGGATGAGGAAAGATCTATAATCAGAAAAGATACTGATAACTGCTGGATGGGGTTTCCTCTTCCTTCTGGAAGGCAGCATCTCCCAGGCTTGGCAGGAGCCCTGTCAGGTTCCCCAGGCAGCAACACCAAGCCCTCAGTGGGGGCATGGGGACACTCCTGTAAGGGAGGCAGGCAGAGCCCTGAAATGCCTGTGTGCTTGTGCTTGGCAGAAAGAAGGTGTCATGAGTCAGGAGGGTAGCCAGAGGATGGGAAGAAAGGTAGGGCTGCTTGGGTCAAGAGCCTGGGGATCAGCAATGTTGGACATTTCAGAGCAGAGGAAATAAAGCTCTCATATGTTGGGGGGAGCAGGACTTCATGACTCGTCTCCTCTCTGCAAGCAAGTTCACACCAGGGACAGATGTGTGTATTTATCTGTAGGTCTCTGCCTCAGCTGTCTCCCTCTAAGGAGAAAGGAAGCCAGTAAGGCCAGCAGGTTAGCAGGTGCTTTGGCAGCCCTAGCAGCAGGAAACACACAGCTGGGATACAGCTATCAAATCTTCATCAGGACCATGGGACTCCCACCAGTGGGATTCTCTTTCCCCTTCCCTCCCCTCTCCTCTTACACTTGCCAATTTTAATTTCATTTTAGCTCTAAGAGTCTCTTTGCTCCTGACATTTCCTCATGTCTTCCCCAAGTAAACCAATATTTATGACATTAAATATATTCACTGTGCATTGGTATTAAGCAATTGCTTTTAAAAGATAATCTTCCCCTTTCTGTTATTACCCCTTTATTTCCACTGCTACTTTTCTTGGTGAGTTATATGTGGAAGAAATTACTGCTATTTTGTCTTGAGGTTTCCCTGAGGAATCTTGTCAAAATGAACAGTCCTTTCACTAAGCTTTTCTATACAGATTGAGCGGAAATAAAACGAAATAATTAAATGGCTCCTGAAAGAATCCAGTGCCTAAAACCCTGGGGAAAAATAATGGTTCCATCTACACCATAGTGAAAGGCTTTACTGAAGCACAGTGTTTATGTTCTGCAGAGGGTCTCACAGCATCATCCCCACCAGCAGCAGCTCCGAGAGCTTTCCAGGCGTGCCGTTAAGTGACGTGACTAAAAAGTGTCACCTGTTTGTTCTCACAGCCTCTCCCCACTGGGAGAAACCCGTGTGGTGGAGAGCCTTGTTTTGCAAGTACATTACTTCTGTTTGAGTCATAAGTTTATTACTGTTTTTAGTATACTTGTTATCATCTGTATCCATTAAAGAAGTTTAGTGGCACTCAGGGAGTGAGTGTGTCTCCTGGATGCCTGTTCTCCTGAGTGCTTTGTTCTTCAGTAGGAGATTGAGAAAAAAAAAATAGTGTTAGGAAAGTTTTTCTCAAGTTAGAAATAAAAGGATGAATTTCACACCAGTGATACACTTAATTTATGCCTACAAATTGGTATGATGAAAAATGCCTTGGCTTATTTTGCTGTGCAAAAATATCCTGCATCCATGCAAAGTTGAGATTGCCACAGCCCCAGGCATGGTTGTGGCATGAAAACCCTGAAGTCCCTTTGTCTTTTTATACAAAGCCTGTGAGGTTTCCTCGACTTTGGAATTTTCCCTTCTAGTTGGATCAAACAGTCCAAAGCTGTTCAGTTTTCTGGCTCATCTGCTCCCTCCGCTACTTCTCAGAGAGTGAGATTTAATGGGCTCAGTCCTGCAAGACACTGATCCTTCTGGCACCAGTTCAGCAAACCACTTGTACAAGGGTTTAAATTTTAACTGCCCAGAAGCTGCTGAGGTTAATGGTACTGTACCAGGGACTGCAGCGGGATCATCTTCCCTGACCCTGCGCCCTGACCTGCTGATATCCCTCTGGCTCCCACGCTGCCATAACTTGGGGGTGACCTCAGCACATGTTTGTTTATCCTGGAATTAAATGGGTATGTAGGGACTTTACTGGATCTGCCTTACACTGCCCAGCCCTTAAGTTCAGATATCCACAGAGCAGTCACAAGGGGACATCAGATGGGGTGGGATCAGCTCCATGATGTTGTCCAGTGGCAGCCAGCTACCCTGGCCATGAACTCCTTCAGGCACCCAGGGCACGGCAACCTCTGGGAAAGGCACTCTCCTTCTCACTGTCCCACTACATTCCAAAGGGTTTCATAGTGAAAGGAGGTGGCGTTGGCACTCAGGTTTGGGTACCCAGGTTTCTGGGGCCCTGGATCTCAGTGGTTTCCTGCAGTGCCATGTTGTAATGGGGAAAGGAGAGGCCACCATGTCAAGCAATACCTGTGCATGAATGCGGGTTCTCACGAGTTCTTTGTTCCTTATAGAAACAACAACAACAACAACAAAATTCATCTCAGGCATGATCACTCACAAAACTTATGAACCTTTGAAGGCAGCCAAAATTGACCCATCCTTTTTTCTTGAGAGGGTCAGGGGAAACAATCTCCTCTGGTCCCAATTACTCTGTTCGCTAGAAAAAATATTCCCATGTAATGACCTCAGCAGGGAGTGATCAGCTCCTTTTGTGTATTAAATTAAACCTCTGGGGGGACATTAGACCCTCTAATTCGTATTTCTCAGATGCAATTTAAGTCTTTCATCAAAAAACCTCATAATATCTGAGCACTGCGATACCCAGTAGATTCATTTTCATGTGGAGGATGAAAATAGCCAACAACATGTTAACAAATTCCATGGGGAGACCAATTGGAATGATATAAATAATCTAACATGGGCACAAATTTGAAAATATGCTTCTTTATGGATTGCTGAGAACAAAAATGCTGTTTTAAACATTTTCTTTATGTTAAGATAGAGGTGGGGAAAACCTCCCTAGCCTGCTCATTAAGAATGGAGTACATGAGCAGTTTCCAAAGGTCAGAGCCCCAAAATGATGCATCTCTATTTCTTACTCAGAAAAAATTCCATGTGCCAGGAAGACTGCTTGCATGAATTGTCATCACTTCTGCTGCATTAAATTGACCGAGGAAAGGACAGGTTTGCATGGGTAACAACTTTCACTTAGGTATAACTGCAGAAAAGAACACTGCTTCCTGTGCAAAGAACTAATTCTGGATCAAATATCACGTTTTGAGGAGCACATGTATAATTTCTCAGGTTTGGGGTCTATTCCAAGAATTGCCTGTGAGTGCAGGACAGCCCCAAGATTCAAAATGCTTTCTCCACCTGCATCCTGTGAGAGCACTGCTATGATAGAAAACATCAGCACAAATGGGCCTTAGACACAATTTAGCCCCTGGAGTGAGTAGGCATTTTCTGATGGGAAAAGCAGCATTCCTCCCCTTCCAGCTGGACACTTTATCTAACACCATTGCTTATGACAGCACACTGATGGAAGCACGTCTCTGTGGCAGCCCACCTCCTGAGGAGAAGCAGAGCCTTTGGTAGGATTCTCAGCCACACTGAGAGCTCAGGACAAGGAGGGTTTCTGTGCAGCAAATGCAAAGCTACAGGATGATAGCCCAGGTCAAGGAGAGGGAGGATATGGCAGGATGTAAAAAGGGGCAGCTGGGAGAAGAGAAGAAAATGCAACAAATTATTTATCAAATAAACAGATACTTTTGCAGTTCAAGTGACACTAAAATATCTAGAAGTCTCAGAGAAGAATAATGGTATCATCAGTATATTAGGAACTTTAAATAATTTTAATTATGATTTTAAGCATAAAACCTGCTTTGGTAGTGTTCAGCATCTGTTGTTGAAACATTTTCCATTGGAGCCCTTGGTTTTTGCATATGTCTACATATTTACTGCTATTAAAATAGCATATGAAAAGATGCTTATCAGCCCCATCCAAAATATATTTTCTGGCATACAAATGCTTTAGTCTATTTTTGTATTTAATGATCTATACATAAGCAAACTAAGACATAGTCAAATAGTACAAATGCAAGCCATGCATACATCAGGTACTAATTTTCAGCATATACTCAATTTGTCAAAAAAAATTTGAGCAGAATAAGCCTCCTAAGCCCTGGTTAGTTCATTGGGCACAGTAGAGTTACAGTGGCCTATGAAAAGCAGAACAGGAGGTCAGGCCTATTTATGTCCTTTTCCTGGTGGATTTGTGAAGGATAGAGTTTGCAAGAAGATGTGGCTGGTGAATGATGCCACTGCACTGGAAAAATCACCTGGGGTAGGCACAGCTGTAGAGCATGGGCTCAGCCTACAGATACAGGTTATCCTGCTGAGAAAAGGCAAAAAACCCCAAAACTCGTGCTTTTCCAGAGACAGTCCAGACTGAGGAGACCTAACACATGCTGCCACAGCCCATGTGGTTAACCCTTTGAAGAGAGACCATGATTTATCATCACTTGGTACTAAACTCTTCATGTCTTGCAAGGCAGTAAGTGAAATTGTTTATTTAACCAAATCCTGTCAAATCACTTTATCCCTGGAAATCTGTCTGGAAAACCACAGAGGAGCTGTAACAGGCATGTCCACAGGCATGGGAGAAGCCAGCTCCCGTTCACTCAGGCCAGAACACCTGAGAAAGACTGATAACAAGTTCTTATTTTTGTCATTGCAAGGGCTATTAGCCATTTCCTTCTGCTCTCTTCTTCTCTCTAGTTGTGGATACTTTAATGTTGGGTTTGTGTGGCTCAGTTTATGCAGAGCTCATCAATAGCCTGTTCCTGCTGTAATTCCCACCACCAGCCTGCTCTGGGAGAACACCAAGGAGCTCTGAACTGCCAGAGAAAAAGACTCACATATTATACAGGAACTCCTTTGTAATCAAGAATATTAAAAGGATAAAAATCGATTCATAATGAATTCAGGAGGCTCTCTCTACATATTTTAACTGCCTGATATTATCTCATTGAAGAGACACTCCAGCCTCACTAAAACATGTTGTTACACAAGCAAAGCACTCCAGCATTGATTTTTCTCTTGCTGAGGATTATGAATCAACGTGATTTAAGCAACTCTACTCCTGAGAGTAATGACCAGACCCTGAAAGTTTAGCCAAGCACAGGAACTTTCTAGACAGAGGCAGTTTTGCATCAGTGCTTTTAACTACATTTGAAGACATGGATTGTCCATTAATATTTGACCTCTAACTATGTTTTTAAGAGGTGGCTCTATTGAAAAACAGTTATATTGTGAAGATATGTGCAGAAACTTAAATGAAAGCAATTTTTCTTAAACTGTGCAACACTTTCTTTTGAATGAGCAGGTCTGTTTTTAGCAGCAGGCCAGAGGGGCCCTCCCTGCACCATCAGTTGTGTCCTGAAGGCTTGTGAACCTGATATGGGAGCTGTGGTTATGAGCTGCAAGTGTCCAAGCTAAAATGCAAGTAGCTGCTGCCCTGGCTTGCATCTGAAGGCACTGAAAGGATGTAACTGTGGTAGCTGTGAGGTGCAAGAGCTGCTGCAGGCTCCCCTCCACCTGCATGCACATCCCATGGTTTTCCTATCAGCAGGACTGAGCTGAGCTTGCTCCAAGGCATCCAGCACCTGCCTGTTGTGCAATATTTCTTACTTAGGCAAGAGAGGGAACAAACCTTCCCTGAAGAGATCCCTGAGAGCAAAAATACAAACTGTAGCTATGGATGAGTGTTTAGTGCTGGAATCGTGAACGAATTTGCTTGGCCTTGCACTTCCCACTGTGGCAATCAGCAGCTGTTTGCTGTCTGTGGTGGCTGCTAAACACAGCGCCCTTTTGGAGAGCAAAGAGCCTTGCAGGGCCCTCCTGGTGCTGGCAGAGTTTATAGTTCTCTCTCTGGGATCCCACCACTTGCCCCAAGCTGAGAAAACCGTGAGTTTCTTTGCTGTTTATCATCTACCTCCTCTTTCCACTAAACCCCCCCAGCCTCTGAGCTGTCCAGATGTGCTGATATCATCCAGGGCCTTGCATAACTTTCCTCTTGGGGAAGAAAAAAAATAAAAAATGCTGCAGTAGCAGCTCCTATGGAAATTTATTATTTTAATGAGATCCTCTGAAGCACTCAAAACCAAACTAACAGCTGTTCAGAGACCAGTTGTTTTCCCTGAATTCACTGAATTTCTGGGTGAGCATGGACTTATGGGATATAAATTTGAACTCTTCTAAAACCAAAGCTCAGAAAACATCCAAACCAGAAACAATATCTTGACAAAGCTGAAAACTGAATTTAGCATTCAAGTCCCTGTTTTCCCTCTGGACAGGAGAGAAAAGATCACTGGCTTATTGCTCTGTTACTAATGGCACCAAATAGCTTTAGATGTAACATAAGGAAATCTCTTGCGTTAGACTTAGGGCCAAATAGCAGGGGTACATCAGAGTTTGCATTAAGAAACCACATACACATATTCTCTTCCTGTACAGCCTCTGCAGACTTCACTGTGCTACTTCTGACTTACATCAGCACAGGAGAGTGGGAAACCAGTCCCAGTATGGCAGGAAGGAGTGCAGGGTGACGACGGGAATCTGCAAAACCCTGCGTGCTCGGGAGGGAGGGATGTAAGGATCATCCATGACAGGAACTAATGATCATAAAGCAGAACGAAAATGAAATAAAGGATGTATTTTCTTCACAGGAAATACAAGTGAGCCACAGCAACTGGCTGTGAGATGCTGTGAACAATAAAGCTCATCTGTTTTCTGAAAACCAGGTAACTCAGTGGAATAGGAATCCATGGAGAGCTACTACATTCAAAAGCACCACTCCTGGCTCAGGATGTCTTCTGTGACTCATGGGGGTGACTCACGTTGTTTCCTTCTCCATTCTCCTACTCCTTCCTAGGAATCTGTCTTGGACTGATGTTGGTGGCTTTTGGTCTGACACAGACAGGTGTCCATGCACGTGGAAAGGGATTGTGGCAGCATGACATCCTTCCCATAGCAAGGCATGCAGAATGCACAAGGGATTTGAATGGATGCACAAGGGATTTGAAGGGGAGGCAGTGTAGCACCTGAGCCCTAGATGAGGGTGAGCAAGGTGGGACAACTCCTAGGAGAATGAATTGAATCAAAATCTTATCTATTTTTTTTGTTTTCCAACCATTGGTTGACAAAAACTCTCCAGGATCCCACTGAAGACCCTTGTGGCAGCTCAGCGGTTCTTGGGTTTTGACTTTAAAGACCTGCCAAAATTTCAGTGGTTTGGATTTGTTGGGTTTTTTTTAAATACAATCAGTGCTCAGGGTTATGTTTACCATGCTTACTTTAACAGTATTTGGTGCAGAGGCTGTAGAACTTTCTGATTTTTTCCATATACAGATGCCCCTTAAGAATCAGACTATTTATGCTACTGCCTGGAAAAAGCAAATAACCATCCTGGCTTAGGACATTTTTGTGAGGATTTTTCCATGTTGTGCTTTGTTTTGTTTTTCAATTAAACATGAAATATGGCATCATGACAGGTGAGAAAAGATTTCTTCCTTTATCTTGTACATTCAGATGGAATTGATTTCCCTTTGTATCACACATGATTAATCCCAAAACCTTGGTCTTACAGCAGGTCTGCAGTACAATGTCTATAGATTTATGCCATCATCCTTCACAGGTGTGCAAAGGAGTGTGAGAACTAGTTACTTCCTTTGCTTACATGGAAAGTGAGTGCAAACTGTTCAGAAACTGTGACCCTGGCAGAGTTTTGTTTGTAGAAGGAAAGTGAACAAACTTGCTGGGCTGTGTGGGGAAATATCCACACCTTTTAAAGTCTGGCAGTGCTGTCCTTGAGCAGAGGTGTGGGATGAGCTACTGAGATAGCTCTGCTCCTCTCTGATCCCTCGGGTGAATGTCCCTGGATTGGGTTGGATCAGGCATTGCTGTCCTCCTCCTCTGCATTCGGCTCTTGCAGCACTGCCGTTCTCAGCTTTCCAACTTCCTTTCTGTGCATTCCCTCTCCAACAAAGTCTCCCTGGAAGAGAAGGGGAGAAAGCTGAGAGTTCCCAAAAGGTTGACTTTTCTTGTCCAGAGCCAAGGAAACACCTGTATATTTTGCCACCTAGTAGCCAGCCTACCGTGAGCTCACTCAGTTTTGTACAAGGCAATCACGAGTGATGAGGAAAAAGGACTTTTCCAATTCCAACATGCTTAATCCATCTTTCTTGAGAGCAAATCTTGAGTGTATATATAATTTAAAGGCAATGTTAATTCCCACAGATACCTATAAGCCTTGCAGGGCACCACACGATTTTCTCAGCAGTCCCTGCATTTCCTCTACACACGAGTTTGAAGATGACCAGCAGAAGGAAGTGTATTGACCTGCCTGCCTAAAGACCTAAGCCCAGAAGAATAACTATAGACTAATTATTCCTCTCCTGCACCAGCGTGAAATGCTTTTAAAGAGCCACTTGTGATCCTCTTATTTCAGCCACTGATGGCAGAAGAAGCCAAGGAGACAGCAGGACACGGCTGGAGACAGAGTGTCTTATCCATCTGAGGGAAAAAACACCCCAGGCACCCATCCTCTGGCTAAGGCTGACTGAGCCTCGCTATGGAGGTGCCATTAGCTGGGTTGCTTCTTCCAGAGCCTCAAAACAATGTGAGCTCAATCTGCGCCTGTAAAAGACACTCTCAGACAGCTTTTAGTGACCATGTGTGCAGTGGCTTTAGGGGGCTCTGCACCTCCCCCACATTCCAGGTCCTTAAAATATTTCACCTCAGCTATGTGACCAGCTCTGCAGCCCTCTCCTCCCAGAGCTCTCTCCAGCTTTCTTCTTTCCCTCCCTTTCCCATCCACACCACAACTATATCTGGCCTCACTTACCAACTGTAATTGTCTTTGCTTTTCCACAGGCTTATTTTCTTCCTCCTTTAGAACTGCATAACCCCTTGGGCCTGCCAGTTGGAATGAGGGACAAAGAGGTTAAAATAAGAGAACAGAAGTCAGAGATATGCCTTTTTATTTATCATAAAAGCCAGACTTTTGGTTTAGCCCAGAAAAACCTGGAAATCTAACACCCTTGTCCAGCAGCACTCTTAAATAAGCACAGCCACAGGTACAGTCCAGTGGGAGGAAGGAGCCAGAGCTGCCACCAGCTAATTACCCAGCCCACTAGGAAAGCTGCAACAAGCTCCTAAAACATGTCCAAGGAAAAAAAAACAAAAAGGAAATCTGGTGGGGTTGGGAGCTGACAGCAGCAGGGAAGGAATAGGTTATTTCAGGAGGATTAAAAGGTCAAAGGACTCAGTGTGGAGAAGCCAGACCAAATCCACCCAAAGCTGTTAGTATGGGATCATCTGAAAAACAAATCCAGGGGCTAATCCTTCAGCCTGCTTGGGAGAGCAGTGCATGCCAAAGATGTACCCCCTCCTCCAGCGAGGCATGTCCTGCTTCTGGCTGAACACGTGAGATGGCCCTTCATCTGTGGATGTCCATCCCTCTGTGACACCATCTCATCCTTTGTCCCAGCTTTGCTCACTCCTTACATGCAAGCAAATGGAAACCTGTAGGGACAAGCAGGAAGCCCAAGGGTGAATTCTTTGTCCCTATACTAAATACAAGCACTGTCACTCCACTCAAAAGGATGGTGCATCACGGAAGAAAATAGCAAGCCTTCCAAGGCAGCTCCTGTTTGCCCAATTAAGAATTTGTTCTGCTTCCTAGCTGCATAGTGCATTTTGAAGTGTTGTGTGACCACCCCAAGGCTGTGAACCTCCCTGGTGAATGTCCTTCACCTCAAAGATATAAAGAGAAACACCAAGAACCGCTTGTTCCACACCTAACAAATTCAGTGGAGCTTTTCAATTCCAATCCTTAGTACTGCCCTCACACAATATTGCCCTTAATAATGTCCTCATAGTCAAGGGTAGGAGACAGCTCTATACCCTCCATGGCCTCCTTTGCTCCACAAGTGTCTCTTGTAGGTGTTCCTGCCAAACACACCACACTTTTCACACTGCTCAGGTTAGCAAAATAGACTGCAGAGCAGACAAGAAATAGGCACCTGCTCCTGCTGATGACCCGTGAGCATCTCATTTTTCTCTTCTAACACTTCAGTCTGAAGGGTATAAACTTGGTTACATTTCCTTATAGACACAAATTCCCTAGAAGACAGGGCTTTTAGGCATTCTCAAAGCAAAACAACTTGTGGTTTTCTTTGGGATGCAGCTTTGAGAGAACGTGTCAGGTCTGGATGCAGCCTGTATATGAGGCATTCCCCTTTGCTGTGCAGGGATCCCTCCGGCTCCAGCTGAATCTCCCTCTCTCAGAGAGAGGGCCCTGCTTTGCTGCCTCTGCTGCACCAGGAGGGCACCGATGTGCGATGGGGCCGGTGGCATCCCAGGCTGAGCAAAGCCCAGCCCGAGGCTGCTGCTCCCGGCTCCCGGCGCCAGGCGGCAGATCCAGGCACCACCTCGAGGCGCTGGGGCTGCGCAAGGCTGCAGAGGTGAGCGCGGCCAGCCCCGGCTCTTTTCCGCAGCGATAACAACGCCGTACGACGCCTATCACTACAGTTAAGAGCGTCAGCATTCCTATTTTCCTGTTCCTTATTTTATCAAAACAAGTTGATTAGTTTGAACAATAAATGCAAGCCTGGAAGCCCTCAGGGAGAGAAAGCTGTGGGCAAAAGTTCTAGGAGGGGAAATTGAGCCCACAGCAAAAAGAATCCAGCGAGACAGTTTAATTGGGGTATCTCCATAATCCGTGCAAGATGTGCTCAAGTTTACCAGCAACTTGTTTTAGGCACTTTTTTGGTGAAAGTCTCAGCCTCGATTTTTAGCTATTAAACAAAAGCAGATTTCAGTAATTGCTTGTTGTGTTCATCCACAGCAACACAGCTTTTCAGTCTTGAATAGCTAAGCAGCCTCTCCAGGCCAGAACAGACTAGGATTTGTCACTACTCAGGGAGAATCTATTTCTCATTTCTCCTCTGAAGTCACTTCTTTTGGGAACTTGATACTGAGTTGTGGTATTTATTCCCTGCGCTGAACCACCTGGGCTCATCTCCTTGCATTCAGATTACCTCTGCAGAACCTGGTGAACTAGTGCTTTCAGAAAACATTCACATGTCTTAACTTCCTACTACCCTGTCATTTTCTTCTTTCCAGGTTGTTCTTTTTTTTTTCTTTTTGCAACATCTTTTTCCTCTATAAACCTGTTGCTGGCCCCTCCCAAGTAGGAACTTTAAAAATAATTGCTAGGTCTACAAAGGCAGAGGTGGTTTTTGTTTGTTTTACGCCACAGGGTATGTGACATGAAGTTTATTGCATCACTGAAAGTCGTTATTATAATGAAGTAACTCTCCATAATAGGAACTGGAGACAAGCCCTGGATCTATTTGCACCTCCAAGTTGCTATTTTCCTACACTTGGTCTCCCTGACCAGGGAGAAACTTTCTAAGAAATGTCAATGGCCACTTTTAAGACACAGAACAGTATCCTATCTAATATTTCTAACATCCTCAGACATGCAAAAAACATCACTAAACCCTTGTGGTGAGAGAACCACACCTCTGACAGATCTGAATGGAGAGAAGAAGAAAAATTTCCTGAAGTCTATTAGACTAAGATCAAACCTGAAAAAGCAAAAATGCCCTCTGCTCAGTGAAGCTCCTGAGCTTTGGATTTTATATGACAGGGGCACACTCCACAAGAGGTAAGTGGTCTCAGCAGGGTGACCATATGTACCTGTGAGCTCAGAAACATGAATTTCCTTTCTCAGTATTCCCCAGAATGCAATACCTCAAGAGATGTTTGAAATCCTTCTGTCACCTGCACTTTGTCACATACTGGCACCCCAGGAAGGGACACACATCCAACCCTGCTGCTGCAGACACCCGAGCATGTGCTTAAAGACATTCTCAAAGCCAGTGGATCTGGTCATGCAGTCAGCACCTCCGAGCACAGGTTACCTGTTCAAATGAGCACTGCAGCAGGGACCTTGCAGTTCCAACAGCTACATGAATCTTCTATCAGAACTGTCTCTCTTTTGGGTGGCCCTCCATGAACGTGTTTCTTCCTTGTGCTCAGTTCTAGGGCTTGACTCCCTAATTTTTTTTGTCTTTCATACCACTTTTTTGGTTTGTTGTGCTCTGGGACTGACTCAAGTGTTAATGTTACATTGCAGAGGGGATGCAGCACTTTGTAATTCCTTCATTGCTTAGCTGTATTTCTCATGCTGTGGGCCAATGTGTTTGCTCCATGACTCTGGGCTGTCAAATAACCTTTGAGAAAACCATGCCCTTGCTGATAAGACCAAAGAAATGTAAAATGGAAAAAAAAAAAAAAGGGCTTTGGCAGGGCAGTTTCTATTGCATGCACTAATCAGTGCCTCCTTTTGCTACGGTGTACTTTGATACAAGGAAATGCCTGGCAGGTTCACTATCTCAAGGCAGCAGTTCACCTGCTGTAAGTGCTCCTCAGGAGGAGGATGAGGAGACAGAGCTCCAGTTCCATGGACCCTGCAAACTGGTCCCTTCTGGGAAGGTGTGCCAGTGCAGCCTGCCACAGGGCCAAGCTCCCTGCCCTCCTGGCTGCAGCTTTGGAGATGGGCACTGCTGGTCCTGCTTGCTGATTTCCCAGCATTTCTCACATCACAGAGCCACTTGCAAGGTCCAAGAACCAGCCCCTTTACTGCAACTGAGCTTTCACCCATTTGTGTTCTGTACAGCACACATGGCAATGGTGGCACAGGCAGAGGCACAGCAAGGTCTGGGCTGAAGATAGAAACACAAAGAAACACAGAATGTTTGGAGTTTAAAGGCACCTTTAAGACCATCCATTTCCAACTTCCATGTCACTTCCAGGTCTGGGACACCCATCCACCATTTCTCCAGGCAACCTGTTCCAATGGCTCACCACCCTTATCATAATTAATTTCTTCCTTATGTCCAATCTAATTCTACCCTTGCAGTATATAATTGTTGTGCTTTTCCTGTCACTACTGGTCTTCATAAAAAGCCTCTCTCCATCTTTCTTGCAAGCCTCCCTTATGTACTGAAAATGCATGGTAAGGTTTCCCCAGAGATGCAAAGATGATTGTTTCCAGTAAAAGTCTCTCTTTTCTACCAGTGTTGGAAATCCCACCTTCCCATTGTAAGGAATATCTTACACAATCACAAGCAAACTTCAAGGAAAACAGGATGCTATTTCATTCAAGTGTCACGACTGATATTTCTATTAAATGAAAAAGTGGAAAAATTGTGAATACTAATGGCAGCAAAGGGTAGGTGCCCTCAGGTGCCCTGCTTCTTCCTATTTTTTTAGCAAGGGTAAGTGGATGGAAATGAGACACAGATCTGCTAATGAACATGGCATAATTTCTCTAGAAAAAGGAAGTGAGGATTCCTTTTTTGCCTGATCGTAAACCATCTTCCTGTCAAGATAAGTGGGTTTTGAGAGAATCACTTTGCCTTGGTGCTTTTGATTTCCACTTTGCCCGTGGAACAAGAAAGCTGCAAAGAAACAAAGATTTGAACTGTGTCATGTGGCCCAATTCAAGGAGGGAAACTCTTTGAATTGTCAAAGGAAGCAAGGGTTTTACTTCTCTTTTCCATTGTACAAAATAACACGTTTTCAAAATTTACTGCCAGCTCCACTTCTTCTGGGAAAAGAGGCTGTTCTGGTAACCAGTGGCTGAATCGAAGCTAAAAAAATTGGTGTCAGGATCAAAATTCTTGAGAAAGGAGGCCTTTTTCTTCTTTGCATTTGGCCTGGATTTCTGCCCAACTAAGTTTCATTGTCCTAGAGAAAAGTGTGATTTAAAAGCCCTTTTAAAATCTAGGAATAAAATTATATGTATAGCTAATCACTGAAATGTGTTCAAAACACAATGCTAAACTTCATTGCAGTCAGGTTTGAACCCTCCTAAAATGAAATTTTCTATTCTGCCCTCCTAAAACTAAAATGAAACTGCTTTCACTGTTTCAGATGGTGTGAAACCAACTTAGTTTTGCAGAAAGATGCTTTTCACTTGAAAAGGAAATACGTCTGCAAGAATTTGAAGATAGCTGAGCTGTTCTGTCAGCTGTTCTCTCAGCTGATACTTTGACCTATATTGTGTGATATATACAGTTCCTATTTTCAAAAGATTCATCCTAGACCCATTGTAAGAAGCTGATTGTTTCTGTTAAAATTGAAACCAGTGCTACAGTTTTATATCATAATCCTGTTAAGAAAGGTGGAATATGTTTGTCTTTAATAATAAGACTTTATTTAAAACTGTGAAAAGATGGTAAATGTTGGGGTGAATTGACACTAGGAAGCAATTTTTAAGGCTCACATACAGTTATGTCAATGGTAACAGGGTAACTCCAGCTCAGCTAATTGGAAGAGGATTAGTCAAAGGATGTTGCATATACAGGGCTGGTAGCAATGGCAGAAAAGTCTTCACCATCCACAGACTCTGTCAGAGCACAGACTGGCATTTGCTCTGCACTGCACTACACCATCAGAGTAAAGTCCCAGGGGATACCTCTCCTACAGAAGCTTCCTCCATTTCAGCTGAATGCCTGCAACTACAGTGCTAAATGCTTAGAGAAAACTGAGGAAACTGCAGTGGCTTTTTTTGACATAGCAAGTAAACCTGCTTGAAACAGTGAGAACAGAGGGGACTGGCTGCAGGCACCGAGACTGCAGTGGCATTACCGGAGGCATCAGCTCAGGCTGTGACAAGAAGTCAAAATGAAAATGGCTGGTGAAAAATTCCTAATAGAGACATGCCTCAAGGACACTTAGTGAAAGCAGCCAGAAATGCTGGCCTCAATTCTACATGCTATTTGTCATATATGTCAAATATCGACATACAGCCCTGTCAGGCATCTTAGTTTTTTAGCTGCTCGTGGGAGCCTGGAGACATTTAGAGCCCCTTCCCTTGCCGTGGTGCCTCATCCCCACCCATTTCCCAGGCACTTGCTGGTGTGCTGGGGAGTGCCGATGCCGCAGGTGGCACGCTCACTTGAGAGCAGGCTCGCTCTTGCAGCTAAAGGCAGGGGGTGGAGTCTGTAAGGTAATCCTAGCTCCGTGCTGGGGCATCGACTATCCTCAAGCTGCTATTCCTGTTTTCTTGGCCTTGACAGGTCACAAAATCTCCTTGTCAGTGCCACCAATGAGTAATTGCCATAACAAACCCTAGATCTGTGTGGTCCATATTTTGCCCCAGATGTAGATATTTTAGTGTTCATGTCCCATGTAAAAGAGACCGTCCCTTTTATTGTCCCTTTATAAATAAGGAGAGTTTCGGAATTTTCATTTTCTTTCAAATAACTGCAGTTAGTCTAGAGTTTCTCTGCTCTGTCAGCTTTCGGTGTAATTTGTTCAAGCTGAGAATGTTTAGTGCAATGTTTCCTCACAAAGCAGCCTTCTCCTGGGAGAAACAAGGACAGATGAAGACTAGGAACTGCAGCTGGAGAGAGATGATCAACACTTCATCTACACACAAAATATACTTTAGTCAAAAAAAAAGACAAGCATATGCCCAAATGGACAAGCATATCTTTAGTGCTAGAGGTGCTGGCTTGTAATAAAGCTACTTTCCTGTCCATTTTCCAGGCAGTCATGCACAGAAGTGTAGTGCCAAGGGGTTTGGGAACAAAGCAAGTACCTGGAACAGGAGAAAAACAAACCCACACCCATGGTTCAGGCCACATCTAAACCTGTGGTGTTTCCTAGCCCATACTCATTTCTCTCAGAAAGAAAAGACAGAAAGCAGCAAGCCCACTCTTCAAACCTCAGGCTCAAAACAGAGCGGACAAAGCAGTCACAGAGGGGCTACATGTTCTTGGCCAAAGGACTGTGCTGTAAAGAAAGTTCAACACCATTCTTGGAACAATGCATTTTTATCATCACCATCATTTCAGCAAGGCTTTTATGCACTCAGGAAAGGGTAGAGCCAGACAGCTCTCAGAAATCTACTGATTTGAGTCTTTGGAGACTCATTCAAAGGTGGAGCAGGCCACATGACAGGTAGAAAAAGTAGGCATCAAAAGTCAATTATATTAATTAATTCAAAGAAGCACCTCTGAGCAAATTGCAGGAAGACCTCACAAGCACCTTTTCTGAGCAAAGCAACATAAAATCCAAGTGATGGACAAATCAAAATAGAAAAAAAAGGGCAGTTTTGATAAACATACCTCTAAGTACTGCAAAGGCTGACAATGTAGTGGGAGGATACAGGACATGGGTTCGAGAAACTCAGCTCATTTCTCCACTCCCTCATCAATTTCTGAGGGGACCTGGACAAGTGACCAACTTGGATTCATCCCCAGCTATTTCTAGACATTAAGAAGAGGATGGTACCTAAATTTAGTCAGCACCTTAGGCCCTTTTCCATACTCCAGAGGGCAATTCAGACACCGTGTGAACCAAGATGTTAATCTAATTTAGAAACCATATCTGCTGTCTGGTGGCACAAGTGCTGTCCTCCATGCTTCAACTCCCAGCCCTGGACACTGGGATGGCATCACTGATTTTTTGACAAGGCCATAGGAAAGTGATGATTATTAAAGAACATGGAACTCTGAAATGCCCTATTGATAGGAGCAAGGTATCAGTTACAGCAACTGCTCTTAGTGATTTTCTTCAAAAGATTTTCTAATTGGAAGCAAGGGGTTTGAGTTCCTTGCAAGACAGACTTGCCAAGAAGTAAGTAAACAAACCTGATAAAGCACATTTTCCACTAACTGTTATTTGCAAATAAGTGTTCTGTCATATGCTGCTGTATTCACAGAAGAGGTTGTATACAAAACGAGATCCGGTTTTCTACAAGTAACATTTTCTGTTTAATATTTTCCTTTTCTTTGCTAAAGCCTTCTGTTGCAGCCCTTGCACTAATCTCTTGTATTTATTGATGTTAATCTTTATGTAGTTAAATGCTTACTTGCATAACTCATTCTTAAGAGGCTGATTATTGATACATGTAAACTTTTACCATCTTTTCACAATTTTAGAGACATAGTTCATGCTGTCTGTATTTTGAACTTGAGTGATGGAATGGAGCTGAAGACCACGCAGACGTATTTCTTTTTCTCTAAAGCAAACTCAAGAGTCCAAGCATAGCTATGAGAATACATCACAGTCCTGTGGGACCAACCTAGAATTTTGTATCTGACATGGCTGAAGGTGGATGTGTCTGCAAGAGACCAGGCATAAGACAGATTGGGAAATATTCTGGAGAAGGAGCTCCCTAAGATTTTCTGAGCCAGAAGTAAGGCCTTTGCCTTTTAACTCCTACTAATGCTGACACTTACATGAGAATTGGGTCAATTAAAAAATTGTATTCAACCTAAGCGCCACCGTACAAATTGCTTGTAGCGCAAAGGGCTATGGATTGAATTCCTCTGGAGCCTCTGTCTGGGTCCTGAGCTACCACAGCAGAAAAGATCACCCACCAGACCCACCCTGGCACCTCACAGGACACACCTTGGCAGTACCAGGCACCTCTGTCACCTTCACAAGGCCTGGGTGGCAGGGCTCAGGTCACCTGCCCATATTCCACCCATGGAGCGTAACCTTTTCCCTTGCTCCTGGTATTCTGTTTGCTTGCTGCCCCTGCACAAGAGCAGATGCAGGGTAAAAGATGGAAACAGGAGGAACTGCTACAACTTGCTGGGACAGGGGACAGCCAAGTGCCTGCAGTGCCACTGTGGTTCACTTCAGTGGGAAGCGGACACTCTTTCTCCCACAATATCACAGCAGAGATGGACACTGAAGTAAGGGAGAAGTTCCTGTTAACTCTCACCTAAAAGTTATATGTATTCTTTATTCCCAGGCTGTTTAAGCCTTTCCCTTTCCCCACCTGATGTTTCCCTGATTTTAAAGATGACTTTACTTCCAGGGAAGTATTTTCCTGTTGCTTGCAGTTCTTTGTTGTGGAAAGTATAACTGGGAGGAAGGTTTCACAACAGGTTTCATCCTCTGAAACCTGAATCTCTGCAAACCATCTTACTTGTTTTTCTGACAATAATGATTTTAGCCCTGGGAGAAACTGTGAACCTTGCTCAGTAAATTTGGTTTTATCATCTATTTCAGCTCTAAGCAGAGTTTGATTTTAAATTGTATCTAGTCACTGCCACATGGTGTCAGGACGTGCATGGTCTGGAAGAGCTTTCTGATAGAGGCTTTCCTCCATCAAGAGTCATATAGCTGCAGCTTTCCTCCCTGGCTTAAATGCAATTTTGCATGTGGAGTGAATTTTGGAAAGAAAATTATCCTTGGTGATATTGAACAGGATCTGTTTGGGCCATAAATGTAGGGCTGAGTTTGCTGGATCACTGTCTGTCCTTACTCCTCTCCTCAGCACCTCAATAAGTCCACAAGTGTATTGTGAGACAGGCACTCCTGTCCTTTGCTAAACCTCACTAAATGGAGATGGGGAGAAATGAAGAAAGCAGGTTTGCAAGAAATTAGACTTCAGCCCAAGGACTCTCACGGCTGTAACGAGAATTAAATACATTATAGGGCTGGATAGTGATAGAGAGAATAAGGTAATTTCTAAGAGCTCAAATTATCATGGAATCCTAGAATGGCTTAGGTTGGAAGAGACCTTTAAGAACATTTATTCCAAGCCCCCTTCCACTAGACCAGGTTGCTCAAAGCCCCATCCAACCTGGTCCTCAACACCTCCAGAAACTGACCATCCACATCTTCCCTGGATAATCTGTTTCAGTGCCTTACCACCCTCACAGTAAAGAACTTCTTCCTATTCTAAACTCACCCTCTCTTCAGTGCACAGCCATTCCCCCTTGTTATATCACTACATGCCTTTGTAAAAAGTCCTTCTCCAGCTTTCTTGGCCCCCTTGAGATATTGAAGGGCTGTTCTAAGGACTTCCTGAAACCTTCTCTTCTCCAGGCTGAAGAACTCTCTCGGCCTGTCTTCATAGGAGAGGCGCTCCAGCCCTCTGAGCATTTTCATGGCCTCCTCTGTATTTGCTCCAACAGGTCCATGTCCTTCCTGTGCTGGGAATCCCAGAGCTGGATGCAGCACTCCAGGATAGCTCTCACCAGAGCAGAGTAGAGGGGCAGAATCACCTCCCTTGACCAGCTGCCCACACTGCTTTTGATGCAGCTCAGAACACAGCTGAATTTAGGGGCTGGAAGCATATGTTGCCAGCTCACATGAAGCTTCTTATCCACCAACACCCCCAGCCACAGAATCACAGAATCACAGAATCACAGAATCACAGAATCACAGAATCATGGAATCACAGAATCACAGAATCTGCTGAGCTGGAAGACTCCCATCAGGATTGAGTCCAGCTCCTGGCCCTGCATGGGACACTCCAAGAATCACACCTGAGAGCATTGTCCAAATGCTTCCTGAGCTCTCTCAGGCTTGGTGCTGTGACCGCTTCCCTGGGGAACCTGTTCCAGTGCCAAACCACCTTCTGAGTGAAAAAAAACCAAGTCCTTCTCCTCAGTGCTGCTCTCAATCCATTCATCTCTCAGCATGTATTTGGGATTGGGATTGCCATGACTCCTGTGCAGGATCTTGCGCTTAGCCCTTCTGAACTTCCTGACTTTTGCATGGACCCACCTCCCAAGGCTGTCAAGGTTCCCTCTGCATGGCATAGTCAGCTCTTTGATTTGCATGTTACATAAAAAAATTTCATCTTGTATAAATATGGGGCATGGACAGATGGGACAGCCCCTAAGAGGAAAGTAAAGTGCAAGAGGGGCAGTAAGGGAAGTAAGGGGACAAGTTATATAACTTCCATTTAATTGAGAATAGTGTTTCAAATCTGCAGAAAACAGCATGTTGCTCCCCTTGTTCCCTAGACAGAAAGGCACAGTTCTGCAGTCTCCTTTTATTGTTTTGCTGATAAGCAGGCATTTCACATTTATGACACTAAACAAAATGTCCTTTACAAAAGTCAGTGCCATGGCCTTTTCCAGCTGGAACATTACAACCACAGCCTGGCTGGCCAGCTGAGTTTTTGCTCTGTAACACAATGTCTCAGAGGTGGCTGCCCAAGGTGCTCCAGCTAGAAAGGGACTGCTGCAGGAGCAGCCAGCTTCAGCTCCTGCTTCCACTCTTGTCCCCGTGGGCAGCAGTGCAAATACGGTGCAAAATTCCCAGCTCTTGGGGTGATCTGGCTTGGCCTGCACTGGGATGACTCATGGAGTACCTGATTTTGTGTTTCCATCCTGCAAACACTGACTGCTACCCAAAGTTCAGTCCTCTCCAGCAGATTTTATAAGGCCCCAATTGTGACCCCTACTGTTGGACTTCTCCTTTAAACAGTTTTAAAGTGAGCAAATTTTCCTTCTTTGATTCCCAAAGAGTGTTTCTGCATGGCACAAAGCTGATCTTGTTTTACAGTGTCCAAGTAGGGGTCAGGATTACCCTTTCCTGGGGAAACCCACCTCCCACTCCAGCAATCCCTGTGGCCTGAAATGACCCACATGGGCCACTGGTAACAAATGGAACAAAAGTTTGTTTTTGCATTACTCAAGCAATGGGAATAGCAACCAGAATAGCTCGATTCTGGTTAGTCTCGAGATCTGAAAGTGGAGCTATCAAAAATCGCTGAATCAGAGGAAATGGATCTCTGACAACAATAATATTTATGAATTCTTATGAAAAATTGTTGAAGATGTTTTTGTTATTAAAAAAAAAAAAAAGGTAAAAAAGAACACCATCTTCAGAAGTGCCTGCGATATGTTTGTGCCTTGTTACTCAGAGGAAACATGCATGCTGTTTTTGTCAGCTAACAAAATACTTTCTAACAAGATATTCTGACAAGGCTGAAAATATTTTACACCAATGTGAGTCATTTTGGCTCCAAGTGCACATCTTAGAAAAAGGAATCTCAGGAAAAAAATTTAAATAAGCACTGGCATGAAAGACAGCCTTTAAGCAACAGGCTGGAAAGGCTATGCATGTTCGTACTCAATACAGAACGATTGCTATCTTTCAACCCACACAGCTGCTTCACGTTTTGTGCTTTTTAAAAATTTCTTATTTATTTTTTTTTAAAGCTGAGAAAGAAAAAAGTCACCTAGTTTCTCTCCTAACTTGAACTCCGATAAAGTTCATTACTTTGGAAGGCTGTGATTACTTTTTGTATGTAGCTGTGTGACCCCTGCTGGCAGATTCTTATCATGACTGCAGCAATTCAAACACGTATGTACAGACACTTGGGCATTCCAGTAAATCCTGCCCTACATACACAAGGAGACATAATACACAAGATGATATAATTCCTGCTCTGGAAAATAAACTCCCACGCTGGAGAGGTGTGAACAAAAAACATTGTATAACCCAGATTTCTCCACTCACAGATATTTTACAGGGCAGTTTTTAGAATACCTCTGATAAATAGATATGACCATCTCAGGATGGGGCCACTGGTGTTTATTCAGCATAATGGTCTAAATGTTCATTATTGCTTGGAAAGCCCCTACACTTCATCCTGTTAGAAGCAAGGAGGTTACACCAAGGAAAGGATTAGTCTCCACTTGCATTCCTTTCTTGTGCTCTTTCTCATGCCATCTGCTAACATTCATTGTGGCAGAGAGGATACCAGCTAAATGGACCTTTATTCTGACTCAGCACGGCTGCAGACAGTCTGCCCACTGTGATACAGTGGCACTGTATAATTTGATACTTTAAAAAAACTGGCCATTCACCTGCCAGACCACAATGCAACTTGCACTTAACAGTCCTGCTCTTTGTGATAGCCAAGGTCATTTCTATTATTACAGCACAGTGCACGGAAATACCACAAATACCAAGAGAGTCTTATCTATTTATCATAGGTGAAACTGGCACGCTTTGCAGCACGACGGCTCCACAGCGGATCACAGGCACTTTGAGTTCACTTAATTAAGTTTATAGTCATGGGCTGCTCCCTCAGTTGGGACCTCAGTGGATTCCATGCATGTCTATATCTGTGATGGCACTGCTGCAGCCACTCTTCAAGGGTCCAGCTTCCACACTGACTCTGCTCCTTGACAGAAGGCTTAAAACACAAACATGCCAAAAAAAAGACCTTGTCAGAATTAGCAGTGAGAGCCATAGGCGAAGGGCAGGCACAGATCTTCCCTCCTTCCCTCCCTACCTGGCTTTACACACCTGCTCACACCTAAAACACGCTGGTTTTAGCACCTTGCCTTACCATGGCAGAAAAGGGAGATTATACCCCAATGTTCCACCACTGCTGCCAAACCCAAACCTCCGGAGACCCCAGAGCCCACCTGACAGAGTCTGAGGGGAGGAGCAGGGCAGGGTCCAGCGCAGTCAGTCATCCATCATCCCACAAAAGGGACCCCCGTGTCCTACTGCTGGGTTGTCCCCAGGGCAGTAGCAGGAGCAGCAGGTGGAGCCTGGAGCCCCGAGCCCTGAAGCTCTGAAGCCTTGAAGCGGTAAACCTTGAAGCCTGGCAGGCCTGAAGCCCTGAGCCTTGAATCCCTGAAGCCCCGAATTCCTGAATTCCTGAAGCCCTGAATTCCCGAATTCCCGAATCCCGGAGCCCCGGGCCGCTCTCAGGTGCGAGGCGCAGGCAGGGCGCCCCCTGGCGGCTCCCGGCGCGCCCCTCCCGCCCCCGGGGCGCCCCCGGCCCCCCTCCCGCCGCCGCCGCCGCCCCCCGCTCTTGAAGTTTGCAGGCGATTTCCTTTCCAGCCCCGGCCTTATCTCGGCCCGCACGTTGCCGCGCGGTGACTAATAGGAGAATAACATTGTCTCGGGATAAAATAGCGCCGGGGCTGTTTACCCGCTCCATGGGGGTTCGCTATAAAAGGGCGCCGGGGACCGCCGCGCCAGCCAGACGCGCCGGGGCGCACCGAGCCGCGCCACGCAGGGCACCCGCCACGGCGCTCCGTGCTCACGCCGGGACACACTTTCCCCGCTTTTCCCTCGCCTTTTATTGATTTTTACCCCGTTTCCCCTCACTTCTTCCATCCGCCCAACGCCGCCTGCTATGGATTACTGCCACATGATCGTCTCGCTGCTCTTCGTGCTCTGCCCGGGGCTGCTGCCGGCAGGTAGGTGCCGGTCCGCTGCCGCTCGCCTCCGCCCGGGACCGACCCCGCGGGGGGCTGCGGGGTCGCAGCGGGGCTCCGGGGAGGGCTGGCCGAGGGACGCAGCGGGAGGGGATGCGCGGTGCCTTGCCTTGCCCTGCCGCGGGTGCTGAGCTCTGCCGCTCCCTCCCTCCCGCAGCCCCCGGAGCCGAGGTGGACGCCGCGCCGCCCCCCGCCGCCGCCGCGCACCGCCGCGCCCGGCGCTGCTCCTGCTCCTCGCTGATGGACGAGGAGTGCGTCTACTTCTGCCACCTCGACATCATCTGGATCAACACCCCCGAGTGAGTGGAGTGGAGTGGAATGGAGGGATTTCGGCAGTTCCCCAGCGCTGGGTTCTCCTGTGGTTAGGAAGAAAGGGAGGGAGGTGTGAAGGCGAAAATTAAGAACCACAACCCCCCTGCAGAGATGGGAAGGGGAGGAAAGAATAGTTGTTTGCACAGTTTCTCCTACTGCTTTACCTTCCTGCTCCTACTTTTCTGGCACATTTAGCAACGAGACTGTTCACCAGAAGAAGGCAAGCAGGACTGGGCCACCCAGATCGGGCAGATAGCTCCTAATAGCCCTAGCACACCTGCCTACCTAAAATCTGGGCAGCAGAATTTCCTTTGGGTGCTGCTCAGCAAAGGCTGCAGGATACTTTTCACTATGAATCAGAATCAGACAAAATGCCAAAGGCATGATTTTGCCAGCCTGAATTTAAGCGGTTTTCTTTCTGACAAGTTAGGAGGTTGGAAGGAATACTTTGACACCGGGTGGCTCTAGCTGCCTTTCACTGCTCTGTGCTGCAAATTAACGTGCCCCACGTGTTTATAGGATTATGCACAGTATCCATTTCTGTACTCTCCTCACCAAAAAGTAGTGAGCCAGAGGCTTACCTAAGGCTGCAAACACTGCAACATTGACATTTCTTCTGCTGCTGGGTTTCCTCTGAGAGAGAATCTGTTCTTCACTTTTACTGCTTCTTTCACTGTTGGCAGTAGCCAAAGTTCAAAGAGATGAGGTTTTATTGCTTTCTATTGCACAGGGAGGCACAACAGCCTTGTGAAATCACAATTAAAAGGTCATTATCCTTGTCAGTAGCCATGCTAATGAATATGTTGCAGGATCATCAGAAGCATTTGCATAAAAACTGTGACTAATGAGGCATTCCCAGTCCCACAACCTTTACTCGTGCAATCAATGCTGTTGATAAGATTGCCCAAAATACTCCATAGTGTTTTGAAGCCACAGAATTATTTAAATGACTTTCATGTTGTCTCTTTGATCATAGGAAGACTGTTCCATATGGTCTCGGTGGCCCTGCTCGACCCAGAAGATCACTGAAGGACATGGTGCCGGAGATGCTTGCTGAACCAAGCAGCAGATGCCGATGTGCAGACCAGAAGGACAAGAAATGTCTGAACTTCTGCCAGGCAGGCAAAGATCTCTGGTGCGTCTCTTGTTGCTACTCTTTAAAAGGCAATGCATGTGAAAGGGATGGATTGTGGTGCACTTACTCATTTTGGCACTTGCTGAGCGAATGCACTCCCCAAAGCCTTGCCTCCTACCTGAGTGCTCCCACTTCTATGATACACACTATGGCTTGGCCCAGAAAGATTGCTTATTACATGCCTTGAGAAGTGGTTGATGAGATGCCTCACCTTGTGGACTGCAGACTTGGCGCTTTTTTTAACAGCAGCACCTTTTCCCTTTTAACAGGGCTCAGTCCACAGTGGAGAAAACCTCACGGCACCGCATCAAAGCCGGCAATTGCTTTGGACCCAAATGCATGAACCGACAGCTTGTTGACAGCAAGAAAATGAAGCGGTGAGTTTCTTCTCATCCCGTTGTAGTTCCCCGGAGCAGCAATAGAGAGCACAGTTCATCTGCCTTTGGGTCATCCTGGGCTTAGCTGTTGGTTTCAGCTTGAGAGTCACGGAGGAATCAGTGAGGATATTCTGAGGGCTTTTCTTCATGCTCTGGGTTTTTAGCTTGTGAGAACACGGGTGCTGAGCTTAGCCCACTGTCTGTCCCCCTGCTTGCATTCAATGCTCAGCCATATTCCTATGGAAAAGTATGGAATACAGAAGTTTGCCTGTACTAAAGAAGACTCTTTAGTGCTCCTTTCACAAGCAGAACAGGACTTATAGGAGCAGGCAACCTGATGATATTGAATGAGACTTAGGCCCTGGAAGTCTTAAATAATTTTTTGAAAGCGGGCCTTGCTTACTTACTTGAAAAATGCACCTATTCATTGGAAGTAGGATCAGGTTTACCTAAAAGAAATAACATAGGCAAAACATAAAAAACCACTGGAGACCTCCTGACTGGCTGCTTAAGGAAGTCTAGGGCATCTGTATTTGAGTGAATATTTTAATTTAATGTTTGCATTGAAATTATGAATACAACATTTCAAGTATCTTCAGTTATCCTCATTCTGAGGTATAGCAAACAGCAATTTATTAGGATCCCATGGTAGAAATCTAGGATGAGGTTTATTTAAGCAAAAACTAAGTTTTTTCACTCTACACATCCATCTCTATTATCGCAACACTAAATGTACATTTCTTGGTTTTGCAGGCTGGAAGCCATTGGTAACAGTATCAAAGCTTCCTTCAGTATCGCAAAGCTGAAGGCTGAGCTCCAGAAAGGGCGAAAGCTCAAACACAACCGGGCGAGCAAAAGGCAAAGCGTACGGGAGAGCCTGAAAGCATCCTAGTGGGGAGATCACCGGAATCCTTCTCTGCAACGCTTGCTGACAAAGCATCGCGAAAACTGCCTTGACTCCAACATTCCACGATGGCCAAGGGCCCCTCTGTCAGAGTGTTTGCACAGCAGAGCAAAGTGCTGAGGAAGTCCTGTATTTGGAGATATAAAGACAAAGGATTTTGTCATTTTGGAATTCAGGTTGGATGGGTAGAAGGGCTGAAGGGAAATCTGCAGTAACATACATGAAAAGCCATCTGTCTGAAGAAACATTTGAATACTGCTTCTGGAATGTTACCCATCAATTGAGCAGCTTTCGGGGTCTACAATAAAAGCATCTCACAAGGAAGACCTCACAGATGTGCTTAGCAAGGACAGAAAGCAAGATCTGAGTGTACAAACTTCAAAGAACTCTACCTTTTGATTAAAATGCAAAAATGAAAGCCACAGTTCTACTTTAATCAGGACTTACTGCATATATACATGTCTACCTCTCATGCTGTTTGTTGCACTCCTGCTAGAGTATTTTTACACCCTTGTTATTGCCTTTACTAATCAGCTGCAACCCTTTGCCTTTTTTCAGAAGTCTAGTTTACTTGTACAACCAGAGTTATCTGAATGTGGGTTAGGCATTCTGATTGTTTGCATAGTCAAAGTCCTTTGGCTTTGGATACCAAAGGACCCTTCAACATAAAATAAAAGTTATCGAGGACACTACTAAATTTCCCATAACAAGGATATCTGGTCAACTGAAGTTCTAATAATAGAGGTTGTTGTGTCTTGCATGCTACCAAAAATGCACTGAAGTGGGGATGTACCAGAGGCTCTTGCAAGATTTATTCAGGGCCTTGTTTGGTGGAAATGCATAGAGACAAAGGGTTGTTTTGAATTAAGTCAAAAGGCTAATATTGGGTGAATGTTTATAGCAGTGAATTTGTTCACATTGTTGAATTTGCAGACAAGTTGAATCTTATGTGCTTATTTTTGTGTCATGTATTTATATTCACACAAGTTTTTCATTATATTTACCATGTTGAATACACATTGAAGTAGGCCATATTGGTCTATGCATGTTTTATGTATTTCTGTATGAAATTGGGAAATGCTTTATGCCTATCAAGGTAAATATCTTCAGAAATAAATATTTTTAATTACTGTATTGGCTTGTTTTTCCTTAGTCTGTGGCTCTGTGATCATGGAGGTAGATTGCCCCACATACAAAGCTGACCCAGGTGAAGTGTGTGCACATAATTGCCTTTCTGTCAGATCAGCCAGATCACAGCAATCAAAGTTTGTGCCAGATGTGAGACAGCACATAACACTTGTTCTAGCTGCAAGGTTGCTCATCAAGTCTTCATGGCCAGCTCTAAATTGGACAAATGAATTTATCCTGTAGCAGTCTTGTCAAGTGTATGATGTACTACAGCATTAAGATATGGGCTTTAAGGATGTGGGTATAGATGAACTAGAGGGGGAAATGCACACACTGGAAAACTTGTGGGCTGTATTGAACTAGGAAATGTTACTTATTACCGTGCTATACTTAAAATTGCAGCCTATTCCGTGCACGGTAAAGATGGAGATCTCAATGGAACCTGAATGGGGACCAAGCTCAGGAAAGATCTAGATCAATAGTTAATTTTTTTTTACATGTTTCAAAATGCTGGCTTTAAAGGGTTATATCTAGAAAGAGGCTTAAAGCAAATAAATGGATTTAATAATCTCTCATCCTATAGAGAGAAAAAAAAGCACATGAGTTAATCCAAGGATAAAATTGAGTCGTTTGGGTTTTCTTACAAACAGAACTTAACAAAGAAGTACAATACAAGGAGTGTGACCCAAACACAGAAGTAGCCACCATTGAAAATTTCTGAAATGGTTCTGGATTTCTTGTCAATATTCTTAATATTGACAGTCAGGCTCGTATAATGTCTCATTCACACTGCTCTACTATGTTTTAGAGCAGTAACTCGGGGGGGAAATGACATTGCTGGTAGTCCTGTACTGACAGGAGTGCCTGGTCCAGGCAGTGGGAAGGAACTGGGAGCTCCTGTGCTTCTGCAGGGCAGGCTGCAGCCCCCAGAGCTATCCTTTGATCTCTGCATCACCAGCACTGACTGCTCGGGATGTGCCTGGATCAGTGACCTCTGTCAGGCATGAAGAGACCTCACTAATGCTCCCTGCTTTTCCATTTCTTGCCCTGCCAGTGGTTGCCTTTGGCAGGGAAAATAAACAAGCAAGTAGTTGAGATGCTGCCTCTCACTCAGCCAAAGTGGCAGGCGAGCAGCTGGTGTGGGATGCTCCTGATAGTGAAGGAGCATCAGCATCCCCATCCCAGTTGTTCCTTTTTTCTCTCCCAGGAAAGATTGTGGGGAGACAATAAATTCTGGGGGTGGGGGAGCATTGCAACAAAGTCTGCACTGTTATTAAGGCTGGTTATTTGGATTTTGTACGTGGCTGGCCTAAATGATGATGTGGATGGGCTTTAGTAGCCCAGATTCCTGGCTATCTGCTTAGGAGATTCTTGGGAGACCATCCTAAAAATAAACCTGTTCCTTCTAAGATTTACTCTGTCCATGCCTGGAGTCAAAAGCTGGCTTCCATTCTCCTTTCCTTCCCAGTAAACTGCATCTGCTGCTTGCTCATGCTGCAGCTTTGTGTGGTGATGGCCACTCTGGCCTTTTGGCATGCCATGGGTTCAGCTTGGTCCCCAGGGTCATGCAAAGAAAAGCCTGAGCCTCGATGCAAAGAGCACGAAGGGGTAAGTTGCCCTGATGGCAGAGGCTTGCAGGTTTTGGGAAGAGTGGCAGGAGCTGTTTCATGCTGCCCAGCTGGCTTCAGGGACCTGCTGGTGTGCCACAAGGGTGGAAGGGGATGCATTGCTGCTTCTGCATGCCACTCTGCCCCCCATTTGCCTTGTGGCACTGGAGCATAAACTGCAGCTTACCCTGGTTTGTATTAATGAGCTAGACTGGAAAAGCAGAGTTCAGCAGCCTGTTTGTCTCATTGAACAAGCAACAGGGAACATGAAGCATTTTATCTTAACTCTGGCTCACATACAAGTACCAGGGTCTGTCCCAGAGGTTTGCTCCTTCTCAAAGCTCTGTGAGAGAGAGAGATTCAGTAATTTAGGCTAGAGCCCCTGGTGAGAAAAGAGAGGCATAATATGTGCTGGGATTTATGGCACCGAACACAGAGCAGTGTAAAAGTACATTCTTACTTATAATAAACGACCTGAGTGAAAAAATATTCTACCTGAAGCCAAAGGAAACATTGTGCTGACTGCAGAGGCAAGGCTGCAGAGTCAAAGCTCTTGGTCTTCTAACTAGCACTAATCTCAGTGCCCTGAAAAAGGGAGCCTTTCATGACCATGATCTATCTCCTTTTAAAATGAGAGGTTCTTCTAATCCAGGATGAAATTCGAGAGGCATAAAGGGAAGTGAATAGGGAAGAGGGACACCACTTTCCAATGTGGCCCAAAATACACCTGACATATGACTGAAATTCCATCTCACACCAAGAGCAAGGAAAAGCTCCATTCCTGAGCTGTTATCAGAGTGTATCTCCCTCCTCTGATATTTCCTGGGTTCAGTATGGCCATTTCTGGAATTGGAAAGTTTCACAGGAAAAGACAACTATTCTCCAAAATTAGGCTTGCTGTACTTATTTTTATTCAATGCTGACTGTAATTCTTTCTTTCTCAGCTGGTTTATTTTCATTTTCTCTGGATAAAGGCTGTTTTGACTATAGATCAAAACAAGGTATACAATAAAACAAAGCTTTGACGTGTGAGTCAGACTTCAAGTCAGGAAAATACTACAATGCTACTGAAATTCTTTCCATCTTATCTACATAATTCTGATCTAATTTTTCCAGAAATGGCAACCCTAATCTGTACCACATTATCATGAACTGCCCCCAAATAATTCCTACAGGGTGTCCTAATGTTGCCTATAGAAGTTACCAAATACCAACCTCTTTGTTCATGTTTCCTTACCTTAGGATAAATTTAGCCACCAAAACACATTTCTATATTTACAAACACAGAATGACTGGATAAACCACTGTTTGAATGCTATCTGGTGTTTACTCTTTTCACACTCAAATGTTTGCCTCTGTGTATATAAAACCATATCAATTTTTACTTGGCCTGCATCAAGGCACTATTATTAGGCTCCTTGGGTAGAAATCCAGCTTCCATCCTCAGCCAATATCTCTATTTAATGTACTGTTCTTCCTTCGTGACCTAGGAAACAAAAGGACCGACTTTTTGATTAATTAGAGGAGAATGCTTGGAAGCTGTGGTGCTAAGTGTAAGTATGCAGAGAGACAGAAAGCTGCAGATAAAGTACAAAGATAGTGGCAAGATCGTTTTTCCTGAGGTAAACATCGTGCAAACGACATTTCAGAACTGTAGCCAGAATGAGTGTTCATGTCCTTCTTTATTTTATATCTCTGATCAAATCTGAGCTAGGTGAAAAATGGTAGGGAAGCCTATTTTGCTCAATATGGTTAAACAATCAGTTGGTATGTCTTAGTGCCTGGGACAGGCTCCTCTGCTCCGATCAGGTCAAGGAGACCTGAGTTCTGCATGAAGTCCACTGGGCCAGCCAGCCAGCCAACAATTCCCTCAGCTTTAGAGGCATCACTTCTGGCAGTGCAAATGAGAGCAGAATTTGACCCAGAAAGGCTTCCTTCTGTCTGGTATTGCCATGCTGGGGACAAACAGACACTGGTTTGCTGATGCTAGCACAGGCCTTTAGTGGCTCTTGATTTTCTTGGGCTGGGTTTGGATGGGTTTTGTTTTTATTTGGACGGGGTTTTTTCCTCCCTGCAAGCATTTGATAGTAATAAATTAGATAAATTTCACTTTGGTAAGTGATAGGGCAGTTTGCCTCTGGCTCAAAAAAGCTGCATTCAGAAATGGATGAGCCCCATGGAGTTTGTGGTTTCATTGACTTCTCCAGCTATTTTGGGGGCTACAGAAATTATTTAGTTCATCAACTGTAATTCAAGCCCACGCTGTTGTTGTTGTTGTTGTGTTTTTCTCTCGAGGGAAGAAAGTAAAAAAAAACAACCCTAAAAGGAACTTTTATTCTTAGCTAAAGGAAAAATATGCATTTGTGCCAGTCACCAGAAACAAATCCAACTTCTAATCTGGCAAGAAGAAAGCAGCACTGTATTTTTGGTCATATAGGTTTGATTTACATCCTCCTCTGCTTTCTCCATCTCTTTTCACAAATACAATTTAACCCAGGACTTGATGAAGTATCCATCATGAAAAAAAGGAGTGCTCTAAAGACTTCTTGTGCAGAGGTAGTCACATGTATTGAATGTTTTGATGGGCAAGAGCTTCTCCTCTTGCCATTGTATCTTCCTTTCAATCCTATTGTTGCAAGAGATTGTTTGTCTTTTGTTTCTTCTTTTAATCTTCTCTTATTTCTAACAGGAGTATAAAGCAGTGATATTCACAAACTAGACAGCAAACTAAAGTGGGCAGAGAAGCTGGACAAATGGTGTGTGCCTTATTCTTATCAGAAGCATGCAGGCCTTTAAGGTGTGGATTTGCCTGTGGGAGGATTTCCCTCGAGTTCCATAAACAAGCACAGAATGAGAACTATGACATCGCGTATGCTGGAGGGGTGCCTTGACAGTGCCCTGTGGGTTTTCCCCTTTTGATTGTACCTCTCATGTCACCTCAAAGGAGACTTTCTTTCCTTGTACATGGGCTGGCCAGCACATCCATCAGGCAGTTAACCTAATTATGCAGCCAGGCAAGCAGGAATGAAAGAATCCATGGTGCTGGAAGGAAGGATCAATGCTGGGCTGATCAGAGCCTGCCATGCTCAATGCCGCTGCCAGTGTGCCCTTTGGAGGACAGGAGACAGGGTGGCTGCTGTCACAAGCCATGCCAGCAGCCCTGATCAGTCCTCCGGAAATGTAAATCTCCTGTCCCACACGGCTGCAGGTTCCCCATGGGGGCTGCTTTGCCATGCCAGCTGCTCTTTCCTTAGGCACCATCTCAAAATGACCCCACTGGTCTTACCAAGACCTCACAGCAGATTTCTCTGAGGAAGCATCTCAGCTGGGAGTGCTGTCCAGTCATCCCAGCTTCCCTATGGATGGACTAAACTGGCATTATTCAGGAGAGTTTGGAGGAACAGCCCTGATTTCACCAGCTGAAAGGTTTTATTGTATCAGTCATGCGGCAATAGCCTACAGCTATGAAATCCACAGATACCTCAGCAGACGTCCATGTTTCTTCCATGTTTTCATAAGTAGAACATTTTCTTAGTTTTCCCAGAAATTTTAATCCACTATCTTTCTAAAATCTTATGGCTTTTCCTGAGGACTTGGCCTGCTGTTTTTCCTTCTGGGTCTCTGCTAACCATTATGTCATTCTCGGTACACATCCAGCTGGACACTTTGCAGCTATGTGCTTTCCAGTGGCTTCCAAATGTGCATTAAAGCTGTTAATTTAATTTTACTTCACCCTTAGTCTGCTTCATCATGAGCACAAGGACGTCTTTCACCTGGCTGAAAAGCAAATTGTTCATGAGCGCCGTCCTTTGCCCTGAATTTGCAATAGATTATAGATTGCTGGTTCTGGTGCTGACCCTTTAGGCAAGTCAGAAAGTTGGCTAGGTATTACTATACAGTAAAAAAAATTATTCTTTGAACTAACCACTTTCTGCCCAGCAATTATTTTTCTCCAAAAATGTTTCTATAAATGCCTATACATGCACAGGGTTCAACTTCCTAAGCAAACTACAGTCTTTATTTTTGTTTACACAAACATTTCTGTGCTGTCCCTGTTACCAAACACAACTTTTGTGAGCTGCTTCTGTGTGAAGCTCTGATAGTAGCTTTTTTCCCACCTGTGTTCCACGAACGTCTGAAGAGCCATGAAATGTGATTAAGGGATGCAAGTTCATATGTGCTTTAAAACAACCTGTATATATGAAATTCCTGGAACAGTTTGCACTTCCACTGGATATTCTTTGGTGGCCCACATTATAAATTAACTAAACTGGTGGTTATACATAGAAAGTAGATTGGGAAAAAAAGTTGTAAAATGAAGTTGTCAGCATGGGGAAGTTCAGGATTGAGTCTCACCACATAGCAAATAAGAAAGGTACTGTTCTTAAAAGAATGTGGTTGTATAAATACATTATCAGGTGTACATGTTCAGGTACATCAGGGGAAATTCAAGGCATTTACCAACCTGGCATGTGTGCTTGTGGTCATGCAAATGTGTGCACATGCAACGTAGGGTATTGCAATGAAGGTCTTTTCAATGTTGTACAACACATTTTGGATCTTCTCCCCATTGTCAGAAAAGTCCAGAATCAAAGGGCTCTCTGCCTTGATATCTGTCTTTTTTATTGCCACTTAAACTATCAGAGTTCTCATCAGTATAGCCAAATTCCATAGGTGCCCTTGCAAAGGATGCTTTGCAAAGTGTGCAGCTGCTCCTAGCCCCTGCACCAGGCACTGCTACACAGAATGGTTGCTTTTGCTCAGGCTTCTCATCTGTTCAAATCAGCTCTTGCTGTTAACATGGAATTATTTTTATCATGAGGTCTGCAAGGAGAGAGTATATTTGCCCTCAGTTTTCCCTCTCTAGATGGACAGCACAGTTGGGAAGCTCTGAATGGTTTATGGGCTAATTAAAGACAGACCACAGGTTTTGGTTGGGTTTTTTTTCCTTTTTTCCTTCTTTTTGCTGCATTCCAGTTCATTTAGCTGCTCAGCAGGATTTGACAGGGACATTGTTAAGGAGACAAAGAACCTGTGGCTGGGGTGACATTAGTGTGCTAAGAGATGCCTCCTTTTCAGCTGACAGCCCAACCAAATTGGATCAGGTATCGGAAAGACTGATGGAACACTGGAGGACATGAAATATTTAGCAAATGAGTGACCTGCACATCCTACCTGGCCTTGGCTACAGCTACAACTTTGCAAGGGAGCTGATGCAGAACTAGCCTTCTCTCTCCACCTGACAAGCTCAAACATCTGATAAATTACCAGAACTAATTGTTGCCTGACAAGCCTTTGATCCCTGGAAGAGTCAATTTATAAATGATGAGCTCTTTTTACATGCCACTGCTGATGAAGCTGTTGAAATAGCTATAAAATCAATAATCCCTGCTGTCTGGCTATCCTTTAGTTTTCTTCCATTTATTCAGGAGACAGTTCAAAGTGTCTGCAAATGCTCATTTCCGCCTCTTCCCAGCACCCTGCCCAGAGAACATCAGGCATTGCTGCAGAAATGAGGCTTGGGAAAGGGAAAGCATCTGAAAAGCAGGTCAGTCTAGATGAACACCAAGTAGGAAGCAGGACAATCCTCAGATCTTACTCTCAGCCCCTTGGGATAGTCCTTCAGAAAGAGAAAATTGTTAAAAACTACGGCAGAAAGGCAAGGTGGGAAACTTCTGGATGATAAGCAGCATGGTAGGAAATGGCAGCATCTTAAAGGTGGCAGTGGAATAGAAATCACACTTATGGCTCTGAGTGTCCAACCTCTACAGGGAGCCCAGCTGCTCTGTTTCTGAGGATTTTTACTGCCTCTGCCAGCGACAGAGCTGCCCACTGCCAGCACACATGTTCCTCACCTGCTGCCATCTGGTCACAGCACAGCAGAGAGCTGAGGTACAAAATTCTGCTATGGCCTCAGCTGCATGTGGCCAAAAGTGGCCAGAGTCCACCGTACTCAGCAATGATTTTACTTTATGGTTGTGTTCAGTGCAAAGCTGGCTCTGCTGCTCTGAAGGAACAAGTCAATGTTTACCCAAATGGAGTGTCCCTATAGGCAGGATCTCATGTACAGAATTTGGTCCCAGACCTGTTCTGCAAGAGCATGTCATGACCACCACATGATGGAGAATCCTATGAAATCTCCTCCTTGGGCTGTTAGAGCACGTTGCTGATGCTTTTACAGCAGACCCCTTTACAGAGCAGTCAGGACTTTCAGAGGCTGTATTTCTCTTGTGCAGCCATTTGACAACTTCTTTTTCATTTCTGATGAGAACCACTAACCAGAAAAATGAAGCACCACTACCCAAGCACGTGCACAAGGGTGGGTCTACAGGAAGTGTTGGCTGATGTTTCATTTTCCATTCTTCCCTGGAAGCTTGTACACAAATATGAGGTTTTGTTATGAGGCTCTGTGTGGTTACTCCAAAGCCATCTGTGGCCTGGTCACCAAGGTTTGTCCTCAGCACAGGCAGAAGAGGTGCTTCCCAAGAGTGAAATTCCCCTCTGGTGTCCTCCAGACTGAGGAAGACTTGGACTGAGTCACACGGTCAGTTATGGAAAGGAATAACTGAGACATTATTACCTTTAACTAGCTGTTACTGAATGAATGAAATTACTATATAATGAAATCCTGCTCTTGTCCAGGCAAATATTTCAGTGTCTTACCAAACGTGGAAGTTCTCCAGACTTTCATCCTGTAGTAGCATGCAGGTGATCCATAGAGAGGTCCTTCTCCAGGCCACAAGGCCTCGGGGCTAGGGAACTTTGTCTGGAGGATGTCTGTAATTACCATGTGTTCTAGGGAACTACATCTGGAAGAGGCAACAAGACAGAGGTGAGAATAGTGCCAGAGGGAAATAAGAGGGAAGAGGTTCAATCTGTAGAGCCTCTTGGGCAAGAGCCTTTCCGACGCTAAGGATCTCATGAAGCTCCCAGCAAAGAACTGCTTTCCAAAATGGGAAGGGCCACAGTAATGCACCAAGATGAGCAGAGCAGGGTGATCAGTTCGAAGTTCTCAACCTAGTGTTAATTTAGTGGCAGTTCAATAGTGAAAATCTATTCTCAGGATGCTATTCACCCAGAAGTACCATTATGCTCCCCAGCTGACTACAGGGTTTAGAAGCAGATATATTCTCAGATTAGCAACCAATAAAATGCAATGAGGGTGGAGCAAAGGAGGATGCAGCAAAGGACAGGTACAGGCAGTCTAATTTTATGAGAAATGGTTAAGTGCAAAAGTGTAGGCGATCTTCTCTAAGGAAATGAGATTGTTCCTAAGACATTATGCCATGTGTAAATGATAAAAGAGGTGGGTGTGAGCTCAGAGGACAGGTTGATACAGAGAGGCCAGAAATAGGATGGTGGGAAAAATATGCAGAAAGCATCTACTTGGCAATCCTAATGAAGTTGCATTTGAAGGATGCAACCATACTAAACACAGGGAAATGTATTCAGTATCTAATTTGCTTGAGACAATACAAAATTCTCACACAAGAATAGCAGGACAGCTATTTACCAATTGTTTTCCCATAGATAAATAACAAACTTCTGATATGTTCCTTGAGGCAAGCAGGAACAAGATGCACTGTATGAGAGCTGTACAATAAACTGAAGGTGTGGTAAAGAAAATAGCATAAAGGAAGCTCTCGGGAGGAGAAGATCATCATCTTAAGCTGAGTTTCTAGAACAGGCCTAATTACCATGAATCAACTCTAGATTATCCTGAGGAGGCAGCAAATCAGAGGGGAGAAAGAAGCAGGATGGAAGCTAGGCTGAGGAGAATTTGATTCCCATGACATGTTGAATGAGGCTAGCTCCTGCAGCCTGGCCTACTACCCTCACGTAGCTGGGCTGACTCAAGAGGAAAAGATTACCAGTTTTGACTATCACACTGACAAAAGAAAAAAAAATTCTTCGTGCTCTTTTCTGACTTAGTCAGCTGTTGAAAAATCTTTTCACACCCAGATTTTATTTATATCTCTTCCAGGACAATTTTTCGTTGGGAAATCTCCTCTGAAAAAAAAAGAAAGGGGAAGCGTAGGCTAACTCAAGGAAAAATTTCAACAATTGAATTACCAGAAAAGAGAATTTTAGTGTAGTTAAAAAGGATGTAGAAATAGCACTGAGGCTATTGGTTTCAATAGATTTGGAGTGCATGCCAGGATCTCACTGTAGATCAGTTCTCACTGTACTCACTCCCAGTTTGAAGAAACCTTGTGAATGCATTCCATGTGTGACTCCCATCAGAAAGCAGGATCATTTAGACAGCACTGGCATTCCTTGACAGAGCTGGTCTAAGACTATTTCTCAGCTTGAGTTTGACTGTTGAGAAAGTCAGGAGGGGTCAGCTGAAGTTTCTTTATGTTATATCAAACATACAGAAAGGAACAGGTCCCAGCCCACAGTGCTCTACCCTGAAATCCATAGGTGACATCAGTGAATAGCTATGCCATCTTTGAGCCAGGTGGGCACTGAGTCAAACCTAATGAAGCGGCTTTCTGTGCTGAAGAGAGAGAACAAAGATGTGAAATGGGGCTACTCTGACTTGCACTGATTTCTCAGAAATGTTTGACAGCAGAGGCAAAAAAACCCTAATGGCAAAAGAAGTGTTCCCCTTGGGTCTCTAATATTCACAGCCATTCATATGTGAGATGTGTGTCTACTGTTCCTTTGGGTAAGCTGAAATATTGTTTTTCTCTTCACTGGATCAAGATATAGGTATCTTCTAAATTGATTTTGACTTTCACTGCAGATTAAAACAAGGGAAAGGAAAATAATCTCTCTTTTGCACTCTGACAAACAACTACACACAGACTTTGGTTGATTTGTCTCCTAATCCAGAGACCTGTATACAGCTGCAAAGATGGAGCCAGCTTAGCTTATCTCCTCTTTGATTAATGAGCATATTTACCTGGTAGAGGTGCTGCTCTCAAGTTAGCTGTTTGTGTTTCACAGCATAGCAATGGCACAAAAAGCTCTGCTTTTGTACAGGTACAGGGAACTCTGCTATTCCTTGTTGGTAGTTTTTGTTGGAAAGGCTGAGACAGCATCTGTGGACTTGAATGATGAGTAGCAGTAAGGATGGCACTGGCTAGAAGTGACTTTACTGGTCCAGCATCAGCTTCCAACACATCCTGCGTAAGGGGTGGCAACTAAAACCAACAGAAGGTGCCTAGAGGGATAAAAGACATGGCCAGCATTCACATCCAACCAGCCCAGCTTCTGCAACTTTTGATACCATGGGAAAGGGCAGAAGAAAAAAGTAGACAGGGATGGTGTGGAAGCTACGGACTGTGATTCCAGATGTGTTATGAGATGTCCAAGGTGCTTGAGGTAGATGCTGGCAGTAAATCTGGAACTGAAGCATCTGCCCCTGTTGTGTTCTTCAAACCCAATTGACATCAGTGGGACTGAGGCCTGTGCAAAATATCACAGATGGCTTTTCATATGGCCTTCAAGAATTCATTAAACTAGGGCACAAAATCATGGGGAGAGCTAGACAGACCCAGTCCCACTGTTCATGCTCCCAGTGAAATGCAAAATTGCTAAGAATTTATGTCACTTTTTCCCAGCTGCTGGTACCAAGCCTTGCATACTTGTCTGAGTAATGCCAGCATTTTTTCAGTGTTGTTACATGTCTGTTTCCAAGTTTACTGATCTATCGTTCAAGATCCTAATTCTGCAAACACACTCAGTTTGCTGTTCAATTCCAGATACTAACAAGGGAGAGGGATAGTCAATTAAATTGAAAGGGAGATTTCAGTCTCCAGCCTTGGCCCCTAAATGCTTGCAGTGACACTTCAGATGCGTATAACCATTTTTTTTCCTGGTAATATTTCAGTCAAAAAGCCTGGTTTGGACTAATTTGCTTGAAAAATCTGGCTTCAAGTTCTCATTCTTCCCCCAAGGTTTCCCTGGGTCGTGTCACAAAAGACACACTTCACCATGTCATTTTGCATTCAGACATAAGTGAATACTGATGTGCAAAGTTGAGTGAACTGAAATACCTCTGTGCTGCATCTCTAACATGCAGCACTGTTAAGGGAAAGAGAGAACTGGCGAGAAATGGGCACTATCATAAAAGAAAGATTTCAGTACCACAGCCCTTAATTTGGAACAAAGTAATGCTGACATAAGACATAAAAATATTTTCCGTTGTGAATCAGGTGCCTTGGCCAAGCCTGGAAAGAACTGAATTCTTTCTCTCTTTATGTTTGAAAATGAAAAAATGTACTGTTATCAGGACTTGACATAAAAATAGACGCGTTTTATTTAATGTGTCAGCTCTCGCTTCTTTTACAGCTCTGCAGAATTCTGAGTGTGTTTTTTCTGACTTGCTAACTAAGTTTCCAGTGCAAATGAGTTACAACTCAAGGACTTGATATTCAAGGCTTCTAAAATTTTGCAATTTTGTGGTATATGAATGCACCATCTGTTCTTCCTAATAAGTAGCTATTTTTAAATTGTATTTTGTTTGGTTTCTGCTGTCCTTTGATGGAGGGTCTATGAAACAGCTTAGTAAATTCTGACACATCAGACAGAAATAACTTCAAAACAGTATTGATGCATGTTTCTCTGCAAATACAGGAGTACTCAGTCACATTGATTTATTCATATTGTGTGTTGTTTAGCAGATATTGACACATTTACAAGGCACAGAATTCATTTTCAGTGGTTTATTTAACAGAACTGGTGCATGATTTCAAATAAAATACTTGTATTAGGTATTTGATCTTCTAAGAAATTAATTTTAAAAAAAGATGCCTCAAAATGTGGGTTTCAAAACTTTTGCTGATTTTTTAAATGAAATGGAAAAAACAGGCCTTTGTCTACCCAGACCCCCTCCTATGTCATTAGTTTCCTGTCCATTGTTTTGTTCTTATTTTCCTCTTTGCTTCCAGTCATTAAATGGTTAAATGTGGGGAGAAGAGAAGAGAAGAAAAGAGGAAGAGAAGTTGAGACCAGAGAAAGGAGAAAATTTTCATTCCTGGCTTGTTGTTAAAAATAGGACAGCTGGTTACAGCTCATTATCATCTCCCTTGTTGCAATTACTGGTGTGGCAACAGCAAGTTTTTGGAGAACTGATAGGGAAAAGTCACTGTATTGCTACCATGCCTCAAGGACTCTACTCCTATTTTAGGCTGCCTTGATAATTTTACCTAAATAGGTAAGTTTGATTTGAAATAGCTATGAAAAATTCAGCTTTTTGAAGAACTCAATTTTCAGAGAAAATTAGACAAAGGATTCAGTCTTGCCTCTCCCTTTTTCTCAGCTGGCTGCATCTCTTTCAGTCTTTGGGAAGGCACAATTGCTCCCCTACTGCATCCTTCATTTGTGCCTTGTCCATCTGTTTGGGATAGATTCAAGCAATACATGGCAGCTGGATTCCACACAGAGATTCCACCGAGAGGGAAATTCCTTGCCCTCAGGTCCTCAGGGACACCGACAATCAGCAGGAGCTGCAGGTAGCCCATCACACCAACGACGGGACCTGCCCAGGTCACTCCTTGGGGACATCAGAGGAATGGGAAGCGTGTGGAGGAATAAACTGACAGAGCTCAGAGAATGGGAGAAGTGAGGCTGGGATGCAACACACCCATCCACACATCCAGCTGCAGCACTGATGGGAACCAGAGAGGAGGAACTTGGGAAAATTAGGGCACAGAGCATCTCTCTTTCTCCGGCTTGCCTGGAATATGTCCATTTCCTACTTAGCCTGCCATTTCACAGCTGAGACTTTTTCACAGTGTTCTTTTCAAAAGAAAACAGGTCTGGCCCCTCAAAGGAGACTTACCAGAGTCTGGCCACAAGTGCTCCCCTCTAGCTGGTCTCTCTCTCTCTCTCTCTCTCTCTCTCTCTCTCTTTCTTTTTTCCAGCTATCCATCTCTTGGTTTTAACGAACTGAAGCCATAACAAAGTCCAGACAACACAAGGGCAATTCAGTAGTGGATTTCTTTCAACAGTGCTAATTCCTCTGGCCTTTATGGGGCACTGAACCAGAAACACACCAAATGGGTAGAGGGTAAAACAACCCAAACAAACAAGTAGGGGAAACAAACTGGAAGGTTAAAGAAAAGATTATCTGTGCCTATTCTTGGGAATGTAGAGTGTTTTCTTCCATCTCAATTCACCCCATAGCCAGGCAGGTCAGGATTGCGAGTACTGGGCAGCTCACCTATGAAAACAAATATTCTCTTGTTGGATAAAGTGCCACACTGTTGATATTCAATGCCTTTTCAGGTTTTAAAACTCTCCAGAACAAGTAAAAATCAACCAGGCTAATTAGGATGTGCAAGTCTTTTATCTTGGTTGTGTTTTGTGTACCAATGTACATATAAGAAAGCAGGACCTCCAGGAGGATGCATGAACATGAGACAGAGAGAGACGGAGAGAGACAGAGAGAGAGAGAGAGAGAGGAGGAGATGAGCATGTGAATGTGCAACAGGCAAATAAATGTGAGCAACAGAGACCAAGGAGCCATTTCTTATCACTGAAGATATGTTAGACGATTTGTTCTTTTAAAGAATGACCATGATGAGACTACCCATAAAGAAATAAGGATAACAGGGCATTTAACTTCAATGACTCATTCTACTGAGCTATATAAATCATGTTGCCTGTGCAAGACTTAATCTGGAAATGATGAAGAGAGATAACAGATAAGAGCACAAATCAGCAGCTTCTGCAAAGTGATACTCAGGACTGAGGATTTCCTTCCCAGCTGGAATTCCAGCATACCAAGTGACACTGCATGTGCTGCAGGAGGTTCTCTCTTACCCAGAGGAAAAATGCCACCCAACACAGCACAGGTTGAGATACAGCATCTACCATGCTCTATCTGCCTGTGTGCAGCAGCTCCTGGCTCCCACCAAATCCAAAGCTGACCAGAGGCTGGGAAATAAAAGCTGCCATCTCTTATGGACACCAACTGCAAAATACAGTGACTCACATAGTGCTGGCCCTGCTGGGTGCTGCTCAAAATCTGGCCAGCCTTTGGCAGCCCTGTGGCAGGCTGCCTGCTGCTGCAGGGCATTATCTTCAGGCTACTCATAATTTTTGGACAAGAACTGACTCAGTGTTCAGATATGCCTCTGTAATCTGTAGGAAATCTGTCTTGCCTGAGATCGTCAACGCAGGCTACAGAGTCTGACAAAGAGCTCTTGGGGCAACAGTTTAACTCTCTCAGTTCAGCCAGGACCCAACATAGTATCATGTAAGGAAATTATTTCTGATGCCACTCCTGGATTTCCATTGTACTTCTTGCCAAAAGAGGGGTCATCTGGATGTACAGGCAGAGATTGCTGTGTAAAGATCAGTTTTTCGGAAAACAGCACAACTCTTCACTGGTGAAAGGTCCTAGTCTCCTTTCCTGGAGTCCAAATTTATCTGGACACAATCCTTAAATCATGCTCTAGGAGACTCTACCAAAGCAGGGAAGTTGGTCTAGCTGACCTGCAGTGGTCCCTTCCAACCTTGTCCATTCTGTGACTCTTTGACTACAAGATTGCCTATGGACTCTTTAATAAGCCTCTAAATCCAGGGAGCCTCCATGCAAAATTGTAGGATACAAAAAACTAAAATCACTTTATTACAGTGCAAGTCTACAGCTCAACATGGCCTCTAATTTCACAGGCAGGAGGATTTATTGATGCCACTTACTACATTTCTGAAAGGCATGCATTGATCAAGAAAAAATCAAAACCCTCAAAGAACAGGAAGGAAGCTCTTTTTCTAGAATGAAATACGCTGCTGTGATGCACCTGAAATTGGAAGGAAAAAGTCAATCAGAGTACGGAGAATCACCAAGGGAAAACAGGATCCTTGTACTTACTGAGCAGAGAAAACCATGTCTACTGCTTTGTTTCTAGCAGTGATTGTTTTTTACATTGATAAAATCTTTATTCAAGGGCATATGCCAGAACTGTGACCTCCATGACACTCCAGTTTTACACATTGTACTGACAGAGGTCTGCACTAGCAGGTGAAAAAATAAAGCTTTACTTGTACAGCCACATGTTCCTACACAGCTGGCTCAGTTGGATGGTACCACAAAAATGTAAGGGCCCCGGCAAGGGAGACCCAGATGTGTTTCTCTTCACTGCTTCTCCAGAATGTGTTTGATGACCATGTCCCAGATGTGTTTCCACTGAAACACTGGGGCTGGTTGAAGGCCCAGCTATTTCCTTGCCTCTTGCTGTCTGAAGTGAAGCTGACAAATTCACTGTGCCAACCAGGGGAGCTGCAAGGCTGCTTACTGTCAGGACAGCCAAGCACAGGTTTGGGATGTGCTGGGAAGACAACTCCTAACAACTTCCTCCAATCAGGAGCCTCAAACCCAAAACTCTTCTTGTTTAGGAAGTGAGGAGGTATAGCTTTTGGTTTTATTTCCTTTATAAGGATACTTATTTGCATGCATATATATATATATTTATATACATTTATTTTTATATATATGAGTGTGTGAGTGTATATTTCTGCCCTGTAGAAAACCTGGCAGAATTTCAGTATCAGCTAAGCTCACACCTGGCCCACACTCAAAGAGGCTGCTTGTGTTCTGCACCACAAACATGGGAAGAATGCTTTCACCTTCCTGTATCCAAGCTGGGTTTATTCTTGCAGAAAATATACGCATGAGAAACAGAGGCAGAGAAGAAATATGAAAGAGTGGAAACAAGATGTTAATTGGGAGAATGGGGATTTGCATAGTTGGCACCCTTCTGGGGCCTCATAACTGCTTTTTTAACCTCCTAATTTTTTTTCCTCCTAAACTGTTGCTATTTCAGCACAAAAGCTCAGTCTGGGCCCTATTAATGACATTGAGCAATTTTGGCTCTGCTTGAACTTCAAATTCTTCACCAAAGGAATTTCGATCTTTTGCAGAAATGACAAAAAGTCATTCTTGATCAAGGATACAAGTTTCAACAAATGGAGGTGGGAGTATTATCCAGTGTGAATGGCAAATATGAGAGCCTTGCACACTGTCATGCTGTCATTCTGATGTGTTGTCTTGCTTTTGAGAAAAGTGTTATCTGTCAGTAGGTACCTCAGCTACCTTGTTGGCCTCACCTGTGTGGCTGAAACAGCTGCTCCATGTGGTCTGCTGCAAGAAAGCAGAACATGTGTTGAGGGGGTTTTTTTGCTACTTTGCCAGAAACTGAGACTTTTCACCAGCTAACAGTCCCTCCCAAAAAATGTCAGCCTCAATTTCCTTGTGGAGAATAGCTTATACATACAATCAGGGAACTAGTCAAAGTTTTCTAGTTCCCTGTTTCACCCCCTGAGTAGCCTCAATCCTATTCTAAATTATGCCAGTTAGCCAATCCCTCTGCTACTACTTTTCCAGGTATTTTGACACTTTCAACAATACCTCTTTCTTCCCTGTGGTCCATAAGTCTCACAACACAGAAATTTCTACCACTCCTTTGGGGATTCCCTCATTTCAAGAAGGTTCACAGAAAACTGCTTTCTTAGCTGATGTTGCAAGAAGAGCCTTGTGGTACAAAAATAAAAGGGAAGAAGCAAAGGTGGGATTCTTCTTCTCTGTTTCTGGATTTTAATGCAAGAGGTCACAGACAATGATTCAGATATCACTTTGTATGATTTTTTAAATTAGTATTTGTAATTTTTATTTGTAATATTTATTTGTATTATTTCTAGTCTTTTAGCTAACCTTTGCCTTACAGTAATTAAAATAAAAAATAAAAATCAAATTCTTTGTCAGACACACATGATTTGGTAATCTGGGAAATATTTGTGACTGTCATGTATGATCTCAGCAAATTGCCTTGGGGAGAGCTACCTGAAGTTATTATGCTGGGTCTTGCACAGGTAAAGAGCCAGCTCTGCTCTCTGTGGGAGGTCTGAAATGCGTTGACTCAAAATCGTGATGCAGTAGCCTTGATGAGGAGCAGAAAGCACCCTGCTTGCCTCCACCTCCCTGCTGTCACCCAGATCAAGTTCCACTTGGACAGCTGAATCCAGAAAGACACGCAGGTACCCTCAGAGCAATGGGAACAAATGTTATTAGCTGGGACAGCCTGAATTTGAGGTGAGCTTTTTTGCCTACACCCATGATAAAAAGTCTCTGGTTTCCTGGGTTTTTCTGTGTTGCTTCCAAAGTGACCCAGATTATGTGTGGGTACAGGCTGACTGCCTGTCATTGCACATGGTGACTTATGCTGAACAGGACGTGGTAGCTAAACTGTCTATCTGCTTAACAGAGCAACAGGAAGGACTTTTTCCAGCTGAACTTTCTAGGGGAAACTTGGTATATATGGGTAAAACATGATTGCTTGAGTTGATTTGATATTTAGCCTAAACCCCAACACAATCCTAAGGCATCCCTGAATAGCACTGCAGTTCTGCTGACTTCACTCATGGATCACCCTCAAGGCAAGTAATGTGACATCAGCAACAGCAAGAAGCAGTGAGGATCCATTCTGGGCTGTGTTTTACTTGAAAGATGGCTATAAAATAAGGACATGAACTTGTCTTGTGCAGTTAGTTAAATGACTCATGTGGCCAGCAGCAAATGTTCAGGGGAAGTGTGCAGAACAAGAAAAGCACACAGCTGTCTGCCTCCTATGCTGGGATACTTCTACTTTCAATCAATTCAATTCAGTTTATAGTGAAATATCAGGATTTATTTTCAATTTTTAAAAATTATGTATTAATTACTTTATCCCTTTGTCTGTCACAAATTCTAGAGTGGTAAAGAGCTCTAGAGCTTGATTATGCTTGTGCAAGAGAAATACATTCTTTTATTTGTCTTAAAACTTCTGCTTGGTAAATTGGTGTAATATCTGGTAGTGTGTCAGATACAACCTTACCAGGAAGTATTTTATGGTGGTTGAAACATCATAGATCATTTTTCCAAGTTCTACTCTCAGATCCGCAAATTCTCAATGCGGTTTTGTCATCAGCAGAGTGCATGCTGAATGCTTGAAGTCAATTTGTTAGTGTGCACACACACAGCTATACATGCTACACTCACAGGTGAAAGAACAAACCCCATTGTATAGTAAATGTTGTGTAAAGCAGAGGGGATCACAGACAGTCCCTTGCCCAAAGTAATTCCCTGCATGAATTCCTCCTCTGAGCTGCTCTTCCACTGTGCTTTGGAGCCTGGATATGTTGAGATGAATTTCTTTTCCTGGCAGACAACAGGATAGACTCCACACCTGAGAGGTTTTGGAAAGGTGAGCAAAGGCAACTTTGCTGAAGTGAGTGCTGTGCTCTGAAAAAGTGTTGTTTCTTGTACATGGGCATCACTGGCACTAAGCACCCTGGTTGATGGCTTGTCAAATACCAGACAGGTACAACCACATTTGGTTAGAAAAGTTACAAAATACAAAAGCAACTGAGACAGCTCCATTAACTGTTATGCACTAGAAACTTAAAATAGCTAGGTTGGAGAGTCCAGTGACAGCTTAGCACAGCAAAATATTTGCAGCAGGTGGAGGGGACCCTTGTGCCCAGGCAGAGACAAATATTGTCATTGACATTAATGCAGCGGCACTTGTGACTTGCATGGTGTCTGTCCTCACTTTGAAAATTGCCAGTGCCTCATGCACCAGAGCTAGGGAAAGAGTGGTGAGTGACAGCTGATTTGTATGTTCCTATCCTGTCAGATATAATTCTGAGTGCCTAAATTTATATCTTTCATTTGTGCTGCCCATGCACTACTTACCTCTCCGGAGAGAGGGAAGGAGTGCCCACATTCGTTAAATGTTGATTCCATAGCCCATAAAGACAACACATGTACTCAGCAATCCCCTCACTAGTATTTCCAGGACCTCTTGCAGCAGAGTTCATAAAAAAGTTTTATGCTGGAGGACAGGGAGCACTGCTTTGAGGCTCTGTGCTCTCAGGCCAAGCTGCTCTTCACTACAAAGGAGGAGTGGTGCCGACAGGGCTGGTTTCCCAGCTGCTGAAATGCAGAGCTTTGCCAGTTTGCATAGGAAGAGAAGACCAGCCAGGTCCCTGTCATCACAAACAAGTCAAGCAGTAAATGTTTAATCTCAACAGGGCCCTAGAGCATCACCTCCACATGCCACTGACTGTTAGAGGCTTCAAAATAGTTTCCTAATGCCCTCTGACAAACTAAGACCTACAGTAAAGACTCAGAGCCTGTGCAAACAATGGGAAGGGAGGAGACCCATGGGAAGCCCATGTCCAGAAATAATGATGCAGTAAGAAAATGTTAGTTAAAAGTCTGAAAGAGCCCTAGGAAGCAGCTCATAGCTTACACACTACAGAAGAAAGCAATATTCCTCTCCCAGCATGGTCTTCCTTGACCCCCAGTAAAGTATTTGGCTTAATCCAGATATCATTAACAATATGAGAAACACTGATCTTTCTTTCAAAAGAATGTCTAGCAACAGGTGGCACTTGCAGCAAAGCACTGCCCACAGGCTCTTTCTGGGGCTTGGTTCAGCACCTCCCTACACACCCTCAGGACCTTGACTGCAGAGCAGCAGCTGGGGACCTGCACACTGGGCAGCAGCAGGCATCTCTCCATCAGACTGGTCCCAGCTTATAAAAAACCTCTCCCATGTCAGCTAAAACAGCATTCCTACAATGAGCTCCCCTCATCTGCAGGGGCAAGCTTGTGTTGGAACAAGCAAATAATGGGAAAGGTCTTCCCCTGACTCCTGTGCCCTCTGCCTCATTTCTGTGCTCAGTCTTTTTCTCAGCCAGCCAGGGCCTAAATAAGTTAACCAAGGGAATGGAAGGCACTCTATGCCCAGCCACAGCCCTCTCCTTCACCACCCCCTTTCACTCATGTGACCTATGGGGAAACGAGACACAGCCACAGAGTTGATACATTTCTTTTCAACAATTATCAAAAGAATAAGCATTTCACAGTGTCATCTACAAAATGCCTGAGCTGGGGGAAAGTTGCAAGTAGTACTTTTCATCTCTTTGGGTGTGAAGAAAGAGAACAGCCATTCCCTTTTTTCCTGCATTCATAGTCCATCTAGATTATCCTGTAGGCCCTGCCTGTTAACTTCAGCCTTGGCTACAGCACTTCCAGACCACAGTGATGGTCCAGCAAATCCTTGGAGACAGAAGGCAGGAGATTGACATCACCTCCCATAGCTGGTGTTTAACATTTGCTTCATTCAGCTCCTACTGAATCCTCTGCCTGCCTTTTTGAGGATACTGGGAATTATAACCACTTCTGCTCAAGGGTGAGTAGTCAGCCATCCCCAGCCCACCATGTTTTTAAAACAATGGGGTTTTAAAAAGCAAGCAAGCTTTTACCATGCAGTGTTGCTGTGGAATAAGCATCTTCATTCCAATTGAACACAGAGGGAAACTGAGGCACAGTGGAAACATTTCTTTTAATGGATGTCTGTTTGCCTAGTGAAGCTTGCCTTAACTTATTCCAGGTTTGACCTGCAGAAAATTCTTATAACGGTGGGTTTTCAAAGTATGCTGGAATCTAGAGACCAGAGGGAAAAAAAGCTGACCAGTGGCAAGGTCTGAATGGAAGCTGGAAATCTTTTAAAAGATGCTTTTTTGTCTTTGAAGGGATCTTTGCAGCAATCTTTGTTTCAGGCAATTTATAGCACTTTCACAAGGCTGAGCATTTTTGAAAATGTCTTCCTACCTTACAGAAGTGACATTCCCACCTTTGCTGTAAAACAACAGAGAGGATCCTTAGAACCCTGGGACATCTTGTCACAGTGCACAGTCTGAGAGAAGGCATCCCTTTGCTCCACATCCACATGGACAATAGGTTATGTTAAAGCACAAGTGATTTTTTTTCCCCTTAGTTGACTGCTTTTTCACATTTTAGACTGACCTACATTAAGGAAAGAAAAATTTTAAAAAGTCAAACCACAAAAGCTGGCACACTATCTGTTATAAATAATTCAGAACAAATTTGCATAATTATACTAAAACCATTACTTCTCAAACAAAAATAGGATCAAAAAAGGTCTGTCTGATCATGTTCTATCACAATGACTCTCTGTAGCATATTTGTACTACAAGTTCTCTCAAATGCATTTTCCAGTGTACTTTATCCAGTGTGCTTTGTCATTTTTTGATAATTTACTGGTTCATTCCAAGACCTTTCTTTCATCTTTCAATATATATGTGAATTTTCTGGATAAAGGCAAATCACTTTTAGGCCATCATCTGTCTCCACATCATGAAAGTAAATTTCTTGCCAATGCCAGCATTAGTTGTCCACAAGCCATTAATCCAAAAAGCTTAGAAAAGGTCAGTTTTTAAGCTAATAGTATAAAACCCACATAATATAACATTCAGATAGAAAGTTTAGGAAGTCTCTCTTGCAACTTAATTTAAATCCCCTGTAAACCGAAATGTCTGGATAAAGCCCACAAAAGATTAAAGACACTGGAGGACTTGATTTTCTAACCCATTGCATTTTCTATCCCCGTGCAAATCCACACAAATCTTTACCTCTTTGAAGTCACTAGCAAATCTCTTGGTCTTTTCAATAGTACTTACAACTTCACTTCTGGTAATTACATCAGCCTGCCACTGTGGAACATCACTCTTGGGAAATGTTAATAATATAAAGCTGGCCACTGCCAGATCCTCTTTGTACCAAAGCCATTTAATTTAAGTAGTTTTTCTCTTTGCCTTGTTAAAGACATGAGGATGTTACAGGCTTCACAGTTGCACAAATTGTTTCAGAAAGGGACAGGCTGATCCTTTTAATAGGAGTTTGAAGCCTTACAATATGTCTCAGAAACCAGAGCATGTCTAGGCAGTCACCCCTGAATAGATCTTCCTTCTCCAAGGTGTGGCTTTCCTCATACTCTTGGCTTGCTTTGCCTCTTTCTGTGCACCCTCTTGGCTCAGCAGTAAATGGAACATAAACAGGGGAAGAAACTAGGTCACTTTCTATCAGCACCTGGGCACCCTGATAAATCTTTCCATCATCAATTTCTCCAAGCTAACATTATGCAATGGCAGGTGATGTTGGCTAAGGAGTTAATGCTCATCCAGGGGTACTTCCCATTGCTCACACAATGAAAGGCCATCTTCTCATGTCACCTTGATGGAAAAGGAAAGGGAAACACCAGATGAAAAAGGAGTTGCAAGGGAGGGAAAAACAGTGTTAAGTCCCCTGGTTTGGCTGATAAAATTTGCAAGCAAAATATTCCAAGCATTGTGAATTTTTTTTTTGTTTGTTTGTTTGTTTGTTTGCTTTGTTATATTTCTCCATTAAATTCAGATACAGTCACAAATGCATAAAGGAAAACCAAGCAAAATTAAAGACAAGGTTTCACTAAACTTCTGAGGTTTCTAGTAAGAAACTTCGGTTGCAAACACTAAACTCTTCCCCATCTGTATCATCAAGCTGTTGTCCAAGACGGAATTCACTGTAATCCCATTGCTGAACGTTGCCCAGAGGCTATCTTCTCCAGTAACAATGTGCCTTCTTCTTTAAAGTGGCACGTTTTTGTGGCCTGGCAGGTTGCTACAGCAAAAAGCTTCTTGCGCGCTTGAGGCTGCTTTTACTCTCTCTATTGCAATTTCTTTTCTTTTCTTTATGGGGGAACTGTTGACAGAGCAGCTGATAAGGCAAAGCCCAGATGATGATCTAAGTCTTGACAGATAAGATCAACAGGTTTGTTGTCTCAACGAGACGCTGTTTATCCAGCACAATGGTGGGCTAATTTCACTGGCACGGGCTCTATGCTAATTCCCTGCCATAAAGAAATTATTACAATTCCACCTGAAAGCCAGGGCTGCTCCTCCCTCTCCCCTCTCCCTCCTGCCATTCCTTCTCCTCCCTGCCAGGTAAATCCAGCTGAAATGCCAGATGCAGAGATTTCAGGCTTCGTGGTTTGTTTTGACCCATACAGATTTGCGTGGAATATTAAAATGTTGCCAGTCTGCTGCTGTACCAGCTGCAGGAACTCCTCAGTGGATGAGAACCTCTCTTTGAGAGATTTAAGGAATATCATTCACGAGGCATCAAGAAAAGTACATTGCAATAAACTAATATAATTTGAAGCTAGAATTACTCTCAATTGCACATTAAATCATATGTTATTCCAACACCTTTGATGATTTTACCGTGGATGTAGGCTTTGCTGCTGAAGGTAAAATCTGGCCTGTTCTCTTCTCATTAGTCACAAACATGATCTCTTGGGAGCTGCAAATCGTTTGCATATCTGCATGACAAAGAATTATTACACAGAAGAGATTATTAACAGCATTGCTTCATAATTCTCATTTGAATCACTCAATTAGTTTTGCTTCCAGGTGATAAATGAGGGCTTTGCCAGAAAGGCAAAAGTGTTTTCTAATTCATCACCAGAAAGCATTTGCTACATTATGCCAATTCTCTTATTAAAATATTCTTTGACAAGTGCTTGTAATTTCTTCACTTCTCCCAAAGACCCATACCTCCCTGAAATCATTGGTGCAAGATAAGGTCTGCTCCCCAAGTGCCTCCCTCACACCTCTCCATTCATCACATCACTCTGAGATTTATGCCCTTGGCCATAATCTCAGAAAGATGATCACCTCATAATCTCAGCTTCAGAAATACCTCTGAAGCAACATCCAATCCCATCAGCAGTGAAATCAGTTAGGAAGTAGCTGCTGGAAAGCAATGCATATGTAGAGATGCTTTCTGTAACAGTAATCAGAGTTGAAAGGAAAGCATGAGTAGCTTGCTGAGGAGATGAATTTGCATTTTCTTAATGAATCCCCTCTGAAGGTATCTGTGCTTCTTTCTAATGTTTGTGTTGCACAAACACCTGAGTGATAAAGATTTTTGTACCCACACAATCCAAGGTTTGGTGTACCAGCTTCAGCATTGCTCCTTCTGTCCAAAGAGGCTTAAGGGGAGACAGGGAAAGTATCTGCCCCTCAGTGATCTATCCTGCTGGAGGGCACTGAGCTTCCAGCCACATTGGCAGCCAGTGCCAGCTCTGGAAGAGGTACAGCAGTGAGTTATGTATAATCTTGTAGTCTTTGAGGCTACTCTGAAGTACAGGGGACAATTGTTTGGGCAACCGTCCCAACAGGTGAGATGCAGCTCTCCTGCTTCCACTGCTGTGTCCATACTGTGTCCATACAGTTCATGCTAAAAGGAGCACCCTAATGGGAGTTACAGCCATACGGGAATTAGGTCCTTTTTCTTGTATCATCCTGTTTTAGGTTCTGTGAGGCATAATTGTTTAAACTCCTAAGATAAGAGGTAAAGAATTCTTGTTACTGAATGATTACCATTAATGCTTGTTATTTTATTTATAGAAATATTTAGCAGTAACTTCTGGTAAACCATTTCCCTTCCTTTTATAACAAAAAAATGGAGATCAAGTCTGCCTATGCTAACAATCACAAGGGTCGGCTGTGTTGGTTTTTTGTAATAAACATTGTTAACTGAAAACTTAGACTTCTTTTATTTATCGGACTGAGTCAGAACTTTAAAGCAGAAACTAGCTTTGAAGTGGGGCCCAAAGTAAAGAAGAAAAGCACAACAAAACCTTTAATGTTTTATCTGCAGGTTTGCTGACCAAATCCATCTGCTTTATTTGACAACTGATAAAGACTGGCAGGTGCTCTAATGAGATGGTTTTGGCTGCACTTGCAGATCATCCCTTCGAAACCCGCAGCAATGTCGCTCTCCAAATAGCTGAAAGACATGATTGACCTCAATGTCAAATGTGTCAGTGGATGTGTGCAGGACCATTCTTGTGGGTACATGTAAAACACCCTCCTGCACCCCTCTCGCTGTGACTTGCTGACCCCTGCTCCTGTCTGCCCTGTAGTTTGGGTTTTTTTCCTTCTTCCATTTTGGGTCTGGCCTTTTCCACAACAGGAATTCATCAGCAACAGCCAGCATCTCAATGAAAATGTGCGAAATGGCCGTATCACCCCCAGGCCTGCACCACAAGGGGAGAAAGGAGCTGGTCAGCCCCCTTCTCTCTGGGTTCTGCTCTTACTCAAACAACAGAGTTTGTCATTTAAAAGGCAAGATTTAGGGGAAGAGGTGGCATAAAATCACAGGTCCCCAAGAATAATTGAGAGTGGAAGGGACCTCTGAAGGTCATCTGCCCTGTCCTTTGATCAAAGCAGGCCCAGTTTCAAAGTTAATATTTTCAGTATCAATATTGTCTGAGAGCAAATTGTGCACCTTCATCTCTCTGCTTTGTAGGTACCAGCTCGGAATGTAGTTTCTTTCTCATAGACTAAGAGAACAGAATAATCAGGTTAAAATTAGAACAAGAGATCCAAATTTGTATCTATCTTTTCAGCTTCTATTTTTGACTTGAAGAAGGACTTTTGTACCCAGACACTTGTTTGCTTTTTCAGATGTATCAGCTAGTCTGAAACAAATATTACCCCCTCCTGCAAATCTCGCTAGTATTCTTAGAATCTCCCAGCAAGAACATTATCTTCAGTGAAGTTTTGACTCAGCAGTGACCAGAGAATTTTTGTCCCTGAGATTACATATGAATTATCTCAAACAAGCTGCTGAAGCTGTTACTCAAATAAGCAGATAAATCCAAGAGTCAACAGTGGTATCTGAAGGCTTAAACGGTACAGAAATTAAAAGAGAAACTGAAGTAGAATAGCCTGTGCAAAATCAGTGATTTTTTGTTTTTAACATAGTTGAAATTCATTTGTCCCTGTTATCCACCCCCTTTTTTGCTGCTAAAGTTGACAATATCTTTGGTTTGTCATTCCAAGTGAGGGGCGGGAGGAAGTTAGGAGAGCAGACTAAAAGAAACAGGGTTGGGCAGGGATGTCAGTAGGAAGATGTGCTTTGTCTAAAGTTCACTGATCTTAATTATGGTAAAAGATTAAGGGATGTTGCTTCATTCTAATTCCTATCCTGACAGTTCCCTATTAAAAGTAAAACAGTTGACACAAAAGCAATGCAATCTTCTTCAAATTAGTCTTCACAACCAAAAATAAAATAGGAAAACCTTGTCAGTTGTTAATTTTTTTTACTGGGTGTACTATGGGAAGCCTAGAGTAGAGATTTTGCTATACAGTCCAGCTGTTCCTGACATGACTAGGCACATGCACCAGATTTTTCACTGCAGTATAATCTTGCTCTGTTGAATCAAGTCAGAAACTTTAAAAAGTTCCAACCATATCACCGTGAGCAATCCTTGACCTTCAAAATTACATTTTCAAATGCTTTGGGAAAGAAAAAAAAAACTAGGATGAGCTGTTCAGGCTGCTCTGAAAGGAATGCAGATTCCATCAGTGTACATTTGCATCAGTCAGTGGAAATGACCCCAAAAAAATGTTCTCAGAACGAATTCCTCGAGCTTCACTTACTGGATTAACCACACTTTTTCCTGGTGCCATGTTACTATTGGTTATAATTTAGGCTGATGGATCCATCGCAGACAGTCCATCCTCCTAAAAGTTCATAGTGTGACCGCAAGAAAAATAACAGGCAGGACAAAGGATTTGTTATTGTCATTTATAGATGGGGACATGAGGCACAAATGGAGATTAGTGTCTTGAGGGGCAATTTGTGATGGATTACAAAAATCAAAGAATTAAACAGCTTGTGTACTGCAATCTCAACCTCTAGAGCTCTGCCTTGTGCCTTGCACTGGGAATAGCTCAAGGAGCATCTGCCCTTGGAGAGAATGTGGTACACAGGACAAAGCTCCTTCTCAATCACAGATCTTCCCTCAAGATGATACCTCTTGAAATATCCCATCACAAAAGTGTGAACATCAGCAAGGAAAATGCTTTTGGGGTTTAAGCAGGTCTATAGAGCAGGTGACCTGCAAGTTCACAGGAGGACTGTCAAATAGAATTTCATTGCCTGTTCCTCTAGCCTCTGCTCCTTCCTCTCCTTTTTGCTCTACTTCTCCCCAGCTAATACTGATAGGGAAGTTTAGATAGTAGAAAAAGGAAAAAATTGTTATTTTTCAGAATAAGGCTGCAGAACTTATAGAGCTTCCAATTTGAAGAGCAAGCAGGGGAATAGAACTTCTTCCCTTAGTTTCCCCTCCCACATATTAAATTTCAATATGCCAAACAAGTGGAAAAGTTATAGTGCAAGTCAGTTATGATCCTGAAGGACAAGAGAGAACAAAATACCTTGCCGTTCCTGGAAAACTTAAGTCTGAGGGCCAGACAACCCTAAAAACTTCTACTAAGCCATTTGAGTTGTCACATTCAATGTCTAGAAAACTCTTCATCCATGAGGAGAAGTCCTGTCCAGGAAAAATAATTCATCTCAGACAAAGACAGCAACTAATGTGGAAATGAGTGGCTGAAATCCCACCACAATAAAAGTGTGATTATAATGCTATGGCTTTAAGATCTATGAATATGATCATAGACTGTATTTTTCCAAACAATGGTTGTGTTCTTTCCTTCATATTTTGGCTTACAAATCTGTGGCAGGACATCACGGATTCATGAATAAAAGACTGAGGCAATAAGCACTTGCTGTGAGCAGGAGGCACAGGCACAGCGCACAGTCACAGACCTTCCTTCAGCAAACGCAGCCTATGCTGAAAGAACTCACTGCAGATCCCACCGATGGTTCCAACACTGATACAGACTTTAAATGCTGTCCTGGTGTTGACTGCACTGCCAAAATGACCTTACTAAATACAGGGATTGTATTTAATGGGGCTGTCAATAAATACTGCATGCTCTATTGACAGAACCATGTTACCAGCCAGTTGTTAGTTAGTCTTACTTTTCATCTAAAGACGGCAGTGTGCTAAACCTCAGATCTGTTAAGTTAGTGAGATACTCTTCTATTTTATATAAAAGCTGTGTTTTAGGAGAATTAGGCTCAACAATCCTGCTGTAACTCAAGAGCAAGAAAATTATAGACCATGTAAACCTTTATCCGAACAAATAGGCAAACCAAATAAACCTCCTTCTCTTTAACTGAGTAATCAAACTGCAGAAAGAAGTGATAACAGGGTAAAGGTAGCAGAAGAAAAAGTGGCTGCTAAATAATACCTTGTCAAACAAAGAAGGAGACCTGTGAGTGGCTACATTGGAGTTAGGAGAATTGGATGAACATGTTTGCGCACATATATGGAGGAGTAATGTGAACGGTGGTGAGGGCCATTTACTTTGATGTCTACTGGAACCCTGAACAAAAAGCAAAACAAACAAGAGATGCCAATCTGAATTTCCATACCCCGAAGTAACCTGTTACTGTATGATTTGAGCCTCCTGTGGTGTAATTCTGGCAGTAATTACATAGGAACAGCACTTGTGGTAGCGTCAGGACAAATATTACCTCCATTAGGTCTTGAACAAACATGAATTGAGAAGTGTAGGTGTTCTCCAACTTGCTGTGTCCACATAACACCAGTTCATTGATTTTATTGGGTGCTATGGGCACCCAACCATTTGGGAAACTTTGTGTTTTGAATGCCCTCTACTGGTCCTTCAGCTGCAGGAGCCCATCCTTGGGAATCCTCCGTGGTCCCAGAGGCCCATGGAGCAAAGAGAGGGAGAGTTAGCCAGAGGTCAGGGCCAGCTCAGCCACCTCACTGAAGGCACCACAGAGAGGGTGTGGGGCTCAGTCTTGCTTAAAGCTATTGCTGGCTTACAGTGATTTTTAATAATTCATTAAATGTTTGCAGTCATTAAATTTTTTTGAATGTGATTTGTCATAGAGGAGGGCTAAACTCTGCGACTGGAAGGAGGAGGAGCAAGAAGGGGAAACGCTGCGGGTTGCATTTGAATGTGTCCAGCCATGATATTTACTCCTACACCCCCTTGTGTCATTTACCTTGTGGCAATTCTGCTTGGATTTCATGCAGCTCCAATTTAAAGCTTATGCCAGCAAAATTAGCATTTTGGGGACAAAAAACATTCTCAGTGAAATCTGCTCCTCTCTGGGTTGCACTTGTGTGCAAAGGCATACCCAGCCTGGCTTGGTGCTGCATGCTGGGCATCTTTGCTCATAAAGAAACCAAACTATCCAGGGAAGATGTGCTCAAAACTTGTACACAGGCATAGCCTTTGAAGCTTTTCAGAGGTGGCCCTATCAACTCCTTCCAGCAGCAGATGCAAAATCAGTCTGTATATTTTAACAATTAACAGCAGTGATAGAAGTCTGCAAGGTATTTCTCAGTTAATATAGCTGCTTAAATAAAGTTTGTAAACTAGACCTCTGCTGTTCCATCTGTTTTTTGATCTGACACCTATCTTAATATTGCAATCAGCAACAAGCAGGAGGGTGTGTCTGCATGTTACATTTGTTAGCATTGCTACAGGCGAGAAAATACTTGAACTTTGTGAAAAGAAGCAAAACCAAAACAATAGAGTAAGATCAAAGTGAAATCTCTGATGATTTTTCTTTCACAGAGAGTTTTCTTCTTTTCCATCTCACATTTTCTGAGAAGTTTCTGCTCTTGGAGGTCACTTAGATATTTTTTATGAAAAGCAAAACATAGAAATATCAACAGAAGCATTAAAGCAATCCCCAAAAGGACTTAATGTAGAAACAGACCTGAGGACAAAACTTCTGCCAAATCAACACCAGTTGTCCCCCTCAGCTTGTTTTGCACAGAGGAACTCCAGTTGTGGAGCCAGTGAGGCAGAAATAGCTCAGCAGGAAAAGCATGTGAGGCATGTGCACTGGAGCCATGTGCACTGAAAAACTTTGCTGAGGGTTCAATTTTTTTTCTTTGTTCAGGTACCATACAAATGATTCAAATTTGAAGAACAGATCACTTTCCAGTCCTACCTGCTTCTTAGCAAAGCTGATCAATCCAGAAAAGCCACAATTTCCACTAAAGCCAGTTGTTTCCATGCATCTGGGCTGGGTGTGTAATCATTCTGAGACTGGGCTCGCAGGCAGATGTGGTCACAAAATCAGTGGATCCTGAGTACCATGCACTAGCCATCAAATCTCCATCTTGATTTTGCTGGAAAAGTGGAACCAGTACACATAACTATGTACAAAATTTTAAGGTAGAAGAGATTGATGGCACTTATAACTGGGATAGTGACTGGGCAAGAGGAAATCAAAGTTCTTTTTCCTGTATTCTTGGCCTTACACAAAGGTGAGTAATTCTACTTCTGTGCACCAAACAGGTGCTGTTCTAAAAATGTATACAACACAACTGTCCCCTTCTGGAAAGGGCATGGAAATTTGCTGAGGAGGACAGTATCTAAATGCTAAAGGAGATTATGATTATACAGCAATCTGAGGGCAGGACTTGAGCTGATGCCCTGGGAAACAAAAATGTGATTGGTCCCATATTTCAGATCAAAATGTTTGGATGGCTAAATAGCAAATACTTCAAGTGCCCACAAGTACCTTCAAATGAGCTGACATCTCAGAAGTTACAAAGGAAACAACCCCAGTAAAATTCAAGGAAGGACTACTTTACAGAGTCCAGCAATCCGGTGAAACTATCCTGGATAGCGCAAGGTAAAAATCAATTAAGTAGGCTGTTAATTACAAGGTACATGCTTAACTCCAGATACAAAATAATGACAATGGAGCAGTAAATATAGTCCATGTGTGGGCCCTGAGCAGCACCCAGGCCAGGTGAGCCACACTGTACCATGCCACAGTAGGTCTTCAGATAAATGTGGCTGCTAGTAGGAGACCAACCAGTCAAGTTTGTAGACAGTAGCTTTGCCTAAAAAGTGGAGCCTGTCAGAGGCAATACTTGCCCCCTCAGTTCTCTGATCACAGAACATCATGAGTTGGGAGGGACACACAAGGACCATTAAGTCCAACTCCTGGCCCTGCACAGCACTGTGAAGGGCTGTGCACTGCAGTTCCCATGTATACGAAAGCTTTGCCATGGTCACTGAAGAACCAAAAGGGTTGGAAGCGCATTTCTATTGACCAGAGGGTGTTACTTGACATAGGCAAGGATGGAGGAGATGGTGGTGGTTGTTCTTCTGCTATGGATGGAAACACAGGGCTTGAGGGGATATACTCAAGAATGGGAGTTGTAAAGATGGGAGTCATCCTGGTGCTCCAATAATGGAAGTGATGGCTGGAAGGCTTGTACATAGCATGGCTCAATTTGTGGTTTCACCTGCATGTCTGCAGGCCTGCATCTGCATGTTGGAGCTAATGACCACAGTGAGCTCTGATTTACAGAGAACTGATACAGTTACTTGGCTCTTCCTAAGCTAAAAATGCAGGTTTTGCCTGAGCAAAGCTGTAATTTCTGTGTGCTGTGAAGACTGTGAGAGAACCCTAAGATACAGAGACCATATAAAGACACAGATACCTGCTTTCTATAGGCATTTCCTCTGGTTCATTCAAATTAACATTAGGAATTTTTTCTTGCCCATCCCTATCACTTATGTGTTTGACTAAAGTATACTGCAAAGTGAAATTATTTCATCCAACTGTGACTTAAAAATAATTAATCCCCCCAATATTTCATCACAGAGTTAATCTGAAATTTGTCTTCTAGAATCTCATTGTCTTACTGAGTATCATGGTGAGATTTTGATTTTCTTGTTAAAATATAGTTTCTAGTACCTACTATCAGTTTAACTTTCCACAGAATCACAGAATGGGTCAGGGTGGAAGGGACGTCAGAGGGGTCATCTGGGTCCAACCTTCCTGATCAAGCAGGGTCATCGTAAAGCACATGGCACAGGATTGCATCCAGACAGTTCTGGAGTCTCTCCAGTAAGGGACACCCCACAACCCCCTTGGGCAGCTACTTCCAGTGCTTGGTCACCTGCCCCCAGCCTGCACTGGTACCCAAGGTTATTCCTCCCCAGGTATAGGAGCCTGACTTCGCCTTTGTTGAACTTCAGACATTTCTTCTCTGTCCACGTCTCTTTTACAACTTTCTGTTCAGAAATCCTTTATTTCAGAGTACATTTTAATTGCAGTCTGAGGTTACCTGACAATTGTTGCTAGACTTGTCCTGGCACTGACACAAAGGCCCCACCTCTGGCTGAGGTACGAGACAAAATACAGTAATTCCTAATTCCATTGCAATAGGTTCATGTGAAAATGGTACTGCTGCCTTTTTGCAAGCTTTGGCAAAACATGAGCTATATGAGTAGGAAAATCTTGTCTTTTACCTCTTTTTTGGAATGATATAGTGGAAAGCTTCAGAAAGAGAGAGTGAGAGCACTATACTGTACTGCAAGGTCTGTAGATTTTCACAAGGAAAATCTATATTCACATGTTGGGGTGCCTAAAGTAATCTCAAAATTAATTAAAAAATGATAAATCAACTTGACTTCACCTAGCCTTTTGGCTGAAAGTGTATTTTGTGGCAGACAGGCAGCCTAGAGTCTCCATTTTTCAGGGTCTTTTCCTTTACTTCTAGTGAATACCTATTTTTCCTTCTCTGGGTCAATATTTGAGGTGTTACCTGCTGCCCACAAAAAAAGTTGATTTTGACTAACCCATCATCATAACTGGAACCTTAGTAGGGCATTCTCCTGGTTCTCAGAAAATCCAAAAATCTCTCTTCTGTCATGTTCCAAATTGTGATAAATAAAATGTAGCTATGTTGCATGGAAAACAGCAAGCACAGAAAATGATATTTTGTCTCTTTAGTGCAGTTTGACATATTATTTGTGCCATAGTATCTCAGACATTAAAACACCTTTTGGTTGCATTTTCAGGCTTTGAGCCTCACTGTGAGGGCAAAACACTCAAATTTAATTTTGAAGTTCAATTAGCGCTTTGAAAATAGCATCATAGAATAAGCTGAGGTGGAAGGGGGAACCAGGATCACTGGTTCCAGCTCCTGGCCCTGCCGTGGACAGCCCCAAGGATTGCAGCATGTGTATGAGAGCATTGTCCAAACAACACTGACCCCAAGTTTTAATGAAAAATAGCTCCACAGGTATTGTGCAACTTCATAGGATCATTGCAGCCTGTGAGACTGGCTATTTGTAACACAGTCAAAATACCTTCAAGTGCAATATGGGCCCTTCAAACCTACCCACCACTAACCTGTGGGTAGTTTTCATGCTTTTTGCATTGTGTGCTGGGTAGAAGACAGAGAAAGTTTAGGAAACGTCATTGCTTCATGCAATATCTTAATACACATCTACCACCCACTGTGCCTATCTAATGCACTATCTACCACTTAGCAGAGCCTGATATTGCACAATAACAAAATTTAACAGCAGTTTGGAAGAAGAAAAATAACTTTTCATCTTGTGAGTAGGCCTCAGTCTCTCCCCTCCCTCTGTCAGGCAGATCCACTTAAGCCCTCATTGCTCTGCCAGGTTTGAGGTGTTCATTTCTCGTTAATTTATACTTGTGATTCCTGGACTGATCCATTCTGATACGCTTTGCATCATCTCTGGAAAGCTAATTGTTTTCCCAAGTCACTTGTATTCCCTTGGATGTCAACTGATTTCAGCAGAATAGCATCTGCATGGCTGAAACAATGCTGTGTACAACTGGCAAAAACTAAATTAGGCCATGCAAATGAACCTTTGTGCAGTTGGGTTTATTGTTTATGCTTACAGTTGCCCTGATAAACCATAGGTGTCAGTTGTTCCAAAATTAAGCATAATACTTTGCTCCAGGTAGCAACTTGATGTAAAAAGGCTTGGCAGGTGATTAGTTAATAATATCATTTAATCTGCTTCAGTAATTCAAATATTGTCAGCAGCTGAAAAAGTGCCTATTCAAAGTAGCTGCTCTAAGGATGCTTAATATCTTGTGGACCGCCTTCGAGATCTACAGATGAAAGTCAGGTGGTATTACAATTATTATTGTTGTGTCATGAAATCTGGGTGTATACTACAACATATTTTCTATGAGTACTCATTTGAATCTGGACTTTAAACAGGCTGTTCTAGACAACTTGTATTTCTTTCAAGCTTGCTTTCAAAACTTTTGCTGATTGGTAAGTTTGCAGGGTATACATTTTGAGTCTGAATTCTGCAAGCATTTGCTTTGTAAGCCCAGTAGCGGAGGTGACTGGGTTGCATGGCCAGAGAACAGCAACAACATCACGCAAAGTGTGACAGAGCAGAGGAAGACTGGTCTTTACACAGTGATGAAGTAGCTAACAAACAGGGGTGTCACTTATCTGGTGAGCTTTCAGAAACAAAGCCAAGAGCCTCTCCTAGATTAAAGCTGGGCAACCTTTGCTTGCCAATATTTGTTCGACTGTCCCACTGATGAGCTGTGACTGTTGTCCTACCTGTAGCACAGCTCCTGTGAGTTGCCTCAGCTCCCCATTGTGCTTTGTGCTTTGCATGACTAGGAAAGAGGATCCCTGTCTGTTCAGTAAAGCATTTCTAGTCCTGCACATGCAAACAGGGTAAGACATCATAATTAGTCACATATTTCAAGTCTTTTGCTCTTTAGGGCAACAAAGTCTCCATGGAGAAACCACAAGGGCTTGGCTAGAGCCAAATAGCTGTGTTTACTGGATATACACAAACGTAGGAGGCTAGAAACCTGCACTGATGAGCTGGTTGGTTTCTGGCATCTTCAGCCACAAAGAACTGTGGAGAGTCCAACAGACCATTTAAAGGCAGAGCACATGAGTAAGAATGTTATGTATGGGGTTGTACTGGCGTTTTTGAAACTCTTAGCAGTAGGACACCAACATAATTTAGTCCCATTTTGAAGCTCCACTGTGTTTCCAGCATGATACAAAACAGGTACCTCATATGCACCCAGAGAGTCTGACACAGTTTCCACTAGAAATGGTTGCCCTGTTCTTATCCAATAATACAAGTCTGCCACAGAAAACCCTCACTGGTCCCTCTTGTACAAACTATTTGCCTTCCTCCTGTCATTTCTATTATTCCGACCTGAGCAACCAGAACAGCTCTAAATGGATAATGATACTGTGGGAAAACATTGCATTGGGTATGGATGGTTGTGTGCAGATGCCCCTTCGTGGCTGGATCCAGGAGTGGGTGAGCATTCAGCTCTGCTTTTAGGGTTATTCTTAATGTATGTACAACTGAATGTCATCTGTGTGTTGCAACAATTATGTACAGTAACAGAATACACACACTGAAATTGCAGCATGGGAATTGTTCTGGGTGCCCAAGCTATTTGGGAAGGCACTGCAGGCTGGGGAAGCTGGATCTGAGGTGATGGGGAGCAAGACCAAACCTCAGCAGAAGAACCACCTCAGTGGTGCTGCAGGTACAGGGTTACTTCCTCACCACTTCAAGTTGTCCCATGGGTCAAGTCAAGCCCTGACAATGAGACAGCACGTTCCAAGGCTGATGAATGTGTGGAGAAGACCATGAAAATACACAGGGTCCAACAACCCTGTGCAGTCTGGCCGAAGGGCAGTGCGAGGAAGAGGCTGGGTTTGCACTGAGCAATGATTCTTCAGGGAACGCTCTGGTTACCCACCGTGACATGTCTCCAATGATGGCTGGAGGGTGAAGTCATCTGTGGCCTATACCCCACCCTGAGAATTCCCCTGCCTCCTGGGCTCTTCGCTTTCTGTCCACAGAGGCTGTTGGAGCCTCCTAGTAATAAAAACTCAAGGTCTATCAAGTTGAAATGAGAAGAACAAAGCAGAGGATGCCTTAGTGCTTAGTCTCCTCCCCGTGGCTCTTCTGGGTTGTGGCTGACTGTGTGAAGGAGCCTCACTCTGTTCCAGGAAACTAAAAACTGTTTATGGGAGAGGAGAAAAAAATATGCCAGTAAAGGATTAAAGATTTAATAATCATAAAGGAAAATATGCTCTGTAATGAAGTATCAACACCAATTGACTCGTTTCTGCAGTTTTGACAATTGCCAGGTGTTCTGCAGTAGTGTGATCTGCACCTGCCTGTGTTGTTTCTGAAGCACCTAGGTGCTCTCCTCCCTACCAACCTGCCTCCTGCCTTGAAAATTCCCCCTGAGAAAGGTGGGAGTATTTCATGTTTGGTATGTTGTCATGGAACCAGAAACCCCTTTGGGCAGATAGTTGTCATATTTTCCTGTTTGTACAAGCACGGGAGTGCTCCTCAGCTGCTTTCACTAGGGATCTGGTGGACATCTGGGGCTGTGCAAGGGATGTGCATGGGCAGGAATCTGCATGGGGGTCCCCTCTGCCCACCTCACACTGGTACTCAGGGACTCGGCAAACCTGGATCTGGACCAGCTCTCCAAAGACCTGTGTGTGCCTGCTGTACCTTGGCCTGGTCTAAGCTCTGCCACAGGAAGTGTGACTCTTTCTCTGAGGCCAGTGTGTGTGCTGAGCTTCTGAGGGGAGCAGGCACACAGGCCTTGGTTTGAGGGTCTCTTCAACCACAGAGGGGTTGTGGTGGGAGTAGTGCCTTGCTGCTGGTGCTACAGCTGGTCTTTAAGAGTGACCGTGGCTTCAGTTTCAGGAGCGTATTTGTATTCCGAATGTCCTTCACATTCAGAAAATTAATCTTTCTGATTATACACAAGAGTCCTTTCTTTCTGGCACTGGTTTCTGCCTACCAGACTCTAAGCATTTTTGAGACTTTTCATAGGGTTTTCCCCCTTCTATCCCTGTTTCTGTTAAACTTCCCGTCAGCTCTGTTTGCCCTAAGGTGCTGAGGCATGGAAAAGAAAGAGTAAGGAAAGAAGCTGATGCTGAGTCTGGATTTGCTTGATTGCATAGCTATAGTAGTCCTGTCTTCTGGCAAATTTCCTTACATAACTTGTCTTTGCTCAGATATAATCTCCTGCTCCAGGGCTGATGCTTTCCCCAAGCACAGTACACCCCCTGTATTCCAGCACACTGACATCTATACATGCTGGTCTAGCAAAGACTGGAAGAAGAAACTGTTGTTCCTGGGACACTGTAGGTCACTGTTCCTAGAAGCTGAAGGTGAAGTCAGACAGCAGGGCAAAGCAAACATCATGCAACATCAGTGCAGGGGCTGTGTCCCTGTCTCTCTCCCTCCCAGCAATGCTACTTCATTCCTTCTCTGCTCCAGCTTTGGCACGTGCGTCTCTGCACAGGCTTACTCATCTTGCTAGACTGGCTGTGGGTTGTTTCCCCCACTCCTGGGGTTAGTTTCCTGCTGGTTCCCTGGCTTGAATTGGTTTATTGGCCTGCCAGCTGCACACCAGCGCCAAGAGGAGGTAGCAGGGAGGGGAGGTGGGCTGGGGTGCATCCCCCCCCCCCAGTCCCGTGGCGTCTGCAAGCCTCAGTATCGGCCCAGCCCTGCCATCTCACCACACCCTCAGACAGAAAAGCAAAGGACACTTCAGTTATTCCCAAGCTAGATGTCTGGAGAGATAACAACAATAGACAATAAGAGCTGTGTACCGCACACAAGCATTTTTGGCAGATAGCAGCAGTTCGGATATTGGTGTCTGAAGAGCAGTGCTAGGTCTGACTGCAATTGCAAACCCACCGACACAGAGGCATGCATACCTAAGTGCCTTTTCCCCCACCCTTTGCTTTCTGTTGCACTTTACCTTGATGGATAGGGAACTGTCTGAATTAATTGCATCCTATTATCATAAAGGTGGTTACTTCGTAACTACTGTAATTACCCTTTCGAAATATGCTTCTGAAAGATTGGCACATCTGTTACAATTACAGCTCCTTCCATCATTGCATTTCAAAAATACATGTGTATATATTCAAATTGGGGTTTGAAATCAGATTAATTGCTGTATTCTTGAGCCTTGGCCCTCTATTCAGAGAGATACATATGTTCTCAGAGATGTATTTTTAAGGAATAAACCTTCTTAGTAAAAACCCAGCTTAACCTTTTGCTCTCATCTTTCCTCCCTGAGCTGGACTGAGTCTAGACTTTCAGAGGTACAAGTTTAAGCAAGATTCAACTAAACTTCTCTAAGTGAATGTAGCAGTAAATGGGATTCTGGCTAACAGAGAACCTAAGTCTGCCTAGGTTTTTGGGGGCACAAAGATTACCAGAGAAGTAGTCAGTTCCTACAAAGATATGTGAACTGCAGTGACTTTTTTAGAGTCCATAAAAATTGGAGCATCCAATACTTTCATTCGCAAGTTCAAGGCTGGATGTTCTCTCTCTCTCTCTCTCTCTCTCTGTCCTTGGTTCAGGGAACATAATAAATCGGTAATCTTATTTCTATTCAGCAGGACATTTATTTTCAGTAGTGCCAAGTGAAAAAAGACTTTACCCTGTGAAGGGTTCTAAGGTGTTTGAGAACATTATGATTTACAGTTTGGAGTCTCCTCTGTAATGAGCTGAGTTCACACTTGATTCCAAGGGGCATAAGTCCAAATTTGATTCTCATTTAATATTAACAGTTAAAGCTAAGTTCCAAAAACTTAAGCATGTGTGGGATGAACTTCCTTCACAATTTTCACAGACAGTAAAGTCTCCACAAGAGCTGGGTGTCTGCTCCTGGCCCAGCTGTGTGGCACAGGCCCTCTTTACAAGAATAATAGCTCTTTATAGCCTATTCCTGGCAATCAGCTGCCAGCTTGGAGAGTCACCTGGCCACCCTGCATGCAGTGTTTCTAGTGGGTTATGGGACAATAAAGTACAGCTTGTTATTAAAAGGCTAAAGTCATGATCTGATCTTTTTGAGAGCCTGCCCAAATTGTCCATAATCTTCTGTTTATCAACTATTGCTAAAGTTCATTTATTTATAACCATGACAAATAACCCCCATGTACATTCCTCCAGTGATTTATTGTGCAATTGTTTTGCATTCCTGAAACGTAAAACAAACCATCAAAGTAAGGCAAGATGCAAGATATTAATTTTTAAGAAACAAACAGAGGGGAATAATTCCTTGAAATGGACAATGCAAAACGTAAACCAGCTGCTCATACAGCACGATAAGATTTAAACTGAAAAGTTACAGTTCTGATGAGCTCTCCATGAGAAGTGCAAGCTGTTTCATTGTAGAATAGATAATGCTTATGCCACCTCATCACAATGTACTTAGGTCTCCAATAATTCATCATCCTGCCGTAAAGACTGGTCTGTTGCTGGGCAGCCTGGCTCTAGAGCCTGTGTCCCTCGCTGACCTGCAGTTGCAGAAAGTGACTCATGTACCCTGATCCAGTTTGCTTTAGGGAACAAGAGGGCTGGATCTGGTCTTTTGGGAGTAATATCAATGGTCCTGTCTATCTAATCTCTATTTCTCTGTCCTCTGCTCCTGTAACAGTATGTGCACCAGGGAGCTGAGTTGCAATAAGGATACCATAGGAAACACATGGATGTACTCCTACCTCCCAAGGTCTTGGGAGACACGTAAGACTGGGCTTGCCCAAAGTGTGTCTAGTGTGCAAGGAAGTGGTGTTTTCTTTACTGGCTCTGCTCATCTCGTTTGTCACAAATAGACTCACAAGACAAGGGAAAGCCCTCAGGCTTTTGCATTTAAGCAAGTGCATTGCACACACCCAGTAGCCCATGGTCCACCAGTGCCCTGCACTGACAGATTAGTCTAAGACAGGATTGGGACTTTCTCCACAAGTATTAATTTTGAGAAACTTTGAATTAGGGTGACTCTCTCAGTCAGACCTACGTTTTTTGACCAATATTCCATATGGATCTACATCAGATGTTATATGGGCTGCATGGTTATGTGGTGTCCTGGGTAAGCCAGGTCCTGACCACAGGGAGAAGTGAGCAAGCAGGTGGTACTGATTGTACCATTGGTTTGCTCAGCTTCACCAGGCTGCAGCAGAGCACAGGCACACTGGGAAACCTGCTGGGGTTTTTGAGATCTACCTGTGAGCTCCTGGGTTTGTGGCTACTTTGCATCAGGCTCTAAATGAACTTTTTGTTGTACTGTCAGGTGCCTTCTCTGAGAAGTTCACCAAGCAGTTTTACCCTTGAGTGGCCCTTTTCTGAAGTGTCTCCTTTGTTTGATTTGCAGGACCTTAGTTAGTCTTGTAACCTATGCTCCTCTGTCAGGCTGGTGGAGATTGGTCAGAAGCCACAAGTGGAGGACACACCTAAGTCTCTGCTGGCAAATACAGTTACACACCCAAATGAAAATGCACGTGAACAGGCACATTGTGAACACAGACAGGTATTTTCCTAGAAGTCAGGCAAAAACCCTGTTGTCATTCTTTGCCCACCCTTGCTATTGCGAGCAGAGCCAGTCCCTCAGGGTTCAGGAAGCCTCTAGTGAAAGTGTCCCTGAGTAAAACAAATTAAATGGCTGGCTAACATTAGTGTAATCAAGCTTCATCTCAGCAAGAGTTGAAACAATGTACAGAGCTCTAACATTACTGGAATCTGTGAAACGAGCATGCTGTTTCTTGGTCATTTTGTTCTGGTTAATACCAATTGTTTAGAAAAGAAAATTCTTCTCAAAAAGGAAATCAAGAGCATTTCTCCATCCCTACCGTTGCTGCAATAACAGGAAGCAAAATTCACATATACAGAGCTTGGCAGATAAGAGCTGAATGGCAGCTTGTTTTTTATAGCTGGTGGCAAGGAATCCAAAAGAAAATAAAATCTCTTGCCCTTCTAATTCACAGTGAACTGAGCTATGAGTCTTCTGGGACTCGTGCAGACAGCAGGGTGGATTTACCTAGGGATGAGAGCTGCAGGAGACCTCTCTGGCAAGACTGGCAAGACAGCTCTGAGACAAACAGCTCATGATCATGGTTGGCAGCTGGTAGCAGCACCCGCATAGGGTGACCTAGGCACTCACAGAGGGAAGGCAAGAATGGATCTGAGCAGCTGCATGTACCTCACCCAGGGGCTCCTCCAGCTTATTATCTCTTGCTTTTCTGACATAATGTCACAAAATGAGAGGAGGGGAATTTTTATCTGACTGGCTGCAGGAAAAGTTGCAATCCTACTAGCCTGTCTGCTCGTTGCCTTGGCAGGAAGGTCAGCCAAGGAGGTCTTCTATCCTCATATGGCAAAACCCAGCAGCACCTCCATCTCTGCAACTGACAACCCACAGCTGACCTCAGCTGAGAGATGAAGGTTTTTGCAGGAGCAGTGCAGGGAGTAGCTGAGGGTGATGCTGTAGTTTGGGTTTTTGGGACAAATGCAGAAGCTGCATGGTTCTACCAATGCTGTCAGCAGCAAAGTAATTAATAGACTTACATGTCTTTGGGGAGGTTCACAGTACGTTATCCCTATTAGGAGACTCACACCTCTCAGGTGGTTTCAGGCTATCTGCAGAGTCAGGACAAAGGTGCTCTGTTCATGGTTTATATGTATAAAATTTGGATGAGAAAAATTAGTGTTTAAGATGTTAGAGCCACATTTTGACAGTACACCAATATTTTGTTCCACAACTCTCCCTCTCAGGGACTGCACAATGGCTGGCAGTTCTCCTTCAGGCTGCTGTGTCTTGTCGCTTTCTTACATTTTCCATCTCATTCCTTAAGTTTATCTACAATTGTTCCACATTCCCATTCTCAGAGCCTGGAATATTACCAGTGGATTTCATTTAATCCTTTCTTTTCACCTAGTCTGAGGGTGAATCCAGGTTTCTGACAGCACATTATTGTCAGCTGATGCTGGCACCACTGAAGTACACACGTCTGAGTCAGGGCTTGCTTGCTGGCTGGTACCATTTGCTCTATGTCTGTGATATCATGTCAGTGAAAGAAATGCAAGATTACATCTTCAGCAGTAAAAACCAAAGTGTTTTAAACAACTGCAATGCACTCTGACCACTGTGCCTTCTGAGGCTGTAATAGTGGAGGGATCCTTGAATGAGGCCTCTGCAAATAGAGACCTGTAGGAACTCAGGGTTCCTGCCCAAAAGGATTTACTATTTAAGAAATAATGTACTTCTATAATGTATGTGTCTCACCCAAAGGTCCAATCACACAAGACATTTTAAAGGCTGAAATTAAGCCTGATGGGGCAGCCTTATTAAATGATTAGTCTGTTGCTGCCTTTAGGCTGGGCTGCATTGCAGACATGTTTGCTGGCTTAAGTGCTTTGAACCGGTTTGCCTGTCTTGACACAGCAGAAAAAGCCTACTGTTTTTTTTCAGGGGGTGGTGGGATACTTTGAATAACATCCATTGAGCTGGGATTCCTGTCCATATGAATTACACAGGGTAGAATACTGTCTGTATTTAGAATGGGCTCTGTGTGTACGTATACATATATATATATATATATATATATATATATATATATATATATGCATATACACGGACTGGCAGCTCCCTGTTACTGGCCCTGACTCTCTGTTCTGTCCACTTGCCCCCTGCGCTTTCAGTTTTCTCTACAGTGTCTTCTGTTTGATGTGTTTCCTACCTGGGAATGCACCTTTTACCTACTCTTCATTCACCACAAAGGCATGAAGTGTTTTTTCTCCCTCTTGGACCACAGAAACAAGTTCCATTTAAATACACCAATGATGTCCCAGGCAGTTTGCTGCTAAAGTTAGGAGTGCAGTACATCTTCGACCACTTCTGATATGATGGCCAATACTCTGCTTAATACCTGGGTCATCTGAATTTCTATCAGGTGGGGTCGATTGTAGCTCAGAAAGCTGTTTGTTGCTGTGGCATATGGCTGAGCAATTCTTACTACATCTTGTCAGGGAAATATCTACAGCCAGGACATTTAATTGCCGTTGCTTTCTTTTTGAGTTAACTGGAAAATATGTCATCTTTAAATAATCTCTAGGAAGTGTCTGAGTTGGTAGTATTGTTTGTGGAAGGCAGCCACTGCAAACGTTTGGCATTTCCAGTTTTCATTTGTATTGCTTGTACATGGAATGTGAAAGGTGTATGTGCAAGCTGCCATAGCAAATTGAGGCACAGTGATTTGTACCCCCAGTGTTTTCTGGGAACATACTGGGTTTATATAGATTTTTACACAGTTTGCTCTCTAGATATCTCCTGCAAAAACTCAAGAAAAACATGAAATGAACACAAAACCTTACCTCAGGGCTCAGCACACAATTTCAGAGCAATACCTGTCTACTAGTGAATTGTTCTTCTAGAGTAACCAGTTTTTACCCATAGAATGATAGAATGATTTGGGCTAGAAGGGACCTCATAGATTCCAACCCCCCCTGCCACAGGCAGGGACACCTTACACTAGATCAGGTTGCTCAGGGCTCTATCTAACCTGGCCTTTAACTTCCAGGAATGGGGAATCTGCAGCTTCTCTGGGCAGCCTGTGCCAGTGCATCACCATCCTCCAAGTAAAGAATTGTTTGAATACCTCATCTAAACTGAACCTCTAGTACAATGCCAGCTCTCTCAGTCTGTCTTTGTAGTAGAGATGCTCCAGGCCTCTCAGCATCTTTGTGGCCCTCCCATGGGCTTGTTCCAGCAGATCCAGTCCTTCTTGTGCTGGGGGCCTCAGAGCTGGGCAGAGTAACAAGGTACATGCTCCTTGCTGGGTGGCAGGTGACTGTAAGCTTCAAATGACACCTTCACTGAGACAAGTGCAACTGACTTTTACAGGTCTGGGAGGCTAAAACCTGCCTGGAACTGAGTCAGTGCTTCTGTGGTGATGCATAAGGTGGGCAAGACCTAGCAGTGCTTACCACCGTGCTGAGAGACCTCAGCCAAAAAATTCAGGTGTTGACAAGGCTAGAAAATGCTTGCTGCAAGTATCAAGTAGTTCCATGAAAAAAATTCTCAATTAACAAATCATTAGAAGTTTTCATAGTGCCCAGTTTAATAGAATTTAAAGATGAGAGAGGATTAAGTGAAAAACAGGAAGCATCCTGCAAGAATTTCCCCCAGAGCGATGTGGGCGAGGGAATGAAGCGAGAGGGGGAGCCCAGATGTGTTTGCAGTTGTGGAATGCGTGCCTCTGAGGGGTGGTGCTCGCTCCCCAGCCCTCTCCCACTCCTGCAATGCACACCAGCACTGCTGGGAGAACCCAGGGCACGCTAAGGAGCAGGTGGGCAGATTGCCTTGGATTCATGAGTGACTGAGATGCATTTTCTCTTATGTCATTCCTTTCCCCTCTCCACCCCCTGCAAAAAAACTCTCCTCTGCAACTCTGAAAAAAAGGCCCTGATTTCTGGGTAGCCTCTGCAAGGGGTAGGATTTTCAGAGCAATGCTCAGAATCAACAGAACTGAGAAGGAAATACGTTTTATAAAATAAAATATTTTACTGACCTACTTGAAATCATCTTGGTGACAGCACAGCCACCCAGGAAAAAAAAAAAAAAGGAAGTTGTGTCTTTCTGCTTGAACCAGATTAGCATTTTTATTTGAAGCATAAAACATTGATGAGAAATAACATCTGTACATATAAAAAGTAGTTAACCAGGGAAAACAAGTGTATTGCTTAAATAGGGAAGCTTGACAGAGAATAAGTTATCAAAGCACAATGATGCTTGAAAAATGCCAGGAGAATGAAGATAGTTTTTTTCAACAGAAGTGGAATTATGGTTCTCTTGAGCCACAGAATGTAATAATACAAAGTAAATCATTCCCTCCCTTTTCATGCAAGCTCTTTTCACTGCCAAAAAGAGACAACTGTGCCCTGGACAGGAGAAAATGGTTATTCTGTGAAACTCTGAATATCACTTTGTCTCTAGACATCAACTTGAAATTGCTGTATCAAAGAGTCATACTAACATCTTTCTAATTAAAGATCATTAACCTTGTCACCCTACTGTAATCCCAAAACAAACAAATAAGTGCATTTTTTTTAATTCCCAAAGCAAGATTGTTGTTACAAAAGTGGTGTGGCAGCTATACACATGGTTCCGAAAGTACAGGAATGAGCAGAATTGCCCTTGTGAACTTGGGACTGTAACTGGCATATCAGTAGGAAAAGGAAAGGGGAAGCATTTGAATTCTCTTCCCAGCCACTAAAATACTGGAAAACAATGTTAATTCTCTATTATACTAATGTGTAAGGGACATGGAAAATACTCAGTTTAAGAACAGCAGCATAGACAAGTGGGCCAGACCTTGATAAAGTGCCTGTGTTTGCCAAAAAGAAGTGCAGTCCAGTTTCTTGTCTGTTTCCTGAGCACCTGTAGCTCCTATTACTCTGTTAAACTGAGTGATTTTGTGGGGTTTTTTAATGTTTATCTTTGAAATTCCCCTTAAGATAGATGTGTTAGCCTCTATAGTCAACAGAGAAAACACAGACAAAAGGAGTCCTCTAAGGTGAAGGAGAGAAGTTGTGTTGGAGTAGAAAACTGGACCTGTATCTACCATGTTTCCAGCCGCTGTCTCACCTGATGAATTTCCTCTCCTTTCTCCTTTCTTCCCTTCTTTCAGCAGCTTTTCTTTCCATGTAGTAGTGGGAACTGGGAGCTAGCAGCGCTGCTGGTTTCAGCAAGCCTTGAGGAGAAAGCAATGGTCTTAACTCTGTGAAATGGGTCTGGGCACACTTAATATCCAGGATGTGTCCAGTTTCTTCACACATATACCTCTGATACAGCCTGAGATGCATGGCACAACAAAATAACATGGGAATGCCAGCAAAGGATAGGAGTAATTACTCAAACTCTTCCCTTACCCTCCCCCCTCTTCAGAAATATACTCTCACACATTTCAATAGACATAAGTTAATTTTTCTCCGCCTAGCGCAATTGTTTTGTTGATTGAAATGACAGAAAGGAGCAAAACATTTGGTGCAAAATGGAAAAATCTGAGGTACTGTAGCAGAGAAGCAAAATATCTCTGCACTGACGTAACCCACTGTTGTGAACTGCAGCGTCCATGTTTCACACTCACCATCTTTCTTATGCTTCTTGTGAGGCACCACAGCACGCAGCCTCAGTTAAGGTGACCTTAGTCAAAATGCCAGGAGGGACTGAAAATCCTTCATTATTTTCATTATAAAGATTTTTTTTCGGGGAGGGAGAAAATAAAGGAAAATTGCCAAAGCTTTTTTAACAATTTTCAAGTGTACAGATTTTCAGTGGAAAAAAAATTGCTATGAGTGGCTTTCATGAGAAAAAAAAAAAAAATCCTATATTTTGTGACCAAAACTTCCTCCTCTACCCCCATCAGATAATGTTTGTGACCACTTTTAGCTGAAGGGAACTTCCCATTCCCAATACCCCAGCTCAAAGGCAAATTGATATCAATGTGAGGTTTTGTTTATTCAGAGATGTCAGGATCAGGCTATAAGTCTGTGGAAACAAGAGACCCTACTACTTTTTTACTTATAGATCTGCAACTGATGGGTGTTCAGCCTCCAGGAGCTTAGATGACTGAGATAAGGTTTCAGATAAACATCCAAATGTTTAGATTTTTATCTAACCCAAAGCTCTGAACCTTTAAAGGATTACCCACCTCCAGGGATAATCCTGTAGTGATTTCAACACCTGTACTGAGTCAAAGTGAGTTCAGAGTGTCCTGGCCACAAGAAATGGTTCAAGCCCCTATCCACCCGTTTGTTTTGGATAGCTAAAACAGTCTGTTTCAGATCTGAACACAATTGTTGGGCACTGTGATTTTAAATGGCAGGATACCTCCAAATAGTCATCAATAGGATCACTTATTACCAAAGAAAAACAACTGGTGACACCCTGCTTCTGTGGCCTACAGAGCAGATATGCCCTGAATATTTTTACATTTAATCAGAAGCCTAAATACCTCACAGCTTAACAGATATTTTAACAAGCTGCTTTTCTGTCAGCATTGTGCTTTGGAGGAGGGCTTTGCTGCCCTCTCTTGCAGTTATGGTGGAAATGTGCTCAAGTTGGCACACAGCAAAGCTCCCCTGTAGGTTAGTGTGACTGGTCCTGCAGACACAGAGATATGCCTGTACAGAGATATACCTGTTCCCAGATAAAGAACAAGATATCTCACGAGTGGCCGTTTCCCACTGTTACCACAAGAGTGTTTGACATACTTAGAGGGAGCCTTTTTTGATGCAGTTCCAGCATTCACACAGAGCAGAGCCCACAGCAGGATAAGCTGTGCACTCCTCTCCTTCCCAGGCATCAGCTTGCCCAGGTGTCCTGAGGAGAAATTGGACTTTGTGCTTCATTCAGACTTCTAGATGACACATAACTCTTATCAGAGAGTTACTAGAACCCTTTGTAAATCTGACAAATTATTCTGGGTTTGGTTTTGGTTTCAGATGCTGTAATCATGCTTCAGAAGGCATCAGGAACAGGGAGGAAACACAAATAATTATGTGTAACACTTATATGTAGCTGCGCATATGCACCATGTATACATGGATGTCACACATTACTGCACCATGGATCTAAAAATGCTTTGCAAGCACTAACTGAGAATGCCACAAAAATCTCCTTCTCTTTTATAAAAAGCAAATTAAAAGAAAATAAAAAAGCAATGGGTGTTATTGTGACAACAAAATTATAGACAGAACACGATCTTCCCTGAGGCCTTTTGGCAAAATCTTTAGCCTTATTCAGGCTGAGTCCCCTGTTAACCTGAAAGGAAGACAGAGGGTTTTTAATAGAAGGGTTGCTCAGTACACTGAACTGTTTGGTTTGGGTTTTTCTTTTTTTCCTAAATCTAAGCAAGAAAAAGAGGGCCACTCTTCTTCATTTAAGAAGTTTGTGTGCTGTAAATTAGCATATCTCTGAAAGCAACCACTGACTTTGATCACTCTCCTGAAGTACAACGGTATTTAAGGAAAAGCTGATCTTATTTTAATCACTGGTTCTTCAGCTCACCTCTGTAATTAGAAGGAAAGCTTGCCTCAACAGTGCTCAGGTGGAATGCACAGGAAACATATGATTAAATGGTGATTCTAAGTTTAGCATTTCACTTCCACAAAGCAAAACTAGTATCAGGTGTAAATGTTTTCCATAAAGGAACATTTGAAAGATGAATTAACAACATCCTACATAATATGCAAAGACAAAGGACAAAAGAAAATCCTGTTGTAATCTTGTGGTTGCATTCAACAGGGCTAGACTTTCAACCCTCCATTTTCACACGGGGTCTTTTCTACAGATTTCGTTTGACAATCATGGTGAGGTGAGTTTCAGAGCACTTTATCAATAATGAAAACAAGAACAGATTTGGTTTGCTTTCCTCTGCTACCCCTATCTGGATCAGACTGAATTAGAAACTTCTCTCCGTCCCGTTATGCATCCTACTGTAACTTCAGACAAATGTTTTTAACAGAGTTCTGGTGATTATGGTCTCCTTAATGTGTTGTAAATCCCTGGAAGTGGAGGAGGATGTTTTCCTGGAGAGAACAAACTTGTTTTTCCTTTTAAATAAAACTATTCTTTTGTAACTATGTAGACCTGGCCACTGGCAAGCAGACCTCTGCAAATGTACGCGTTAGAACTTCAGAAAAATTAAGATACCTTGCACCAAAAGGCTAACATCTCATTTATGTAAAGATATTGGTCTGTGGATTGTTTTCATCCGCATTACTGTTGAAATCACAGAATACCTACTTGTTTGCATCTCTGGTTCATTGTTTATATCCTCACCATTCCAAGAAAACTTTCTCCTGGTAGGAATTTAGCAAATGTAAGGGAAGAAGCTGCTTCATGAACAGGAATACTGCTTTCATTATATTGCATTCTAGGCAACCAAAATGCAGCTAAAGGCTCCCAGCAGTTTTTTCAGTTTCTTCAGTGAATGCATTCGATATCTCAGTGACATTCTCACCAGCCTTTCCCACCCTACAATTTCATGTCAAGTGAAGTAATATCCAGTGTGTGCCATTTGAAGCATGCACATGTCCAGAGAACTCAATAATCAGCTATTCACAGCTCTCCTTTCTGAAACTGAGTGAAGTCTTGCCTCATGCTTATTTCTGTTTGAAATTGTAGCTGAAAGGATCATGAGAAAAAAGAGAACTGTTCTAAAGTGGATTTTAGAGGCTATGCTACAAAATAGGACACACGTGGAGTCAGAACAGGCATCCTTGAATCTGACAGATATTTAAGTCTGCAACATTTTCTCTTTGTACTAAAAGGAATAAAATATGCAGTCTCAGAAAATTATGGTTGGACCATGATAGTGGTCTCCAATGGCAAAGCATTGATAGGAAATTTAATACTAGTTTTTTTACCGCCACTTTTCAAATCCAGTTTGAAGTAGAAAGTGTTATTAACAGTAAATTCACTGAACAATTATTTATGCATTTGATACATCACTTGATATCCCTAGGGAAATCCAGATCTTCTTTTGGGGTTCTTGATTCCTAATTTTGATGTTGGTGTGACATTTATTTTGAAGACAAGGATCTTTATAAAATTCCCCTCAATTCCATTTATTTTCATTTGCAGAATAGTTAACTGTGGGTCAGGATGCCCCAGCAGTGCCTGACTCCAGGACAAGGGCAGTCAGCCGGAGATTACAGTATGGAAAAGCGAGAAAGAAAGAAACCAATGAGTCCAGAGAAGAAGGAGGAACAACTTCCCCCTTACCACCTCCCTGACTCTTCATTTCACTGTGTCCTGAATCTCATGAAATCATGAAGTTACATCAGCCAGGTGCCTCAGTGAAAGGACTGGAGATACCGGGCCTGGTCTGCAAGGTAAGGCAGCAGGAATTTACCCGAAAATGCCATGAATCAACCCAGCAAACATATTTTAGACCTGACAAACCAAGCCTCAGGCTATGTGGTGAACAGGTTTGGAGGATAAAGTTGACTATTGTTGTCACATGGGTATTTATTACCCAGTGAAACTTCTATAGCTGTTCATTGCATAAGAATGGTTATTTTAAACCTGTCAGTTGGCAGGGATCAAGCATCCCAATGATTGCATTGCTGCAGCATGCTCTTTACCTGACATTTAATTGAGGGGTTTTTTTTGTAAATGTGATTTTTCTTTTTGTTTCACTCTGGCTGTTTATAAATTATGTTTCTGCCTGTTGCTCAGACAAGGACAGACATAGTAATGTAAACACTTCTATTCACCCATAATTGATAAATTATAATCATTTTTGCACACTAGTCAGGAAAATCTAAGCTAAGAAATTTGCTTTGATACCTGCAGTTCCTTGGCAACCATCAGTGAAATGTTTTGATATATAGAACATCACATTTTGTAGATGAGTAATAGGATTCTCAGAAAGGCCAGTCTTGATTTTTCATTCTCCAAGGCTGAACAAAGCAAATACAAATGCCACTCTTTTTCAGAATGGATGTTTGCAGCACACTTACCTTGCTGACCTGTCTCCTGTGCTCTTTGAGTGTAATCGAACAGCCTACACTTGTCCAGTTACACATTTTAGGGTACTTATAAGGCAACAAGAAGCAAATAAAATCTTGATAAAGAGGTGCAGCTGTAACTTCCTCATTTCCAACTACTGAAGCCAGCACACCAGCCACCTGCACCAGTCTAACAACACTCAGCTCTTCGTACTATGAATGAATTCCAAAACACGTCTGCCTGACAGGGGACAGGAAGAGAGGAGAATAGGGAAATGGACAGGAATGGGAGGAAGAGTAACAATGCAGAGCTTTGAAAAGGTAGGCTGGACTCCAGTGTAACTTCAAACACCATGGAGCTGCCCCAATGGCCCAGCAGCCAGCGGGTTCTCCTAATGACACTCTGCATTGTGCTGGAGTGGCTGCTGCTGCTGCCACACATCCATGCTCCTGAAGGCTCCAGGGAATTACCTTGGTATTTAATTTGTTGTTATGAAAACAGTGAGTTTCACTGCAGCAAGAATAGTTTCTTCCCAAACAGTTACCAGAATCCTATTGTTGTTCTCCTTCTGGTTGACCTTTTTGATGGTTTTGCGATTATAATGATTTTCCCGGCTTTGCTATCTTGAATTTGTTTGATTTATATTGTGTCAGGAATTCAGAAAGGGGAAAAGCAGCACATCTCAGGCAGAAGTTCTGATAAATGAAGGAGTTTAAAGTATTTTTTTTAAATGGCATTGTGATGGGAAGAGCAAAATTTTCCTTGCTTTAAGCATTTTACTTGTATATGGCCAATACAAATAGAGGATTCATTTTCAGCCACACTATCATGCTCTTACCACACAAGCTATTCAATTATAGAGTTTTTTAGATTACATTAAGAGCAAATACTACTTCTTTTAGAGTTTAAAGTGAAAATAATTTTCAGTTCTGTTCTCCTGTGTCTATATAGATTCAGAGTTTAATTTCCCAGAGTGCCCAAGACAGTGGCAATCTTAGTAAGGTGTTTCCCTGGCTGGCCCAGAAATCAAATTATTGTAAAGCTATCCAGCTGTGAAGTATGTCACCAGGTCAGCTGCAAGAGCTCCCTCTTGCCCTCTGTTACTGGCCCGTGACATTGGCATGAGGAAGTGTGTGACTGTGTCTACATCTCATTCAGCCCATGTTCCCTGGCATATTTTAGAAAGCCTTGTGTGACATCCAATATATAAGCAGCAAGGAATAAGCTGTCCATTAGATCTGTGCAAATCTATGATGCTCTTTTGAAAATCAATCATAGTAACAAAATAATATGAAATTATTCTTGCATTTCCTACAATATATGCTCTTTATTGCAGGCAGTTGACTCTATTTGAGGTAACATTTGCATGCAAAACTATGCACCACTGTGATAAGATAACATAGTCATCATGATGTTATTTACTGTGCTGATACAAAATGCTGGTTCAGCTTCCTGCACATTACTTTTCCTTTATCAATTATGTCTGTGCAGAAAAAAACACCGAAACAACAAAACCCAAAAATGTACTGATTATATTTTTTTAAATTTGCATATAAAACTGTCCTCCACAAAGGTTACATTTTAATTGACATTTCTTATCTACAAGGACATACTTTTCTACAATAAGGGCAGTGTGCCACTAGCTATTTATGAAAGTCCTATTAGGAGACAATTATTTTCATTATTATATATATATATTAAGATTAGAATACTGTTAAAAACATGCTATCCACTTCAGAAGTACAAAAGAAAGACCTCTCTATCCTACACCCAGTTCTGGCAAGAGAGCTTACAATCCAGAGATAAAGCCAGCAGGGAGTTGAAGAGACATGCAGGAACTGGGAGACCAATGGGGCTTTGAGAAAACACAGACACAGCCTTGAATACAATTTATTAGGGTCTATATAAAGAAATTATAGAATTATCCTGTCTACTGTATGTATTCTGTTCTTAAATGACATTAATGTAAGTGAAAAGGCAAACGTTAATTGCTGGTTTGTCACCTCGTCTTCCAGAACTGGCGTCACTTTGACATATTCCCCTAAACAACAGAAATAGCTTTACAGCTATTTCTCTTTCTTTCTCGAGAAAGAAGCTCTTACAGAGTCCTTCTTGAGTTTTACATGTAGTAGTCGTGTGGGCTGTGCCTGCAGCCCCTGTGAAGATGGACTTCATGTGCTACATTACAGATTTTTTTTTTTTTAGTTATCAAAGGAACTAAGTCACAAAACTCTCTTTTTTTCCCACAGGATTGTTTGTAAGGATATTTGCAGTAGTAGGTTTTAGCATAAGACAGGCAAATAGTTTAAGTGCAAGGTGCTGCTGCATTTTAATGAGAGTCCAAACTCCCTTTGGAGAGCCCACAGAACTGTGCTCTCCCTCATTTGTTATTTCACTCCTATTTCCTTGGCAGCACCATCTAATGCACATCCTTGCTGTGCAGCTGGGGATAACTCAGCAAATTTCTGCTTGAGGAATATCAAAATACAGACAGAGTTGAAATATTGCTGAGAGAGAGAGAGGGTGTTAACATAAAATCTGGAAAATAAATCCAGTGCTGGAAAAGAGTATTTCTGCCTTCTTCCTTCTCCTTTGCCCTCCCCTGGCTTGCCTGAAACCCACATTGAGCATGGTTGTTCACTCCTGGAATTTAAGTTCATGCACTGGAAAATGAAAATGGCTTTATGGAGCCATGACTCATTCCAATGCACAGGAGAAAGTAACACTTTTACCACACCTCTGGCCTCACTCAAAGTCCATTTCTTGAGGGTGGTCATGCAATCAACATCTTGGAGGGAAGACTTGGATTCCTCCTGCCAGACCCAGAGAGGTGGACATTGACCCAGCCAAACCTCTTCTGGCAAAAAGCTCCATCCTGCAAGACCACTGAGACCTCAGGCTTTGATGAGGTAAATGGTGAGACTAAACCAAACACTAATGGCCTTTTGAATGCTGCCCTTTACCAGTAAGAAAGGGCCCAAAACATTGTTGGAGCAGGAGGCTACTCTATTGTTGCCAAACAAAATGTTCTTAGGACTCTGGTAAGATTTCTGGGAAAGGATTTTTCATGTTACAGAAATGTCTTCTTAACACTTTGCAAAGTGACTGTCAGACAGGGCACTGCTTTAATTTTCAGGTTTTTCACCATTTCCTTCCTGTGTGCCCACTGGCACATGGAGAAGGCAGATGATCTGCTTAAAATCAGGTGCCACAAGAGGATAGAAATGGGAGATAGGAAGCTCTTCCCACCATCCTTCACTGTCCTTCAGCTGGGCTTTCTGTACAGCAGTGCACAAGTTAAATGAGATGGGGGAAAGCCAATTACTTGAGATTGCACAGTTGGGAAAGAGAAGCAAGCCCAAGCCCTGAGCCCAGCCTGCTGCTGATGTTTTCCTCCCTGTGTGCCAGCACTCAGCTTAGGAGTTGCTTAGTTGCATGGTTGAAGGCAAGAGTTATCTTTCAGTTGTGTGTTTGTACAGCACCTAACACAATGAAGCCCTTCTCCTCGACTGCAGCTTGGAAATATTATCACAACACAAATAGTAAATAGTAATCAGGTTAAAGATAGCACTGAATTAAACCAGAGCAATACTCCTGCTGAAGGCCAAAAGGTACACAGTGCCAGCTCAGGCAACTGGCTCTCCAAACTGAAAGAGAACATTCCTCCACAGTAAAATAAACACTATTCTTTTTTTCTCTTGTGCTAGATAAAGCATTGTGTGTTTCTGATAAATCCATATGGTTTGCTTGCTTGCAGAGGAAAACATGAAGAACAACAATTCCCCAGATTTCTTCCTCAGAAGTTGCAGTATCAATAAATGCCTGTGATATCAGTCGGGCTCTTTAGCCCACACATCCGGCCAGTATCTTAATTGCAATAACTCCACGTCCCAAAAAGTCCATGCAGTGATATACAAGGGACCTGATTCCAACCCCTAACCTCTCAGAGCCCGGAAAGTCTCTCAGCATTCCTGCAAACTTACATAAGAGAGAAGGAGCAGATAACATTGTATGCTTGCAATTAAACATGCAGGATGCTTGTGCCCTCTTGCAGAAAGGAGTGAAAGAATGGCCTCTAAGGAAGTTGTTCTGAATTAGAAAATGGCCTTACAACTGAAGAATTTGGAGTGCAAGACCAAGGACCCATGGGATTGTCTGAATTGTTTTTTTTCAAGTCTCCAAAATTACTTCATTGCACTTTTTTCTACAGTCTATGACAAGCTAAAGCCTACTAATAAACAGACAAAATACTGTTTTTATATATACTGAGCTAGGCCTTAATGGCTGCATTATATTAATTGGATAGAGGACAGACCTGCCTTATTCTTAAGTGGATAAGGAAATTATCTTGACTTAAAATGTTTCCTTTAATTTAATTTGTCTTTAGAACTGGGGACTACAGACTAGAACTGGTAAGCCAGGGAGGTCTGGCTTCCAATCCTGGGGGGTTGGTAGATGGCCACATACCCACAAAGGGAAAGTCACCTTTAGAGAAGGGAACCCCAGTCTCTGCATCTTTAGGAGGGTGTTGGTAGCAGGAGGGTGAAAGGAATCCTATTTATGTAATTTTCAAAACATCTGAATTTTCAAAAGCCTTTTACAAGATACCACCCTGAAGGCTGTTGAAGAAATTCACTGGCCAGAGGATCACAGTCAGCAGTGAGCAGTCCCCAGGAATGGGTGCTGTCTTCATTGAGAATAAAGAGGAGACAAGTGAGTGAACAACAAAATGTGCAAGATTTCAGGCAATAGTAAGCATTTCTCAACAAACAAATGGAATGCCAGACTTGAAAAGACCACATAAGTGTATAAAAAAAAGGGCAAGATAAGTCTAGATAGGTAAATGAGACGTGATGCGCCTTTGGAGAAATAATCAAAACTATGAGGCTAAACTCCTGTAGTTCCACTGCAGGAAAGAGACCTCAACATCATCAGTGACAGCTCTTGGAGGTGATTTGCTCAGTGTTCAGGGGGGTGCAGAAGAGCCAGCAAAGCACTGGCCATCACAAGGAGGGGTATGGATAGTAAGAGAAGGAGCGTTATTTTCCTGCCACAGAAAACCGCTGTAGTGACATTACCTGGAGTACCTTGTGGAGCTCTGCATCTCGAGGAGGATATGGCAGAGCTAGATAAGATCCAGAGAAGGGCAAGGAAAACAAGTTCAGATACTGCTGATTGAATAACAGATTGTGAGAGACTAAAAAGATGGAATTTCTTCAATCCAGAGAGAAGAAAGGTCAGGGTGTGAGGGAGCAGAGGGTAAAAACTTACACAATCACAAAGGTGGTGGTTTGGGCAAAGGTAGAAGGGTTATTTAACAAATTCCTTAATGCTGGAACTAGGGGGTGCTTCCTGAAACTTTTCACACCTGGTAACTCTTCAGTACTGGATTCAATGGGAGCAGCCAGCGCCATTTCCTGTCAGGTGAGCATGGTTTACTCCCTTTCCTCTTGTTCCTTTGCTTCCACTTACCTTGTAGTTAGCAACAAGAGCTACAGGTGACTGTTCCTCTGTCTGCTTGCAGCCAGAATGACTTCCTTTGGGGTTATGTGAGTATGAAAAAATTCAAAGTTTGGTTTATTGTTTTTCAAGGTTAAGGGAGGTAGAAAGGTGTCAAGTGGCTGACATGCAGCAGCACAGTTATATACTGGCCTTGTTTCAAAGAATTTCTGTTTAGGAGCAAGGGAGAAGTGCTGCTGCACTCAGGTGTCCTTCTGGTTGCGTTTTCTTCTAATTTACTTTTCATGCATTAATGCTACTGAATTTCATGGTTATGAAAAAGAGTAAACAGGTGAGGTGGCATTGCCATACTTCAGTTAGTAGCAAAGGTAATTAATATAAGGGTAGGCAATTGTTATTTGAGAAATTTTTGGAAGGACTCAGGGTGAGGATGATCTTGGGTCTAATAATGGTAGAGTTTGGTATGGGGCAATACCAGCCTCTATCTCTGAATGTAAAAGTTCACCTTGGAGTTTTCCCTAGGGCTTTTTTTTTTGGTTGTCTTCGAGACTGTTACTAGGACCAACAGTGACTCCTGTTTGTTGTTGCAGTTCTGGGATACTCTCGTGGTGTGGGGCAGGTTGAACCTTATAGTGTAATTCTGCAATTCTTGTGTCATCCCTGTGAAAAGAAATCAAGAGTGGGGTTAAAATGCTATTAGAGGCAGGAGGTGGATACTTTGAGTGTCATTTCAGTGCAACAAAATATGTGCATATAGTTTTGATCACTCTATGTCTACTGTTAGTAAATGGAAATATTGCTGGCTTGAAAAGGTTGACTTAACCTACAGGACAACACTGTGGTTCATTAAGTCTCAGTCAGAAGGAAGTGATATCAATGTGGTCAGATCTCCTTCTGAAGGAGAAGAGTTGTATATTTAATTTTCAAGCAGAGAACTTTTTCCCACTTGTCCTCTAGACAAAGTAATCTTTACCATTATGAAATATTGTTGCAGCAGAAGGAAGCAAGTTCTTGAATTTAAATATGCCAAAAATTTACAATAATTTAGATTTGCTCTATGGTCAATGTCAAGATCTCCTTTCTAGTTAGAATGGCTTGAAAATGTATTAATGATTTCATATTTTTTGTGCTTTATTGTTGTTGTTGTTAAGGGTTGGACCTTGTTACTACTGAGGAATCTGCAAACTATTAAGAAATGAAAATAAAAAGCTTTTTGTTGTTGTTGCTCAAAATAGTCCAACCCTTTGTCATATGTATCTGGGCCATACATATAAAAATGAGACAAAATAGAAGATTAAATATGCTGACTACCATGCCGGTTCTGAAGGTACATTTGTAGGAAATGTAGGACAGGCAGATTTGTGGGTTCCATTAAGCCTTTAGTTTTTACACTTCTGGAATTCTAAGATATACTTCTAGTTGTTGTTAAGAAGGAATTTGCTTCTTCCTGGCAGTTACTCTGATCTACCAGGTGTGTGTGGTCTCTTCCCTTTCTGAGGTTGCCCTTTTGTTCTGACTCCTTTAGCCAAAAAAGAAAAAAAAAAAAAAAAAAAGAGGCAGCTGGAGAGCTTTAGTCTGTTAAATAGTCCACATTACTTACAGAGCTACTCTCCTCACTGACCCTTAACAGTTTAGTAGCTATGAACTTTAAGAGGCTCAGTCCTAATCTCCTGTCTTCAAAGGAGCCAGAGCTGCTGCAGAATGTGGCCCTTTGAATGTGGCTTTCCCTGAATTTTAGAAGCCCACCTTTGTTAGCTGGTCACTTCCATTCTTTTATCTAGCTGATGACAACAGTAAAATTAATATAAATTGCTAGACTTGTCCAGGGGCTTTCATTGCTCCTGGATGCTTTGCTCTCCTCTTGGCGTGGGTTCTCTTAAACAGCATCTTAATAGCAGATTGCTACCTAAGGGACAAAATGTTCAGGATCCTTGGATGTGCAGCCCAGACTAAATATGCTGGCCAAGGAGTGCTCTGGCTGAAGAGAATGTCTCTTGTTCTTTACTCTGAACTGAGGAAAAGTGTCATGCAAGTGATGTGAGGAAACCATGTTTTGACATGTGGCTTCAGGGACTGTCTTTCTGCAATCTGCAAGGTGTCAAGACTGGACGCAGAGAAAGCTCATTTTGTAGCAAAACCAGTAATTTTCAGCAAGAAGGAGCAGTTGGGCTGGTGCTCTCTCTTCGGTTTTGGTTTTACTTCCCCAGGGATTGTAGTGTTCTGTCACAGTTTCACACGGGCACTGTTCCCTATTTCTGTGGAGCACTGTTCTCTGGACTTTAAGCACTGAGAATTTTGGGCATGGTTGTGAACCAGGGCTGATTTAAAGAACATGCACAATACTGATATTTAAGGGTTCTGAATTTGACCCTTTCCTATGGCTATAAGGTGCATGTGAGTATTCCTGAGGCATACAAAGATTGTTCTGGCCTGTTGTGTCTGAGAGCTCAGTACCATAGAATACTTTTTACCCTGGGCTGAAAACTGGGCTTAAAACATAAACTCCAGCTTTCCTAGAGGTTTTGTTGCTCTTTTCCACTTCAACAACCGCCATCAGGCAACACAAGAACGTTCACTCTCATTGTTCTCTGGACAACTGGTTAAGATGTCAGCTTACAAAACCACTTAAAAACAACAAACAAAGAAAAACCCAAACACACAAACATAGGAAAAAAAAAGGGGGAGGGGGGGGAGGAGAGAGGATCACATAGTAAAAAGTTTCCTTATGTTACCTAGAATCCAAAAGTGGGGACCAAGGTGTTAGCTCTTGGTCATGTACTGCACTGGAATCACAAATGGACACTGCTGTGCTCCTGTCTCCAGGAACACCAGTGCTGCACATCAGCCTTGTGGCTTCCCTCAGGTGCCTGCACAAACACTGGCAGCTGCTGTCAGGAAAGGCTTGCAGGATCAAGCTGCAAATGCCTCTGTAGGGCTTCTGTGCACTTGAAAACCAGGACTTGATTGTGCGACATTCCTTCGTATCCTGTACTCTCTGCTTGACCTTTCTTCCGTGTTTTCCATGTGACTGACAGCCCTTCAAAACACAAAGCAACAGGATAGTGCTGGATGGTGGGAGGAAACATTGCCATCAGTTTGGGATATCATTATTGAAACAGCTTCAAGTTATCAACAGCTTCAATGGAGAAAAATGCTGATATTTGTTTTTTGCCTTGCATACTATTCCCCATTCATTAATCGGTTTCTTGACTCTCTGACCCACTTTCCTGCAATAATAGTTACATGGAAAGCCTCATATTTCTTATCCTGGTGTCTGAATCCCTGGGCTGAAGTTTTTCAGTTCTATTTGCTGGCCAACCCTTCCAAGATGCTTCTGACTGTAACTAGACAAAATCTTTCCTTCCTAAATGTTTGGAAACCATGTCACAATCTTTGTTTTTTACTGACTTTTATTCTTTAGTCATCACAGCTGCTAGAAGAACTAAAACATATTTGTGGAGAGATTACTTAATTTTGCTGAAGTCTTAGGGACCATAGGGGTGACAGAATATTCAATCCCTATCTCAAGGCTCATCACACTAATTATCTATATAAAACACCACCAAAAGCAGTTTTACTGTAGTAATTAGTGTCCCCAAGCCTGCCATTTATCTAATAATCACAGCGTTTTGCAAACACTCTTGCAAACACTCTTTAATTACATTCTCAGCAGCCTGGTCTCTTTAATTTTGCTGTTCTGACTTAGTCCTACAATAGCCACTGTTTTTTAATAAGGTAATTAGTAGCCACACTTTAGCATTGTATAAACTGATAGAGAGATTGCATTCAGAGGCTGTCTGTTTAAACACTGCAAAAGTGGTAGAGAGAGAGAAATTAGGTCTGCATCTGATTCCTTCAATTTTATTTGACTATGGTAATCCTGATTTTTGATGCTGTAAGTTCGCCTAGGGTTGTCCCCAATACTTCCATATGGTACCAGGCTCCTGCTTGCTCTCCCCTTCCAGTGCCTTGCTGCACTTTTGTTCCATCCTTTGCACCAGCTCTAGTGGCTGTGAAGCCAGTTCTAAAGTACTGAAAGAAGTGCAGTTTTCAGTCAGCTCCAAAGCATTGAGTGAGCTGGAATGACCTAGCCAGGGGATGAGCATGCTCCCCTTGGTTTGAGGGGTGACACACCACCAGATGTCAGGACCATCTAAAGCATCTCTCTAAATTCAGAAACTCCATAAACTACCATTTTCAGGAGCACAGTGATACCTTTACCTATGTCACTAGAAAATCCTGTTCTTTAACATAAAAGGATTTTATTCTCATTTGTCATATTGGATGTTGAAAACTGTGGAGACATCTACAACCTGCCCATCAGGTTCCAGTAGCTTGATACAAGCATAAGTGAGAGGGTAGGCTGTCAAAAATAAAATCACAATTACATACCTTGCCTTCCTGTGGTATTCAATAAAATCATGGTCTGACTGGCACTTATGATTTTTAAAACCTTTATCATGGGGCCTCAGTGGTGGCAGCAAGCTCAGTGTTTTAATCACTACAACATGTAGTGCCTTAAAATCAAGGCTCAAATTCCAATCACTGGCAGGCAACATTCAAATGGCAGGGGGGAAGAAGGAAAATTATTATTTGCAAAGATGTGAATTATATATTTAAAGATTAGAAAAAGGAAACACTGTGGAAGTAACAATTCTTAAAACAGGCCTTTAGGCAAGAATCATATACTCATTTTCCCTTTAAAAAAATATAGTGCATTATCGCTAAAGACTCTAAGATACAAATGTGTGAAGCTGACTGGCAAAGAACTAGTATTAAGTCAGTTGTAAACCAGCTAGTGAGAGGCAGAGTTAAGCTCCAATAGAATGTGCTGGAAAGATGATGGTCCCTCTTGCAACAGTGAATTTTTAACTGTGTGCACGCAAGCAGTTCTTGTGGCTACATGTGAAATAATCTAAACCCTACTGACTGTTTTTTACTACTCGAATAAGTTTCTGTATGATGATGTTTTTATTTAAAAGTGGACCTTGTGCCTATATTCTGCTTCTATTCCCAGAATTTGATATTTCTCTCGTTACTCAGTCTGACACAGGGTCTTCAACACTGTAGTGACAACAGACCATAGACGAGACCTTACACAAAGCAAGGCCATGGGCTCTTCAAGCTCTCAGATTTGTGCAAGTATCAGGTGTAATCTTGACCTGTACATTTTGTGATCTCACAATGGAGATGACAAGGGCAAAGAAATGATTTAAAGGCCTAAAAGGCCTGAGCTGAGGGAAAAGAAATACATTAAAAGCCTAAAAGACTAACATGATGCTAACAGAGTGTGTAAATTTACAAGTCTTCAGTATTGACATGCTGGACGGAAGCAGAAAACTCTGCTTCCCAAATGCTGCACAACAGCCGAAAACTATTGTAATGGTAGAAAAGTAGATTGGAAAGCCTTGGAAGGGCACATGAGTGTGCTGGAAGAGAGAGTGCATCAGCCGAAAACTCTTGGAAAAAGTTAGGCTAGGGAGTGATGACACGATGATAGCAATATAAATAAGTGAAAGGAAATTGCATGAAAGAAAGGAAGAGGGTTATCTGGATTATCTAGAAAGTGGCTGCACAGATTTTAGCCTAAAATTAAAAATGGAAAAAGAATGAGGCTAGACAGGAGGAAAAATTCACAACCTTGAGCATGCCCAGAATAGCTTGTCAGACCAGCAAAGGCAATGACATGGCTGGGTGAGACCAGATAGGATAAGACAATAGGAATAATAAAGCAAGGAAACAACCCTTTTGGTGTGAGCAACTGGAGTGGATGACCCAATTTGTGTTTTTCCAGGTCTGGCTGGCTATATATAGTTGAAGGGAGGCAGTAAACAAAGCTTGTGCAGTGGTCAGTGGTGGGTGGCTACAATGGCACACAAAGTTAAGCTTCCCATGCCTCTGCCCAGAGTGGAGTTCCATGGAGACATGGCTGTGAGGGAGCATCACCACCCTGTACTTGCCAGAGGTCAGGCTGCACAAAGTTCCATGAAACGGAAAAGATGTGAGCTATCAGCCAAAGCTGTGGCTCTCAAATCTTCCAGGCTTTTGGAAGTTTCAAGCTACAACTGGAAGAGTTGTCTTGAAGGCCTAGGTTGCCTTGAACTGCCCAAGTCTGTTATTCAATGGTTCATCATCCTTGGACCAAGTTCATTATTTGTCTCGTGCCTTTCAAATCTTTTCACCTCTCTCCATCTCCAGGGTGATAACGTAGATTGTGCGCCTCAGCATGTGACACTAATGCAGCAGCTTCAGGCTCACTAGTATAATTTTCACACACAAAATAATCACATCTGCACCTTCTTCTGTTTTGTTTTATACTCCCTACAGTGGAATGAGAAAGAATAATATGAGAAAATGAAGGTTATGAGAAGCATGAATTTGCCATGCTTCTTTTTCTGGTTTGCTCATGATGTCAGTGTTTGGGAATTGTTTTTCTATTTTTTTTTTACCCTGAAATATGCATCAATGCAATCTCAATCTGTTTCAGAAGAAGGACATCAAAGGAAAATGTCCATTAGAAGACCTATTGGCCCCTTTTGTTTGTTCTGCATGGGAATTTTTTGTTTAATTTTGTAGTGATAGGCCCATACTTGGCTGAAACAAACCTTTAAAGGAAGTGTCCCTAAATATGCCTTCAGGTCTGTTCTCTCAGCCCAGACAGGAAGACAGATCCTGAAATTCTCCTTCTTACAGAGAAAGGGGTCTGCATTTCTAAACTGGCGAGTCACTTTTCCCTTACTTGGCATTCGGTGAGTGCTTGGGAGAGCTGCAGTTACATGCCAGAGACATACCAAAAGGGAGGAAGGAAGATTTTGAAGTCCTGCCAAATACTACACATTGTTACACACCGAGGCGCTCCCTGCCCACGCCTTGGGTGGTGGATATTGGTGTGCAAGCGTTCAGGTGGTGACCACCTTGAATTTGCATGCATGGAAACATTGACGCTGTCTCCCTAATAAAGGCATTGAGAGTTTCTGGTTTACTCACATAAAGAAGAAATTTTTCAGGACAGCAAAAAATACCAAACCAAAATAACTGAGGGCTGTCTGCAAACCCTGAGGAGGGAAGAAGTTGAAAAGGTGAAAAATGCCTCCTTAAAATCAGAAATTAAAAGGGCTGAATGTCACGACACCAGCTCAAAAGTTGCTGGGTTTGGGTAATGGGGGAGGAAATGCTGCAGTCTTTGTTTGAGAGCGAGGCGCAGGGAAATAAATTTTGCAAGAAATTTCTCCTAGAAAACAAGAATTCCACAAAAATTTCAGAACTGAAGCAGGATATCCAGGAAAATTTTAAACCTCTTTTGAACAGTTGTATCTAAACTCCAAGACATCCAGTAGAGCCAGGGTTCCTAGGGCCTCTAGTCTCCTAGTAGTGGCCAGCCTGGTAATGACCTGCCCTGGGGCAGGGATCCCTGCAGCCTTCAGCTCCCCTGTGTTATGTTGCTCACCCAGCAGGAAACGCCTCTGGGACCCAATCCTGCCTGTGCTTTATCAGAAGTTTGTCAAACAGAACCATTTCCTGAAGACGTTCTCACTCTGAATTGCCCTTTTCCAATTTGTTTCACTGGAAAATTCCTAACATGCCCTAGCTGCTGTCCAAGGACACTGGAAGAAACTAGAGGTAGCAAGTTCAAAGCTGAAAAAGGGACTATTTCTGCCTGCGTGATATAATTCAACTATGGGTCTCATTCCTGCAGGCTGTCATGGAGGTCGGGAGTTTATCAAGATTCAGAAAGGGCTGGGAATGCATACTGCTGCTGAGCATATTTGTAATTCTCTTATGTAATCCTACAAAAGTAGGTGTGGGAAGGGCTGCTCAGGATGAGACTTTTATTGATATCTCATCTTATATTAGGAAGAAGTGTAATTGTGTAACATACAGGTATGTACTGCAGAGGCAATTTCTCAAGGGTCCCCCACACACACATCCAACAAGTTTTGGTGCTGGTATAGTGAAACTATACAATTTTACTGGAATCTCATCCTGATTTGATGGGAGAGATTTAAATTAAGCCTCCTTATAAAATGTTAAGCCTCATCTTTGAATCACTGAAGGTGTTAAATATTAGACCCTACTTTCTTGATGTTCCAAGTTGCCTTGACTGCCATTGGAAATGTGTAGGAAGCAAGGATCATTTTATTTGTAGTGGCTTGGGCTCATTTTGTTGGCACAAAGGACATGGGGAATGGTCACAAAGGTTTTTGAGGTGTCAAATCTGCATAGGGCATTTGTGGGTACAGTAGGTCCCAGGAAGGGAGGGGAGTCTGTAGGAGGAGCTGGATGTTTGGGAGATGACACTTCAAATTCCTGAACTGCAAAGACATGGTCTGGGTTTTATGCTGACAGATACTGCTGCCTTGCTAATTTTGATGGGTGGGTAGTATCTGTGCTTATAACATTAAAAAAAAATCACCTTTGGGTATGATTCATCTCATCTAATTTTAGCTGTTTAAGTCTAGGTCTAGTCATCCAGAGTCCCTATATTCTCAGCAGAGAGAGCGAAGTCTGTCTATAGGACGATTCATCCCTCTTGTCTCTGATACCTGTCATAAAATGGATTGAATCATCCCCAGAGGAGCTCATCCTTTTCCACTGACTGCAGTGGGAGCCCAGACACACCAGATCATGCCAGTTGCCTAATGCTGAGATAGCTCCTGTAAAGTGCAATAAATCTCCCTCCCTGGGTAGCTGTACTCATACTAGCAACAGCAAAAGCCTAAATAAACCTGGTTTTAATCAACAAAATAAATGGCTTGTGTACCAGAGGGGAGGTTGCCTTCAAAGGTACTCAGCTGAAGTCAGCAAGGTCTACAGCTGTATTCCTCTCCATTTCAGCTCTCAGACTTCAACCTGTACCTGTAAAGACCTTGTCTGCTTCTCTCTTTAGGAAAGCAAGTAGCATCAGACAGTGTGCCCCGAAGTTTTCTTGCTTTTTTTTTTCCTGCTGTATCTGTTAGCCAAATGAAAGAGATTGGGTCTGCCTATAAACTTTCCCTGCTTCTTATCCTCAAACCATAAAGGCAGCTACGAAGACACTGTTACCTTGCTCCCAGATGATCCTGGGTGAAGAATTCGTGCTAGGTCTGTAATGAGATAAACTTGTGTTTTTAACACAGATGCTTGTCTACTGGCCCCTCGAGCCAGTAGGACTGCTCATATCTTGTAAAATTAGAATGTGCTTAAGCATCTCATAGGAGCCCTCCATTTCATCTGAAAATGAAAGCTTTTGTGGCTTTTTCATTTGAAAACTGAAGAGGTTACGCACATGTGGAAGAGGCAATTTGTATGCAAATCTTTTTCCAGAACTCTGGAAGCTTGTCTGATAAGAAAATCATAGGAAGCGCAAATGAATGACAACAAAACAAAGTATGGGACAATATTACTCATACAGTGACTTTGTTGCTTAAAGCAGGGAAAAAAATCCCAGCAAAACCTCAGAGGAGAAGCATGAAGGGAATTTCTGTATTTCGCAAATCCCTTGTTTTGGGTGCAAATGTAACATGTTTGTCATCTGGGAGGCTTCTTATGCTTAGGTAGATGCTCACTGTCCTTCTATGGAAATATACAGTAAGTTGTGCAAATATAGGCCATGAGGAGACATCCGTCTCCCCCCAGCAGGGAATGTGGGTGTGGAACATGTCAGGCTCCAGCCCAGCCCCTCTGGGGCACTGCCCTTGCACGGCCTGAGAACAATAACCACCGGAACATGCCGAGAGACCTCCTCTGAGGAGGAAAAAAAGGAGAAAGAGGAGGGGGAAAATGTTAAATAAATCTTAGCACAGACTCCAATCTTCCAATGCATTGTTCGGGGCTATTTCTGGAGAACAAAGGCACGTGGGGACAGGGACACGGGTGCAACGTTCTCTCACTTACTCTGGACATTGGCTACAGCAGGCAGAGAGATCATAAGTCAAGAAATCATGGTGATTCAGGTGCCTGCTGAGGGTGAATCGTCCTTCCTCTGACCTGTCTTGGTGGGATCAGCTCCCTGAGCTGTGAGAAAATGGAGGGCTGGAAACACAGTTTTTTTAGGGAGCATGTGGTGGAGAGACTGAGAAATCAGCAGCGGAACTGGAGCTCAGTAACATCTCAAAATATCCATATGCTTGCTGCTATGTCTCTCTGTTTTGCTGTCCCTCTTGCTCAGACTTCATGTGTACCAAAGCAATTAAGTGTTGTGGCGTGTTTGCCTGCTGTGTGTGGCATGTGTGCACCCCCACACAGGGAGGTGTGCATGTGTCCCCGCGCGTGTTTTGGAACAAACACCTCCTGCCATAGCTTCTTGAGTAACACAAGTCTGAATGTTTTCTTAACACATGGGCCTTCCTCCTCTTAAGAACAATAATTCAGGGTCAGGCAGCCCTTGCAGAGAGACCACTGCACTAACTCAGCCTTTGGCATCTGTGATGATTGAACCGGTGCTGGATTCCATTTGGCACAGCTGCTGGGTATGGACACTGTGCTCTGACAGCCAGGACTGCACTGACAGGGGAAACACCACCTGGTTTGATCCATGGGATCTTATCAGAGGCAATAGAAAGGAGGGAAAATAGGTCACCAGAAAGGATCTGTTGGTGTAGGAGTTGGGCAATGATGCTAACTGTTATTTTAAGCATGGTTTGCCTGACTCTTGGGCCTCACGTCACTGCTTGGTAATGGACACAAGTAGGGGGTTTGATATTTTCAGGCATTGGATGCTGCCTGACTGCAGTGACTGCCAATGATGCAACACTGGAAAAATCTGTGCAGTCATTGAGCTGTTGATAACGTTTGCCTGTGGGCACCCATGCCTGAAAAATATTTGGCTTTTGACAGATGTCACTCAGCCACAACAAACAGACATTGCTTTGTTTTTTCCTTCAGTTTCCCCAGGAGAAAATTGAGTGGAAGCAACTAAACTGGTTTCCTGTAGCTCTGGGTCTGTATGTCAGATTTAAGCAAATGCAGTGTGAATAAAGCCATTTTCCAGGGTAGATCTTAACTACCACTTTTTCATATGACCCAAAGATTGTTGTATCATTTAGCTTACATTTGATTTAAAAGACAGCTAGCAATGCAGAGGCTTGTTCTAAATGGCAAGTCTGAAAAGTTGTGTTTAAAGGAAGAAAAAAATAATTGAAAAAATAGACTGGAATACAGACAAAGATGACTTGTTACTATATTTACATATAACTGTTGTACTGCTGTAAGCATAGGGTAAGGAGTGATGTTATCTGGAACCAGGGATCAACACATCCTTCTGCATGGATGAGCCTCTGGCTGGTTGGCTGAATTTGGGCACGGAGTGAAAGGAGAATTATTAACTGTGCCAAAGATTGGTGCGTTTCATTGACTGTATCTAGTAAGTGTTATTTAATGTAGAAATGAGCCAAAAACACTGCTCCTGGTGCATCAGGTCAGGTTACAAATCCTAGGAATAGTACGTAGGAGGGATTTCTGGGGCACACCTTAGGTGCCAGCAACTGTTTTTCATATCAGGGACTACCTGAGTCTGCTTGGCAGAAGCAGAGCTCAGCTGTGGGGGAGTTTGTTTTTGGTGGTTTTGGGGTTGTTTTTGTTGTTTCCCAACTGGAGGTTGAATTGCATGCCAGGAAAACGATGAGTTGGGCTAGCCAGAAAACATGAGGAAATAGCATTCAAAATTTCATCCTTTTAGAAGCAAAGCGATAAGTATCTGCCAGCTCCAGACAGAAATCTGCTTTTTCATTTCTGGCTCCAGCTCACCTGTGGCCGGGGAGGGAGCAGGGGCTTAGTGGGGCCCTCTCAGCAACTGGTAAGGAGAGGATCTGCTTTGGCACCAGCACAGCTGCATTGACAAGGGTAGTAAGGCTCCCTGGTTCTCTCCAGGGACTGCACCCTTCATTCCACAGGTTCTTTGGAGTTTCATCTTACTCTGGTGGTTCTACTTGATGCCTCTGTTGATCTTTCTTTTTCCAAACTCCCCAAACCAGCAACTTGACAAACCACAGTGAGAGTTTTGGGAGAAAGAGTTGTACAAAAAAACATTGACCTCCAGACCTGCACATCTATTTAACACTTGCTTTTGAGGCATGCAACCTGCTGACACCCTTCAGAGTGAGTGACTGCTTTCTCTTGTGCTGGCTGGCAGCCTGGAATGAAGAAGCCACCTTGCCTGGGGGACACACATGGCTCTGACTGACAGGCCTCCACACAGCAGTTTATCTGCTAGCCAGCTTCGGCTGCTGCACTGGAATTTGGGACAAACACAAGGGACACCTGCTCTTAGCAGGGATGGGACAGTGGAGGCCTCGTGTGACTGGGTTATGGAAGCAGCGAACAGCCATGGGGAGCTGGCCATGGAAGCCAGCAGCAGGCTACCCAGCTTGAAAATCATTCAAAGTCCATCAGATCCTCGCTGGTGGCTGGAGTTCAGCATAGGCATGAAAAGGCCTCCAGCCAAATGAAAGTACAGCCCAGATGTGAAACAGCTATCATTGCCTGACTTCACCAATTAAATTGGGGCCACTCTCCTATTCATTTGCTTGTTTGTTTATTTTGAGAGGGCAGCTTCTTTGTTGTATTTTGTAGCTGTAATTTGATTTGTCCTAGCTTTTCGTGTGCTGTTGAGACAAGCTGAGTGGAAATTCCAGTTACATGCTTTCATTTGTTCCCCCTTGGCATGCAGGCTACGGGAACAGGGCTATGGGCCCATTGGCCTACGTGTCATTAATCTTCTGGGAACAATGAAAAGAGAGCATTTGAATGTGTCTTGGCTCTTCCGGCAGGCTCTCTCTGAAGGACTTCTCCTTTATGTGGTAAGAATAACAAAACAAGGAAAAAAAGGGGGAGAACAACAATAAAAGAAATCCTTCAGAGGAGAGTGCATGTGTCCCTGGGTGTCCATCAGCCTCACTGGATGGGGCTGCATCCCAATACCAGGAATGAAAGCCCTTCGTCACAGCAAAGGGCAGAGGTGAGGTCTCCCATTCAGGCATTCAGAACCCAAAAAACTGAATAGATACAGCTTTTGATGAAGAGTTGTGTATGTAGATAACTGTGCCCTTCCCCTAAAAACGTCCTGGAGGCAAGGCAGAAAGGCTCTATCTGCAAACAGGTGGGTTGCAGCTCATCATGGCTTGTGCTGGAGAACAACCATTAACCTTAGCAGATGAATAAAGAGCTGTGGAATTTGTCTACCTGGAATTTATTCTCTGACATAAAGTTTCTCACAACATTCTTCTGGAGACTCTGGATGTTTGTGGCTTAGATGGATGTGCTGTTGGCTGGGTAAAAGACTGGCTGGATGGTTGGGCCCAGAGGGTGGTGGTGAATGGAATTACACCCAGCAGGTGGCTGTCACAAGTGGTATCTCCCAAGACTCAGTGTGGGGGCCAGCCCTGTTTAATAATTTAACAATGATCTGGATGAGGAGAGTGCACCCTCAAGTGCACCCTCAGTCAGTTCACAGATGACACCAAGTCAGGCAGGAGTGTTGATCTGCTGGAGGTCAGGAAGGCTCTGTGGAAGGATCTGGACAGGCAGGATTGTTGGGCTAAGGCCAATGACATGAGGTTCAGTAAGGTCACCACAACCCCCTGCACTTGAGTCTTGGGCAGAGTGTCTGGAAAGCTGCCAGGAGGAAAAGGACTTGGGGGTGCCGGTCAACAGTGGCCAAAGGGGAGCCAATATGTGCCCAGGTGGCCTGGAAAGCCAGTGGCGTTCTGGCCTGGATCAGGACCAGTGTGGCCAGCAGGACCAGGACAATGATCATCCTTCTCACTAGTGCTCAGCCCTGATGAGGCCACACCTCAAACTGCTGTGTTCAGTTTTGGGCCAATGTAAAGAAAGACATTGGGGGGCTGGAGCATGTCCAGAGAAGGGGAAGGGTCTGGAGCACAAGTCCTGTGAGGAGTAGCTGTGGGAGCTGGGGGTGTTTAGCCTGGAGAAAAGAAGACTCAGAGGGGACCTGATCATTCTCTACAATTGCCTGAAAGGAGGTGGTGGGTGGTCTCTTCTCCCAGGTAACAAATGAAAGGACCAGAAATGGCTTCAAGTTATGCCTGGGAGGTTTAGATTCAATATTAGAAAAAATCCTTTCATGGAAAGCATAGTCCAGCACTGGACCAGACTGCCTGAGCAAGCGAGGGAATCACCATCCCTGGATGTATGTAAAGGGCATGTACATAGATCTGGGGACATGGTTTAGTGGTGGACTTGGCAGTGCTGTGGTTGGACTCAATGATCCCAGAGGTCTTGCCCAACTGAAATGATTCCATGACTGTATAACTGCACATAGGATTTCCCCACCCTTGCTGCCCCTCACTCATCACACTCCCTCGGTTACCTCTCCCATATGCTCTGTGCTGCAAGGTTGCTCTTTGCTTCAACAGTTCCAAGGCTGAATTCACAGGAGTCAACCAGGACAAGACCTCTAGAACCATGGATTCACCAGGCGCTCACAGCTTCACTGCCTGAAGAGTTGCTTCCCCACAAAACTGGGGTTTGAGGCACTATGTGCCAACTTTCCTCTGTGAGCCCATGTATCTTAGTTCATCACTTAGGCTAAGGATTTCCAGACTTTCTGCAAAGACTGGTGTCTGACGAAACCTTGGGGTGTTGATTATAGGACTGGGCAGGTAGCAAGAATTCCATTTTGTGAAATATTTCAAGGTGTTGACACTCGTGTCACAGTGCAATAAAACCAAGACTCTCTCAATAGCTTTTGCCAAAAATAAAATAAAAATAATAATATGGGGAAAGAAAGGAAAAAAGAAAAGTACACACTGCACAATAGCCAAGAGCTCAGACTTCACTTGAGAAGTGGTCATTAATCTGGAAGAGGAAGAGCACTCCTTCCACCAGCCCACTCACCATCCTAGGGTGTGCCTCCCTAGGCTAGAGGTTCTTTACTGCACCCAAGGAAAAAAAAATGCTTTCTGTGTTCTTCATCAAAAGCAAGCAAAAAACAATAGGTCCCTAGGGAAAGCCTTGGTTTTAATCTACTGCCTTTTCCAAGAAAACTCCCCCTCCTTTTCTTAATCTCCCTTGCCATCTCCAGTTATAACATTCTTTTCGCCTGTTCACCGCGCAAAGAATCACAGCAGATCTGGTGCTCTTGAAATTCCTTTTCTTTTTTTCCAGTAGGGGAAAAAATAATCAGAATTTCAAAAGTATTCTAAGAATATTTTGGAGTTCAGCTTCCCTGTAAGCAGTGCCTGTGAATGTTAAATTTCTCCTAATCCTGCATTGGATTAGTAATGAGCTTCAAGCAAATGACCTTTTCTGGAAAGCTCATGGACAAGCAGGGTTCATCAGGGAGGTAATTTTAAGGTTTTCCCAAGGTTTTGGTGGGCCTTTTTGAGAGTCAAAGTTAGCAAGTGGTCTACAAGACAACCTTCAGTGGGTTTGTGTATTGCAGTCTGGGTGCTCTGGGAGTGTATTTGCTCTAGAATAAACAGTAAATATTACTGATAAGGAAATTATAACTAATATGTGCCAGAGATTTAATCGCATGTTATTGGAATTTTCACCCATGAAACAATTAAAGGATTAGACCTTATGAACTGAAACTGCCTGACTGAATGGTGCATGAGAAATTTTGTTCAGAGGGGAGCTGCTGGGAAAATACCAATTTATGTGTCAGCAGGAAAGCTGGAAAACATAAGTATCTCAAAATAAAAAATGAATGACTTGACAGAAATGTGTATTTTTAGGAAAACGGTCATTCATATGCTCTGCAGATTTAAAATTAATGATGGGATTTTCATTTTATCAGAATTAAAATACTACAGCTTCACAAAAAGAAATCTCGTTAGTGAAGCTGCATATCTGAAAGTTCACAGTGAAAGGGCAACTGCTAAAAAAACCCCTTCTATTTCATCATATCAGCAAGAAGCCAGAAAAAAAATCTTTTAAATTCAGTTTAAATCTTCTTAGGAATTGAACTCAAACACAATTATTTAGTCATGCTGTTAAATATTCTCGATAAAATTGGTCAGTTTTGGTTCTATCAAGGAAATAAAGTGAAGAGTCCCACTCATGGCCATCAATTTTTTCACAGGAGCCAGCTTGCAGTTGGAAAAGGACCCTCTCTACAATAAATCTTTCCCTTCCCTTTTCCTAATTTCCCAGTGAAAGAGGGAGAACCAAGGAGAGGACCTAGCCCAGTGTGGGGCTGTTGGCATCCAGCATCATCTCTGGTGGCAAAGTCACACAGGCCAGGAGCCTCTGACAGATCTGTGTCTGGAGGAACCTTAGCAGTAGTGATGGTGGCTGAATTGCAGATCTCCCCCCAGTCTATCACCTCCACCTTGGCTGTTGGGGTTTTCTGGAATGTCCAAGCCCTGACAGATCCATTTGAATCTTGTGGTCTGTTTTAGCACCAGATTTAAGTTCCTTCACTGCCAGCTTTGTAGTGAAGGGGTGGAACAAGGCTTTTTGCCTGCAGTATAAACCCTCCATTGATTGACTTCTCGGTATGGGAGCTTCTCCTGGCAATTCCCTTTCCCATCAAAATCTTTAGTCAAGCATGGCCATTTCTCATCCCCTTCCACAAGCAATCTCTCAAGAGCTAAAATTCAGCTCTATAAGCAACAGCTATTCTCAGATTATAGTGCAACCAGGCTTACAGTTTCCTTTTGTTCCTCCCTGCCTTCCTTTCATCCGACTCTGGTGTTTCATCTAGTACTCAGCTTGGAAAGCTTCAAGCAGGGCTCCTTCCTTTGTTGTGTGTTTGCACACCTGACAGAGACTGGGAAGACCAGAATCATGACTGATGCTTTGATACTCCTGAACAGCAATTCATTATGCACACACACACACACACAAACCCCCACCAAGAGAAAAATGAGGATTTGTTGGTATTTGAGCTGCCCCTGGCATCCCCAGCCTCCCCATGCAGTCACCAGCTGTGTGCAGATGGGGTTCAGCCCTATAGGTCTGGGAAGAGGTTATCTAGCTTTGGGAAAGTCAGTTGAATCCCAGAATGTCTCAGCTCCCCAAAGATCTTTTAACTGTGCTTTATGAACTGTTTTCCTGTTTGTGGCAGTGGAGGCACTGTGTGCCAGCTGCCTCAGAGACAAGGCACAGTGAGGTTAAACATAGATATATGCTAGGAACCAAATGCAATGGTCTTGCTGCTCTGAGATTTTCCATCCATTCAAGGCTCAGGGGAGTCTGTTAGTGTGTGTGATGTCTGTGTGTATTACGTATGGTTTTGAGTGAATTCTAAATACATTCATGTTCATATATTGCATCCCTAATGTTTTATTGATATAATTCATCTTATTGTTTAAGTGACTTCATGTTTCTCTTGTAACTACACCACATGAGGAAATAATTTTGCCTGGTAAATAAGGTCACAAACAGAGAATCTTTTATTTTCTTAGTATTATCAGAGGAGGGCAGGATGGTTTGAAAGGAATGCAGCAGCTTGGAAACAGAAGAATGCTGCTTTTATTTTTTTGCAGGTGTCAGTGTGCATAGGGGAATAGTTGTTAGCAAGAATTTTTGGAATAAATTAACACCTTCCAGAAATACCTTGGGCCTCAGACCAGCAAAGCAATTAAACATGTGCTCAGGTTGGAACACTGCCTATTTTGCAAGTCACTTATGTGCATAATGTTAAACAGGCTTAATTACTCTGCAAGATCATACAAAAGCAGAGCTGCAGAGGACCTCAAGAGATGATCTACAGCAGCCCTGACAGCTGTTTCACTAGCAGTCCTCCAATGACAGGGTTTGTACAGCCTCCTCTGGTACCTTGTTCCAACTATCTTTCAAGTGAGAAAGCTTTGAGTTTTATTTTGGGGTTTGGGTTTTGGTTTTCATCCTTTTTTTTTTTTTCTCCTATTCCCCCCAGGCTGCTAGCTCAAAATATCTTTGTGTAAAATAAACAAAACTCTCCTCAACACAGAGAACAACTAAGCTTTTTTCTTCCTGTAACTCCCTTCGTGCATGCTGCGGGACTGACAGCATCTCTCTTGTTCACCCCCAATCCTATTTCTGTACTGAACAAAGATGGTTTCTCCAACCTTTGCTTGGATAATGGGTTTTTCACACCACATATCATCACCATTGCTCCCTTCTGAACTCACTGGGGAATTGATCTCATTTCAAGTAGAGAGCCAAGCTGATGTCCTACCAGTGTCTTCAATTTTTCTCTTACTTTGAAATTTTTTATACACACAGAGAAAGCCAGTTTCCTCATGTTTCACATCCAGCCCTCTTACTGATACACCTTCAAAGAAAGATTCACCTTGTTTTCTACATGCACATTGAGGTTCTGGTCCTCTGTATCCCCAAGTTCACTTCTTGGTGCGCTGCCACTTCTTTGCTTATTTGGTCTACTTTATCTGGCATTCAAAAATACCTCACTTTTGCTGAATTTCAAGCTGCAGATTTGAGCTCCCTCCTCAGTTTGGATCATCCTCTGGCTTTACAGCTTGTTCTGCAAGAGCAGAGCTCACTGTCAGTCCCAGCCTCTGATGAATAAGGTGAAGAGAGAAGAGACTAGGATAAATGCAGGAAGGACTTCCTTAAATGTCATCCTGCCCTGAGAGTGAATGATTGACACCTGCTCTCCAAGTGCAGTTTTTGACACAGTAGCATGTTCAAGTTAATGTGATTTCACCAAGATCATATTTTCCTCTTTTACTTCTCAGAACATTGTGTTGAAAAATGGCATCCTGCCTCTTTTTTAATAACTGGGCTACTTACCAAGTAAATTGGTCTGACATGCCATGTTATTAAAAATTAAAAAATAGTCAAAAACTCTGCACTGGCTGATATTTGTCAACATATTGTTCTCTTGGGGTTATAACTCAGTTATTTAATTATTCATTCTATTATCTTTCCATTTATCAAAGTTAGGCAGATTAGTTTTGAATTCCCTGACTCCTCCTTTTTCCTTTCTATAAAGACAGGTCCTCTCTCAGCCATCTTCCAGCCCTCTGGGACATCCCTCTTAAACCTAGAGTTCTTGCAGATAACCACTAATAGCTCAGTCTGCTCTGGTGAGTTCCTTAATTACGCTAGTGTGAGTTTCATCAGACCTCTTAGACTTCAAAACATTATCTTTCTAAACTTGTTTGGGCAAATTTTTTTTCTTTTTTTTCTTTTTTCTTTTTTCAGCTTTAGCCTTTATCATCTGCTAAATCAATTTCACGGTTAACTTTTTACAAAGATTTAAACAGTCTTCTTTCTTTTAGCTGTAATTTCTCCTCTTTATCCAAGAAGTGATTGGTGTTCCTGCGTTGTCTGGTTGCTTCTGGGTATCTGGGAGGCTTTCATTCCACCTCCTGGTCACTGTTCATTTTGTATTTACATGCTTGTGCTATTCCTCTATGTTCATTCACCAGGAAAAGTCTGTGCTTCCACTTCTGCATAAACTTCCTTGATAACCTTTCCTTCTTGTGGTAATCTTCCACAAGGTGTTGGTGCTGTCCCATTCTCTTCAACTATATGTGCTCTTCCCCTCTGCAATTCACACTGTTTTGTGGCTGTCCAAATGTAGGCTTGAGTACTGTCCCCCAGAATTTCTTCCTGTGAGACCTGACTTACCATTTCTACGGGTGTCCATTCAGTGGTTTTTACTCTTTTCAAGAATGTAAGTATTTTGTGACCATCATCATCCCCCTGGCCTTACATTTTAAAGCTTGAATTCAATTCCTGCCTGCTCAGTGGCACCAAGACTAAAGTATGCGCTGCTGCCCCAGACAAGCACCTTCCTTACTTGGAAACAGGCTTTTTTCTATAGTATTTAAAGAACACAATGAACTATGTCCAGCACTCTTTGATTAATTACTCATCTAAAATTTCCCCATCATCAAGCCTTTACTTGCCTTGAGATTTGCAGTAACCTCTGCCTGGTTCTGTCTCTGCGGGCGCTGCCTTGTACATTGAGGTCAGGCTCGGCGCTATTGGTTTCATTATGGGATGCAGGAGTCTGTAAATTAAACCTTTTATGGGCCAATTACACCTCCAACATCTTGTTGATCAGGTACCTTCAAGTATGAAGCAGGGTATTGCTGATGCTTTAGTTCCCAGTTGTGGCAAAGACTGCAAAGCACTGAGGCGTCTGATGATGGCCAGATGCCTGCTGAGCAGCCCATCAGCTTTTTGTGTAATTGTGTGCACTCACTTACATGGACTTCTCTGTAAAAACATAATGTTTGAAATGTTTGGCAGTCCTGAATACACCAGGCAGGTACAGTCTTGGTGTTGTCTGGAAACATGAAACCCCTCCATGGATATTAAATAAATCAGAGAGTCATTAATAATCTCATCCAGAGCATAAACTGATTAAACTGCCAAGGGTCTACCTTCAGTTACATCTTCTGCAATCTTACCTCTGTCCAATCCTTTTTTTTTTCCCTATATGCAGGGAAATGGAGAGGTGAGTAAGGTGGAGAGAGGTATGATCCTCCCTGACCTTTGCACCTCCCACAGATCTGCTCTTCCCTTATGCAGATGTTGCTGTGAGTATCTCTGTGTTCTTGCAGACATGTGGACCCTCAAGCAGGAGCAAAGGCTTTCTCCAAAGACAGGCAGTGCTCCCCCTGAGCAGGGAGGGGATCGCTGAGCTCCCACTGTCCTGGCTGACCTAAACCTGGGTCTGACTGCAGTTTTACCCAGTAGCTGTTCTTAAAGCACTTCTCTTTTGCATACTTTGCTTGTTTGATCTTCTCGAAGTGAATACTGGCAACTCTGCCTTGTCCAGCCAAGGTTGCTGGCTCCATGCAAATCCTTGGAGTCCTAGATGGCTTTATCACAAGTCTCCCTGCTCCTGTTTAACGAGTGCCATGGTTACGAGTGCCATTAGACTGATGATATTCACATGAAGGAAACAATGCAGGGAAAACAGGATTTGCACGGCTCCGGCTGCACTGCCCCAAGAATTGCAGGAAGTGATTGTACTTTATGAAACCGTCTGTGCTCCGCTAGATTGTCTATAGCTTTTAAGGTCAAGCCGTAGCACAGCGCGTTTGAAATGCCCTTTGTAATAATGAGGACTGTTTATGAGCCGTGGTACAGGCTGTATTGTTTACTCTGGGCCGTGGTTAAAAGGTGCTATAATTCAGCCTGTTTTGCAGGATGGCACGGGGAATCTATCATGGGCCTTTCTGGCATGGGCTTGGGCAGGGTTCAAAGGAGGAATGTCCATCATGTCATCTGAAGTATGCCCCGGCATGTAGAAAGTCACGCAGCACGCGCAGCCGCCTGCCGCCATGCAAAGCCAACAAAAGAGCTGGGAGTAAACCAGGAGGGGCTGTCAGGGACCTGGTACATGGCTCTGGGCACTTCCCACAGCAGCCCAGCTGCCCCCTTGAAGCAGAGAGTGGCACGAGCTACACAATGAATGTGCTCAACCCGTACAGAAGAACAGAGCAGTGATATAGGGCAATCACCACCCCTGCCTGCTAAGGGGAAAGTTCTGGGAAGCAGCCATTAATTCAGGGTCTGTTCTCTCTTAATTTCCTGACCCTTTCAATTGCATGAGTGCTGGCCTGTGCTGAGGCAGGTCCATGCAACAGGGCTGCAAACAACATGATTCTGCAAAGTGTGCCTTAAATTCAGGTTTGACTTTATCAGTAACGAGAGGTCTTGGAGGACTTTGCAGTTAAGATGTGATATGCTCATGAGAGGGAGGGAGGGAGCATCCAGCAGGTGTTGGAAGAGGAAGATGGGAGACACAGCTGAAATCCTTCAAGGGGTTGGTGTTTTGCTGGCAGGAGTCTGGGCTGTGGGTGTATAGAATCCCAGAACACTGCATGGGGGGCATGAAACCAGTCCCTGCAGGACCTGACGAAAAGCCTTAGCACGCTCTTTCTCTGGTTCACTGCCTCCTTCCCCATGATCATGATTATCAGAAAGAATTTATCCCCTCCCAAGATATTGCTGGGCTCTAGAGTAGGTAAATTGCTTGAAATGTTTAGTGTCCTAAACTAAGTTGTCTGCTCTTGGTCCAGTTCAATTTGCTATTTCTGCCTCCCAGGGGGAGATCTCCTGGCCTCAGAAAAAGAGAAATACTTTGCTCAGGTAGGCAAAATCTACTCTCCCTCCAAGCAGTAAGGAGCCAGTCAGCCATCCTGAAGTACAGTGTTGTTTTCAAATAAATAAAACTCAAGAAGAGAAGTTAAGGCAACACAAAATTAACATTTGAAGAAGATGCTGAGGGATAAAATGCTTGTCTTTGATAGACATCTTTCACATCCCCTCCTACTGCTCTTATGAGCACTTTCACTCATTTTCTCCATCTGTTGAATCTGGACATGAATTAACACCATCCAGAGCAGAAGCTTGGTTTGGACAGAGTGCTTGCACTGGAGTGTGTTAGTATGGGTCTCACTGCCATCGTTGCAAGATCACTAATAGCTCCTGCCCCTGAGAAAGAGGTAGGCAGAAGAAGGCACCTATCCTGGGCACCAGCACTTCACACACCAGTTTGGCAAAATCCTTTGGTGCAGGCAGTATTCCCTCAGGAGAGAAAGATGTTGGCATCTGCTGCACTCTTTGCATATCTCCTTGCATCCACCCTCTCCAAGACCTTCTGTCGGCTCTTCATGTCCAGAAAAATGATTCTTTCACTTTTGCCTTTTTCCCAATTCTAGTACTTTGTGGCACTGACACTTTTAAGGTGCCTCACCAGCAGTCAGTATATATTGAGGAGAAGGTGCTACAGATCTGGACACCACTGGACTATGATAACCCCTAAGTGCTGGGAGATTTGAGCTTCTAAGAAATCTAAGGGATGGATGCCTCACAGTTTGGGAAGGGGATTAGAGAGTGGTGGCACACATTAAAACAACTGGAAACCAAAGGTTCTTCAAAGTATTACTCACTTTAAAAAAATCTTGGCATGCATACACCTAGTGTGAGCAAGCACAGGGATTTGAGCTTATTTTTATTTTTTAACAGCTAGTTGTGGTTAAAGCATTAGATGCAGTTTGGACACAGCACACCATGCCCTCCAGGCTATGTAAAGCAGACAGTGAAGAGGGGCACAAAGCAAATTTTTAAAAAGTAAGAAAGAAATCTACTTTTCTGGGTTCACTCACATGTATAGGTTTAGTCATGAGTGAGCTCTGCTGTATGAAGGAGAAATGCTCAGGTTCTTGCTGGTAGAGCCCCATTTCTTTTTATCCACTGGCCGTCTTTTGGCAGGCACTGAAGAGTTTTGACACCCCAGCATTGTTCATTACAGCAGCTTTCGGGTTTATCAGATATGATCACTTGCTCCATTTCCTATTGGTTTTCTTCCTGGAAAACTGGAAGCGTGTACCCAGGAAGATGATGACTGCATCCTAGAGTGGATATACAAAATTTCTGAGGTTGAGAAATGCTTCTGAGCATGCTGTACATGTGAGTAATGAGGAGAGTGACTTCCAGAAAGCAGCAGAGCAACTGTCTTTATTCGAAACTTGGGTTCAGACATTCTCTTTTTCACTTGATTGCTTTTGCCTGTATTTTAGGTCACACAGGTACATAGGACATACATGTGCTAAAACGTGGCACACTCCTACCCTAAGAGCATTCTGCAGCCAGTGTTTAATGGCTTGAACCTGTGCAGGAGTTTGAAAACTCTGACCTACAGTAGGTGCACCAGTGTCGTTATGATAAATCTTAAGTCATAAATTCAGGGGCATAGTAGAGGATGCAGACTAGGAGCAAACAATCATGCTAAACATCATGATTGCCTGTCTGGTTGTCTGTTCATACAAAGGTCTGATCTTTTGCTCTTCTCATGCCCTTTGTTCTGTCCACAGGGTGAGAAAATTGCAGGGCACCCTTTTCACCACGCTTCCCCACCACCCTCACAGGCAGTCAGCGCAGGGACATCTGAAGCTGTAGCTGATGAGTAGATCTTGCTGGCTGATCTGTAGTTCCTACCAGCCACCAGAGCATGGCTCTCTGGAGAACATAAAGTTAAAAAAAAAAAAGCCAACTTCAGAGCAACCTGACATAAATTACACAGGAAACTTTTGACTACTTTGGCTCCCTGCTTATAACAACAGCTTTTAAGAACTCTGCTTTACTGGCAATCAAGACTAATACCAAGGTCAGCAGATCATAACCCTTTATCAAATGATAAATATTTGCCTACATAACCTGAGCACAGCTTATGTGACTGGGGAAGGAAGTTAACTTCCACCAAAAGACTGTTTGTTTGTTTGTTTGTTTGTTTGTTTGTTTGTTTGCTTTTAACAAGTGGCTAACACTGGTACCAGAGCCTGTGCCGACATCCCTAACTACAAGGCTCAGTTTTCCAGTGCAATGCACTTTATTACTTTCACAGACAGAGCTGGTTGCCTCTGAAAATCAGCCTGTGCTAATGAGATACTTACCTAATTCAAGAGCTTCATTCTTTCAAAGCTCTGGTTTTCTTTTCTTACAGTATTTAGAGTAATTCAAGCAATTTTAATTTTAAAATGTAAAATTCAGAGGAGTATGTTTACAGTTTCAATCTCTTGCCAAATATTTCTTTTCTACTGTTTTTAATTTTTACTATTGTTTCTTATTGTTAATTGTTTGATTTCAATCAACACTTAAACCTCTAGGGTGTTATGCAATCTCATTCCTGCCAATGCTGCCATTTCATAAATCTTCTGTGGTGTTATTTTAAATATTATAAAGAATTTGAGATACTTTTTAACTTATGTTCTGACTTTCCAGGCTCTTGGGTACATTCATGTGGCACTTCCAGGCTTTTCCCTATATCTGTGCAGGCATCCTTTCTCTAAAGGGAAACTAAATAGCCCACAGTCCCAAGAGCCCAGAGGCTGGGCTTTTAATTAGGCCATGAACTATTTCCCCACTCACAGTAAAAGCTGGCAGCATTGCAGACAATCCAGAAGAGATCAGACCAAGGTACAATTGAAAAAACATCCTGTAGAGTTGAGATGTATTTGCACTTAAACTGCTCTGCAAAGTGCTCAGGTCCCCAGCACAGTGCTTAAAATAAATAAATAACCTGAAGGGTGGTATTTTTAAGGTCTGGCAGGAGTGAAAGTGCTTTTCTCTGTCTTTTATGTGAAAAGTTTGCACAGCAGACAAAAAAGAAAAACCCACCAAAAAACCAAAAACCAAAACCAAACAAAAACAAAAACAAAAAACCCAACAAAAAAAAAAAAAAAAACTAAAGAAAAAAATCAAGTAAAGAAATGGCTGCTAAAACAGACATTTACAAGATTCCTCCAACATGAAAGTTTGTGTGTGTTTTTAATCAAAGTGTGTGGATGGCTTTAAATAAACTTGAAAGGTTGAAATCTCTACTGCCAGTATATATCCCTCTGGTTTAACAAGAAAATCCCTAAAGTATGTTTGTTGACAGACTAGTAACAATTGCAGAGTTTATATTATTTGCCACCACCACCCTCCCCCCTTTTCTTTTCTTCCTCCTTTTTCCATTGATGGTCTTAAAAGCCTTTACTATATGTATTTTATTTGCTCATTGATTCACCCCAATTCTTGTTTAATCCCAAACAAGGGTAAATGAAGGGTTTCTTTTTCATTATGATGGTGTGGGGTGTTTTTTGGGTTTTTGTTATTTTTGGGGATGTTTGTTTGGTTTGGTTTGGTTTTTTGTTTTGTTTTGGTTTTTTTTTTTTGCAGGTACTGTTCATTTGGAGATTGAGGGGCCTGGGGAAAAGGGGCATTTGAAGCATGTCTCCTAGGACTCCTTATTAAAGGATGGCAGTTTCTTATCACTTCTCATCACACAGCTGTGGCCTCTTAATTCCTGTTGTTTCTCAATATGCATTCTTTAAGCATTTCCATGTTGACAGTGATATAATTTGTGGCATGCCCTCCCCCCTTTCCCTTTCTGTTTTCATCTTATCTGATTTGTTGTTGGAATTTTTGGGGTTTTTTTTTTTTGGCTTGAGCTTTTTCTCTGAACTTGCAGGGAGCTATTTTTAAGTTTTACAAAGTTTTAAAACGGAAGAGAAATAAAAATGAGGTCTGGGTGGAAGAATAAGCAGCAGATTTGGGGAATGCTGGCAAGCAAGAACAGTATGGACTCTGGCTGCTTTTCAAGGAGGACAGACCTGGTCTTAAATGGCCACTTTTAAGACCAAAATGCAGTGCAAATTGTAGAGCAGTTCCAACCGTTCTGAAAACTGGAGGTGGCAAGGTTAAGTGACATATGAAGTGTATAAAGCAGAGGCTCAGAGGGCAGACAGCAGCTATCAACTCCAGCACAGCAGGGTTCAGACTTCCTTGGAGAGCAAAGCCTCACGGAAAAAGATTTGGCAAACCACAACAGAGAACAGGAGACACAGCAGAAGGGCTAATGAGCTCCCACCTGACACAAAACATGACATTTCCTCCATATGTGGCTAAACCAGACCTAGGTGCTGGAGCAGCAAGATCATTTAACTGGAAAGGAAGACCCAGAAAAGGTGATAGTCATGGCTGACTACTCATGGATTAGAGTGTTCTTAGCATCCTCCTTGGTCTCCTTCACCTGAATGAAAAATTGCTGCTATGATTTGCACACAAGGCTGAGAAATGGGCATTGGAGGTCACAGATTTGTGCTCAAACACAGACCTAGTGTCCAGTGTCAAGTGTCTGGGATAGTCCTGGCAGCTGTTCAGTTAGGGGAAGGAAGCCCCAGGAAGGACACTCATGCTGCAGAACCTTTCAGAGCAAGGGAAGAGGGCAATTTTCCTCCCTCTAGTACTGGAAATTTTCCTCCCTCCAGTACTCTGGGAGCTGTTCACCCTTGGAGCTGGGTTCACAAGCAGTTTCTCACCAGCACCACATGGACTTTTTGGAGAGTTCTGCAACATCCCTGGAAGGTTATTTCCTCTTTTCAGTGACTGGCGATGGTTTTAGGAATGGCAAAACTCTCACCTCACCTATTTCTCAGCGTGTGTTCTCCCTCCACCATTGTATAGTGCTCACCATGACTCAGTATGGACAGTGGGACTAAGAAAATAAGAGAATGGGGGATCACTAGGAATAAAAAAACATGACAAATTAGTTTCCATTATTAAATTAGCAATTCTTAAATAAAAAATAACAAAAATAATAGTTTCCCTCCAAAACTACCCAATGTTCCCGCAAGCCAGCACAAAAACAATCTGCAGTAGAGCCAATAAAGCTGCTAAAGAAAGCACCCACAGAACATTTCAGATAAAATAAGGAAGAGTTTTCAATGGCCAAGACATTACAGCACCATCTGAAATTCCCTAATGTGCCTGTCCTTAGAAGGTCAGCATGAAGAATTAACTGCACAACAGAAACAAACAGGCGCACAGAGAAAGGGAGTGACGCGGTTCTTTTGCATTGTGTGCCCACAGCATGCCCGTTTTCCTTGGTTTTGCTGATGTTTTCCTTCCTTCTAGACATTGGTACTCAGCCGTGGGGTAGAAGTAGAGCATTTGTCCTCTTCGTGGTCTAGGCTTGCTTGTCTTGCTGGAGTATGCAGCCTTGATTTTTGGTGGGATGTCTTCCCTCTTTCCTGAAGTTTACTGACTGAATTCTTTCTTTTGAACATCCCAGTGTGACTCAGCCCTGTGATAGGACTAATACAAGCAGAGAAGATCCTGATAACCTGAGGTCTGGCCTGTGCATGTTGATGCTCAGGTTAGTTTTGCTAACACCTTTAAAGGGTTACAAGGCAAGCTGAAGACCAGGCTGATGATTATTCTTGCCCCGGGCCTTTAGTCTTGCTTTGGCATATTTTCCCATGTCAGTTGTTAAAATGTCCTGCTGCCAGAGCCTGGGTTTGCACTGTGCAAACAGAACAGGGGCTGTAGCTGAGTGACACAGGGATGGCATTGGAGGGAGGAAGAGAAAATTGCATCCTATACATTGAGAAACGTAAGAGTGGCAACTTACATGTATTTACTGGTACCCAGGCTAAAACACAATGTGCCTTTGTTTCGTTGCAGGGTTTTTTTGAGAATTTTCCATCTGAAAACTGCAATACCTCATAGTCAAGGGATTAGGTCCTTGCTTCCAATTTCCTTGACTGTAAAAACCAGATAAAACTATTAGACTGTTTTCTTTGCTGCACTTGTAACTCTAGACTGATCTCTAAACCTGATATGTCATGGAATTGTATAATGTTACCATGGAAAAGGGCCTTGGGAGATCTTCTACAGCATCCCTCTGAAATGGGTATTTTTCTACACATTCACAGAGTTTCTAGGTCTGTTTTCAGTACTCTTCAATGGTTTTTATTCAGTAAATGGTGCTGAGGTTGCTCCTCACAGACTATATTTCCCAGCCTTTTGTCATTCTTCTTGCTCAGCTCTGCTTCCAGACCACCTCGTCGCTATCCTCCCTGAAGTACAGCTTCCAGGACCAGACCTAATGTCCAGGCTGAGGCCTCAGCAGCATTTGATGGGGGTTAGGTTTGAGGACATTAATATGAGTGCCATGGGAAGCTGGATCCAAGGATCCCCTGGGATGCTGTTACTGCCTCTTTCCCCCTTGATACTGATATTTTGGAGAAAAATCCTCCAGGCTTATTAAACATGCAGAGATATAGGTTTCAGGATGCTTGTCTAGAAGGCTATGACCTATCACTGGTACTCATAAAATGCCAGCTAACCTCATAAGAATCTAGTTGGTTTGGGGGTTTTATGCTTGAGCTTCCACTGGAGAATTCTGGGTTTTGTCCACATCCACCTGGGCCTGACAACACAGGTCTCCTCCAAGCAGATCTCGCACCTCAGCTATGCCAAGACTTGTAGAACAAGCACTGCCCTGTCTCATTTTACAAGCTGAAAGGCTGTTTTCAGGTGTCCTCTGAATTGTATCTTTTTCCCCTAAACTTTTGGTCTTTTTTCCTTATTTCTCAATCATTTATTGTCAAGACACGTGAGCAGAGAGAGATTCCTCTCTCCAAAATGTACCTTTTGACAAAAAAGGACACAGCAGTGTAAAGTGTACTGAACTACATTGCCCCAGACACAGGTTTAACCTCTGTCACTACAAGATGTTAGCTTCCCATGTACCATCCAATGTTCAGCCAAGTCATGCAAGGATCAGCTTTCCTGTGAATGTTTTAGAAAGCTGAAATCCAGGAGAAAGACTATTGCTGCCAAGTGTGGTTAAAAAGAGATGTTTATATCCTTGAGGGACAAAGCTGAGGCCACATAGCTTTGGATGATTAAATGGCCTTGTTATCTTGTTGACTTCAGGAAAGCCGGTTCCTGGGCACTCCGTTTTGAGCGGTGTTGCAGGGTGGTGCGGACTTTTTAGGACTTAAAGTCAGGGTCAGTGTTCCAGGGAGTCCTGGATTGAACGGGCCAGGCTGGCTTGGGGCCTGGCAGAGATCACTGCAGCATGCCAGGAAGGGGCATCCTGGTGGCACAGGATGCCACAAACTGTGTCCCCACCAAACCAGGAGGCACCAGGGTACCTGCATGATGACCTGCCAGTCACACCATGGTGTACAATTCCACACTCGTGGGGATGGAGCTGTGGGATGAACTTCCCTGACATCGATGAAAAGTGTGAAAGTGTTTTTTCTAGACATTAAGGGAAGCAAGTCTCATAACTGTAAGAAACAAGCATCTGCAATATTCTTGTAGGTTCAAGCTGGGCGATTTGAGCTGCTTCACTTCTGAAGTGCCCTGAACAACAGCAATATTTTGTTAACTTATTGCTCAGTAGCGACTTCACTTTTTCTGTTGCATCAAGATGTGTATACCGAATTATAATTAGATAATCTATCTGTTTTTAAAAATTTATTTGATTTGTTTATTTTATGTGCTTCAATTTATTTTTCCAGCAGAGTGCATTTGCAGTTGAAGCTAGGAAGGTGTCCAGTTTTTTCTTGTTGTGCACAAACTTGGAAACCTAATCTTTGACCTGAACTTTTTTCTTTTCACCAGAGCAACTTTGCTGTTATTACTCACAAATTTATATTTTCTTATATGCTAGCTCCCAGCTATGAACAGGGGGATTTTTTCCCAGGAATTCTTGCTTTGCTCTGCACAGTCTGGCACTAAACTGAGGTGCTGGTGCCCTCTACTGAGCAATGCTGAATTTCAAGAAAAAAGTGTATGTTTCAGCAGTTCATCACTGCTGTGACCATCACCCTCTCGAGCTTGCACTCTCTTTTTACATTTCTATCAAATTTGAAGAATTAAGAAACAGGGGCCTGCACCTCTGACTCACCCAGGACCACTGTCAGTGAAGCAGAGCTGCCAATTCACAATGTATTGCTTAGGACCATAATTGGGTATATATTCTAAACTCACATTACCTAAGTGCAAGTTGCTTGCATTGCTTTTGTTTGCAGGGCTTACTTGCATTAGTAGTGTCACCACCAGGTGCTGTGGGCTCACCTATTGCCCAGCAGATTCTCTTTCCCTGCCTTGTCCTCTTTCCCTGCCTTGTCTCACTGTGTGTGCAAAATTCAGCGTGTCTGCGCTTCCTCTTTCAGCAGCCAGGCCCCTTTTCTTAGAGACCTCACCAAAACCTTTAAGTCCCTTGAGGTCTGGATATGTACAGCCAGCCAGGCTTTGATCCTTCATGCTATCCATCATGATGTAGAGAGTACTATTAAGGAGAACCGTAATACTTGGTATTTACAGTTGCATCAGCTGGTTAATGGTTACTGGTAAACTAAGTCATGGTTTTTCCACTTACTTGTTGGAAAACATCACCTTTACGACCAGTACATCACAACTTTAAGCCTCTATGGGAAATCTACCAGCTAAGAGATGGATGTCTGCTGTGTTTTCCCAAAGGACTGGGTTGTTTTCTGAGAGTTCTTCCTGGAGAGCTTAAGGCACTTATATTTGCAATCATTTGAATTAATGGCAAGCACAGTGAGCATTTAGGCAGGAAAAAGCTGACCAGTTTGTTTCTAGTGGAGGTTGTTGTGGTTGGGGTCTGTCAGGACTCTGAGCCATTTGGTTTTCATGCTGCATCCTGCAGGGTAAAGTATAAAACACACCCAAAGGCTTCACTACCCTGCCAAACACAGGCAAGGAAACACTGATAGGAGTAGGTTAGAGAAGCAGTTTGCTGCAGTTTTGGATGAAGAGTGGTGCTGTGGATACTGTGCATGGCACAGTGAGGTTCCCCAGAGAACTGCTGGTCCATGTGAGTGGGAGGGATATTGCACAAGGGGCAAGAGCTGTTTAACGTCAAATTGGCCAAGATGCTACCAGACAAGGCTAAGATTAGGCATCTTGTGTATCATCTGGACACGTCATGTTTACAGGTCACTCTGAGACTGGTGAAGCTGGTCTCACAGCTCCCAGGCTCTAGGATGTGAGGTTTGTGAGAAAAATCAACAGAGAAATGAGAAGGGCCACGTAATCCGAGGCACAGCTGCCCCCTAGTGACAGTCTATACTGCGCATAGAAAGTGGCATTAACAAGGCAGAGAGAGATTTGCTTCTGTGTTCCTTGTTCGTTTTTAATCAGCACTTCCTAATGCCTAAACGCTTTAGCCTCAATTTTGTGACATACTAGAACTTTAATTCTTAGACACCCTGAAAAATTCCTGGGACAGCAAAAGTAACAAGCATAATACAAAGCTGTCTTTTGAATAATTTTATGACCTATTTGTCTAAGAAGATGAGAATAACACAATTCCAGCTATTCCAGATTATTATACGCTCTCTGTACTGTAATTACTGCAATGTCAGGATGTTTTGTTCTACACTGAGCCTGGCTGATGGTCACATTTACTTACTTACAGACACTGTTTGGTTTTGACAGGGATTTCAAACTAGAACCAACCTAAATCAATGGGAGACTGCTTATGCAGTGACTGTTGAAGTGACATCCATAAAAAACAGCTGACAAAGTAAATGTACATAATGCATTTAAACTAGCATGTTTTCTACAATGCGCTCAGGTTAACTGCGCGGTTGGGTTAAAAACTGCCTCTTCTGAATATGGATCTCTTCAGCAAATCCAGTCATGATCCTCCCTGTCAAAACACAAGCAAGCGGAGTCTGCAAGTGGAGGAGGAGGAGAATTTTGGCAGAGTTTGGAAAAAAATGCAAACAAAACACTAAACTGGCAAAATCTTCAAGTTCAAGAATTACAAAAACACCTTTTGTACAGAAGTTGCAATATTTTTAAAAGGCGAGGTGGGTATCTACCTACCTAGCTTCTTTCATAGTGAAAAGGTAGGATTTTTAAGTCCTGTTAATTTAAGGAAAACTGCAGTAGTCAGATGACTCAGTTGCATTCAGCTATAGGCATGCCTGTTTGGGCAAAGCAATGAAAGCATTTTAGATATTTGAGAAAAGCACGCCTATAAATAGCAACACAATTTTGCTACAGATGGGCAGAAACTCCAGCCCTTCAACTCCACATTGCATGCTTTGGGGCATTTGACATCCAAGTCTGACGTTTGCATCATAAGAATGTTTAGAGTCCACCTACACAAAATTGTAAAACATGCAATTTTCAGCAGACGTTACTTAAGTCACATCTTCTCTCTCCCTGTTCCCCTGCCTCCCCCCCTTCTCCCCGCTTCTGCTGCTAAATCCTATAGATTTTCACTGAAACTTCTTTTTATAGACTCTCTTTATTAGAGCACTGTCCCTGCTAAGCGCTTCTATGAAATTGTCTATTAGATTGTAACCACCTACAGTCCCCGTGGTATCCTGTTAGATTTTTAAAGTTGATTTTATACAAGTTTCTCAGTGAGTACATTTTAAATGTCAAATTATAACTTTAAGCCTGTGATAGTATAAATAGTAATTTCATCCCCTTCCTTCCAGCTTTTGGAGGAAACTTCTCCTTCCTTCTGCACACACAACCTCCACAAGCTGTCTGATGTTTCCTGTCATAGTTCACAGAGAAATTTGTCTTTTGAGAGATGCAAACCATTTTTAAAAATCAGCAATAAAAGGAGATTTTAGAAAGTTACTATTATATAAGGGAAGCTGAACTATTATGTAAGAGAAAGAGTGCTGTGGAAAGGAAGAAGTGCAAAATGTTCTGCAAACTTAACTCCTCAAAGGCCTGACAGATGATTATATCCTTGAGCTTGTCTGTTTTTTCTAAGAGTACCAAGTTGATTAAAAGTATCATCTTTGCCTGCACTTGTTTCCTCAGACACTGGTGAGACACAGCGATGCTGCCACTGCAACCACGACTTGTATTATGGCTGGAAGGTGTTATAGCTCTGTGGTGCTGTGGTGGTGAGGTAATTTTAGCAGACAAGGTTAGGCACCCCTATATTTTTAAACAACAAGCCAGATCAATACTGACCTCTATTCCTCTCTGTTCATACAGTCCTTTCAAGTTGGTTTTAGTGTGATAACTTACAGAAACTCTCTTGCAACCTGAAAGCTGTATCTAGAGCTCTCTCACCGGGAGTCTTCCAGCTGCTCTATCCACCCCTGCAGCTGGATGTTCCACTTGGTCAAAACCAGCTGAAGCAGGACTCCTGGAGAATCATCCTCTTCCTTACACAGCCTTCCTATCTGTCTCCATGGAATTAAGTAAAAGCACTGTGCTGAAATTTCCTGCCTGAGCCTTTGCTGAAATCTGACCCTGATTTTGCTTGTTCAGAATTATGATGTGCATACGTCATATGCAGTATTATATGCTGGGTTTACAGATCACATGCACAGAAAATTCAGAGTGAAAGACTCACAGTTCTGTCTTAAGACTAGAGTGAACCACAGGAGAACAGAACTATCTAGTTCTGTTCTTGAATTAATTCTTCCCCAGTGTATTAGGACAAACATTAATATTAAAGGTTCAATGCTGTTGATGTGACCACAGAAGTATTCTTGTTACTACACGCAAACACTGGGTTTATACTGCCCTCTTCTGTAGTACATTGCAAGTGAAAACAGAATTAAGGCCAGGAATGGTTCTATGAAACTAAATCATACTTAGTACAAAGGCTCCTTCTATGGCATTTTTCCCCTCCAGGTCAGATTTTCCTTCTGATTTCTATTTGTGAAAACATTGCCCTTAGACAGAACATAACATTCCATGTTCCTTTTTTCCTTTTTAGTTGGCCTTTGCCAATAGCTCTTCTGCAGAGTAGGTGTTACTTCTTAAAATACCACAGTTACGTAAAGCCTGATTGATATGAGCTAAGGTGGGCAGAAAAAAAGTTATCAAAACCTGACTGTTTGAAAGAGAAGAATTTATTTCTGTTTAAAGCAGTGGGAGGGCATAATTACCTGCACTGAGAATGGGAAAGATTTGAGCTCACGTTGCTGACATGAAGGCCTATAGAGAGCAGACTTCCCTCTTTATGTGCTCTCCTGCAGCCAGAGGCATCCACCCCACAGCACCAGGGCTTTGTGAAATCCCACTGCAGCCACAATATAACACCACACTGTTTATCCAGAGACCATGAGCAGTCAGCTTCATTGCACCACACATGTGAACATCTCTGGGTGCATTGGTGTTCAAGAAGGGTATCACACCTACCCAAGAGGGGCACAGCAAATCACTGTGGGGCTGCTCTGTGCCCTCCTGTGCTTCCCCCACACAGCCCCAAACTGGCCTGGAAGAGGGTTTGCCTCTCTGACCCTTGTACAGAGAGGCAAATGATTTGAGGACTACATGGATGTCTCACAGCTGTGAAGTTGCTGGAGAGTAGGGTAAAACAAAAAAAAAAAAAAAGCTACAGTGACACCTCAACACCTAGAATGTTTTTTGTGTTCAAGTCGCACTTCCTGTCAAGGGAGAAGAGAGAAGCCGGAAAGCTGATTTTAAATAAAGACAGGTGCAAATTTCCAGCTTTTCTCTTTTAGGGGATTTTGTTTGGATTTACCACTAAGTTTAAAGGGTAGCTCTAATGACCTTCCTTCAAATCCCTAAGCTAGTTATTTGCAGCTTTTCATTCTTCTGAAACTGTGAGAATCCTATTTTTGCAGTGTCTCCACCAAGCTGTCATGCCTTCAGCAGCTGTACAGAGGTGGTTTTGGCCACAGAGAGCTCTGTTTTAGCCCTGTGATTAGGTCTTTCCATGCAAGTTCATTAAATTCAATCTATCAAGAAGCTGTTTTGCTCACTCAGTAAATTCTAGCAGAGCCAGAAGGACTTGCACATTGCAGCATATTGCAGCTCTGAGAAATATTGGAGATGGTCTTCAGAGAAAGAAATCCAATAAAAGGGCCTCTTTGCTGAACAAGTTATTTTAAGACACATTTTCACATCTTAATGATCCTTCAATTACCAGCTTCCTGACCAATAATGAAAACTGCAGAAGCAATCCAATTTGCAGTTCCACTACTTTTTTTGTAATTTTGCTTTATAACCAATATTCTCACAAGGAAATAACAAAGCAGTGATGCTACAGCACAGCTGTTGTTGCTGTTGGTCTTTACATGTGTATATATGTGTCAATCTTTCAAAATCCTTTGTCAACCATTTAGCTGGAGGAAGGGTATACCTTCAAGCATTACTTTAGTCTCTGATATTCCAGTTGCTTTACTGATGCTAACATTTGTTCTGTTGTTTTATTCCTGAGTTGAAAATACATGTAGTAATTTGTCAATTTTTCAGCAAAGATTTCTGGTGGAGTGTTAGCAGGTCTTTTGCTTCTCTCTTTTCTCCTGCACTGAAGACCTTTCCAAAGTATCATGGAAAATTGGAAAATTCTATTAAGGATCTGCAATACATACTCTTTGGACCTGCTTAGCTCTGCTTTTAATGAATTCATTTTTTTAAAAGTCAGTTTTAGCAACATGTTTTTCATAGGGATTCCCTTGCAAATTGCTCATACACTGTCATCATATTTTTCAAGTTAAATTCAGGTTTCTGTAATGTCATTCTCATCACATTTCCTAGAGAATGTAAATTCTCTTTTGTTCTACTTGGAAGCCAACAAAAATTCATTTGAAAAGTGAGTTCAAGAAGCAAAGTTCAGCTATAGGTACAAACTTGGTCAAAGTCCAGATGTGGTGCAGTTGGAGGCTCATTCCAATAGCTTTTGTGGCAGAGACAATCAGATGTCACTTGGAAATTACAAGGCAGCTGCAACCAGCCAGTCAGGATCTCACTCGTGTTGAGGCGACAGGGAAGAGTGCTTGGCCCTCGTGGTCTGTGGCCACTTTTTCTCAACCAGCCTATCTGCTCTGAGAGCTCCAGCTCTGGAGGCAGTAAGACTGAAGAACTGGTAAGGACCTGCTGGTTAAGTTCAGAGGCAGAATGGGATCTCTCTTTTGGCAAGGATCCAAGCTGCAGCACTCTCTCTCTGCAGGGCCAAGCCCCCGACCAGTGCAGCACTCCAGCAAATTCAAGGTATAAACAAGTTTTCCCTGTTATTGACCAAAGCACAGTATTTTTCTCCACTGGGAGCCAAGGCTCACTGAGAGCTCCCACTCTGTTTGCAGTGAAAGAAGGACTTTCACAATAGAAAGGCTCAATAGAAGCAGTTGCTATGTGGGAGGATATTGAAAACAGTGATTGGCATCACACTTTCTTTCTTCTGTCTCATCTATTGTTTGAACCCCAAGAATTGCAGGGACATGGCTGCTCTTGTGACGAAGTCTATTACCTTCTTCTCTTTCTCTTTTTTCCCCCACTTCAGTCATTAAGGTTTGCAGAATAACTTGAAGTAATTGCACTGATGGCAGAGGGGTTGTGTTTCCCAGCCCTTCACGCTATCACAAGCGTACATCCACGTCTTGTGGGCATAAATCTGCAGCTGCATCTAGCACATCCCATACCAAGGGGCCTGTGGCCACTCTGCCTTGGCACAGGACAGGAAAAGGTGAGCTGTTCCTGTTCTGGGGGTGCATGGCTCACTGCATGTGCCCTGTGGCTCCCTGGGCATTAGACAGAGTCCTTGCAACATCCCCTGCAGTGCCAGCACCAGAAACTCTGGATCAATTCCAGCTGATCATACAGATGTACTCCAACCCTGTCCATGAAACAGTCAATGGGATTGTGCTGGCACAGAGGGGAAGAAATCTCTGCTTGTTATTTAACTGGCACAGGACAAGTGCCCCATTTATTTTCTAGAGGAGGCAGGGACCATAACCCCTCTGTCATGCCACAGTCAAACATTGGCTGACCCAAAACCTCAGAACTCCTTGCCTGGAGTTTAGGGTAAAGCCATGGGTATTGCTCTTAGAGGCTTCCCAGGCTAAGACATGCTCCTCCTTAATTTCACATAATTGTGAAAACAGAATTAGGGCCCTTGTTGCAACCAATACCATTTGCTGGCACTTGCTAAAAGATTTGTCTAAAACTTGGCAGTAGTTAAATCCTGTTGCAGTGACAGCAAGAAAAATTATGGCTGCAAAGCTGAGAGTCATACAATTTCTCTTCTCTTTGCCAAAGGGAAACCTGGGAATCTGTGATCAACATGATGTAGAGAATCACATTTTCTTGTGCTCTTGGAAGGGAAACAATTGCTAACGGATCTTGTGCTTTAGCAGCATCTCTCTCCCTGCTATATTTCCCAGGTATGTAGGCAGAGCAGCAAGCATGTGGAAACCTTTTGTACATTGAAAGAGAACAACACAGAAAGATGAGAGTCAGAAAGTTATGAGAAAAGTATTCTTAACCTCTGACTTCTGAAACCCTGAAGAAAGGAATTGGACAATAAATGCCAAGGTAATCAAGGAGGCTGAATGCATGATTTTCCTAAGCAAGGGAACTGCACTGGGTAGGGATAAACCTCTTCACATATTTCTGTGTGTGTTTGCTGAGGTGAGAAGGATTTTGAAACTGTTCTGGGATTATGCGTTGTTCTTTATTATAATTAATGGTGCTACAGCAGTGCCTAGCAACTCTAACAAAGTATCAGGATCTTATTGCAGAAGTCATTGTGTGAAGGAAGAATAAAAAAAATTACTGTCTTTGGCATTTCAGGCAGGAAAGAGTATGAAATGAGCACCCAGATTGGCAGTGTGTCAGCAAGTTTTAAAATATGAGTCCTGTGAGAAATAAAATATGTGACAACCAAAGGTTGGCTTTCATATATTTAACTAATAAGAGGAGTCATGAGGAGATCCTAAGCAAGGAAAAAGAAATTAGGAAGCATAAGACCAGCAGCAAGGAAAATGTCTGAGGCTATTTTAAAAATCCTTGAAGACACCTTTCAGAAGAAATAAGGCAAAATTTACTGGGGGAGAAAATCCTAGTATCAAGCACTGAAAATATTATTTCCACCTCCATTCCTCATGTTCATATATTTCTAGCAATCTGGACATGGTGTATCCATGCCATTTTCCTTATACTTAATATCCAATTGTCACTGTTCTATTGATCTCCTGCCTAGCAGTGAGTGGTTACTAAGCCCAGCATACAAATCATCTAGGGGTCTTTGCAATGTTTGTTTGGCTTCCGGATATTTCCAAATTTTCTTTTTTTTTTCCCTAGTGCTCTCAGTGGTTCACCATCACTCACCCCTCTGACTTACTTTTCCCATCTTATCAAAGAGAAACCTCGGTGGTGAGCTGAAGCCACATCATTTTTTCCATGACTCTGCTGTTCCCCAGCTGGGGAAAATATTTCTGGAGATCAATAATTTTTATTTTTTGCGGTCATATTTTCAGTCTTGTTGCTTTTCAGGGTGGTTCCTTTCCTGCTCAGTGCTTTGCTGAAACCTTTGTCACAAAACTAATGCCCTGATTAATCTGTAAGTAATAAGACTGAGCTGCTTCCAGAGATAAGGCGGAAATCCCAAGGGAAATATTCAGCATGCTTCCTTTCAAAAGTCTCTAAGGCCCTCAGCCACATAAAAGTTCACATGGCTAATTAAAGGACTTTCCAAAGAGCAAGTGTCAGAGGAATGCATTTTTGCTCTTCGTCCTGATCATGAATAACAGACATTATTCAGTTCACAACCCAACATGAAAATCCATCCCATGCAGACAAGGCTATGATGTAGAGGAGGTTGGGTCCTGTGGCCAAATAACTGCACAAGTGAAGCACAACCTTTGCAGAAATCAGGAAAATCAATCATCAGAAAAAGATTATGAAGATTCAGTTGACTGATGTTATGTTCCTTTGGACAAGATATGGTACAGGGGAGGAGACCTAGCTGAGACCAGGAAAACAGAATTATTCGTGGTTGCTGCTTCTCACACAAGGAGACTCAAAAGTTATTCAACCCCTCTGTGACTACTCTCCAAGGCTCATGATTTTTTTAGTCCTAAAGTTAAATCTACCAAAGTCACATGCCTCTCAGGCTGCAGGGGCCCTGTCCTTCCATAGGCTAGTACTAACCCATTTCCCTCATGCCCTTGGCCGCCTTACTGTATCATAATGCATAGGTGCCACTGTGTAATACAGACATTGCTGTCTGGCTTTCAACCTGGTCAGTCTAGGCTGAGCTCCTGGAAGGAGGGACAGTCCAAGGCCATAGGTGGTGCTCTCAGTTCACGTGGATCACTGTTTTGTCTGCTTTTAGTCCTCAACAGGGAAGAACCCATGACTATGAAAAGATTTGCATTCATGAAGGAATCCTCATAGCTGTTAAAAAGTTCAGTCCTTGCTGAAACTAAGAGATGGGCAAAAGTTTTGCTGAGTGTCTTGTGAAAGTGCCTCTCCTCACCCACCCCCAGATCTGAGATGGAAGAACTCAGACCAAGCTAGGAACACGGCTGTTCTCCAGCATTATAGAGAGATACCTTGAGCTGTTTCACTGTGTCCCAAAATAGAAAAATACACATACACAGCTGACATCTAAACACTTACTGCCTCTGTATGCAGTGCATTCACCATAGTTCAATTCTGTACTAAACCACTTTAAAATGTTCATTATGTGGGAGAGGATAAAGCAGGGAGAGCACAACCTTATTCAAGAGCATAAATGGGTTTCTCTGGCAACCATCACAAGCTGCATTACATAGTAACTAAGTGTAGAAGCATCTATATTTAGGTTCTGGTCTGCTATTGACCTATCTTTTTTTGCATTAGAAAATTAGCACATATCTCTGCATCTAGTTTGGGGGGAATTCACCCATCCACTGCTGGTGAGGTAGAGATGATGGCTTTGAAATTTGATACCCCATGACTAAACTAATTTTCTTTCCCTTTTTATGTTTGGATTTTAGTGCATTTTCAGTTCTTCATATGTTTTTGGCCTGCTCCAGACTTGACAATTTAATTTTTTTTTCAGCTGTGTCTTCACTGGGCAACAGATGCCCTCTGCCTGAAGATGCAGGTGGGCAAGCAGAGATCATAGAATGGTTTGGGTTGGAAGGAACCTTAACTATCACCTTCTTCCACCTGCCTGCTGAGAGAAGGAACACTTTTCACCAGATCAGGTTGCTCAGAGCCTCATCCAGCCTGGCGTGTAAGATGCAGTATGCCACAGTGGTCTTCACAAGCTGAGCAGTTTGCAGACTTCCACCATGTGGCCCTTGCAAGGCACAGTAAGCCTTAGAGGATCTGGAACTGTTCACTCTATTCATAGCCCATGAGCCCAAGCACAAAAAGGACAGCTTCTGATTGCCATTCAATGATCTCTGAAATTCAGAGCCTGAGTCCTTCAGTGTCTGGAAACACTTCAGCCAAAGAGTGAAAGTCTTTTTAAAAGTGTGTTTACTGAACATGCCCAGCTCCACTGTAGGTGCTTAATGTGTGGAGAAAGGGTAACAGCTCCATTTATGACCTTGGTAGCTTGGACTCCATGAACCACAAGGGATCTGTAACCACTGTTTCCAAAATGTCCATGGAATCTAGGAGTGCAAATAGTTGCTAGAGAGTGATAATGATGATTACCTTTTCAAATCCAGCTTCCAGCAAAATTATTCCATTTCAGCACCTGAAATAATGCCATCTAAATTCACAGGTCCCTTTTCTGAAAGTGTTGATTTTATACATAACACAGTGACATCAAAAAGAGTAATACCCAAGGGAGCTAAAAAATAATTCTGAAATATTCTGAAAGAAATTAGTTATAAGGAACTGTTCTTTATGGTTTTGTAATTTTTAGTATTTATATCTTTCCTTAATATCACTTGATTTCTGTGGTCATCCTTTCCCCCACCTTACCATGGAGAGATAATTACAGCAGGTATTCTTAGAAAAGGAACAATGAAACTAATTATTACAAATCACATTGAAAGAACAAGATGTCATATTTCCAAAAATTAAAAAGTAATGCTCATGCTGTGCAGGGAATATTCCACAAACAGTAACTAAAGACAATAACAACTCTGTTTATACACATTTGGCAGGTGTATATCAAATAATAGTGATAGCTTGACATCCAGAGATTAGCTCATGGATTCATTATCCTTTGAATGAATCTAATGTTTTTAAAATTACTAGGTCGAGTCTCAGTCTGACATAGGAGTTATGTAAGTCTTCTTTCAACAGCCAGCCAATATGAAGTGCTTTCTATTTCCCCATATTTTTCCCCATGGGTTATTTGGCAGATCTCTGTGGGAAATGGCAGCAATTTTACAGTCCACAAAACAAGATTTTGGCATAAGTTGGCACCACAATTTATTTATTTATTGCTCAAGCCAATAGAAATATTTTGTATGAACCCAAAGTGTTATTTTAAGTCCTAATTTAATCCACACCTTCTTCTAGAAATCAAATTTGTATGGAAATTGGTGAGAGCTGGACAATAAGCTGGGTGGAAAATCTTCTGAACCGTCAGGCTCCAAGGGTGGTGATTATGGGTCTGAAGTGCAAATGGCTGCCACTTCCTTGGAGACTACCTCAGAGGTCCCTACCAGCACCAGTATTGTGTAGTGTCTGTATAAGGAACTGGCTAAGGGGAATAAGTGTTCTCTCTGCAGGTTTTCAGGCAATGTCAAAACAGGAGGGCAGTCAATATGCTGGAAATCAGGCTGGAGAAATGGGGTAAGATGAACTTTGTGAAGTTCAACCAAGGGAAGCACCAAGCCCTGCCCTGGTGAGAAGTACCCCCATGCACAGGACAGGCTGAGCTCTGACAGGAAAGCAGTTTTGCAGGTAAGACCTGGAGGTCCTGGTGAACATCAAGCTGAATATGAACCAGCAATGCATCTTTGCAGCAAGGAAGGCCAACTGCATGGCAGGCTGCATTAGCAAGAATGATGACATGATTATTTCCCTGTCCACTGTAACTGAGAGACCACAGCTGAGGTGTTATATCCACTTTTGGCCTCTGCAGTACAGGAAAAACATTGACAATCTGGAGCCAGTCCAGCAGAGAGCCACCACAAGGGTGGAGCACGTGCTGTAGGAGCAGAAGCTGAGAGAACTGGGGACGTTCAGCCAAAAGGGAAGAGGGTAAGGGGGAGACCTGCTGTCTGCAAATACAGAACAAGGCTCTTCTTGGAACTGTATGTTGTGAGGAGGCAGCAGACACAAGCTGAAACATGGGAAATTTTAACTGATTTAAGGAAAACGTTTTGTGACTCTGCAGCTCTTCCTCTTTCCCCAGCCAGCCTGCTGGGAAACCAGTTCTTTCTCCTAGGCACCAGCCAGCTGTAATAACATGAATTATAAATTTACTTACCTGATATCTGGATTCAGGAAAAGAAACAACAAAACTTCAGCACTGACCAGACAGCCATGATAAGAACAAAATTCCTTCCCTGAATCCCAAACAACCACCAGAAATGCATCAGACCTAATCTCTCCCTAATTACAAAGAGGAAGGGCAAGAGCTCTTCATCTGACTGCAAAATGGTACCCAAAGACAGGTTAAAATGCCCAGATGTTTTCAGAGGAAGACAGGGGATGCTTCCAAGTCTGTGTTCCTTTCCTCCTGATGGGCTGTTCCAAAAGGCTTATGACATAGCCACATGTCCGGCCCACTGCAGCCACCAAAGGCTGAGCTGTCAAAGGAGACAGGAGAATGGCTTGACAAGACACAAGTTATTATTTTCTACTCATTGCTGAGACAAAATTTCATCCTGATCTTCAGAGTTCTGTAGCCTGAAAGACAAAGTCAAGAGTAAAAAGTAAATTTTTTGTTGCTTCAAGATGGCATTGGTTAAACTGGAACTTTCTCCCCCCCACCACCACCAAAAAATGCATGCAAAAAACCAAGGTTTTTGTTGGCCAAAAGTTCAAAGTCAAGGGGAAAAAATCAGCCAGCTATTTGCTTTCCAGTCTAGAACTAGGCTGCATTACAAGTGTTTAGGCAACTGATGCTAAGTGGGCTAGGGATTGCTGTTACTACTGCTTACAGCAGTGGGGGTTTGGAGCTTGTGAGAGACCAACAACATAACAAGCAGATGAAATGTGTGGACTGTTGCCTATAAAACACCAACATCTTTATAAAAGAAACCTCTTTTTTAAGCTTTACATCAGTTCTGTCACAGACTTCCAAGAATAAAGCATCCCTCCCCTGCCTTGCTAACATGTCAGCCCAAGCATCAATCTGTAGGTTTAAGTCACTTAAAAATGCTGATTCCTAAAGGCTTATTAGTTTAGGAAAAAAAATAACAAAGAGATTAAATTAAACTATATGTTTGCATTCTTTTTGAGAACATATGCATCTAATTCTTGCCTCCACTTGGAAAGGGAAAAAAATAAATCAAGAACACCTCTCTTGAATTCCCTCCAAAAGCAGCCAGGTAAGGGCTAGCTAACATATATTCTTAGTTGAATTAAACCAGCTATCACACCTTTAAAAATAACTTGCACAATAAATTAAAGTGTAAATAAGAGATTTATACATGCTGCTTTTCATATAATCCCACAAATATCTTGTGAGAGACTTATTATATAAGGGGTAATTCTGTATACCATTGGAGCTTCTTATTTGCTTTTTTCCTCTGCCTGAGAGGGATGGATGAACCCAAGAGTGGTGCAAAGAAATTAATTATGTGTTTTAAATTATCACTGTCTCTTAATCAAATTATGACATTTTATTAGCTTTTTAATTAAGATCTAGTCAATAAAAATAAGGACATAGGAAATCCTAATAGTAGACATAGATATTTCAGAAGAGAAATCACTGAAACCATTTTGCTGTTGTGTCTTGCAGACCACTGGAGCAAGATCGTCCAGCAATTAATACCACAGATATCATCATGAGGGGATTAAGGTGTTAAGCCCTTTAATGCTGATCTTACAGCATGTTTTTTGAGGAAACATGGATGAAAAAAAGAAAGCTTCGCCTTTTGGAGAAATTGTGGTTTGATAGCTGGATAGATAGGTATCACTCAGAGCTTTGAAGAGAAAGCAGAGAAAAGATGCAGGGCATTTCTCCAGACCAAGCTGAATGCCCACAACTGGTACATAAAGCATTCCTCAGGGGGATTGCAGGAAGTTTTTATGGTGTCTTGTAAAGACAGGTGTACAGAAGTGCCTGGAGGGTTTCTTCAAAGCCTGAACAACTTCTCTTATATACTAAACTGCTGCATTTGACAAGTTCCAAATCGCTGAAAATGAAGCAAGAGTGATAAAACACAACCAGTATACGGTCACGACCCCAGTCACAGCCCCTGCTCCAGGGAGGCTGCACATCGAGCCTCCCGCCTACTGCTTCACACGCAGCACAGAGGAGCCAGGGATGAGTCAGCTTCACAGCTTCAGAAGCCCTTGGAAAACCAGCCTGGTTAAACTCACTGCATTCCCACAGTATCCACTTTCTTTTCCAGGATAGAACATGCAGGAGTCTGTGATTTCAATTAAACCACTGACAGTAAGGAATTAGTCACCTTTTATGTTTGAAGCTACCCTGTAGCCTGCTTGACATCCTGTACCCTCACTACTGTCCCCCAGTAATTTTCTGCTGTTATTCATTCCCTTCTCACTCTTCAGGGGGAAGCACTAAGGGGGAGACAGTGCCCTGGCCATTCCTGTAGGAGTGGAGGGGTGATTGTGCCTTGCTGCACTCAACAACTCTTACCAGAGACTGACTGGACTGTGATTAGATCATTCTGAACGCGGTTTGACTCTGAAAGGATTACCGTGTAGCTGAGAAGATGTTTTCCTCAATTCCTGTCACATCTTTAAAGAAGTGCCGTGTAGGATGAGGACTGGTCAATGGTCTATACATAATGTACTAGCAGACAAACTGTTCTGCAAACTTTTTATAGTGGCTTAAATGCTGCTCTCTGTGCCCAGCTGCAGCTCCTTTCCCCGGGGCTTCTCCAGCCGACTGACTAAAGTGGGAGTGACTACCAGGGGACAGGGGTGGGCGCCGGCGGACGGGGACAGAGAGAAGGGCTGTGGGAGAGGGAGCGGGGCTTGGAGAAAGTGCAAAGGCATGGGATGCCAGGCTGGGCTCTTCCTCCATGGCACACCATCATGGTAGGGGTTGCTCTGGTTGCATCTGCCTCTAGAGGGCTCATTGCCTTGTCGGAGAAACAGCAGCCTTTGTTCTCGCCTCTGAAAAATACTCCATGCATCACATTGTTTTTCAATCTGCCCTTTTCTTCCCCTCAGATCTCCGGTGGCCTGACCTCAAAAGCAGAGGCATGGTGTGTGAGGGGTCTGTATGCCTGCGCTGCCAGCACCGGCGTACAGCAGGCATTCCCAGCAGGGAGGCAGTAGGGATGTGCTCACTGTCCACCTCCTTCCTCCCCTTTTCATCCTTCAACTCTCCAGAAGTTTAAGGCCTTAAATGCTGCACTCCAGTGCACTCGAAGCCCGCCAAACATCTGCTCACACCTTGTGCTTCTTCTGCAGAGCTAAGGCAGTGTGTGCTGTGATTCTTTGTTCTGCTCCTCAAGATGGGCTGACACAAAAGCGTGGGGTTCCAAGACAAATGCCACAACCAGGTCTCACATCTGAACAACACTTCTGATCAGAAAAAGAAGCCCAGACAGAATTCGTACTTAATGAACACCCTGCTTTCTGATAGCTTTCTCGATTGAAGGACCTCTATTTCCAAACATGTGGAAGATATTAAGGACTGGCTCGCTTCTCAAGGATCAGTTGCTAAGTATATACTGCATATTTTTAAAGCTTTTTTTCCCCCTGTGGGCAGGAGCTACACCTGCAAGGCAAATTGTGAACATGCTGCTTTAACACTGCTAGCTCTGTTTAGTCATTCTTGTGACTTTCTGTGTGAACTATACTGCATTTGTCAGTTTTAGATTTCATCTGCAGTTGTGTTGCCCATTTTTTTAGCTTTATTTTACTGCAGGATACCTTTGCAAAGCAAGCAACTTAAAATATGAAGCCCTGTGTTTTGCCTAAATTTTATAAGCTTCAAAAGCCTCTGGAGTTCATCTGCATTTGGTTTAGACTAGTCAAACGAGATGAGATCATCTCACTGTCCAGCACCTCCTTACAAGGAGCTTTTGCCATCTGCTGCCGGAGGCAACAAAACGGGTCTTCTTGGCAAGGTTGAAACAGGGACAGGCCATCAGTCCCCCAAAAGGCCATGTGGTTTAGCAGTGGTGCAAAAATCCCGAGCAAGTCCAGGCCATGATTGTCAAAAGCTGAGTCTGATAGAACAAGTTTGCCAGCATGTCCTTAATTCTGGCCCTGTGAGGGATCTCCACCTGTCCTTCATCCCAGGGTGTATACCCCGTTCCCTCAGGGATATTACTGGTGGGGCTCATTTGTCTCCTCTTTCCAAGGAATGGGAAGAGCTTCTAACAGGGAACAGTCCCTGCAGTGAGGAATGAAGATGAGACTGTGGCTGCTGAAGTTCAATTCTCTGGCATAAATCAGTGAACACTGTACACAACGACAGTATAGAAAGTCTTTATTGAAGCAAGAGTATGAATCAAAGCAACAGACAAAAAAACAAACACCAATCATCAGAAAGGGAACAAACATTTGACTCGGCAGTGCTGTGTGCCAAATGCCCCAGCAAACAACAGGAGACTGTCATGTTGTTGATGGTATTTTGTCATAATTATGTGCAATTTGCTTACAATGTTGTTCAGCACAGATAAAATAATTATCAGTCTTTACTTGGCTTCTTTCTGCAGAATGACTGTTTCAGTCCTGAAACAGTCCTTTTAATCTGCACTCCTCAGTGCCTCCATGGTAAGAAGGTGAATTTTGTATGGACATAAGCAACTGGACTGTGTATTTCAGAGGCTGCCAGATTGATTTCATGCATTCCTGAAGGATTAATTCTCTGGGGACTGCTCACAATTGTTTTGGTGCCCTTGATTGATAAACTTTGTCTTGTGGCTGCATGCTTTGGAAAGCTAATTTGCATGTATACTGCCAATGATTATTCACTCATTATTTTTATTAGGGAACCACACACAGGCCTCTCCTGAAAAGCTGTCCTAGAGGTGCTGTATGAACATGAAGCTTTATGCCACAAAGGTTTTTCTGGTGTTTAAGAAGTGAACAAGATCACTCAGGAGTTTCAACTGCTGCAGAGCTAAAAGAAGGATCCTTTCTGTAAATGGTGCTTTTTATTTGCACAGTGCTCATAGGCAGACACATCTCTTCAGGGAGTAGAGAGCAACACTGTAAAGTCCTCATAAGATAGAACACCTTTCTCCTTTGGGACCATTTGGGATCAGTGTAGATATTTATGAGATAATCTATGCTTCTCTGCATCATTTCATCTCAGCATCTGGAGATGCCATCAAGCTGTCAGGAATGTGATATTCACTGTGATTTCAGAACATTGTGTTGACTTTCTCTACTTGAAAAGAAAGCTCTACTCAGTCATGGTAAGTTTTCTTGTAGAAGCTCTACTGATTGGGAAAAAAAAAAAAAAGAAGAAGAACAAAGTTCTTGCTAAAACTCCTCTGCCTGCTTCGTTCTCCATCACATTCTGCCTGCAGGGTACAAGCAGAGATCTGGCCAGAGCATGGCTTTGTGTCTGTGATTTGGGGTCAGCTCTGACCCTGCAGAGTTTTTGCACCTTTCCAGTGGTGCATGGAGGACCAGAGGTGGGCTGCACACTTCAGCTACCCTAGAAGTTGCCTTACTCTGTGATGAAAACCAAATTCAACAGAAAAGAGGAGAGACAGCCCTGACCTGAGAAAGTGTGCGCATCCCAGACTGCCAAACCTGCCTAGCCAGCAGCCCATCAGGTTCACTGAGCTCAAGGTTTCTGGAGCTAGGTGCTGCAGTCTTCATTCCAATATATGAAACCCCTCACCAGCTTGGCTTAGGGTTACCCAAGTACCCCAGTGATTATTCACAGTCACTTCCACTTTGAATTGCTTTAAGATTCAAACACTGTGATCACATCCCACAGCTTTCTATGGATTTCACTGGCCTCAGTCTTCCCACCTGGCTCAGGATGAAATTTTTAATGAAGTCTTAGTAGAATTGGCCCATCCTGCAGAACCAGTTTATTGCAAAACTGGCAATTTCATGTTAAAATTAATTGTGCAGCCATGAAGATAATTCATGTATGCATACCAAAATAGTCAGATATTTCCTCTGTGTGTTTTTGATTTTACAATTAATTGAGCATTCATCATTCTTTCCCCTTTAAATGACATCAATACATTATAGCTTAAAAGAATTGCAGGCAGTAATGAGACCTGTGCTATGTTATGTTCCTGGTAGTGGTGGGCTTTGAGATTATAACCACCAGCTGAGTTTTCATTGCTCTGTTTCAAGATGAAAGACCTATGGATAACAATTTGTTTTGTGGCATACCCTTTATCGTAATAAGAATGCATGAACCCATGTATGGACCAGTTTCCTATCAAAGAATATGTGCTGTCTGACCCCTTACATTTCAGTCTCCTGGTCCCAAAGCTTGCCAGTGTCTGCAGAATGTCCTTTTATTAATTAGCCTATCAAAACAAGATGCAGAAGAGTGGCTTTCACAGAAACAGGTCAGTTTACAAGCTTTCAGTATAATGTGAGCTGCTTTAATAAAATACTACAGCAGTGATTTTGTTCCTTCAGCCTTCATAATTCTTTGGATCAGCTTTTAAGACTGTATTAAAGTCATCACCAAAACAGTGTTCTAGCTACTAAAATAGCTAAAAAATCTTTCTTCAAAACCCATCCTCACATGCCTGATTAGTAAATTCAGTTTTATAGCCTAACTAGATAAACTTCATCACTGTGAATATAAACTCAGAAATCAATTTAGTTGCCAAGTAGAATATAAGCCACGTTATTGGTACAGTTCATAAAATAAATAGCTTCTAGTAATACACCAAAGCCTCTCCCTCCTCCTGCTGACTGAAATGTTAAAACAGAAACAGTGAGCATTGAAAAGGTTCCCTTCTGGCCCCACATTCATTCAGGGTGATGGAGTTAAGCTTTCTGTAGCAAGCCCAGTTCCCTTCCCCTGATGGAAATCCTGAGTTTGGCACAGAGAAACCACTTGAAAAAAGGGGGTTTGGGTAATTTCATCTCAGTATTTCAATGAGCCTAAGTTGGAAAAAACATACATTTACTGATTTTTCCTAGAAATATCTCAGTGTTAAATGTATCTATTGGTACCTAGGGTGACTGTGGGTAAAATTTGCTACATAGTTTGTGTGTTTATATGTATATGTTTTATTTATAAAAATAAAACATATATGAACAAATTTATTTCTTAGCTGCTCTTCTATCAGATGCTCAGCTACCATTTCTGTAGGATAACAATGCTAGTTAATACTATACAACAAGGAAATAATATTCACTTGGAATTCTAGACATCATCCTAAAGCTTATGGATATGATAAATGCAAAATGCTAGGTAGTGTTATGCTTACATTTCAGAGAGCAAAGCTTTAATTTTTAATGCTGCAGAAGTGCTCTTCATCACTGTCTTCCATATCTTCAAGCAAATCAGCATTTCATGCATGTTGCTGAAACAGTTGCCCAAGGTGCTGCTGAACATCTGGATCACTCTCTTTTTCCATTAGGCTAAGTATCCATCATGGCAGGATTAAATGTGCTCATCCCCAGAAAAAAAGTTCTATTTGATGCTAAAGGGAAGTGAAAGTTTCCTAAACACTTCCAAATTTTGCATTGAATTCGTATAACAGGGCAGAATTTCCAATTGCTTCAGCCAGGGAAGCTGATGCCCTCTCCCAAAAACTGCTTGGTGGACTGTCTCCAGAGGCTACTACTTTTCTCCCTACCAAAACAAAGTGTGAGCACCTAGGATACAATTCCACTTCAAGGAAGAAGTGTTTTAATGCAAGCTCTCTGCTTAGAACATTTAGTCACTGGTAAACCCTACAGTGAGTCAATGGTCCAGTAATGGATGGGTCAGAGGGTCCAGATGCCTTAAAAAGCAGTAATAAACCACTTAGATGAGAAAAAAAAAAGGACAAAAAAGGCAGTAAATGGACTGAGCTCTGAATATTAACACATACTTAAAATAACACCATCTTATACAAAACAGTATGACCAAAGATGTTTCACAACTTCACTCGAATTTTGGGCATAGCTCCACATTTGAGAAGGTGCTGGCACCTGGCATTTTTTCTGCAAAAATAGCTTGCCAAAAATATCTTCCCACTTTGCTGAGTTTCCCCATCCCTGAAAAAACAATTGTGTGTCCCTTGCATACATATGTCATAAAAGAGTATAAGCCAGTTACAAACCACTCTCTACCGAGTGTCGGACCTAAGACATCTCTATTTTTGTATACAGAAACTATTACAGACCATCTGCAAAGTGTTTTTTTTTAATTTCTGTAAGATTTTTAAGTATTATTCAGAACAGACTTGCTAGACTGTCTCTTTCCCAGTAATCTTTGTTGCAAAGAGAATCAAGCCAGGTCAGAGGCAAAGCATTCTGCATCCTGGGAAGCCACAACCACATGTTCTGCATGGCCTGGCCTCCTGGTGCCAGGTGGAGTGGCTGACCCATTGGAAGTGGACAAAAGTGCAGCAATGAAATCCATCAGGCCAGGGTGGCAGACACATTTTGCAGAGTTTTGTCTTCATATTTGGTCTCCAGGCTTCTCAGTACATTGCCTAACAGGAATAACTCTATGTATAGAATACCCTTAGGACAGGAAAGAACAGGCATGCTTGCACAGGGAACCTTTTCATAGCACTTTAAAACGTCCATCAGAAATATTTGACTCAACACATCAAAATGATTAACTGAGTATTGGTAAATTATTTGACCCATAAATACCAACCAATGAAAAATGCCTGGTTTTCTCCACATACTCTCATCCTGACACATATCAACAGGTAATAAACTATTTTACTCCTATTTTCACTTCAACAAATATCCCTTAGAGCATCATTTTAGCTCTTTTAAAAGAACCATTTTTGTAGATATCTGAAAGTAACTTTATGACTATAAAAGCTTCACTAACTCAGACTTGATTCACATCAGCATTTCAAAAGGGAGTTCCTTTTCACTTTCAAATGTTCTTCCAGTCTATCAACTTTTACATCACTCTCAAAGGCTGGCTCTAAGTCAGCAGCCTAATATCCCAAGTCAAGTAGCAGTACATTCACTTATGCTGCTGTATGGAGGCAGTTTGTAGATCCCTATATTTAAAAGGGTGTAGACAAAAATTTGACAATAAGTTGTCCCTGAATACTAAGCACAAGCAAACACATACATGGAGACAGAGAAAGAAAGCATTTTGCAAATAATAGGATTGAAAGCAATAAACACTCACAGCATTCATGCCCATTTAAAAGGACAGATGGAGCTGTTTGGGCCTATCAGGTCAATAATGCACAAACTAAGAAGGATTTATGTGATAGACCGTAATGGCTTAAATCCACTTTGAGAGGGAAGGTTACAATAACTTGGAACAACGCTCAGTATATTCAGGGGCCTGATGTGGTAAATAAGAACTAACACGGTTATTTAAAAATCAAATGAACAGGTGAAATAACGGGTTTTTAAATGCTCTTTTCCAGATCTTCAAACTGCCTAAGCTTTAATACCAGATGTCACAACAGTGAGTCAGAGGCAGGCTGGCAGAGCAGCCCTTCCCCAGGGAGCAGTGCAGGGCCCAACCTCCCTTCTCTTCTGAGTTTGGGAAAACTAAATGTGCAACCTTGAGATATAATGAGAAGATTCTTATTACATGTTGGTTTTTGTTTCTCCCTTAGTTGACCTCTCAGCAATCCCTGACCTTTCACAGGCTCTCATCTGCCACGAAGCAACACAACCTCAGTTTAAAAGAGGTGGCCCAGGTGCTGATTTCCAAAGGAAGGGGGTAATGGTTTTCACCTGCTCAGAGTGGATCGTCCTTACCTAGCTTGTTACAGGAGCAGGGTGGGCAGGGTTTTTGAAGATTTTGCTTCTTCTGTTTGCTCATCAGTTTGGTAGCTTGATCCTGGGTTAGGCAAATGTGTGACAGAGATTTCATGTGTTCCTTTCTGACCAAACAGGAGTACAAGTTCTTGGGTGCATTATGAATCTGACTTAATGAGGTAGGCATTTATGGGTGTTATTATGAGTTAAAGCTCTCTTCTAGTTTGCTGTTTCTGTATTCTTTTCTAAAGAGCTTTTCCTGTTTACTGATTCTTGGCTGTGACCTCCTTAGATTTTCCTACCCCATTTCTTAAATTCCATTTATTCTTCAAACTATTTTTTAGCTTCTAACTACATAACATATTTGAAAACTTCTATACTGCAGTCAGATCAGCAGTAGTTTCTTTCTCTGGCCATGCAATAGTTGTTATGACTGTGTCTGTCAATATTGTTACAAGGCATTAGCTGTAGAAGGCATGCCCTTCCAGGCTAACAAAAGAGGAATATTTAATTGTGTTTAAAATCTAGGGTAGGTATGAGGAGTACAACCAGCACGTCTATCAGGGAGGCATTTCCCCTCATGCAGGACAGTGGGCACATTCTCCAGCATTCTGTTTGAACTAGCTCATTTCAATTTTCAACCTAGAGAGCAAAGCTCAAAGTACTCCTGTTCCTCCTGTTTCTAGGTAAAGTAAACTGAGTCATGTCTGAGGCACATGGATACTTGTGATCCCATTGTGTATTCTATTGAAATTGATGAACAGTTGCAGAAACAACAGAAAAGCCCCAAGGAATGCTGTGAGCTGCTCACCACATATTCATATTGCTCCTTCTCAAGTTTTGCCTGCAGCCCTGGGAAGCACATGGTTAAACACACTGAGCTACAGTTTTCCCTTCCTTTCAAGAAGTTCAAAAGACTTACACCCACCAACAGCAGAAATTTGTGGGAGCTGAACAAAGGAAGGGTGCTAGGAGTTAACTGCTTGGGCTTGGTTGTGTGTGTGCTTGTTCCCCCGATGTGTGAAATGTATTTGTATGTATAAGACATAAGCAGCTTGAAACATGGAGAGGGTTTTTAATTGAAATGTGTTCTTTCGTTAATATATGTGTATACAAATGGAGCCTAGTCTGTTCTGAAATGTGTTTGAGCTAGAGAAAAATGAAGCCCTGGACTTCAGTGTGAATTTGATTGTTTACTCTATTTGTATACAGTAAGGCTGAAGGGGGATGGGGAAATAATGGTAATTTAATTGATCAGATGCTTTCTCTAAGGATGATAGCCCATAGAACATTTTTAAATGTTTGCTCTATTGTTTTTTATGCAGTCCTTGTTTCTGTGTCTTTTGATGAAAAATAATACCTATTTAGGAAGATGGCAGAGGAAGAACCTTTTGGGTGTCCAAGAGAATTTTTGTTGCTTCCAAACACCGAAGTTTGGTAGATGTTGCTTTACTTTCTCTCTCTGCTGAACAAAAGGTTGGGAGCAGCATCTTTGAATCTATGAAGCTTCTTCTCAGTTTCTAACATGCTGTCATTCTTTTTCCCATTGAGCAGTGAAGAGAAGTCCCACATGGAAAAGTTGAAGAGAAGAAAGGGTTGAAGAGGTTTAGCAGTGCAGCATACCTGACATTCATAGTTTTCCAGTGGAGAATCTGAGCGGGTATTTAACTTAGCCTCAGAATTAAAGGCATGTTTAAATAATCTTTTAAACTGGGTCCAGGATTACATCCAAATGTGAAGAAGGTTTTCTGACATAGGAAGAAGAAGAAGAAGTAATTTTAATTTGACATGATGAATATTTAAACAGAAAATCATAGAATTAAGGACTAAAAAGAACCACTTGTGGTTAAGAGTTGTCTTGATTGGTCTGAAATAAGGGGATATTTTCAATTTGAATTTTCTGAATAATTTTTAAATACATTTTGATAGTAATTTTAAATGGATAAGTTATTTTGTGCTTGAAATACAAAATAACCCCACTATCAAAAATATCAAAGTACTATGTTTTTACCTTTTTTGCATGTATGTCATACACCTCTGATTCCAGTGACAGCTATTTTTAAGAATAAACATTTTGGTAAAATTGACCCAAATTCCAAAAAAAAATTTCTGTAACTCCATATAGAATCTTTCTCATTTAAAAAAAAAAAAATTCCAGCTATGATCTGTATGTTGCAGGAGCACTTTACCTCCATAACCTACTGCCCTGCACATTCCTTCAAATGTCAGGGTATATGCTGGCTTAGAAAGGTTATTTCAGCAAATGGATAACTGTGAGTGAGCAGAGTAGCAAGAAGCAGCGTATCGGTGTCAGCTGTAAGGCATCAGTCTGTGATGGTGGAGCAAGGGGATGTTTGAATGGAGCTGTTTGTCATGTACTAGTATGGTGATGAACACAGAAGTCTGGATAAGGCTGAAGGTCAAATTTCTGATATGTGCAAGGGGTACAAGTTCACTGGCTGTGGGAGATTGAACATCACTATTCAGGCAAAAGGGTCTTGTGATGAGTTAAGTTAGAAAAAGCAATGACAGAAATATGGAAAATTTTCAGGGGAACTACTGACCCCATTGAACCGACCAGGACCTTACCTTTGCCATATGATGTACTCCGCTCCTTTCTCTGTGTTATAAGATCCAGGGTACCTCAGAGTTTTCATGTCAAAGTGTGCCTCACAGCTGTAAACTGAATAGGAACTTACCTGGGCATGTATTCTGTTTTCCTCTTTGCCTGAGTTCACTCCCCTGCCCAAGCACAAGCTTTTTCACACAGAAGCTCAGCTATGAGGGATGTCAAACCTCATCATACCATAAGAGCTCCCTGTATGGGTCACAAAGAGATAAAATATTCTCAGATACTATAGTAGAATGTCATCTCCCTAGTGGTTAGGAGCTGTGGAACATGAGTCTCTCTTTCCTGCCCCTGTGCTGGATTCCCCAGGTGGTCTTGCCCCATAGGCAAATCTTCTACAATACCAGGTCAACAACAAGGAACTGAACTCCTGTTGATTATCTCACGTTTATGAATGCATTCAAAGTTTCCATATGTGAGGGGCAGATTATTTTAATCATGAAACTTTAAGCTGCTATTTATAACAACTAGAGCTAGCTACATCTGGTGCCTCTGAGCTCAGTCACTTCACACAAGGGTTCGTGTCTTTACTTGCTGCAGAATATTAGTACTTCCATACCCTGTGAGCCAAAGGCTGTGGTACTTCATGAGTCTCTCAGACTGCAGGCACCTGCAGATTTATCCTGAGCATGCAGATGTCCTAAAACAATATCAGTGGTAGAGAGGAGAACAAGTAGGGAAATTGACTTTAGATGTTTTGCCTTGACAGTTTTTGGGGTTTTTTTCTCCAAGGTGTCAAGGGGGCAGGGTGATATAAGTTCCCTTCAACAGCTGACCCTCTGTGATAACCCAGTTGACTTTACAGCATATTATTTTATGGATCCTTTGCATAGTCACTGCAGTTGTTTTAATCTCAGCATTCAAACTGACCAAAGATACTCCAGCACCTTGCCTGGAGCCCAGAAATAGGCTCTCTACAGCTGAGAATTCAGGTTTTATCACAAACTGACCTGAGGGTGTTTATCAGTGGGTAGCTTGTGTTTATTAAGTATTTCAGGCTTTGTCTGTGCCTTCTAATTAAATCAAGCAAACATAATCATACAATCAACATCACAAAAATTAGGTCAACGTACACTATTCATGAATTATGGCAAAGCATCTGTCACATGCTTAATCTGCTTTTTAAAGTGGGGGGCTGCCTTTGCTTAAGCTTGTGTCTTAAGCTACTGCTTTAGCCCCTGGTTGTTTGACAGTGTTTGATAGGAAGGCAAGATTACTTATGCTTGTATGTACAATATGCAGTGTAGAAGCAGCTGACTCACTATCAAGCAGGATCTCTAAACAAGTTGTTTTAATGTTGGAACTGAAAAACTAGGATCCACAGTAGCAGCCCTTCACATTTTTAAGGATAGAGCAGAGGTGAGATTAAGGAATTGCTCACTCTTCGGTCTGCAATTGTCATATAGCATTTTAGGACACAGAATTCTCTGTGTTGCTGGACTCAGTACATGCCTCCTCTCCTCAAAGTAAACAGTACATTTCCCTCTTTACTTTGTCTTCTGCAGCCATGGTAAAGATGAAGTGCTGGGGAAAACTGTGTTTTAGGTTGCATGCACTGTTAAGAGGGAGGAAGACCTAAAAACCATTTGTCTGTCAACCTTTTGCCTTTGTACCTGTATGAGCTACCAAAACCTTGGAGGTAAACATTTGTAGAATAGAGAATATCAGTTCTTTCTCCTCCAAAGTCAAGTGATGATATAGAATAGCAAATAAAGCCATCAGTCCAGTTTCAAGCTCATGTACTAAAGTGTGGCTCTTGGAACAGTTGCAGGAAGGGGATAATAACTGAGGTGGTCATTGTTGCAACCAACGCTTTTGGCATTGCCTCTTGCTCTAAGGAGTCTGGCTCAGGCCGATCAGACCCTGGAGAGTAATGCATTTTCTCAGCTATCCTGGTCAGGCCTTCATCACAAACATCTGAACCAGCACCCTTAACAAGTAGCCAAGAAAGCATCAGTTAGATCACACCCGTTTGTCTTTTGCATACCGCCATGAGTATAAGTGGAGAGCCAATTTGAATTAAGGGTGTCATTTTAGGATTCTTCTTTGGTGTCCCAAACACTGTCTAACCATAATGGGCCTGTCCTTTCTGGTGAATGGCACTATCACTTCAGCTTCATATCACCTTCATCGTCCAAGACCGATTCCCCTGAGGACATACATCACTGCTCTACAACAAAACAGGATCAAGCAAAATGTCACCAGAATTGGGAATTGCTATGTTCACAGTAATGGTTCTTGTACTCAAATAATATTCTGCTTTAACACTGGAAAAAGTAGGCAGCAAGTTTCCATAAAGGCTGTGACAATAGACCTGTCAGTCACCTCAACATTTTTATTCTGATAAAATGAGTTTGTTCAAATCTTCTAGGGACTTCTTTCACTGCAGTTGCATATATTTGCATAGTGATTCTCAGATAAGTGCATGCCAATAGCCACTTCTGTGAACAGATGTTGACAGAAGTATCAACAGAAGTATCAGAGGTACGTGAACAACGATGTCTTTTTGCATGCACAGAGAGAAATGCATAATCTAGTAGTATGCTGGAAATTTGTTAGTTCTGCCTTCCAACATGTCTATCAAGTCCCTGCATGCTAATCAGTCTTTGCAAAAGTATTGATGCTTTGCAGTAATATCAAGCAAGAATTTAGAATAAGAAAGGGAGAACCAGAAAAGGTATGCTACAGTAATAATGTTAATAGGGACAATGTATGCATATTTTATGGCATCTTTTCAAAGAAAAGAAACATTCAATTTAAAGTGCTGTATTTGTCAAACAGTGCAGTGGTTGAATGTGTTCTTAGCGGTTACCATAACAATAATGTAACAAATATTGAAATAATTACCGAAAACTTCAGTTGGTATAGTCTGTTTTAATAATAAGTGCCAATGAATCCACTTGGCTATCTAAATCTCCTTTGCATGTTGGTGTTATGAAGATGAAGCCTATGAAACAGGGACACTTAGTAGAGAGCTGTCACAGGCCGGGATAATAGAATGGAAAAAAGAATAAGTTTTAAATAAAGTCTCAGCATACTTCATGCAATAAAAATACTTGTTAGCTGAAAACTAGTGATAACCTACTTTGCTGATGATAAAAGCAAAGAAGGCATATGTTTCCAGATATTAATATATTTTTAGGCCAAAATGAAATTATGCAGCATGTAGTCCAAGCTCAGAATCAGGGGAGGAAAATGCATTTAATTCTCTCTGTTTCTGTTCCTCCTGTTATTCTGAAGCAAGTAAAGAGTGGTATTCCAGCAATTGCTCAGTTTCTATAACTAAATACAAAATCTAAGATGCACTTAGACTATGAATTTTTTTCAGGTTTCTATTGTGACTAATAGGAAATCTATTCATTTTAATTTTTATTTCTCATTGCTGTTTTTTTTAAGGTTGACCATATCTAGCATTCTCTGAGCTTCTTTGTTTCATCAGAGTATGTGATACTGGAAATTTTGTTTCTTCTCTTTTAATACTTTCTTTTGGTGTTGATTTGTGAAAAAAAAATCAATTTTTCCATTCCTAGAAACAGTTTAGTAGCACTTTCTTCTTTTTTTCAACATGGCAAATCATTTGAAGCAGACCCTTTCTTCTCTGGAACTCTTTTATTTGTGACAGGAAGCAGAAGACTTGATGAGAGCATGCTAAAAAGGAAGTAGAAGGGCAAAAAGAAGAGGCAGGGAAAATTAGATATTCAATTGTCAGGTCCAGAAGTCCTGTCCTGACGGTTAATTTAACTACTCCAAACATATATTGAGAGTTGCCAGCAGAGAAAACCTTTTGCTAGTGGCTGTAAGGTATATTTTTTAAATGCTAAAATGGGTTTTCACATGACACTCTGAATACTTGTCTGAATTTTTGTCCCAGTTTGCCAGTCTTGGTATTTTGGGAGTGAGAAGGAAGGAGACATACACAGTCATACAAAATTCAAAGGTATAAAATCCCAGTTTGCTTCCCTCCTGCTTTTACTAAAAATGATAGGACCCATTTACAAATATGTTTGCTGTAGATGAACAACAAATTTTCTTAGAAGTCAAAGCTAAAGAAGAGAAGTAGAGTGAATTGTCACTTTGCTAGAGTGGGTCTGCCCCTACTTCACAATGGGTCTGGCTAATAATATATTTCTGAGAGCCTATACCTGAAATGCCCTATGGTTTTTCTTGCAGTTCTCTACATGGAGATCTCTTGAGTTTCCTACTGGCAGACAGTGTTAAAGGTTTTCTCTCTGGTTCTTTATCATGGGCATTTTTTATGATACAGGTACACAGTGTTGTCACCAAATCTTACTAGAAGCCACATAAAGTTTATCAACCTAATTGTTTCACACCATGCCTTCCTGTTTCAGAAAATTTCTCCACGAGTCATTTCTATCACTATTTGTGCAAGAACTTCTCACAGGCTGAAATTTTTATCTTAGTGACTTTGACCTCTTTCAGAGATGCAAGAGTCCCTTGATACTGCTGTAGAAATGTCATTGCTAACATTAGATTCCAGTCCATGTTCTTATTTCTAACTACTTGGGGTTTCAAGCCTCTTCCTGTATCTGAAAACAAGAAGATTGAAATTGGCCATAGAGATTTTGAAAAATTTTCCTTTAGCATGATTGTTCATATTGGTTGCCACCATTCATTGTAATACCTGAACAAACCTTGAATACCTTGATTTTCTTTAGTTCTCAATGTGGATTGCCCACTCAGTAAGAGGCTGACAGGTTTTGACAACATCTATGAACTTGTAGTTGGCACAGTTGCAAAAAAAAAAGGAAATTTTGAGCTCTTGTAATTATATAGGTGCTAACTCATTAATTGCTGAGAATATTATACTTTGAACTGGCTTGTTTGTGAGATGTTTAGCAATAACTATGGCATAGGCTTAAAGCAGAATCCCAAAAATTAACTTAGTGACCTTAGCAGCTCTGTTGCCACCATTAGATTACTCAACCACAGTGATTCTGCTCTATAATGCAATGCTTGTTCCACCAGGTTTTATAGGACTGACTTTCATACTCAACACCAAGTGCAGTGATGGATAGATGTGCTAGATTGTTTAGTAAAATCATCGCAAAACATTCAGACTGATGATGTAAGCTTTTAGATCTTGAAGTTTATAGAGTTGCAACAACTTCCTCTGCAAGGGCTCTTGTAAATATTCTATATTTTAGTATATTCAAAGTGCTGCAGTCTGCATCCTTACAGACATTCGGTTAGATTTATTTTCTGAGTTTCATTTACATGTTCTGAGTATCAATTCAATTTGTTTAGTCACTTTTCTTTATAGAAAGAAATTATCTATATTTTCTTTATATGCCAGTCTTCATAGCAGAGATTTGGTAAATAGAGTTGTATCTAGAGGGCTATTTATCTGGCCCAACCACATATTAGATGAAGCAAGTTGCATCAAGAGATGGCAAAATAAGGGCCTGAGTCTCCATAATATAAGAAATAGCCAGAAGGAAAAAACTACAAACTACAGAGGAAAATCTACATGAAGGAGACCTTGAGCTTTTGGCCATAAATATAGTCTGACAGCATCAAAGATTTAGGGGAATCACAAGGACAGTAACTTACCTGCAGGTTTCTCATCCCTGTTGCTTCTGGTTACATTCCTTAGTAATTTTGTTCTGATAAGCAGAGGACTAAACAGTCAAGAACGAGCTAAAGTCATCTTAAGACTTGTTGAAGATGCTAAAACAAGAAATGGTTACCTTGGGGTACAGCGAGTCTGAGCTGGCTGATGTCAGGGAGTGACATTTAGTAGATTCTACTAAAAATATGTGTGCATTCAGTATTTTTAACTGATCAAAAAGCAGGGGTTCAGAAGTCTGACCTCTGGAACTATTTATTCGATGAACCTATTTTTCTTTTAATAAAAATAAAGTCACTTTTTGGCAGGGTTCTCTATAACCAATTGACAAGTCTATTTAAGTCTGCTTCCCAAAGTTTTATTTTTGTATCCTATTTGTCACCAGCTAATGAGCAGTGCAAAGTATCAGTTGCTGAAGCATGTGGTTTGAGCAGCACTGGACTCACTGGGCACTGATTATTAAAACAGAAGTTAGCTGGTAAAGCCCCAAGAATCAGCTGAAACTTGGTTTTGGGTGTTGTTAGAACCACTTCCACATGTTAGCCTATGAATCAAAGGAGACATCATTACTATCTCTTCAACTATGTTTTTTAAAAAATACCCTTGGGCCTTTGCCAGGCGTTGTGCTTAGTGATAGTGAGAAAATAACAAGCTGATTAAAACTCTAGTCTTTTATGCTCTGTTTATTGGGGGGTTTTAACCAAGCATTTAAAAGCTCCATGTATGATTTTAGGACTCCATGCACACAGGAAAGAAGCGATCCTGACACAGAGTTGACAATTGAATGTAAGAGGCAAAATGTAAAAATGAGAAAGAAGGAAGCACTGACAGCATCACATAGAGAGGTTTTTTTGATTTGTTAAGATTAGTGCTAAGGTAGATATGTCTGTCTGTTTGTTTGTTTAAGAAAGCAAAAGGAAATTTTGTAACAATAGATGAAAAACAGAACAATGAGGTAACTGAAGGGGCAGATTGGCGAAAGTGGAAAACTTTATCTGACAGTCTTGCAGTGCAATAGTGGAAAAAGTGGTATGCTTGAAAGAAATAAACCAGTCAAACATCCATTTTTCTAAGTACTGTCCTAAGCTCATCCTTGTTCTGCAGAACAGTGGATCTGTTAGGTATGACTGAAGTGAGTGCTGCAATGAATAAGAGGTCTGCTGAAGTTTGTAAAGGTCTTATCAAATTGCCACTCTACCCTATGCATCTTCCTGCTAAAGCCTGGGACTATTAAAGACTTTTGTAACTAAAAGAAGCAGCATTTTGCCTATTACAATGCAAGTGGTGCTTTAGACTAGGTAAATACTTCCTGGTTCTCAACGTGATATTTAAGACAGCAATTCCCATTTCACATTTTATAATTTAGGTATTAATCTTTGACTCATCCCTGACATTCTCCTTCACACCTACAAGTACTTTGGTGTACAGTATGTTTTGGAATTTAACAAAATTAGATATACTGCACTTTGCCAGAGAATGACTCGAGATGGAGTACTTTTTTCCAAACCTAGCCAAGTTAAAAAAACCACTTCTGCATCCTTAGCAAGACCATGTTTGTCAGGGCAGCTATTGCACCCTAACACATTGGAGAGGAACAAACTGTGCAGATAGGTTAAAAATGTTTCTCCTATCACTAAATTTTATTTTAATACCTTTTTTGTGTGTGCATCTCTGTGTATGTATGTATCTTCTCCCTGAAGTAGTTTTATGTTACAACTACTTCAGATAGGGACTGTTCTGCTTTATCTAGTTCATGGATGAGCTCTCTGTATTCCAGGATCTCTCCCAGTATTTCCTAGCCTTATTCAGTGACCTGTAAGACATAGATCAGACAAAGAAATATCTCAGTTCTTTTTCTTTTCCAATTTGTGTATTTTCTAGTGGAAATCCATGAAATTTAAATGTTGTGCAGCACATCAACAGCATGTGGTTTGGGAGCCAGATACTGGCGTTGGCTTCCTCCTAATGTGCCATTGCACTTATGACATAGCTGCTAACCCCTGCTGTAAAGCAGAGGTGGACGTGTGGCAGAGATCAAGACTTCAAACACATTGTCCTACCTGTAATTTGGGTTCCATTCTGTGTGCTGGAGCCAGAACAGCTATGTCCTGGAGGAAAAAGCTCTCTGCGCGTTTATGCTGCTGGCCTTTAGCTTGATGGGGTTTTTTTGCTTGTTTTTTCCCTTTTCATCATCACAAGTTAAGTGTCCTGAATCTCATGTTGTTGGGTCTTTGTGCATGAAGGAACAACAGAATCTGAAAAATTGCAGAAAGGATGAAATGTAAAAAAATTAATCTCAGAAGAGCGCTGACAATGAAGAAAGTCCTGACAAGGCGGTGAAAGTTGGTGTGGATATACCTTACTAAAATGTATGGAGCACTTAGGTATTGTGCCAGTGAGTTGAAACAATGGCAAGGCAAAGAAAGACTGCCCTGCTGCCCCGCTAATGGCAATGGTCTGTCCTTTCATCATGCTCTCTCTTATTCCTGTTTGCTTCCATGGAACAAGGAAGCTATTCTTTTATCAGCTTTTGCTACTGATTTCAATGAGAAAATATTTAGATGGTAAATTCTTTCAGGCAGGGATTGTTTCTCCATTGCCTGACACAGTGGGACTTTTGAGTCATGACTGCAGACATTAGGGAATCAAGCAAATTATGAGAAAGAATAGTAATGGAATAGTGCAAATTGTAAATGATTTATTTCCTGAAGATTGTTTAAAGCAGATGTACACAACGCTTAGTTGAATCTCTCAGCAAAATCCAGATCTGCAATGAATAGAAGAATGAAATGCAGCTGGGATGGAACTGTCCCTCCTAACCACAGCAGAAGGAATGCATTCAGTTAATTACATCTTGGATATATGATCTTCTCAATCCCAGGTCACGACTCTGCTCCTTCTCCCAGCCAGCTCTAGGTTTAGACAGGGCAGAGTTTCACAGCACAGCAAACTGCTGGGGAGGAAGAGAGCCTGTAAAACAGCAGTGGCTACAGAACTCTTTGCCAGAGCTGTTTAAGATGTTTGCTTTGCCAAGCTGCTGCTGCCAGGGAGTTTCAGTTCCTTCCAGAAGAAGCAGTTGCTGCCCCTCTAATTGCCCCAGAAACAGTGGAGACACAAGTTCAGCTTCTGTGGCAGAAGAAAACCCAGTGCCCCAAAAGTGGCTTTTGGCTGCCACTTTTGGGAGCAGCAGCATTTGCTGTTGTCTTGCAAGGGGGCAACTCAAGCTGCTCTCTATTTCACTAGCCAAGTTTTAGCTTTTAACAGGCTCAGAGTATTTATTAGTCACTCCAATCTGAACAGATATTTCTCTGGTTACTCTTGAGTAAATAATCTTTTTCTAAGGGGGAAGGGTGGATCTTTCCACTGTGATTGCCTGTCCTCTTTCAGTCCTATCTTATCTCTTTGGAGTCTACTGCTGGATCTTGGACTCACCATGTCTTCCACCATTCACCAACTTAATTTGGTGAATGTGATTTAAAGGGACAAATAAAGTGGTCATTTTTTCACAGAGAAAAGATGACAAGAAGTCTATGACTAGATGATGGGAATTTATTTATTACAGAAACACACATGAGCTGTAAGAGTAAAAAAATAATGGACATGAAAATGGAAGGACACTTTATTGGAATAATAATTGCAATAGTCCTGTCATGCACCTAGGGAGGAATAACCCCATGCATCAGTACAGGTAAAGGATTCATCTACTGGAAAGAAGCTCTGCAGAGAAGGACCTGGTGGACAACAGCAAGCTGTCCATGAGCCAGCAGTGTGTCCTTGTGGCCAAGAAGACCATTGGTATCCTGGGATACATGAGGAAAAGCATTGCCAGCAGGTCAACAGAGGTGATCCTCCCACTTTACTCAGCCCTAGTGTGGCCACATCTGGAGTACTGTGTCCAGTTCTGGGCTCCTCAGGGTAAGAAAGGCATGGAATGCCTGGAGTGAATCCAGTGGAGAGCTGTAAAGCTGTTTAGGGGACTGGAGCACCTCTTCTATGAAGAAACACTGAGAGAGCTGGGCCCTGTTTATCTGGGGGAAAAGATGACTCCAGATGGAAACATGGGAAGTTTCACTTAAATATGAGAAAAAAACCTCTTTACTTTGAAGGTGATAGAGCATTGGAACAGACTTCCCAGAGCAGCTGTCGAATCTCAGTCTCTGGAGATATTCAAAACCTGCCTGGACATGATTCTGTGTAACCTGCTCCAGCCAGGAGTTTGGACCAGATTTTGTGACAAAAGTAGGCTTTTCTTTTTGTACCAATAAAGACAATATATGGCTTTGTCATAATTCTCCAGAGGATTGGGAAATCCAGTGGATTATTACTTAGTGGAAAATCTTCACAGAAGACAGACAGAGCTTGAATAGTATGAGCACTTGAGGGGCCAGACAAATAGTTATTTTAAGCTTCTAAATGTATTTCTTCATTATGAAGGCAGTGATCAACCATGTTCTTCAAGTGTACTCACATTTCAGAGTCTCATGGTGGCTTTCTAGTCACCTACAGAGGACTAGAATTCTCCCTTGGGCGAAGTAACTGAATACATTATTTCCACGTGACATATTCTAGTTACACCATCTTCCTCAATTATTCATGATATGCATCAGAGGAAAAAAGGGGAGAAAATTACAACTTGCATCAGAACAATTGGGAGATTTTAAGAAATTCTAATCATAAAGGTCTTGTAACACTAGGAAGACCTACCATGGAGGTTGTGCTGTCCTTCAAGGGAAGATTTAAACTGTAGGTTAGAGAAATACCAGTGAAGAATGAGCTTGGTAAAGTTATTTCTGCTGTGGTGCACAGGGATTAGAGAATTTCTCGAGTCTCCTTCTGCTTTGCATTTCTATGAACCTGGGCTTTTGTTGTTGTTTGCTGTGTGTTTATTGATCTCTCCCAGTATACTCTTTCCCATTTAAACTGCAATTCTGCATTAAGTACTGCCTTCAAAAACCTTTTCCTTTTTCAGTAATCTTTTTCCTGAAGAGCACACTACATCTCTCTTTTATTAAACACACACTATCTGTATGTTCCAGTCCTCACTTCCTCAGGCTTTTGGAGTTGTTTCCAGCAAGTTGTGTTTTCTCATAGGCTCCAGGCATTGAGAGAAAAATTACAGCCTAGAAGCAAAAGTTTGCATAACTAAAAAAATGTTAATATCTCCCAATATGCAGTATTCACATGGGGCTTGCGGAAGATGGGCATAAAACCCAGACTGATTTCAGTAGTGCCAGCATTTTCCTAGAGGAGCCCATCATGCACGTTAGAGATGTTATATGCTATAGATACTGTTCAACTAGTCCCTTTCAATAGGGATGCTCTAATTCAGTTACACTTCATATCTTATTTTCATGCTAAACCATGTACAGAGCATTTTTACAAGGGCATGTTGTTCTAGGACAAAGGAGAAGTACAAATCAAAAGAGCATGGGTTTAGACATGATAGTAGGAAGAAATGCTATGCTTTTAGGGAGGTGAAGCACTGGAACAGGTTGCCCAGAGAAGCTGTGTATGCTCCATCCCTGAAAGTATTTGAGGACAGATTGGATGGGACTTTGAAAACCCTGGTCTACAGGAAGGTGTCCTTCCCACGACAGGGGAGTTGGAACTAGATGATTTTAAGATCCCTTCCAGCCCAAACCATGCTAGGATCAAGTCTCCCTTATTTCTACACCAGACAACTTGTTCTCGTTTGTTATGAGACCCACTGAAGCCTCCCTGTGAGCTGCAGATGTTGAACCACCACAAAGATTCTCACTAAAGACTTTGGTCCTGTGGACTCTTAGTAAAAGAAGTGAGGAATGGAAAACAGGAATACTCTGAAGTAGCCTCTGGAGTTATTGTTGTTTGTTGGCCACTGACTACATACAGAGTTCAGGGCAAATAGCTTCCCAGCTGAAGTATCTCCTCAGGTGTGAGAAACTGGAGCAGGAGAAGGAGTGGTGGTTGCTCAATTCAAACTGCATTTGTCTCCCTGGTCAAGTCCTGATAAGAAATTATTTATTGTTGGATGATTTTGTGGAAAGCTTTTCATAGAACTCTGTGACAAAGTGTGTTCCTTACAGGATTCATGGACAGAAGCCCTTTTTATCCTTATACTAGAACAATGTGAATACCAAATACTTTCTGCAGTTGGTGAATTTCAGTTTCAAAACAGGTGAACCTGTTTCAAAATGGAGATTGGTTTTATCTGTGCATTTTACTGAACTTTGACTGAACTTATATTCCTGTACCTACACAGGTGAAAAATACAATCCAAATAAGAAATACATGGAAAAATCTACATCACAGGGCTACAGGCAGGGTTTTGTAGCATGCTGCAATATTCATTCCATATACTAATTTTCTCTTCCTTTGTCTAAACTCTATCCTTTTCCTTTTTGGCACATTGCTCTTTCTACCTACCCACCACTTGTAGTTCCAGATAGAAAACAGAAGTTAAAAGGAATTGACCATGCCTTTGCAAGGTCCAATCTCTGAATCATTGTTAAGCAGCTCCTTTACTGGAAAAGTTTCTGGTTAGACCTTCATCTAATTACACCATATTAGAAGGCTACAGGTATTCGTCAATGGTCTATGCCTGCCAAAGGACTAGGACAAGGAATGTGAAAGAGAGATGATTTAGAGGAAGCAGCTGGTACTGTCTGGCTTTAGTCACCATTGTAATGCTGCTGTGCCCACTTACCTCCTCTGCAGAAGTTGTTTCCTTTGCACGTTCTTTTCAAGGGAGTTTGGGTTCTTTAGCCTGAAGAAATGGAGGCTTGAGGACACCTTATTGCTTTCTACAACTGCCTGAAAGGAAGTTGTAGCAAGGTGTGTGTCAGTCTCTTCTCACAGACATATAGCAACAGGAGAAGACGAAATGGCCTTAAGCTCCACCAGGGGAGGCTCAGGTTGGACATCAGCAACAATTTCTTCGCTAAAGTGGTGGCAAAGCATTGGAAGAGACTGCCCAGGGAGGTGGTAGGGTCACCATCCCTGGAGATGTTCAAGAAACATCTGGACATGGAACTTAGTGCTATGGTTTAATGCAAGTAGTGGTATTCAACCAAAGGTTGGACTTAATGACCTTGGAAGTCTTTTCCAACCTTGATGATTCTATAATATCAAAAGAAATACTGTAAAAAGCATTATCCTAAGTAAATTGGTCTCACTTTCTTCGTCATGCTGGGCATCTTTAAGAGGCATAAAATTCTGCATAACTTTTAATGTTTTCTCTAAATCTACTACTTTCTATGAAGATACTCAGCCTAGCCTGCAGGTGATACCTGTCCTTGCCAACTGGTGATTGCTGCAAGACCTCTTGCTTGCAGAGAACTATGAGAAAGGGTAGCTCTGCTCTGGCCTGGGTTCTTATATCCTATCTCTTGAGTTTAATGAAGTAGATCCCTTATACACTTGAAATAGCTACTTGAGGTACCTGGGAGACATTCTGATAACCTGGGTGTTCCTGTTATTTTTTTTGTAACAATGACACAGACAGTGTATTAGCACACAATAGCTCTCTTCTTGCCTGACTCATTTATCTAAGTATTTATAAATTTATGTGTGGATCTATATGTTTACATATTACAAAAATAGCTTTATATATTTCTTTAAAGCTGGCCTACTTGAAATTGAGATTTTTTTTGTGCATGTCTGACTATTTCAAAGGAGGTAACAGAATTAAGTTATTACCTAGTATCCTTGCATTTAATTATTTTACTGTATGGTGTTCAGCTCTGAAACAGGTATGATAAAAGCTGTAAGGAATAGAGAACAAGTCAGATGATCTGGACAACCAAGTAACTGTAAGCATGTTCTCTGTTACAGAACAGAGAACTGTTCATAACACAGAGCTGTAAGCAATGGATACATCCCTCCCTTTTGAAAAGGAGATTAAAGAAATCTATATTACTTCTATATTTGCATTATTTTTATTTCAATATTTTAAGCCCCAAGTTCAAGCTGACTTTAAGTAACTTCTAAAGCTGTAAGGGGCTAGGCAGAAGGAGGATTTCCAGACTGCTTCATAACTTTAAAAAGCTATTTATATGACTGGGATTGGAGCCTGCAAATATATTAAATACTGTCACTTTTTTTAGTTTGATAATCAATGCTTGATTTCTCTTCTCCCTCCTTGTTTTCCAAAGACATTGTAAGTTTTAATACTGGGCATTCCAAGACTACAAATACTACTGTTCAGACAAGATATTTTTGCCTTTGCTAATTTCCACAATTGCTTTTTCAAAATCAATATTTTTTTAATTGGTCACTTGAGCTTTTTTCAGTGACGTTGAACCTCTGATGCATGTCACTTCAAAAGCATTTTCCAAACATTGTAGGCGTCATGGAGCAATTTTAGCATAAAAAAAGGGTATAACTAGAGATGGCGGGGGAGCAAATTACATTTTGTATATATAGTATTAAATGCTTCCATTAGTTGCCATAGGGATGGGCAGAAGTTGGTCTGAAATGACAGCTTTTCTGATGCTTGATGTGTTTAAAAGGAAAACACTGAGGGGAGGGGGTTTTATTGTTATTGTTACCCTGGGATATTTTTATAGGGGAAGGGGAAATATTAAAGTCGTATTTCTTAAAAAAGATGCTTGGTGTCTACATTAACAGACCAGGCATCACCTTCACCTCTGCAGAGACACTGACCTCTACGTGCATCTTTGTAGCTTCAGGGCTGTAATTCCATAGCTGCTCAGAGCTTCTCATTTCCTTTTGCAACACAGCAGCTATAAGCACAACCCCTCCTCCTGAGCAGTGTCTGTAAATCTGCTGCAATCATAACCCGTCCCACAATTACTGCTGTGCACACTCCCATTACAACAGGACCAGAGTGAGACCTGCTCATCACACCAGGATTTTCGATTTGCTCACTCTAACATCCACTTGGCTCAACTACTGGAAATCAACTGCAAACGAGCCCTGGGTTTATAGTTATGATTTGAACTTCCACTTGATTGTGTCAGAAAGCTCAGAGGTGTGAGTCACATATCATAGTGTGTGTTTTAAGCCTGCAGCCATCTGATGTTAAAGCTTTGTTCATGCCAAGCATGACCAGAAGCAGGATGCCAGCTGTGCAGTTAGCTGGCATTCAGGTCCCTGGAAATTTTGTGTGGATGGTGTATGTACCATACAAGGCACACTTGCTGGCTTCGCTGACTGAAAAATGAAAATGCTTTATAAATTACTACTAGACAATATGCAGATGACAGTCAACCAAGAGGCTAAATAATACAACTTTGTGTTTCAGAAGGTAGTCTACAAGAGAAGAATCTGCTTTATAAGGATTGAAACTGAGGAAGCGTCTTACTGTCTATAATCTAAGTTCACTTTCCATTGATTTTTAGTAAGTTTTTAAAGAAGCACCATGAAATTATTTTTTAATCTGACTTCTACACTGTGTTGAAAGTACCCTTTTTCTTAATTCTCCCAAGGGCAATGTTTTATTGCTATTACTCATCACCCTGTGGAGCACTGAGCAGACACTGAATGCTATTTTGAGAAGACCACTCATAGATGGTGAAATGTCATTTGTCAGGGCTGTTGTTCTTAGTCTGCCTGACACACTGCTGTGTCAGTTCATGGGGATACACCTCACTGATGTGGCTCTAGTGTCTCTAATAATTTTTAAAACTTGGGCAACAGAAAAAATGCTCAATTTTTCTTTGCAACAGAGTTGACTGAAAACAAGTGCAACAAACATGAAACACTGGACTGTCCTTGCCTGTAGTGTTTTAGAAACAATCTCCAGTCTCGTGTTCCATTAAATAATTAAAAGATCTCTACTGTCAAGCTGAAGAAGCTGGAGAAGAGGATCTGCATTAGCTGTTCCACAATACAATGCAAATTTGGTATTAGTCCTACAAATTCCTGCTGAAGGTGCAAAGAAGGATTGCTCAAAGGCAAGAAGAAATTCTTTAAAATGAACGACACAAAGTTTTAAGTACTCTCCTGAGCCTGCCATGTATGGTTAAGGAGGAGGAGGATGTGGGCAGAAAGGCATGTCTGAAGAGACAGGAGAACTCATGTAGCCCCCATCATGCTAATGGAATATGTAGCTGCAATATATATTCCTCTTTTGAGCCATACTTTTGATATCAGACAGAACTAACTTGACAGCACTACAGTTTCACTACAATTAAGAAAGAAAGAATTAGGTTCCTCTGGCTTGTTTTCAGACTTGTCATTTTTGACCTGCATTATGCAGGATCAAGTCCTTCAAAAAAGCACAGAGAACACTGCAATATGTAGTTGGACATACTTCTATATATAAAATATTCAACTTGTGTACATTAAAAAAATTGTATCCAAACTAAGTTACAGGTACAGGTAAGCTTTGGAATAACTTTAATAGTGAGGTACAGTAAAATTCGTCCAGACTTCTCAAGATATCTGGACAATTTTTTCAGTTATATTTACCTTTTTCATTACAATTCCTGTAAATATTCCCACTGTGAAAGACACAGCTTCGCAGTAGCTCCAGAGCAACATAAGGTAGGAAATATAAGACAGGAGGCTGTTTTCCCTGAAGCTTTCATTGTTGATCTGTCTTACCAGGGAAGTTAATCTTAAAAACAAGAGACCAAACCATAAGAGGAAATTGTGTGATTTTTTGGAGGATAGCACAGTATAAAAACAGGAAAGGAGGTTGGGAGCACCCCACATAAGAAGGACACAAACTTGATGGGGCAAGTCCAGAGGACAGCCACAAAGATGCTGGGAGGGCTGGAGCACCTATCCTATGAAGACAGCCTGAGAGAGTTGGGATTGTTCAGCCTGGACAAGAGAAGGGTCCATGGAGAATTCTGAACATTCCAGTACCTAAAGGATGCATGTAGGAGAGATGGAAAGGGACTTTTTACAAGCGCATGTAGTGATAGGATGGGGGAATTGGCTTTTAACTTAAAGAGGGAAGGTTTAGATTAGATACTAGGAAAAAAATCTTTACTGTGAGGGTGATGAAGCACTGGTAGTGGATGACCTATGTCTGGGAATGTTCAAAGACAGGTTGGATGCAACTCTGAGCAAACTGATTTATTGGACGGTGCCCTGCCCATGGCAGGGGGCTTGGATCTAAATGATCTTTAAGATCCCTTCCAACCAAACCATTTTATGATTTTACAGTAAATTATTCAGAGACTGGCATTGATATGTATTATTTATCTATGTATGCACAGTTCCCTATGAATATTAAATCAAATCTTGTTATTTAGAACTACACCTTGTAGATTCATTAATACTTCACAGTTATGTCTTTGCCTTACATAAAGGCAGTTGGCAAAAAGTTACTTGACTTTGTTCTAGCCAGAATGCAAGTCTCAAATTTTTATTGAATATAATCATGTTACTGTATTTATGTCCAGCTGCTCAGTTACTTTGGAATTGTTGATCCCATTTAAACCACTGACCAACTAAAACCAGGCTTATGAACAATCTGCTTTCAGTGCAATTTCTCAAATGCCACCAGGAGACTCTAAGCATGCAGTTGTTTCCAGTTTCCCAGTGCTAGTTTTCCCTTTCTTCCAAGGAAGGTTAAGACTGAGATAGTACCTGTATTACTGCAAAATAAAGGCATTTCCTCTTACATATTTGGCCAGCCACACTATCTTGTGCAGGGGGATAGCTCAAGCTTTTGTGACTACTGAGTCCCAGCAGGATGGATGATTTTGTTGTCTTTGTTTCCAGCAGCTGATTTAGATCCTTTTGATGTTCCTTTGCCAGAACTCCTTGGAAAGTGAGCAGGAAGTCAAAAGCCTCAACCTTCTTAACTGCTGAATGCTGGTGGGGCATTGAAGACAGGCTTATCCAAATAATCTATTTTACTAGTTTCCTCCACTTTCCTTGCCATAGATAGCTCTGTGTTTCACTACTTCCACCAAGTTGCCCGTGGGAGAGAACTAGAGAAAGTTCCTTTTCTTCCATTTCTGTGTAGTTTGTTATAGGAAAAAAAAATCCAGTCATGTAATTGAAGAAAATGATGGTGGTCTATTAAAGCAGAACAATTTCTGCCTGTATAAGGACTAGAGGAATAGGCTTTAACGTACATGCTTTCCCAAATTCTCTCTTCTCTGTTTATCATATAATTATGACTTCAACTTCTCCTCCCTCAAATGAAGGCGTATCAAACTGCCATACATCATCTTAGAATAGGCTTTTACTATGCAGGATAGCTAACCTTTGTTCTCAATGACAGCACTTTAAAGATTTTCTCAACTTGCCACTTCTTGAACTTCTTGTTCATGACGTGTGATGCTGGAGCTGCCTCCTTTCAAGCTCATCTCTTCTGCACTGGAATCCATGCAGTTCTTGCTTTGCACCTAAATAACAAGAATGTGACCTTGATGCTATGAAAGCACTGCCCAAACCTTCCACTGATCTCAAGAGCCAGAGCTACCTTTACATTCTCTTTAATGTTTCTGGATATTGGTAACTTTTATGGCAGAAGCATTAAAAGTAAATACTGGCACAGGAAGCACCTTCTTCTGGACATCTGTCATGAAATTTCTATGTGGTTTCAGCCTAAGGATCCCAAAATGGAGTGGTACAAAATTTGTAGGAAGTTCTGAAAGCACCAATGTTAGTCTCTATCTCCATAAAGAATCTGCAAACCTCATTTGAATATTTTTGTCTTTTGCTGTTTGTTATGTGCATCATAATATCTGTCTTGCATTACAAATAAGAAATAGAGAACACATTTGTGTCCTAATTTTGGTAGCAATCCTCTCTTTTTAACATATCTAAGCATAAGACTAATCATTATAATTAAAAAAGTGCCCATTCTTCACAGCTTAGAGGCTTAAACTTTTATATTCTTCCTTTATTCTGAATGTATCCCTCAGGAAACAACTCTCTGTAATAATCACCTTGCCTACACTTTTTCAGTCACACATTACATTCTCTCTCCCACTTTCTTTCAGGTTAATATTAGTGTTTGTCAGCAGCAGACTCTTTTTTCAAGGCTCTGAGTCATTACAGTAACAGTTATGTTCTCAATAGAGAGTTCAGGGTAGGAAAAAACCTCAGCCCAATGCCTACAAGTATCTGACTGTTAGAGAACCAGAAGGCTACTCACTCCTTTCTCACTTCTTTTAAATGCCAAGTGTTCAATTACGTTCCTCTTGAGATTTTTTTTTGGGGGTGTTGGCTTTCTTTTTTTAATTTGGGAAAAAGTCAAATGTGATGTAGTAGGTTACTAAAGCTCACGATGAGGAATTTTGGCTTCAGATTTTTCCTAAGTGTGATAGGTTTTTTCCAAGTATTTCTTTAGCAGAGTTTGATTGGTTGGTATTATGGTCTAGCTCACAAGGCATTCAGTCTCTGTCTAGTCCTATATAGATACCTGTGTATGTTACAAAATCACTTCACCCGTTATCCTAAACAGGGATCCATGCTGATAATTTGGTCAATAGCAGAAGTTTTGCAAGTTTGGCTTCAGGCCTTGATAAAGCACAGGAAAAACAGAGAGCTAGAGAGTACAGTTTCTCGTTCTGGCTACTGCTGCCCTTCCTTGTCCTGTCCTCTGAGATGCTCTGCTGTTCTTTGGAAACCAAGGCAGAGTACACATCTCAGTGGACTGTGCTTTAGCACAAGAGTTGTGCAGAACTTTCCCACTGAGCCTCAGGGGTATGTGAAGCCTGATCTGGGGATCATGTTTAAAACATATCTAGACGTGTAAGCTTTTCAACTGAACTGGATTTCTGTTTCTGAGGGCTGAGCTCTTCCTGGACTGTGGGTCAAATCTGAGCCCACACCACCATCCTAGATATTTTCTAATCAGGCAGGCAAGGATTTCCCTTATGATGATGAATGCTACAGAAGCATATAAATACATAGGCACTGTTACCTTTCTTGTTGCTAAGTGCTTCCTTGTCAGAAAGAGCTCTTAGCAGTTGTCAGAAATGCTGCACTATAATTTAAAATAAACTGTAAATCCCTGAGATGGATGAAAGTATCAAGATGGAAGATCTTGCAATGGTCAGTAGAGAGGCTGCTGGTGATGTCAATGACTTCGCTTGATAGCCATGTTTGAAGATGACCATGCATATTGAAAGGGACATAGCAAAGAGGATCAGGAGGGGAGGATAAATCAAAGGCTAAAGGATAGGTATTAAACATTCTCCAGCCTGCAAGCTTGTAGCTTTTTCAATTTCCTTCTGATTGAGATTGTGTCCTGAGGAAAAACCAAAAGTATTCCATATTGCTTGCAAACAGGCATAATCCTTAGAGTGAGTGATGTTCCTGACTTCCATTTTCCTTCTGAATCTCTGTGCTGCCAGCCTTTCTTATTTTTCCTGGTTTTATGTTAAAGAAAGCCAGCTTGCCTAAACAGGCAACTGGCCCCTGTTCCATAAGATAATGGATCCAACTATTATCAGAGGCCAGCTTGGAGGGACAGCTGTACAGCTATATAACTCCATAGCTATACAGCTACTGTTCAACAGTCACCATGGCAAACACAAACCCTCCAAAATGCAAAGATGGAGGTGCTAGCAACTCTCCAAAATGCAAATAAAGCAGCTTGCGGTGTTCTTGTGGATTGCTTTTGCTTTAATTTGTCTTTAGGAATGAAAACATTTGTCACATCTCTGAAAACAGAAACACAGTTTGGTAAACCACATCAACAACTAAGGTGGCACAGGGAGACACCTACTCAATCCGACTATATTTAGTGGAGTGCCAGTGTAGAAACAGCCATATCAGACTCTACTTGGAGTTCATGTAGCTTCTCCTTATCTTTGATGCTGTCTTGGTGCACTGGAAAAGAATATAAGAAGTCTTAGGAATGGGAAGCCATGTAGTAATCTCTTCATGGGGATTCTTAACTTTCTAACTTGCTCTAAAAAAATCCCTGTATTCTGAGGGTTTTTTCATCTTCTTGGGTTTCTTCTTAAAAATAAACAAAAAATCCTATGCTACTTGATAGTTTTCTGATACTGAAAAGCCCCAGTTTTGAGTGCCAGTAACGTTTGGTGGCAATGGATTTTAGAAGGTATTTATATCTGACCTTTTGAGCAAAGTATCTGCAAAAATGAGAAGACTAGGTCTGTCTGCTTATTGACGCTTCTCTTGACCAGCACTCCTGAGTATAAATTTATTAAAGGATCATTTTATCACCACTTCTTCAATTTCTTACTCACTTCCAAAAAGGCTTTGGGGAATTTCTCAAAGACCTGCTGGAAAAAGCAGGGTCATGATCCTCTTGTGAGGGATGCCCATGCAACTTAATAGCATGGCCCTTCTTAGCCCCTAGTGCTTGGCTTGATCAGGATTCCAAACTATGTGCAGCTTCAGTAATACTAAACTAGATCAGCTGTAAGCCACAAAGAGATAACTGCTATATTTCAGTTTATTAGCTATTCAATCTCACTTTTAAACTTTTAAAAGGCAAATTATAATTTAAAAGATCTCAGTAGAAACATATTCTGCTTTCACGGTCTATGGATATGCATGTTTAAGCTATCATGCCATGACACTGTGCTCTTTGATTTATATTTTTACTGATGCTTTGACTGAGTAGTTTGTTGCAATGTACTGCTAAATGAAGGAAAAATCAAAAACTGCATCAGACAACCACTCTGTATTTCATTCTAGAAAATAGCTGGCAATTATAATTACTCACCATGTTTCTGGCTCAGAATAAAAGTGGCATTGCACAAAAAAACCACACTGAACATTCATCGTGATTAGAAAATGCTCCATACCTTGGAGTGCAGTGGAGACATAAGAATAATTTTAAATGCAAATTAAATTGTGGGGGTAGCAAAGAGAACAGATAAAAGACAGTAAAACAAAGCCTTTCACTTTCCTCAAATTAGCAGGCTAATGTAGTATAAAAAAAAGCAGTTCTACTCAGATCTGTGCTAAGAGCTTTCATTTCATCATAATATAAAACAGCAGATCCGTCACCTTTCTCTATTCAGTACTCTTGATTTCGAGGTTGAAGTGAAAATTAGAAGCTGTTCTTTCTGGCTCACAGACTGGGTTGCATTTGCTTAGTCTTATTCCATGACAGTAGGATGGAAAGAGGTCAGTAACACTGGTAAGTACTTCTGCATCTGATTTTATTTATTTATTTTTTAAATCTTTCAGTGCTTTGGCTTTTTGTCAATGTGCATTTCCTAAAAAAAGCTACATTGTGTATTTTGTAAAAGGCTGTATCTTAAGCAGAAATGCAACGATTCCTTGAGAATGCTTATCAGATGTTAGAGCTCCTTCAAGAATGAATTAATTACTTACAGTAGGAATTCTGTAATAGGAAAGGTTTCTCAATATTCTGTATATTTCATAGCATCATTGGAACATTTTGTATGTTGCTTTTTCTGTCTGCCTTGTCCAACAAGCAGTACCAGATAAGAAATGAATCTCTTCTCAAGATGTTATTTGCATTATATTCATAGCAAAACAATCTCATTACCTTTATGGTAAATGATGGAGTAAGCAGGTATTTTTCTTAGTGAAAGCAAACTATTAGATAAAACACAATGTTATGTTTAAATTTAACCATTATGAAACATTAAAAATCTCTCAGAATATGAGATGCAACAAGGAAGATCGACGTGTAAAACAAATTCTTAAGGAAACTTGATAGAGATTTTTTTTCCTTGGGAAAGTTTTTATCAAATCAAAACCAAGGGCTTAATTTTTTAGTACGAAGGGTGAGGGGGAGTGGGGGAGATGAACGTAGTGTCACCTCCTGTTGCTAAGTAACAACATCTCCTGGCCATTTTTATCTGATAAAGGAAGTCCAGTTGACGTTATGCATTATTCATCAGAGTTCCAATCAAACAATCAAAATTGTTTGCTTACACTGGGGACATTTAGTAAGATCAAAGAAACCCTCTTTGAAACTACTGGAGCTTACACCACTGCCAGACAGCCCTTGATACTCTGCAGTAAGTATCATTTCTGGTTTGGGAGTGCTACAGTAAAGTGAATTGCTGTGGAATGCAAAAGTTTTCTCATCAGGACAGACTTCTGGATTTTAAAAGGACTGCATGTTGATTGATGAGAACTGAATCAAAGGAAAAAGGTAAAGGTTTGGAAGCCTAGTTTCCTGACTTTTTACAGCAAAATTGAAGGAATTACTTGAAGCAAGAATTAGACTCTCTGCCTCAAATATTTTTGTTAGGTTTGCACAGAAAAGAACTAGAGGTATTTTTGTCTGTCTGTCTTAAAATACATGTTGTTCAGAGTTGTTTGCATGCTTATGATTACAGGCTGTGGTGAACTGTGATGTGGGTGATAGAACGGGGTTGTGTGTTTTCTGCAAACCTTGTTTTTTTTATGTGAGTTTTTAAAAGTATAATAAAATGCAGAAGGTAGTAATGAAGCTGGAGAAGGGTCACAATATCTTTCCAGGAACTCTGCCGGGCACAGGCAAACATAATTCAGTGTACAGCTTGGAGAGTTGTAATCCAGGATCTCTGCAGATCTATGATTCAAAAGGATGCCAAAAATATGAACCTTAGCTACAAAACAGTGCTAGGAGTAGCCTACCATTTCTTAATGATTGCTCTTACCACATATTTTAAAACTGATGATGGAATGTTCTGTTGCTACTTCTGGTCAGCAAGAGGAGAGAGGAAAGGCAAGGTTGGCTTCTGGTCCATTTAGGTGGAGTGAAATATCCAGAATATTGTGTCTTCCTTTTTAGTGCAGTGTTTTGGCATAAGTGGCAAGAATGCAATCTTTAATGTAGTCTGTTATAGTAGTGCCTACTTAGAGGCACTGGCTGTGAATCTGGCTAAAGGAGGTCCCTGTCCTGAGCTTTTCTGATTTTCTTTTAAAGGGCAAATGTAACAGGCAGATGAATCCAAGTATGTGTCTTAAGAAATAGAGACTGTGACTAGAATACAGGTGATTGTACTAGGAGATACAAGGAATCTTGCTAATACTGCAGTAGCACTTTTCTTTTTTGTCTTTAGACGACGTTTTGAACCAAATATTCTAAAATAGAAAAGGATGCTTATGAAGTTCTATAAATAGTGACTTGAAAATATTTTGACCCTAATATGCCAGATGAAGTACTTTAGTGACTGCCTACACAGTACTTTCCACCAGCTTTTTTCTCTGACATCTCTGTAATCTTTTCTAGTAATCTGACTGATCGTTCATACCGGAGTATTGTACACAAAGCACCTTCAAAATGGACTACTTTTTGGATGTTGAGTCTGCCCACAGACTGTTTTACAGTCAAGGAGCCCAAGGTAAGAAACTCTGGCACTGACTCAGAAAATTACTAGTTTAACTGTACAGTTAAAATGTATATGGCCAGATAGGGGCCAGTGACCAACATACTTAAGTGTTGGGAGGGCACAGGGCCTTCAAAATGCATGGGCTTTAAAAGGGACCACCAGAAGAGTAATGGTGGGGTTCATCTGCCCTCTCAGAGGATAAGGAGGAGCTGTGAGAGCTGTTGCATGTGCTGCGGGAGCAAAAAGAGCTGCCAAGACACAGGTTCTGGTGTTGCAGAACCTAAATGGACGTGACATAGGAGACAGAAATGGCCTGCAGCTTGCTGAGTAAGCCTGTGGTGTCCTTTCCTTTCCTCCTCTTTCTTCTCAGTGCTGACAGGATCATAAGGTGATGTTTTTCAGTTAAAACTGGTTTGGGAAGGCCCTGAGGCAGTCCCCCACCCGTTTTGCACAGAGCAGTTCTCACTGGTCTTCATCATCCCTTGTGAAATGCTGGCCCTCACAGAGCAGCAGCAGGGTGAGAGGGGAAGGGTAACCAAGATCCACTGCTTTAATGTAGTTGAGACTTGTTCATAACATAGATGATATTTTTGGTAAAGTCAGTTCACATTTTTCTCACCAGCTCTATATTTGGAGAAAACTTGCAATTTCAGAGAGAACGTTTTTTTTTTCCTTAAACTTTAAACACTATATCAAATTCAAGAAAATTGTAAGAGCCAAGTAGCTCTTCAGCCATTTTTGTTTCCACATACTGCCTGTTTTTTGAAAATGGGATTCATTTTTCTTCCACTATTAATTTCACTGGTTGCTAATCAAATGCAAAGTCTGGACAACAGAATCTGGACTTCCCTCTGGAGGCTATTCTCCCAGAGCAAGATGCAATCCACTCACAGGATGCCACCATCCCAGGATAATGGGGAGCAGTACCACCTCTGACCTCTGGCTCAGCTGAGGTGCTGCTGCCTAACACATGCTGTGTTGCTTAGCTGCTGTCTCAGTTGTTGTGATACAATTTCATCTGTACCAGTTGTAGAAAGCCTTTCTTGTCACAACACAGCTTCCTGCATTGAACAAGAGAAGCAAATATTAAGCACCACAAAATCGGGGAAAAACCACTGAGGGCAATGAGCGATTTTGATGGGTTTTTTTTCTCCTGCTCTAAAATACAACAAACACCTGGGTGTTGCCAAGAAGTAATTTTGAAATATGTTATTCAACCCTCTTTGAGCAGAGAGGTTGGACTAGATGACCTCCTGTTACCAGTTCCAACCATAACAATTTTTTGATATCTCTATGGGAACAAACCATTCCTATTCCATCGAAACTAAAATTCAGGAATATACATTTCACTGCTTTACAAACTATAGCAAATTATCAACAGCATCCCAATGCCCTGTGCACTGCAACATACAGAGGCAACTGTGAAAGAAAGAATATGTGATCATGCAATGAAAGTCTGTTACGCTCATGTGCACAGGGTGACTCATAAGGGTTGTGCAGGTCAACTTCGCTATGACTATATCCAAGAAAGCAAGATTGAAAAAACATTATTATCTTACCCATACTTGGAGAAATTATATTGTTAGCAGATATAGAAATGCTTGTACTGGTCAGTTATTAAACCCAAAACAAGGAAAAAATTCATTATGCAGAACCGTATTCCTTGATACAAATGTCATCAGCGGGGGGCTGACCTCTAGGTCTGTCATGTGGACTTCTATCCCTTGGCCAAAACAAGTAGGAGTAGCACTGAGACTCAGATTTTTTGTTGCCCTGCTTGGGAATGTTTTATGAAATTTACCAATTACATGCTTCCCCTGTGCACCAGTGTCCCACACCCTAACTACCTCCACAACTAGAAACATTGACAGAAAAGCCATGCTGCACTAAGGCTCTGTCCCGTTTCACTTTTCACCTTTCTCATTGCTCTTTTTACTACATTTCTCGCAGCTCCTGCCCTTTGCATCTCTTACCTCTACATGCTGAGGTGGGGCCTCTTCCCCAAACTCTAGTAACCTCCCCTCTCTTCCTGTTTCTGTGCTTGAGGTCAGCTGCTCTCCAACAAGCTGAGTGCCAGCAGGGAAATTGCTCTGAGCATGGAAGAGACAATGCGTCTGCTTTACATTCTCAAATGCTGCAACACAGCAGCCCCCTGGCAACAGGAGAGGTGCTTGAGGGGAAGAACAGATGAACAATTGCAGTGGCAATAGGATGTGAGATGAAATGCGGCCTGTGCAGAGAAAAGTTTCAGGAGGCTTTCACTGAGCCTCTCTGATGTGCCACAGACTGCTTCAGCAGGCTGAAGAATAAGCCTCTGGAAGTATTATGATCATCAAGCTTTTCTGCAGTAAATGCCTTTATGACTACCTTTAGCCCCAAACTTCTAAATAACCCCTTCCTCTCAGCTACTTTACCCCCAGTACAGAACAAGCAACTCAAACCTATTGAGTGTGTATTCATGCTGCCTATACAGCTCTGCTAACTCCTGTTGCCCTTTTACCTTATGCCAGATTTTAAGGCTGTCTTCCAAAAAACAAGCCCTTTCATATGAGGTAATGGCATGATATCTCCAAACATGGGCAAAATCATCATATTTCTTTCCTTCTCCACCTTCTGAGAAACAGGCTAACTGCATTAAGCTTTAACTTTCTGAAACCGCCCCCAAAACACACTGAATGTGAGGCACTTATCCGCAATAAATAGCATAGCTCAAGTAGCTAGTATGGAACTGAATAAAAGGTCTGCAAGAAAGCATTGCCAACAGATCTGCCTAATGGGATTGCAAGTAACTCTTTGATGTTGATATAATAGCATGACGCTATAAGCAAATCACACTATCAAACAGCATGTGTATATGCATTAAAACTGCAATAAGAACTAAGTGAAAGAAGACTACAGTATTCTGCCATTTAATTAGAAACAACATCAGAAAACAGTATATGTATTATTAGTAGTGTAGTTATATTGTTAGTTATTGCATTACAAAGTGCTCTGTTTACAAAATGTAGAATGGGGGTTTATGACCCACTCAACTCTTTTGTGAGATTTGAAGGTCTCTGCCCTTTAGTACTCCAGATCAAGAAAAAAGTCTTTCCAGTGTTTTCACATTAATGACATGACAATTTACAAATGGCAGCTGTAAAGCACTCATTCTCATTTCTAGTCATTCCTTGTGGGTGGAAGAGAAGAGAAGGAATAGGACTGCAAAATGTTGGGAAGGAACTCAAAGAGCTACGGTGTCATTGACAACTGATGACATAAAATTCTACCTGGCCTGGGGTCTTGTGTAGTTGAATGTGTGATACTCTGACCTCAACAAATAGACTGAGACAGGGTTTTATCCTCCAGCAACTAACCCACTGGTTCTCTGCACCTTACTGCCTGCACTAACACCCACGCCTTGTCCCTGCTCCTGCAGAAAGATGCAAACTGCCTTTGCTGTTTTAGGGTAGGAAGAGAGAGGTGTTACTTTACGAGCTGCCACCTCTCCCATCCTCTCCTCTGCAGGAGCAGCCATCACCTCACTTCCATGTGCTGAGCACAGAGCAGAGAAATGCTTGCCCGTTCAGGCTGTATCTGCTGTTCAAACAGCTGTTCCCTGTTTCCTTCAAGGAAAGTGAAGCAGGAGGGATGGAAAAGTCACAAAAGCTGGATCTGCCAGTAGGATTAGCTAGATTTAGAAAACTTGGTAAATGAAGCCAGCTGGCTGTAGTCTTCAAACACAAGCCAGAAATATCCTAAGCTCTGCAGCCTTCCTGACTGTCTCTTGTGTACTGTATGTTGGAATCTAGGAGCTGGTGGGATGTCCTTGCCAAGTGCGTAATGCCTGGTGACGCATCTGCAAATCAGAAACAGGAAAGAAAGGACTGTGATCCTTTGGATCCAGCCTCTTGCCCTTGAAAAGCCTGAATCTGAAATCTAAGCATGAAGCTGGACTTTCATTTTCAAAAAAGCCTTCTCCTTCTGAAGTGTCTGGATGATACTGGTTATTCTTGGCTGCAAATGTATTCTAAATACAAACCTATCATGGCTTTTAGCTGCAAGGGCTGAAAGTATGTAATGTGGCCTGGAATAGGATTTAGTTCACTTATCCCTTAGGTGGCCTCAGTGAAGATGTTTCTCCCTAACAGTTGTAACTAGCTTAGCGTGTATCAGAAAAAATGTCATTTTAAAAGCAGGGTTCACCTAATCTTAGATATCTTCCTTGGATTAATGTAAGCCTTGCCTCTATACTGATTATGAAAGCCTAGACAGTGAACTTGAGTGAAAGATGCCTGTACTAATGGCATTTGTTTGCATAGAGGAATGGCAAGATAGAATCTAATTCAGAAAAGGGAGCAACTTCCCCAAAATGGGTAAAGCTGTAATCCAAAGCTGTAAATGTGAAGATTTCATCTTGGCTGTAGCCTGCTTTGGAGAGGCATCATTGATCTTGAAGTTCTATATAAAAATTATGCTTTTGGGCATGAAAAGAAAGACTTCACATTTGACAGAGCTGAGCAGGCAGGCACTGAGGAGCAGCAGAAGTGAGCAGCTCTGTAAGAGAAAATAAACCCAGAGTCATGAAAACAGGCAGCAGCTTTACCTCACCTATGGGAGGTAAAGCACAGCAGCACACGAGCCAAGCAGGTCTGGTGACAGTCATCAGGTTTAGTCAGGAGTCCGGACCATCAGACAAGTCCATGGATGATGAGGCAGGCATGAGACACTAAGCATAGGACATGAAGTCAGCAGTCTGGATGTGGATCAGTGAGGAATGTAGCCAGCCACAGGCACAGCTGAAACTTTGCTCAGCAAATGGGCAGTGGCCACAGTGTAACTCCAAAACCAGGGAGAAAGCAGATGTTGAGGTTTCTTGTTTCTCTCTCAAGAAGCTCCAAAGCTGTCAGGGCCTCTTAAACCACTCTCTCCAACAGCTGTACCATGTCAAAGAGCCTGCCTTGAGCCACAGCCAACTAAACTCTGCAAGGAGTGCACACAGAGCTATTGGTATCTGGCTTTCACCTAGGTTCCATCAGGATTAAGAACTGAGGAACCCCTCTCTCCCTCCTATTGTATACCAGGGGAGCTGAGCACCTGGATGAACTCTAAGAGAGAAGAATAATTCCTGCCCAGTACATTGCAAGTGAAGGCTTTAGGTACTGCCATAAAAGGGGATTTGCCCATCACAGACAGCACATAGCACTTTTCTGCAGGCATGATCTGATGGAATGGGGGCCAAGACTCACCCTCTCTTAGTGCCTCTAGCAACAGCACGCCAGTTTGACAGCACGGGCTGACAGTGCAGTGTCAGGATGCCACTCTGGGATGCAGGCATCCACCTTTACACCACAGTGCAACTCTCAGGTCCCTGCTGGGAGTTCAGGCTCAGCTCTCACATGACTTCTGACTCAATAAAATACTTTCTAATTTCCTGTGAGAGAGCTGTGCATCCACTTATATCCTATAATCTTATATCTTATATCTTTTCATACCAGCAGGGCACACCAACTTAAAATTAACTGTGTTAATTATTTTGAAGATTCTGCTACATTCCTTGAAGTTGCTTGCTAGGCCATTTGGTAAGATACACTGCACCTATTTAAATAACTGAACAAAACTCTCTTGCAGGTTTATCTCAAGCTATCCATTGTACCTATAAATAAGTTACAGACAGATTTACATTAGGTATGCTTTTATTGGTTGCAACATTCACATAATTTACTTGGTTAATTTACATTCATCAGGAGCATGAATGAATAAAAAATGGAAAGTAAAAAAAAAATAGAAATAAAAATATAGTACATACCACCAGGGGTAACAAGTTTGTATAGACACCTAGGCCATGACTACTCAAAAGATTTCAGGAAGTCATTCTTCTTGATAAGGTTTAATAAAGTATTCTCAGGTATAGTTTTAATTCCACATTTTTCTGTTACTCTATGTTTCCACAATATTTATTTCACTGTGCTTCATTTTTTGCTCATTTATTTTAATTCAGTCAGTGCTGATTCATTCTAGATGTTTGATTTAATCACTGCTGACTCTTCATGGCTACTTTCCTTCTGCTTTTGCATATTAAATTGGGTCCAGTGTGTTATAAAAACATATTGCTGCAGAATCCTCAGATCCTAATCCAGAATTATTCTACTCTGGATGTCCCTCTATCCACCAAAATGTTATGATTAATCCATCCAATATGTTAATGTATTTTCAAAGTTACGATAGCTTCCAGGTCTCTTTTATCTATGTGATATCACTAGTTCTTAGACAGACATCAATATCAGAAGAATTAGTAACATCAAATGTGCATTCTTAATAAAATGTCCCTACCTTTAAATGACATTAAGAAACTGATCAACATCAACCTTTTCCTCATCCTTTTTAGAATTCTTTTCCTACTTCCTATTCTGGCATATCCCCATTATTGAGAATTTCAGAACAGCCTATACCTTTGGACATAGAGAAATAAGCAAGCTTCACCTAAAATGTACAAAAAATGCTAGTTAGGTGTATTGTGCATACTTTTTAACCAAATTCCACAAACCAGCAGAATGAACATGCACATAAATGTGGCTATCCTTTCATATGAGTACAGTTGTTTGCATCCCTTGGGCCTGTGGTTGAATACATTGCATCCATGTACTTTGTTTCAGATTACTGAAGTCCATCAGGACAGATTTCAACAGCTTTGCTTTAGCGACATGGAGCAATCCATATGCATGTGCTTCTGTGTTTATGTGGGAGACACAAGCCTATAAATCTTTCTTCATAAATGACAAATTATGTCTTCTCCACATGTTCCACTCTCTGCCTCTCCTGCAACTCATATTCTATTTCCCAAATCTAATCCTCCAAATGTTGTCCTTTCACCTTCTTTTAAATGCATCTGATAAAGTGAAGTGGCATTAAACCCGACCAAAAGATTTTTTTTCCAAGTAAACTTTCAATTGAACCCACTGCCTGGTTTGTCTTTAAGGAAGAATATTCACAGCCTAATAATGTTCTTTAGCACAAAAGGAGTATCATGTGCTAGATGAATCAAAATGTACCCGAACTCATATTTTTAAAGCTTCCATTTAGCCAAAAATATATTTCTGCATGCATTATCCACATGCAGATATTTTATGCCATGGTGAGCCCTCTCCACAGAAGCATGAAGGAGAACTGAGTAAGATCCCATATGTTTCTCTAGCGGAAAAAAAGTAGCAAGGAAGAAGAATCCTATTCAATCAGCAATAGCAGGACTGCAATTAAAATATTTTTATAGGGATTTTACAAAAATTGTTAAAAATTTGCCCTGAGAAACAAGGTTTTCCTCAGAAAAGCCTTTGAGATTTCTGATGTAAACCAGCATCCCCCTTGTGGCTATTTCAGTGTTATTTGAAGCTGCTTGTGATTCTATGCATCAGGAACACAGTCTTTCTACATCTAGACTTCTGCAAGAAACATTTCAGCACTTCACTCGTACTAAGATAAAAATCATTATATTTTCAAAGATTTGCCATTTTGAGATCAAAATGTACTCTGCAATTTAGGGTTTCTAGGTGAAGACCCTATTGAGTCAAAAATGACCAAGGTACTTGTGTCACCAATGAGCTATTTTAATAAAGGCTGATTGGTAAAAGTGGGTGGAAAAATCTAAATGAATATTATGTGTTTTCTCCAATTAATTTTTAGGAAGATGCCATTTCACCTCTGAAATTTTTCCAATTAATTTTTTTTCTAAGTAACACAACTCTTAAAAAATCATTACTATAACTCTTTAAAACATAAAGGTAGTTCTTGGTGAACAAAAATTACTACTAACATTTTTATTAAAATATGTGGAAAAGTATCTTAATGGAAAAAATGGAAGGCATCAAAAATTCTTTGCAAACCACCCTTCATGTTTTCAGTAATTTTAAGGAGTATTCAAAAATTGGGACCAGCTATAGATCTAACTAAATATATTGAAGTTATATGTTAAAAATACCTTTGAACTTGTAATACAAACAAATGGGACATTATATATAATCAATTCTAACATGTCACATGATGTGCATTACAGCATTTATAGTTTTAAGGTATTTTTCTCTTCATAAGCAACTTTTTCCCTTTCTAACAAATACCAGACGAGACATTGCCGCAATGAGCCAATTGGAATGTAAGCCTATGAGGAACAATGAAAATAGAATGAAAGAATTTAACGAAATGACTTATTTTCCTTCCACATGCTGTTACAGTGGCTTCCTAAATTGAGCTTTTCGACACTGGTCTCAAACCCGTTTGCAGAGTAAGCAGGTCCCTTAATGTGTACTGTAATGTCATTCCATTGCTCCAAGACTTTCAAGAGGATACTTCCTGATTTTCCGGAAAAACTAGCACCTAAAAGTGTGTCCTAGAGACTGAGCTGGTTTGTGGGGAGCAGCTGAAGCTAGGGATACTGGTGGGTTATCTGTGATGGACCCAAGAGTCACAATGGGCATACATTGACAGCTTTAGTAAAAAATGTATGGTGAGTCATTATTGAATTAAGGACTGCTGTGGATTAGGAAAAGAGTGTGTACAGTTATATTCATGGCAGGCATAAACATTCACTGTCACTCTGTGGATACCAGAATGTGATCAGCTATGCTTTTCAGTTCTAGAATTGATCTTAGGTTTTTATTGCAAAATGTTTTAGTACTTATTAGCCTACTCTGAAATGTTTTCAATGTTTACTTAAAATTTCCAGTCATTCTTGAAAACTCCTTTTGGTAATATACACAAAGGGTAGATAATGATGGTTGTCAAAGTAATACATAATGATTACTCCAAGAAACATTTTCTAGCATCCACCTACCTGCAGTCAAAATGAATACAAGCCAGATCCCAATATTTTGACCCAAAAGGTAAAAATTATTTATAAACAATTATATAGAAAAGCTTACTCTTATTCTCTGTTTACTAAAAATGTGTATGTAGTTTGGTGTTGGGATTTTTTTCAGATATATTTCTGTGCTGTGATCCAGCTGAAATTCATGGATACCCTTTCACTGACTTTAACTACAGCTAGGTCATGCCAGTTTTAAAAGACAAATCTTTTACATGGTTGTTTTATGAGATGACTTTTACAGTAATAACTTCCTGTATAGAGAAATCTTCCTTAAGTGTAAATTTGAAGATGCAGTACACAAAATTTTCCATAGCAGAAATTTTCCATTCTCTTTTATCTTCATTACTATTCCCTATTACAAGGGAGGAATGGTTTACAGCCTACTTGCAATGTTTACTTTAGCTTAATCTAAATAGTTGACCCCATTAAATCAATTTCAACTCCCGCCCTTTGCTTTTACTTCAAATTCAAATGCTAGGTTAGAAATGAGCAAAAACCAAAAAATAAAAGAAATCTATTTAAAAACAGAAAATAAGTAAGTTAGATCAGAAATAACCTCTACCTCCAGCAGCACAGATTTACTTGTTTAGTAAACTACATAATACTGCAGATTGAAAAATAGAGCATGACAGCTTTTGTTAACTCATACTAATTATATGCTATCATACCTAACACCTTAGTCAGATCTTAGGCATCTGAAAGCTACTGATTGACAAGTCTCATTTGAAACTCTAAAAAACTTTTAAAATAAAGAATCATAGTTAGTAGGTTGCAGAATATGCTCTTAGTCACTATCAGTCATGTTCTCTACTCCCAATGGGAGAATATAGTTCATTGTTAGTTATTTGAAGTGTGATGCTTTACAAAAGCCCTGAGATAAAGTCTCTTATGCTAGATAATGTCTCAACAGCAAGAAACATTTAGGGTTTAGGCTCCTAGGCTCTTACAGGGTCCCACATGGTAGTTAATGTTTATAGGTGCACGTTGTGGGTAAGGATGGGCTTTCAAGCAGAAATTCTCTTTCCAAGTACATATCAGGTGGAGGAGAAAGTACTTGTGGATGGTACTCATGATTTCAGTGATCAGCCACATCCCAACTAGCATTTGTGATAATCTTTATCTACTCAGAGACAGAGAGTTTAGGTGGATATATTTATAGAGGCTCTTCTCTTTGTGATTTGTAATTTATAGGCTCAGTGCCCAAAGCAGTCAACAGCCACTCATAATTACATTTCACATATAAAACACCTACATTTAAGAGACATTATCAAAGCTATAAGGTCCAGAGCTAAATACCTAGGCAATGCCCAAATGAGGGTTGCCTCTTCAACATTAATTTTCTCCTTATATATATGGATTATAGTAGGGCTTCTAATTGCATGATGACAGCAATTTTTTACTATCCTACCATTTGCTTCATCAGTGCATGGAGTGGGCAGTGCTCACTTAATGAGCCAGTATTAAATATTTTGCTTTCTCCTCCTTGAATGCATGGCCCCAAGCCATTTTAATCCTGCTCAGAAGACACTTTCCTCATGGGTTTTTCATTGGTGCTTCACTAGAGTATATGAATACTTTACAATATTAATGGAATTATATGTTCACAAAATTCCTACAGAATGAAAATTATGTTTCTCCCTGCTCCACAACTAAGAAATTAAGACATAAAGTGATCAAGAGCAAAAAAAAAGTAGCTGTTAATTTTAAATGCTCAAGACGAGACAACAAGAAACTGAGTTTTGGAATGGTTTGCATCTTGTCAAGAATAATAATCACATCATGTGTTCCACTGATATCTGCAAATATCACCTTCCACTGATATCTGCAAATTAATTGACCACTTAAATATTTCCACTCTTCAGGTATCACAGGCTCAAAAACTACATTCAGGAAAAGAGAGACTGCAGCTATTGAGCTACTGAGAAGTTGAGAAAAGGATTGTTTTAGTGGTGTAACTAGGAACTTAGAACAAGGAATCTGCAGCAGCAACAGAGCTATAAGCTGTGTCTTTGGGACACAAAAGACAGCAATCTTCCCTTGGTACCATTCAATCCAGCCCTTAAATTCTGCAGCATGTGAAATATAAGGCATTGACCTTACAGCAAACAGCCTACTACCTGCTACAGATCATCTCTTCTATTGAGTGATTTTCTTTCTCTTTTCTTTTCTAGTAATTATTATTCTTTTTCTACTTCCTTCTTCCCCTGTTCTATTTCTCTGTTGTCCTCCTATTCTCATCTTCATTTATTTCTTCTTACCAGCTCGTCGGGCAACACTTCTCACTGTGCCCACTCTAGTGACAGCAACTTCTGAGGATGACATAGACCGGAGACCCATCAGAAGGCTCCGGTCTAAGAGTGACACCCCTTACTTGGAAGAAGCTCGGATCTGCTTCAACCTTGATAATGGTAAGACCACACCTTCCCTAAACAGCATGTGATGTTAACTAAAGACTTCTTTTTGAGATGCAGATGGACCAGATGGTACCTCCTCGCTCTCAAGCGATGTGGTGGTTCACCAGACATCCAAAGATGCCAAGGCTGTCTAACTACAAGCACCTGCATATGTATGAACAGGGATCGTTTTCAAAATTCTCCTGCAAGTGCTAACTAAAACTTTTTTTTCTGTTTTAGCCAGGGTGAGCTAGTGAGATCACACCAAAATAGAATTGATTTGCAAACAAAATATATCTTATCCATTCCAGGCATCCAGAAGCATGAAAGTTCTTGAGAACATTTATGGAGGCATTACAGCTAACAGCAGACTTGAGCTAACCCCAGTGTTACAGCCAATGCAGCACAACCCAAAACCTCAACAGGACTAATTGGCAAACATGTAACAGAAAATTCTTGACTGCAGAAATGAATAAGAGAGCTGTCCTTCAAAATTCAGACCAACTAGTGCTATTATCACTGCCTTCAGAGTTATGAGATCCAACATTCCTTCCTTGGTCTTCCTTTCTCATTGAAGAGATTTTAGAAGTACTGATAGCTTAGTGACTTTAGGCAGAGTGGGTTTTGGTATTTTTTTCTAAAAAGCCCTGAATTAAAAGACATGAGCTAGTACACTCTTAGGCACATATTTTAACTGTCTAACTTTACTTTTAGTAAAGTAGTACTTTTGTGCTACCCACTTTTTTTTAATAGCATTTTAAATTATTTATATTACATTAACCAACCGAAATTGGAGCCCTAATGTGGCAGGCAGCCTACAAACCATAGTGTAAGAACGTCTACATAAAGAGCTGATTACTAAACAGAGAAACAGAAATTCCACAAAACACCAAGCCCGGTTTGCACCTGGAGAACGGAGTCTCTGGCTTTTGCAGATGGTCACATTTTTCTCAAAGACCGGCCGAAGCCCTTAGGAAGGCGAGCCCCGGGCTTTGAGGGCTGGTCGGTTTCAAACGTTGAGGGCAGGCTCCTCAGTCCCCTGGCATTTTAAACTGCCAAGGTGTGGCACACCATCCCACTTTACGCCATGGGTTTGCCCAAGGAGCGAGGGTAAGGAGGTGAAGGCATGCACCGTTAGACATCCCACCAAGTCCCAATGAAGCGGTGCTGTGAGTTCCGGAGGCCCTGGGCTAGAAGTGAGCATTCGGGGCTCCGGGCGTGCTGAGGAGCGGCACCTCTGCCGGCCAGGCCCATCGGCGGCGTTCGGCACCTCAGCCGGGACCTCCCCTGGGGGCGGGAAAGGCGCTCGGCCGGACCCTGCCCGGGGCGGGGGCCGGCAGCGCCGGGGCCGGGGACAGCGCTCCGTGCCCCGCAGCGGAGGCGGGCGGGACTCGGCAGGGGCAGCGGGCAGGGCCGCCGCGGCCGCTCCCGTCCGCAGATCCTTGACGGGTTTTCCCTGTCTCTCCCCCTCCCTCCCTGCGCTCCTTTCTCCCTTTCCCTCTCTCCTTCCCCGTCCTCCCCTCCCCCTCCCGCGCCTCTCTCCCTCCTCCCTTCCCCTGTCTCCCCCTCCGCCCCCTCCTCGCCCGGCCGCCCCGCGCCGCCGCTCGCCCTCGCCAGCTCGCCGGGCCACGCTGCTCACCGTGCCCACATTAATGGCGGCATCTTCCGAGGAGGACATCGACCGCAGACCCATCCGCCGCGTCCGCTCCAAGAGCGACACCCCCTACCTCGCCGAGGCCCGCATCTCCTTAAACCTCGACACAGGTGAGAGGCGGCCCGGCCCGGCGCGACCGGCGGCGGGGGAAGCAGGGAGGGAAGGGGCCGCCCTCGCCCTCCGCCCCTGCCTGCTCCCGCGGGCTCCCCGGGCGCCGCCGCCCGGCCCTGCCCCGGTGCCCGCGCCTTCGCACCTCGCCGGCCTCCCCTGGCCCGCAGACCGGCTCCCCCTGCCCTGCGCCTCCCACCTGGGTGAGCCGGGACCGGCTGCCCTTCTCCGTTCAGCCCCTCGAAGCTTCCCCTGTCCCAGAGCGCCGCCCTCTCGCCCTGCACAGAGTCGTGGCGCATCCCCTCAAGGCTTCTGCTCTGTCCCTCCTCGCCAGGTGCTGACATCCCTCCTGGAGATGCTGCCCTTGGTGTTTTGCAAGTCTCTCCCTGGCTTTTGAAGGCTCTTTGCCTTCTTCCCCTCATGGGTTTGTGCCTCAGAAATGCGAGGAAACTTGCACCTGCATTGCCCACTTAGTTTCATGAGGTCCCCGGTTGTCTCACCATTGCCTTTTGGGACTCTTGATGGGTTTAAAGCCTGATGGTTCCTACCAACACACCTCCAGCTCTCTGCATTCACCTCCTTCTGCCTATGATGAACCTCCTGCAGTTGTCCACCTGACCTTTCCTTCCCCTTTCTCCACTACTGTGCCTTCCTCTTTGCCGCCTCTTCCTCATGACTCCCTGGAGATTTAAGCTGTCCCCTTCAGTTCATCCTGTACATGATGAAACTATCCTGTTTCTTTCCTATTAGGCCTCTGGTTTTTCCCTCTTTTCTTGACCTTTCCTTATGAGCTCTATCAGCAGCAAACTAACTACACCAGAGGTTACTTGCTCTCAAAAACAAAAGAAAAGAAAGTTCTTTCTGCTGGTTCTCTGCACCAAACCAGACTTCCTCTATTTGGGAAGGAGGGACAGCATGAGGGAGGATCTCTAGCCAGCAGTACTGCAGCCTCCCTTCATGTCCCAGCAGTAGCACACAAAATGACCCAACTGTGTAACATTCTTTGATGCTGAGCCTGTGAGCTCACTGCCAGCTGTAAAGGGAAAAGAGCTGCCTTGGAGTTGCTGCTTGCCCTGCTGCAGTCTCTCTCATCCCTCCTCCCCCTTTCAGCTGGCAGAAAGTTGGAGATGGCAGAGATGCATTTTCTTCTCCATTTGGGGATGGAGCAGATTCCCCTCCCCCTCCTGTTATCCCTGCTGCAATTACACCCTTGGTAATGGCTGATGCGCAGTTTGGTTTTACCACTGGCAGAACGGTTGGTTACATTGTATGGTGTGTCATTATTTCTCTCTGATCACAACTTCTAAAAAATTGCCAAACCATGGGTAAGCTGGGTGGCATTCCAGGGCACAGGCTGGAAGACCGTGCCAAGTGCCAGGTTTCAGTTCTATAAAGAACTGGAAGTGAAAACAGAAAGAGCATCACTGTAAGGTGTAAATAAAAAAAGGCTGTGTATGGTTATTTGACTGCTGAAATAACACTGTGCTGACTTGTGTTCTCTCAGGTAATGTTATGACATGTAGTTATAAATAGACAAACCAGCTAAGAGCAAGGCACCTTCAGGTCACCTGGTGCCTCACATCTCTATGCTGAGCTAGACATGCTGTCTTTGCTACAAGTCCCAGAGGATGTGCAAGTCTCAAGGTACCTCTTTCCTGCAATCCACCAAATAATTTGGTAATTACACTTAGCTTCTTTCTGTTCCTCCCCTCCCCCTGGCTCTCTATAATTTGGGTCTTTACTTGCAAACCTGGGAATGGAATTCCTTAAAAAAGAAATAATTAAAAGAAACCGTACTGGTGTATCAAGAAATATAAATGAAAAATGTTGTAAGTAGTACAAGTGTGTGTTTTCATTAATCCATCTGGCAGTGAGTAGTAAAAAAAATAAAATTGCTTAGCAACCAGTATTGAGTGAGAGAGCCAAAAAGCAAGTGAAACATGCCGCTGATATCCGCTTCATTTCTGAGCTGTTGGGTTTACTCTTCTGTTTGCTCAGAAAGCACAAGCCAAACTGCCAGGGTATGAGAACTCTAGTCTAGCCTGGGGAAAAAGCCGCTAAAAATGTGTTTGGCCACTTTTGCTTATACTTGATAATGCCGCACAGCTCTGGCTTTCCTTTTGAAACTTACTTTGCTTGTGAAGTGCAGTGTTCTTGCCCTTATTTTTATGGCTCTGTGTGTGGGGAGAGGGGCGAAAACACCCTGTTTTTAAGCCCACCGGGTTTCCATTTGCAGTCTCGTTGCTGGTGTGTCTGCCCTGTGCCACAGAGTGTCCGGGTCGCCCTTGGTGTCGCCGTGCCCTGCGGGCGGAGGGGCCCGACCTCCTGCCCAGGGCGCTGTCCGCCGCCCCCGGTGCTGAAGCCGCTCCGCCGGGGGTGGAGAGCGCCTGTCCCGCCTTGCCCTGTTCTCCCCGTCTGTCCGTGGGCTGGCAGAGCATGTGTGCGCACAGGGGTGTGTGTATCTCTTTGCCTGTGCAGGGCGAAGGTGGTAGGAAGGAAGTAAAGCTGTTTCTTCAGCCCACGGATGCAGCTGAAGCTAAAGTGATGCTCGGGGCTTTGGAAGGAACGTCTTCCTTGTCTGCTCATTGCTTGCTTTCCATTTAGTGCCTTCCATATCTGCACTTGCTGCTCAACCACTGCTTACAGAGCTATTTTTCCTACAGCCGTTATGAGTCAAGCTGCATTCTCCAGTCACTGTCTTCTGTCAGGACATGGTCAAAGTTCGGCTGCAGCATGCAGGATCTGCTTTGCAGTATTGGAACTTCAAATCCACTTTTATTAAAGAACCATAACCAGATACAGTGAATACTGCTCTTCTCCACCCTTAATTGCAACCATTAGTTAAGAACTATCAGGTTTTTATCTACTTCAGCTGTGAGTTATAATTATACCATTACTGCTGTTATCTGTATTGTTGAGCAACTGAGATTGCAAACACAGAGTCAATTATACAGTTTGGTTGTAGCACATATTTGGTCTGGGTCTTTAAAAAACACAATTTGCAAGTGATTAACTGTGCAGCTTCTATCTCCCCTTGTCTTTCAATTATATTAACAGCTTTGCGTTGTTTGATTTTCCAAAACATACCAGTTTATTATGTTTGTTTCTAAATATTGATCAAGTAACTCACAATTATTACCTAGCATGAATTGACAAATGCTGTTCGATTAGTTGTGCCTGGGATGGTTTTTTTTGTCTGGTGTTCCCAAACTGATTAAAATACCCCATTGTTTTCCAAACCCAGGGTTATTCTCTCTTATTATACGTATGCAAATCCTATTAATCTAAGTTATGTGCTCATATCAAGAGGATAATACTTCCCAAAGGATTAAAATTACCTCTTCTGCCAAAATTAATGTAGCTACATAACATTGTAAAGCTATAGGCAACTATAAATTCTTTTTCCATATTTGATACTAAATCAGTTCCTTAGAGAAATTAATTTTTTATTTTCTCAACAACTTCCTCCAGTGCAACACTAGAGGAATGTGGAATGTGCTCTCACTATTGGGTGGTGGTCTTTTGTTTTCTTTATTATGATTAGCAATCTGGCATGTCTCCATCTCTTAACATCCATCTTTGGCTTTTCATACACATCTTCTTAAAAACAGTTTTCAGATTGTCTTTCTGACTTTCTGATTCAGGCATCTAAAGGCTAATCCCTAATTCTTCGGAAAACTTGTTCATCTGTGACAATAGCATAATCACTTTCCTGGTCCTGTGCCAGCTGATAAGTTCAAGTGGTTTTTATCAGTTTTGACCTATTACAGGTTTTGGCTGATTTCTATTCTTCCTGTTGCAAAATACTGTACTTTTTAAATAGCAATTCATGGTAGGTAGCTTTCAAGCTTGATGAATTGGCAGAGGTGATGACTGATAAGGAAATAGACTGCTTAAAAGTCACTAAGTGATCCAAGATGTATGAGCTTTTCTCCTCCTTCCCCCTTCACAAAGCTGCTTGGAGAATCCCTGTCAGAATTTTATCGGTGTTTGTTAGGGAAAGGGGGGACTACTGCACTGAATTGATCTGGTCAGGTTCTTTTAGCCTTTCAAGTGTTAGTTGTTATTGAAGCTATTTCTATATACACTTACTCGGACTAGTCCCTAGCCAAAAAAGAGTAAGCTTGGTACTGCAATCCTCTGCAAAGCTGATTCTAACAGACTGACTTCTTGTTAAGTGGTGCAAGAAGCTGTCTTTGTTTCAGCTCCTCAGTCATTCAGGGAAGTCACCAAATGTCAGCTTTTGTTTGAGCAAGGCTGATTGTCTACTTATTTAACCTGGGAATGGAGACTCGGGGATAAAGCATGCCAATGCCTTGGAGAAAGTGTAAGGCCAGAATGACTAGAGTAGCTGTACTAGGGGTCAGCAAAGAGGGGATGTTCCTTCAGAAAGAATTAGCTTCCATGCTGTGAAATGGGGAGAGAGGAGATTTTGAATGTGAATATATTCCTCCCACCCTGATTTCATAGTGTGTACCAGTGGTACAACCAAACAGAAGCCAGAGGAGCAGCAGGAGGAGTGCAAGAGCTGGCCTCTGAAGAGAGAGGAGAGAAGGGGGAAAGAGGTAGTGACAGACAGAACTAGATAGAGATGGTGCAGCCTGTGCAAGCTATGGAGCCCAGCTGGCTCACTCAGTCCTGGAGTGTAGCACAGACTTTTAGTGCACTGAAGTCACTCAGTAATCTCACTGAAGTAGTTGGATCCACAAGTGATTTAAGTAATTTGTTGACTTCAGCCAGGGATCTGAGCCAGACTGTAGAAATATACATCTCTGCTCCCCTTCAATGATGAAAGATCTGTTTTATCTCTTTGTGGTGTGGAGCCACATGTTGTCTTGGAATGTGTTCTAGGAAAGCAAAGCTGAGAGGGAAAGGACTTAGTGGTTGTGAATAATTTTGCCATGGGTACAAAAGAAGGGTCCTCATGTCTAGAAAGGCAAGTGAACTTGGTACCATTTACTGTTCTTAAGCAGTGACAAATAAATCACACTGGGAAGAGGAAAAAATCTACGTCAGCCTGTGTTAGTGCTGCTGCAAGAAGAATTAATTCACAGGGTGTAAAGAGGGAGGAGGATCCTGGCAGAAACTGCTGAATGGCTGAGACAAATGTTCGCAAGCTGGGAAATGTTCATGGTCGGCTGTTTCTGTCATGCAGAGCTGGTGGGGAAAAGCCAGGACACAAAGGGTGACTGTTAGTTTTAGATGTGGGAATTTATTCATTCTGGACCAGGCACAAAGTTTGAAATAAAGAGCGTCTTACATTTTCAGTGTCCTGGCACCTTCCACGCTCTGTTTGGGCCCTAGGGTTTCTTACAGCCTTCATGGTAGGCTGCCTCACTGTTCCTGTTTGTACTGGTGTATCCACTGCATTATAAAGCTCTAGAGCTATGCAGAATACTTTTCAGGGATCAAAATGATGTATGATTTTGCTTTCTAATGGAAAGATAATGTTATTTGTGTATTAGCTTCATACATGTTGATTTGTCTGGAAGGATATGATACATTTTGCTGCAGTGAACAAGGAGGAGCTTGTGAACTTAATTTTGTTACTTTGTAAAATAAGAAAGAATATTTATATAGCTCACTGAGGTGGGTAAATTGTAAATAGGTGAAAATAAAGTGAAATTACTTGACTGGATTTTCTGCAGGAAATCTCCATCCCATTAATGTTTAATTTTCTCTAAATCCCATAATTTTATTTTAAAGTCTGTTTTGAAGTTTCTGAGTTTGCCCCTGGTCATTCTTACAAATGATTTAACACAGTTAATCATCTCTGCAGTCATTTGAAATGCTATCACATTTGGAGTTGAGTTATTTCTTCCCTGCCTATTCAGTATATGTTTCAATATATTTGTAATAAAATACTCTGCATGGCTTCATGATATATGAATAAATGCTCCCTAAAACTATATACAAATTTCAACGACTTTGGATTTATGGACCTCACAGATTAGAAACAATGTGGAAAGGTTAATCAGAAGGACATAATAGTGTTTTTAAAAATATTTTTAAATTATGGTGGCTTTAGGATTTCAGGTAGAAAAGATTGATCTCAGCAGAACAGGGGAGAGAGAAATAGGCAGTAGTAGGCTTTCTAATATGTGTGGGAGGTTTTATTTCTTTTTGGAGAAAGATTAGTAAAAATGCATGCCTGGAAATTTTCCACTTTTTGCTCTGCTCTAATCACTCCCTCAGATTATTGTCATGGAGATCCTGTCATACTTAGGAACCGAAATCACAGGTTTTGGCAAAGCATTTCTTAATACCTTTATAAAGGGGCCTGGAGAACTGGCCTCTTTTGCCATCAGATGTTGCCTTAAAAAACCTTGTGCCTGCACTTTCACTGACTGATGACTGATAGTCTTAATGCTGCTTAATTTGGAGTATAGCTGGAGATCAGAAGTGTGCCTGTCATTCATTTCCTGGCTGTTTTCCAGCCCTGGGAGCGTGAGTACACATACCAGGAAAAATGAACATCCAAGCTGAAAGCCACCCTTCATGCGGCAAGGATAGGCCATTTGAGATGGCCTGCCCTTCCCAGGGCTAAGTGCAGTGGCTGGAAGCACCTCTGTATCAACAGGCAGTTTAGAGGGGAAGAGGTCTTATCAGCAACCGAGGTTTTAACTCTTGTACTTGACTTTGGGGGCTTAAGACTGTGACCTTCACTGTGTGCCTGATAGGAATGAGTTTACATGTCCCCCAAATCTTGTTAAAGTGGAGAGATATCCCTGCTTCACCAGCTGTCATCTAATAGGAATTTTTGATGTAGACTTGAATGAGCAAATATGACTGAGGACAGTTTGAAGGGAAGGGCGAAGTAAGTCAAGTTGATGGAACTGGCAAGAGTAAAATGATAGAAGATCCATTTCTCTGAATGAGATGTTCTCATGTTATGATGTTCTTGTGGCACTGCACATATGCATCACCTTTCTGTGTCAGGGGACAGCTGATACACATGCAGTCAATGGCATCAATATTGCTGTGAAACAACTGTGACAGGAGATGGACGGAAGGAAGGTATGTGCTTACTTTGGGATCAGAATATGCAGAGCTGATGCCTTGTAAAACTCTCTGCAGTATGTGTGACTTTAGGGCTGCTGTAGTGCTTTGTTATTAATCTGGTCCTTCAGGAAAATTGATGTTGCAGAATTTGCCTGGATGAGAAGTTATCTCTATATTTGTGTTTTGCTTGATGAGCTTTTTGGGTTAACACAACCAAGTATATTCCTGCAAGCTGGGATGATGCAAAATAATTCTCTTTTTTTGTTTCATCAGGAACTGTAATTTTCTTCTTGGAACTAGGTCTTTAAGGAAACTGCATTTTTCCAAAATTTCAAAACTGACAGCCCTGTACAGAATTATTAGCTGTAAAATCTAGTAAAAAGAAAAGGCCTAATCCTCAGTAACAGGTATAATTATCTCTAATACTTAATTACTCTGAGTCAACTAATTGGTTTCATTGGGACTACTCAGAGTAATTCTCAGAGCTAGGCATATAAGTGTCTTCAGAATCAATCGTAAAGTTGTTTGTAAGTTTTTGCAATGTGACAAAAGTCATTAGTCCAGAAAGTCTGTTTTCAAATATAAAATGTCAATGTTAATGAAATACCGTATTATTAGAAGTTATTTCTTGTGCTTCTGCTTTAGACCATAGAGTCAGTGTGAAATGTTGTATTTCCATAGTGAAATAAAACTTGGCTGCCTTCATGCTTTCTTGGTGATGAGTATTCGTGACAATGTATCTCTTGCAGATAAGGTGCAAAAAATGTCACTTTTAACATTTTAATCATATTAATGTGATGTATTTTACATAGTAATACAACTTCTTGATGTAGTCCACTAAAATGTTTTCTTCATTCAGAATACTATTAGGGTAAAATTATTTATAATCATGCAATAACCATTTTTAATCATGCAATTCTGTTGCCTTCAGTTATAATGCATTGATGGTCTTATTTTATATTGATATACTGAAGCCATAGCTGGACCCTCAGTATATGGTCACCATCCCTAGCTTTCATTGTACAGACAATGTTCCTGAATATTTAAAAGAAGGTAATTAGTGCCTTTACTGCAAACTCTATAATAATTGTCTTATCTTGAAATTCCACTTCAGTGTATAAGAATGTGAAGATGACGTCCAAACAAGAATTTAATGAGTAGCAAATTCAGCAAGAAAACAGGGAGGCAGAGTTGAAAAATTAAGTGCTCATGTTTCTTCTGCATTCCAGATTCACTGTGGTTTCATTCTGGTTATGAAGTACATAAGTCTGGGGAAGCATGGGACAAGAGTTTACATATACTTGTGTTTTTATATACTCTATGAACACATGCCATTTTAACTGTGATTGATAAGAACTGCAGTGCATATTCTGGTTAATCAGAACATTCTTGCTGTGCATAATTTATGTTGCAATATCATTTTTATGGTTAGTGAGTACAGTACTTGGACAGACAGACATCTGGTTAACAGTTTACAAGCAAATTAAATACTTGATGTATTATTAAAATGAAAGAGAAATTTAATCAGGGCTAAATCTAATTCTATGTTAGAGTGTTGGAAAGTTGTTTAAAACCTGACTCAAGCTTGATGCCCCAAATTTGGGAGGACTTGTTTTGACTGTGGCACTTGTCTACCTACCAGTGTGTGCTTATTTCTGTTCTATGGGTAAAAGGACAAGGAGTCTACTGACATTTGATTACTGACTGGGGTGCATGTCCTTGGGAAGAATGTTCCTGTGTTCCCTCAGTCAGTCAAGTGTTGCAATGGTGTTAAGCCATCAGAAGCAGTGTTAGAAGACCCCCTTTAAGCTAGTCCCATTTTGCTATAGCTTTGCAATAAGCAATAGGAATCTCTCTCAGAACAGAAAATATCCCGCCAGTTAAGAAGAAATGGGAAATTATTAGTTATATTGCAATATTCCTTGAGAAAGAGATTACTCCCATCTGACATCTGTAATGGTCCTTTGTTTTCCTTGCTGAGATCACTGATAGTGCAGTCTTCATACATAATTTTTTTCTTCTGTTTTCTTTGTTTTCTTGCACTAGAGAAGTGTTAGAAACAAATGTGGAGACCTTGACAAGGCTGTGCTTGATGCATGAGGCATCTGTAAGGTTTGGAGGAGAATGGGCTCTTCCCTATGCCCAGCCTCAGTTGCAGGAGCACATGGGTATAAAGGTCATGTTGTGCAGTGTGCTGGTGAAGAGGTCTGTAGCTGACTGTCTCATGTGAGCTCTCAGCTCCTGGCTTCTCTGGGGTTTTGTTGTTGTTGGCATCTCTCTTTTCCTGTTGCCTTTTCCATTCTCTGGTGTTTATCAGGGCTATATATGTGGGTAGCAGCATTATGTTGGCCTGCAGCTTCTTGAGGGCTATGCCTGCTGTCTTGGCAGAGATGCCATACCAGCATTTGGTAAGTTGGGAACTATGACTTTAAAAGGTCACCGTGCATCCTTAGGAGCTCTGATAAAGAGCTATTAATCTGCATGGTGCTTCCATGAACCTGCTTAAGGCAATCATTTCCCAGAACAATGATCACTCCTGCTCTCTGCATAGAAACTGCTCTTCTGGTTGTGTGTAGAGGTGGAGAGTTAGGAATAAACTGCATTAAGCTGCTAACGAGTAGTCATTGTTTATATTTAAAGCAGCTTAGCGTGTTCATCCATTCATGAAAAATCTAATTTTATCTTAACACTTTCTTTGTTCACCATCCTTTATTACTTACACTACACATTGAGGCTGTTTTCAGATGTTCTGAATGCTTTTCCAAAAATCATTAAAAGATTTCTTCAAAAACTACTTTTTTCAATATTATTTTTTTTTCACAATGACTTACTAGGTTTGAAATAGCAAATAAAAAAAATGAAAAGTAAATTATCATTTTCATTTTCTCTGTGTGGAAGAACAGCAAAATCTTTGAAAGCTAATAATAAAAAAATAGCTGGGGCTAGCTAATTACATGTAAAATGATAGCCTATAATTATAAGGCAAGAAGAAATCAATATAAAGCTCGATTTGTAATTTAGTCTTATCTCAAGGCTCAGAAGAACAAACCATTATGTGAGATAAATTTTATAAGATTGCTTCAAATAATATTTTTTTTTTTAGCTAATTAGTTGATACATTTTATTTACTTTTTAAAGAAAACAAGATAGGCATCACTGAATAACCTTGGGGTTTGACCTTGCAAGCTTTCCCCTCTGGAAGCAGTTGGTCTAACAGCTTTGTCAATATTGAAGGAGACCCCAGGGGAGAGTGGGAAAAATCTTTGGTTGGGAAGTATCATTACACAGATGGAATACAACTTTTTGTTAACATGCTTCATGACATAATGAAAACCAGGAAAAGAAAGGAAACCAGGGGAAAGAATCACCAGAATTAAGGCAATGCAGGACATGTGTTGTCATTAAAACATGTCAGGGCTTACTGAACTTACTGCTCGTGGTTACTGCTGCCCTAGGCAGCAGAAACATGATGTTAGCAGGTACCCACCAGAGTGGCTGTATATATACCTAGAGGAGTGTGTCAGCAGCCCAAGGAGCGTGCAGGGACCATCTGTTAACCAGCAGGAGTCTAAAAGGCTTCAAGTGGGCAGCAGAGGGATGGCTCTAGAAGTTGTGCAACTTACTCTCTCAATTATGCAAGTCAGTGGCAAGTAGACAGGTCCCAAGCAGTGATAGGTGTTCCTTCCTGCATCGTAGCTGTTTCAGGAGATGTTTCTTCCGTGGCTTTTGGCAAGGCTTACTGACATTTGCATCCAATTGTGATTTAAGGAAGCACCTAGTGTTGAGAGGGAGGAAAATGCAGGGCTTGCTTCTTTATCATTTTGGAGATACATTCCACTTTTAAATCTCATTCTTCCCTCTGTGGCTAAAATAAAACATTGTATCAGCTATGTATCAGTGTGTTTAATAAGGCAGCACTTTGCTTTCGTTACCTCCCAACAGAAAGAAAAAGATTGTTATGAGCAAGAGGTAGAGGGATATACTGAGGAAGTGAATGTGGTGACAGTATTAACCATACATAAAATCCAGAGCTGTTCTAGCAGAACCTCATCCAAAACATTTCACTCCCATGCAATTTTCTGTTACTGTGTTAGAAAACATTTGGTCCTGTTGGTTCACTTACATAGTACTGTGGGATTATGTGTATGAGTGCAGCGAGCTTTACTGTACTCCAGTCACTCATGTACAGCCAATTTCCCTTGTTGAATGGTACCTTGTGGATGGTTTGCCTGTGGGAACTGGCTGTTTTACCCCTTTTAGGATTTTACACTGAATTTAAGGCAGAATTTGAAAGTGGATTAATCAAGGAAATGTAGGTTGGATCTTGAAGAAGGTGTTCTTAGTAGTTTAGACCAACTTTCATGTTTTGGTTTAGCTGGTTTGCTGTCTTAGAAAAAGATCCAGGACTGTATATAAAGGTGGCCCTCATCTGTTTGTTTTATTAGGTGGGAGGGATAGTATTTCTGCTGCTCACAGCATGACCCCTTAGCATGACCCCATAATTCAGTGAATACAAGAGCATGTTTGCTGTCTTTCTCTTGTCTTCAAATGTGCCCTGAAGACTCCAGGATGAGTAATTTCCAATCTCCATGTACATCCTTTCCATGGGGAGGAAGCTCAGAAGACCTAGAAAGGATGCAGAAGGAAAGGATTAGATGGTGAAGAGGACCTGTATTGTGTCTTTCTTCAATCACAGGGGCTTTAATAAGTAAGCTTAATAATTGTATTTGCTAATGATTTTTCCTTTCCAAATTTTGATCGAGACATTTTCTGGGAAGAACAGGTATTTACAGTGTAAGGGAGAGAATGGCTAAAGTGATTTCAACCATTCAGATATACTTTTTTCCTGCAAAGGATTTTTGGACTGAAGAAAGATGTTTCTCTGTGCTAGAATCCAATGTGCTGTTTTTTGGTTTTTCTGCCTAGAGGACTATATTTTTTGAATGTAATATCTCACATTGCTTCCCATAGGATATTACGAAACCAGTTTCTATAAATCTCTGTGCACAGAGTGTTTTATGTGAGACAAAGATATTTTTTCTTGATATATTTTTTGCACCTCACGGTCCAGCTGCATGGGTATTTATATATATCTTTAGAAGTTTTTGTTCTCATCTGCGAATGAAAACCTTCAGTGCTAATATCTTTCTTCTGACAAAATCGTCTGATGCTTTTCCCTTAGGAATCCCCTTCCTTAATTCTGTGCCATTCTGTGTGGTAAGGGGGATGCTGTCTCTGAAGGGCTTATCCTCCCTTCTGAAGCCTGTGTCACAGTCATCTTTCTTTTGAGATTGGAGAACTAACATGTTTGTAACAGAGTTTCTTGGTATTGGTATTCACACTGGATAGAGAAGGGACTACAAAATCCAAGAAAGGCTCCTTTTCAACCCTTTGTGTACTGACTCAACAGTACCCTGAAACTACATTGGCCTCAGAGCAAAGGATGATGAATACATTTTGTACACACAAGTTTCTTATGTCATTGCTATATCTTGTTGCTGCACTTACATGATTTATCCTGTGAGGATTTGTGTTGTGTTTGCTATTACATGCACCTTGCCTTAGAAACCTTTTCTGGCATCTTCAAAATTAAGTAAAAATTATGTATTTGAAAATTTTTTCAGGCTTCTTCTTCCTCTCTCTCCCCTCAGGAAAGGAATAGAAAATATGAGCAGGTAAGTTTCCTTTTAAAGAAGTTTTCAAGTAGCTCACTGTGGCTTGAAGACAAATGAAAAATGTTCTGAAAAGTATGTCTGTCTGTCTATCTTCCTGTTCTTTTAAATAATGTGTCTATCCTACGGCCCTCTTATACAATAAGATTTTTAGTCCCAGATGGGTAGGGAATAGTTATCTGCAGCTCTGCTTGCTTTTTACACTCTATCAGAATGAGTCTCCCAAAACAACCCTTAAATGGTTGTAGGGTAATTAAGGTTCATTGGTACAACAGTAATTAGATTTTATATTTAATTAGTCTCTCTGTAAAGTAGAGTTGCTGCATCATATTTGAAATACTCTTTGATGATATTAATGAAATGTCTTACAGGAACTTTAGCTTGATGATCATTGTGGTTAGTATTTAAATTTTCTGCAAATTGAGCTTCTATTGCATAGATAATATAGCTTCTGATAGATCAACATTACAGCATCCTTGTTCAAATAGATACATATTCTATTACGGTTCTGTAGCCATGGAAAAGAACTGCTGCCTCACAAATGGCTTACTGTGACTCTGGAAGGACCCAGTTCAGGAAAACACTGATGCATCAAGATTTGTCATTAATAAACATTAGAAATATGTTCTGAATTCTTCTCTAAGTTGCAGAGGAAAATCTGCTCTCTGGAGACCAACATAGAATCATAGAATTGTTTCAGTTGGAAGGGACATGTAAATATCAATAAGTCTAACGCCTCCACAAAGAACAGGGAAATCTTAAACTAGATCAGGTTGCTCAGAGCCCCATCCAGTCTTACCTTGAGTGTTTCGAGGGACAGGGCACCCATCTTCCACTTTTCTGGTCAACCTGTTGCAGTGTTTCACCACCCTTATTGTAAAGAATTTCTTCATTTTATCTAGTCTAAATCAACCCTCTTTTAGTATAAAACCATTGTTCTTGTCCTACCACAACAGGCCCTGCTAAAAAGTCTGTCCCTACCTTTCCTGTAAGCTCTCTTTAGGTACCAAAAGGCTGTCATTAGATCTCCCCATAGCCTTCTCTTCCTCAGGCTGAACAACCGCATCTGTCCTTCCTCATAGGAGAGCAGTTCCATCCCTCTGACTAATTTTGTGGGCCACCTCTGGACACACTCTAAAAGGTCTGTGTCTGTCTTGTACTGAGGACCCCAGAGCTGGATGCAGTATTCCATGTGGGGTCTCATGAGTGGAGGAGAGAGGGAGAATCACCTTCCTTACCTGCTGGCCACGCTGCTTTGGTGCAGCTCAGGATGCAGTTAGCTTTCTCAGCTGTAAGTGCACATTGCTGGGTCATGCATAGTTTTTCACCCACCTGTACCCCTGGTCCTTCTCCCTGCTTCCCCCAGCCTGTATTGATATTTGGGGTTGCCCTGACCCAGATGCAGCACTTTTCACTGAGCCTTGTTGGACCTCGTGAGGTTCCCATGAATCCACTTTACAAGTTTGTCCAGGTGGCTAATATTTTCAGCACCTTCTTTCTTTGTCTGTATGTTTAAGAAAACAGTAAACCAGCACCAGTCTCAGTAAAAGTGTTGGCAGGATGTGGAGTAGATGGGGTTCTCCTCATACCTTACTGTTAGGACTTCTGTGTTGCCTTGGGAGGCACAGACCCTGAGGTGCTGGTACACCTCTTCAGAGCTGTTTGTGGTTCTACAAAGTATCATGTTTAGAGCCATGCTGTGTCCATGCACAGAAGTCTGTAGGGATCAGACATTGGAGAGAAAGGGGAAGACTTCATTACATCAACTCAAATAGTGCTTCCTGCTCTTGCTCATAAATATTCTTCAGAACCTCATGCTTTCCCTGCTTGCACAATTAGGTGGGTCAAATTCGGTTTACTAAACCAACTTTTTGGAAACTAGGGTCACAGATGTGTGTGTTGGATGTGCACCCTAATATTTGGCTGGGTTGTACCAGTTTTAGGAGTGCAGAAGTGTTTCCCAGGTCCCTCATCGTGGAAAGTCACTGATTTTGCTGGTGTCTTCCACCTGCCTTGGGCTGCTGACCCACACAGCCTCGTAACAGCTCTTAAGTTAGAGAGACTTGCCAGATGTGCTGGACTGCTTGTGATTTCTGCCCATACACAATTTCTCTATGGGCATGAAAGCCAAGTCTGCCAAACATTTACCTGATCATTCCAGATCTGAAGCAACCCAGTCAGAGCAGTAGTATAAACCTGTCCCTGGATATCTGTAAGTCTGCATACTTTTATTTGCATTCAGAGAGCATCTCCACAGAACATGCATGGCCCCTCTTGCACATCCTAGAAATGTGTGTATTTCTATCTAAGAAAAACTATATCCCAAGGAAAGTGACACATCCCACATTATTATTGTGCTCAGGATGCTCTCTGGGAAGTAATTTGCAGCTGACCTCATGGTGCACGCACTAGAAGTGTGGGGGGATAGAATGTAAGAAAATAAAGGTAGTGCAGAAGGCAATCTCACTCCTGAGGAGTTGCAGCTGCACTAATTATCAAAGATTAGGAACAGGACTGCCCTTAACAGGCCATGGCTGTGTCTAGTAAGGATGAGTGATATAAAAGAGTGGGTTAGGTGGGTGAGGTGGGAGTTTGTTGGTGGTGTTGTGAGGAGCTGTCCCATGAGAAATCACCAAGAAGGTATAGAACTTTTGAATAAGATGACAACACTAGGAGGAGAATTTTCTGGCCTGAGAAGGGTGCTGATGAGCTATATACTTCATTGTGTTATCACACTAATGTGTGAGCAAGGTTTAAAAAAAATCACTTTTTAGTGTTTCTCGTCTTGGAAGTGCTAGCTAATAATAATTTACTATATTGAAATATTAGTTGATGCTGTAGCATTAGATGGATCCTCTGTTGATACTGATGAATTATGGTGTGAATGAGTTCTGAGGTATTGTTCTGAAGCATTGAGCTCTTGTTCTTTTGTAGTGTCAGTGTCTTAGGAACAGAGTGTTGTTACTGTTGTAGTTCTTAATTGTTGCAGGAAATATTTGTCATACTCACTGGAAGGTCAGCAGACTAATAGAACAACATGATCTTTGTGGGCCATCAAAACAGTTCCTTGTGGTCTTTTGGAGTTTAGGTTGATTACTTCATTGCTGATCAACATCTTTAAAACATTGGGTCATATGAATTTATGGAGTGGAGCAAAAGAAATTGATGTAGCAGCTAGTGGTGATTCTGTTTCATTGGGCAAATCAAGAGCCTGGAAGCTTAAACTTGTATAGCAGTGAAAACTGGGTTTGGGTTCTCTTAGATCAGGCTTCCCAGTGAGTGGTGGTACTGATGGATTCAGTTTTCACTGCTTCTGTATTTTTTAGAATAATGTGGCCCACATGACGTCAAAAAATCCAAAAGCTCCTAGCAAGAGACTTACTTGAAATACATGCAAAGGTGAATTTTTCTCCTGATGTCTGGTTCCTTCAATTTGGTCTTGGTACCAAATACTTAGAAATTCCATTGCAGCCTTAGTGTGTCCGAGAGCTTACTTTGGGGTAGGGTGGCTTTTTACAATCTTATGAAAGAGTGTATCCTGCTCTCTAATTCAACACTGCTCTTCACTGGGTGGCTGGCATGTAGTTTTATTAACTGCATAGTTTCATGGAAGCAGACTAATGTCTTGGGGGTTTTGGCATGGCCACTGTTGGTTTGCTTGGCAGAATTTGATAGAAAATCAGCAGAAAGTATGACAGTCATGTTCACGTTGGCTTTTTTCTGCTTGGTGCCATGGATCTGAACTGGGATGGCTACTGGGAAGTGGACTTTGTGGGTAGAAGGAGTGATGAAGGAGGAATGTAGCACAAATGGTTTCTCACTGAAGTATTGAATGGAAAAGCCAGTCTATGAAATATGGAATATTATCTGTCTTAAGCTGCTTTTACTTTTAAAGACACATTCTAAAAGCTTTTAAGCCCCAAATGTTAATGCACATCCAAAACTATATTTATTATGAAGAAAATAATAGTAGAGGTCAGAATTCTAGCAGGGTTCCTTTGAAATAATAATGACTGTCAGATGATGCATTATCTGGCAGTTAATAGAGTAGCAGGAGGCCTAGTACTAGAATCTTAAATGCCAAGAAATGAAAAAGCCAAATGTTGTCATAAATACTTTGTATGCTGGTAAAAGATGAAGGTGAAACTGGAGATCCAAGCTTTGTCTTTGTGCTCAGACTCTCCTTTTTCACATAGAGATGAGAGTTAGTGGTGGAATGTGGAGGGTAAGGTAATGTTCTGTCTAAAGAAGAATGACAGATACTAAACTTAAGTAGTTATGAGTAATAAATAAATTACAAGGTTTATTTTTATTCATGGTTTCTTTTTGTCTACTTTTAAAATTTTTAATATGCTCCTGCTCTGGTGTTCATAAAACAACTTAGGATCTAAAGACCCGGAACAGTACTGAGAAGAAGAAAATAATAACCACTTTTAATAATCCAATTTTTATTTACAGTTATCTTCATTTAATGCAATGTAAACATTAAAAAAAGACCCAAAACCATTTGTGGGGAGAAAGAGAGGAAAGAAAACTCACCTAAAGCTGAGAATATGTGCTTTGGCTTTTTGCTTTAATACTGCTTTTAAAAAAAAAGTGCTAAAGCAGAATTTCTGTATTGCTACTGCACAGACTGGTTGTTTTATGAATCATCACAAAACTGGTTATCCTCAAAATCTGAGGCTTTATGCTGAGTCCAAAGGTAGCACACTCCAAGTAGCAGGTAGTGGCTGGAGCAGCCCTTTTTATGGCATTGAGACAAAATGAGGAGGGGCTGCAGAACCAAACTCTGCCTCAAAACCCAGCTCTGTTGTGCTGCTGGTCTGTCTTGGGGAAGTTGGGAGGGAAAGGCACTCTGCAGCATGCCTCCCAGGGCAGAAGATCACTGTTTCACCTTCCTGCTTCACAGGATGAGAAGACCTGCTTTGCCCATGTGGTCAGTCCTGACCTTGCTGAGCAGTTGTGCTCCTGCTGGGATGTGTGTCCAGCTGGGATAGATGTTTGGTCCAAGGAGCATTGAGGTCACTTATATGTCTCTGTGCCAGCCATGCTCTACTCATGTGTCAGGGAAGATATCTGCCCTTCAGGGCTTCCCTGCTGTGATGCCATTCTGTGCTGCTGCCAATGTGGAGCTATCCCTCGAAGATACGAGAATATGTGTCCCTCAATATTTGTCTGAAAAGCACCGATATTTCCTTTCCTGTTTAGATCTGTGTCAGTGAAAAGGAATGCCTGTGAGCTAAGTGATTGTAACCCCAGTGTGAAGGAGTTGTAAATAATGCAAGCCCTCATGTTAAAATTATCTGGTTTTTTCCACCCTTTGCCTTGCTGGTCTGTAGGTAAGATTTCTTAGTGGGTGAGGTGATTGATAGATCTGGTTGATCTTTCACTGAGTAATCCAGAAATTGGGGATAGCAATGCATCAGTTCTACTCAAAGCTGAAAGAGAATGAAGTTCATGCATTTTTCAGCTTGCTGTAAATACTGTCTAGTAAATATCAGTGGTCCTGACCCCCACAGGCTTTGGCATCAGCAGGAACCTGCTCTGGCTTTCTTCTGAGTGCAGTTTTTAAGCTGTCTCCAGGGAGTTGTTTAGTCTTGGCAAGTAAAGTGACTGAAAATCCAGTAAGTGATCTTTATGAGCATCATTTAAATTCTCCCTATTGTATCTGAATACTAATCCCTGGCCAGGCCTGTGCTGTTCTGTCTACTTCCTAGTTCTCAGCTAGTGCATTCATAGTTTGCTCTGCCCCCTTTCAACTCTTTTGGCTGGAGGCTGAAAGCTGAAGTGATGAGGACCCCAATCAGAGCTACTCAGCTGCTGCTCTGCTGGAAGAGGTCAGTGTAAATAAAAGAGTCAGAACATGTTTATTCTTCTTACTGCAGAAATAAGTGACCTCCTAGGAGAGCCCTAGTGTGCACACACAGAATTAAGTTTTGATGATTTAGTCAAGGGTAATCTGAGGTGAGGAGAGCGAAGATGGAGTTTCAGACCAGTCATAGTTCACCATCTCTCAGGCCAGTAGGGTTGCCAGTTGAGAGGTACCTTTATTTATATTTCAACAACCTTGTGAGTGAAATATGGGTATTTGCCCTAAGGATAAGCTTAAAAAAATACTCAAAGGATTAGGCTTGTGATTATTTCATTTGTAGGTAAAGCAATATTGGCTTTTAGGGTTTCCTTTGGTCTTGATGGTGTATGGTTCAGCTAAAACAGAAACATTGTGCTCTTTCCTGTGGGTCTTTACAACTTGGTAAAGTATCATCTAATTATCCTTGTCCTTTATTAATTTCATGCTTTTCTTTTGATGCTGCTTCATAAGATAGCTAATGCTGGATTCCGCTCCATTGCCATCCATGGAAAAGTCATATTCCACCAGACAAGAGAAACACAGAATCTCTTAAACCTGGGATTTAATCTACTGATTTGCTGAACAAGTGTATCTTGAATATGTGAAAAAACACTCTCATTCATACATTTACACACATCCCCAAATCCTTCCCAATCTATGACCCTGTTCTTGAAATGCCATTTCTAGCCTTAATTGTAATTTTTGAAAGAGTCTTTGAGCTATTGCTCCAGCAATGTCTGCTGAAAGGCCCTTGCTAGCTTAGGGTTCATTTCAGCTTGCTGCAGTCTTTCAACCTTGCATTGCATCTGAAACTCAAGTACCTGTGTGCAGTGGGGAGGGGAGCGTGCAGTTTCCTCCCTTTTTCTTAATCTGGGGTTTGGTTCATTGGAGTGTAATAAGAACATGAACTTCCAGGAAATTCTTTTTCTTTCTGAGGGAGAGATTTTGGAAATTAGTACTCAGACAGATACTCTCTATTTCATTATTTTGGTTGCGTACATTTAACCAGCTTTAGTTACTGGATGTGACTGCAGTGGAAGAAGCACTGGAATGGTTTGGAAAACCAGTCTAGAGATGGAAAAGGGAAACATAATTCTCTTCACAAAGCCTCTTTTTAGAAAAGAAATACTTTCCTGTTACCAAATGCAAGCAAGTTAGGTAACGCCATCTGCTGTCAGTGTAGCAGATCCCGTATTAAGGAATGCCTGTGTGGCCATTCCTTCAAATAAAAAATTAGTAATATATTTAGTGTAATTGAACATTTGTGGTAATGTATGTTGCTGATAATTCATACTGACAGTAAGCTCTGAAAATATCAACCTGAATATTTTCTGACAAACCTTTCCATGTGGCAAAGCATACATTTACCTGTAGTCATTTAAAAATTGATGTGGTGTCCTTGAGTGGTTTCCTGAAGCATAGTGCTGATTTATGAGCTAGTCATCTAAAGAAAAAATAGATGTATCTCATGTGAAATGAGTGTTGAATACCTTCCATATACTTACATTTCTATGTATATACTTTTTGGTGCTTGTTGAACCTCCAAGGGTGTCTTTGAATAGTTTCATTTTTTTTTCTTAATCTAAAAAAACAGAATACAGCTGGTTTCCATGCATCCCTCACTTTTTTCCTTTCTAGTGGCTTTTAGAGTTTAGTTTTCAAGGTAATTCTGTATATGAGTAATCTTGAGGTGGACTGCAGAATCACAGAGTGGTTGGGGTTGGAAGCGACCTCTGGAGATCATCCAGTTCAACCCCTCTTTTAAGGCAGAGTGACGCAGGAACACATCCAGGTGGTTTTGAAAGTCTCCAGAGAGGGAGACTCCACAACCTCCCTGGGCAGCCTGTTCCAGTGCTCTGCCACCCTCAATGTAAAAAAGTTCTTCCACATGTTGAGGTGGAACTTCCTGTGTTTCAGTTTATGGCCATTGCTCCTCATCCTGTTACTGGGCACCACTGAAGAGTCTGGCACCATCCTCATGGCACCTGTCTCTGAGATATTTATATGCATTAATGAGATCTCCTCTCAGTCTTCTTTTGTCCAGACTAAACAGGCCTGGCTCCCTAAGTCTCTCCTCATAAGAGAGATGCTCCAGACCTCTAATTATCTTTGTGACCATCCACTGGACCCACTCCAGGAGCTGCTTGTCTCTCTTGTACTGAGGAGCCCAGACTGGACACAGCACTCAAGATGTGGCCTTACCAGGGATGAGTAGAGATTGATAGAGGGGAAAGGAGATGATACCAACCAATGCATAAAATGAAAAAGTCCACCATCACCAAAAGAAAACTCCAAGAAATGGTGACCACCCTGTCAATTCAAATTCTTTCCATGTGGAAGCTCAAATAAAAAGTATTCAAATGCTGACTAGAGCTTGCATTTTGCCTGATATTTCAGTGGCTACAAATCAGCTGTGCTTTATTTATACTTGTGTGTTGTCCTATCAGTTGGGTTCCCTCTTGCCTGAGAGAATACACTTAAATCTAAACTTAAATCTGTACCTTTCTTTCTGAAACAATATGTTTTGAAATTATTTTATAGACTGTGCTGAAACTTTTAATTTAACTGGTTTACCTTTCTTTTTTTTTAGCAAAATTTTATTTTCTGAGCAAACGAAGGAGGTTTATTAGCATTTGCTAGCAAATGCAGCAGACAGTTGTGATTTCCATGCATTTTGCAACAAGCCAGAGAAACAACCTTTGAACAAGAATCAGTAGAATTGTCAGGCAGAAAATCTGAACCGATTCACAAACAGCTCTTTTTTACTTTCTTGTTTTTTTTTTTTTTTTTTTTTTGGTACAAATCTGGATGTATCGCTATATGCATTTATGTCTTATCTGTCAGGACATTTCTAGATGCAAAAGTGAAATCAATTCTTTTTTAAATGAACAAATGGGAATAAAGTAGTGTGTCTGATCTCTAAGGGAAATACTCAGCAACGGATGCTAAAAAACAATACTGACGCTGCTTCCCTGGTCAGTGGAGAGCTTAGCTTTTCCCAAATGGTCCATTGGACTTCTTCCTGTGGAATCCCAGCCTTTGTGCAGAGAAACTCCTTAATCTTCTGTTGAAGTGGCAGGGATTTTGTGCTTTGGAAATGTACTTGATCAAAGAAGATTGCTTAGACAATTATGTCTTCCATCAACTTGTGTTTTGCAGGCCTTGGGCAGCTCTGGATCCATCAAAACAATATGCTTTGCAGTTCAATGTTACCGGTTTCTGGACATTATCTCTCCTCCCTCTACCCCCACTCTAAATTCCAGATACTTTGAAAGCTTCTCAGTGATGAAAGTGCCTACTCTTGCATTGTCTTTTTTTCATTCTGGTGTTATACCAGTACTTTGCTGCACTCTGTCACTGGGCATGAGACATCTGTTATTTTAATTGACATGGAAAGCTCAAAGTTGGCTAGCTTTAAAATTTTTTTCTATACTTGTGGGAGATTATCTTCTTTGAGGTTGGTTTGCCATACTGCTTCTAAATCTGGGAAAATACTATTTTGCTCTTTTGCAGATTGATTAACATGTATGAAAATTTTAGAACTGTAAGACCTTCCAGAACATGGGGGAAAAGCAGAACAGCCAAAATAGGAGGAAGCTTAATGAGAAGCTTTTGACTTAGAGTGCTGATGAACTGAAAATACATGCTGTTTGTACTCTGACAAAAAACTTGTATCTGAGAAAGGCTCTTGTTTGAGAGAGGGTGATGGCTGTGGAAGAGAGCCTTACAGAATGTGGAAAGAAGGTTTCAGGAATATGATTGCCTTCTGTGGTGAGACATCATTTGTTTCATGCATGAAGTCCACCTATTTCCTCACTCTAGCTGGAGCTAGGGCTTGAGCAGAAAACCATCTAGTAAAATAATAGGTCCCAACTGGTTTTGCCACATCAGTTTTCTGGACCACCTAGGGAGTGTACACATTGTTTAGAGCTAGGAGGGAAAAATCCTGTATCATCTTGTATTCAAATTGGATTACCTTACTGTGGAACCACACCTAAAGCCACAGCAAGGGCAACATGAGGATGGCTGCTCTGACATCTAATTTCAAAGAGTTGTCAGCATCAATAAAGTTTGTACTTGTTCTTCAACAAAGGATCATTATTCACGACCAGGAGGGGCTTTGAGAGCCAAAGTGCCCAACTCTCTGCTCATGTAGCCTGTCTGATGTTTGACCTATTCATTTTTTGCTTAGTTCAAGAACATTGAGCTCTTCTATACTTCAGTAGTGTTACTGGCAGCATTACATTGGATAAAGGTGTATGAGTTTTTTTGTTTGTATTGCATTTGTTTTCCCAAACATATGTAAAAACATGACTCATATGGCGGGACACTGTTATTGATGTACAAACATTGTTTCCCAAAACTGAAACAACAAGCTGTACTTGCAGCATTTACTTTTTTTTTGTACATCCATATCCCCACTCAAGAGAATTTTGTTGCTTTTATCCATTGACTCTGTCCCAGTTAGAGCAACTAAAGGCATAAATGTACGCTTAAAAGCTTGTCTGTACTTTAGTATTTCATTGAACTGTGACCTAAGGAATGCTCTTGGAGCAGTCTTTGCTTCAGTTAATTGTGACTGTTCTCGCCTGTGAAAGCAACTTGGTTTAAGATTTCAGCAGCTGGATTTCAACCATAGCAATTTCTCTTGTACAAGTTAGAACAGTAACCATGCAATGGAAATCCTGAAAATCAGCTCTTCAGGCACTGAGCATTTAATTTGCTTGCTAAACTGTTATTACTTTTTTTTTTTACAGTATCCATTCAACCATAATTTTTTTCTTCTGGGAATTCTTCATTGTAGCAATTTGCTGTTGAATGTATACTGTTACTGTTTTGTTATTACTTAAGGGATGGGTTTTCAAATTTGTGGTTTCAATAGTAGACATTAGCCTGACAAATAAAAAGTCTATTCACTTAAGTAGTATCAGCTAGGTCTATGATTAGTGCTTTAGAAAATCCTCAAAAGGAGCTATAATAGGAGCTATTTCTCAGTATGTCAGAGTTGTAAGGATAGAGGATTTAAAAAGAATTTCCAATTAAGTTTTTATAAAAGTAGTCTTTCCATTCTTGTTTATTTGGACTTGTATAATTGGCAAAGTTGACTTGAAGTTGTTTAGAAAATATGCTGCAGAAATGCTGTTCAGAATAGAAGTAATTGTTCAGCTTGGCTCCTTTTTGTGTGCTCCTGCTGCTTCTAAAAACTGTCTCTGTGAGCACTGTTGTTTTGCTCCACCTGGACAAGGTGCCTCCTGATGACAGGTCACTTGCCTGAGTGAACTTTAAGATTGTTTTTGTCTCTATGCATTCCCTGACCTGCAAAGTTATTTCACTGGAAACCTGTAGAGAAAAATATAATGGTATAAACTTTTCTAACAATTTTAATAATCATTAACAAGCTGGACTTTACTCAGGTTTCAACTTCAGGAAACTGAAGACAAAGAGGTTTTGCTACTTTGTCTTCCCATGTGGCTCAGCATGGAGAATTCAACTGGTAGTGAAGCTTTGGTACTGAAAAGATGATGTGGTGCTTTTTGTAGCTATCATGGTGTGGAGACTGAGCAGAAGACCAAAGATTGTGCCTGTGTGTACAAAGGGGCCTCCTACAATGCTGTGTACAACAAATGGATACAGGTGACTCTCCCTCTCTTCTCCACTCTCATCAGACCCCATCTAGACTACTGTGTTCAATTCTAGGATCCCCAACATAATAAGGACATGGGCCTGTTGGATTGAATCCAGCCAAAAGGGATCCTTCAGGATAGGTAGAGAGGGACATCTTATAAGGGTATATAGTGATAAGACATGGGGAACAGCTTAAAACTGTTCAGAGAGTGGGTTTAGATGAGATGTAAGGAAGAAATTCTTCGCTGTGCGGCAGGCACTGGAATAGAGAAACTGTGGATGCCCCATCCCTGGAAGTGTTCAAGGCTGAGTTGGATGAGACTTTTAGCAACCTGGTCTAGTGCAAATTGCCCCTGCAGTGAAGAGGGGTTGTAACTGAATGATCTTTAGTCTATTACAACATAAATCATTCTTGAAAAGAAAAGAGAAATCTGCTCCCTTTACTCTTGGCAGAGTTCCCTGGACTTAGCTTGCCCAGTTATTGCCATTGACGAGAGCAATGGCTTCTGTCTTTCCACACAATATAGCAATATTCTGCAATTTTACAGCCACTGAAGTAGTCCTGTGAAATAATTAGTTCTCTGTTAATTATATGAGAACTGTTGTTTTGATAATTGCTTCTATAAATTATCCTTCTCTCTTCCTTCCACACCTCCCTTTTTCTTTCTCTGGACCCATCTCTTCATTTTAACACATGCCCACAGGTACATCCTGACCCTTGCCAGTATTTGAGAGGGATAATATCCTGCCAAGTCTCTTTTCGGTTATAAAGCCAAACACTGTTTGCATATTTTTCATTGCTTGCAAATGAAAAATGCATGCAAATGTTAGCCTGCACTTAAATTTTTCTTTTAACACCATACTGAAAACAACCATGAGAGGATTATAGGAAACTTTTGAGATGTTCTCACTATTTAAAAAGGTTAATAACTTAAAAATAGGAACCATTAGCTAGCTCTCCACTCCCTATGTATGACCATCACTATTTAGATTTGAGCAGCAAGACAAAGGAAAGAATTAGGGTTACTGTGTTCTTAGGACAATCTTTAGCTAGGTTAAATTTATCCACTTTATCCCTGGAAAGGATAAACTGTCTGTTAAAATCAGTGCTTGTTCATTTTTGTCTAGGGGGAAGACCACAGGACAAAAGGCAGACACATGCTCCATCTACTAAAAGTCTCATCTTCCTACCCCATTTTGAAATATGTCACAAAATATGCCCAATAGGATTGAAATGTAGTCTGTAGTGCCAGAAGCCAAACCAAACCAAGTGGTTCCTTTAAGTATTTCATTTAAGTATTTGTGTGGGTTTTTTTGAAATTCAAGAAATCCTGAGTCAAACCAAGAGATTGTAGAAGCTGAAAATTTTGATTTAGCAGAGAATATGTAACTGGGGAGTGACACTGGCCATTTGTTAGGGGCTGGAAGATGCCTGCTGAGTTGCTGACAGCAGTTACTGATACCTTTGACAATTAAGTACTGCTCATGAAGACTATGAAATGCATTGGCATGTTGTATTCTCAAGGCATTGTATGCAGGGGGCAATGGTCTACTTGTGTGCACTATGTAAGTTATTCTCAGAGAAGAGTTGAGGTGGGAAGGGCCCTCTGGAGATCATCTCACCTTGTTCAAAGCACAGCCAACTACAGCAGGTTGCTCAGGGCTTTGTCAAGTTGGGGTTTGGACTGCTCTGCATGGAGATTCCACAGCCTCTTGTGGATGTATTATCAAGTAACCACAAAGATGCATAGCAGTAGGTTTCAGGGTGCTAAAAGCACATACATCTCCTGAATATTTATGGCTGCCCCTCCACCTACTTCACTGCTTGTTTCCAGGTGGCCATCTTGAGCCTGGCAGGTGGCTCCCCAAACCAGCCCATCTGGGCTGACCTAAACCCCCACTGCTGCCATTACACCAGGCATGTGTACTCAAAGCTTTCCTCAAGAAGAGGTAGATGGAAGCAGACAGATGCCTGGCTCCACCTCCCAGCTACTTTGATGCAACTTACAGCCTCTACAGGTTAAAAAATGTCTCTGTCATCAGAGAAAGATTAATTAATGTGCTTATCTTGGTCTCGGACAGTGTCACCAAAGACAAGCCTTTGATATATACTTAAATTTGGGTGGAGACTACCATCTCCCTGGTGGGAAAGCAAAGGAGCTTAGATGTCATTTCTGCATATTTACTTCTTTCCCTCTTTTGCCCTGAAGATATGAAACAAGGAGGCAGTAGGTCTTATTGTAAGTGGGGAGTTTACAGTGCTCTCTACAATGTTTTGAAGTGCCCCTCTAGGGCTTAGGTTATTGTCAGTCTCTGAAAATGGCTTGCAAGCATCAGCTTTAAATCCCTGATTGTGGCATGAGAACTTCTCATGACCATTTCTGCAGTGCTTTGAAACAATCAGGTGGAACGGCACTTTTTTTTTCTGTATGCATGTAAAGGATCTGGATTTTTTTGTTGTGTTAATAGAAATTACTTTTTTAAATTACTTTTTTTTTGTATAGTGAAGACATGTGAGCACTAAGAAGTGCTAAGAAGAGAAATTTAATGATGCAGAAGCCAGAAAATCATAGGGCTGCTGCTGGCTGTCACTCAGATGGTTTTGTGTGACTTAAAATTAATGTGATGTATATTGAGTGGCAGGAGTGAGTCACCAGAATGGCAATGACTCAAGCTGTTGCTATGAATTCTGTGAGGAATGTTAAATGATGGGCTCCCACAGTGGCAGTGCTTAAGTCTCTAGGTGACAAGAAAAGAGTTTAAATATTAGCAGTAAGACAAAATTAAATTTAAAATTACATTGTGATACACTGAAAATAATAAGACCTTTGCCATTTGTCCGGTTTCATTGCCTTGGGAATTCCATCTAGGAACGTTACTATGTTTTCTCATGTAATATTGTCAGTAAGGATAAGAGTAAGGAGAGTGATGTTTAATGCAGTACTTTTGATTGTATCAAGTTGTTTATATAAATGATTTAACTCTCTTTAAGTATCAGCCTTTCTACAATGAAGACTTTTATGAATGTACTGGAAAACTGACCTGGAACTCAGGTTACTGAGGGTATGAAGTGAGAGCTGCTCAGTGGAGCATCATGGTTCCTGCACCTAAAAATCTTTTTATGTTTTGGGAGCTGAAGATCTGAGCATTATCTATGCTTTCAAGTAGCTACAATTCAGAGCAGAAATACAGCTGGAAAGTCTACAAACCTGTTGAGATCTTGCAGTAATTTATTTATTGTGGGCAGGGGAATCAGTTGTTTAAATAAAGGAAAGGTGAGGGCATGAAAAGGAAAAAAAAAAAACAGCCCTTCTGACATAGCATTTTCAATGGAATACCAGAAGGCAATTTGGGCTAGTGCACAAAAGCAAAGCTGCAGAAAGCTGTAAACTAGTGACCCAGAATGAAAAGAAAGTGAAATCCCCACCTACTCCAGCTTTTATTATTGCTAGTCTAAAATTACCTCACAAAATTTCCTTTTTTATGTTCTATTGACATTTCTGAACAGGTGAACAGGTTCTATTCAGCAGTCAGCTGTATGGCATGCTGGCTCAGGGTCCATTCATGTGATATTGTGGGTGCCTTCATTCCTGGATTTTATGAAACAGGATTATGTAGAAAATGTATTAGCTTGTCTTCAGGGTGGTGGTGATGTGTGACAGTCCTAGGATGCTGCAGCTTCACAGAGGTCTTCAAGTTGCAGCCATAATGTTATAATATATTTAGCTCCAAGTGCAAATTTTTGCAGAACAGATATAAGGGGAGGATTTCTATTCCAGATGGATATCAGTGGTGTTGAGAACAAGGATAATAGTCTTAAAATAAAACAATTTTACTGCTTTTCTAAAGTTAATGTCTATCAAGTGATTACTCTGTGATCTAAGAGCTGTTCAAGACCACAGTGTTAATACAGCTACATAAACTGCCCTTGTGAGCTTATTTTTGCAGTACTTGCAAATACAAACACCCTTTTCTTCCAAAGAGCACATGATTCCCTAGTATTCTTACCTGTTCTGTTGCTGTGGTCCTTATGTCAAGTCCACTTTGTTTGTTCATTTTCCCTCTAAACCTTCTGTCAACGTAGAATCCCACCTCCCTTGTATCTATCCAAAAACAAATCCTATGCACAGGTCAGGTAATAATGTGCCTTTTCAAAAAGAGAGTTAGGCACTGGTCTTTAGGTAGTGTCAGAGTCCTGGTGTCCATGGTGTTGGCTTATCTTTGAAAAGGCTCAGAGCTTGAAACTCTGCTGTAGTTCTTTCTGACCTAGTAAGTTCTTGGGGCCAGTTCTAGATTTGTGCACTCCAGAGTTTCATCAAAAGTTTTATTGGTGACTTTCTTATGTCAAGGATTTGACTGACTATGAAATGCAGTTTCTGAAATAATATGTATATTTTTCTGGAGAACAGAGATTCTGGTTGAGCTGTGTCAGAATAGGTTTTGACTCATCTAACCAGGCATTCTGTTTTTTACCTGCCTAGCAAAGATTGAGTTTTTTGTGGGATTGGGATTTCTATAGCCCTTCTGTTATGCGTCTCCCGAACTGTGCAGTGCTGTGCATGGGGAGAGAGACACTTGACAGGTGCCTTTTGGCCTTGGCTCTAATATTTCATCTTGTTATTTGTTAAAATAATTTCTGTAGCCAGAGCAACTCTCTGTTGACCAATCCAAGACACTTACTGTTCTTACTGATGTTTTGGCTGAATGACATGCAAGCCAGAACTAGCTGTTTCCTAACTACCTTTCAGCACACTGAAGCTCCACAGAAGATTTAACCTTCTCACATAAGAGGTAGCCTGATTAAGAGCTTCATGAAGAAATTGGCAATCAAAACACTTTAGAAACTTTTCAGCCTTGACTACTCCTACTCTTTCGCTATTCTTAGTGCACTCTCTATTGCCGTCAAGAAACTAGCTCAAAGCTCTGAGATTCTTCTCACTTCATCAGTATCGTAAGACTCCTTTTTTGTGTCTTTATTTTTAGGCATACAGTTCCTGGCAATTAATGTGCAACCTCCTTTTCTGGGGAGGAATGTGTTTGTTAAGTACTGTGAAAACAGACCGTGTTTTGCGGATGTTCGAGGGTAGAAATTAACTTTTTCTTACATTCTTATTCTGCATTGTGGGCAGATGTTGATAGTGCAGCTGATTCTGCTTCAGTTCTTTCAATAGAATCATCCACACTCCTAAAATTATGTCCTGCACTTGCTTAAATGATTTAATGGCCTGGAGATCAATCTGATACAATGACTAGGAAGCCTGTTCTGAAGTAATGAAATATTCATCAATGGACATGTGAATAAACACAGCCGATTGCAGAGTCAGAAACATGCTGTTTAAGGAAATGAGCAAATGAACTTTGCTCATTTAATAAATGCTGTTTGTTTTTTGTTATAACTTGTGATTATGCTCATGTAAAGTACTAGCACAGAGTGATCCTGTGTAGGACAGAAAAAGAACTGCGTGTATGAGCAGAAGATGAAAGAAGCAGAGAGTTGAACAAGGGAAACCCAGGGAACTTGATCCTACCTGAATAAAAGGAGTGCTGCTGGCTGCCAAGTTCCCTTTCCTCAGCATCCAGAGCAGGTCTGAAGAGAGTACAATGACATTTATTATTGGTTAATGTGTGGCCATTACTGAACAAGATATAAAGAGCTTGTGTTTGGAATAGTAGCTAGAGAATACCACAGACCCTGAGGAAGGAATCACTTAATATTCTTGTGTTTTAGTTTTTGCAGGAGCAGAATATTTTTTGAACTCTTGAAAAGTAGTAATGGTTACTCAGAAAGATGAATCAGAGAGGAGCTTTTGTATGAGCGCAGCAATGGTGGTAGTTCAATGCATCATGTTTGTCAAGGAGCTGCCTATTTCCAGAAGACAGAGTCCCTTGCTCTCCTTTTTTTCCTTCTTCCTTCCCACTAAGAAATAGTAGTAAAACTATTATATATTAAAGGATCAGTTTAGACATATGCGCTGACCTCCATGCCTTTAAAGATTCCTCCTTGACCTTTAAAGGTCCCTTCCAACTCAAGCTATTGTGATTCAATGCTGCTGGGATAGTGCAGAGAAGCAGCCAATCTTTGCAAATGCTCAGCCAAAACTTTTACCTATAGAAGACATGATTTTGCTGTGCCATGTCCCAGTTAGTGCAAGTTTTCAAGGTATTTATGCTGATGCTCTCCCTGCAGGAGCAAAACAAAGATTGCTAAAGTGACTTCCAGATGGAGGGTGCACCCCTGATCACACATAACTACAAGCAGACCAAGTCAGGGCAGTCCTGAGGCTGCTTTTGCTTGAACCAAGGAGGGAACAATCATCTTGGAACTCAAAGTGGAGGAAGAAGGCTAAGTGAAAATCACCTACTTTAATTGAAAAGTTGATTAGCAAGAACTAACAGACTGCCATGATAATGGGGATGCCACAGAAAAAGGTGTTGCTATGGAGTTGATTGGGTCCCTTTCAACTCAGGATATTTTATGATTCTATGAACTTTGACTTTTGCAAAGTGTTGCACAGGAAACACCAGGTACAAGCATAACATCTGCTGTGATTCTGACAGTCTAATTGTGTCCTCCTGGATTGCTGTTTTACCTTGAAGTGTTAGTAAATATGATTAAAAATAGGAATGAGGAAATGTGGGTGTCATCCATCTGATGCTTCAGAGTAAACACATTCTGTGAAAATGAGTTGTCTGGTAGGACAATACCCCAGCTGATGATTAAAAGTTTCAGTTTCAGTAGGGAGCAGAAGCCTTTCATTTGGATAACCATCATTTGAGACTGTCAGTAGAAAATGAAGGAAATGCAGTGGTGGAAAGAGAGTAGATTCATCCTTTGGATTTTTTCAACATACTTCTGTAGTTTTGAGGGATAATTGAAAATTTGGGATAAGTCTCTGTTCTTTTCAAAGTGTTAAAAAGTTTACCTGAGGAGCCCTATCTAGAGCCATAGCCTGCATACTGCATGTAGGTCAGCCTGTTTGAAAATCATCTTTGCATCTGTCTTTAACTGATCTGCTGGGAAGCCATGCGGAAAAACACAGACTGATTACAAAAATGCTAGAATTAAGCTGAGAGGAGAAAAGCCAGACTAACCTGCAGGAGTCCTTTGAAGATCTTACTACAAAGGTACAGTGCGTGTCAATGTGCTTAGCGATTTGTCTCCAGCTGCTAAAATCAAAGGACTCAGTGCTCCAGTATAGAAACCAAATGATCACATCTGTACTGCACAAATATTTGCCATATCACCCACCAGACTCTTCAGAGCTCGAGCCTCTATGACTACAGCCAGGCATCAAAAACTATGGGTCACACCATCGTTTTTGTTGTCTTTGCTATCATCCTCATTATTATTATAATCATATTTTTAGTCCTTCTCACAGGGAATATGACAGTGATAGTTTACTTAAAAACACGTCTGAGAGCCTTCCCCCTCCATGTGTGACTCAACAAACAGACTTCAGAGAATCAGGAATGCTTTTGTTGTCTGCTCCCACAGTCACCTCTGCTAGAAAATGTGCATAGAATTGTTACTTAAAATTAATATTCCTGTCATGTTCTTCCTGGAAAATTTTCGTATACTTAGAATTGCTGCATCTCATCCCACTGGGCAACTTTTATGCCTGGAAGAAATTAGGAAGTAGCATACAGCATGTGCTTGATTTAAAACAAAAGAAAAATCCCAACTCAGACTAGTGTGGTTGTTCAAAAACACAGACCTAGAAAAGGAAACTTTCTTTCTCAGCAGACCAGAGAAGTGATGGTCTGATTCCTTAGTGGTGTGATGCCTCAGTTCCAACCAGAAGAAGTTGTCTGTAGTGTTATTTGATGTCTTTGCCTGTTCAGTTTGTGGCATCTCTCTTGTGGATTTCATGATGCCGCATACCTCAGGCAATGTAATACCTGTTAGTCACCACCACCAGAGTGCCCTGTATGTGATTTGGACATGCAGAGCTCAAAAGCTCCAATCAGTATTCACTGAACAAGATGTTAATCTCTTCACACAACCTTGCCATCAAGAATCTAACATAAAAGTTCAGCTAGATTTTCAGTTTTAGAACTGGACTGGCTTCTAACTCTGGTCTAATCAGGCTTTGATTGAACATTGGGTTTTCTCACTGCACTAAAAAAGCAGGAGGAGTTGGCCACGTGTATCTTAAGTTGCATTTTGCCTGTGTACAAACACACACAGATGTCCTAAATTCGGGTGTAAAATGGCAGCTTTCTTAGAAATTACATCTCTCTGAGATGTCAAGTGTGTGCAGGCACCTTAATGGTCTAACAGTCTGAGACATATTGCATAGAAATATTTGCCTGCTTTGCTTTATAGTAAAATTAGAGTGTGGAATAATTCAACTGCCACCACAAGGCATGGTGCTGACCCAGCAGCACTATTTTTGGGTTGATGGTAGCTGTCGTTGCTGGTTTTCCAAGTGGCACAGCAGCTACTGACCTACCTGTGCTCCTGCCCTGCCTAAGCTGCAAGAGCTATTTCATGCAAAATTGCTCTCTAATTAAGTTGCACAGTGGTAGAGCTAGCACAAACTGTACTGAAAAGGGGATGCCACTTTCCAGTAGGTACCAGAAGCTCAGCATGTCATTAAGCAAATAGAATAAATGGCTCTTCACAGCTCAGTGCTTACTGTATTTGACCTTGCACTGCCAGCTGTTGTACGTTGGCTATACGCAGGACCCTGATAGTGACTTCAGTTACAGTAGGCTAATGACCCAGCTGTATTAAAAAAGTGAGCTTTATTTTGAATGGAAGGCTGGGATGCACAGTGATGTTTCATAACCTGGTGCTGCTCTGTCAGGGTATTATTACCTGAAGAATCCTGAGGAGCTGGAAAGAAAATAAACAAGAATTTTGTAGATACATACATCCCTTTGCCTTCACTGTTACTAGCAGGTGTTACATAATTTCCAATAGAAGAATGTACTCTTTTGCTGCTGATCTTGACATTCTGAAATGCAGGCTATTACGTGTAAATTGAGAGGAGGTTTCATAAGAAATTGAAGATGGAAGATGTCTTAAATCTTCTGCTAAATGAAGTAAAAATTATGTTAGGGAGACAGATCATCTAGCTGCAGAAACTATGCACCTCAGAGTGAAAGAGAATGAAAGCCATTAATCTGGTAGACTACATGAATTATCTAGGCTGGTTACAAACCAAAACATAATTAGATATTGTTAGTAGCTTGGAGTTACTTTAGACATCAGAGACAAGGGAAATGGGAAGGGCAGAGTGGTTACTGAAGTAGGGGTGGGGAAGAACTTCCTCAGACCCAGTGACTACGTGAGCATTGCCTTGGCATTCTGTGCACTGTGCTGCCAGCTGCTCTGCTACGTGCATACCCATTCCCACTGTTTCCTGCACACCTAGGAGTTGTTACTTGTAATAAAAATGAGAAGCTTTTGGGGTCTTTCTCTTAGGAAAAGAAAATAGAAGATGTGGAAATAGATCCAAAAGGATTCATGCAAGCACAGAGCATGTACATGTGGACGAGTAATGAATGGCTTGGCATTTTGCTGTGGGAGAAGGTGTAGTGGCCATGGAGCTGCTGTACAGGCACCCCCGGAGAATGGTACCCTCTTTGTTTACACAGGTGAAAGCAGCAAGGAGACAAGCATCAGCCTCCACCTTGCAGGAAAAGTCCTGTTCACTTTTTACAGCTGTGTTTCATATTTGTTTCTTAGTGGAACATGGCTTGCATTGCTTCCATTGAAACCTCATTGCTGCTTAGTCTCTATACAGATGAGTCATTTTGAAGGGGTGTCCATTTGCTGTGGCCTTAGGTGCTTCTCTCTTGTGTGTTTGCTTTTTTCATTGTAAATCCCTATTGTAAATACTGACTTGTGTATCCTTGTGAAGTCTTCATCTGCTGCGATCAGTTTTTGTTCCTTATTTTAACAGTTTAGGAAATTCAGTCTCCCATAAGTAATAAAGTATAAAATATGACTGGTAGCACTAGTCTGGTCTCTTAAAATTAACTGGAATTGCAACTTCTCACACTGCTCCAACCAAAGATAGCAATCCCACCATGCTACATCGGGAGCAACTCTCCTCTTTTTCACACCATTGTTTCACATCTACTATTTGTTCAGGGATGGGATTAAATAATTTCCATCATGTTTTATGGTGCTGGCACACAGGGTGTTACTTTAGTCAGCCAGCATGGACCTGGAGCTGAGACACTGCAATCTTCTTTTACATGTTTCACCTTGCCTGTTTACCCATCCCTGGGGGGAAACAAGGAGGCCAGTGAATGTTCACAGATTTCTCATTCCCCTCTCATCCTGTTGCTAGTCAGAATGTGAGAAGAGGTGGATAAGCCAGCTCTTTCATAGGATTGCCCTGCTTGATACAGGTAATAAATAACCTCTGCTCTCACAGTCACGACTTTACTCACGACTTTTACTTTAAAGACTGACTTCTTTCTTTAAAGTCCTCAAGTCACAGCCTACTATCCATCATAGCTTCTTGTAGGGAAGCAGAGGGGATTAATGACCTCAGTGTTCGTGCCTAGCAAAATCCTTAGGGCTTGCTCAGTCTCAAGATTTCTCTTTTTTTCCCCTTTGGATTTGAAAGGAAGAGGGAGGATGTGAGAGTGAATGTACCTGCCGCAGGTGCAGAGATAGAATCAAGATACTGGCTGTCATCATTTTGTTTAGACTGCCAAATAAAATAATGATTGAAAATTAAGATTAAAATTGGAAATCTTCTTTCATATCTAATGAAAATCAGTAATCTTGGCATAACATATGGTGCTGCACTCAACTCCTAGTGCTGTAGGAGTAGTTTGCAGCTGACAGCACATATGTCCATACAGTATGCTTCAGAATCCCCAAATTTAGATATTTGATTGAATCAGTAATTTTTAAGCTTGAAACGTAAGCATATTCCTCATCCCCTTTCTTCTCCTGCTCCGCCCTCTACACCCCCAGAAAGCACCTTGAAAAGTTAAACATCTCTAATGCTTTGACATTATCTTCTGTGGTCATTGGGCACAATGTCTGCTCATTTGGAGTGATCCTTGCTCTCATGCTTCCAGTATTCTTTTGGAGAAAAAAAAAAAAGGGGGGGCTTGCATTCTTGCATTTCCTTTAAGGAGAGCAGAAGTCTCCTGAGAGTCTCAGGTGCCATCTCAGAGCTCATATATTACCTGCCAGGAAAGCTTCCTGCTGTGACTGCCAAGATGGGTTTGAGCATAGAGGGTATGAATTATAAGTACAGTGTGATATTGTATGTCTTCCCTGACTGACATGGTAAAGTTTTCGGGATCTTTGTGCTTTCCCTTTGCAGAAGATTCATTAATCCTATTTGCACGTGCATCTCCATCCATTCACCATGCATAAACTCTCACTAATTCATCAAAGTGTGCAGAGAATTGTATTCTCCAAGAAGAAAAAATACAGAGTTCTCTCATTGACTCATTCTCTCTTACTTTGCTTGGATCCCTTCATGGTAAAATGTCAGATTTTTCTTTTCTTGTGCATTTGATTTTGTTTGTGTTTCATTACCAGAAGAACTTGTAACAAAATTTTGGTAAATTTATGTTCTGGCAGTTGGAATCCACAGCAGAAGACCATGTGTACATAAATTAAAATTAATTTTTAAAAAAGTGGTTTAATGAACACAAAAGTAACACCTCCTTAGTCTGAATCAGAGGCTGGGGATAGCACGCCTTTGCAAATTCATGTACGTTAGCCCACTCTTCTTAAAGGCAAAAATCTACTGAGTAGTGAAGAAAAGATAACAGTTCAGCATGAAGTCAAGCTTAGGGATGAGGTCTCATGACTGCTAAGGTGAATAAGAAAGGGGGAAATATTTGAAGAATATTTGGCTGCAAATTTTTGCATCTTAAAGGAGAGCCCGTATAAATATAGATGAATGCAAACTTGAATATAGTGTAAAAGTTCAACCTAGGTGCACTTTCTACTTTATGCATTTTGATACTTAAAAATGAGGTTTTCTCTTTGAATATGCAATCAAGCTGCAGGAGGTTTGGATTTATTTGCCTACACCAATCCTTTGCAGAGCTGTGGCACACAGGCACTGTGCAGTTGTGTACCAGCATATGAGATGGCCCCCTTTCAACATGTTTTATCCCAACTGAGGGCTCTTTGACTCCCATGACCCTGCCCTATTTAACTTAACTCCCCTTTACTTCCAGTCTCTCACTGACCGGTAGGCTATTCTCAGTGTCCTGCATGTACCCAGCTTAAAATCCTCTGCACTGCATCTACAAGCCTTTTGGCAAAGGTCCTTTTACCCTACTTCGTCAAATGGATTCTGTCTTTCAGCTCTTCTTCCTTAAAGAGGGATCCTGGGCTATGAAAGCCAAAGCACAGCTTGTAACACTGGCTGCAGAGCTTGTTGTTAATTCTCAATGTGCATCCACACATATCCAAGCTTTTCCCATCAATGAGGTCATCCCCTGGGCTCTCATGTTTTCTGCTTTTTCCCTCAAAGCTCTGTAGTTATTCTTGTTCTAGTTATTCGCACTAGTTGCCCACCAAAAAAAAGAGATAAAAGTCTTATTTCAGGTACTGTGTTTCCTTGATATTTCACAGCTTCACAATATCGGTTCTATGACTTTTCTTAAAAGACCGAACAGTCTATACTAATAGTTCTAATGTTGTCAAGTAAATAACTTGAAGTACGATATTGCATCATTGATTATTGGCTTGAATAACCTGGATATTCTGGATATGTAAGATTTGTTTTCCGGCAGAGCTGTCTACATATATTCACTTTTTTTGAGGAAAAAAAAATTATATCAATTAAACTGTACAGACTGTTATCAGTCAAAAAAGATTTGGGGAAATGAGGTTGAGTCTGGAATGGGACATGTACAAAATCATCAAGAAAACAGGAGCCAGAACACTGATGGTATTCATGAACTCTTTCATTCATTTTTCATGAGCAGTGACAGAAGCAATGTTTTCTTAGCAAGAATTCCACCTTCTCTGGCAATTCTTCAATAATCTTTTCAATATAATTACAGTTTATAATATAAATAATTCTTTAGATTTTCCATCTGGTTTTATAAAAGTTTCAGTAGGGAAGCAGAGAACTACCACAAAAAACTAAATCACATAGGTAAGCAGCTTTTGCACAATGTATATGATCAAAGTTGTTTGCTCAGGATATTGGATAAACTTAAGCAAATTAATAAATATCAGTGTAAAGTGAAAAGAACTTCTTGGCAATATCTCTGTGGTTTAGTTCATGCTGGGTTTATTTTTGGATCTTAATATTTTGATCTTCCATTTCTCTACCCCTGAGAGTTAATGTTTTTGCTACCTGTGACAAAAATTACTTGCTCCTCATAATGTCGTGTTCTGAGAGAGCTGGCTGCTGTAATCTGTCTTCCTTTTAGCATTCATCTGCTCATCTTGGATTCTCATCCTGATCCACCATATCAGGGTCTTAGTACAGTCCAGGAACATATGGTGTATTATGAAGAAGCCGTTTATATTCCTGATGCAATCTCCAGCAAAGGTGATTAAAAACTAAATAAAGCTCAGATTATATTTAATAAGCAAGGTGTTTTACCTTTTCCATGTGATTTTCTTGGCAGCTTTTAGGAGTGTGTGCATGTGCTGCCCTCTAGCAGGACATCCTCTTGCATAGCTGTTGTTTCTGTCGCTCGATTTTGTACCTGTTGCCACTGTCACTTGAGAAATACTGATGGTCTCTGACTCCTCATTAGCGAGTTGATTTTTGATGGGTGTTACACACAGATGAGTAGTTGAGAGGACATTTCCATCCACTTCTTGTCCCGGAGTTGGGCAGTTCTGTCTGGACGTCATGACAATTACCTGTGCTGCCATTTCTGAAGAGCTCAGGAGCTGCCCTAAGGGCTGTCCTTGAAGAGGAAGTTTGAGTTCTTTAAAAAGAACTAGCCACATCTGGACACCAAACTATTTCTGCTGAGACCAGTCCTTTATTGCTGTGAAGTCCACTACAAGTTGTGTCAGGGAAGGTTTAGGTTGGGTATTAGGAAAAGGTTTTTCACCCAGAGGGTGGATGGGCATTGGAACAGGCTCTCCAGGGCAGTGGTCACAGCACCAAGCCTGACAGAGTTCAAGAAGCTTTTGGACAATGCTTTCACATTGTCCACATGTGAGAATCACATGGTGTGATTCTTGGGGATGATGCTGTGCAGGGCTAAGGGTTGGACTCAGTGATCCCTGTGGGTCCCTTCCAGTTGAACCTATTCTGTGAAGTATGGAAGGGATCATCATCAATATGTGTTTTATCAAAAGGAAAATGATCGCTTGAACCAAAATACCAGAGCAGAAATGCCAGCCTGGCCCTTCTCAGAGACTGAAGCATTCTCTGCATGTCTTAAATAGTACGGGGGAACCGAAACATCATGTGAATGTCATTAAAAATGCCAGGGAAATATGTGATTGCCTCTATATAGATTTAAGGATGATGTAATACAGCTTTCATTAGGGAAAGGTTAGAGGCTCAAACACTGTCATTTTTTTCACATGGAAAGTTGTAATTTCATGCCAAATTTTAATTTATTTCTCTCTGGAATTGAAAAAATGCTGTTTAATTACATCTAATTTTGACAGGGTACATCTTGGAAAATGAACCTTCACTGAGGAAAACTTGTAATTTATGCCATTTATAATTGCACAGATAAACTTTGTTTAAAGTCTCATAGAGAGGAACCAATCACTAACTTTTTTCTCCTTTTTCTGAATTTGTATTAGATTTATAAGAGTACTTTCAAGTGAAAGTAAAAAATCATCCTCAAGCTGTTAGCGCAAGTACTCCTCCATTAACATTCATTTCAGATTTTCATAAGGATATGATAATTTATAAAAATAAATATTTCTCTCCTGGGGTTTTTGGGTGGATTTTTGTTTGTTTCTTTTTTTTTTTTTTTTTGTACAGGGAGACCACCTCTTATTTTCTTTAACACCACAGAAATGATAAAAATGTTGGTTACAAATAAATGAAGAGGCTAGGATCATTCAGCCAAGAGAGAGAGGCCAAGTGGCGGGTCACTCAGGTTTGTGGGCAGATGTAGGAGGACAGGGAAAAGCCTTTTTTCTCTTAACTGCATCTGCTTAGGAAGCAATCATTGTCAAGTGCAGGGTGTGTAGCTAATGCTGCAAGCCATCAAGTGAGATGGGGATTCTAATGCTCCCTCCTAATACTACTTCTCTTTAGGGGGCACCTAGAGGGCCTGTTGCTCTGGTTTTGGGCTTATCCTACAGTATTTTGGGAGGGGGAAGAGAGAGAGGGAGAGAGAGAGAGAGCGTGCATTTTAATCTCTGCAGCTGCTGTTCTGACGCATCTCAGCCTCTGCAGAGACATAATGGCACACTAAGCCTTCAGAGGTACTGAAAGCATAACTGCAGTCTTTTGACAAACTATTTCAATGGCTGGAAGTTGTCTTCATTTATTCATTTATTCCTATTACTTTGTCAGTTATTTGGATTTTTTTCCTTGTCTTGAAGTTGTGTGGGGGGGTTGTTTGGTTGGTTGATTTTTCTTTTATTTTTTTTCCTTCCCTCTAATTTGATGTTATGTATGGAAATGGAGAGTAAGGTGCCTGTTTACCAAGCAGTGCATTTTGGATGTGATACTGGGGGGCCCTACCCAGTAGGGACAGTGTGTTTCTGATGTCAATACCCTACCTGCACTTAGCAAGACAGGGGGGAGACCAAATGAAATAAGTGCCAGCTCCACATAAAACAAGCAAAAGAAAATGTAAGTTCTCAGTGCTGTGAAGACATTGTGTTTGAGTAAATCTTGTTTGTTGAGAGAGGCTTAAGAGTGCTTTTAGAGTAAACTTTTAGGTAAATTGCCCTGTGGCAGAACTTGGTTGTGTTTTTTGGGCTATCTTTAAACATATCAGGGAAACTTTATTTTTAATAACTGTATTGCTAAAGTGAGTGTATCCTGCATCCACAAGACTTGACAATCATCTTTGGACTCTGTTTCTCTTCTTTATTCTAAATATTTTGCCACTACTTTGGAGAATAGGGAAGGACAACTGGCTCAATTCCTGAAGCAGTTCGCGGTTTTCAAGTTCCATGATAACTTTCTTTAAAATTCAATTCAGAGCAAAATGGAAAGCATCTAGTTCAGATCTACAAAGAATTACAGCATGCTCCCAGATAAACTTTGAGGCCTGTAGTATGAAAGGCAAAAAGTTTTACACTTCAACAATATATAGGGGAAAGTTCACAGAAATAAGAGTGGAATTATGTATTGATAAAGCCATTTAGTACTGTGTAGGTGTTGGAACTCTTGCTTTCCAAATGCATGTTTTGTCCAATCTGCTTTGAACAAGAGTCCTAATACTTGAATCTCAGTGCATGGACTTGTTGTATAGTGGAATGGACAAGAATATTATTCACATAGACCTACTAACTGGCCTGCAGGCAGCCTAAGCCTAAGCAAAGCTGCAGGAGGTGCTGAAGAAAGGGTTGGGGCTAGTTGAGGGGTTTTCTCTGCTGTCATAGTTTATAATATTTCTCCTCTCCTGCAGCTGGAAAAAACCAGCAGTCCTGCTGGGAACAATAAGAATGTGGATTAAATGGTAATCAGAATAATAATATGAATAATTTGGAACTTTAGTTTGATTACATAGCAACTGAATTCAGTGTAGGTCTTTTTAGTTACAGCAGTTTGCAACCAAGTCTGAATTTAATGGTGATGTATACCTGCACCCTAGTTTAATGAATATTATGTAGTAATTCCACTAGTATTAGAAAACTTCCAAGTGTCCTTATCATAAAACCCATTCTTGAACAGTTTGAGGAACTCTAGGTTTCTTGATAGTAGTGGAAGTAATTGCTGTTGATTGAGGTGTGTGATTATCAGTCACATAATTGTATTCTTGTGTGCCACCATTATTGATGTGCACAGACCCAGCTGAGCCAAGGCTGAGATCAGTAGGCTCAGTTGAAATAACTGATTCTATCAGTTTGGCATGAAATGCTTTCTAGAAACACAATACATAACTTAACTTACTGTAAGATTTTAATATGTCTACTTACCTTTTCCAAGATCATATTGCCATTTGACCACAATCCCTCTGAGTAGGGCAGTGGGAGGTGATATTTGCACTAGAGTTCATTTCAGTGCTACTGCCTGAGGTGATGCACAACAAGAAGCAAATTGTCTTGTGCTCAAGGTCATATGCCAGAAGGATCCTTAGGTGTGCTGCAGTTCCTGCATTTCTAAAAATGCACCTTCTGGAAGGAAGCCCCATCATGATGGTGCTGTTGTTCCTTTTTCCTGGGGAGGACCCCTATGCCACAGAGAGGCATAGTCAGAGTGGGAGAAAACTGTGAGGATGCAGCATATCTGTGTGGAATAGACCCAAACTAGGGCCATGTGGAGGAAGTGTCATGCTCTGAGCAGAGAACATGACATATTTTTTAATGAGTAAGTATGTGCCCTCTATTTTGCCTGATATGTGAAAAGTGGGAGAAAGAAAACACTCTCCTGAGCTTGTTCCCATGATCCTACCCATGTGGCTAGTAAGGTGTACTAACCTCCTTTTTTTCCAGTCAAAGTAAGAACAAGGTGTCATTTAGCTGTGTAATTCCCCATTGCAGCAATCAAGTTACCACTAGATTAGCTAAAAAGGAATAATTTGTATATTAGTAATTTTCTCTTTTTTCTAGAAACATTTTACGAATGTCTTCTAGGTCAGCCTAGCAAGGTCACTTGCCTGTGGTGGCAGGAAGGCAGGTTTAGAAGGTACAGTTTGAGATCTGATTGCTGCTTCTCTTAATTTTTCTCCTTGTCAATGAATGGAATATTTTTCTTTATGGAAAAAAAAGAATTAATGTATTTTAGTTCAAGGAAAAATCTATTTTCTGTTATTTGGATTCTTCCAGTAATTTTGTGAGCAGCTACTGCTTGGGGCTCATTCTCAGCCTGCTCAAGTGAGCTGTAATATATGTTCTATTTCAATAAAAAAAGCTTGTCTCCCTACATACTCCTTCTTTGGGAACATGTACTTTATGTTCACTTTTAGTTTGCTAGTTTAGTTGGTTTTTTGCCAATATGGATAACCAAAAAAGTGCTAAGCTTATTTGCAGTGGTGAAAAACTGCCTTGTAAGTCACGCACCAAGGGAGGACTGGCTTGGTATAGAGTTGGAGTTGTGCTATGCATGTACAAAAGTTGACTTCTCTGCACTTTCACTTTTGAAAGCTTCTTGCTCAATAGATGTACCTTTTTTGTTTGTTTATGACAAGTAATAAACATTCTGGTGTCTTAATTCTACCTCACACAACTCTCCAACTCATGAGTAACCTTAAATGTGAAAAATCTGAATAGATTTTTAAGCCTGTTTTCCAGTGTTCTGTTACAGATGTTTCTGGTTTAATACAACACTTGCAAAAACCTTCCTTGCACTGCTGTGACAGCGGGCATGGCCTGGGAACAGACACTTGGTCTGTAGCTCAGAAAATTTGCCATTAGCTGTAAAACAACTGTTCCTATTTTGAACACATAAACTTAAAATACCGTATCAGCTTCTCTTTTTATTTCTTTTCCTGCTCCCTGGTATGCCATAAATGAAACGGAAGCACAAGAGCCGTGTACTGGGCAGCTTACCATTGATACCTCCACCCATGTTTCTTTGCCCTGCGACCTGAATGTGTTGGTCCACATCTCAGATAGATGTTGATGCTCTGCCTGGCTGCTCTTATGCAGGAATGAGATCTAGATACAGCTGAAATTTGGCTGCAGTCAGGGGGGCCTCCAGACCTGCGTGGCTCTGTAATCTGACTGGAAGCAAGTAGACCGTGTTTAGATTTTGTGATAAGCCACATATGCACTGGTAATATCAGAAATTAGATAAAATGCATTTCCCAGAGCGTTACTAATTCAAACATGCAATTTGTTCTATTAAATAAGAAGAAGAAAAGTTAGCTCAAAAAAAAAAAAAAAGGAAACTTAGATACCACTGTGAAAAGATGCCATAGAAATTAGATACAGACACTGAATTTAATGTAATACGGTCCTTTGTGATCTAATTACGCAAGAATTGCTAGGGTTTATTTTGTAAATTAAACTATTGGGGAACTTTAAAAAAAAAGTATTTAAGTCAGCATAAGATATAAAAGCAATTTCCTTTAAACTGGAAAAACAAGAAATCGCAGTACTGTGCATTCATTCCACCTAATAAATCATATGATATTGAATGCTCAGGATCTGAGGTGACATTGAGCACTGGAGACTTTCCAGGAATCAGCAGTAGCTAAATTGGTGCAAGTAAGCAAGATATCAGTCTTTTATTTCTTGTTCAGTTTAAGAATAGTCCCTTGGAAGTAAAAAAAAAAAATTACAGGATTTCCCTGACCTGTGTTCCATCCATCTAAACACAAAGAAAACTGATTTTTTTCAGTTGAATTCTCTAAAAAGTAAAGAAAAATTGTGTCTGGAAGATGTGTTGCTCAAATCTTGCCAGCTTTAATTGTAGAAGGCCTGTTTTGAAGCAGTATGATGTGAAGCAAAGGGATAAACTCAGTGGAAGCACATGGCTCTTACTGTTGTATTTCACCTTCTAACTGGTACTCCCTGTCTGGCTTGAATTTTGTACCTTACATAATGCAATCCATGTTTCCTATTCCTTTCTCCAGTGCATACCTATGGTTTATGTGAAGCAGGGGTCTTCTTGTTCTTGGAAACTCACCAGGGCAAGCCTTTACAAGCACAGGGCAGGGTCTGAGGGCATTCTTCAGCCTCAGGTGGGAGGTGTACAGAGCCAACCACACCTGCTGATTTTTCCCATATTTCCCTCAAGGCATAACCTCTTTTTTCTGAAGTGCTCTTTAGGTCACACAAAAGTGATGATATTTAAACCTGTGTAAAGCTTCCTGCGTGAATATATCATCTCGTTTTAGAACAAAGTGTGTCCTGTAAACTAGCAAGCATAGGCTAATTTGAAAAATGTATCCATCTGAACTCAACTGGGCGTCCTAGCAGGATTCAGAACTAGTTTAATTCTATTGACACAAAATTATACCTTTTAATTCCTCCAGTGTAATGTCTACACAGGTGTAAAATCACACCCATAATTAGGCTGTAATTAGCAGGTGTTCCAATGTTGGTGTAGATAAGTCAGGCAGTTTTGAAACCAATCTTCTTGTCCATGTTTCCCATGATGGTGTCGTGTGGGAGCCTTGGACAATCCGGAAGGGAGGTTTTTGAGAAGGCAGAGCCAGACTTTGCGTGAAGGAGCACAGAAGCAGGACAAGTGACAATGGTCTTGAAATGAGCAGCCTGATTTGCCAAAGGGAAGTTAAAAAAATAAATAAATAAATTGCTGTCACCATGACAGCAATAAGGCCTGGACCAGCCTGCCTAGAAAAGCTCTGCAACCTCCATTGTTGGAGGCTTTCAATACCCAGTTGTACAAAACTCTGAGCACTCCAGTCTGTGATCCTGGGTTGTGGGCTCATCTCAGTATAAATTATCCCAAATAGTGTAGTCTAGGAGTAACTAACACACACCACCCACTGGGGGCTCTTCTTACTGGGGTCTTTAGAGGAGACTTGAAAGAGATCAGAGGAGCATGGATAGAGTATTGAGGCATTGAAAGTTGTCTGGGTATGGGGAGCAGAACTGGAGAGTGTGCTAACTTATTTCTGAAGGGCAGACATGGAGATCACTGAAGGGTAACACAGTGAAGGACACTTTATGCTTCATGCCAGTGACACTATTTGATCACCAGGGTATACTGCTTTGCTAAACTGAGCATTTGTATTCAAACACAATAATAGAACACCATAACAGAAAATTGTTCCTTCATCACCTTCTCATCCCACTTAATTGTGTTGGGCACCTGTCTCCAAAATTAGAGAAGTCATCATTTTATATGATCAGCCTTACTTAAAGGGAAACACTAGGGTGTGCAGAATACTTTCTTGTCAAGCCGTTCTTCACAATATAAGCATGTTTACTTGGATTCATCTGACCTTTCCCTTCTGAGTGCTGATAGACGTGGAATTTCTGTTTGCTTTTGGGAGCACATGCTACCTCTGTTCATGGTCCTGTACTGGATTTAGTGTGAATGGTTAGAGAAAGAGCTAGTATATGTATTTCTCTTGTACAGACTTTCATGGTGCTTGTCTGAGAGTTTTGCATTGGTACCTTTTGTAATCACATTATGAAGATTTAGAGTGCAGAACATCTGTGCAAAACATGCTGACTCTGGCATCTGAATGACATTTAGCACAAGTCATCCATTTTACAGAAAAACTTCCAGTTATTATATGGCATGAGGTATCTCATCTGGTATTATCAAACTTATTCCCAAAATAACAGCCACTTGAATTTCTAGCCATGTGCTTTTTCCATTTCACTGACCAATAGTGAAAAACCTTGGTGGGTTTTTCCCCATAGTACACTCACACTTCAGCATTTTCTGTAGCAGATAAATATTGAAGGCTAAAAAAAGTAATTACTGTTCTTCATGGAGTATCATAATTAAATTCTGCAACTACAGTACCAGTGTACTGTTTTGGGAAGAACATGGTGGGAGCTCTCCTTTTCTCAAAACGGCTGCCCCATATACAAGATTTCTAGTCCAAGAGACAGTTAACAAAATCTAGCTTTTTCAGGTTTCCAAATTAGATTTTACATGTACACATCATTACATCTATGAAATGCTTTTGAATTGCCCTGATTACAAAAATACTTCTTGTAATCAGATCAAGTTGAACAGGAAATCCCAACCAAGTGCAGTATCTTGTGAGTAATTGCTGTACAAATACTTCAAATAAATTGTGAGCAATTTCTTATGCAGTGGCTTTAGCTAATGTTGTTAGGATGCTTAATTGACTTTTCTCTGTGTCAGGTTTAGCCATAATGCTAAATGTAAGGAGAAGAAAACATCTGAAACTAAGGTGCAGTGCCTCATTTACACTGAGGCATGAGAGAAAATTTTTCTTTCACAGATCTGTAGGAAAACGCTTAGAGGAAAAAAAGCTCAAAGCAAAATTTGGGGCCTGTTTGGAAATACCTGTTTGGATATGTGAAGAAGGAAAAAAGATTCAGGGGATGGGATGGGAGAGCATGTGCAAGAGAAGGGGATTATCTGTAGACAGGAAATTGTTATTGACTTTTTTTCATTGTGTGGGTCAACTCCACACAACTGGCAAAACCATTCCTGAGATAGGGAGATGAACATTCACGTAGGTCCTGAGTGCACAGTAACAAATTTTAAAGTAATGATCTCTATCCTGAAGTAAATATCATTATATGGTGAGAAGAGTCTATATTTTTAAGTTATTACTCTTTTTCTCTATTAAAGTATTTTAAAAGTTTGACTTTGCCTTTGTGTGGCATAAGAAAATTTTCCACTCTACCTCCAAGTATTTGTACAACACAAACTTGTTTTCTTGCAAGTTTTACCAAAGTGGCCTGAAGATTTCTGTTGAGTTGGCTTTGAGTTGGAGGATTAGAGGGACTGGGGGGATTGTGGGTTTTTTTGGTATACTCCAAGCTGATTGAGAATATTTGGTTGATAGAAAAGTCAGCTTTTTTGGTTTGTGTTTAAGAGTTCTTATGGTACGTCATTGATTACATTGTCAGCACCTGGAGTCAATGTTGCACACAAAGTTGATTTAATGTCATTGAGCTTTTTTTTTGTCATTTTGATTTAGTTGTTGAATTTACATCTAACTCACCACTTGAATATTTAGTTATACAGACTGATTTATATCAGTTATATATTTTCTTAACAAGCTAGATTGCTATGTTCTATAATACAGGAGTATTTGTCCAAAGATAAGGGCGAAGACCCAAGCCAGTACACATTGCTGTAGCTATGCAAAGATGTATTTCTATGAATTGAAAGTGAAATCAGTAATGTTATTCAGTAAGTTTTTGTAATGTTGGCATCAGTGTATATTTAATGACTATTTCAATTTAAAACATGACAATATTCATATAAAAGGAGCCACTTTGATTCACCTATCAGTGTTTAGAGAGAAGAAGATGTAGAATTTTGCAAGCTTTTAATTTAATCAAGTTAGTTTAAAATAAAATAAACTTCAAATTATGTGGTTTATTTTTATATCATTGCAATGCGAATCTTTCACATAATATTAATAGGCACTGCAACTTGTTCTACAAGAAAGCACAGCAGTTATTTACATAAAACATTAAGATAAAGAGATAAAACCAAGGGACTTCTCTTACATTTGCTGTTCTGTTTTAAATTATTTCCACTTTATAAGAAAAGCAATATATATGCTAAGAATTGCTGTGAGGAGAAAGTCTCTTTTAACACCCCACACCCCCATCTCCCCTGTCTCTTCACCATTAAGTTTATTGATGATAAACTATTTGGAATATGCATGAGTATTGCTAAGGAGCTGCAGCAGAGATAGATTTAATAATTTATGCACAGGAATTATTTATGTCCCCAATATATAGTAAAGCTTTGTCATTTCAGTAATGATAAATAGACTTGATGGTGCTGGAGCACTGAAAACACAAAGGAAAATGAAAACAGTCTCTGAGACTTGTTTATCATTTGAATATGTGGTTTTAATATTTTTAAATTAAATGTTAAACTTTTTTTATATATTCAATACCTACATATTGTTTATTAATGGCCATTTGTTAGATTTCAGTGAGACCTTACAGAAATAGTGATCAAAGTGGGATCTTTCTTTTATCAGGAGCTTGTTCCTTTCATTAAAAGAATCTGTTGAAGAACACTGTCCTGGATTTGTCATGCATTCTTTTGTAGTTCATGCTCACAAGTATATAACATATTCAAATATAATTATTATTCCAGTTGTCTAGTAAGTATTTATTTTTTGCAATTTAGCCAGTTACTCTAGTGTTCATTTTCTGCATTTGGATTTCTCTTTCTGCAGTGTAGGGCTTTTGGTTTTCTTAATTTTGTGTTATTGATATGAGGCTGTGTCATAAATTTATTGGACTTGTTTCTAATTTTAATCTCATTCTGTAAACTCCTTGCTTCTCTTCCAATCCAAAACAGTCCAAAAATTTTTAAGTGACTTCTCCAATTCTGAAATCAGAGTAACTGCTGAAAATATCTAATGCACCCAAGCCCAGGAAACACTTCTCCCCAGGGATCCTACTACATGTTATTGGTCTGTGCTGCATGATTAGTAGTTACTTATGTTGATAGATGTTCCCAATAAATTGGTCAATCCAACAGTGATTTAAGGGAACAAAGTCAACAGGCTTAATGAAGTACAGCACTTGACAATCACGTCTTCTTCTTCCATTCTCCTTTCATTTGGCCATTCCCTCCAACCCATGAGGTCAAGAAGGAAATTAAATTGATTAGGCTTAGCCTTGTTCTTGAAAAGTCTGTGACATTTTGGGGGTTGGGGCAAAGGAAGGTGTCTTACAGCTGTTTGTTTAATAATTTAATATCATTCCTGCAGACAATCAAGCTGACTTGCCTGTAATTATTTTTCTTCCCCCCTTTTTTTGAACACTATTTGGTTTTTACCCAGAAATAACACTTGCCTTTTTTCCACAACTTTTTCCCACAACTTTTTTCCACCTTGTTCCTAAATAATACTGGGGTAAATATTATCATCTCAGTGACGTGAATAAAACTAACTTAACTAAATATTTTTGACCTGTTCTTTCTGTATTATGACCTGTATTCCTCCTTCATTGTTAAAGCTAATTTAAGTGCTTAATTCTAACTAACCTTTTTATGATGAGGAGGCTTTGAATACTTTAGTCTCATTGTAGGCTCTCCTTCCCTCTTGATTAATGGCCTTGTTAATTAACTGAAATAATAGGCTTCCTCTTTTTCCTGGTGTACTTAGAGAATCTTCGTTACTTGTAAACTGTTTTGCCTCTTTATCTTGCTGATTTTACCTGATTTTTTTCCTTCATATGAATGGTGAGCTATATGGGGTTTTTTGCACCATGTTTTCTATTAGTTCCTCCTGCTTTCTAAGTCTTTGAAGTGTCTCATTGCTCCTAATTAGTGTAATTGTCAGCTTGCTACAGCTTTTAAAATAATAAAATATATTTGTCTCTATTTTGTATTTGTTTTCTTGTTGATAAATCCTGCTTATGCTTCCTTGTAGGATGATACTTGGTTCTAGCTTTACAGATGTTATCCTGCTGGGCAATGCATTAAAGACATCAAAGTGCATTACAGGTGAATGACTGTGGAAGAGACATGGACATACTGGAGGCAGGCCAATGAAGGGCCTTGCAAATGGTTAAAAGCCTAGAGCATCCCTCTGCTGAGGAAAGGCTGAAACAGCTGGGAAAGCTCTCTTGAGCTAGAAAAAAGGGCTCAGGGGGAATCTTATCAATGTCTATAAATACCTGAATGGAGGGTGTAAAGAAGATGGTGCCTGGCTGTTTTCTGTGGTGCCCAGGGGCAGGACCAAAGGCAATTGCACAGACTGCAACATAGGAGGTTCCCTCTGAACATCAGGAAACAATTTTTCATTGTGAGGATGACCAGAAGGGTTGTGACGTCTCCGTCCATGGAGGTGTTCAAAACTCAGCGGAACATGGTCCTAGACAAGCAGCTCTAGGTGACACTGTTTGTTCTGGGGTGTTGAACCAGAAGGACTCCAGAGGTCCTTTCTAACATCAGTCCTTCTGCAATTCTGTGATGGCTTGACAGATCAAGACTGTGGCATGTTCTTGGTCCCTTAAGGCTGTGGCTGTCACTGCAAACACTTCTGAAGTGTTGGCTTAGTGAACTACAGCTTAGTATAATACTTCAGAGGCTAATAAATTATTAAACTACAGTAATTTTGGAGATTAACAGGCATGTTTTGGGTAGAGATAAGATGATGGGATGCGCTGATACTGCCACCTAAAAGATTATGTCTGTGCTTTTTTTTCTTTAGAGCATCTTGTTGAGTTTTCAGTGTTTTGTGTATTTGTTTTTTGGTGTTTTTGTGTTATTCTTTGTTCATTTGAGGTTTTTTTTAATTGTCACAAAAATACCTGCAGGGTTTGGGTCTTCAGCACACTGGGTCAGACTTGTGTCAGGAACACAGGCTTAAAAGGGCACTTTTGTTCATCAAGTCCAACCACTATCCTGGACGTCACATCCAAGATCTCTCCTAATAAGCAGACATCTTCCCACCACATATCCTTTCAGTTGGAGAGAGAGAAGCAGCAGGCAACTGTTTCACTGACAACTGTTAGTGACAAAAACAGCGTTCCTGGTTTACTCTAACTTCAGTTATTTATGGAAGATCAAAATTAATCACTTGGAGTGGCATTAAATGAGACTGTCATTAGTGAGAATTTTTGTGTAGCTCAGTTCCAAGACCTACTTTCTTTCCTCTTTTACTTGCTATGTGCAGCATCCCAATATGTAATGATGCTTTTTGCTGATCTCCCTTCTAAGTGTAATGTGTTGTCAGGTAATTGTCTATCTCTTATCTCAGGGGTCCTACGATTCATTTGGTTTATCTTTTTTGGTTTATCCAATTGACAGTCAATCACAGAAACTTCATTGTAACTCCCAGAAATCTCCTGCTTTTCAGGACTTTAGGCTAAAGTTGCTCAGGGAACAGGTATTTTCTGTTTTCTGATGAACTGGCAACAAGTCCACTTGGAAGGCTGATGTTAGGCCAATAGTTTCTTCCTTTGTAATTCTGTTTCAATTGAATTGATTCAGAGACTAATCATACACACTCAAAACATGGGTTTTGTAGGTAGCTTAGATGGCCTGTTGTGGTTTTCAGAGCACCCATCTAGCAGACATGATTTTATGGTTCTGTTCCTGTATTTGTAGAAACGAAGTTCATATAGACTTCAAACAATTTGTATTTAATTTTCCCTTTAAACCTATGAGTGTTCTCTTAGGCAATCCATAATATCCTTGAAAATGCAGGCCATCATGACGGGGGAAGCTATGCAAAGTGGCATTTCAAGAAGCCCCACGGCATATTTACCATTATCTTTGCCTTGTTTTGGATGAAGCAGTGAATTATTGGGAGAGACCTCCTTGGTCAAGGACCTGAAAGATACCTATGTTCATGTGCCATCTACCTTCTCGTGATTACACTGCAGTGCCTTGAGTCAGCACGTGAGAAGGTTTTTGCTGTCGTGGCCTTAGTATATCTATGCTCTTCTCTACTCTTTCAACTTTAGGATTCTCTTTGGTGTGAACACCAAAGCCCACACTTGCTGCCTTTTTAATTCTGTCACCAGCTGTTTTCTTCTAAAGACTTTAAAGGATTTATTTTTTTATTTCATTTTTTGTTCCATTTGTGGAAGAGTTGCAAGGAGAGAGTGAGAAATATCTCCGTAATGTGACATTACTCTAGCCTGTCATAAAACACAAGTTTAGGAAATGCAAAGCTTCCCATTACGAAGGTGTTTTGACAGCATTGGATGTGAAATATGACTACTTTCTCTACTGTAATATAAACAGGTTACATTTTCTTAATGAATATTTAGCTTTTCTTATTTTTGTAGATAAAGTCGTTCAATGCTTAGGGCAGAATATCTTCTATACTGCAAGAAAGGTTGAAATATTTCTATTGTGTGTGTATAAACTTTACTTGTTCCTTTATTAAATAAAGGAAATAATGCATCTGTTGAGGGGAGAGTGAACCTGCATACCTCAAACATTTCAAGGATCACTGAATAGACCTGGAAGCCTACCTCTGTTAAAGGAAAAAACTGAGCAAACACTATTATTATTGCTCAGCTGTAGCACAGTAAAAAGATTTTAAGAAGGATAGAAAGAGAAAGTTATCACACGCACAGATTTTACTCAAGTTGAACAGTGCAAGTGGTTTTATGCTCAATATTGCTGTAAGGTGTGTGTTGCTGTTGTATTACTTGCCCAAGATGTCCAAACATTGATAGCTACAGTTGGAGACCCACACCAAAGGCCCCACACTGCCACCTTCCCAGGAAGGGCATTCCCCAGTTGGCCCTAATGTAGCAATTAGTTTGTCTCTTTCTATCACTGTGTACGCTGCTGAAGGCCCTTGTTTTAGTCTGACACAGAGTGGGGCAGACCCTGCCGGCTCTGTGGAGAGGAATGGACATCTCATCTGCTGCAGTTTGGGATGGGATCCAGGTTTCTGCAGGAGAGGGATAAGGAATAAGCTTCTTGCCTACCATCAAGACAGGAGCATTTTCAGCTCAGCTGCAGATGCTCCGAGCCAGATCAGAAAGGAGGAGGCATTCAGCCATTTGGGTTGTTTCTTCCTCAGGCATGGTTGCCTGCTTCTGGGACAAAGGCAATGGACTGGATGGAAGCAAGCTGCCTGCTGATCTGGCTCCAGGCCTCCCACTGGGCTGCACTAATATACAGACTTGCTGGCTGATTTTAGAATTAAATTTGCATGTTTGGAGTTAATGTATTGTGTGTATATATCAGTGGCTTTCTTTTCCACCAAGATATTTGTTGAGTCGTATCTTCAGGTGGTTCCAAGCATGCAGAACAGATTACCCCAGCTAGGAACTTCAGGAACTACATTGCAGTAAAGTTTTAGGTCACTCTTTTTGCTCAGAAAGAGCTTAGTTTAGCTTTTAATCTATATTTAATTTTTTTTCTTACTTTCAAAATTTAACTAACGAGGTCTACAGCTCTAGTTGTTGTTGCATGGGTGAACAGCCCACACTGCTTGCCACGGTAGGTGTTCTGGACCAGCAGCATATCACATTAGCCTGAACTGCATGGAACTGCTTGCCGGGTGTATTGAAGAGTAAGCAAGCCTAAAACTTCTCATTTCTCAGCCATCTATCCTGAAGAGTTTGAAAACTGAGAGAAAATGCCTGTTCAGGAGCAGATACTTTTTGAAAGGGCTTTAACAATTGTGAGTTGGTGATTCAAGAAGTGATAGATTGAATCATAATAGGTGGCCTCTATAATTCTACCTTTTAGCTCCTTGAAGAATTTCTATGCAATACACTGTCATTAGTGTGTTCTCTCACACTGTATTGGCCAAATGCGATTGTCTCCACTTAGAGGGGCACTGAAACAAAATCTGCTCTTAAATGAGTGAAACCTCTGTCAAAGCTAGTAGAAGAAATCCCTATTTTAAGAGAACGATGGACTTTTCATCTAAATATTTAATGATAAAAAATATCACTCTCCTAGCTTCAGTGCTAAGATGACTAAGATTTAGAGAAGCAGCATGGGTTGCCAAGATGATACAGTGGATTAATGGCAGGTTAAGAAGTAAAACCAAGTCTCTGACTCACAGCATGGCTATTTGATATTTTGAACCCTATTGTCTTGAGTGACTTCTTGGAGGCCATTGAGGAAGTATTTTGCAGAGCAAGAAATAACTCCCATTTATGCATATTTCTAAGATCATTTCCTTAGGAGTGTTTTCTTATCCTCTCTTATTCTACAGTCTCATTTGTTTTCCACTGGTTCTAATGATCTTAGTCTTTTCCTTGAATCATGTGTTTGGCTGCTGTCTTTGCCAGCTGATGTTTTTGACAACAGATTTTTTTCTTCTTCTTTTCCTACTTTACGTGAAAAAAAATTAATTGGAGTAAAAGTAGCCTTACTTTTCTTGCTTATTAAATCTGCAAACTGGTGAGATGCCAAGTTACTCTTCTAGGTCTATTAGCACAATTTGTGCAATGGAAGAGGGCTCCTTCAGGTTCATAAGGAAAGATTTACTAAGCCTAAGGCTTGATGAAGAGAACAGATCATTTTCATCAATCCAGTGGATATATCTGTATCCTCTGTGGTGGCGTTTTTATGTTAAAAAAAAGCAAACACTCCATCCCCCAAACAACCCCAGGTGTAGGTTGGTTTTTACTTGGCTCCTTGACAGTGTTCAGATTCTTATCTGTGGTCAGTATTAAAAGAATTGACTCTCTGTTCTGTGGTGTCTCAGATTTATGTGTGAGTAAAAATAATGTTTCATGTGTCAAGTTCCCTGGTGTATCTATTAATATCCCCAGTCATTCATGTTATACAAGGAGCTGTTAAAAAAGTTTCTTCTATGTTAGATACATCTATTTACATCCTCCTTGGCTCTGTAACAGAAAAGGTGTTATCCTGTCTCTCTGTGAGGTTGTTCAAATTTAGTCTGTTATGAAAACAAGTTTAAGACAGCCACTGGGGTTTTCATGGTGAGCAAATGCTTCGTATAAAGGAATTTAAAATACGCTTCATTGCTGTTAGAGTTCTTAGTATTCTGAAGCTCTATTATCAGTGTCCCTGTAATTTTTTGGTTTTAATTTAATAAAGTGGAAAACTTGAAATGCTCTATGAGAAGCTGGCCTTGTAAACAGGCAGAGCTTAAAAAACACCCAACTTAATCTGGGGGGCTCAGGAACTTCCTGTGTAAAGTTGTCCTACAGCTTGTGGCTGTTGGAGGGTTGGCACTGTTTGCACAGTGTAGTAGGTAAAGCACATTCTGGTTTGGGTTTACAGCAGCTGGATGGCAATGACAGGTTGAGTAAAGTGTTCAAGTCCTTCCAGAAGGTTTCGGACCTAAGCATGAGCAGTGAACTTTGAGCTGTGAAATACAAGTGGTCACTTCAAGTTTCACATGTATTTCTGTCCATGCCTACAATTTGTTTTAGGAAATTTCAGAAGGGGTAGGAGGGAATCTTTTGTGTATGAAATGAATGCTTTCTTGACTTCTGTCTTGTGTGAAGGAGAACCTAGACTTCTAGTTTATCAGGCACTTAAGGGAACTTGCAGTGCTCTGACATTTGTCCAGTGGCAGAGAATTATCTAATCTGATAAATGATTAATTCAGTCACAAACAGAACTTTGTGAATAGCAAAAGTTCTAAGAAAATAAAATTAAACAGCCACAGGAAAGACAACTAATTATAACTGTCAGCTGTTCCTTTTTTTCTGATTTAAAAAATACTTGCATTTAAAGTGTTATAAGAAATTTTGAGTCTGAGCACATACAGTCCAAGTGATTATTGGCCATCAGATCTTAATACCTTGTACAACATCATGTGGGAACTGCTTAACAGCTCCTTAATGGGCCAATATCTTGTTCCCATTCATGTCTACAATTGTCATGTACTCTCCATATTTTGTCATAGATCTCTGTGCACATGGTTTCCCTGGTCTGAGGCAGACCTAAATCACTGAGAGTAGGTATATTCTCAAACAAAAGAATGAGGAATCAAGGAGTTTCTCTCTTTGAATTTGCTATTTAGACCAAAACTCTTCATTGGATAAAGTGATGAACAAGAGATGATTTTGCAGTGCAAATTATGAAACAGAGAATGTGAGTGCCAGCTGTAGGGGGATAGAATATAAGAAAATAAAGATAGTGTAGAAAGTAAACTTACCCCTAAGGAGTTGCAGCTGGGCCAATTATCAAAGATTTGGAACAGGCCTGACTTTAACAGGCCACAGCTGTAACCAATGAGAAGAAGAGTGCTATAAAAGAGTGGGGTGGCTGGTTAAGAAAGGAACTAGACTCAGTTGGCTACTTTGTGAAGAAGAAAGAGTTAGTAGTCTGCAGAGCTACCTGCAAGAAACATCAAGAAGCTGTGAAACTTTTGTGGTAAGGAGACAACAGTATGGAACCCCTGCAATAAGATGACAACAGCCACCTTTAAGGGTTTCAACTTCCATTTTCAGAATAGTAAAATGATGTAAGTACTATATAGTAAGGTCAAGCCCAGAAACTACCAATTTTGTGGAACACCCTGTAGGGGCATAAAAAATTTGGGCTTGTTTCCAGCAGGAGCTTTGTAATCTAGCTGAAACACTGATGCTTGAGAGAATTTCTCTGCCACAGAGGGATCTCTGTTGCTCATTCTTCCGCTTTTTTGCCAGTGCTGTCAGGCTGACTCTTTTTGTGGACTCTCTGACAGATGGAAATCGCTTAGGAAGGAATAAATTGGATGATTGCATTTTTAGTGCACTTCTCTCTTCCAAATGAAAAGTCATTTACATTTTTAAAATACAATATTAGTGACTTAAGTTGATGAAGAAAAATATTAACTAGGAGTAGTTGTCTCTTCCCTTTTGCTAGCAAATTCTTAGAAAGCCCACAGAAGTGTCTCCTGTTACTCTGAAGGCGGTAGTGCTCTCTTCCCAGTTACAGTACTGACTTGACCTGGACCTGTAATGGATCCTGAAACTGCTATCTTGGTGGTGAACAGATATTGCTACCCCATCATCTTTTATTTTCTGAATATTCCCTGTGCTTTTGTACCTGTTACAGTTATGATGTTGAATTTTGTTTTTGTTACCCCTACAGACTGCAAACTTGCATCCTATACTTATAATTCTTCAGTAAAATGTGAAAAAAGTAGCAATGTAATATAAATCCTTCACTCTGACCTGATGTATACCATCTGATATCCTGATCATATTAGTCAGTCCTGTTGCTAACTATATGGCTCACCTGATGTCCTAAGTGGTGTTTTAAGGTTGAAGGGACCTTAAAAAAACTCATTTGAAACATCTGACTACTCTCTACATCAATATTAAACAGCTCTTTCCCCTTTTCAAAGAGATGTAGTTTCAGCCTACTCTGTATTGGCACATTCTCCCTTGAGTGTCCCTTCTTGATGTGAAAAGAGACTGGCTTACTTTGGTGCTTTTAATTCCTTTTTACTTCTTTGTAGTCAAGCCACACTCAGTCCCATAATACCAAAACAAAAAAAAAATCAATTGGCTTAATCTGAAGGCTGATATTCGGTTTTGATTTATAAATGGCTTTGTTCAAGCAAGATATAGATAATTGTTCCATTTAGAAAGAATTGCAAATGGTATAGTAAATTTATGTTTTTGTCTTGCGTAACATTTGTGTCAATGTCCTAGAATTGGCATTAATGTAAATAATTATAAATGAACTTGTCTACTGGGGTCCCAGTCTAGAAGATTATTTTCCTTAGATTAATGCTTCTGATGGAAAGAGTGAATATTCAAGTTTCTGCATTTTTTTCAAAATCGGATGTCACTTTGCATAATAGAACTTTTGTGATAGGCATGTTTCTTAATAACATGTTTTTAGGTAACCACAGTGAAACTGATGGCTCTCCAAGTGCTGTGTAATTTCAAGTTGTAAATAAAGCTAATAGATTTGGGAACTAAATCCAGGAATCTAAACACTGCAAGAATACCTTTCATTTTTTAATCCATAGCCATGTCTGTTACCAACATGTTTTTATATCTTATGAGCATTAATATATTATCTTCCCATTTTCCAATCACAACCAGTTTCTTTTTTAAAGCTATTTAGCACTGGCCTGCCTTTAAGGGCAATAAGATAACAATAATGTATAAATTGTTCTCACTATTCATCCAGGGCTTTTAAGCTTTTGTAAAAGAACTGGTTTCCCAGTGCAGTTAGTGAGTGCTATAACCATTTGGGCACCATAAAATGAGGTATTGGAAAGCTGGAGTGGGTTGCCTGGATCAGGCTACATATCAGTGTGAGTGGAAGTCTTTCCCTCCTGGATGGGCTGTTCCAATGCACCTAATCCCCCATGTGGAAGCTGCAAATGCAAATCCAGCTCTAGACTTAAGGACGTTAAATTGAGACTTAATATCAGGGAAGAAAGGCTTAAAGGGGATTTTTTTCATTCATGCTAAATAAATCCTCTGTGCAATGGCTGATCCAGCTTGATACCCTTAGCAGAAGGGCTGTTGAACAAGCACACTCACTCCTGAGACATCTCTAAAGCTATTTAATTTTATCACAAGGCCTTTGGAATTAAAGGCCAGGAGACAACTATTAGCTGCTGCTTGTCCGAGACCAAGCATCATCAGGAATTCTGCCCTGCCACAGCTTGCCTGAGCTCTGTAAAGATATGTCAACTTACAGGTGAAAATAATTTTATCCTAAAGAATGATGGTGTAGGATTTGGTGACTTATTATTTTTTTGTAGTCCTTCACAACTGGAAAGGGAAGAAGGGATGCTTTTTGATGGCATCAGGGCATTGACAAGCCATCACCAGCGGGAACAATAGTTGGCACTTTTGCTATGCTTTTCAGCATTCAAGTACCTCACACGCATCAGTTAATGTTATTCACCTCTCTTGATTCAGCAGCCATTAATTTTCCTCTCCTTCTGAAACGGGAACAATTGCCGGATGTGATTGACAGTTTATTCAGAGCTAGAATTATCTGTACAAAGAGGGAGCTGTGGGTTGGGGTTACTTAACCAAACCTCTCCAATCGCAGTGGGCTGAGTGGGCCGCGGGTGCCGAGGCAGCTCCCTGGCACCTGTGACCAGATGTGACAGAACTGTGGCAGAGGAACAGGAGAACTTTATTTGTCAGCAGCTGGTGAAGAGAGATTTCAATGCTGTGCTTGACTTTCAGAGTTCAAATGGAAAATGCAATTATATTTCAAGTAGGCAACACGACTGCCTGTCTTTACATACGGAGTTCAGTTCTGGGTATGAACTTGCTTTGGATGTGACACACCTGAAGATAATTGTGGGCTTTAGCAGGATTTAGGTGCTGTCTGGAGGCCAAGTGTGCATCCACCAATCTGTATGAGCAGTGATAGGGGAGACTACAGGAAAATTGAAATGTGTGGCATTATTTTCTAATAAAACTCTTGGAACATTCAGGAGAGGGGAAACATTTCTATAGGGGAAATATTTCTATAGGGTTATGCTGTTGTGGTTTTTGCTGTTTAAACCGTACAGTACAGCTGAGTGCAGAATAGTAATCCTTCTAACAAATGTGGGAAGTTGAGAATTTAATTAGTCTTTTGTGTTAAATTACCTGAATAGGTAACTATTTATTTTATTGGGTTTGGGGTTTTTTGGTCAGATGTTGTGTTTTATTTATTTGGGCTTTTTCAAGGCATAATCTGAATTTATGTTCAGCTATACTATTAGACCATCATTTATCATTCAAACAAGTGAATTTTTAGAGTAATTTTTCACTTCCACTATAGTAGTGCCACTCTGTCCCTTTCTTTCATTTTTCTTTGTGGATCTTATCCATATGGAAAAGTACCTGCAGGAAAAATGATCAACAGTGTAGCTAAAATGTTTCTTGGCAGCATTCTCCTCCCTCCCGAGTTTTGCAAGAGGCAGTATTTTTCTACCATGTCATGAAAATTCATGTCACCTGATGATTTCATCTCTTAAACAACCTGAATTCTGCTTGATCAGCATGAGGAGGAGAAGATGGTTTGGCAGAGCGTTTGCTTATATATGTTCAAAGCTCTTAAGAGAAAGAGAAGTTGACTTGGGTTGACACAATCCTTTGCCACAGTTCTTTCTTTGTAGTGAAAGTTTTTGTCCCCGGAGGGTTGACTTTACAGAGGGATGGGATTTGACTCTTGACTTTTATGGGCTCAGAGATGAGAGAAGGAAATTCTTGCAGTGTAAGAAAATATGTGTAGCAGCTATGTAACCATGGAAAATCGATTTTTGCTCTCAATATTTAACACACAATTAGAAAACCATCTGCCTCAGAGACTCTGGTTCCCAGGTGGGGAGACTGAATCAATGAAGACTAATCAGTTTATTCGAATCAGAATATCAAGGTACTCTGCAAAACCAGATAGAACATTCTTCCTGATATAGTGATAACTAATTAATATTTCACACCTTTTTTTCCCTTCGCTTGAATTTATCACATAGTTCCATTAATTAAAAAGATTAGGTAGCTATCTGAACCATATAACACCATCGGTAGGATTACTAACCTAATTTTTTAATTAGAAAATTGAGAGCTTCAGGAATAGTCAACAGCTAACCAAAATCACAGTAACAGCTCTGGCCACCAGGTAGTAATACTATTGTTTTCCTAGTTTACTTTGCTTTTGGCCTCCTTAAACCTGCCCAATAGTTTCCCAAAAAACAAGCAGGTGTGAGAATGACTGGAGTTCATTCTTTTCAGAAATGTGCTGAACCTGAGAGTTTATTTGCTTTCTAAAAATTTTCTCTTTAAACCCACTCATCAGAAGGCGCTTTATCAAAAGCCATAGTGCACTGCATTTCACCACTTCCATTGCTTTCTGTTTTGATACTAGTTTATAAAATCATGCGCTGCTTTCCCCTCTCCACTCAATTCAGTTTATCTTTGTACTTTATCATGGAGCATCTTGGAATAAAGTCACTTAATAGAGTGCCAATAAATTAGCCATGACATCTGTTACTTTCAAACCTTTTATTGGCAGAAGTCCCTTGAAGTTCAGGGAGATCGGGAGCAACTTGCTCCTTTCTGTTAGATGCTTTCTTTTTCAGCAAGGTTTAACTGTACTAGGCCAAAGTTTCTTTACCCAGTGACCTCTGAAGTCTGAGGCAAGTCCTGCCCAACACCTGCTGATGTCCACTGTCCCTCCTGCTTCAAAATATCTGCTAACTTAGTATTGCTTTCTCTGGCTTGTTTCCAGTCTCCTTCAGTGTCCCTTCTCCTGGGACCTGTCAGTCTGTGTCTGCTGCTGAAAGGAGGTACAATTCAGGCATATAAAAGGGGTTGGGTGCAAAGCAGAATTAGTGATCATTTGTCCAGCACCATTTCCAGTATGAGGGCTGGGGATTTAAGTGAAGTTCACATGGTGCAGAGTTAAAGCAAACAAAAAGGGAGATGATTCTTCACACACTGTGCTGTCAAGTTGTGAATTCCTTAAAAGATGTTGATGCTAAAACTGTGTTTTTAAGTGAGATTGGAGACATTCATGGAGGAAAAAAATCTACCAAAGGCTATAACCGCAAAAACATTTCCTTTTGAATTGGGTAGTCCGTAGCCTCTGTGTATTTAAGCCTTGAAGAATATGCTGGAAAAGAGTAATTTCTTGCTTGCACTATTCTTGAGCTGTCCTGTAGGCTTCTATTTTTGTCAGTTACTAAAGCCAGGATATTGTGTGAGATTGGTCTTAGTTTTGTCCTATTGTGCTGCTATGTTCTAAAGCATCTCATTAATGATATTCTGTCAAGACCCAGGACATTCCTCTGGTTGTCCTGAGCCGGCAAGACCCCTGCCAGGTGTCTCAGAGACCCTGGCACAGAGCCCAAAAATGCCTGTAGGTTTGATTATGACCTGTGGAGTAAGTTACTGACCTTAGATGAAGATCTTCAAGCCATGACAAATTAAGTAGAATGATAGTGAATTTATATAGTGAAAAAGTAAATTTTAAAGTTTTTAGAATGAAGATTCAGGAGAGCAAAATGGAGAGATCTGAAAGTGTCCTGCCTTTCTTCTTCTTGGCCTCCATCTTCTGCTGTGATGTTGGCACTTTTAGATTGGTTTAGAGTAGACGCTCACTGTCTAACATAAGTGATAGGTATTGGAAAGTAATTGTAAATATTGTACACGTAGTTTTTAGTATGAAGACATAACACCGCCCTGGGAGCAGGCAGAGTGCCTCTGACTGTCTGGCTGAGCAGATCTCAGCAGGACAGGAAAAAGAATTTTATAGATAAGATACAATAAACAACCTTGAGACCGAGAAATGAAGAGCCCTGACTCTTTCTTCAAGTTCCAAGCTGAAAAAAAAGACTTTTTAACATTTCTCAAAGTCACTCTAACCAACTAAAAGCCCCAACAATATTCAGGAATATAAAACAGAGAGAATAATTGTGGCATCTTTCTATAGGATCATGGTAAATGCACAGGTGGTATAGTTAATTTTATACTATTACAGTTTTTCAGTATCTCAAATAAAAGTCCACGGGATTGAGTGTTGTCCTGATAGATGTGAAATCCTTCACCCTAGCAGGGGGAGCAAACCCAAAACTCTCAACAGTCGTCCCATTTCTGTACTACAAAAAAGGTGGGCAGCACCACCTGCTTTTTTTAAGCCTCTTTTTTTAAGAGGCTAAATATTACAGTATTTGACTAGCTTGTTCAAGAAGAATCTGCCAGATGGGAAGCTTTGGGGGAAAGATGCTTATGATCAAGTGTCCGGTCAGTAAGAGTGGACAGCTGTGGTACATCTGGATATGCAGTTCACACCAGAAGGTTAAGGTTCAAAAACAGGTGTAAGTTCTTGTTTAGTTCCAGTGATAGCTGAATCTACTCTCACTTTTTACTTTCTTCATATAGTTCCATTAACATAATTGGTCCATCTCCATTCTTAACTTGCAATTAGTTACATTTTGTCTAGCATTTCTCCTAATCCCATTTTACCTGTACTCTTATATGTATTTTGTACAATTATTTTAGCTGAATTTCAGTTTTGCAGTGTTTGTAAAACTGCTTTGAAATCTGATGGAAATTTTCTACTATCTGATGGAAGCTTTCTACTTGTATTCAGAACATTTTTTTTCAGTTAGTTGTATAAATTATGATGTTACTTTTGAATATCAGCCACTGTCCTGCTAGCTGAAGTGAATAGGAGCTAAATATAGAGAAAAAAAAACCAAGAAAAAGGTGTTCTGTGAGACAAATGTGAACCATTTATAGTTAAAAATACTTTGGTGTAGATGATATCCACTTAAAATCAATTTCAGGTGATGGAACTAATGTTAACATACTACTTGTCATTTTGCAGTGTTCCTTTATGACAAGTTAGAGAAACCATTAGAGTTGTCTCAAATTATTATTTTATTGCTAGCTATTTAACTGTTCATTAATAATCTAGAACTTCCTGCCATAAAGAGATAATTTTAGAAAATGTCAAAGGATTGAAATTTGAAGCAAGTTCTTTTACAATAAATGGCTTTTTACATGGCAGTTGCCAAATTATATTGTGGAGTAATTTTTTTATATATATCATGGAAGTTATAATCATTCATAAATATCTTGGGAGATTATTCTCATTTAGGATATTTAAATTCTTCAGTCAAATTCAGAGTGCTCTTTTAAAATACTATCTTGAACAGTAATATAGCTGAGGTTTTAATATGGCATATCCATTTATGCACTTCATATGAATATGCTCTTCTGTGTCTTGGCATTTAAAAATGGCAGGCACAGAAAAGGACTGCAGAGATCATTTATGTATATATCATAACCTGTTCATGATATACCTTGCAACATGGTGTCAGTCAGGAATCCTGCCCCCAGAAATTTCACCTGGCACAGTTGTAAGGAGTCATTGGCCTGCCACTGTGTCATAGGTGCTAAACAAATTGCAGGGTGTTGTGTTTGCTTCCAGATAAGCCTAGAAAACAGGAAGCAAGCTGTGCCTCAAAACAAAACAAAAAAAAAGTTAATAGTAAAAAATATAGCTGTTGTTATCTTTTATATGCCTTAAAAAGCTTGTCGTTATACTAGGATTAAACCCAAGGCTTACTGAATCCCTTTTTTGTTCCCTTTCTTGTGATGTCTGTAAAGCTACCTGGTTTTGCACAATCTCCATTGCTCCACTGAAACTGCACTTTGTGTCTCTTAAACAGTACTGATTAGTCCACAGTTTCTGAAGTCAGGTACTTTCCAACAGGAATCAGTATGTTTTTAAATTAGATGGAAACCTTCTTGACTTATAATCTGAATTTATCAGTTGAAAGGGTGAAAATTACTTCTTTTTGGCCCTAGTGACATAGATTATATTGACTTAAGTAGCATCTTCGAAAGAGATGGTTTGGGGGGTCTTGGGGGGGCTTGTGTTTTTGGTGTGTTTTTGTTGCGTGTTTTTTTTTGGTTGGTTGGGGTTTGTCAGTTAGTTTGGAGGGTTTTTGTGAGATTTTGTTTTTCTTTTACTCTTTTAATTGGAGCTGATCAGAAGACAGAAATTTTGTTCTGCGGCTATTATAAGACTTAGGAATTTTACTTTTTTTCTGCAATGAGAAACGAATTTGAAGCATTCATGCCTTGGAATATGTCATACACTTCTCCCTCTTCCAGAAAATTAGCAGGAGAATTTGAACTATCAAGTTTTAATGGTGCTGTATCTTCACTATATGGTCCAAAGACAGAATAATTTCGTCTATAGTTTCTGATGGTCTCTAGTCTATAATTCTAAAACCCTTGCATGTGACGAAAAGAAAATACACATAAGAAGGAATGGAAAGAGACGAAGTTTGTCTACTGTTTTTATTATGACCTCACTAAACTGGGCACATTTTCCTTCTTTTAGTGTGTATTTCATTAAATACCTCATTGACTCTAGTCACTGTAATCCATTGCTCACTGGGAGGCTTTTTTTAAAATAAATTTTCAAGATGACTGCGTAATTACTCTGGAAAATAAAGATGTGCATCTGTAGAAAAGATGCAGTGGTACAGCTGTCATTCCATACTAAAATCCTGTAAATATGAAATTGCACTAAGATGAAAAATACAGACTCTATTGCAGAGAATTCTAGTCACTTATGTGATTTCTTAAAATCTCTATTAATACATCCTTTCTAGTCACACTAAAGCTGAGGGCACAAAAGTTTGTCATACAAGTGGGGAATTTTTATTCTTTTTACTCAAAGTGTTGAACAATTGTGATGCAAAATTGCAAAGTTGAACTATTATGATGATGAATATTGAATTCCTTTATTTCTGCAGTACTATCCAAAATAGACATAACTTAAATTGCTGGAATCAAGCCTAAGAGTGTCATGGCAGATTGTAACTTAGGTATTTTGAAACATTAGTTGCAAGTTTCATTCTGGAAATAATTAGCCTTTTTTATACTGCTTTCTTATACCAAACTTGCTGATACACTCCTTTCCTTTTGCCTATATTATTAAAATAAAAGCTTTAGAAGTGCAGAAGGTAAAAATTAATATGTGTATGCATGTCGCTCAGTAAATTATTTTGTCCAAGTAAAAAACTTGTCTGAAGCCAAATAATTTCCATTAGAAATATCTGGAAATCTATGCCTTTTTCGTTAGAGCTGAATTAATTCCAAGTCATACATTTGCAAAATGCCCATAACTTACTTTTCAAGTTCAAAATCAAACCAAGCTGTGCCAGAAGAAACCAACTGGAATGTTGGTAAGAGTAGCAAAACATACCTACTCAACTAGCCAGTGCTTCATTTCTCATTCTGCCAGAAATTTCTCCAATATTGATGCTGATAACCAGGTGACGTAAGAACATTTGTGACATGTATAATCAAAATTTATACCCACCTGTCTCCTTTTTATTCTACATCCCTATTCCGTATTGAGGATCACAGCTAGAACCTGAGAAGGGTTGAGGTTCCACTGGAAGAAATAGTTACATACTCATAGAGTAGAAAAGAGTTAGTGCATCATCTTTGCAGTGAAGTTCATTCATAATCATACTGTAATTTCATCGCATCACTGCAAGGAAAACAACAATTTTCCAATTTAGCAGATAACCCATAAAAATTCAGAGGATCGAACAAGATGTTTCATGCATTGCTTCACTGCCTTTGCTCTTATCCAAAGTTTCTTCAGAGTTAAATTATGGCATGAGAATGAGAGAAGATGCATATTCAGCGTAGAGTTGAAAATTAATGGTGTTTCAGCTGAACAATTCTACTGCCCAAGAAAGTATTCTACTCCCAATAATATCATGTAAGGCTAGTGGTTGCCTAGCATCATTGAAGAAGTGTTGCCTGAAACAGTAGAGGAATTGTAATAATTGCAGTATTTTCTGAACTTCAGGGCAGAATTCTTTTTTAGCCATTACTTACCACGAGCAGAAGTGAGTATCCTACTTCCTCTTGGTCGGATTGCCTATTGAGCAATAAGCTGACAAGAACAATAATCAGCATACTGGTTTATTCTCTTTTTTGACTTCCACTGGAAAGAACTAACAGAGCCATGTTTTCATGTCCTCTTGAGTTGTGTACAATGGAAGCAGGTATCTTTTTTTTTTTAAATACTTCAAATATTGAAAAGAAAACCAAAATGCAAAGGAAAGACTCCCATAATAATTATTGAAAGTAATACTTTTAAGATGTTTTTTGCTTTAAATCATGCCAGCCTTGAATTATGGCCATCTCAAACAGAATATTGCTGTTCTGTGTCTGGCCCAGTGTATAACAGCATATTCTGTCCATTCTTTATAAGGAGCTTTCTATACACATGCTTCTTGTATGAAAGTTGCTGGCAAATTTTAAGTTTCATTTTCAGATCTGAAGACTTGAAACTAGTAACTCCGTCTCTCATCTGGATATGATGTGGGACTGAGATGTGAAATCTGATAATCCTAAACAATAGGTGCTATAATGAATATGAGGATTTTTAATTTCCCTAATCTTGAACATTTAGAAAGGCTACAATTTCCCACATACCCAAGTGTTTAAATACAGCATCAACAGTAGAGTTGAAGTCCTTCACAACTGGGAAAATAATGTTCTCCTCAACAGGCTGGAAGCTGTCAAGTTCTGAGCCCTGTAATTCTCATCAGATTGGTGAAATGTAAAATTTCAGTGTTCTGTGCCACTCAAACTTACTTTACTGAGAATTTGATTTGAAGAAACACTAGAGTGTACCTTGCAGATATAAGTTATTGAGGAGGAAAAATAGCATAGAAATCTGCTAGACGTATTTAGAAATTACTGCCCTGTTTCTCATACGTATGTTTTAATTAGTCTGTGGGAACCATCAGAACCAATGGTTGCGTGTATGCTGTCCTTGAAACTTAATATTATTTAAATGTCTAAGTAGACCCGTGATTAAACAAATAATGAAATGCTAAAAAAACAAAAATCGCTGTATAGACTTGGCTCAGTCATGAATTTACCTTGAAAGATACACAAATTTTTAATTGTGTTTCACTTTTCATTCCTGTGTACAGATGTCTGGAGAATTTTCTGTAGTAATCAGAGGTGAGTCAAAAAAACACTTGATCAAAAGGTGCGGTTAATTAGTGAATTCTGTTATCGTCACTTGAACAATTTTAACCTCACGTAAGGCTAAGAGATGCAAAGTATCTGAGAATAATGTAATATTGAAGCAGCAAGGTTTGTGTTTTAAATTTGTTCTGGATGATGCTGCATTCACTTTCTATTGCTGTCAGCTTTCATTTCCTTTCAGGGAATGGATTTACACTGAGTACCGGGCAGAGCCCAAAAGTGTTGCATCAATCTGCAGCACTCCCACCAGAAATGCATACAAAGTCTAAATAACTAGAACAAATTCTGCGCGTAAAACCTTATCTCCCAAGTGCCCTATGTGGTCTTCCAAACCTTGGTCCTGCCTCCCTGTGTTGCTTTCGTGTCTTCAGTAAGCTTCTGTTTGATGGTGGGCAGGGAGGTCAGGCTTGTTTGCATGGTCCTGGTAAAACCTGGCCCAGAAAAGTGTGAGATTAAAGGAGAGTCTTCTGTTTGCTGCTTCAAAATACGTAATAGCTACTCTTTTATTATTTGTTTGCACAGATCTGTGGTCTCAAACCAGGACCTGTTTGAGCTTGCTACTGTGTAGGTACAGAACAATTCAATGGGTGTAGCTGTCTTAGCAGAAGAGTTGTTTAGTGGAAATGCAGCTTTTGCAGAGTTTAGCTCTGGGTTGTTCCTCACCACTTAAGCTCAATGGATGGGGAACAATTCAAAACTGCAAGGAAACTATTTACATGGAGGTGATGCACTGCTTCAACTAAATCACTTTTAAGTGAGTTAATACAACTTTATTGAGCTTTTGGTTTCCCATTATAAAAAAAAACAACCACACAACCCAAAAACTCTGAAAAACCGAAGAACAAAAAAAAAAACCCCAACCTACTTTGACACACTGTATCCTTTGGGGATTTTGATATCCAGGGCAGTAAGTCATTGCATCCTACCTCGGGGCGGGAAAGAAACAAATTTATCTGTAATGTGTCCAAATGTCAAGAGAAACATTTCTGGTTTGCATTGGTGTTTTGTTTGATAAATGATCTGCCTTAACTTCCCATTCTTCTGTTGGCAGGAAATCATTGTTTAATGCAAATGTGTTCTTCCGCTGACATGGCTTAAAAAAGCTGGAATTCAGTTAGCTTTGGCATTTATTGCCTTTTTTTACAGAAGTGGAAAAACTGTTTTAAAACCAGTTGTTTTGTTGAGATGCACTTGAAGTCTTAGTCTCTGAAAAGAGCTTGTGATTTAAACTGCCTCTGAAGCATTTAGTCTACATTTTTCTTCTTACTACTTTTGGAAAATTTCATATTTAAAGTGGGGTAACTCTTAGACTTGCTTTGCACCAGAGGTCCACCTCATCCACTGTCCTGCCCAGCAGTGACTCTATCACACGTTTCATGAAGGTTTTATAGAGTTCTTCTTCCCTAGCTTATATCTAAGGGGTGTCTTGAAGAGTGACAGATCCCAGAGAGGAATAAGTTTATCCTAAACTGGACATTTTACTGAGAAAATATATTTGTTTTTCAGACTGAAGGAAATAGCATAATCTTACTAGAAGCATTGGTCTTAGTGTGACATTTAGCAAGGAACTGTCTCTTAATGTTAATGAAATGTACTGGACAGAGCTAATTTCCTGCAGTATTGCAATAATAGAAGCCTTGGTGGTGTTTTCTTCATGTTGTACCCTAATTTAGGGAAAGTTCACTGAGTTTCCTCTAAACCAATTAAAAGCTCATCATGTCAAAGATGATGGAGGCTTTACATCAAGTAAAGCCTGATTTACAAGTTGTATTGTAGTGTGAGCCTACTTTGCTGGGTTCATTTCTGAGTCTCAATATGAAATCCTTTTGAGATTACTGTTTTTTGAGATTGTAATATTGCTGTTTATAAGAAAAGAATATAATTTTTTTTCTGTATAGATTTTTTTACCTTTACTCACATAGGTTCATGTTTGGTAAAGTGAAATGAGTTGTTTTCATGTAACAGCAAAAAATGCATGTGTTCAAGAAAAGAACATTGTTGCTTCTTGTCTGTAGATAAAATGAGAGTGAGCAGCACGTTGTACTAGTTGGGTGTAAAATAGTTTTAGCATCATGAACCCCAAAGCAAAGATTTTCTTACCCTGTGGAAGAAAGTACAGGGCTAAATTCCACCCCTTCCTGCATTCAGGGAAAACTGTTCTACCTTAGCACAGCCTTAAAAAATAACTGTGCAAGAAGTGCAATACAGATGCTTGAATATGTAAGACCTAATTTTAACATGGACCCATGGAGACAAGCTTTCTACTCAGCCTTCCCAGCTGTCCATATGCTTATGCTTTCTGAGCACGAGGGAACTGAGTCTGCAGTAAAACTAATAAAAATCAATTCTCCTTGATTGTGCTGTGTTGATTCCAGAGCTGCCAAAGCCTTGAAAGGTGGTCTTTATGAATGCAGGTGTTTTCTTTTGGCTCCTAGAGGAATACCAAAGTGAGACTATAAAGGCTGTTATGCGTTCTTCACCAGTTATGGGCTGGTTTTCAAAGACTGAGGAGAAGCTGAGTGATAATTTACCTTTCAAAGAAGGGGAGAAAAAAGTACTTGCCTGGGTAAAGAAGGAATAGGGGCAGTAGGGCCTTGTTTTCTGATTGTAACTATGAATTTCAGGTCAGGTGAGGCCATTAGAAAATGTCCCAGTCACACTTGAAGAAATAGTTTAAATTACTCTTGTTGCTTTCCTTTTGGTGTGTTTTTAGCCTTTCTGTCATTATGTAAAACCCTAGAATGATTATAGGTAAAGTTTAGACCTCAGTCTCTCCCAACTGGGAATGCTGATCCAGCAGTCCAGGCCAGAGTCCTGGTGCTCCTTCTTATACTGTGGAGTGGTAAATAGCAGTCAGGTCCTGAGTGGGGCATCACGCCATGCAAACAATTCCCACAGCCATCCCCTTCCATTCTGCTCCTCTGTAAAAATAACTCAAGTAAGTCTGTAGCAGGGATTCTGCTGTTTCACAGTTCTGACTGCTTTTAGCAGAACTGTTTGGGTGTTTTTCATCTTCACCATTGCATTTGCTGACAAGTGTTCCACCCCAATCTGGCTGCTCAAAACAGTCCAAACATGCAAAGGATATTATCTTTAAAAATTTTCTATCAGCAGACCCATAAGGTCTTTGGTGAGCAGATTACTGGGGCTTTTTCCTCCATCCTCTGTCACGTGAATTCACTGCAGGTGGTGAAGGAAAACAGGAGTGTACCCTTTGCTTTCTTAAAATATGCAGGTGCCCAGCATGCTGGTTCCATCTCTATAAAAGAGTAATGTAATGACTGTCACAAGTAATAGAAGGTAAGGATGTTTCATGTGCTCTTGGTTTAAAAAGGAAAAAGGACATTTAAAACATGATTAGAAATTACTTGTAGGTTGGGGAAAACTGACAGGAAATAGTTAATTGTGGAGAATAAAAATAATCCCATTTTGTTATAGAAATAAGTTGACAGGTGGGCCCTAGAGTAGTACTACCCAAACAACCATATATGTGAATTTTGGGAGCAAAAGGGGTGGACACAAAACTCCTATAAGTCTTCCAAGCATGTGTGGTAAGCATGCTGTCTGCATTTCAGTGATTCTGCAGAAATGCATCTTAAGTGGTAAAAAATAAAAACTATAAAAGAGCAGGGATGGATCAGTCTGACCTAAAGAAGCAAACAGCATGACAGATTGACATAAGTTTAATGAGTTATTGAGAATCCCCTGTGGTAGTTATCACAACGCTAAAAAATTGATGAAATATAAATCCAATGCTGTTATTAACATTTCAGTCATTCTCACAGAGAACAGGACTTAGTTATTCAGTGGTGCACTTGTGAAATAGCAATATCTATCAAACCCTCACTTTTGTCAAATCCTTCTAGGTAAAACCTAGAACACTTTTTGAAGAAATTGGCCTCTTAAATTTATGGCAGAAACAAATCACAGGAAATTGGCCTCACTAGTACCATGCACATTAACTGTATTATGAATCAAGTCACTAGCAGTTTCTTTTTGAAATGTGAAGGATGCTGTTGTAGTACTGTGCTTAATTCTATTTTTCCAAGTTGAAAAGATTCCTCCCTGTGGGGATGTGGCATTGGGATGAATGGTTTGCTGAGACAGGTTTTACAAATTCTCACTAGGTCAGTAATAATGGGTTGGAATGAACTCTGGAGGGCTCCTGTGAGACACTCATAAAATAACATCAATTTTTATAATAAATATTTCTTTCCCTGAGGTGTGGATGGACTTCGCTTACATCTTAGCTGTAGAGTGCTGGAGCATCCTCAGCAGAGATTGCATCCTTGAACTTCAGTCTTTGCAGAGCAGCTGATTGCCTTCAATAACTTGAAGGTACCACAAGGTGCAGTGGAAAATACAGCGGGCAATGAGTCCTCCAGGATTGTGCCTGTTGAAGATTATCACAGAGAAATCATGACAGTCTGAGCCACTGCTTACATTTGGATGTCAATCCTAAAGGATCAACAGAATGGAAAAACAAAACCACAAAAGAAAACAGTGCCAGGCTTCCCTTCCTCCCCAAAACTGCATTTGTGCAGTACTCCACATGCCTGGCACATGGCTAGAATCTTTAGGTGAACTTGGGTTTTTTTTCTCCGTGTGGATATTTTGACTGCCTAGACTAGGGAGGGTGAGAAGAGGTTTGCAGCAACAGGCAGACAGATCAGGGGAGGTTAAATTGCTTTCTTGTTATTATTTTTGAGACTTTTGAGACTATTTTTGAATTTTTGAAACAGCCCATCAGCCCTCAGGATACCTGGTTGTTTTTCTGCTGCATGTTTTAGTCAAAGAAAGCTAATAGGAAATATTTGTTTCCTGCTCTGAAAATGTTTGGCACTTGCTGAAGTCTCTCACTGATACAAACTCTACAGTTCTTAAAATTTCATTCTCTTTTTAATGATGTGAACATCTTTGCAGTGACTCTTTCTCTATGTTATTTTGTCCTTGTGTAGTTTGTCCCAAACAAAAAATCCACAAGTTAAGTAGATTTCCCACTTCAGTGGGGACTGGTGAGAGGTCTTCTGTACACTTGGGAGGAATTTTCTAGTTCTACCCTTGAGGCCACTGTGTACAGCAGGACCTGTGCTGCAATGACTGAAACAAAACAGGCTTGAGGGAATGAACCCTAAGGGCTGAATGTTTCTGTCCCCCAAAGCACCTGAGAAAAATGCAGCAAGGCTTTCTCATTGCTGAGAACAGTTTGAAAAGGCTCCTCTTTCCCTCAGACTAACAGCCAGAAAAATTACGACCAAATGATCTAAACCACCATTGGTTTAGCTCAAATTGTTTTTACTCTACAGCTTGAATCTTTTTCCTCTTTCTTTCTTTAACACATTGTGTTTGCAGGCCCAGGATTTACTCCTGATTTAATATTTCTGTAACAGGGAATATAATTAAATCCTCCAGATCAAATATTTCTCTTAAATAGCCTAGCAGAAGTGCAGAGCTCTTGGTTCTGCTTGTTAGGATTTGTATTTGTTTTGCAGCAGCTCATGGGGATGACATGGGAAGGAAGGCCCAGCAGATCTGGATGCATAACAAAAAGACAGTTTGGGTAGGATTCATATCCCTTAACAAGGAGTATTTTCAAGGGAGGTATCTAAATCTGACCTAATCCTCTTAGGCTCCATATTCAGACAAAATAACTAAAGAGACACTTCAAGGCTTTAAAGGAGAAATACAGTTTTCATATTATGATGGGTACTGTAAGGGTGGGTGAGCTACTGTCATCTCTTTTCCACACTGACTTTGAAGAGAATTTAGAGCAAGTACCTCAGATGTAGATACTTATACTCTACAGTGAGCTCATGGGACGATATGAATACATGCAAAAGAAATTTTTTTTTAATCTTGGTAACCCTACTGCTATTGTGTTATTTGGGATTCATAGCACTTTAAATGAGAGTATAATGTGGCTTTCGAGCTCAATTCTTAGTTAAAGAATTCTCTGTCCTTACTGCACTTACCAAACCCAATCCTAACCTGTGGATTGAGACCCTGATTCTTCAGTGGTCTTACAACCATGCGATAACAAAAAATTTTATGGGATAAAAAAAAATTTCAAAAATCTGACGAGCATTACATCAAATATCTTCAATGCTTTGAGGTTTGTGATTTTTTTGAAACAAAAAGAAAACTTTTGGTTGTTTTTTTTATAATAGAATAGGAGACTACAGAATTAAAGTACTTTTTTTCTTTCTAAGTTCCAACAAGAAGCTTTTGAGGATGTCTGTCTTGGTTTTCTTAGCTCTTTGTTTTGAATCAAATTATAACCTTTTATTTTAAAGGTAATAAAAGGAAAAAAAGTGGCTGTCAAGGTTCAGGCTGCTTGTGAATTGCTTGATTAAAGTCCCATTTTTGCTTCGGTCTGACACCCTGGCAGCTGCATATGTCCATGGGATGAAAAGAGAGACTATCAGCCCTCAGCTGAATTGCAGGGTGCTTCTCCACCTTGTAACTGTCAAAATCTGAAGATGGAAAACAAAAAAGAGAGATTTTATCATGGTTTTGTTTTTCTTGTGGACTTTGCACTTTTCTTCAGTGCTTGTACTGATGAATGAATTATTAGATACTGTGTTTTCCTTCTGTTCCCTAATGAGGACTGTGATTTTGCTGGTTTTAATGAAGCAAAGTGTGTGTTTGTTTACTTGATACTTGATGTTTTAAAACAATTCTCTTGTTTCAACGTTGGAAATAAAACACAGTTTCATTTTACTCTTTAAAATGCATTCCCAGAATTAAGTGTTGTTCTGCTCTGAGAGTTGTGAAGATGCACATTTCAAATACTCCAGGAGAGGAGCCTATGAAATACCACTGCAAATTCTTGTAAGTCAAAGCTTTCCTGAGGAAATGGGTAAAAAGTTCTGAGGTCTTCAGTGGTTGATGCAGGGGTAGAGGAAGATCCAGGTTCTGAGTAGCTAAACACACCATGTGACCGCATCTTTTGTTCTATCAATTGGACAATGGTCTAGTTCAAGACCTGGAGAAATGAGAAGGCAAAAGTAAATTTTAGTCTTTCTGAATATCAGAAGGCATTCTCATTCAATAAGTACTTGACTAAAATTTGAGCAAATACATAAAAACAGCAGTGCTAAAGCATAGCGCTGCAGCAGTTTATGTATGAAGAGATGGCTTTTATGGGTGTACACGGAGTGTGAGAATTAAATGCATGCCCAACTGTGTGTGTTAGAGACAAAGATGTACACCAAGGGTCAACTCGGAAACTGTTGTACCTCTTGTTTCCAATTTCACTTGCTTGTGGGTTATGCTGGGTAAGGATTTGTTGGGTGTTATACACATATTTAATCTGATGTCCTAGTGAGGTGAGCAGATGGTGATACTTGAAGGTGGATTAAAATTGTTCCAATGTATAATCATCTTTGAGCTATGTGGACTAGCACAGAAGAAGTGCTGCAATGATATGGCAATCAGTAGATTCAGTTATGTGTAGGTAGATCCTTGCAGATGTGTGTGTATTGGGTATGTGCACAATGGTTTCAGGAGAGCCTCTTTACTGTAGCCACCTGAGTGCTAAGATGTGGATTTATTCACATTACTATTGTGTAGCATTAAAGTCAGACACTGCAAATAGTAATTACGCCTCCCATGCATTTTTTCCTCATGCTCTATTTTCCACTTTATCAATACACTCAAGTAATGATATCTCAAGCAGTCATTTCTTCAGTGTCTCCGCCTGTTCAGCATGTCTTGAGTCCATGTCCTGCATACAAAAATCTGGTGAGAATCTATTGCATTTTCATCTAAATTGTTTCGTGTACATTATTAAATAACAAGGTGCCTGCAAACCATAATTCACTGTAATGAAACTTCAGTTAAGTACCGTTCTTATAAGCAAACTGCTGTCTTGGAGGACTATTTTAAGGCTGTCTCTGTTTATTCCTGTGAAAATCTGCATGACCTTTACTTGGAGAGGACCCTTACCATAAAACCTGATACAGTCAGGGGGAGTCCTGTGAGAAGTCACACTCCTCAGAGCATGCATCTGTGGTGAGCCATTAATTCGCAGCCTTTCTTCAGCAAACAAATCCGTTCATCTTGAATGTGCCAGACCAATCCACAAATTTTGGATGAGTTTCTAGACATATTGAAACCAAAGGCTAAGTTTCTTCTACTAACTTCTGTAGGGCCAGATTTTTATCCCTGTGTGTTCTTAAGAGAATGCTTATTTTAGGTACATGATACCAGTGACATTTAAACACCTGATGTTAAGATTTCCTTCTGAGCTCTTCAGCCCAACCAACTCCTTTCCCCAGCCAAAGAAAGCATGTCATAGAAGTTAATAAAATATTTAAAGAATAAATGGCTGGAATAACTTGTTGTGAAGTAAGTTTCAGATCATGAATCCTAGTTCATATGCTGAGATGATGCTATTATTTCTGATTTTCAAATGGAAGATGATTAGCTTCTGTGGTTCTTCAGAGCACTGAGAAATCCTGAAGTGTCTGAATGAATGAATGATGGAGTAGTGCAGTATTGTACTGTATTCATTACTCAGCTGTAACTCAAAACCAGCTTGATTATTTATTTTCCTACTTTCTTCAAGGAGGGGAGAATATGAAATTATTGCTTGTACTTTGGAAGTTACTAGTGGTCTTGCTTGATCAGAAGGCTGTAAGGAGTTCTGAGATTCAGCTGTGTCACTTATGGCAGGGAAATTTCTTGCTTTTCTGTGACTTTAGCAAAATGGATGACTACAACATATTCCACTGTTTTTTCCACACTGTATTTTTTCTCCTGAAGTTCATATGAAAGGATATGCAGTTGATCAAACAGGACACCAAGCTGCAGTTTTAAAGCAGTATTTAAACTGTCACTTGTCTTTACTTAAGCTGATATCAAACCCAGGATAACAAGAGGGGTCAATCAAAAAACTTCCAATGATAAAGCAACCTTTATTCATCTCATTGAGAAATCTTATGTCAGGTTAGGACAGTTTTTCAGCAGAATTATTTTTCCGTTGAAATCTCTCTAGAAGTTGTTAATCAGTACTAGTCAGGGAAGGTAATTTGGGATTTTCTTTTGTGACACATTTATATTTAAATATACATTATCTGATGATTTCTGTTATCCAATGAGATGTGTTGCTGCTGTTTGATGTGAAATTGGGTGTACTATGATCTGCTGAAGATAAAAGATCAGGTGCATCACTAATTTAGATCAGCACAGTTGTATCACCCCAAGCTGCATAAGCTGAAGGTACAGCTGAAGCATTTGCTTGCCAAATGACACTTTTTTCATTGAAACACCCACAAATAAGCTCCTTTTTGATACTTTTTTGGTTATGAACATACACACACAAAAATATTACATATTCTTCTGCATTCTGTATTAGCCAACAGTAGAAGTAACTGGCTAGAATGGCCCTGAACTGTAAATCCAAAGAGTTGGTCACAATAAGGACCAAGGTGAAGACATGTGTAGGCATTATTTGCTAGCTAATTATCTCCTGAGGCACTCTAGTCAGGGGAAACTTTGGTCTGGAGTCCTTCTGATGTCAGGGGTGAATAGCTCATTCTTTAGCAACTTCTGTCTCAGTAGCAGGCACAATTTATGTCGGTCTGACAGCTTGCTTCATTAAATGTGTGGTTACTGATTTACCAACAAGGCATGATTTCCTCCCCCTCACTCCAGCATCCTCCCTCCATAAGCTTTGAAAATCTCATAGTTATTTGGAGGTACAACAGAGGGTCAGCAGGGACAGATACACAGTCAGGAAACTGGATCATGCTAGCCAGGGAAACTTTATGTTTTTTCTGATGGCATTTCAGTAGAAAATGTAGAGATGGAGGAGATGCTGAAGATATGTTTATTGCTACTAATTTTGGTTCTCATCTTCTGACTTTTTGCTGTTATGGGAGACAGTTAATTTCAAATAGATTTACTCAAATAGAGCTATCCAGGGTTTTGTATTAACTTGATTTGAAAGGTTGATGGACACCCTATTGAGAATAAAAGCTAGCATAAATTACACAAGTCTGTGGTGTACAGCCAGCTGAAATTTATTTTAAGTCCAGTCCCTGAACAGTCCTTCTGTTGCTCAGGCAGAGACACCACCAAAGGAGAGTCCAGCTTTGTATACCACAGGTATGCTGGGCAGCTAGACATGAGAGAAAAAAGACAACAGTTTGAGTAAAGAAGATCAATGCTGACCTCAAATTCTATGCTTGCACTGGAGTGGATGGGGCTATACTGATGTCCCATCAATGTAAGAGGGCAACTGCCCCTCAGGGCACCACCAAAGCTCAATCAGGTGCTTTTTTTCACAGTAGTTTATTGCAAAATGCATTTCCTGATCTGGTCAAAGCACACTGGCGCATCTCCCTGATAGCTTGGAGGAGGCTCCTTCCAGATTAAAGTATGGCCTTTACATTTTGCAGAGTGGCTGAGAAAATAGATAATGCTTTTGGAGACCTTTTGTCTTCTGGCCTCCTTATGACCAAATGTTTTGTTTGCTTCTCTAAGGTACTGAAAAATGTAACCATTCATCTATATTTTAATGTTCTCTCTGGTTGCTTTGTCACTTAGTGTTCAAGAAAATGGCTCATTGCACTTACATGTCCCTTTCTCCTTTCCACATCCATATTACTTAACACCTGGCTAACACCACTCTGAACCTTCTTCCTCACATCTCTCTCTGATTTGAAAAAACTCCCACAGTGGAAGAGTAGCTTTTCTTTCTTTTCTTTTCTTTTGAGTTAGAAATCTTTGTGACTATATTTATGCTTGTTTCACTGTGTTCCCACTTTGTGCAAATGTTACTGCTTGTAAGTGCATAGGCCATTGACTGCCTCCCTGTTTGTGCCCAGTGATTAGAGCAGTCCCAAAATAGATTTCTTCATGCTGGTGGAGCCGTGTGCACATGGAATGCTTGTTTGAAAAATTGGAGTTAACAGCACACATGGGAAAAGGAGGCAACACACTTGACTCTATTTTTGTGATTGTGTGCAGATGCTGTTCTAAATAATGGTGCTAATGAGACTAGGAGAAAAATAATGGTAATGACTGAAAATACAAGGCCAGTCCCTTGTGTGCTCCCAGAGTAACACTCTTCATAACACTCCTAGTATTAGTCAGTCTCATTACAATACTGTCCCTTCAGAGCAGCAACCTCATACCCCTTTGCTGCAAGAAAACACCAGTAGTTTATCATGATCAAGTCTTCATCTAGCAGGAGTGTCAGTGTTTGCGTATTTTCTTCAACAAATATTCTTCAGAGAGGAATTTATTGCTGTCTGCACTGGGGTGCCAATGCTTGGTAGCTAATAGCTGGGTCACAGTCTTAAATGAGATTTAGTTTCTCAGCTCTTACTGAGCACTAGAGAGAGCTGGACACCCATTTGCTTCTTTTTTTCCTTGTAATATTCCATCTTGTTATCTCTCCTCTTTATTCTTTTTGGTAGGTTTTAATTTGTACTGGATTTTCCTAAAGGTGATAGCAATGGAGCAGGGCAGGGAATAGGGGCAGAATGGATCCTGTGTTAATCATTTTGTGTGGTCCCACAGCAGAAAAACAGAGAAGTTAAGTTTTCTGTAGACTTGCTCCCTGTCACTGAAGTCTTCACTGTTGAAGGAGGAATATAGAGTGGAGTCTTTCCTCACAGTTCTCTCACTCCTTGTGCTTTCTGTGGCTGGATCTATAGAGGTGGCTTGAAAAGGACTTGTTTCTGAGTACTTGATCCCAATGGTCCTTGAAGGAATTCCCTTTTGTGCTCGTGACTATGGCCAACAGAAGCTCTCCAAGGCAGCCTCTGGACTTAATTTAGAATGCAGTGCAGGGATTGTTCCCACTGGGCTGTTCACTTGTGGGTACCCTTTATAAGGTTAAGGCAGCTAAACAGAGCAATTGAAAGCTGTCCCATGCCTGCAAGGTTGGAGAAGAGATCCAGGCACTTCTTGCCAACAGTGGCTGTGCAGGGCAGCCTGCTCTCTTTCTCTGGAGAGCCCATTCAATGTGTCTCTGTGCTAGAGCCCCCTTCTCCCTTCAACAATGTTACAGGAAGGGAAGGGGTCTGGCCAAGTTAGAGGAGCTTCAGCCACAGGGTTTGTGTTGTCCAGTACAACAGGTATGACAGCGGCTGCTCAAAGGGATGCCTCAAGGCCAGTCAAAAGCTGAAGCCAAACAAATTATCCTAGTATTTTTTTCCTTCCCTCTAGAAGCACTACTGCTACCAGGATTGTTCGCCAGTTGCAGCTTCGGCCACCAGATTTTTAAGTTACTGGGAAGGATGGGGAGAAGGAAACACATAGAGAGTATATTAAGTAAACTTCATTTTCTTAGGCCACTGGTAAAACCAGCTGATTCTGCTGATTTATCTTATAGAAGCTCCAATAACCGTTGCTGGTGAAAATGTGCTGACAACTTGTGGGTTTTTTTCTATAATTGATTAGTACCTAAGAACATTGTATTATTTTTGACAGTCTGATGAAGTTCTTGAATTGATATTTCTTGCAAATAGCTTCTAAGCTGAAGGAATGTATTTACAGCCAGAGTTGATGGATTTGAAATCGTGATTAAAATAGATTTTTTTAATCAGCCAGCAGAAATCTTTTACATAGATCGTTCATTTTTGTTTTCGATTTCATTTGTACTTGCTAGTTATTTTCCAGGAGCAGTATGCATTCGTAGGGCATGCATGACCATTCAAAGCATGCTGATTTACAAAATGATAAAGCTTTTGTACTAAAAGCCAATGTTACTTTGCTAAACTGGCAAAGGCACAATATATAATTGTCTACATACTTTATTTCCAAATGAATGCATACTAAGTATTCTTAGCTTTTAGTATTTTTCATAGTTGTGTTCTGCAACTTTTTTGTATTTTTTAACCTTCTCATGTCAGGCAATCTGGGAATGGGGACTAATTTGAGTGCAGTTGAGATTCATGTCAGCATTTTGAATTGGTTTTGTTTTATAAACTTAATAAAATGCATTCTGCTACAAAGTCCATTTAGCCTAATTTTAATACCACCTGATAGCTGATGCCTAGGAAAGAGCACAATTAGGTAAGTATAAAATAATACTTCCCCAGTGCACTATAGTGGTCTCTGGAGATCTGTAGCTTGTAGTCTATGTGAGCCAAATAAGCTTCTCCATGTTTGTAAGCCCCTGATAGATACTTTTTTTCTCTCCTTACATTTATTTGCCTGAATGCTTTATGAAGCTGGTAGGATTTTTAGCATGTCTTCCCACAGCATGTGGTTCCACTGCTGAACTGTATGTTGCACAAAAAAAAGCCTCCTTTTGCTGTTTTTATCCTGCCACGTGCTGATCTTACTGATTTCATTTTATTTCTATTAGGAGAAACAGTGAATAGTCATTTCCTACTCACTTTCTGCAAGCTAATGAGGATTTTAGTCATCGCTCATTTCTCTAGATCCTGAAGGGTCCTGGTCTGTTTAAATGCTCTTTATGTGCAATCTGCTCTGTGTCTTTGATTGTCTCTTTGTCTTTTTCTCTATGGGATCATTCTGCTTGTCCTGAATCTGTTAACATGTAGAGGGAAATAGTTTGGCCCCTGTTCAAGTGTAGCATGCATTCATATAGAAAGCATTCTCTCTAGTTGTCTGTTCCTTGCTAAAGATAGCTTTATTTAATATTAGAGTGCTAGAATTATTGCAGTGCTTTACAGACAGAGGAGAAAAATAAGTTTGTCAAAACACATTTTATGTTCAAAAATAACTGATCCATTGGAGAACTCAGTGAGTTCTTGTAGTTAGTGAACAGGTTTAGGCCATGCACTGTTCATATTTTTAAAACTAAAAGTTCTAGAAATTAAATTTCTGCTATGTTGTTTTTATATGGTTAGGGGTTTTTTAATTTCCTCAAATTCTGGTTGATTTTGTTCATAGCAGAATGACTTAGCCTGACACCAGTAAAGGTACATATGATTTTATTTGTGTCAGGATTTGTGTTGGATTTGTCAGAATGAACTGTTTTCCTCCTTGATCTTTCTGGGAAACAAATGATATCAAGTACCATTGGAGAGAAGATGCTGGGGTAGTAAGAATCTTACTATAAAATAAAATGGCACTTTTCTTACAGGCCTATTTGGACAAATTTTTCATAAAGGTTAATAGTGTGACAACTTATTCTAACTTAACCCTGATGAGTCTCTATAGACTTTCTTAACAGAACATTCTTAACATGTTTTCTAATAATTTAGCTCCTTTTAATTTATTCTTCAAACCATTAAAGTTTGATACACATGTCATAATGTCCCACATCATTACTTTTTACTTTTTTCATTACAGAAGTCACCATTACCTGGACACTGTTTAAATAGAACAGTAGATACATGAAATAATTTTTTGCTTTAATATTCAGTCTTACTAAAGTGGGGGGGAAGTGGCATAACAATGTCCCCTTGGCAAAAAAGTTTGATTTATCTGTAGTGCCATAAAATATTTTGCAGGGGCTCACAAGAGGTTCAGTCATCTTGTTTTCTTAGTGTTTTTGGCTTAGCAATGACATTAGTTTTGGCAGGACTTTGGACTGACAGAGCTGTAGCCAGTGTATGATCTGTCACTAAGAGGAACTGATCTCTTGCATGCTGAGTGGTGCAGTACTTATGGATCTGACACTTTCTGCTTTGTTTCCTTAAGGCAGCCGCGGCTCAAGTGATGTAATCAGGGATGGTGTGACAGTCTCTTCATCTAGGGAAATGAGTGCCAGATATATTGTTTTTCAAGTTATTGCTGTGATTTAGTAATGATAGCCATGATAAAGCTATGATAAGATTTCAATTTTTTTGTGCCATAACGTTTCAATGATGGGTTTGCAGCGCTGATAGCAGCCTAAGGCTTAACTGACACCTAAGTTATAGCTATAATAGTTTATTTCTATGAAACTGTATAATTTACACAGTTTTTGGATTTTTGTATCGTGCAGTGTTCCGTCATGCACAGTTAACAGCCCAGATATCTGGTTTTTAGGAGTACATCCATTCCTTTAAACACAACAATTCAGATAGGCATTTGCTACAGTCAGATGGTAGAAAGCATAAAATCAACACTCAATTTTGACTATATGCAAGGTAACATCTACACAGAGGGAAAATATTTTTATTAGTTGAATAGAAATAGTTGGAAAAACCAGAAATTCTCTCAGGCTCACAGTCTTCTCATCTCCTTTTTCAGTATAGGAACCTATTGCTCCAAAAGCCTCATCCAGAAAGACATATTGCAAGCTGTTACCAATAGGCATGTTTAAAATGAAAAGAAAGCAATATTTCATGTTTGCTGAAAGAAAATATTAGTGATGCATTTCCTTTCCAAGGCAAAAACTTTGTAAAGTCTGATGAATTTTCATCCCTGTGGCAAACCTTCACTGTGTTGTATTTAACTAATAGTTTCTCTTTGAATGCTGGCCTTTCTTCCTATTTAGGCTGTGTTGTGGATGTTAACCTCAGCTGGGGATTTGAGCTTTGATTGTAACTGTGGAGTGAACTGGGATCTACATTTCATCAACTCTAGGTCACCCTGTGTAATGAGGGCATTTAGCTGGAGGGTGAATAGACAAGGGGAACAATGGAAAGCAGCTTCACTAACCTATTGAATCAGATGGCAAATAAATATCAAATGTTCGCAGTTGTTTTCTTAAGAAATGTTGTTGTAAGAACATGAAGTGTTTTATATCCCGATGAAAAGGTTTTAAAGACAAAGACTGCTGATGCAATAATGCATGAAATACCTGATTTTGTTTCAGTCCTTTCTCGTTCTGGTCTTTGTGATTACAGCCCTGGGCTTTGTGTAGAGAATCTGCCCATTTTCAGGACAAGCTGATGCATCTTTTTAAACATAATAGTGAAACTTGGTATGGCATGAGAGATGGGTATTAATAATAATATAGAGGTAGAAATTTTGAACAGTATGACTGCTTACAGTTGTCAAGAATGGCAAGCAAAGCTAAATAAAAAAAGCTATAGCCACTCTATTCTGAAATCTGTAGACATCTGCTTTGAAGAATCTTGCAGAAACATCTCAGACTTGTCGAACTTGCTGTAATGAACCACATTTCAAGACCACTCTGTTGGAGGGTCTGATCATTAGAGAGAGTTACATGAATTTTAGTGGTACAAGTAGGTCTTACAACTGCCTGAAATATAAATCTCCCTTTTGGCTGTCCTTCCTTCTTAGATTTTTCCCATTCTTCTTCATAGCCTAGGGAGCATAGTCAGCAGGATGGAGAGAATGGATGAGTATTTAAGATCAGTGAGACTGTTTTCCATCACCATATCTGTTCTGCTACCTTCCCACTCACACTTTGAACACTGTTTCCCAAGAAGGGGCACTTCTGGCCACTTTGGGATCCTGTCCCACAACCAAGGTGTTGCTTTAACCAGAGAGGTTAATCCATGTGTTATACAATATGGGAAATGAGTGAGCAGTGATGTGCTTCAAGCTGCTCAGTGGGTCAGATTGATCCCAGCTGTTCCTCTGGGCTCAGGGGGAATGAATTCAGCCCTTTGCTTGCATTTAAAGTCATCAGCTGTTGCTCAGGGGCTGCAAATGTATCTACTCCTAGCCATTTCAGTGGTATTTTCTTCCCCTTACGTCAGTCAAAGATTCATTAGCACACTCTAAGAGACAGCCTGGTCCTCTTGCCCACACAAACGATGTCAGTAATTAACAAGCTTGTGCCTTTAAAGTGAAAAGAAAAATGAGAGGGAACTACCACATTAATTAGGTACCTGAACAATCACTGTTGTCAGAAAGTTGAGTACTAAAGATTCATAGTTTTGGCTAGCACCTTCAAGGCTTTCAAAACAAAGTGATGATGCTAAATGAGAGGGACTGTCACAGGGTACAATTAAAGGGATGTAAAAGAATTGTGATGAGTTTGTATGTACAAAATATAAAAGTTATGATGCAGTAACAGGTCTCAGTGTGAATGCGGATCTTTGAAAATGGAGTTCACTCTCAGTCAAGTTTTTTAGGGAAAATATGTAATAGGAGTCTGGACTTGCTACTGCATCGTGCGTGTGTTATGCTGCCAGGCAGAAATCACAGCCCTAGCTTAGGTGTCTCTTTTCCATCTGCTCTGTTACCAGGAGCTTCTTGGCACCTGAAAATGAGATGCACCAAAGTTCTTGTTTTATTATATATTTCACATAATATGCTTAAAGCTTAGCTAAGTGAGTGCTGTGGCAGTGAGGTAATCTGCTAATTCTTCTATTTCCTCAATAGATATCTAATGATGCCATTGAAGTGAAACAGTATGAATTGCAGTTCAGTAGAACTATTGCAGAATATAGTGTCCTCTTTGTCCAAGACAGATCATTTCCTACTGTAGTTATTTCCTACTGTTTCTATCTGCTAAAAGTTCATTTGAAATGTTGCTCTATTATTCTTCTAATTAAAAACAAAATTAGTACTTTATACTATTTAATTGATAGGTGCTTTTACTCTGGTTTCCAGACCATAATGAATATGATAACATGTTCCAAGTGACTTCACACAGTTCATATCAGTTGGTCATTGGACAGGAAAACTGTCAATCTGCTCATCTCAGTGCAGTTATATTAAATTCAGGATAGAAAATCTCTGTTTCCTGTAGCACAAGGTATTCTACATTTCTACATTAATCTAAATTTTGCCTTTTTTTTTTTTTTTGTCCAGCTGAGCAGTATTAACCTATGACAGGCAGTAACACCAGGTTGCAGGGGCCCACTGCAAAAAGGGCTTTGATTAAAATGTGGAGTTTTTCATATGCTGTTTGTGAGAGTGTGTGAAGAAAAGGAGCCACTGGAGGCTTAAAGATACAGGTTACCAGCTAGCAGCTTTTTGGCTACAAGAGGGAGATTTAGTGAAATACTTACGAGGTTATATTTCAGGTTCAGTTCAAACTGCAGTCTTTCTGAATCTTGCACATAGTCTTGAAACAGCAATACCACAGAGAGGCAATAAACTTGCAAAGTAAAGTCAGAAGATAAGTACAACTTCCCACATCCTAAAAAAAATACTTCCATAGGTTTGTGTATTATTTTTCCCCCAAGGTGTGCATTTCTCATACAGCTAAGAAGGGAAGTTAGACCACTGTAAAACTCAAGCAACTGTGGATATAGCAGAACCAGAGAAGTCAAGCAGATTGCAGAGATAAAGAATTCACCTGAAAAGCCCCCTCGCTGGCAGCTGATGGTGCTGTAGTTTAAGGGTCTTTCTCCCCTGACTCAGTAGCTCTGGTGGTTACTGAGATAGGTAGTTGTCATTTGTCATTGTAGCACAAGGCCACATTCAAAAGTTAATTTATGGTCCCTTTCAACACACCTATGTTAGCTCCTTACAGTTTTATATTTTAATTGTCACTTTTGCTGGTAGTTTCACCAGAGAAGCCAAACTAAGTGAACATGGACAACAACTCTTCACTCTCCCTTTCTCCTGGGAACATTTACTCATATTTTTGTCATAAGAGAGCTTTAAATTTAGGGTTGAGATGTGGTCACAAGCTGGACAGATGTTTACTTGTGAAGGATTTGGTGCATATAGCACACACTGTACTTGTGCATAAGTGGATGTTTTATCATGACTCCTTAGGTAGTTGTGAGCTGCACCAGATGTTGCATTAGTTACATTTCACTTTCCATACCTGCATTCTGCATGGTCTCTGTGCCATGGCTGGTAGTCCAAAGTTCCTTTCTTGTTCGCCATATGGTAAGTCCAGGCTCTCAACCAACTGCTGTTTGCTGAAGTTCTCCAAGTACTTAATTTCTTCTCTTTGCTTTCAAGTTTAGAGCTAGAGTGCAAATGTGTGAACATGTCAAGAGAAAAAAACTATTTTTGTGTAACTTCACACCTAAGTAAAACTAGGAAGAACTAGCAAATCTCTCGCATGCACACACCCACATCCATGCTTTCCCTCTCATGCCTTGTGCGCACACTCCTTCGTTCTTGCATAATGCTCTTGCACCAAAAAGAGTGGGTGGGCTGAAATAGACTGCTTGATGCTCATCTGGCCTAAAGAGCTGAATCTTTCAAGAATTTGCTTCCCCACTGCTTAATCACTTCACCATTGTCTGTACAGCATGTGATCATGTACACATCTGGTTTTTTCAAACTGTCCTTTTCTGAATGGTTTCATCAAATAATCAATCCTTATCTGATAAAGGAATGCAATAATCCTTCTGCAATAACACTGATCTGTTTTCTTTGTATTATGAAGCCTTTCAAATTCCTCTCAAAACTGCTGAGGTATGGAGATTTTCTCACTCTGGTTAGTATGTTTGCTGTCAGGTAATGCAGGCTTAGCAGTTATCTTAAAGTTTGAAGTACAGCAAGGTGAGAGCTCTCTCTTACCTTATCAGAAATTTTCAGCCCTTAGTAATATGGGCCTATTTAAGACCATCCAGCAGAGGGCTTACTACTTCACTAGCACTGTTGTCTCTTTGATGCCATCACAAGGAACTGCAGCAACTGGATGATGTGGAGCATCAAAACTAGCATTCTGCATGACAGTTGGTTTTGCAGAATTTTGAGAATTTCCTTCTCAGTGATGGATTCCCAGATACATGTCCTAAATACCTTATTACATCTCCAGCAGTTCCTTGCTCTCTGTCTAATCCAGTGCAGGGCTGTGGCCAACATTGAGAGATCCAAGGAAATGCCCAGAGCACTTCAGGGTGTGTAATCAGAAATTTATTCTTCTCATAGTCTTTGAAAGAAACACCATCTTGCTGTAGCCTCCTATCAAAGAAGCTGCTCATTCTTCCACTGTGTGCAAGTACCTGACATACAGATTATCTCAACCAGAACTTGCTGCTTACCCCAGCATGTTTGCCTGGCAGTCTCAGACAACTTCTATAAATGTAGGTATCCATTTACTAGAGAGTTAAATCAACTCAACATATATTTGGCTGTCAAGTCTTGTGCCGACCAAAGGAAAACATGAATGAGCAGTCTGTGCGTACATAAACAGCTTAGAAGGCAATATTTTCACAGAAAGCATAATTGTTAGACTTCTGTGGCCTCCTAACTCTGAAAAACACTGGTAGTGTTTCTGAGGTTTCCTCCTACTTGCTGCTATTTTTCAGTCTGAAGTCCAATTCGTATGATACCTGTAACATCTGAGGTTTCACTTCATCTTCCTTATTACACCCACTCTTTATCAGTCATGGGGGCCTCAACCGTTCTGTTCTGTAACTTACTGCACATACAGTGCAAATTTGAGGATACCTGGTTAAATATAAGTAGCCTTGACAAACAAAATAGATGTGTTTCTTTCTAAAAAGAAAATGCATATAGCCTGTACAGAATCTTCAAAATGTGTTGAAAGCTGTGGAACTTTCTCCTGTGTTAACAATGGAAAATGTTTTTATCAAAATCATTAATAATTTTTGAGTGAATGTAGCCTGTGGAAAAGTTAATGGTGTCCCAGCTCTGGAAATGAAAAGCCTCTCTGGGAAACAGGAACAGAGACTTTGGCTGTTTTCTGAGGTGCTCAAATGAAGGATTTCCTGAAGTTAAAAGTTAATTCTTCCTGGTTCTGTGTTTTAACTTCCTACTGAAACTGCTACTAAATCATGATAAACAGCCCATTTTCATGGTGGTTTGGGGCTTTTCATCCATAAGAAAAGGAAAGAGGGGCAGGAGGGGGCTGGCATTTCTACAGCTATTGAGATTACATGAGTGATTTAGATAAGTGCATATTTGTATTTATGAATAAGGATGTTGTGAAAATCAGAATTGAAATAGTAATGGAGAGTAAATAGTTGAAAATTACAGGCAAGGAAAGAAATACAAAGGCATGGTTAAAACTAATAAAAAACCTCATAACTACACATTAACCATGTTTCTATGGTTCAGAGCACACCATCACCTTGCAAAAGATAGTATCTTATTATTTTTCCTGTTAAAATAATGCCTTTCCAACCATGGTATTTCTCTGTTTAATGTCTAACAAAACTATCAAGTGTATTGTGTGTGCAAAAAATGAAATTCCAAAGCTGAAAAATTTAATGATTGGATCTTATTTGTTTTCTTAGGAAGCCTGTATGGCAGAATGTCTATTGATGAGAGCTGGAAGTGTGTAAAAATCAGTCATATCTTAAAGTGTGAAAGGCTGCTATTTTTACCTCCCATGCATGGCATTCAAAGCCTGTTTAGTTTTCTCCCCTGCCATGCCCTGCATGGTGATCAGCTGTACAGGAGGGCTGGGACACTCTGGATACAGGCATAAACATTTTGAGCTTATGCACAGTCATTAGGATTGAGGTTTTTCCTCTCTAAATATTACAGGTTTTTAGAAATTCCAGTTTACAGAAGATGCTGAAGCAAAGTGTCTGGTTTAAAGCAGGAACAATTGCAGAACTCTGTCTGACCAATTCTTTTTCTTCAATGACAGCAGTCACTTGTCCACCCTGCTGTCCTTCCATAACACGGTAATTATCAAAGTGACTCAAAAGACAGAGTATTCACTGCTTTTTCTGGTTAATTTAATCCGATTTTTCCTCTACTTGGTGTTTTGTTGTGGTTATTTTGTTTTTACGTATGCTTAATTCATTAGACCTGACAGAGCGTGTTTAGTAATAGAGTTCAGTTCAGACAAAATTGCAATAATCATACAGAAATTCTGCAGTGTTGGCAAAAAAAAAAATCTTTAAAAAAGTATTTAAAGGATTAAGTTGGCTTGTGACAGATGTAATGGCTCCTTGTGGGCCTGGGAAGCCTGCCATGCACTCATCATAACGAATACCCTGACAGGTCACTGTGGTTTTATGTCACAAGTTTAAAATTACTTAAACTTGTCTGTCTCTGCTCAAGTCTCTGATTAATTCCTTCTCCTCTGTTATTTTCTCCCCAATCTGGAGATAGGGAACAAACCTGCAAATTTTCATATGATGTAGTATACAGAAAGATTGTCTTTTCTTGAAAGAGAAAATAGAAAAAAATCAGCTGGTAAATTCATCCCAGAAAATCTTTTTTTACAGACATGCACAGAAAAATTTAATTAATAATTTCTTTGTCTATATCATGATGAAAATTACCTAAGAGTATTTCTTCTATGGGGCTTTTAATTTTTGCACCAATAAAATTCTATTTTGTATTCTCTCCCATCTTTGCTACTCCACCTTCATCCCTTAAAATACTGTCTTGACCACACTTCTTTCTTGTAACAAAGAAACAAAGCTTTTTTTCTAGATGAGATTTTCAGTGCTGCTACTGCACTCTTTGGATCCTTTCTGCTCAGCAAGTTATATATTATTTTTGGAGCTACTTTTTATGTTTTATTAAGAACGTAACAGACCTCTCGGAACATGTGCTATTAGCCATGCTTATTACATGAGTCCAAAAGCCACGGACATGTAGTCTTAAGTATGGGCAGGACTTGCAACACAGAATAACCCAAGGAGCATCTGAGTTAAATGGTAATATGGATCTGAGAGGAAGAGTGGGTAAGTGTAGTGAACAATGTGATGGTACTAATGGAAATGGTTTTGATGTGTTTTGTTTGAAGCAGAGCTGCTTAGATTTAGTAGTCAGCTCTCCTGCTTTGAAGAAGCAAGGAAGAGTAGGTAACGGAAGGAAGTGAAATGGGGAGGAACAAGGAGGCAGGACGGAAGGAGCCAGCACCCACCAGAGAAAAGTAGGCAAACCCAGAAGAAGCACTTGGAATTTTCACCCTCCCTTCCTGGCTACTTTTGCAACTGTGTTTCCCTTAGCTGTCATCTGCAGCCAGACTTCCTTTCTCCTCTCTCCCCTCTCCTATCAAACACCTCCCTGCTTTCTCCTCTCTTCTTTGTGCTAAGGAATACTTTCCCCATAGCTTTGCAAAACTATTAGTGCTCTCTTTCAGATTTCTCTCTCAAATTTAGCTTTTGCTTGGGGCCTACAAATTTCTTGCTGATCATCAGGCCTTTGGGGGTGGGCATGTGTGTGCCCACATGTGTGCTTTGAAGGAACAGGGTCTCTTCTTGGCATGAAATTTATGGTGTTTATTTTAGGCACATTTTCTGCAATTGCTTTGTGTATCTGCATGTTGTCTGAGCTTTGCAGTTGCACTGTAAGCACCTGTGTGCACGGACAGTGCTATAAAGCTCCTCTGCAGCACATTTCAAAATGTCTCTCTAGGCACCAACATACTGCTGTACCTTTAAAGGCTAATAATTACAATGGGTTTTGTCTCGAAAGAAGGATCTCCAATGCTTTTATAGTTCAAATGTATTACACAGGGCAGCTAATCCCTGCATGATGTAGATTGAGCTCCATTTTTATTCTGTGCAGAAGCAAATAATCTCTCACTTTCCTGATTTTACTACACAGCTTTTTCTGTCTTTCCTTCTCCTTTTTGTCTCTAATATTTCTCCCACTTCATGCCTTTACTCTTTTCCATCACTGCAGCCTTCTGGGTTTGAGGAAGAGATTTTTTTTTAGGGCTCTCTGTGATAAATCTGTTGTGTTTGTCTTCATTTTAACTGTTCCATTCACACCAGCCCCCCTGCCTGCAGTGTCACAGTGCTCCATCATCACGTTGAGGCCCATTTTGGTGGTCCCTCTGTATAACTGATGCTACAGTGTCGGGTGTAGTGCTGTCTTCAGCCTGCACTCCTTAAGCAGGGAGTAGCATCCATAGCATCTCTGACATCCAGAAGAGGAGGATAACTGAATAATCTGCTCACACCACTCTAGTGAAGCCTTTCAGATTTATGTGTTGGGTTTTAAGGGCTTTATATGAGAATTCCCTGTGGATTTTTTCCTCTCTATGAAAATCTGTTTCAAATTCCTCAATTGCTAATGAATTTTATTTGCTTAGGCCATCATTCCTTTCTGTTTTGATTTTAACTAGGTGCATTCCTCAGCATTAGTCCATGTATCTCTCCGTGATAAAAGAACCTGCATTATATGAAATCTTGCCATTAAATCACATTGTTTGCGTTCAAAAGTTGTTTCTATAAATCTTTCCTCACTGGTTAGCAGATGTCATTCACATCTTGCAAAAACTAAGTAAACAAGCCCTCCCTGCTTATGGCAAGAAGAAGGGAAAATCAGAGACTACTCAGAATTCCCCTGGTTCAGGCTCTCCTTTAATTTGATCCCCATTGAACGGTGAGTTGACAATGGAAGTGCACAAAACAGGTGGACAGTATGTACTGCAAGCCTTTGTATGTGCCTGAGTTCTCTATTCTTCATTACTCCCACACAAAGCCAGATTTTCCCCCACTGCAATTTCATACCACCATAATTCTGCTGCTTTCACGGGATGTGACCCATTTTATGGCAGAAGGGGATAAATAACTGCATCAATTAGGTTGTATTCTTAACCAAGCGAAATGAACCAGAAATTTCAGGTGATCACATAAGTCTATTCTTGGTGATTAGGTTGCTTTAATATGGGATTTGAAGACAGCTTTATTTTATTTTGAATGCAGTGTACAGCAATTCTGTGTTAGGTTTTTTTACCGGGATATAAACCCAGGTGGAACAGTCCATCAAAATGGACAGATTCAGCATTGAATCTCCCCTGTACAAATTCTGTGTCTCTAGCTTCAGATACCTTTATCAAAAAAAAAAGGAAAAATAAATTTGAAAAAATGAGCCCTTCCTGACACAAGGACTGAAATTGAAGCTCCAGGGACAGGGAGCAGACACAGGGCACTAAGCTGTCTGTAATGAACTATTATATCTGTATCTAGTAAGTGCTCTATATTTGTTATGCATTGAAAGAAATAGAAAGAAATTCAGGTCTAAATTATCAAGACTTGATTGACATGCATTTCTTAAGTACTCATATGTAATCAGTGAGAGGTCACATCAAGCCACATGGTTCATCCTGTTACTGAGTTATGATAAATATTTCTATGGGATTATGATAAACGAAAGGAGTCTTAGCTTACACTGCATAGCACTTAAATTTGCATATTTAACAATATACAGTACATCTTGATCAGATTAACTTTGTGTCCTGGTTCTGACCAGGACAGGCTTATATTTTGCAGTAGCCCCAAGGAGGTTTGGCTATTTATTCTATCAGCTCATTTTCCAGGGATGGGGAAAGGCCTCTCTTCAGGGTGCTGGGGTAGCATGGTAGTGGGAGTAGCTGGGTCTTGTCAGGCTCACAGTAAATGCTCTCTGCAGGTGAATCATTCCCCCCTCATACACTTTTGTTATTAAAATTTTGGCTCTTACTGTTCATTTGCTTATCTCTTCGCTGTTTCCAGTAAATCGTTCTTATCTCAACTTATGATCTCTACGTTTTGTACCTCCAATTCTCTTCTCCAGCCCACCACAGGGAAGTGGGAGGGGAAGGAGGGAGGGATGGGCATGATTTGAAGTGGCTTCAGTGGGAACACTAACTTGGAGAATACTATTCCTAAACTATAACACTTTGCATTAAGTATTTTTCTTTGAAGTGTTTTGTTGGTTGGGGAGTTTGCTGGTTGGGTTTTTTTTCAATGATCTCCTGTGAAGTTAAAGATGTATTCCTAGATTCAGCGTAAGAAACTGCATTTGAAAATTTTTGAAATTTGAAAACATTCACAGCTGAATAGGAGCCTTCTAGCTCAGACTCATTGCCACCAAATTAGATCTCATGTTAGCTTTGAAGATATACAACACCTTTTAGTTCTGAAAAGCTTCTGTACTTTCCTGTTGTTTGTAAAACCTGGACTACTGTATTTAGGGAATTCAACTTTTTCTCATTAACTACTTATAAAAATTCACAAAAGTCTTCATGCTAACAATTTTATAAACTGCACATATGCCTGACTTGCCTTAATGCAAACCTCACGTGCTTTTTTCTCTAGATTTTTGGTTCATTAATGGCTGCATTTAACATCTCTTTTTCATCCATGAAAGTATCCCTGTTGTGTGAGTGTGAGCTGGCCTCATCTCTCATAGAGAAACACAACTTCCATGCAAAACATGAACTGTGATCTGACAGGGAGATAAACTGAATGCAAAGAGAATTCTGATAATTTTGATTCTACATGAAACTTGTAGATCAAATCCAGCATGATTTTCATAGTCCTGATTTTCAGACTCATCTTTTGGTTAAAAAAGGTTAAATTTATCTTCTTCCCTTCTCTCCTCCGCCCCCATCTCCCCCTGCCCCTCCGCCTTGCCTGTCGTCTGTTTCAACACCTGGCTCTTAAATGCAGTATATCAAACATCTTTTGAAGGGCTCAGAGATTAAAGATTGTGAGTTACAATTAGAACAGCTATAATGATGATCAACTCTAAGTTCCTGCATAATGAATAGGAAAATGAGTTACAGAAGACTCAAAGCTTTAGCCAAGATATGTGATTTTGGTTAAAAGAAAAAAAAAAGTAAAAGAAGAAGGAAACAGCCTGTGGTCTATTTTTTGCACGCTTGAGGTTCAGATGGTTCAGGCCCAGGCTTTCAGGTACTTGCTCACCATGGAACATTTCAGAGCTTGGTATTTTATTACCTGAGACGCCTTCAGACTTAAAGCCTTCTATCAAGGCATACTTATGTGTTCAAGTGACTGAAATGCATTAATTAGGCATTCAGTTAGGGTCTGGGGTGGGAGCAAAGATGGCACCTTTTTTTTCCCCACTGTGAGTGATGGCTGATTCAGACATGTCAAGTGAGGTGGTTAGTGTGAAGTATGATTGATGTGTGTTGGTCTCTATGATTATCTGCACCTATATGCAGAAACATGTGTTTTGCTTTAAATAGCAAAGGACAGCCTGCATTTTCACAGGAAGCATGATTTTAATCGAATTATGCAGCTGTGTGAGCTTTTAAAGTAATTTTTCTCTCAGAAAAGGGAGCATGCATTTAGTGTTTTAATGTCATATAGCAGCCAAGAGATTTCTTTAGCAAGAACTTCAGCTGGTGGCAGTGCTGTGGTGTCCTTCTTCTCATAAGGAAGGACACAAGACAAATAAGCTTGCAAACAATTTGAATGTAGCTTTGCACATGGGCAGCAGTAGGTTTTAAAAACTTTGATGTTTGCCAAAGGCTCGCAGAAGAATCAGCATCCCTGGCTTTCTGCTGGGGCAGCAGAAAGCACTGAGGGAGGATCCAGGACCAGTTCTGAGTTCAAAAGTGATCCTCAACATTGAGCCAAGACCTATCTGTTATGAAAGTAACCAGGGAGCTGTAGTCATCTCTCACCAGTAGAAATGAGCACCCCTTTGCTCTCTGAGTGTATTTGTCTAAGCCACCTGAGGGTTTGATATCTGTTTTCCAGTGTTGGGACCTCTGTTTCTGACTTAGAACTACTTATGACTTGCATACTTGATCAGTGATAGCATAAAATGGCACTCCCTGTCTGCCCTCAGGAACTAAAATTATTCCAGAGCATTCTGGATATGTTCTGTTCATTATGCTAGTAGCTATCTCAGCCCATATTTATTAGGGAAAAAATGCAGACTGAGTGTTTAGTATGAAAAAGGATTTTCCACCTTTATGACCTGCCAGCTATTTGCTCATTATGTTTATTTCCAGCTAGAGCAGGAATGAAATTATGTGAGGAAATTATTTACCAACTTTATGTTAGCATTTTTATCACCTGCCAGCTTAGAGAAATGTTTAGAGCAACTCAGCAGTTCTGAGAGAAAAAATTATGTGGGTCCAAAAGCAACTTTATCTGATCGTTGTTCCACCCAGTTTCACCTACAATGAGGAAAACAATTCTCTGCATGGTTTCCAAAGCATATTGCAATTTTGGTCAGAGTTTTGATAAATGTAACCAGTTTATTATGTATTTTTTAAGTTTTAAAGTATGAGCAGCAGGCTTCTTATGAGTCCCTGCTCTGGGTTGTGTCCAGCCTCGTATATTTACACATTGGGAACCAAATTAATCTTGGTCGTAGAAGGTGATTTTAAACATGTACCTGTGAAAGACAGCCCTTATGTATTGTGCAGGGAGAGTTTCCACTTTGTTTCCTGCCTTCCTATACTAGAAGAGGATTTGCCATATCCTCAAGAAATTCCCTATTTCAGACCTTTCTACATTACTGAGTACACATTTCCATTCATCCGTCCTAGTTTTTGTACATCTCAATGGTGGTTAGCAGAAGGCAAACATGAGAACAGGTCAATGGGAATACCTAGAAAGATACCTCTGAAAAGTAGTTTGGGCTCAGGCACATAATGAATCAGTATATGGTCCTCCATCTGCAAAAACTTGCAGCTACAGTGTTGTTCTGTTTGAACGCCCTGTAAACAGCCTAAGGCAGTTTTCATACCTCTGCCTATTTATACCCATGTTTTCTGGTTTGGTAGCCTCAGTCTTCACTGCATGTAATGAATATGATTCAGCCTCACTTCTGAGCTGAGTAGAAAGGATACTACAGTAAAAAAACAGAGGGTTTGTTGTTGTTTTGGGGTTATTTTCAGATTCAAAATACCATATCAGTACTTGCAATCACCAGGTGCTCCAAGTGTAGGTCAATGCCTAGGAAAGGCCTTGAAGTCATCACTTCTTAGCTCTTTATCTTTTCTGCTGGCATTAAGTAGTGTGGTGGGAGCCTGGTCTGTGATGGGCCCCATGGAACTTGGGTATGTGCAAATGCAAACCTGACGCCAAAGAATCACTTTCAGGGAGTGTGATTTTAGGCACAGCCTGTACATCTTAGAAAATCACCTTAATGTACTGGAGGACCTGAGTCTTAACCCTTCTTATGCCTCAGTTTTCCTACCTGTTCAATATGTGCCCTACCACCTCTTTCCTGTGTGTGAGGGAACTATCTAGCTTTTGGAGTCCTTAGTTCTCCATCTAAGAAGAAAATCTTTCAGTATTTCTGAAAGAACTACCCACAGCACTGTGGGCCATTCCTGCTCTAACACTAAGCTTTTATCTTTCACAAAAAGGATACAAAATAGGGGAAACCTGTTTCCCCTGTAGTTCCTTTCTGTTTGCTAAAGGTGCATCAGCATCTGCAGCTCTGTGGGGTTTTGCACAGCAATAATCTTCATTGTGTTCAGCTCAGTTCTGTGCACAGCAACTTGTTGACTGAACTTTTGTTGACTCCTGAACTAGTTTGACATTTCTAGTGCACAATTTAAAACATTCAGGAATAAGGTGATCTTCACTTTTCTTGTCTACCAATTAATTATTTCAGGCATAATCATCCCCTGGAGCTGCGAGAGGGAAAACAACTGATCACAGCCTGAGGTGCTGTGTCGGTCAAGAATCCAAGGCAAGAATCAAAAGCTGTGTTTTATTCTATCCCAAATGAAATCCCACTGTGACATGTCAGCAAAATATTTACTTTGTACTGATTGCATCCCAGGCTGCCGAGGAGAGAGCAAGGAGCTAAGAAATCCCCATGCTGATAATAACCCTCACTTTTCTATTAGATGGCACTAGCGGTGACTGCACAGTTGCACAATTCTGCTCTGGTCAGATTTTAGTTTAATTTTTAAACTTCACTTCCATCTCGTGGTCAGCTGAGGCATTGCATGCAAGACGGATTGCTCGCTGTCTTGGCACTTTTTAAGCCCTAATTTTTCAGGCCTTCTCATAAGGCAGCTTGTGTCATGGTGTAACTGTATCTATTGTAAATGCATATCACTGGGTTTGGGTTTTTCCTTCTTTTCCTAGAGGTGGCTGTCTGGGACTATTTTAGACTAAAGATTGTCCTGGTGTGATACAGCATCTTTCCGCAAATCTAGATTTTGTTGGTTTTTTCTGTATTGTGGGGGGAGTTGTTTGTTTATTTGTTGGTTGGTTGTTTTATGGATTTGGGGGGTTGGTTTTTTTTGTTTACTTATTTTTGGGGATTTGTTTTGTTGGCTTTTTTTCAGATAAAATGAAGCAAACCATTACACAGCAGGGGGAGATCTTGTGGTGCATCACAGCTAACCTAATGATTCTATCACGCCCAAGAAGCATTCACAATCTTTCTTATTTCCAGCTCTAAGACAGAAAGCCCTGCCCTCTTCATTTGTGATACCTTGGCTATTTGTAAGTTATTAATTTTTGCAATTGTAGCAGTAATTTTTTTCCAGATTAATGATCCGTGCAAGGGAAGCAGCACAAGTGAGCTGCCATGAGAGAGAGGGAGGAGGAAAGAGATGGATGCCTTCTTAGGCAGTAGAAAGACATTGTACTAATTCAACTATTAAATGAGATCTCCTTTTCAAACCATATTTCCTTGGGTTGCCACTGTCCAGTGTTTGCTTTCCTCCAGCGCAGCTCTCCTCTTCTTAAGGCCTATCAGCCTTCTAAGGGCTTCTGAAGGCAGAGGGAAACTCTCACACGCTTAAAAACATCTATCCCTGTTCTACAATAATTCCTGCCCTAACTATGGGTTAAGAAATAATGCAGGGGAAAAAAGGAGTAAAAAATTAAATAAATTTTGTGACTAGAGAGCCTTCATACTAAAGAACTACCTGTGTGGCAGTCATGAAAATCTACAAAGAGACATCTTTTTTCCATTAAGAGATGAGTTAGTGTCAATGAGAATCCAATTTCTGCTACCTTTCTGTTTGATTAAAATAAAAGTGTGCCTTTTCCTATAGTAAGATGGTGTAGTCAGTAATTTGTGACTCAAGTTTAAAAAAGTTTTATTTCTTATCAGAAGGCTTGATAATGTAGGAAAAGATCAATTAATTTCCTGATGCTTTAATGATCCAGAAAATAAAATGTCATCACATCAGTTTATCTTCTCCTAATCCTGCACCATTAAAGCAAATGAGTCTTGTTATTGACTTAAAGATGTGCAAATTAAAATGTAAATATGAAAGGATGCCTTATAAACAAATTTTAAATTTGTGGACAATTCACACCAAGTCAAGTCACCATTGTTAAGTTTTTCTATTTTGACTGTTTTCTTAATTGGGGGATTGCAAGTCATGGCCTAATAGCTCAGTTTATATCCTAGAAAATAAACTCTGTTAAGAGAAACAGTCAGTGTAGAGGTGGTTGTATTGAACTTAGATTTATCTCCTCATTGCAGTGACTTATCCTTCTTGTATCACCTGCATGTGCCTTCTGCAGTAGCTGTTCTATGCTTTCACTATTCATGGCTTAAGTTGCTTTAGCCTTGTTTTTCACAAATTTGAGGTGATTGTCTCCCTTCTAAGAGGCATTTCTATTTCTGAGAAAGGCCAGGCTTGTATTAAAGTACCAAAGAATGAACTACATACTCTTGCCTTTCTCTATTAGTGTGGTAAAATGGACAAACTAAGAGGAAAGAACCTGAAAGGAGTCTGTGAAACTTATGATGTGTAGTGCAGAGGCCACAGGTAATCACTTTATCAGTACTATTTTGTGCATCATTTCATCATGATATTTTTAACAATACTTGCAGAAGAAAACAGTGTTCAACTTAGTATATTCAGCTTTTGAATCTGGTAGGGCTCCTTCACCTTAAACTTAGAAGATTGCTCTAAGACTGAGCTCCAGCGCCGACATTATCATTTAATTATCCTGAAATAAGAATTTTGTTACTAATTACATAATAACACCATCCACCCTTTACTGCAATTAAATTTGCAGTGGCTGACTACTAGAAACTGTGTTGTCACAATAAGGGTAGTTTCCTTTATTTGCTTATGCTGAGTTGCAGAATCTATAATTATATGCACGGATCATCAATTTCAGACTTGTTTGTATAATTATAAGTAATTGAACATGAAAGCAATTTAGAAATGTCTATAAAGTACTCTGTCTATTGTGGAATTGGAATAATTAGTAGATTAGAGGGATGATCATCAGTTAAGAAAGAGCTTTATAATTTCATAGTAATTTGAATATAAATAAAAAAAACACTTCACAAGTGTTCAGCAGCAGCTTTCCTTGCTTACAATCAGGGATAGTCAGAATTTCAAAGTTACTCAGATATGTGCACATTCAGAATGATTTTGGGTTGGTCTAATGTGTTACTAAATTAGCACAGTGAATTTGCCCACTAATATTTTATGGACTGTATTCATTGTTGGGAATACAGGCATTATGAATAGCATCATTAAATTTAGTGACAATACATTTTATTTCTAAACAAATGAGAGGCCTATTAAATATAAAGTAAGCATATGTCATTTCTCAGTGTTCACTGTGGATAGAATAGAGCTTCCTAGTGATTGCAAACTTGCTGAAAAGCTGTGTGCAAAGGGAAACAACCATTCTTCACAGGTATTTCAAAAAATACAGGTATGTGAGAGTACAGACACTTAAGTGGTCTCAGATGAGGCTGCTGGGATTGATTTTCTGTCTCCCAAGAGAGCAAATGCTCTGAATTTTGAGCAGGGCCAGAAGGGTTGGCAGTGGCATAGTTGAGTGTCAGAAAGCTGTGCTGGTGGGTCTTGCTCCCCACAGGACTTCCACAGTGTAACCTCCAAGGCCCCACAGCTGCCAGCCACTGGTGCTAATTTTGGCTGCAGAAAGGAATTTCCCCCAGGGCTGACTCCGCCTTCCCCTCTGATGAGGGCAGGCATGAAGGGAGAGGTGGTGTCCTCTGCTGAGCTGTGAAAGGCAGGCAGGAACTCTGCCAGTGCCATCCTGGGTGAGTTGTGTGAGTGTTCAGATGTTTTCATGCATCTCTTTAAAAGGGTTTTTGTCCCTTAAGTGATCAGCTTATTTCTCCTGATGGGGATCAGGGGAAAGAGACGTGCCTAGATTCTCTGGGCCCAGAAGGGAAAATAAACTCAACATTCAGGGACAGATCATCTTGGCTGTGCCTGACAGGTAGGGTAGTTGGGTCTTCAGGGTGCTTCCCCACCAAAGAGTAGTGCTTAGCACTTTTGACTCTCTCCCTCATTAAAACTCAAGTCATTGAGTTATTTTGGGGATCTCACAAATGTCTCTGATTACAGGAGATGGGTATCTGGGACCAGGTTACAAAATTGTTTGAAAAAATGGTAGTTTCTGTAATTCCCACCTCCAGGGGGTAGTAGCTGATAACAAAGTACTTCATAGAATTTCTTGTTATTCTCCCCCCAAAAGAAACCATCTTCTATATTCTTACATCAGATTTATTTTGCTTATGTTTTATTTCTCTTATCTCAACATAAAGGCAATATGTTTTTAAAAATAAGCAAATTTTCTCAGATCAATAGCATTTTCTACTAACTCTGAACTGAAAGTTGAAAGGGGCAAAGTGAGCTAACAAAACCCCTAAGAACACGGGCAAGCATTGCACCACCACCTCAGCACATGAAAGGAAATTTGCTTGCAGTGCAATCCATGGCTGTTTTTTGTCGATGCTGGGGTTTCCAGCCCAGATATGTTATTGCCCAGCTCTGTGTGGTTTGGAAGGGCCACCACGTGCTGGTGTGCCACACATACATAGATTTTATAGCACTGACACCTGGTGGCAGGAGGCAACGTGAACTCCAAGTGACAGTCTGGCAAACAGGGCTCCAGCAGTCCACACACTCTTGTCATCCCTATTGTTTTAATGTATTTTTCAGTAAATGCAGTACTTGGTTAAACTAAATTATTGTGGAAGACTCGGGTCTTACTAATGCTGCTACAGTATCATATTAAATAATAATCAAAACTTGGTAACAAAAATCAACTAGCAGCCATTAAGTGGTAATTAAAGTTGAAGAGATGGAAAAACAAAAAGATGAAGATGCAAATTCAAGGTATTCCTTTCATTTTGAGAAAAACATGTTTTGTGTGGCCTAATAAAGTTATTAAACACTCACTAATACAAATTTTACAAAGGCTGCAAAGGAGAATCCTCTCTTTCTTGTTGGGATTCCAAAGTGTTAAGCAGGTCATCATTTTTCTTTTCCATCAATGTTTTTCCCCTCCTCTTTTCTGCCGCATTGCCTCCAGTGAATTTCAGGCTTGCATCTGGCTGTGATGAGAGCACTGTGATGATTCCAATAGCAGTGCCAGAAGCAGGAGCTCGAAGTCATGAGACATGCCCCATTAAGACAATAAAAGTTCATAAAGTTCATGAGGTATTTTTAAATTAAATTTGCAGTCCTTTGTACTTGTGTTCTGCAGCTTGAAATATAAGGGGTCACATTTTCAGGACTATCCTTACAATTCTTAGGACTGAGGCTTTGTCTTGTGTACTTTTTTTTTTTCCCCTCAATATAATCAGGTCCTGTTTCCGTGAGCTCAGACCTCTGGAGAGCTCCCAGCTTCTGGGAGAGTCACAGGAGAGCTGCAGCTTGGCTGCAGTAAGCATCTGTGGAACTGTAAGTCTGCACACAGCCAAATCCTGTCCATGACTGTATCTCTGTACTTAACCAGACCTTGGATTCCCCTAGGAGACAGTCACGTCCCTTGTTGCCCAAGGTAACAGTGACCATTAATAGCATCTCTCTTTTCTTGAGCATATGCATTCAGATATGTGGAAAAATAATTTTTCAGGATAATATTTTTATTAGTAGTATCAATAAAGAATAGCTAAAATGCTCAGTTAACTCACCAGATTTTTATAAGATAAAAGCTGTTTCCTAACAGACAGCACTTGTAATTCTTTGTTATTTGCTAGGGGGCAACATCTGTTAAGTAATGTTTTCCTGTTCTGTGTGATTAATGCAAAGATCTGTAACAGCATTACAGTGAAGAGGATGCATATAATAATTACATGCAGAATTTCTGTGCTTGGAAGTGTTAAATAATAAATGATACTAAGATGCAAAGAAAGCAAAAGGACAGCATTGGCCAGAGATCCTGATTGTATTTAAATTAGAAGACTCTAGCTTATAGGTTCATGTAGACAAGTATTGCTCTGGTAGGTATAAGCACAGACAAGTATTTAACTTCCTCATACAGCCTGTGAATGGCCCAAGCAGGTAAGTCACATTCTGCACAAATGTAGTTCCCACACCACGGGCACTGCTGTCAGCACTGCTGTACTGCTGCTGCTCAGTGAAGTCTGGTGACTAACTAAGGCTTTTGCAGAAATTTAGTCTCTTTGCACTCTGTCTTGTAGTCATTTGAAGGCATAAAATAACTCATATTAAATGGTTCTAAGGATTTCAGTTTGACACCTGAAAACACTGCAGGTAAAAAGGTGTTTCATGTTAATTGACCAAGACAGAGAGAGAAAGAGGATTTGTACCCAGATTTAACACAAGTATAGGTCTGATCACAAATTCAAGATTAAAAAAAAATAGACTACAAGTCTTCATGATTTATAAACTTTATGCAACCAATGCGTGTTAGGTGGTGTACATCTTTTCAATGTTTATTAGCATCTTTGACCATTTTCTTATGCCAAGCCTATCGTCATGTTTGGGTGATGGCAGCAGTTACTGTATTACATTCCTGCTCATGCTGAAATCTGGTGCACGTCACTCAGGAGAATCTCATAGATTAGAAGGTTTTTTGGAGTGGTTAGATAGGCAGATAGCGCTGCTTTTATATTATTTGATTGTTGGTGAAATTCAGGAACACATATTCATGTATTTGTTCGAGGACAGGCCTACATGCTGGCAGATGGTTAATATACCCGCTGGGGACATATATTTTATGAGCACTAAACTGTATTTGCAAGAAAGAAAGAAATTCATAATGGAAATAATTCAAGAGAGAAGTGATCCAAGGGAGAAATGGTAGGAATAATTCAGTTGATTTTTATTAAAAACCCCTGAATCCTTTTAAAACTAATATACAAGGATGGGTGCATTTAGCAAAGCATGAATTTGGTAAAATATAAAACAGGCAGATGCATAACAAAGTGAGTTCTTTTTCTTAGTCAAGTAGTCCAGTTGAATTCTTTACAGGACATACAGGCCCTCAGGAGTGTGATGAGTGGTTTAATTAATTCTAAACCATCATATTTAATCAAGCACCGTGCATTTTCAAAAGGCTACATTCATTCCACTTCTAGGAAGACTTAGAGATCTTTTTATCATTTGTTGTTTATGGGACTTTGGAGCTCTATATTCAGTGTGAAGCAAATCTCTTTAATTGACATCACTATGCTGTAAAACTGAATGATTATCCTCAAAGTGAAACCTTAAACTTACACTCAGGTTACAAGAAGGAAGAGCCATTAGACATTTCTAAGCTAAAATTTTAATTGGGATATCATTCATCTGCAAAGCAGCCAGAGTTCATTCTATTTATTTCTATGATAAGACACTCCAAAAGGCATACATGACAGGACAGTGGACCCAAAAAAAAAAAGGGAATATACCCATAACGATTAATTTCATTTTGCTGAACAAATTTTTCAATCAGAGCTGCTTTGGGACACCTGAAATGTTTGGTTTGCATTTTTATAAGCTTCACTCATCAAACAAATATCAAAGCAAGATAATGACATCTTAACCTCTCACTGTACTAAATAAGCTTTAGTTAATTTAAGTGAAGGAAAAAAGGAGAATAAAGGCTCTTGTTTTGATTTTTGATTGGATTCAAAGGAAAGTACAGAAATTACAGCTTTATTAACTCTATGTATGGAAATATGCTTGCAAAGAAAGCAGCTGGATTGCACTGTGGTTGTTGTTGTTTGGGGTTTTTTTGCTGTGTTTAAGCAGGTTTGAGCTTTGCTGATGCTACAAAATCAGTGGGGCAAAGTCCCATTCTTACTTGGACACAGACTCTGCTAGAAGCTCCCCACAAGATGCTGAGAGGATCAGTAGCAGGTTCTGTGCCCAAGATTAGGCTGCAGCTATGTGAGGAAAGGTAGCCCATTGCTCCTGCAGCCTTGCCAGCTTCCTTTCTTAGATGAGTACCTGTTCTTCAGCCCCTCTGTGCAGCATCCCTTGGGGGTTTCCAGCTGGGTCCTGGAAATAATCTCTTTTATTGATATGATGTGGACATGTCACATGTCTTAGTGCCACTTTTGCGCTGTTCACAGACTTGCAAAAATGTGTTGGGCAGTTGAGGGTGATCTTGATATTTTTCTATGAAACTGCATACTTTTTGAACAGTGTAGAGTTAATATTAAAAATAACTTCATTTGCATTTTTCACCAAAGGTTTGTATAGTGGATTCCAGAAAAGGTCTTTCAGGGAAATTTCTCCCTGTTAAACAATGACTGCCATGACATTTTCAAACATGGACTCTTATTTTTTTCCCCTGATATTTATTACAATTGTAAAGAGAGAATTAGGTTTTAAGAGTCTGCACATTCTGTTAGAGAAAACAAGAGACAAGTTGTTTTTCGTTACCTGATAGATGGCACCACTGTGCCGTAGTGCTTTAGAATAGCGCACAATTATGGTACTCCAGTCTTCATTAATTGCACTGGTAATATTACAATAAAACATAAGAGGTTCTGGCAAACTGGAGCCTCTTTAAGTATCCCTAGTGCAAGCACAGTCCTTCCCCTAAAAAGTTTGCAATCTAAATAGACAAGATTGCCAAGGAGATGAAGAGAAGTTCTTGCCAAGAGAAAGGTAAAGTGATTTGCACAAAGTCGCCCAATTAATTTATAAGAGAGCTAAAAATGTACTTCTCCGTGCCCTTAGAACTTAGGTGGCAGTTTTTCTTGCTGGTGGCAGATTTAAGGTTTGCTGTCTCACAATCCTTCTGATCTAGTCCCAGGATTTACAACACCACAGTAAAATTTATAGCAAAATGTGGGGTATCAGATTTGATAACTGCAGGAATCTTATATATGGGAAAGTTGTACTGGATCACTTTTACATGCTTCTGAAATTGTATCAGTCAATCTTTTACCTTGTACATAAAATAGGATGAGTAATTCCCCCCAAAAAACTCACACTACTCTGGGTTTTCTGTATATGTGAAATATCTAATACACGATTTAGCCCCAGGGCAAAATGTCTTACTGACTTTTGTTAAAAGTAGTAGCAACTGGAAGCATCCCAAGTTCATGACCTCATGATGGACTAGTGAGAAGCTCTCCAGCAAAATGGTTTCTTTTTTCCTACCTGCAAATGCTGATGCATCAGAATGACAATGATTACAATGTTCTTTGGAAAGAATTCAAAGCATACAAGAAATTACAATGTTCTTTGGATAGAATTCAAAACAGAAAGCAAGTGAACTTTTGTTGGAAATTTCTCAAACTCCCTTTGCCTGGTTTATCAGCATCCTGTGGTCTGCCTTTTAAAGGAGCTGAGAGTGTGGAGCACTGGCAGTGTTGGTTTCCCAGTTCTCAGGCCGGCCCATTCTCGGTGAGTACCTCTTGTTTAGGCAACAATTTATCCTTTCCGCTGAGGGGAGGGATGAAGAGTACACAGGAGGAGAATGGACCCCCTGGCCCTGCTGACTGGGGGAAGGGCCTAGATGTTTCATGCTGGCTGCAGAAAGAGGCTTTCCTGAAATGCAGGCACTATGGAGCACAGATATAGATAATTATGTCCTCATGAGGCTGTCCGAAGTGCTGACCAAAAGAGCACAAAGGATTGCTGAGGCCAAGGCTACAGCTTGCAGTGCTATAGAGATTTCAAGATTTAAAAAAATCATGTGTTTGTTACTGTGAGCTCTCCATCCACTGCTATGGAGGTACTTTAACTTCTCCCTGTCTTAACTGCACAATCCATTCTATGCCCCTTTAAAGCACAGTGCAGAACCTGAAACCTTTTTGATGCTTTTTTATGTGATTTCCTTTGTAATTCCTTAATTTTATTTCTCTTTGAATGGGAAAGGAGAGGCTTTTCTTTTCTTGATTTGTTTTTCTTCCTCCAGTTACTGTGGTGTGATAATTTTCTATTACCTAGTTTTGGCAACCACCTTGGATTATGCGTCACTTCTGCTGCTAAAGAAAACCAATTCTGTTTTATGAGAAACAAAGGGATCCTGTGGCAATAAGATGTGTACAGGAATTCTTAAAGCTGAAGTTTTGCTGAGAGGAAAGGAAGGTGATTCTTTGGGTTGACATGGCTGCAGAACCAATCTCGTTGAGTACAGAGCTCTCAGTCATGAATACTTACAAGAGAATGGATGTTGAGAGCTGAGCTTATAAACTGATTCAGGCTTTGCCAAAAGACCCAAATAACTTCCTACTCTTCCTTGACTTATGTGTTCCTGAGGACTTCTCTATAGGATTTGAGAGTCCATATTCCTTCTATGTCTGGATGTGCAAACATATGGCAAGGTTGCCAGGCAAGAAATTTCTTTAAGACAAGGCTGCAAAGGCCAAAATCCTTACTGTTACTGTTTTTTTAAACCAGAAATTTGGTACATCTCAAATTCTTATTTTGTTTGATTTATCTGGTTGGCTGGTTGTTTTCATTTGAATTCTCTCCTGTCCTTAATAATTGTGTCTTCTTTCTTTGGTTCCAGACTGGGATGTAACTTGGGAGGGTTGGTGCACAAGGAGCTTTGGTTTGTTCTATAGCAGCTACTGTTGGATCACATAGTTCTGCATCATGTGAAATCCTCCTTTAGGGTATAATGAAATCCTATGGAAATCCCTGCAGGGAGGTTTCTAGAGCACCTTCTTGCACCTCCTGTAGAGATGTGACTTCTTTTCATTGACACTTTGGGAATTGTTCGTATGTGTTGTCGTTGAATTGTGACATATTATTCATAAGCTCTGAAGCTGAATTTAGCTGACTGGCCTTTTTTGTGTGAGTTCAATTTAGTTTGGATTTTTTATTTGATTTCTTTGAATAAGCTTGAGAAACCAAAAGCAAAAAGGCTGCTAATTGCTACGGATACAGAAGACAAGATGGTCTCATTGCATTGCAAAGGTAGCTTTATGGATAAATTTATGATGTCTGAGTATAGGTCAAGCTAGTCAGCTTTGACATTTTCCAAAGTACTGTACCATTCCTAAGAGGGATCCTTGCTGTGATGAGTACAGTCCCAGTGACACTGGAGCAATAAATGCTTTTTGACACAGTATTTCAAAAGAATTACAGCAGTAGTTTCTGGATTGTGCTCTGTCTGATTGTACATAGCAGATAAGGGGGGCTGGATGGCTCTGAACACCTAAACAAGCGTCCATAGAATCACAGAATGCTTTGGTTGGAAGGAACCTTTAAAGCTCATCTAGTCCAACCACTCTGCAATAAGCAGGGACATCTTCAACTAGATTAGGTCACTCAGATTGCCATCAAACCTGTCCATAGATTCATAGAATCACAGGATGGTTGGGGTGACACAGGAACACATCCAGGTGGGTTCTGAATTTCCAGATGAATTGTTAAAACTAAAATCACAGACAAAGACTCTCTAACTAGTCAAAGTTAGACAGTAGTATGTTTATTACACAGGCGGGTGGCACTACACAAGATTCTTTGCCTTCTATTTATTTCCCAAAATAATACATATGCATAAGTCCAGCACCTCCCATCCCCCTTTGTATTAAAATGAGTTTATTAGTCCTTCACATGTGCGCAATTCTTCTCCTGAATTGGGTCGGTGGTCTTGAATTGGGTCAGTGGTCCCAGGGATGAAGTCAGGAAGGTCTTCATCAGGTCTCTATGACCCTCTGTTACAATCCAAGGCCTTCTGCTGTGATGGATTAACACAGAGTCCAGGTGCTAGGCATTGTTCTACTGGTTTCAATATGTTCCTATAATGGTTCACTAGCTCCGCTTCTTTCTACGAATGAGCTCATAATATAAAAAATAGCTTTAGCTTAAGCATCATTAACCTATTGTTGGTGTATCTAACTTCAATATGAATTGGTTCTAACCCTCAGCTAAAATCTTAAGCCTTTAAAATCATGAGTCACAGAGGGGGAGACTCCACAACTTCCCTGGGTAGCCTGTTCCAGTGTTCTGCCACCCTCAATGTAAAAAAGTTCTTCCACATGTTGAGCTGGAACTTCCTGTGTTTCAGTTTATGGCCATTGCACCTCATCCTATCACTGGGCACCACTGAAAAGAGTCTGGCACCATCCTCATGGCATCTGCCTTCAAGATACGTACATGCATTAATGAGATCCCCTCTCAGTCTTCTCTTCTCCAGACTAAAATCCCCAGTTCCCTCAGTCTCTCCTCATAAGAGAGATGCTCCAGACCCCAGAACATCTTTGTGTCCCTCCACTGGACTGTCTCCAGTAGCTCTTTGTCTCTCTTGCACAGAGGACCCCAGAAGCAGACACAGCACTCCAGATGTGACCTCACTAGCTGAGCAGAGGAGGAGAATCAGCTCCCTCAACCTGCTGGCCACACTTTTCCTGATGTACCCCAGGATACCACTGGCCCTCCTGGCCACAATGGCACACTGTCAGCTCATGGTCAACTTGTCACCCATCGAGGCCCCCAGGTCCTTGGTGAATCCATGCTGACTATTCCAAATGACCTTCTTTTGTTTTGTATGCATGGTGATGACCTTCAGAATGATCTGTTCCATCACCTTTTCAGGGATGGAGGCGAGGCTGACTGAGCCCTCCTTCTTTTCCTTTTTGAGGATGGGAATAGCATTGGATTTAAGGTTGCAAAAAGGCCTCTAAGATCATCAAGTCCAGCCATTCAACCTGATACTACAGGTCTACCACTGAACCCTGAATCTTTCCAGGGATGCAGTATCTACAGCCTCTCTAGACAGCCTGTTGGAGTGCTTCACCACCCTTGTTATAAAAATTTCTTCCTTTTATGTAGCCTGAATCTACCCTTGTTTAGTTTAAAACCATTACTCTTTGTCCTATCACTACAGGCCCTACCAAAATGTCTGCCCCCATCTTTCTTACAAGCCCCTTTTAGATCTCCCCAAGGCCTTCTCTTTTCCAGGCTGAACAAGCCCAGCTCTCTCAGCCTGTCTTTACAGGAGATGTGCTTGAGCCCTCTGATCGTCTTTGTGGACTCTGGGTTTGCTCCAGCAGGTCCAGGATTTTCTTGTGTTGGGGTCTCCAGAGCTGGATGCGGCGCTCCAAGTCTCACCAGAGCAGCGTGGAGGGACAGAATCCTCTCCTTCAGCCTCCTGGCCACGCTGCTTTTGATGCAGCCCAGGATGACAGCATTAATGCTTTCTGGGCTGTGAGCACATGATGACAGTTCATATCCAGTATTTTAGTTACCAACACCCCTAAGTCTGCAGAGCTGCTCTCAATCCATTTATCCCCTAGCCTGTATTGACAGTGTGGCTTCATGCAACGTAAACCCTGTGACTCCATGTCAAAGGTGTATGGACCAAAGAACATGGTAGAGCAGGACAAAAGAGGAACCTCATCTCCCCCTCTTCAGACCCAAAAGCAGTATTTGTGTCTTTGAGGTGGTCTATAAACACATAAGAGAAAGATATTTATAAAGTCGATGCCTCCAACATGAATTCGATCCTCTACATTGTATTTATCTTAGGTGAGCTGTTGGTATTGTGGCAGTTTTTTTTTTTTATTTACTGTGGAAAAAATGTGTAGATTCTCTTAAGCATCACTTTTGAAGTGTACAAGTGTTGAGGATTTTTTTCATTACACTTTGCAAGTACTGAGTCTGTGCTCTCTCACATGTTGAATAGGAGAATAAAAGCATTTCTCTGAAAACTTAGAAAGCAAAGATGTATTAAAAATGCTGCAGTAAGAATTCAGTTTAGATCTTGGTTCTAAAAGATCAAAATTTTCATTTTCTGCTTGGTAATGCCAATTGCTAGTTCAGCTTCTTCCACCTACTGTCTCAAGGCTTACTCTTTTTTTTAACATTTTTAGATCATTTTCACAATCCACAGCACATAGCTGGACAGGATTTTCATAATTATTATTAATCTTGGTAGTTTCCCACTCCTTGGCTGATGTGCTAAATTATTTTAAGTGGCAATGTGGTCATTCATTTCAGAGATGAGTCTTTCAGATGGCTCTTTGGTAGGATGATGAAAAGTGTCTGCTTGATGTTACCCTGACTATAGTGTAGACTACTTATGACCGTTTAAGATAGTTTAACATAGTTTAAGATGTACATACAGTGGAAATAGTAAGTGTACTAGGAGATAGATTTAGCTCTAGGGAGTTGACTCCAACAGAGCAAAATGGTAGAGGAGCCTGCAGGCTTTTTTCAAAACCCCACCTACATGCTTATGCTTCTCCCTCTGCATACAGACTTGCAGGATAAGATGCAGGCTCTGGATATAATACTGTAATGTATTAGTGAAATTGACACCTTCTGGAACAGGAGTTTAAATCCAGCTCTTTGGGTTTGTTTGTGACAACAAACTTGGCCAGTACAACACTCAAATGATCAAATACATTTCCATTGGTTCTATCTGTTCCAAAAGCAGGAACACAGACTGGGTCTCCAAAATCTCCCATTTCTATGCTCAGATACCTATTTTTGTCCAATTAACAATTGGGGTTTTACTTTTGGTAGCTTCTGTTCATGAATTTGCTAGAAGGAATAAAAAAATTATTTGCACAAACATTTTCATGAACAACCTAGATGTCCCCAGGTACTTTATATGTTTAAGAAGCTCAGAATGGTTCAAGTGAGGCGTCTTCTGCATATGTCTTCTGACAATCTTCTTAAATGTGTGGCTCAAAAAAATTATTCCTTTGGTCTATGTTAGCTCTTTAAAAAAAAACTTAGAGAACAGTAATTTTGCTGTGCACCCACCAGCGATTCCGGCTCTGTGAAACACTGATCCTTTCAATGCCAGCAGCTTTTTGTCAGGTTGCTTAGGCCACAGTTCACAAGCAGTTCTCCCCAGGGGCATGAAATATTTGCAGGTACTGGATATTAAGGTTGCCTGGGTGCCACACTGAGCACAGAACCTAAAGCCTGTATTGGAGTCTTACTTGTCTCTGTGGCTTCCTAAGCCCTCAGGACAGAGCTTTCCCTAACACATGGGGCTGTGTGCTTTGCAGACATGTGCATTATGCAGCTCCTCTCCCCGATCTTGCCTAGAATAGAAGTTGCCCTATATGCAATGAGGGTGTGAGGAAAGACCCAGGCAACTACAAACCTGCTAGTCTAACCTCAGTTTCTGGAAGAACTGTGGAGAAGATTAAACTGGATTGTACTGAAGGGCATTTAAAGACCAATGCAGTAATCAGACACAGCAAGAGTTCGCAAAAGGAAAGTCCCATTTCACTAGTTTGATATCCTTCTACAATAAGGTCACCTGCCTGATGTGGAAGTAAGGTGGCAGATGTAGTTTTCTGGATTGTTGTAAGGCTTTTGATACCATCCCTTACAGCATCCTTCTGGACAAGTTGTCCATCTCTGGGATGAGTGGGTACACACTGAAGAACTGGCTGAGCAGCAGGTTGCAAAGGGCTTTGGTTAATGAGGCTAAATCTGGCTGGTGAGCAGTCACCAGTGGTGTTCCTCAGGATCAGTTCTAGGGCCAGTGCTGTGCAAATACCTCTCAGTGGTCTGGAGGCAGGAGTTGAATGCCCCCTTAGCAGGTTTGCTGATGGTATGAAACAGGGAGGTGCTGCTGACTCTCTTGAGGGACAGGAGTCCTTGCAGAGAGGTCGAGTGGAGCATTGGGAAGTCATCAGTGGGATGAAATTTAACAAATCAAATGCTGGATCTGACTTTTGGGATGGAGTGTCATGGGCAGAAGTATGAACTGGGGGAGGAATGGCTGGAGAGCAGCCCTGTGGAAGGGGATCTGGGAGTGCAGGTCGGCAGCAGCTCCCTGTAAGCCATCATGTGCCCTGGCAGCCCCAAGGGCAAACCTCATCCCAAGGTGCATTGAGCATGGCATACCCAGGCAGCCAGGAGAGAGGATTGTCCCTCTGCATCAGCCTCACCCTGAGCACTGTGTGCAGGTGTGAACCCACCATTTAAGAAGGTTGTGGAGATCCTTGAATGTACCAGGAGGGTAACAAAGGTGGTGACAAGGCTGGAAGCAGGTCCTATGAGGAGCCGTGGAGGAGTTTGGGCTTGTCTAACTTGGAGAGAAGGAGGCTGAGGGGTGACCTCATTGTTCTCTACAGCTTCCTGAGGAGGGGAAGGGGGAAGGGAGGTGCTGAGCTGTACTCCCTGGGATGCAAGGATAGGATGTTCCAAGCTGCACCAAGAGAGATTTAGACTATGTATTAGGAAGCAATTCCTTACTGAGAGGGTGATGAAACCCTGGGAAAAGCTTCCTAAAGAGGTGGCTGATGCTCCCAGCCTGTCAGTGTTTAAGAGGCATTTGGCCAGTGCCCTTAACAGCATGCTTTAACTTTTGGTCAGCCCTCAAATGGTCAGGCAGCTGGATTACCGATGATCATTTTGGTCCCTTCCAACTAAAATAGTCTGTTCCATTCTTTTCCTACGAATAGCATGAAATTCTATTCTGTTTGACTTCAGGGGAGCTGTATTAGACAAAATGTGAGCCCTTCATGGTATGATCTCTAGGCTGTATTGACATTTCATTTCCCCTTCTCACCTGTTACCATTGCCTTTTGAAGTAGATCATTTTCACAGAGTTGGATTGCCACAATTCAAAAGTATGAGCACCTCTCTTCAGCTGCTTTGTTTTACCCTTAATCCCATTTAAAACCTTTCCTCTTTGACATGCTGCAAGTTCTAAAAATACACATACTTTGAAAGGATGTGGGAGATAAGGATGTGAAAACCACCAGTACTGTCATTTAAGATGCTTCAGATGACCACTGCATTCACCTTCATGTTACTGTGTCATGGTAATGCTGCTTAGCTATTCTCTCACTCACTCATTCACTACCTTGACAGCCCAAAATTCTGTGGAACTACTTGCCAGCTAAGGCAAGAAAGTTTAATAAGGGCTTTTGCACAGGCAGTTCCTGACCTTCAATGAGATAAGAAAAAATTAATTTAGTCTATATTTAGATTCACTGTTAGGGTAATGTGGATTTTCTTGAAATTCCTCTCACTACAAAGCGCTTTAGGTAGCCTTCCCAGAGCTTTTTAAGAAATTTGTTCAGTAAAGATTCCACAGAAGTCAGTAGATCTACAAAGGGTTAAATTTTACTTCAGATGCTGGCCAGAATTCCTTGCAACGTTATGGAGATACCCGTGGAGTAATGAATTCTCTCTGTGGCTTGAACTGTTTTTCTACCGCTGCGTTTAGATTTGACTTTAAAGCCAAATCTCATTATGTTTTTTCTTCCTCCTTGTTTTAATGAATGCCGCTTGCTTGGCCCTTGTGAATCTACGGCCTGTCTTTTTATAGTGGTAGACGGTTACATTTGTTGCCCTTGTCTGAAAGGGTACTGAGGAACAGCAGTTTTCGTTCTCCAGCTTTTGTTATGGCTCTGGCTACAGCATCCAGATTGATTGGATGGGGGAGACTCATACATTGTCAAGCCAAGCTTTTCTGACTGTATTTTCCCCCTAGTACAGCTGTCTGTGTATTAAAAAGGATGTTATGCACATTTATGGTTGAACTATGTACTTATTCTTCACATAGGCACAGAGTTATTTTGCTTCTCCCAGAATTATGTGGCCTTTCGATATAGGGAGACATACTACCCTCCTTATTTTTTAAAATTATGGGCTATTCATTAAGAAGAATGTAAGATGTGGGTGTGGATTATGTAAGATGTAATGTAAGATGTGGTTATCTGTCAATACTCCTTTAACTTTTAGCCTTAGCTGTCCAAATGTCTTTAGCCAAACAATTTTACTATCCTACCTCAGCGGGCCTTATCTGTAAAAGAAGAATTAGTTATCTCTGAATTTCAAAGGAGTGTTGGAAGGATTAATTTGCTACGCTTTCTGTTGAATGTTTTGCAAAAAGATAGATGCTAAGAAAGTATTATTATTGTTTCAAAAGCATTTTTGTTTTGTGAATTTTCTCTAAAATACCATATTTTTATGCTAGGAATATTTATATTGTGGATATTAAAAAAAAAAATATATATTTGATTTGCCTCTGTGAAACCCTACATAATATGAACCACATTAATAAATTGCTCAAAATATTACAGACAAAAGACTGAATTCAGAAACCCTCAGTATCTTACAGCCCCTGAAATGCCTCATTATTTAGTGATACTTAAACTAATCTGCAGTAACTCTCTCTGTGTCATTAAAATTCTGCTAGGCATTCACATTATTTCTAGGGACTTTGAAGTAGACAAGATTTTGGATTTGTTGGTGTTTTGGCATTTTTTATGTGTTATACTGAGGAAAGAAAAATAAAATAATTTGATAGACATTTTTCACAGAGATACAGCATTTAAAAATAAGTCTGTCTAGGAAAACTGTAATAATGTATTGCAGTCTCTCTTTCACATTTAGGTTGTGCTTGACACAAGATAGCTTTGCCCATTTCCCACTTTGATAGGTCTTAAAGCTTTTTTACATTTTTGATGAAATGAGATTTTTTTCATAATTCTCTCTACCATGCAGAAACAAAAGACAGTTGGTTTGGACACACTGTACTGAGTTCAGTGAACCTGGTGGAGCTGCACCAAGGATTGATGGTTACCCAAAATATTCAGACTTTCTGTGTGGAGCACAGAACCACAACTTCATGGTTTCTCATGGAATCCCAGCTCCCCACATAATGTGAACATGCTAGAATCACAGATGTTTGGTGAAGTTTACTTTTAAAGCACAGAAAGTAAAGAAATAGACCAACCACGCATAGCAAATCAAAGAACAGTTGTACAGAATGTTCTTCCATATTTATTACTGGGTTTAAAATATTAATATCTAAATCTGGGAGGATTTTTTTTTACAGTGCATGTGATGAAACTAGCAAGAGAATGATAATCGTCTGATTCTTCAGTAAGTATCAGTTCTCTTAATGAGAGTCCACCATGCATTTCTAAGCTGTTGTTACAAACAACTAACCTGGGTCACAACCTAGATGAGGCTGGAGACTGAAAAATTTAGTTGAGGGGAGAACTCTTTACTGGAGCAGACAAGCACAGACAGTCCAAGATGAAACTGTGAGAAACCTAGTGTCTGGTTACCAAGGATGTTCATGAGATGACCATTAGGTGTTACTTTCCTAAACTGTTCGGAGAGTGCCTGGTATTAGCAGTCTGTTTGACTTGCTGCTTCCCGTTCAGCTAGTGATTTATAGGGGGTAACTGTGGCATACACTGCTGTCTTTTTCACAAGACAGGTAACAGATTTTGATCCAGATCTCTGTTGGATGGACTTTACTCTTGTTTTAAGCTCCCCTTTTTCTCTTTATTGTAAAGAGAAAGAAATATTGTAAAATATTATTTATTATTTTCTGTTGAAAAATGAGATACAAAGTTAAACAAGTACTGTATGTCCCTTCCAGAGGCTAATAGTTTTAGGACAGTAAAATCACAGAAATCAATATATTCTGTCAGCTTTCTGCTTTATGTCTTTTCATACATGTCAGTTTTCATTCAGACGAGAGTCCAATACCGAATCCATCCCATCACTGAATATCCCCTGAGTTTTGGGACTCACACATTAAAATATTCAGCAACCCAATTGGACTTCAACAGCATTTTCTTTTCTCTGTTTTTGTTGTGAATATTAATTCCCTGTAGGGTTCCCTGAATGTGCTTTGCAGGGGATAAGTGGAATGGGTAAGGAAAGGGAATTTGCTGGAGAGACAAGTGTGTCAGCATGGTGTCATAGGCTAAGTGGAAAGGTTTTCAGAGGGAAAAAAAGATACAGCAATCTCAAGAGACAGCCAGGCCCCTGCTTAATTGCTGTGTGCTGGGAGATCAGCCCACATTTGTATCACTGTGTCCACAAAGATCACCAGCTCAGAATGAGCAAAAAGCTCTCATAAATGACAGGGACAGGTATGCACCTGTCCTTCCAGTAGCTCTTTCTCCTGAGCTTATTTTCCAGTGCATGAAATGAAACTTTTGGAGAGCATCCAAAGGAGGGCAACAAGGAGGGTGAAGGGCCTTGAGGGGAAGCCATATGAGGAGCAGCTGAGGCCACTTGGTCTGTTCAGCCTGGAATAGGGGAAACCTCATGAGGGGAAGAGGAGGGACAGACACTGAGCTCTTCCCTGTGGTGCCCAGTGACAGGACCCAAGGGAATGGCCTGAAGTTGTGTCAGGGAAGGTTTAGGTTGAATATCAGGAAAAAGTTCTTCACGCAGAGGGTGGTTGGGCACTGAAACAGGCTCCACAGGGAAGTGGTCCCAGCACCAAGCCTGACAGAGTTCAAGAAGCTTTTGGACAATGCTCTCAGGCACATGGTGTGATTCTTGGGGTGTCCTGTGCAGGGCCAGGAATTGGAGTTGATGATCCTCGTGGATCCCTTCCAGCTCAGCATATTCTGTGATTCTATGGTCACACCTGTCAGCCACCCCTCAGCTCCCTCCTCAGTGAGGGTGGCAGTACATAGTGGTTGGGGAAGCACTGTGGAAAGCTGAAAGATTTATATCTGGAAGTGCTCCAGGCTGGATTGGATCAGAAGGAAAGTTTCAGAAGGACACATACCACAGATCTGAGCTGCCCATTCCCACTGTGGGTCTGCACACCTCTGTATGTCAGTGCCTCTTCCATCAAGATTCTGGTTTGGCTGGCTCTCTGCATGCATTTTGGAAGCATCAGTGATCTCCCTGACCATAAGGAGAATTACAAACAAGAGCTGTGCAATGGAGGAACTTGACTGCAGAGACAAGGCTGCTGGTAGCTATACATACTTGGTATGGGGCATGAGCGAAGGGAAATGCTGGGAAAGAAGAAGTAACAATTACACAAATCGGTTATGTTACACTGTAAAACCAGTGAAGTGGTAAGAATGAAACAGGCTGCCTCTCTACACAACTTAAGTAGAAAGAAAAAATAATAGGCAAAAGTGTGATCAGGAAAGAAATATGACAAGCAATTTGTGAAAGAAGTTGAAAGTAATCTAGAAGCTGTTTATCAACTGAAGCAAGAAAACATATTTATTCCTGAGGATTTAGGGGGCCCTAAGAAATATGCTTAACCCCATGGGCAGCATCCACCAAAAATGGGGATCTTTTTGTTGGGCCTCACATCCTAGCACCACACCTGGCCATGCAGGTGGGACATCCAAGCCATTAGCTGCAGAGTCTCTCATTATGCACCACTCATATGCACCACAGCAATGAATGAAATGGTCCTTAAGCTTAGTCAGGGCAGACAAAGAACCATCTTGGGCTAGGTTTTAAATCAAGTGTAAATTCCATTGTTGATCCCACCATGACAAAGTCTGAGAGCTCTCTGTGCTTCACTTGCATTTATAAATAACACCATTCTAATTTTCTTGTGTCCTGCATGATACTTTCCCAAACATTTTGATGGAGCTGGTCTAACCCAAAACCTCATGTACAAACATTTGTATCAGATTCCGTTAAACTTTATGAAACTCTGAAATGTTCTCCTTTGACCCTTGGAGAAGACTTGTATTGGACCTGAATTTGAATTTAAAATTTTCCACTATTTTGTTACTATTTAAACTGTTGCCCCCCCCAAATCTGATACACTCACATTCATACATATCCTCCTCTTCCCTGTACCCATTTCCTTCTTGAGGGCATGTTGTAGCCTGTTTGCCTGCTTGTTTTGAACTCCATGTACTGATGGGTTCCTCTCAAATTTAGGTGGGATTTACGTTACTCCATAACTCACAGAGTTTTTTTGTGATGGAAAGCCCTGGGAGAGTGTGCACTGGGGAAGTTACAAGCTGCTATTTGCACAGAGATAGTAGTTCCTTGTCATCATTTGAGTTTGTTTATCTCCCCACCTCATATGATTTCCAGATGAGCTTAGCACACTTTGAATCCACTAATTATGCTGCTGCAGCCATGTGACTGCCTGGCTGAGTAATTCCCTGCAGAAGGAGACAAAACTGCATGTAACAAAGCTCAACAAACAGCTTTCAAAATGTGAACAAGTCACAGTAGTATAAAATACCATGCCACTTTGCCTGAAATCTCCTACTGGTGCCACAGCTGTGTGGAGGCTGGATATATAGTAGCAAGCTTACTGATCTGCAGGGAAGAGCATGATGGGGAGGGAAGGCTACCTAGACCTTTGGCTTGTTCCCTTATCACCTTCCTCGGAGATCTCTGAGGAGGCAGGATTCCCTACCTCGTGGAGGTGAGTTGCCTTCTACACCACCGGGGAGCCCAAATGCATTCTGACTGTTCTGCAGTGGTGTAAGGTAGAATGAGAAAGACAGAGCAATTGGCATCAAATATGCAGCAATCTGCTGAAGACCTTCTTGATTTATAGGTAATATATGAGAGGAGGGGAAAGGGCAGATAAAACCCAATTGTTCCCATTTTACAGAAAGCCTTGTGCTGTTTTCAGAATGGCTAATTGCATTGATTGTTCTGACCTCTGTATCTTCCTTTCATATGGGAGCTGGTCACTGAATTGCAACTTGTTTTTCGGCTGGCTGACGGTGGAGAAGGGGCTGTCTGGCACAGCAAGGCTGGATGGGTGTGTGTAGAGCGTGAGCGTTTTCAGAGCATGACACTTAGGAAGGCTGTTGCTCAGCTGCCAAAAGCACAGCTGTTAGAGAGCAAGGGAGGGAGCCTGGCAGCAGCCTTGTAATCAGGTAGGCAAACGTGCAAACCATATGCTTATTCCTGCCTAATTTTATTGCTCAAAGTGGCAGTATTATTAGTGGGTAGTGTCTGGGTTCACCAAGTCCTCTTTTCTGCTGGTTGCAGTCAGGCAGGGCTGATGGGAGCAGCTGGGTGTGTTTGCCCAGAAGCCGGTATCTGTGAATGAAGAGATCAATAGCTGCGCTAAAAATCACTGAGCCATCTGGGATTTACAGATAGAGGATTGACTTGCAAATCCTCCTGAAACTGAGAGCTGCAGTAACTGCTGAATAACAGCACAGGCAGTGGAGGTGGTATAGAAAGTTATCTAGAACACCTGAAATGGTCTAGTGGTACTTTTCTCAGCCCTTGGTCACAAAGAAGCTCAGGAAAGGGTGAGAAGATGCTAAGGTAGGGGGGAAATATGTTCTGCTGCTTTTTTTTTATTTTTAACCCTGTGATTTTGAAGGTACTGGAAGATGATAGAAAATGCAGCAATATTTTACCAATATCTGATGGCTACCAAAATCAGTGCCTGTACATCTGCATGAAAACAGGATAAGCCTATAACCAAGCCAGAAAGGGGGAGAAAAAGGTGGAGACAAAAGAAAAGGCTTGTTCAGAAAAGTGCCAGAGGATGCACTTGGAAATGGAGTTTAGACTTTGAGCCAGTTTTATGCTTATTCTGCGCTCTGTGGTTATGCAGAACTACAGCAGCTGTCAGACTGCAAAGAGGAGCTAGGGACAAACTGAGACCTGAGAGTGGAAAGAAAATGTACAGAAACAACTTCTACTGTAGGTGAAGAAAGCCATGCATTCATAGCAGAGACCAGTCATTTCTCTAGTACCTTTCAGCATAGATTTTAAGTATGGAATTGGTCTTCCATTGGTTAGCAAGGATGTTTGCCTTACTTACTTAGAACAAAGAAATTGAAGTATGGGAAGTGTCCTGTTGAGTTTTGGTTAAGTTGTTCTAAAACATGGCCTGGGAGGAAGAAGGTGTTTGCTGGCATGGGGTGCTGTGATGATAGGCCTGTGTCACAGTCAGGTGAATAGCTATGTTCATGGCATGGAGCAAAATGAGTATTCTACTCTGCATACTTCTCTGCTGTCTTTTAAAGGGGACAGAAACGGATGTTGAAACTCAGCCACCCATGATGAAGCTAGACATCTAAAGACATCTAAGTAGGAAAATACTAACATGTGGAGACTGCAAAGGCTAAACAATTCTGCTGATGTTGTAGACGTTTGGGAAAGAACTGGAAATGCAAACAAAACCCCCAGTATTTTATCCACTAACACATTCCAGTAAAGCAAAATAACATCTTTTCTCTTTTTATTGTTTCCTTTTTTTCCTGGCAGGGCATGACCTTGACCTTACGTTAGCCTAGATAGTTGCACTGTCCTGTGCTGTTCTAGTTTCTGTTTAAGAAGTGGTTATAGTGTTTATTTTATGGCATTTTTTGTGTCAACTTTACATGTAAGAGGGGAAGATTTTAGTGGTGGGTAATGTCATCTTTGTTATAAGTTTGTAAAATATGGTACATGATTGTTGGTCCTCCCTAATAGTAGTATTGCTAACTGTGCTTCATGTTGAGAGGTTTGTCAGTGCTAACAGCATTTGTCAAATCTTTTTCCTAAGTTTATTTCTTAGTGGAAGCAACCACAGTAAAAAAACTCAGGTAAAACATTGATAAGTATGAGGCATCTGTCATGTCTGTAGTTTTCACTGGAATCATACAACAGATACAGTATTGTGACTTTAACTATCAGCAATCTAATTCCACTGCCCTTGCTGAGCAGAGCTACACTTCCTGCACTGGCCTTCCTAAGAAACAGATCTGGGTCTTTGTAACTCATTTCTGTTATTGAGATTGCAGTCCTGCTTGTACTGCTCCCAAAATACAGATCCCTGGCCAGCTGAAATTAAGCACTTTATCTTGTCTTGGGGTGCAGCTACAGGAGAATGTCTCTTCTCCTGGGACCTAGACCACTGAATGTCATCTCTCTGCAGGGCAGGTGACACTAAAAGGTTATAGTCATCATTTCTGTAATGCCATTGCTCCATGGTATTATAGGGGGCATCTGTGTAGTCAAATACGTTCACAGCTATCAAGAAAGCTCACTAGATAATCCTGTATCACAGCATATCACTACAGTATCCTTCAAAGATATTGAAAAAATATATAATTCAGATGTCTTCTTACAAAGTCTTTCTCTGTGCTCTGCAATCTCAGGAGTTCAGAAGTTGAATGAACTGAAACTTCTTTCAGCATAGTCACTTATTTCTATGCATAACCTTCATGAGGGCAGTAAGAGTGGGGATTAGATAGGTAGGAAAGCACAGACATATTAATTTTCATAAGGAGTGGTCAGTCTTACTGAAGATTAGACTTTTAATCTCTGAAGGAGTCATCATGCTTTATTGGATAAAGGATCTGCCAATGAGAACTTCTCTGAGGAAACTCTATGTGATGGGTGACAAAGAAATAAAATGATCCAACACAATCTTTCATATGTTGCTTAGAAGAAAAATTCTAGCTCAACAGTGAGGCTAGGATTTCATTTATCAAGTTGAGAAACAGTCTCAAACTATGTTATTTTTGCCTTGATTTCAAGCGATAGACTGCAATAGGTATGTGAGTAAAGTCCAGATGCCTCAAACTTTCTAAGCCTGCCACTCTCAGACAGTAGAACAGAAGGTGTCTGGCATTTTCAACAGCCTATCAAGCTGATAAAGGTTTATTAACCTGAGAGGGTAAAACAAGCAAAAAAAACAAATAAAATCCAAACAAACAAAAACCCAAAGAAAACAAAACAAAACAAAAACCAAAAAAAAACCACAACAAAAATCCACAAACAAACAAACCCAAAAGACAACCAAAAAGAACCACCACAAACAAACCCAAACCACAAACAAACAAAAAGACCCCAAAACCAACCTGGAAAAATCTGTGCAAGGTTGTATTTCTGAAATACAATGACTGGGGGAAACACAGAATCCACTTACAAGTGAAGTGCAGAGCAAACTGAAGCTGCAGCTGTGACTTAGACCACCATTGCAGTATTTCTGCCTCTTAAGTAATTCTTGTTTCGCACATTAGACCCATGGAAAATGTCTGGAAGAAATGGCAAAATGTTCTTGGTTTTCTAGTTCTCTTAACCAGTGGTCAGATCCACGTAGATTCACAGTGTAGACAAACTAGGAAAATGCTGGAAACTTTTGGAAGTGCAGCTGTAGTGAAAAAACTGTTCTGTTTTCTGAAAGAGAGAGCATTTCATAGGGAGTGAAAAGACTATCTAAAGGAGTTTAGGAGTTGTTTAAGAGTTGCTTCCTCTTCCTCATGACAGATGCAAAGAACAAGAAAGGAAGCCCACATGGAGTAAACAATATTCTTGGAGTATACAATATGGAGTAAACAATATTCTTTCTTGAAAATATTTTTTGTCACAGTTTGAGTTGCTTCAGAGCAGTGAAATAGAAAGAAAAAGTCACATGTGATTGCTCAGAATTTAATCACTACCAAAATAAATTGTAGCATTAGTCTCAAATTTTCATGCTATTTTTTTCAAAGTTTAGTTTTTTAGGGATCTGAATTTGAGTTAGACATCTTTTCCCCAAATTGTTTTCCAGTTTACCAAAATTCAATTTTGAGTATACCGATGCTACTTAGCATCAGAGGATAATTTAGATCAGAAGGGATTTCAGGATGTCAGGGCAGTCAGTTCAGTGATATAATGTTAAAATGGTCCTTCATTCTGTAGCAGTTCAGTATAAGAGTAGGCAAAACCTTGAAATATGCATATTGTGAGTCTTTTAAGCTGTAGAAGAGATTTGGGAGATTCCGTGTAAGAACTTTATGTAAAAGCTTTGGGTTTTCTGGTTGGAGGTAGTTTTCTTAAAATTATGCAATGGGAAATTCAGTTTTGCTGAGCCCAGCAAAGCCAGGCATTCCTCAAAACAACCTCCCGGATACTGCACCTTTTCCAGACATGATGGTGGGCTGGGCTTCAAGCCCACCACATACTTTCTGTGGTGTGTTTTGCCCTCAGCTGTGACTCTTCAGATGTGAACCTAACCAAAATGTTTTGAAGCATTTGTCTTTTTCATTTTGTCAATTTATATACATTTAGAAATATATTGGGAAAGCAAAAATGCTTCAATATCCTACCAGGAAATGATGATCAGAAGAATCCCTCTGAGTGTGCATGGATTTGATATCAGGTCAGAGGCTTTTCAGGAATAAAAGGAGTCTGCTTTTGGAGTCAGGGCAATTACACAAAAGATGAATCTGTCTCCCTTTGTACCTTTCCCACCTTTTGCTTAATGTGGTGCAGTGAACTCAAACTGGAAACTTGTAGAGCACCATTTTCACTGATAGGAATGTCTGCTGATTAATCAGGCTGCGGTACTTAACATTAAATCTTGCTTACTATAATTGACTGTTATGTCATGCTAATGAGATTTCTTTTAGTTTTACTGCCTGAATGCTGCTGATCTAGACAGCTAAGGATTTTGTATTATTTTATGTTCACCTGTTCAAAAAAACCTTACTGGCTTTTTTGCCTTTTTTTTCCCCACTTGGGGGGGGGTGTGCAGAGGGAATGGTAAATTACTTCTCTGCTAAGTATTTTGTCTCTATCTGAAACAAGTGAATAGGTGTTTGCTTAAGCATATGAGGCTTCTGAGCCATCTTTATTTTAATTTTTAAAAACCAAACAGAACCTGAAAATAGTACTGTATCTTTGTTAAATATCCAAAATAAAAAAATTACCAAGAATAGAGAATGAGTGTGGGAAGTGGAGGGAGGAAGGAATTAAATAAAGAAGCAATGGCTTTTCTCCTTTCATTTCTGCAACTGTAAGCAGTTACAGAGTAGAGTGAAAAGATCTAAATGATGTAACTAGCCAAATGTACTTTTTCTGTTTCCCAAAGGCAAAGTAAATCTACTCATTGGAGACCTGACCCAGATGAGAATTATATCTCCAGAGGAAAACTTTGGTTCTTGAAATGAGCATTGAAAGAAAGTTGGTGGGATTGTTAGCATTGAGAGGCCAGTCTGCTCTGCTGCTGTGCCCAAGCTGTGACCACATATACTTTAAATTTACCTGTTTGGCTCTAGTTCTTCATGGACATGGCACAACTGCTTGTACTGTATAACCAGTACAAGCTGGTTGGAGGGTCTGGAGGGTGAGTCATATGCGGAGCAGCTGAGGGAGCTGGTGTTTAGCCTCAAGAAAAGAGGACTCAGAGAAGACTTCATCACTCTCTACAACTGCCTGAAAGGAGAGTGTGGCCAGGTGGGGGTCAGTCTCTTCTCCCAGGCAGCCAGCAGCAGGACAAGAAGATATGGCCTTATGTTGTGCTAGGGGAGGTTTAGGTTAGACATCAAGAAGAGTATCTTCACTAAAATGGTGGTAAAGCATTGGAGGAGACTGCCCAGGGAAGCGGTGGAATCACTTCACTGCCCAGGGAAGTGGGGGAAGTGTTTGAGAAATGACTGGACATGACACTGAGTGCTATGGATTAGTTGCCATGGTGGTGTTTGGTCAAAGGTCAGACTGGATCTTGGAGGTCTTTTTGAACCTTAATGCTTCTATGATTCAGTGTTCACCTCACATGGAGGAGATGAACCAGGGATGTTTAATCTGCACAGGATGTGGAGCAAGTGTAGTTCTTTGAGGGTAGAGACAGATTTATCATTCAGGTGACTGTTATTTATTACTCCTATTTATAAGTCACATCACAAATGAGAGTAAAAGATTTAGCCATGTTGAACTTGATAGAATTATGCTATCTGACATTAGCAGTGTACTGAGCTAATTATTGTGGTGCTCTGCATATTTATCACAGTGAGAAAGAGACTTTCTCTTGGCTCATTCACAAGCCATGGAGATGAAATAGCTCCAAGGCTTGAGCATAGTCATGAGCAGCAGGAGTGACTAACCTCCATTTAAGAATTCTCCTTTAGGCTGGAGGTGATGGGTTTTCTTCCTTCTGCCAAAACATAAGCCATCTAAAGAGATAAGTAATCCTTATCAGTTATTTACAGATGCCTTAAACAGCAGAAGCAAGTAGAGGTGTTTATTCTGGATGCCATGGTGTTGAGCAGTGATTTGTTGGGATTTTTGGTCAGAGAAAAAGGGCATTAACATAATGAACCCAGCACCACCACCAATCTATAACGGCCACTAAAACATCTGGTCTTGGAAAGCTGGCAGGCTGAGGAGGGTGAGGGAAAGCCATCTGATAAAAAAATCAAATCAGCAGTGGCTGAACACAGACATTTCTTACAGGGACCACACCAATATGAAGAAACCATGATTGAGTCTCTGATGGCTTTCACTGTAGGCACCAACACTAATTACCAAGTCCAGAGACCAACCCAAAATGTCCTAAGGGATGGGCTGCAAATCAGAAGCTGCAGATTCAGGTTTAAATGAGACACATTCTGTGCTGGATGCCACACTCTCTTCTTGTTAGATCAGGTTTGTGTCCATCCACAGTGTAGGTTACCCGGGAATTTTCTGTAGCAGTGATTAATTGGAAATCAGCCCTGCTTGTGTTCTTCCTCTCGTTTCTGATGCATAACTTCTCAGAAGAACAGCGTTGGAATTTTTGCATCCATTAAAATTGATCGGTTGTTTTCAGCCTTTGAGACCTCTGAGTCATTTTGGAGTGGTTTTGACCTGTTTTGTGCCTGAGTTTTCTTGCTTACAAGCTGGTTTTCCCCGAAGAAGTACTGTTACAATTGCTGCACTTGCAACACTGCTTTTGTCGCATGTATGGCTGTGTCTGCAGGAGTCATTCTCTGCTGTTTCTCTGCTCTCTGCTTGTAAAGTCCATGCTGTCATTTCAGAAATTGTATTTAAAGATGGTATTAAAATTGGTGGTGTTTATGCTTACGTTTCCCAAACAATTGTGCTTTTGTTTGTTTGCAAATGTGGCTGGCTGGACACATTTTAAAGGGGACTGCCTTTTAAAACATTCTCACTCCTTGCTTTTGAAAGTCTTCAGTGCATATTAAGCTAGGCCCATGTAGTCACTAGTCATATTTCAAAACATGAACCTTCAGATTGGCCTTTTTTATTTGGTTGAAGTTATTTTTAAATCTTCTTTCTTTGAGACCTCAAGGGAGAGACAAATTAATCATCATCAGAGTGACACTCCACTAGGGTAACAAAATTCTTTTTGAAGTCTCTGTGCAATTATTACAAGGAAACTTTCATTGTGTCATAACCTCAGAGATTAAATGTGATAAGACAATGAAAAACAATACCCATTTCAAGAATGCGACAAAATATTAAATTTGTTCTGTGAACTAGTTTGTGATATACTTTATCATCCTTAAAAGAGAGGCAGATGATCTAGAATGGAGCACTGTGTCAAGTGTGTGTCTTTTTTTCTCAGGCCAACTTTGTGCATTATGTGAATGTCCATGTTTGTATAAGGATGTAGTCTCAGTTCCTTCCTTCTCTCCCAGCATCTGTAGGTTGTAGTTGGCAAAGCACTGGGGAAGAGAACTCACTCCAACTAACCTTGGAAACTGAAGCAATAGCTCAGGGGAGTGGGATACCAAGTTTAGCACTGAAGGTTGGCAAAGATGGAGTGAGTGTGGCTGATGTTCAGCGAGTTTGAAGGGAGGGGACAGGTTGCTGCTGGCTTGCTTTATCTCATTCCCTCCAAGCAAGAAGTAGCATACCTGAAGGCCACCTCGAAAGCAAAGTGATGACATGCCATTACTCAGCCTTGTTGAGGGCTAGGAAGAGAGAAACACTACAGTTATAACTTTCCTAATGCATGCCCTAGCTGTTTCCTGTGCTGGCTTGACTGTTCTTGAGAGACTCCGAGAATATACGTTCTCTGAGCAACAGGCTTGCCATTTGGGGTTCTAAAATAGAATGCATTCCCTACATCTGAATGAGATGGCTCTTCCCTTGGTGAAGGCTCTTGCTCCTTCCAGCCTAATGGAAACTAAGAGTCCAGAATGCATGTAAGCAGTTGCTTTTTTATCAAAGCAGCAGTGATTTTCTGAAAGCAGTAAGTAGATCCTTCCACATGTGTCCCAGCAGTGCAGATTTCTGCCACTTGTGATGAAATGCCCAATTGCCAGCAGGACAAGGAGCCGGGCACCAGTTGAAACTCAACAGGAATATTTTTATTGGCTTTATTGGGTAGAATCTAGAAGTGTACAATCAGTACATGAAACTGAAACTCCATTCTTGGAACATAAAATTGAATGCAGACCTGGGCATTCCTGAGATGATAATGAACCACAGAAGCTCGAGGTACTAGATTATGATGCCAGCCCTTATGGTAAGCATCAATTTATCAATTGCTTTGATGCAAATGAGTATCTCATACCAAGCTGAAATTGTGTTTCTGCAGCAAATCAAAGCTAAGCAGTAGGATTTATATATAGGTAGATAAATCGTAGCTGTGCTTAGCGGTGCTTCCCTCACCATTTTTCACAGGGACAGTAAAGTCATTAATCTTTGCTAGTAAGAAGCTTTTGAAAAAAGAGACAAAAAGGCTTAGGAACATATCAACAATTTAGTGTTCAAAAAGAAAAGTGGTTACTGACAGGAATCCTGTCTTATTTAAGCCACAGCTGAATGCGTCACCTAGAGTAAGAGAGTGGTAGATGGCAGTTGCACTGCTAGATTGTGTGTGTTGTACCAGCGAGTGTGCTTTTCTGGGTGAGTAGGTGAGACTCTGCATGCAGGAAGAGATGCATTTTGAGCCTGACTGGGGCTTCAGGTCTCATTTGGTGAAGAAAAAGTGTACCACGAAAGGAAAAGAGTCACGGGGACTGCAGAGAGGAATGTTGCTGGGAAGTCGTGTAGGACTCGGGCATACACTGCTTACCCTGGTATTTTTTCTGCTTGTCTTTTAAATGAAAGTACTGCTTTATAATTTCTTATGCACCCCACCAAATAATACATTCCCTGTGAAATCTAATGGGAAGTTACTTCTGTAATTAACTCATTGATTGTTTAAAACAATTGCTAATTGTACGTGGTTGGAAAGCTGGGAGGATCTCACTGTCACTAATGTGACTGGATAATTATAGATTTTTCTTTTAATATTTTTTTTCCTGTAAAACATGTTTTCTTTGCAGTAGCTTTTATTTTTGGCCACCTAACTTTCAGTTCCCATGACTGACAGATGCAGGCTAGCAATCAGCCCCAGGGCAGGAAAAAGGATGGAGATATTTCAGACCTCAATAATTCAGCCCCCTTAGGGACACTCTAGGTAAACAAAGTATTCATTCTTTTATGTAATGCATGTATGCTACTGTAGGCATGGAAAAACAAAGATCTGTGCAATAGCAAAAAAGTCTATATACCACTGGAAGCATTACTTTGGGAGGCTTCTAAGTGCCAGAATATGGTTCAGTAGTTCTTCTTTTAGAAGAGGAAACAAAAAAGGAAAACAAATAGCTTGGAAAGCCACCTCTGAGATGCTGCTTCTGCATCTTGGCATAAGAGCCTGTACACTGCCCACGCACATTCGATATTTCTTTTCAATGAGCAGGGTGGTTGCTAGCTTTTACCACAAATCCTGGGGAAACTGAAAAATGCCAGCTCTTCCCTGTTCTTCTTCTCACAGCCAGTTAACAGAGCATCTATATGGCACAATGTGTTGGCACAGTGCTTCTTGCAGATAACATGTCATGCTCCATGTGTCCTTTTGCAGCAATGCATTGTTCTCTGTGGATATATCTCTTCTGAAGCAAATGCCACTCCCAGGCCTAGGTGTAGCAGTAACTTGCAGCCACTTCTACCCAAGATATTGGGAGATTTTTAAGCGAATGTGTCTACAAGGACTGACTGGAGCCATCATTAAAAGTAAGCTCCTCTCTTCTGATGTGTATCTTACAGCCCTGCTTCAGACATGCAATGAATTTGTGCAAGACATAGCTGTATCTCAGTTGCTTATCTACAGGATAAGTACATTTGCATGTAATGAAACAGGAGCTCCTTCTGAGTCTTTTCTTTAGTGACTAAGCCTCATATCTTTACAGAGGCTTCCAGAATTCAGTGTGGTACAATTACAAACTAGGATTTTCTTGTGGTGCTCTGTGTTTGTTTATGCAGTTTAGCTCTGCTTTAGCCATTGGTATATCTGGAAAGATCTTGCTATGTCAGTGATGCCCTAATAATTACCACTGCAATGGGCTCATGCTACGTAAGGACTGAATTCTGCTAGATTTACTAGTACTGAGTAGTAGATTTTCCTTACTCTGCATCCATAAAACAATATTAATAACTAAAGTAAGACATATAAGAGGCCTTTTTGCAATATAGACTGCAAGGAAATCATTCTCTTTGAAGAGAACTTTCCATAGTGTGGCCAGAGAGGCTCTAAGTGTGTTTTTTCCTTTGAAAATTACATCTGTAGTCATGAGTTCACTTGCCTTATACTGAGCAATGCAAAAGACATTTTACAGTAATATTTGCATGAATTTGCATTCAGTTTAGCATGGCGGGGGAGTTTAATTCCGCATTAATCTGTGCATTGATTTTATAGGAGTTTTTCATAGCTTTATGGGGGAAGATAAAGCCGCTGAAGAGTTGACACAGATTCAGTGGGATGTTCTTCCCATAAGACAAGGCAAAAATGAAATTTCAGTGTATACAGGAGGAGAGTTATCAAACAGAAATTGGTCTGGAATTTCTGTTTTAGGAAAGGTCTTGAAGTATTGTGGTTAATAAAAAAAACAAACTAAAATCACATTTCTGAGAAATGAAGGAACTCAGCTTGTTTGTCTGCTTTTCAGAGTGAATGGGCCCACAGCATAGCCTCAGAGACATAGATGTTCCTTTAGGGTGAGAATGCAGCTGCAGGTGGGGCCTATTTGGCCCAGGAGAAATATTATTAGGTTGCATTTTTTCCATGAGAAAAAGGGGTTGAACGGGGAGGGTATGTAATCTTTGTACAATATCCTGTGGCCAGAATCAGGTAGCATAAGGTTTTTACCAAGAAAGCGCTTTCTTCAAAGATGCCCCGTTTCACTTGGTTGGATATGTGTATATAAAAGACAAAATCTGTTGAATGCTTATTTAAATAACTCTTTATCAGTTTGGTGGGTTGGAAGTACTTGCATTTCAATTCTGATATCAATGACTCCCTTTAAAAAGTCTTAAGAAGCAATGAAGATTGACTTTCTTAGCTTAGATCTGTATCTACCCTGAAATACCCTAAGTGTTTCTTTCAATCCAGCTCTAAGAAAAAAAAGGCAGGGGAAGGTATGACTGAATTATAAAACCTCCAGACCATATACCAACATTAGAATTCTGTATTTAGATCAAAAATTAGTGCTAATGAGCAGAAATTAAGATTTTAATGCTCTGCTCTGAGAAGCTATCCAGAATAGAATGAGAGAAAATAGTAATTTTAATTGTTAATGGGGAAAGTAGCACAGGAAATGATTTTTGCAAAATGGCATTGATCAGGACTGTAATTAAAAGGCATCTTAAAGAAATGAAGAGACGCTCAGCATAGATTTAGATTTTAAAGCATGCTGGATTTAGAGTGCTCCAGATGTTTTCTTAGAACAAGCTTCATTGACCTGGAATATCAAAGTGTGCCAGCGTACTCACTGGAGCATTGTTAATGCCTCTGGCTGGGTTTGTTTCAGGATCCTTGGTTTGAATTTCAGTGTATTTAATTTTGCGAGCACAGCGAACTACAGAGAATGATTAATCTACAGAGATTAAATTTATAAAGGGATACCAACCATCCAAACACAAAGCTTTGCATTGTGACATCTCTCTATTCTATTTCGGTTTTAACTAAGGCATCCCAAGTGTGTAGATCCATTGTTCACTGGAAAGCTATTTTTGCAAGGCTTGCATTATCGAAAATCTTAATCAGCACAACTGTGTTTGAAATATGTTTTCATATTTTTAAAAGGCCTGTGTCTTATCTGACCTGTCATTCCAGGCACCTTTTATAGCCAAAGATACCAGGAAGTGATGCCCAAAACAAGTGAAAATTTACAAAAAAAACTCTGTAATCTTCATTGAATTTATAGTTAGACAACTACCCATCCGCCCAAGCAGTAGACCATTGGAAGTTATTACTTTACAGAATGTTGGCATACAGTTTTAGTCCTTAGAACTAAAAGACACTGATATTACAGTGTCTCTTATCTCAAACAGAGCCATGCTTCTTGTCAACAGAGGTGAATAAACCAGGCTTGCAGCACCCCCTGTGTCTACTGAGACATGGAAGAACCACCCTAATCTTTGCAAGTATCTATTATGCAGAGGCAAAGTGTATTTTCTAAATTGCTTCTGTAATGCAGTTGAGACCTGTGCTCTATATCTGAATAACCACCATCAATTTCAAAACGTGTGAGCAAAAACCAAAAGTTATGGGCGTTGTGCTTCATGCCTCAGGACCATGAGTATTCCATAGTACTTTCCTAAAAGCTAGCATTCCTTTGGTAAGTGTCCCTGAATGATGTCATTTTGTCAAACCTAGCATGACCACCTCTGACACTGGACAACTGTAAGCCTTTGGATATCTGGGGCTATGCACTGGAATTCTCAATGTCTGTAAAATCATCCCAATGTCACCATTACTGCGCAGCAAAAATGCTGTGTTACATGTTCAGAGTCAAATGTGCCAGGAGACAGCATGTAAAGACAATAGATTTATTAAATTCATGGACTTTTAACAATGAAAGAAAACATCAGAAGAATAAGTAATAGTACACAGTAGTTTAAGTGAGAGTAAAGAATTTTCTTGACAGATCTAGGTCCTCAGCTAGCTCCTAATTTTTTTCTCCTGAATCAATCTGCAGTCCTTCCCCCTTCCTTTACTGTCCAAAATGCCTGGTTCTATCTGTTCTCAGAGGATGGGGAGAAGGCACAGAAAGAAGGAAAGAGATTACCTCCTGAGCCATCCAAAGCTAGAAACCCTTTGTCTCTCCTTACAAAGATGTACTTTTTTCTTCCTAGTCATGAAGGCACTGCCTTCCACCTCCTCTTTAAGATGCCTCAATTTAATATTACTTGATTGTACCTCAATAATCACATCCCTGCCTTGGAGGCATTCACAGCTCCAGAAGTCCTAGTCCTAAACTCTGCACTTCAAACTTCATATAACTGTAATTGCTTTAACTCTGGTACAATTGTCAAAATACAAAATCTAATTGTATGAACAGTGCAGCGTAGAGTGGGAAGCTGATGACTGGTTAACCTCCCTTTCACTCTCATCTGCTGTTGCAGCATTCACACACCATTACTTTTGTACTATCCTTCTATGGACTTGAGGAAACTGATGTTCCAAAAGTTTGCACAGTCCAATTATTCAATGTGATTATACTGCTGCAAATGCCAAATGTGGTCCCATTGCACAGACTCAAAGTAGAACATGCAGCAGAGTAGCATTGCTTAGTAGCCTGCTAGATCAAGCACTATAGTGCATGGAATTTTAAATCCATGCTAAATCAGTGACTATGACAATGGACTACATCTGTATAACCCCACTGATGGGTCAGGTCACTGCAGTTTCTCTGGGGTCTCCTCTGTGTATTAGCTCTTTGTATTTTGTACTTGTTTTATTTTTTTCCTTCTTCCAGGATCAACTAAATTTCCTCGACTGCTTCTCTCCTCCAGCTCTCCTACCTCTTTTTGTCCCCTAACAAAATCTCCGTTGGCCCATACCTCTAATCTCATCTCATGTATTTACTGCCAAAAATTTCAGGAAAGGATCTGAGCTACAAGTTGTGACCTGCAAACCCCAGTGTTGCTCTGGCAGTGACCCAGTAAAAGAGGAGTTGTGCATTGTGTAAATATAATGTTGTTTATAGCCCTTGCTAGCAAGACAGAAGCTGACGCCATTCCTTGGTACTAATTAACACGCCTTCTCTTTCTCACCGGCGAGATTTGTGAGAGCAGAAGCAGACTCTTGAAAGATGCTGATGAACATGGTGGCTAGTAAAGGACACCTTATGTTCTTTGCTTCTTTATATAGACTGCAGTTTTGCCCAACAGGCACTGTGCAATTTCTAAATGCCCAGGCAGGAAGAATTGGCTCATAATTGAATATAGATTCAAATAAAGCTCCAGCCCATCATTTCTGTAAAGCATTGGACAAACAATGCCATCTCTCTCTTTGTCATATTTAAGTAATACTTTTACAGTTTTATCTACTTGAATTGTAACCTTTTCAAAGCCTGGCTGTTTGAACAGTACCTTGTTTAAAGCCCTGCCTCATGCAAGTGGAGGTGCTTATTGCAGATAATTACTTATGAATAAGCCTTTGTCCCAAACAGCTTACAAGGGACCAAGCTCATTCCACAAAACCTGATGAAATAAATCAGATGGCATTCATGTTGTGTTGGTACTGATTTGACCTGAATTCAACCTGTCTGATATAAAGATGAAAATCATTCCATATCATTATAAAGTCCCTTCAACCATTCATCATCTCTAATTGCTAACTTCATTATCCCCTAGCTAAGCATCATGCCAACTATTCATAATAGCTTTATAATAGGCTGCTTCCTTCTCTAGAACTCATATTCTTTGTTTTCTCACCTTGTCCCCCTTCTGCTTTGGTCAGAAGAACAAGAGAAAGAGCAAAGCAAGCATTTGTTCCCTATTAACAGTCCCTGCATTTCCACTTGAAGGCCAGATTGGCCTCACAGAATTCCTGTTCCTCTCCCAGGTGCAGCTGCAGCCAGCGCCCTACATTGTCAGGGCTGGTAGCCTTTTAATTTCCCCCTCAGCATGTTTCTGTGCCTACATCAAAAGAGTGATGCCTCGGGCAGGCAGAGCAGTCCTTTGTCATTTAACACATTGCATTTCCCAGGATAGCTGTTTTCTGGCAACCAGCTTGTGGAGGTGGCATTCCCTCAGATGGAGGTGGCTAGGAAAGTGATGGAGGAACCCTAATCACAAAGATTACAAGGCAAAATTACAAAATACGGATAATTCTGGATTTCTCAAAACATCTAGAAAAATGACAAAGTATGGCCAGGGAGGGGGGGAATAGTGCCTTGGTATGAGAAGCTTTTTGCAGCTTATAGTGCATTAGATCTCTCAAGAAAGAAAGCTGCAGATTCCCTGAGGAAGAAGGCCAAATGGCTTCTCTGGAGAAAACTGAAAAGCTGTGTATATTCCCATGAGCACAACTTGCCAGCTTCTTACCAAAGGGCTGTGGCATGGTCACATCCTGCCACATCCCACTCAAATATCTTGTCTGAGTGGCTGAAAACTGTTACCCTGACAAGAAAGCTTGGAACTTGCAGTTGCAGTGTGCAGAAGTGCACTCACACGCCATTGAGACTGCCTTTGGTTGTTACCTCAAAGGTGTACAAGTCAGAGGAAGGTACTATTGATTGAATGTTTTAGAATCATAGAATAACTTCGGTTGGATGGGACATCCAGAGCTCAAAGCAGATCTAATTAGATCAGATTGCCTGGGGACTTAACCCCTTCCAGCCTTGAGAGCCAACAGAGATAGACAACCTTCCTGGGCAACTTGGTCTTATGCTTGGCTGTAAGTAATAGTAGTCTCACCTTTAAACTTCAAACTGTTGTGGGGAGGGGAAAATACTTTTTTTTTTTTTGCAGAAACGTGTTTCAGTTTGCATTCTTGCATCACAAGAATGCAAACTGTTCTCTCGTGAATCTTTTCTCAGCATGCTCTTCAAGTACTGCCTATGAACACTAAGTTCTTAGTTGTTCCTGATGATGTAAGGAACACAGATGTGTTTGACCTCTTAGTATACATTTTGGTGATGTATTTCCTGCAATAACCCATAAAGTGATTGAAAATTTCCATCTGCTGTTGGCCTCATGATGCAGTTAGAGCTTTACCAAAGTCTTGAGCCAACAAAGTCTTGAAGCCGGGATGCTCTAAGCCCAGAGGATGACTGCTCTAGAGGAAACTTGAAGATCATTAGGACAAAAAGTCTGTTAAAATGTCAGAGTACATTGTATACTGCAGTCCTAAGCTCTGCTGGGGCCCCTTGGAATTTTTGTAATACAAAGTAATAAAAAAGATCTGCAGTGGGGTTTACCACTATTTTGCTGCATTCACTCCATGTGAATGAAATGTGTATTGTACTGCAGTCCTTCTAGTTCAGCCTTCAGTCACATTCTTCTCTGGTTTAAACCTCTGGGAAAGAGAAATCCTGCCCTTTGTGCTACTATGTTCCCTGGAGACTAAGGTTTTGACAGATAGACATCATGGATCATACAGGTGAAGCAGTTGACTCTATAAAACCTCCAAAAATTAGCATATATTAGGAGTAAGTTTTTATTTGTAGTGAATAATTTATGCACATGATGGCTAAGATTGTGAAAAGTACTACAGGTGTGTTGTTATATTTTATGGCAATGCATCACTGAAAAAGCTGAATTAGATTTTAGCAGTTAATATTTCCTGCTTTTATAAAAGCCACTAAGAAATTACTAAAATCTAGCCTGGATATTGAGGCTTTAACCAATGGGCAGACACTAAAGAGCTTGGCAAGATTCACATTAAAATATGTTCCAGGATTTCAGCAAAAACTGATTATACAGCTATTTCTTAAGATCCTTCAGCACACTGCAGCTTCTTTGTGTTGACTGCTATTCAAGGTTTTAAAGAGGTAAAAAATGCTTAATATGGCTTTTTGTCAGTAAGACCTGTTGATGGTGCGTGTATTGTCTGTTGGTGTTGTAAAGCCTGGTTGTGTTAAACTCTGGGGACGCTAGAATGATGATATGGGACTGATGCAAAGCGAAATTTCTCCCTCTGCGCTTGCACTTCACACCAGTCCACAGTGAAAGTACAAGCAGCGACGGAGGGATAGGGACCTGATGATGAAAAATGACTGGCCTGTAGTAAGCAGGAGCTAAAAAGAGGAGAGTAAGAACCTTTTTTTTCTGCTTCTTTTTGGAGAAAATAAAAAGTTTTTCATGCAGATTTCTGTACCATTCGGAGGACCCCATGTTTGTGCTGAAGGAGGAAAGACTGAAAAAGATGCTCGTGATAATGTCAGAAGCTTCTTGCTTCACTTCAGTGCTGCTAGCTCACTGGTTGATATGTATAGAAACTGTATGCTATTCCTAGGGATTTGTGTTGTCTTAATTTCTAATTTGAGAAAACTGTAAGCACTTATTGAGGTGAGGTGATTGACAGTGTGTGCTGCTGTCAGGCCCAGTGTAGGCAGATGCTTATGAAAGCTTCCCCCTACAGCTTTGCCGGCATTTGTACCTTAATCAGCCTTTGCAGCTGCCTCAGTACTCTTGGTTCCTGCACTGTTCATGTGTTACTGCAAAGTGTTTTTCAGTGGTGGGAGAAGCCTTTGAAGGTTGGAAGGGTCTATTGTTTCAAAGGCACCCTGGAAGTTTAGGGAGGAGTTCATAAGTTTCCTGATCTTCTCTCTTTTTCTTCTCCTTCTCTTTATCTTCTTTCTCTTATGGCTGAATGTTGCTTCCCCTCATCTCATGTTCCCACTTGATTCTGCCTGCTTGCCTGTTCATTTGTACTTCTGTAGACCTCATGAACCTTTAGCTTGTTCTCACAGCTCAGCCTCTCATCTTCTGTCTGAACTTGGTCAGAGTTTGATTTTACTGGACTTACTGTGTGGCTTTCCCCACATCTCCAGCCTCCAAAGCTTTTGCACTTTGTGACTTTCTCAGATTGCTTTAAACACACTGGTACTGGAAATCACAGGAACCATAGTGAGATGAAAAACTGAAATGAAAACCTGTTAGTTTTGTGTGGCTGCCCCAGTGGCACGTAGGAGATATGGCAAGTCCCAGGCCATTGACCTGGAAACTTTGGTTAAGAGTCTATAACTGTGTTACTGCAAATGAGCTCTTTGGGGCCAAGTCTGTCAAACGTATCCTTCTTCATTTGTCGTTTCCTTTTGTGTGTGAAAGTGTTCCCTAAATGAATGTGCTTCATGCACAGTCATATCCCTGACCTTCAAGTAAACTGTTCTGAACTGCAAGCAACAGACTTAATATGAGTCATTTATAAAGGCAAAAAATCCAGTCATCCCTATTATGTGCTGATTGTAACTTTGTCTGCTGTAGGCTGGTGATCTCAGTAGCCAACAGAGAGTTTCTGAGATAATAACTATCTGTTTAATTGCTTGGAAATAAATCTTTTGGTCTGTCTACCAATTTCAAGCCATGCTCTTACTTTAGATGTATTACTTCAACAAAGATTCCTGCAGTGTGATCCTTCTCCATAGCTTTACCTGAGAAGCAACTTTTATAAGAAGGGATTATCAGCAGGGAGTGTTAGTCTGTACATTCTTGGGGAAGTCATGCTATTTGATATGATCAGGAATTAATTTAATTAGTTATGTAGACAGAAATATGAGGGCAGTTTGTGCTGAGAGCAATGCTTTTGCAAGCTGATTGACTTCACTGCAATTGCCTGTGATGGGAAGTTCAGTTTGACCTATTTTCTTACATTTTCCTTAAGGCCAGATGACTCAGACCTTTCTGGAGCCAGGGCAGACAGAGCGCTGTGTATGGCTCAGTCCTTGAGGGGTTGTGACAGGAAGTCCTAGACTTCTGTGATTTTGTGGTATTCATGTCTATCCCTCACACTCTCAAAGCGATTGAGATTCAGGATATCCCAAGTGGCAGTTTTAGAAAGACTGATGTTTTCTCAGGTGTCTGAAGTTGATCACCAAGGATTTCCAGGCACTAGCAATAAAAAGCAGATGATTTTTTTTTTTCTCAGCATAGTTTCTTTTATTCTTGTCTTGAGACATAATTCTTGAGAAAACATGGAGAAAACCATAGTGGAGTCCTGGAAGATGATGACTGTGACCTACTTTACTGAGTTTTCTTTGCATTCAAGAGTGTCCAGAAAAGGCTGTTCCAAGTCATAAGTTTATTACAGTAGAACCTTGCTAGGTTCCACCAAGTTTCAAGTTTCTCTATTGCATGTTGTAAATCCAGGGCTTCTGCTGTATTTTCCTTCTTACTTTAACTGAAAGACTTGATTTTGTCCAAATTAAGGTTCTTCTTATGAAACAATTGTAATGCACAGCTCTGAAACCCTCCTATTGCCTTCTTTGCTTTACTTTTCAAACATGCAGTTTTACTTGGAGCCAACAAAACCATAAGTGCCTGGTTTTCTATATCTGTAGGACGCAGTATAAAACTAACCCATGATGTGGGAGCAGTACTGCCAGTTTGTCAGCCAGAAGTGACCAGTGCTTAACTTTATTTCCTCTAGAAGCTTGGACTCCTCCTCTGGACCTTCCCCCTCCCTTTTTGCTCTCTAGGAGCATTTGTGACAAGAATAAGTCATATTCAGATTTTTTCCCCCAGGGGCTTGCTAGACACCCAGGTACACACAGGCACACTGACTTCTCCCCCTGCTGCGCTTTTTTTAGCAGGCTGTGGGGGAACAGAACCTTGTGAGGAATTATAGATGCAGCCTGATACCTGACTGTGGGTTTAGTTTTGTGAGGTTTTTAAAAATATTTTTCTGCATGTATATGTAAGACAACTCAGGGTTTGATGGAAGGAAAGCAGAGGGGGGAGAGCTGTTTCTTTATTTATGCACAGAAAGAAAAAGGTATTTTGGGATGGTGTGGTGTGTGAAAACCCATGGAATATCATACTTTATTCTCTCAGTGTCAAGCAGGGAGTAACTAGCAAGGAGGCTGCTGCAGTGATATGGGTCTTCAAGTCACTGGCGCTGTTGCATTTTGGTATATGTTAAAGTGTGCAGCTAATGTCATGGAAAAATTCCAATTAACTTGAGTAAGCACTGGGTCAGGCCCATATTTTGTAGTGAATCTTACTAGTAGAATCTATTCCCACAGTTCCAAACACATGGGGCAAAGCAATTACCAGTGTCAGACTGCTGTCTATATGCTCACATCAACGCTAAATATGATCCTTCCTAAATGGAATTATTAAATTGGCCACGCAGGACTTAATTCAGATTTCCTCCTTGGTTTCAATCTCGTAATTGCAGTGAGATTTTTGGAACTAATTTTTGTTAACTTTAAGATGGCAGCTAAACGCTCAGTTTAGATCATGCAGGGGTGCTACCAAGTCCCAATTCATGCCTCTGCTCTATCCTTTGTCTGTTGTCAAGGCAAAAAAGGTTTCCATTCCTCTGAAAGTTATGCAGGATATGCAAAGTGCTCCAAATCAATCATAAAACTTCAGGGCATGCCACATCAAAATTAGATATGAAAACTGAGAGTGGATTTTCTAAGATGGGAGGTAATGACCTTGTTAGGACTGTAGTGACTAATGGCTCTGGTGCTAGGACTTGCAGTAAGCTTTGCTACAGCAAGAGCTTCAGCTGAGATTTCAGCATAAAGATTGTATTCCTTTCAGCATCATGTAATGCTAATGGTTGCTTGCTCAGCTGTTTTAGAACTCCAGACCCCACATTTTTTCATTGCTGATGTTTACCCTTAGCTTCATCAGGCCTTTGGACATTAATTGCATATAGGTGTTTGGGCATTCAAATGGCAGCTCAGCAACTTTCCATCTGTCCTGCTAGGTAGGGTATCTTCCTTTTTCTCCTTAGGAGGCCTTTGCCATCAGTAGTTCTTCACTTTTGCAGCAAACAGGTGTTCCTAAGCTTATGTGTTTTTTATGTGTAACCTTTTCTGTTCACTTTCTTCAAACCATATGGCATCACATTGAAATAAAGCAGGGCTTCTCCTAAATGAGGATAGGACTCCATCATGGCAAAGCATATGCACAGGATGTGGAGAGCCCTGCAGGTAGAGCAAGAATGAGATGTGTGATGCTTCAGCAGTATTGCTGAATGTAGGAAAGTCAGGAAGGGGCATTTTCTTTCCTTGCTTCTTCCTTCAGTTTGCACTTGTTTGTGCAGCACTCATCACCTGGGTGATGGCAGTCTTTGTCTCTCTTGGGCCGAAGACTGCCAGGAGTAGCTGGGATTGTTGCTTAAGAATGTGTTTACAGCTGCAAAACTAAAAAGGTCATATTCTATTTTGGCCTGCTGGAGTCTCAGGCTGATTCTCCCTCCTCCTTGCCCTCCCATTTTTGCTGAGGTACCACGTAGTAAGCAGAAATACTGTCAGCCTAGCACCCTGGAGCCCCTGCCATGGACCAGAGTCCTCCAGCTGCAGTAACTGCCTGGCAAACAGAAAATATTTGGATAGCCAGGTTTGAATTGTGCACTGCAACTAGAAAGATTCTCCACCTGGCGACAAACTCCTTTGAAAAATGTCAGCTGTCCTGAGGTGGTTTTCAGGGCATTTTTTAGCAAATTGAAGATGTTACCAAAGGAAGTACTGTGCTAGGGGCTGATTTCTGTGTTGTAGTCAGTGATCAAATTGTACTTATTTCCCTCTTTACTCCGAGCTGATCAATTTGTATCACTATGTGTAGCAAAACACTGATGTATGCATTAATCACCAGAGCAGCTGGTAATTAATTTATTTATCTTTTATCTCTTTTTTATTCGCACTGGGATGTTTATTACCATGAGCAGAGGAAATAAGAAGGAAAGTAAAATATTTATAAAAAATTGCCAAGTACCAGGGCATCCCTGTGAAAACATCACTGCCTAAATAGACTGTAAAACATGAATCAAGGTGTTTTGGTTAGAAAGACTAAACTGCTGAGAAAAAGTGGTGCTGGCTTGTTAGACTTGCATTTGTCTAGCATTTTTATATGAACAGTACCATAGCTTGTTCAGGGGTACACTACAGATCTCCAAGACAACATTTGTACTGGAGAAACAAGGATCAGAGGCTTCCACACAGTTTCTCTTGTGCACCTATTTGTGCTGGAAGAGAGAGCCTGTCCAGACCACACAGAAACCTCCCTGTTGTTCAGCTGAGTGCTGCAAGGCACACTTCAGGGGTGTCCTGACTATTTTGCACAGTGCCACAGCTTAGAGAAAGAGGAGGGAATATTCTTTTCTGTAGAGTGGAGAATGCAGCTAAAAACTTGCCTCCTCTTTGAGGGCACAGTGTCCCAAAAAAGACTCTTAGCCAAGTGATCTCTGACATGGGAAGACATGGGGAAATGGGGAAAAAAAAGGTATGACAGTGTCAAACCTCAGAGATTTTGGCGCAAGTAAGAGCCAATATCTCAGTAGTTATCTGTTTAAAGGGGATGCTGCTTCAATTTCTTCTTTATGGACAATGGAACCGGCACTCTCCTTAATTGCAAAGGGTGAAAGAACTGAAGGTACAAGTGGTTTCCCAAGCTTATAGAAAAAGAAAATGTGGCCTGGGTATAGGATGCAAGTTTGTTGATTCACTGTCAAATAATGAATTATCTGACATCCTGTTCATTGATTTTTGTTTTCCACTGTGCAATCAAATTATGCCAAGGTTTGTAGCTGTGTACCGAGGCAGTGAAAGAGTTATTAGACCTTTTTCACTTATCTTTACAAAGGCAAAGCAAGTCCTTTTCTGCAGGACTACTGTAGTACGTTCATTTTACATTATTTGTCCTGGAACTGATTAGCAGCGGCAGCTTTCACCGTAATTAAAGAGATCATAATTAAACTTATTTTTGTTTTATGAGCTGTGGCAAATTCAGATTCTCTGTAAGGCAGCTCTTAGGAATTAAGGCAATTTGCATGTTATAGCAAAGAGCATGTTACAGGAGACATACTAACAGATAGCTTCAGGGCTTGTTTGCATTCAAAATACATAGCACCTGGAAGCAAAAATTTACTGGGCTTTCTCCATGATAATTTGGGGCTCTTATTCACCAGTTATTTAATTCCCAGTTGTCCACAAACATGTCAGAGCAGCTGGGCTTCTGCATTCTCCTGGGATCTGCTTGTAAAACTCAGTCCACTCTGGTAGTATTTGCTGGTTCTTTCATAGAATAGAGTACATGTGAGGCTGGACTAGAGTGTAGGTGATAGTCTTCTAGTCTCTGCCTGAGAAAGAAGTTGCTTCTGTCCCTCTCTAAGAGATTTTTGGGTTGGGGAGATAATATCAGAGTCAGTAAAAAGGCAGTGTTTAGATGTGAAGTCTATTTTCAGATCCAAGCCGAATTTTATAGGTTTAGAATCAAATTAGTAGCAAGAGGAGGGATAAATACCATTGAAATAAAATCAAGTGAAACAAAAAAAATTAAGTCTGGAATGAGTGAATTGTTTGGGCTAAGCCTGATGCAACATGTTTTTCCTGTTCCCCCTCTCATTTTGCTATAAACAGTAAACCTCTCTCTCTCAGTAAATTTGAAAAGTCTGTTGATATTCCCTCTGTGATATACAAACACCTTCAGAGAATCTTAGATTATGATTTCATAAAATTTGTCTGCAAAACAGAAACATCAACATCACTATTCTTTAGGCAAGGAGCTGAGATATCAAGAGGTTGTAAATAAATTGTCTGAGGTCATAGAGGGAGGTTGCAAAAGACTGATGACTTGACCCAGTTTTTCATGTTCTAAGTCTTACCCAGTTCCTGAACAACAAGACCATTTGCCTTACAAGACCAGCTCTGCTGAATGTATGACTCTAGTTTTCTTTCTTAAGACAGGTGAGGCACAACACCCCAAAACTGCCCTGAGAAAACAGATAAGATATTCCAGTTTTGAGTTCACCCTGCATTTCATTAACAGTCATATTTTCCAGATTCAGGGAAGCTGGCATTTGAATGTGCTATCCTCTCCTGACCCATTTCCATAATGCAGCAGTACTGAGTACCAGTGACAGTGTGAACTCTAAGCAAGTTCAGAAGGTGAATTATGATCATGTCTTCCACTCACCTAATTATTTTCTGAATCACAACCAAACTGAAGGTGTTCTCAAAGGCAGTGAATAAGTTAGAGGGAATTCCACTGCAAGTGTCTGAACTGCTGTCTGACTGCTGGGGGAATCAAACTCTTCTCAGCCTTTACTTTCCAAATGTGTAACATAGCAAACAGCATCCCAGCATCAGGCCTTCAAAGGGATGCCTTTTCAGTGCATTAACTCAGAACTACACACTTACACACGTTTGGGAAATTCACCTGCTTATTTCTGAATAATTATGCATTCCTTGTTCTCCTACCACTTATATGAAGCGGGTAGGAATTTTATACGAGTAACACATGCAAAATCAAGTCCTTTGGGGCAATACATCACCTGAGGTGACCCACTCTATTCAGCATAAACCCACATACATAACCCAGTGTGTAGGATCCTTCTGTGGCTTGGTGACCAGCATAATTTTGCTGAATGCCTGCTTCAGTCTGTATCTCTGTGAGATCTGATAGCACCTAGGCTGATTTGAACTCTGCTGAGAAAAGTAAAGCCTTGCATTTGGTTTCAACTCCCAGGAGTGCCAAGTGAGAAGTCAGACCTGCATCAGAATGATGCAGAGCAAGTAGGTCAGCAGTTTCATTGTATGCATCTTCTGTGTGCCTCTGTGTGTGTGTGTGTGCATGTGCGTGAACTTGAGAAAATGGAAAACCATGGCACTGAATTAAGTTTCTGCTCTGTCTTCTTTAGGCAAAAGGGTCACTGACTGTTTCATGTGTAGTTTAAGAGAATCAAGGCTGTTTTGTCCTCATGTTGCAGTAAAACATGGGGCAACAATATGTGGAAATGATAAAGAATTGCAGAATGAGTGGATTTCTTCTAACGGTGAGCGAGGGCTTTGGCTAAAAATAAGGAGAATGGTGTTATTCTTTGCCGTATTTCATCTGCCCCAATTGCACTCTCTCTGCTTTGTGCCTGCCAAACTGGTAGCTTGCTGAACATTTAAAGAACCAGCACTCATATTCTTGTAATAGCAGCCAGAATAGCTGAGGTTATCATCTCTTCTTCAGGCTTTCCTTCCCAGAACCTGCAAGAAGCAGGCATCTTCACCCCCACTCCTCTAATTCTCTATGTCACAGGCGCTGTCCTGAGCTGCTGCTTCGGCAGGTTGGGCAGCCTGGGTTGTTTACCAGGCCATGAAAACACACAGCATTTTGGGGGCAGCTGGACGGTAAGGGATTGACAGCATGTCTGGCCGGGGATTATAATCCCTTTCAGGCAGGGGGAGTTTTGGAAATGCAGGCAGCCTGGAATGATTAGGCGGTTCTTGGAGCAGCTGCAACTATGGGCAGGAGGCAAGGGAGACAAAGAAGTTCACCGCCTAGATAAGCAGTCACAAAGTGTGGCTCAGCCTTTGCGGCTGAGGAGCAGTGCCCCTGCAGGGGCTCTGGGGCCGAAGTCACCAGGCGGTGCCAGCCGTTGTCCGTGGCCGCCCTCTTAAGCCCTGCACGAGCCGAACCAAGCACCTTATCTGGTTTTTATAAGAAGCAAAGAGGGGAAAAAATCAAGAGTGAAAAGCGGGTGGGGTTTGGTTTTGCTGGGGCAGCTGAAGCGGAGTGCCCCTGTGCCCCCTTGAGCCGCAGCCGATGATGGAGAGCCGGGGAGGAAGGTTTGCAGCCCACTGCCGGACAGTTCTTTGTGTGTACGTCGTTAATTCCGTGGGACGGGGCGCGCTGCCGGCCCTGTTGCCGTGTTCTCCAGGCCGGAGGACGGCGGCGCTGGCAGAGCCGGGCTGTGCCCGCCATCCCGCAGCGCCGCGGCCCGGGGCGCTCGGGGGTGGGGGAGCGCGTGGGAGAAGGGGATGCAGCGGGAGCGGGAAGCGAAGGGAGGCTCTGCCTCCTGGGTGTTCGCAGGCAGCAAGGTAGCCAAAGGTGTGCCAGGCTCCGCCGTGCCGCCAAACGTGTCCGTCTCCCGCGGCTGAGGGAGAGGCTCGGAGCGGTGACACGCTGAGCATCCTCCAGCCTTGCCCGGGAGATTGGTTAAGGAGCGGGGTCGCGGAGGGCAGGCAGCAAGGCTCAGGCAGCGCTTCTGCCTGCTCTGCCTCCCGCCTCCCCCTCTCCCCCAGCCCTCCCCTTCATCCCTGTTGTGTGTGGCAGCTGAACACCGAGGCGAGCGGGAGCGGATGGCGGATTGCACGCACGCCAGGCAGCCTGGGATGCTGGCTTTTCCTTCTGCTGGCTGCAGGCAGGGCTCGGTTTCGGACATGAGTGGAGAGAAACCTAAAAAGAAAGCTTTCTATCTAGTGAGGATGAAGCCACTGAAGGAGCCCAGCAGCACCACTAACAACGTCTCGTTTGTGATACAGTATCACATAGGCAAGGAGATCAAACACATTTGCAGCAACTGCAGTCGCGGGGAGGAAGCCCGTGACGGTGAGTGCCGAGATCCTGTGGGTGTAGGAGCGAGGCAGGGAGCGCCTGTGCTTGCTTGGGGGTGCGCGGACATGTGTGCGCTCCCGTCGGAGCCTGGGATGCTCGGCTTGCTCCTCCACAGATCCCAGGGAAGGAGGAAAGGAGGCGCGGGAGGAATACGCTGGGCATTGATTCAGCCTGTCGATCAGGGAGATGCCAAAAGGGACGGGTCCCTTCATTTGCCACAGAAGCTTTGTGCTAACAGTTAAGGCACCAACTCTTCTCCTTTTTTCCCATTCCCTTTTCTTCCCAATTGCTATAGAAATTGCTGTTTGTATTGATTGTGTTTTGTTCCCATTCCTATGAATTTTAGATCAGGGGTTTTTTTGCCTTCATACATCAACTTTTTCCTTGTCGTGCTGCAATAGAGTTTGCTTGACCCAGCTGAGTATCTGGAAGATCTGGTTTATCAGGAATACCACTAGTGTGATTTTCATCGTGCTGTCAAATGCATGGGGGAAATTGTATTTTTATTGGAATTAATACAGTGCTCTTCAGACAACTATTCTCATCCCTTCCCCCTCTCCTTTTGGGACTGAGCAAAACCTCTAGAGGGTATTCAGAGAGTGATGGTGTAATCAATCACAGGTGTTGCTACAGGTAAGTATATGCTTTTTATGTTTCTAGGAATGCAAATATTTGAAGGCAACAATGACAAATTCTCTGGATTTTGCCGAAGTAAGCTATTAGGAGAAGCTGAGAACTAGGAGCAGCATACAAGCATTCCGGCAAAAAATAGCCTCACAGATGTTACCCCACATTCTTGTTCAATGTTGTATTACTTTGCTTTGCTGTATGGATTTGGATGTTACTTAGGACTGAAGGCACTCGACTTAGGTCCCTATTAACTGATGTGGTATACAGATCTCATTTTCTGAAGGTCAGGGAAAGACTTTTTTGATGATAAATGTGAATTTGAAATTGCTATCGTTTTCTGAGCTGAGGTTCTTAGTAGTTGTTGGCACTCCATTTTTCAGCTTTTGACATTAAGGTTAGTATTATTACTGTTATTAATAATAATATTTTAATTAATCAACTCTGCTTTCATTTGCTCTATGCAAAAGAACAAAATATTATTTGGGAACTCATGGTTCTTTTTCAACCACAGGTTTGCAGTTTAACAAAGTAACCATGCGTTTGCTAATGTCTCTTCAGAATAAGCATCCTGCTAATGTGATTATAATTTCTTTGATTAAAAAGCAGCTAAAGCTGAACAGAATTGCTTTTGGTGAATAGGGAGAAGATAGCCTGAGAAGCCTGGAAACCCACAGTGGGTTAAGCACTCTTTCTGCTTATGCCACCACAGCTGAGGGAAGAATCTGATGAATGCTATGTAAATTGTTGAGTGTTTCCTTTCCTGTTATGTGCTGCTACTGACAGCAAGACCCACAGATATTAAAGGAAGGGCTTTGTCCAGTAGTAGTATTTACTTTACACTACTAGTGTAGTTTATTTATCCTTAAAAGCAAATGAAGCCATTTATAAAAATATGCTTTCCTAGTTTAATTGAATTGACCTAAAACTCATTTGCATTGACATCTTTTGCTGAGGTTTTTTGGAACCCTGTACTTGAAATCTTAGCGCAGTAAGAAAAGAATATGCTTTCCTCCCTTTTAAGGCGCACGTGTACACATGGATGCATATGAATGTATAACTCCAGTTACTTGTACCTCTTAGCAGACTAATAGGTTTGTATTTTAGGGGTTTTCTTCCTTTTCTAAGTTTGGTTATTTAGCTTCAAACCATTACATACTCCGAGGGCAGGCTATGCCTCTTGGCAGGAGATAATCTAGTAGCCCTAGAGAGGCAAAGAATAGAGCAGAGAGACTTGCAGCCAGCAGGCTTCCAGAGCATGTCATCAGTCTGGTTTTGCCCCCTCTTTCTGTGGGATAGGATTGCATTCTGCATCATGCAAATTACTTTTAAGATCATAATTTAAAAAGTAACTAATATCAGTACAGCCTTAATCTTTTTTTTCCCACAACATGCACATCTATGAGTTTTTTTCAGAAAGTACAGAAACTGTAGTCCCAGCTATGCTGCCTGGGGACACTCACTGATTTGACTCTTCAACATTTTTCAGTGTTGAAAAATACCAGGTTTTTTGTTGTTTTGTTTTGTTTTTTTTTTTTTCTGGTGAATAGCAGTTCTGGACCTTCTGGTGTTTGGAGGGAAAGAATGATATAATGAACTGAAATTGATCATATCAGAACATGATGATCATATCAGACAGATCAGGTAAAAATCTGTGACTAGCTCAGATACAGAGAAACCTGTGGGGATCTCAACATGTCCATGCATCCTCACAGTTGCACAGCCTGAAGAACACTAAGAAAGGGGACCACTTACTACCTTTTATGAGAGAAATGCACAGCACTTTGCAATGTGAACACCCCCACCCTCCTATTCAAATTATGTATAGTTTATATAATGTCTTGCAGGCCTGTAGCTGCTCTAGTGTACCCAAATGTCCTGTGTGGATCCTGTGATCGGAGCATCTATTGTATTTGTTGGAACCATGTACAAAGACCAGTATTCCGTTCCTATGGCATAGGCAGATCAGTTGGACACATTTATTTAACGTTGAAATATCCTCCAAATCCAGTTATGAGTCCTGGATTCTAGTCATTGTCTTACTCTACATTTTCATTGTTCTACTACTCTAGAAGGAAAATTTATGCTGGAACTGAGGGAGATCCTTCAGATACCACCAGCTAATCTAGCAAAAGTCATGACTAGGAGAATACTAAAAGAGATAGCCATGAAACTGAAGGAAAATATGGAAGCAGCTACTGAGTCATATGATATCTTGGAAGGGAGGTCATGGAAATTGGAGAGAAGTCGGTGAAGGAATTTGGCAATGCAGATGGGCACACTGAAGTAGGGGTAAAAGAAGTTGGTGTGGATACAGCATTTTGATTAGGTAAAAAATAAGAAGTGAGGAGCTCAAAGAGAAGCAGGAGCCTAGAGTAATAGGATGAAAATGGAGATGCTTTAACCATTGGACTGAAAAGAATGGATATATTTAATGCTAATTTAGTTGCAAAATAAAAAACAACAAGAGAGGTCTATAAAAGCACCAATACCAAAAGGTTGGGTGATAGAATAACAGAAACTGTGTTGAAAACTGAGTGGTGAAACTGTACATGAGTGAAGAATGAGATATTCAGGACAGGATGCCAGAGAGGCAATCAGACATGGTGGACTGAACTGAGAGGGAGGTCAAGTGAAGAGAGATATGAGTCACCTCCAGGAATACAGGAGCAATCAGGGCTGAGTTCTGAATGCTAAGGGCTGTGAGGGAGATTTTGGGAGAAGCAGAATGGAGAAGAGTTGCAAAAGTCCAAAGAAACAACATACAAGAATTGAGGAGACAACACAGGTTGCTCCAAAATTGTGAAGAGGAATGAAAATGTTTTCTGAATGTAAATGTGGAGAAGTGACTGATAATCTAGTAGAGCAGAAGGAGCTAGAACTACAAGAGATCAAGGCATGCTGTAATGCTAAACATCTGGTATGTACAGAGCACTTCTCAGTGTGCTGATTTTGGTGGTCTCTGTGAAGGTTGTGATAGTGCTGGGTCATAGCAGATGACGTGACTCATGAACAACAGTAGTCAGAGAAACAAGTAAAGGAAGAGTCTTGGCTGGTTTTTATTTATTTTATACTGAAAACTGACTGCAAATCTCAGTGTCCTACTGAATTCTGAGCCTGGCTCTGGAACGTGCTTTAGACAGATCTCTACTTCAGTGTGGCTAGAAAGAACTGTAGAGACTTCAAAGGCACCCAGAGATGACCTAACAGAGTGAATTGAACAACTGAAGTGGGATACTTCCGATTTTTATGCAGAGGATCTGACAAGAAAACTTAAGTTGGAAGAAGTTAACTTAGGAGTGCATTGGAAGAGAAGGAGTTCACAGAGCAAAGTGGTTTTTTATCACTGACAAGTTAGGATTCTCAGCTCAAGGGTTCCCTGTAGAGTATCTCTGGGCAGCTTCAGGCATGTCCATCATATATCACTCTGTACCCAAGCTCCCTGTCTGTAAAATGGAGTTTGTGGGATTTCCTTCCACTTGCTGCTGGTCTATAAATAGATTATGAGTCCTTCAGTGGAGAGGGGGAGGAAAGGACAGTCTCTTGCCATTTGTATTCCTAGTTCCAAGAACTGTGGGGCTCAAGATTTCTAGGGTCTTTTGGTTCAAGTGTAGTGGAAGTACAAATAATATTAAGAATGAACATACCCAAAAAGTTTCATTCAGAGCTGATAGTCAGTCTATTTATTATGTGCTCCTATACTTCATGGTTTTGCTATTTAAGCAGAAATTATTCTAAGATCTTATATATGCATGAAAATCAGTGTGGACTGAGATACTGTTGCTATAGGAATTCTGACACTTGTTTTTCTTCTTGCTTTCAGGGTATGTATAACAATGCATCACACTCTCTGCCCCATCAGTCAGTCCATGAAATGTAGGATAATCCACATCATACATCATGCCGCTCCATCAAAAACCCAAACATCCTCTAGAGCTTCCAGATAAATGTCTTTTCCAAAAAGAAAGGGGAGGGTTTTGTATGGGGACTTGTGCATGTGCATGTGTGTATGCATGTGTGATTCCCACCTGAAACTGAAGACTTATTTCTTTTAACTGGGAACTTTTAGAACATTTACTTTAGCATCACTTAAGAGATTGTCTCTGAGGTGATTGTATTGCTTCCCACAAAAGTAATTACTAAATCAAATAGTTATCTTGTAGACAAACTGTAAGCCATGCAAGAGCTATGTATAGAAATAAGTTTTACTTCACTAATTCTCACATAATTTCAGACAGTAACTGCTTTTCCATTACCATCTGCAGAGTGAGCAAAGTATGTTGCTATGAGGCACTGCAGTATTTACAGTGGTACCTGTCAAAAATCATAAAATATTTTGGAGTGAAAAAATTAGACTACATAGAATAGAAAAATAGGTAAAAAACCAGTGTACCTCGTACTGTTGTGAAGCGTGGGAAGGTGAAATACATGTTTGAGGTTTGGACAGCTGATACAATTATGCAGTGTGTGTCTTTAGTCCCCCGAGGGATAGTTACCCTAAAGAGGCAGAGAGGGAAAGGCATGGGCTTCATTGCTGAGTGACACGTTACAGAACAGATCATAGGACCAAATCAGTTTATTTTTGTCAGTTGAACTCTGTAGTATTTGATTTGAGCAAATATGGTGCAATGCTAGAGAAAGTTGATGAGATCAAGCAAAGATGCTCCACATCCCAACAGGTTGCTGGTGAGCTGGGTGGCCCACTTTGTTTCCACCAGCAATACTTTCTGCTCTGGAAGATACAAGCCCTTGGTGTTTGGCAGGATGTGAATAAATGTGCCTTCTAGGAGGAAGGTGTGATGCCTACTCATGGTAACTTCCAGACAGCAAAAGCCCAAGGCTGCCAGGACATGATCCTTTACCAAGGAGTGCAGGGGGCGAAGTCCCAGTGCTCTGCTCCTGTCACTTTGTCTTGCACAAAACTCATCAGTAACTTGTGGGTTTGACCTGAAATCAGAGGCTAACAGGGATCTGTTAGTGCTGCTGCAGATGGGCATGGCCTGCAAGCAGAGAGGAGAGTGGGAAGGAAGAGAAGAAGAACAAAAAGGTCCATTTAGGCTGTAAGAGGCTGTCCCCCTGGCTTACACATTTGCCAAGACTAGCAAATGCAAGTGGCTGACCCGTGAGATGTGAGATTTTCCTTAAACACTGGCAATTCTTTCAGTTGGCTAGTCTGCAGCTGAAGAAAAGAAAAGAGATGGGGGAAGAGAGGAAGTGACATTTATGTCCCAAAATAAACCTGAAGAAATATCATGAAGCCTGGAGGAGGTCAATAACTGCTCACATGCATCTCTGTAGTGACTAACTCTCATCCTGTTAAACTGCCTGTAGCAAAAGCTGCTGGCCACAAAACAAGCCAGTTGTGTACTATTCCAGGTGACACTGTGCTGGCAATAGGAAATTCACTGCCCAAGTTTGCATGGGCTGTCACCCAGCAGAGCTCCAGGCTTACTTTGAAGTGCCCTGAAAGATGTCTTGTTCAAAATTGCAATATAATTTACATTAACAGAAACTGTAAGAAAAATAGTAGGTAGTAAGCAAGTTCTTCACTTTGGTAAATTAGATAGTATGAGGAGAAAAAGTGTACACAAGATTGGGTCAAAGTTATGCAACCAGATGACTAAGTTCTTTGTTTTCTAGTGAAAACTCCTGTGTCCTTATGAAGGAAATGTTTGCCACCTTTTCTGGGAACTCTGTATATCTTTGTCATTGATTTGAGGAGTTTTAGGAACAAAACCAACAAAGATGCTGGAATTGGTCATGATGGCTCAGCACCCCCTCATTTTTATTGCACATTGCTGACATAATGACATGGATAAGAGGATACCTCGATTCTTTGGGTCTTTAGAGAGCAGACAGCTTGTCTGTTTCAGTTCTGTCTCCCTTGGTTGTTTTCTCCCCTTTCCAATGCTGTAAGTTGTCATCTTTTCGTAGCATTTTACCATCCTGCTTTCTGTCTGAGAACCAAGTTTGTAGTCTTGGTGTATGTAAGCTTCTTAAATGCAAAGACTGGGGCAACACCAAACCCACACACAAAAAAAATCATTTTCTTGTGGGAGTTTCAAAAAAGCAGTTAAAATGCCATCAAGTATGATGAGAGCAATACAGTGGTTTTCCTGTATTTACCAGTAATGGCATGCTCTGATTAATTGTTGCCATCCTAATTAATATGCCTTGTTTTAATTCTTCTGTATCAGGTCACATACATCAGAAATGTAATACAGAACTATTTGATAAACCATAAAAGGCCATAGATTTTCCATGTGTAAAGTATGGAGCAATTTGTAGAAAAGGGGCAAGATGTGGATGGTGGCATAGATCATGGAGGGGCGTGTTCTTCTTGCATGCTGTTATTACCAGAGCACTTCAAACCTAGTGTCAACCTGGGTGAATAAGTTTGGCTTTCTGTGCCTTTTCTTTAGTTTCACCACCCCTATGTCCTATTCTATTCTTTGGTCCCTGCCCAGGTGGGCAGCTGGATTCCATTTCTGTGGTTTGTCTTTTCTTGTTCTCTTACTTGCGTAAAGATGTTTCTCTTAGAAGGTGATTTGCTCATTTGGCTTCTTAGTTTTTTGAAACTTGCAATTCTTTAGAAGAAAATGAGATAGATGGAAGTACTTCCCTTTCCAGCCATTATTGAAATTTTATTCATTAATATTGTCACTGCCTGTCAAAGCTAAACAGCAGAGAAATACTGGGTATGGGGAGATCAGAAGACTAACTATTCTGCCATGTGATATCCCTCCCTTTCTTCTCTTTTTTTTTTTTTTTTTTTTTCTTTATATATCATATCATTAAAAGCAGCAGAGTTCATTATTGGGATCCTTGACTGATGAGCCAAACCTATCCTTTGAGTATACTGTTATATTTATGACATTTTCATTCATTTCTGCTCCCTCAGTAGAGGAGGTAGGCTTTCTACATCAGTTTTGTATTATAAGATTTTGTTTCTTGATCTATTTCAGTGACTGGTAGTAAAAGCATAGCTATTCCTTTGAATCCTCTAAGATCTTCTTGTTTGTAATCAGACAATACCAAATTTGACTTCCTGTTGTTGACACCTTACTCAGCCCACAATTAGCCAGAATCTAATTTCAAGAGCACAGTATAAGTATCTGCAGTACCATCTTGCTAATAGTCTGCCAGGATGTCTAAGATTAATTGGATATATTTGTAGTCTCTTTAGTGGATCACACCAGGTCTCGCACACCATCCCAAATCCATTAGCCAAACTGCGGCATCAGAGGACTGGTATAACTGAAGGGCAGCACCGGAGTATGCAGTGGTTAAGCCAGCTTTGTCTGCATTTTTCAGTGGCTTTCTTGAAAACTGGAGGGTACTCTGATGTTTGCCATTATCTAAATAAATGTAGCAAAGCTGCAAAGGGCTGAAGTTGGGACACACTTGGAGGCCCTGTTTCTCTTTTGTGACTTTGATTTGCACGCTTCTCCGAAAATAATGATGTTCTTGCCATCCCTATGAGGTGGAAAACTGTCCTCTTGCTGGGTTTTTTGCTCTTGTGAAGTGACATGAATCTTCACTGGTCTGTTGCTTTTAGTCTCCTTGTCTCAGAAAGGATTGGGTGGAGAGGAATAAGACAATGTTTGATCATGTCACTGTCATCTCTCACTGACTTTCCTGGCTTTGGGTCGAGCTTACTGGAGATGAGGCAAACCTAGCAGAGCCTTTGCCTTTGGATGAGACTCTTAGATTCAAATGATGAGTTATTTCTGTTGCTCTGAGAAACAATGAGCATTTGGTGTAATTTAAATCAAAGATAAAATCAGCCACTATAAAATCACCTGCTGCAGCTTCTTTGGAACCACTAGACATAGCATTTTGGCTTGGTAATGTGCAGGCTACCCTGCCTGAAACATGCCCAAAACCACAGTGCCCATAGCCAACATTAAGCTGTGCTGTTGCAAGTGCTCTCACGAACAAGCAGTGGTCCTCCCTGAAAGGAAGCTCTGCATCCCAAGTGAGAGAAACCACAAATGAGAGATGGCCAGACCTGACTGACAGCCTCTGCATATTTCCTCTGCATAGAGAGTGGAAATTTTTAAGGTCTGAAGATATGACTCAGGAATAAAAGACAAACATGTCCCCAGCTTTCCCCAACACTCCCCGCCCTTCCCCAAAAATAAAATTGTGTCCAAAATGTCCAAGGAGAAGAGGAGGGCAGGTTTCTGCATATTTATGATTTAGAGTCTGCTAGTCAGGACATAAACTGGAGCGAGACCTGCAGGCTCCAAACCCTTGGTTTGTGTAATTTTGTTTGTTATTACCATGCCCATTTCTTTACCCTAACCAGAAGTGTTCAGTGTCCATGGCTCACTGAATCTCCAAATCCCAAGGGTTGCAATTTAGGATGTGCAGCCTCTTGCGCAGGGAGAGCCCAGTGTTTGTATTGATTGGGTCATTTTGAAAAGGATGTAAGATGTACTTCAAATCTTCCTTTTCCTTCCTCCTGCCCTGAGCTGTGCAGCCCAAGGCTAGGATAACAGGTTTAGTACTGCAGTTCAGTAGACAGCCTCCCCTATCACTACTTAGGAGAGGAATCTTGCCCTCTGTCATCTTTTGCATGACATCTTTCAGGCCATTAGTCTAATGGCTTCATGCAATAGAAGTGCAGGGAATAAAATTAAAATGGATCCAATTGTTTAATTTATCTTGGGAGATTTAGGTAGCAGAGAATGATTTTTATTTCACCTCCTAAGAGAAGTTGATTATCTGTTTGAAAAAAACAGAGACTACTGGTATTTTAAACCTTTTGGAAGCACAGAAGTGTAATGATGAACTACTGAGACTGTCAAGTCAGGGCAAGAAACAGAAGTCTAAGCGTCAGCACAATGGGTCCCCAGCCAGGTAATAAGTTACATAGACTCTCAAGACATTTACAGAAGGCTGATCATTTTTATTAAGAAATGCATACTTTTATACCCTAGTTCACTACAGGTGTACCTAATTGGTCCTCCAATCAAAACATCATTGCATTGGCTAATTAAGAAACATCCTTTGGTAAACAAATCTCCATAGCACATTCCACATGTTCACAGTACCAGGTGCAGCAAGTTAAGATAAGAATTGTTCCTCATTCCTTTCTCTGATCTTCTCACAGCCTTTCCCCAAACAAAAAACAACAACAACAGACAACTTGCCTGGGAAAGGTGTCTGTTTCTCTCTGTGGTCAGAGAGCTGCTGCCACATCTAAGTTTTGTTAGAAATTTTGATAACTATTTTTTATCTTCAGTTGTAGGCTAAGGGGTGTTCAGCTGCAATACAATTAGTGTTATCTTGGTGTTTGTTGTCCTTTTAGTACGGATTCAAGAATAAACAGATGGAAATGTTGGTAAGCAGACTTGAATGCATTGGAGATCTTAGGATAAATAATTAGAATACTCATTAACTACATTCTGACAAATGAGCCAGGCTTGGAAATGTCACTATGGTCTATTGCATCCACAGTCTATGTATTAACAAGTTTCTCTAAACTATTGATGATCCATATATTCACATCCATACAGACTGTAGACATGATCCCCAATCTCAGCAGTCCATGTCATAAGGATTATGGCACCATCTTTATCTCTCTTTACCCTATGCATTGGCTGAAGTTACTTTGATGCTTCTGATGCTATCTGAAACTGTATGTGTGCAGCTCCAATGTTATTTTTAACACGGTGACTTTATCAACCTTGATTCTGGTAAAATAAGTAAATAAATAAAATAAATAGAAATGTTATTTCTTCTGTATCAGCTGAAATTGAACTCATATAAAGGGTATGTGTGTCATGCTGCTGTAGTGCTTTATAGAATCTTATTTTTCCGATTTTACTTTCCAAGCTGCTTAAAATGTCAACACTGATAAAAATTCAGATGCACAGACTGAACAATCAGCAGTGTGGGTGCACAGACATGTGGGTGTAGGTGCATGGATGGATGGACGGATGGACGGACAGATGGTGGAAACTATTTGAACCAGAAGTGAAACCAGAATTTGAAAGACCTCATCCCTCTCCTCCCATACACCAGCAAAACAGGTTGCTTTCCTTATGCTAGCACACTGGTTTTATTGGATGAATAGTTTTGAAATTTGTGTTCACCCTGAAGGGAAAGCCAGGTGTAGAGGCTTGTGTGAAACTTTGACTATTTGAATCTGAATTGCACCCTGTTGAGAAGTAGAAGAGTGAGATGAGTAAAGCTTTCATTAATATTCACAGCCCCAAAATAATTGTGAGTTTATAGTCATGAGAGTGAGTGAGCAGTTGTCTTCCAGCGATCTGCTGTGGCACTTAAGACAGAATGTGCTGCCTGCTCCAGCAACTGAATAGAGAAGAGCAGTTTCTGACTGTCTGCTCTCTGTAGCTGGCAATCTTGGGCTCCTCTAGCAGCCTTTGAAGAGAATTAGACATGATACCCAAATGGTAAAGAAAGGAGGGACTCATGAGGCTCAGCTATGTAGCTTCCTCTCCTTCAAAGTCCACCCCCTAAGTCACATGCATTAGCAAGATAGAGCTAGGGAGATGTTTCCTTCTTTCTTTCTTTCTTGTGTGTCTCATTTAAATAAGGACAGCATTTTCCCTGCATTATTTGACTCTAGGTACTAACGTGCGTTTGCTTTTCTATGCGTTTTTGTCATCTGAGTCAAATGCCATTTTCCTTGTGAACTCAATGTGCTCGTGCTGAGCATAGAAATCCATGAGCCTAAAAGAAAATAGGGAGATCATGTAGTTCCAGTGAACTGATGCTTCTTTCTCTTATTCATCTCAAGTTGGCAGAACAGGCAGTTCACTAAACAGCAAGACAGACATCAGTTCATTAATACATCTGCTGGCATTGCATAGAGGCTCAAGAAGGACACTTTCTGGTGGGATTTTTCTTTGGGGTTGTTTTCATTTGTTTTTAATTTTGTCAGATTTCTTTGGCCACTGGGCCCAGTGAGATAAATGATTTTTTAAAAAATACAGGCCTATACAAAGATGGGCACTACTTGTAGAGTTCAGCAGCTCTGAGCTAGTGCACCTGTTCCCTGTGCTTACCAAGCAAATGGTGTTCTTCACTTGCTATGATTAATTTAGTTCAGATTTTTGCAGTATTATGGCATGTAGACCGGGTTCCATTTTTATATGTTTGTGTGTTACTACCTGCAGTCACATACCTGTTTTGTTTCTTGTTTCCTCCCTTTTTAACTAAATGCTTGAGACATTTTTTAATCTGAGCACCACCATAAGCCTTCTAAAATTTGGTATGCTCAGCCAGATGTCATGGTTCAAGATAGTCTCTGACTTGTGAATTCAAACAAAATGCTGTTTATCTAAAGAGATTTTTGAATATTAGGTTTGTGGGGCAAATACTCCAGTTCAGTTGGAAGAGCAAATAACATTTGACTTGACAGAAAGGGATTTGTGATACTTGTAGGATGTCATATAGATACTTCTCCTAAAAGAGAGCAGTACTTAAAATTGAGAACCTGTTTCCCATAGGTTATATAGAAAAAGGCAGTTTATATTGCCAAGAAATGCTCAGAAAGGCTTATGTTGTACTCGTTGTGATTTGTTGTTTTGGTTTAGTGGTTTTTGTGTTTTGTTTTTTTTTAATCATCTGCTTGGTAGCAGAATCCTGATGATTTTGAAAGGAAACTTTCAGCATGAAAGCAAAAGAAATTTCATCAGTTTGTTGCTTTGTCCAGTACCATCAGTGAAGGGGTGAAAAGAGATCCCTTTGTTTTAATTGTAAGAAATGTCAGGATTTGGTTTAATTTCATCCTTCTTCTGGACTGAAATGAACCATTGTGCAGATGGCTATCACACTTACCTTCATGATGTTGAAAATGAACTTTGCTGCCAATTTCATGGCCAAGTGACTCTGTATAGGCACATCCCAGTGTGCTGCTGAATGCTCTGCTTCCATTTGCAGCTCACAACATGCCACTAGTCCCTCTCTTAAACACGACAGAAAGGCATCATTCCCATCAATACAGTGGAAAGCACTCAGTCACACACCATGTCCTAATGTCTTCTCTGCCAATTTCTTTAACATAAATTTTAGCATTCTGGAAAGGACCCTTTAGCAGCTTTGGCCAGTTACTAGATGGTTTGGGTAAAGTAATTTGACTCCTTGTGACCTTTGTCGTTCACTGTGCTACAATCAGGATTTCATTAATTTCTTTCTGCTAGCATTATTTCAGAGCTTTTTCTGTGATTGTGTTTTCTTGGTTCCCTGTAGTATCTTTTTCCTTAGCTCTGATCTAAACCCATTCTCACTTTTTGAGCTGAGTGCTGGACTTGGAATAATTCATGAGCTTGAAGCTACATGCTTCCTACAGTCCTTCCTTTGACTGTAACATTTCTTAGGTAGATATACCACTTTGTTTACCTGATGGGCACCACCTTTTTTTTCAAGGCAGCAGCAGCTTTTTAGGAACCAGAGATTTTCCTATAAATCTATTGAGCAAGAGCAATATCCTGCAGAGCTCAGCAGCCATGAGGCACCCTCAAACTTTATGCTAAAAAAGATGGTAGAAAAAAAGTAAAATCATAGCTATGAAAAACACACAGAAAAAGTCAGTGTGTTTTAGCCAACAAATTACCATGCTTTATTCATGACCTTAAAGGAATTGTGGATGTTTTTGTCCCCTTTTGGTATTCATCTTTGAAACTCAGGCTTCTACTGTAAGGGCCTAAACTAAACTGTCATTTGAATAAACAAAAAAGTTCTCATTATAACCATAGGTACTGCTGCACTCAAAGCAAAAGTATTTAGTACTTATTGTAAATTCCTGAACATGGATACAGACTGTCTCCTTTCAGAGAACATATGAACCTTTTTTTTTTTGCTAGGCTGTTACTGAGGGAAGTTTTAAAACTCATATTTAGGTTCGTTATCAATGTGCTATTTGGTATAATTACTCCTTTCTTCTTGGCCAACTTCATATCAACTTCTTTAAACAGAAACAGAGTTTCTTTTTCTTAAGGGAAGGAGTCAGGGTTTACAAGGAATGGTTTGAACTTTCTAGCTCTTAATAAGGTGTTTTTTCCATCTTCTCCCAGCCATTGCAGTAATTAAAAACTCAATTTTTTATCTTTATGGTGAGAGTGGTGAGATGGTATCATTGTATTTAGGAAGTTTAATGTTTGCAATGCCATTTTCTGAATATGATTACTTTTAAAAAGAGGACATACCTCTCTCAAGTTTCTGAAAAATATAAATATATGCCTTCTATAGTACACATTTCTAGTAAAATAATATATTGGATGTGGCTACTTCCAGTAACGTCAAAAGAAAAAGATCAGAAATTGTTTAGTCCATCAGAAATCCCCTAAGAAATTTAGAAGGATTCAAATATTTTTTCTGGGATTTCTCAAAATAAACAGCTAGCCTTTAGCACTAGTGGTTTATTTTTAAAAGGGTGGAGAACTTCCCTGATTCCTAGTGAAGACTGGTAGAGCCAAGGTGCTCTGCTATGTGAGCAACTGTGTCTTCCTCTGTCCACATGGCAATTAGGAAAATTATCACCCACTAAGAGAAACCTAGCAAAATGTGAGCAACAAATCCATGGGCTTTTGGGGACTCAGTCCTTTTCTTGGATTGTTTTGTGTTTTGCTGCTGAGTAGAATTTGTAATTCAGGCTGGTTTAAGAGAGAAATCCAACCATGAAAATATAATCATTACCAGCTCCTTCAAGAAGAGAGTTTCAATTACTAGCAAGCTGAAACAAGCATAGGAAAAAATTTTGTGCACTGTTTCTTCATCAGGATATATTTAGGAGTTGAATGTACCTGGGCTTCAATTTATGTTTTTTTCTTGTTGAAAGGGTTAAAGATTTGCTGGAAGGAAAACATCTTCTCTGTTGCCCTTAGCTTTGGCTTTCAGGAAGAACTTGAGCTGTGATGGATGAGACTTAACTCTAATTGATAAGTTTGGATATGACTGAAAGAGTAGTAGTGTTCCCCAGGAAAATCAGAGATGTGGGCTTAAGCCTTTTCAAGGGGAAGATGAAAATGACCCCATGATTCTCCTTTCTCCCAAGTTCTCTGCCTGCTCTAACAGAGAAGTCCTTGCATCTCATCTTACTTTCTCTGCTTTCTTAGAAGTGCAAACTGTGCATCTCCCCCCTGCTTGTCAATTAGGAAGGGTAAAATATCCTGTTGCAGTGTGATGTCCCATTTAGAAGCCCTTAGTTCTCCAATGGATGACATGGAAGCCTCAGTGGAAGACACTGACCCTCCTGTAGAGGAGGAACCGATTTACCAACCCTGGTTTGGCAAGCATTCTGCATCACAAACCCAGTCTTCTTCATTTTAAACAGAACTTGGGGGAGATGTTGCAGTGTGATGTAATACACTGTTCCAGCTATCCCAGTTCCTTTCCCAGGTGTGCCAATACTTTGTCCCTTCCTCTCCCCTTTCCTCCTGCTGAGAGCTGTCTGTCAATCTTAACATTCCAGCAAGGGCATCGTCTGATTGGCAAAAGTTCAAAAGATGCTTCTCAGCCCTGGCAACATTGGGCTATCCAGGTGCCACTTGTCTCCTGATACTTCCCCCCTCCCACCTGGTTGGTGGCATACCTACCCCTTCCCTCCCCCTCTCCCCGGGCTTAAAAGACACGGGGACCATGTGGTTCTTAGTTCTGTTGGAGCTGTTGCAAGATTCAGAGATCTGTGACCTAGGAATAAAGCTCTGGATGAAAACTCTCCAGCAGGACCCATCTCCTTTTTCCTTCACCATCGCCTGAAGCCTTTCCACCAGAGGTAAAACTGAGTTCCTGCTTGCCTGGACTTTTCCCAAGTGCCAGCTGCAACATCCAGCTAGCCAAAGGTATCTCTGAGGTAAAACCACCTCTGTTGCCACCTCTGGTCAAGCAGCAAGAGCCGGACAAGCCCAGGCACGTTCCATCCAGTAATATTGGGATCATATTCCAATAATATCCCTTCCTTTCAAGCTGAAGTTTTTTACTGGAGCAATTCATGGTATCTATGGAACTGTAGCCCCAAGAACAGTGTGAGATCTCTTCTGCTTTTGCTGGCCCTGTTTTTCTCTTGGCTGGTTTTTGGATGTGTTCCACTTATAGTGACTGCTCTGAGTCTTATTTTAGAGCTGCTGAGTCTCCTCCAGACATTGTGTGTGATGCCCAGGATAGACCTTTGGTGTCTGCTCCAGTGTCTGGGAACATGACAGTGATGAGCTACAGTACTGTTTATTTGATTTAATCTTGAATCTATATGAAATAAATGCATAAAAGACGGAAAACCTAGTGAGTAGTAAAAGAAATAAAGGATACAGAAAACAGTTGATATCAAAGAAATCTAAAAATCCTTATTTTCTATAGTTACAGGTTTTTAGGAAGAGATTATATAGCTATTGGTGACATAGCATGATAAAGTGCTTTTGTTGCAAGTGAAAATCTTATGTACTATCTTATGATACAGAAAATATCTGGTGTTTTGTGAGAATTCATATCTATAAAGACATGTTTAGAGTGATGCTTTCAGTGCAGTGTAGTTTGCAGAGGTTAAAAAAGTGGCTTTCAGATTGCAATCAGCATGAATAATTTACGTTTTACGTCAAAATGGGGATGAGTCAAAAGCAGGGTCCTAGAGGGATTAGACTTCCAAAACTATTCTCTGCACTTCTGTGCCAACAAGAGAAATAAATAGACTGTGATAGAGAGATTGTAGCTGAGAGTAGAGCTGTACCATGGTGTGGTACCTGTGCTGAAACAGGCAAGGTTAAGAGATGAGAGACTCCATTCGTAGACACAGTGTGAAGTGCTGCACCTGAGGGCCAGAACAATTGGCAGGGGTTTGGAACCTGTGAGTGCTGCTTAGCATGCAGAGGAAAGCTACTGACAGGCTCTTCATGGCTCATAAAAGCACTGTGCCAGCTCACTGCCACTGCAAATGCATAGGTCCAGTGGGAGCTGTTCTCCACCAGACAGGTAATCATCCTCATTTGGCAAGACTGTGCTTAGACTGCAGCGTGGCATGCCTTGTCTTTCATTGGAAAACAGACCTTTGTGGAGTTAGGAAAAGTTTAAATGGGTAATTCACATAGTAAAGGCAAGGCTGATGGAAATTAATTCCAGGTGCAAAAGGAAATTAAAGGGAAACAACATAAGATAATAGAGGAGCAGAAAATAAACCATTTTCCTGAAAGAAAAACAAGGTGTTTTTTTAATTGAAAGTGTTCCCATTTGGGTAAAGAGTAGACATAAGTGCTCAGCAATTAGAGGAATTTTTCAGGTTTCCTGTCATTTCAAAAAGACATATGGTGTGTCTGCATCTTGTGTTGAGCAAAGCTGCTAGAATAAGGTCCATGCAGTCTGAAGTGAAGGATATTTGGGGTGCAAGTTCAAAAGAAACCTTCCAACAGGAGCTTTTTGGAAACTTAATCTGAACAATAAAGGTTGGTTGGATGTGGATTGTAAATCAGTAGTATTATGTTAGGGGGTTTTATTTCTATAGAGTTCTTGTCATTGAAGAATATGACACATTTAGTTAATTGCATCTTTAGGGCCCAGATAATTTTTAGCCTGTTACTACAGATTTGTGCAAATGCAAGAGAAAGCACAAAGTAGCCACTGGAACTTCCTAGAAAGAATTAAAATCTAACTTTGTGAAGTAAATTTCCTTTTGATTAAGATAATCATCTGTCTGATTATGAAAAATTAGTGTTAAGAAAAGGTCTAAGAGAGAACTTGGTGTGATTACCGGTGAGGAAGGTAATATTAAAGACCACCAGTGGGATGGGTGGGCTTCAGCCTTCAGCAGTGAAATTGCTCTTTGTACCCAAATGCTGTAATAGTGAGGTTTTTTCAAAAATGGAAGCTGGATATTATGGTATTACATATCAGCAACAGTAATAGATGAAGTGATTCCCAGACAGTGGTGGGAATGACAAAACTGGCTGTCATTCTCCAGGAAAACTTCATAAGTTATGTTGTCTGTGGGAGGGCTTTTGATCTGCATGCTGTCCTTCTCAAATCCAAAAAGTAGGCAACTGCTATATTGTCTCTTACTGGACTTTCTGGAAGTCAACACCCTACTGAAAGATGTGGGAAAATCATAAGAACATACAGAACAGGTTCAAGATGGCCTGGCCTCTTCTTTTCTTTGTAATTTATTTCAAACATGTACTTTTTTTTATATTACTTGGATGCAAAGTACTTCAGTTTGTGGTGGGGTTTTTTCATTAAAATCCCAAGCCTTCCTTAAGCCCTATATAAAGTCTATATGAACTTCAGTATTATTAAGAACTACAGTTCTTGAGAGCTGTCTCACAGCCAAATAGCCTATGAAAAACTCTCAGGCTGAGTTTCTCCATTGCTAGCTCTGAAATGACAGCTTGGACAGAAGAAAGTGGGAGGGGAGTGCATCACCCTCTTGCCATAAGAGCAGGTCCCAGTATTTCTTTTTGTCTCAGAAAGATCTCTCATATCCTGGGAAAAAATCAGAACAAGTTCCCAGAAGCACTGAGTATCAGCAGCGCCTGTGACCCATAAACATCACATTTGTGACACCAGTGTCAAGATGAGGTCTCCGCAGTGTGACTACAGGTACTAATGCACACGGCAGCTCCCTCTCCCAGTTCAGCAGACTGATCAGGCTGGGACTGCTGGGACTGCTTTCCTCTTTGAAGACAAAAAAAAATAGAAAAAGAGTGCAAGGTCTGGGTTACTTTCCATTCCTGCAAGTACCAGCTTTTTTGGGAACAGCAAAGGTGTGAAATCAGCCTACGGAGCCTGCTGTCAGCAGTGGGTGTCGCAGCCCACAGCCAGTCAATAGCTATTATGAGCCAAAAAGGCAGAGAAATCCGGCCAACTTGAGCAAAAGATGCAGCAGCAGAGGAGAGCACAGAATTCTGGCATTTGCTTCTTGCATCATGGTCTGCTTTTATTCTTGCTGTATTAAAACTGTCATGGCTTTATGCTAATGTGGTTTATTCCTAGCCAGGGATTATTATGCTTTGAATTAGCAGTGCTCTTGAGAGCATTTCTCAGGAAAAAAAATCATGTCCTTCTGAGAAATGCGAATGAGAAGGAAAAAGAGCGATTACTTGCGTTAGCTTGGAGCTGGGTGTGTGTTTGGAGAGGATGAAGGAGAAGGGACACTTTCATGACTGATGCCAGGCACTGCAGGACTCTGAGGCCACAGATTTGTGTGTGAGACAATACTGAAATTCAGGGAAGAGCAGTCAAAATATGGAAATGGTTTTGACACTGTGTTTGGCTTTCAGTGAACCCACCCTCTGGGTAAATTTTTTTTACTCCAGCGTTAGTTTTGCCTGACTGTAAATCCATACTCATTTACCCTGAGTGGGAAAAGCTTCCCTAGGGGCAGTGAGAGCACAGCTGGTGTGAGACAGAGTTGTGTTGTGAAAGGAGAGTGTCTTTAAGGGGTGTTGGTTCTCCAGGAAATGGCCTCAGCAATACCAGTTAGGACCAGCTAGCAAAAAGAAGTTGTTGCAGCTCAGAGATTTCATAACAAAGGCGCCTGGATAGCAGAGATCTTGGCTCAGTGATGGTGAAAAGGAGAGAGGGTGAGCAGCAAGAGGAATTTCAGTGTTTCAGCTGTAGGTTTGTTAGCAGGAAGCCTAGTTCAGCAGCAGCAGCAGCAGCAGTAGCATGGCATTCCCAGTTTGCTCAGTGGGCCACTTCCTGTATCCCCTAAATGAGACACCAAAGACAATACCAGCCCACTGCTTTTAGCAGCATCTCTAAAAATTCACAGCAGTGAAAAACACAGTGGGATCTTACTTGCTTGAACTAGAGGCATCTCAAAAATGGAGGAAGTGGAAAAGGAGTGGTCCCTTTGGATCTGCATATAGAGGGCAGTGGTCTGTACCCTGTGCTGGTCTTCAAGGCCCAGCAGGTTCAAATGAAATCAGAAAGTATAAGGAAATTTCTGATTTCCTCTTCTTTTTATCCATATGGATTATTCAGCATAACCAGGCAATTCCCAGCCTTGATACAGCATGTCCCAGCCCCTGTACAGGACGGAGCCCCATAGTGGGTTCTTTGGAAAAGAAGGTATTTCTCCAGGCAGTCAGGCACAAAGAGCTGGAACAGAATGAAATGCTTTGGCTGAATTATCTTTTATTCCCTCTGTTTTAAATTGAAAGGAGATGTTCTCAGAAAGGTCTGTCTTTCTCTTTATTACCCCAAAGAATAGCAGTTTTTAACCATTTCCACTGAAATATCTGGGCTCAGATATCTATCTATCTATATATCTGTCTATCTTGCTGGCTAGCTTTTTCTTCCTTGGAAAATTACAGGAAGCTGTATCTGGTATTGATATTTTACAGGAAAAAGGATTGTGTTGCATGTTAATGTTCAAAACAAACAAAAGAGCAATAAAAAAATAACCAACCTTCTTGCAAAGACCTGAGGGACTCAAATAGTAGTTCAGTTGGAGTTCTGATAATGAAACCTCCTTTGTGTTAGAAATGCGTCTCTGGCTGTTCCCATGAAAACCAACCTAAATTTGGCTCACTTAAAGCCTTGAAAAAATTTCCATTGAGATACATAAGAATTTGCCAGCCAAAATCTCTGGTGATTCTGTCAGTGTGGAGTGGGCGTGCTCATCCCTTCAAAGCAGTGTTCTTGCTGAGGTTCCTGAGCTCAAGCTCATGCCTGAGGTTAATATTTAAAATATGAGAGGTGAATAGAAACACTGGGCTGTTGTCTTCAGAGCAGGAGAGGTGACAATCTGCATCCTGTCTTTATGGATCTGGACTGTGTGTGCAAACCACTCAAATCAGTGTAAGTGGCAGTGTCACATTACAACACAAGTCTGGGAAATGGTATCCCTTAAAAAAAAAACCAAAAAAACCCACCAAAAACCAACAACAACAATTTAAAAAACAAACAAACAAAAATAACAACAAACCACACAAAGCTCTTGCTTGTATGCTGACTGAACTATGCAGCTGTGGCACAGAGACAACCTCTCGTGTTGCTGGTACCTTCCCTCTGCTGGTGCTTTCCTTGTGGTCCTGGCTTTCCATTCTCTGTGCCTCTAATGTCAGAGATGTTATTTCCCAAAACTGTCAGCATTAATTTTGCCTTGCAAATGTGAGACAAGGGGACCATGCAATATAACTATGTCAAGTGACCATCCCCAGACTTCTCTTGTTCTCATCAGGTAGGAAGGGTAATTTAAGTTCTTCGGGGGGTTTTTTTCAGTATCAAGACTATCATGGTGTATTACAGGGTAAAGGTAGCAGATAACTGAAATCTTAAGAACAGAAGCTCAGTGATACCCTTCAAGGGAATTCGGCCCTAAGTGGGGACTGTATTACAATCTAAAGTTAAAATTTAAATGTTAAAAGCTAAGCATAAGAATTGGAGGGCAGTGAGTGGGCAGAAAATGGGACTAGGCTTGGGCCCTGCACAACGAGAAAGACTCTGGGGTACTAGAGAAAGGCTGGTAAAGGTTCTGGAGCACAGGTCTTATGAGTATCTGAGCCAGGAGAGATTCTGAGGCGTAAAGGAGGCTCAGGGGCACCTTATAGGTCTTTAGAACCACCTAAAAGGAGGGTGTAGCCAGGTGGGGGTCAGCCTCTTCTCCCAGGTAACCAGTGGTAGGACTAGAGGAAATGGCCTCAAGTGACACCAGGGAGCTTTTAGATTGCATATTAGGACAAATTTTTTTATGGGAACAGTTGTAAAGCATTGGAACGGGCTGCCAGGGAAGTGGCAGTCACCATCTTTCGAAGATGGTGATGATGATGCAGTCACCAGCTTTGGAAGAATTTAAAAGATATGTAAATCTGGCACTTGGGGCTGTGGTTTAGGGGTGGACTTGGCAGTGCTGGGTTAACAGCTGGATCCCATCTTAGAGGTCTTTTTCATCCCAAACAATTCTATGATTCTGTGATTTTTTTAGCACCCTCTGTCTCACTAGGAAGTTCTAATGTAGGCCCTTTTTGTAACCCAAGCAATTTAACTGGACACAGTAATGGTACCAAAGGGTCATTATTTATGAGGGTCCTTGCTCTTAATAAATATTAGTAAAACAAAATGTTTCTTTCCATTGCAATTAAAAAAAACCAAACCTTTGTAATATTTCTTTTAAATTATATTGCATCTTTTTTTTTGGCTTTCTCTTCCCCATTCTCTGTCACACTTCCCCAGGAATGGCTGATGGCTGAACTGTCAGCTGTCTAGAGCAATGTAGAACAATTTGTTAAAAGCCAAAACTTTTATAACATAATAATTTTCCGTTGAATCTTGTTGTTACTACTGTTCTTTACAGTAGACTAACAATTTCACTAAAAGAAAACAAAATCATGTTAAAATTTTTTTCCCTTTGTTATGCTTCTCCATGTCCATGAAAAATTTTTGCTATCTGTGTGGTTTTCTGATAACTTATTAAAGCATTTATTTCACTTCCCACCTTCCTTGTTTTTTTCTCTTTTTCTTGCTGAAATTACAGCTGAAGAGGTGGAAAGACTGGCTGCAATGCGTTCAGATTCTCTAGTACCTGGGACTCACACGCCTCCAATCAGAAGAAGGAGCAAATTTGCCACTCTTGGGAGAATTTTTAAGCCATGGAAATGGAGGAAGAAGAAGAGTGAAAAATTCAAGCACACTTCAGCAGGTAACAGTCGCGTTGGGGTCGGTTTATTAATCTGGAACTTTTTGCTCATCAAGGTTGAAAATTTGTAATACAGCCTCAGTTTGCATGTATTTCAACTCTTGTAGCTTGGCTTGGGGAGATTCATCAGATTCTAAGTGAAAATCTTTAACTTTGTTACAAACTTTTTCTTTAAAAGCCCTAAAGTGACACATTGGGTGCTCTGCAGTTAAATCAGCAGTTCAACCAAAGCTGTATTTTCAGGTTCTGCTACTAGATCTAGAGCCTAACTCAGAAGAAATTTTTGAATATTGATTCCACAGATTATGAATAAAGGAAAAGGCAGTATGAAAAGATAATGCTAGAGATCAATTTAGCCACATTTAAGCTCCTGTGGGTGCTAATAAAGGAGTGAGAAAAAAAAGGAGTGACAGGATAAAGAAGTTGACATTGTGTTGAGTAGCTTGCATAACCAGAAATTATTCATTCCATTGGGCAGGAATGATGTGTCCCTTGTTTTTTTGAGAAAACCAAATCTCAGTTCCTGCCACACCCCTCCTTTTGCCATTGCTTTCTTGCACTTCTAGTCCAAGACCCTTTTTTATTTAAAAAAAAAAAGGGAAACTGAAAAAATGTGGGTTTATAATGTAAATTGGTCTGAGCAAGGATCCCAGATGTAGGCATTGATGCATGTGATGAAAGCTCTGCAATTTATTTAGAAGGTTTATTTTCTTTGTTCTTTCATAATGGCCAATAATTACTACATTTGGTTCTGCAAGTCTTTAGCCTGGATTATCTGTGAGAAAACATGGAGTTTCTCCAGATTTCTTATTGTTTTCACTAGAACTAGAAAGAAAGCCGTGAGTATCTTGCTCCTTCAAGTGTCAGAAGAGGCTTGAGCTACAGTCAGTTGCTTTTCTGCCCTGTGTATTGCACAGTGGAAGGTTTTAGGCACTACTTGGGTGTACCTGTGGCAACCCAAATCCTGTACTCCTGAAAGTGGCCCACCATGGGGTGAGACATCTCATTTAACTAAGTGTGAATTCTTGAATAAGTTTAAATGCAGAATAAGTATTTTCAGGGTTTGTACCTGAATGAGTTCTTTACTGTGTGCTGTTTAGGCTGCTTTCTGATTTGTCAGCCAAAAACTAATGAACTGGAATAGATGGCTATATCACTCTGAGTGATGATCATATTTTTTTACTTGACAGCTAGAAGCTATTGTCGCCAAAAATGACATCTTTCTGCAAAAAAAGACTTGTGTTTCATATTCTGTATCAATCATAACCATAATGTAGTGTAGTAGGATTTCCATGAAAACCATGTATCTCTTAGGGATATGTGGACACTGTGGTGACAACTGCTTTGAATGTAGTTTCAGCATGCTGCCTTGGTTGGTTACAACTAAGAGAATAACCATGGCTCTTCAGGAGGTACCATGGGTTGCCAAAGCTTGCCTACTGTTGGTTTTTATGGTTTGTGCAGCTCCAGCTGATGAGGCTGAGCTGCATACGGCTGTGTTTAGACTGACTGGCTTGAAGCTGGATGGAATATGGCTCCATAGTCCACTCTGGACATTACAAGTATTGCTAAGATTTTCCCCATTACCAAAATATTTGGAAAGTACACAGTGATTAAAACCAGACTGAACACATGTATTTTCTCTTCCCAGAGGAATAGGAAGTTTTACCATACATGCCAGCATATCTTCTCCCCTAGTAAGAGTGAGTTCAGTGTCTGAAAAACCAGTTTAAGAGCTGGGTCTCCAGGAACATTTGTCAGTCACAGTACTGGGTTTGATCTCAGTTGAATCCAAAACCTTTCTCTTTTTTTTGTAGAAAAAATTTTATTTCTAGTAAGTTAACAGTATCCCACAGCTGCTCTGCAAAATTGGTATTCCTGTCAGCTCCCCTGCTGATGTCAAATTTGCTGAGCACCCTGTAGAAGGCAGGGATAAAGATTTGCTTCTGGACTGTGCGAGAGCTGGGACCTCACAGTTTCCATCATCCCCATCCCTGGGGAACAGAAATCCACCAGCACCCTACAAGACCCCCCCAGCAATTAGAAGCATTGGTTGAACCTTGGATGTGTAGTACAGGAGATTTGACACATGGAAAACTAGCATTTTTCTGCCCGCATTTGCATGACCTCTTGTCTAGTACCTCTGATCTCACTGAGAAAATATATTTAATCTTTATAATGAATCAAAGGACAAGCTTGTGAGATGGCATAATGAGAGCCAGCATGAAACTTCATAATACAGGCTTATTTTCTTCTAGTGCACTGATAAATGTGACACTTGGAAAAAAAGCATTCCCATTAGTGTCCTACAGGCACGCACCCAAGCTTTCCCACCTGCATAGAACATCAGTAATTATCAAAAAATAGATACTAATACAAGTATTTTATTAGGTCCTTATTTGCTGCAACAATGGATTCAATTATTTTTAATGTCAAAAGTGGTAAGGGTCAAAACACATGGCCTAATCTGACGAAATTTCCACTGAAATTAATGGGAGATTCTTCTCAGAGAGAGGACAGAAAGGAAGAGAGAGTCAAGCTGATATGTAAGGTTGAAAAGTTGTCTTTTTCTTGGTATTTCCAAGTGCTAACATTTTGTATCCATATCTTTATCAGACTGAAAGCTCTGCTTAGTTATTCAGAGATGAATGTTTTAAAATTCAATTCAGCAGTCAATGAGCAAAAAAACCTTTTAGGTGATAGGAAAAGCTATTTTCTGACACCTGGTAATTGCATGAGGTGAGACAGTACATAATTTGATTGATGGAGGACCTCAGTGTTAGGCTTACTATATATGACTCCTCTCAGCACATCAATACTCAAATTGTGGTGTCTGAGCATAAGTCCCTCATCCTCCATCTTTGTTATTGTATTGTCACTGACAAGCAGAGGGTCAAAAGGATGTTCATGTTTCGTAGAGTTTATATGTTTATAGGTTACATTGGTTTTGGTATCCGTGTAGTGACGTTGCAGAAGGGTCCAAAGTCTGACATTGCCTTGGTGCTGACTTGGTAACAAAGGTCAGAGTCAAGGGTTTGATGCAGCCATCTCATGCCTTTGCCTTGCAGCTGGTCCCTGTGAGATCATCATTAGGTATTGTGTAAAGCAGCCAGAGCAGGTAGAGAAGATCACGGATAGGGTGATCTGTGTGCAGATGGGAAGCACCAGATGAGCCACTGGATTTGATCTGAGCAACCTCTTCTGCTGGAAAGTGGTGTGTTAAGGAGGTATGTAAGGAATGTGCACTGTGGATTAAAGATGGGCTTTGGCTAGGCATAATCTCAGAAAACAGGGAGATCACAGTCTGTGAGGGACACCAGTGTACCACAGCAGGAACAGAAACAAGTTCATTCTCACACTAATGTATTCGTAGGGAAGCCCCAACAAAGGTAGGAATGATGCATCTGACTCCATGTTCTCAGAAGGCTAATTTATTAATTTGTAATACTATATTATATTAAAGAATTCTATACTATACTCAACTGGAGAATACAGAAAAAATACTTACAGAATGCTAAAAAGATAATATTCAAAACTCATGACTCTTTCCAGAGTTCTGACACAGCTTGGCCCTGGTTGGCCAATGAGTCAAAACAACTCACACCAGAATCTAATCAGGCAATCACCTTTGGGTAAACAATCTCCAAACACATTCTACATGATCAAAACACAGGAGAAGCAAATGAGATAAGAATTGTTTTTCTTTTCTCTGAGGCTTCTCAGCTTCCCAGGAGAAAAATCCTGGGTGAAGAAATTTTTTCAGAGGATGTGAATGCCACATCACAGTAGTTCTCCTCCTGGACAGAAGTGAAGTTCCCACCAGGACAATGTGGTTTTCAGTGTCAGGTCTGCAAATCATTTTATCACAGAACATCTATGGGAAGTTCCTTGATGGGTGATGAGACTCCCACAGTACAGCATAAGCTCTCTGGACACTGAAGTTCCATATACAGGGACTTAGACAAAGAAACCAAAATCTGCCACGCTGTTATTCATGCTACAGTCAAAGATATGCTATATGTTTTTAAAGTTAGCAAAGATTTTTGCATGAAGTTTGGAAACCTTTACTTCCATGCAGAGCCAAGGGCCCCTCAACAAAATTTGAGGTATTATAAAGCTGGGAGAACAGGCAAACTTCTAAACGGCAAGATTCTGTCTGTTGAGAGGATGTTTTTTTACAGCTGACAAGGAGCAGTCTCATGGCAGAAGAAGCCAGGAAGAAACATAATTTTCTATACTGAAGCACATTTCCTTGGCTGGATGCAGCTGGGATGGCTTCTGAAGACTGGTCAAGATTTTAAAAGCCAAATGGGGCTCTCTGAGAATCAGCAAAGCAGATAGCAAGAGAGCAAGCTGTCTCCTCTGCTAGACCTTTGTCATTTTTTTTAATACATTGATCTTCTTCTGCTCACCTTGCTGGGAACTTGAAAAATGTTCCTGGGTGTGTTGCTGTTTTATTGCAGTGCTGTACACATGCTGAAATGTTATTTCCTGGAGATGTTTTGGAGAAGGAACTGCTTCTGAAAGAAAGAAGCTTGAGGGGAAATAGATTCTGCACTTACTTGAAATATTATTGAAGGTTTTTTATCGCTATTTTCGTCAAAAGCCAACTGTTTGCAACCTTTCAGAAAAAAAGTGTTTCAGCTGCTTGGAGGATTTTGAGTAGAGAAAAATGTCTTGTTTTGTCATTTCCCATTTCTGGTGATCTTTATTTTAAAGAATTGGTGCATCTGTCTTCCACCATCGTTGCTTCCTGAATCACAGTGCTCAGGCAAAATGGAGAAGGAAGCATGTAACTTGTACTTGAAGGACACTAGTTGGAAGGACAAGAGAAAAGCAGGAAAGGAAATCTTTTGAACTCAACCTTTCCTCCTAGGTACATTGAAACCTCCTTTTATTTGGGTCCCAGTTTCCCTTCCTAGAAATACTTGCAATCCTCCTCCACAGGGCAGTAATCTCATATCAGTCCTCTTGTGCCACAGTTCCCATCCCAAAACCCATGGGTGAACTAGTGAGCCATGTCCTGGTCTGTGACTGGGGAAGACACGACTATGACTTTTTAGCCTCATGCTTGGGGTACTCTGCTGAGAATAGGGAAGATCTGCTCCTGTTTCATTTAAGGTTTCATTGGCTTAGGTTACATTGTAGAAATTGGTGTTCAAGAACCTGTCTCAAGGTGTAGGACTAGGGAGTTGGAAAGGATGAAATCCGAGGCTGAAGTAGACCAGAAAATCAGAAGAGCCAAAATGCAAACCATTGTGAGCCAAGCATCATAAGCTGGCTTGGGAAAAAAGGACATTCAGGGCGGGTCTGTGGATTGTTCTGCTGCCTAAGGGCCTTAAGACTCTTTTAATAGTTATCTGTACAGAGGATGACAATCTTCTCTTGCTAGAAGTTACTCTGTTAAGTAGGAATAGAGGAGGTCTGCACTCTTGATCTAAAGATTTAATCCAAATAGTGCAGACAATGCCACAAAAGGGAGCATGTGAATTTTTTCAGTTTACTTTTTGGGGAGAGCATAACATGCTCTTCCATTTGCTTTCACTCTCACTCAAGCCATTTGAAGATACTAAGTGAGCCTCAACAAAGCTGACTCATCCAACCTTTAGCTGCCTCACTCCCAAAATATGCTTTAAAACAGATATTAATTTTGTGCCTGAATCTTTTTTTTCCCACTAGTTAATCCTTGGTGCTTTGGTTTTTCCAACCAGAATTTTTTTAAAAAATAATCTATAAAAAAATCATATGTCAGTGTGTTTATGTAAGTTAAGTCTCCCAGTCAGCAGGGGAGATTGCTTAAATTGGCAACACTTACAGGCAAGGATTTTTCAGTATTTCTGATAAGTAACAAGAAAAAAACAAAATGTGATAAAGGTGTTCAATTAAAGAAACTGTTATTCATAAACCATGCTCAGATCATTTGATTCCTACTGCTGATTATTTCTAACTACAACAGGTAAATATTTTAAACTTTTCTTTCCAGAAGATTCCAGATGGGAGCCATTCAATTATATGTTGCAAGTGCTTCTCTTAAACCTTCTGCTTTGCCAGTAATTGCCTCTTGTGTTTTTTCATATAAAACCCTTAGGGTATTAAACTGGTCATGCAATTTAGGTAAGACCTTTGCCTGCGGAAAGGAAGGAGAAGCACAGGCTGCAAACATGTCTGCCTCATCCCTGCCTGTACTTCTGGGGAGGTGGGCTGTGGGGTGAGAGACTCGGTGTAGTTTTCCCAAGTGCCAGGTTATTGACATCTATCTGCAGACATTCTGTTTTTGTTGAAAAGAGTGGTTTTGTTTGGATTATTGTCTAACAAGGATAACTGTTTTATAGCACTTTATGGTCCCATTCTGTTCTTCTGAATTTTATTTAATATCTGCTGTGATCCCATGTGAAAAGTATAAATATTTCAGTTCAAATTCCTCTTATACTTTCAAGCCAGACTGTCTCTAGGTTTAGATATGGAGAACAGAAGTAATTATGTTTTTTTTCTTCCCTGATGCTCATGTTCTGATGACTTGGAAATATAATTCTGAATTCTGAATAGGTGCTCAGAGAGAGAGCGCAGTGTCCCCTCCAGGCTAGCTGGGTCTGAAGCCACCCTGAAGCCTAAAATACCTCAGAGTCCTTCCTGTCCTCCTCCATGACAAAGCCTGTTAATATTTCTGTGTAAAACCCCTAGGGGTCCTTTTGAAGTGAAACAGTGAGCAGGTGATACAGATGCTGGTCCAAATCAGGTATTCTTGCTGTGCTGGAGCAGCTCATACAGCATTAAGGCATTGCTAAAAATGACTGATCACTTCCAAGATCTTGGGAGAAGAAAGAAAAATTGCACTTTTATAAAACTAAGTCCAAACTTGCAAAAAAATAGCTCTGGTTTTATTAAAAACCAGCAGTACAACTGCTTTTCACAGTTAGAAAGGGCTGCTATGTTCGCTGTGTTGTGATTATTTGAGATAAGCACAAGCTGTCATTGTCTGAAGAAAAGCAGCATTTTGCAGGAACTTGGGCTGTTCCTGAATGCACATTGAATGAAATAAATATTTTTACATGAAGAAAAATCAAAAAAATAAGATCATTATATTTCAGTGTTTTCTAGATTAATCTTAGAAGAGTTTTTACGCAAATTTACATTTCTGTTTGAAATTGGAACTAGATATTATTTAGTATAGTTAAAAACCTGAATTTCAAATATAAAATGGTTTCCTAGTAGACAGGAAACCATTTGTATCTTAGGTCTGTTGAAGTATTACACTGCTTGCGTTCAAAGACTGAGTAGAAATTAAAATCCATACACAGTTCTATGTTTTGCATTGATCCAAAACTGCACACTTGATGTATTCTGAATTTTGAAAGTGAAAAAAAAAATTCTAGGATTGCATTTAACTTCTTTTTGTATGCAGTGACATTTTCTTAATGTCTTTTGAGAAATTGGCAGGAAAATGTACCAGAATTCATGCAAAACTGTAGACAAGTTTTTAAAAATTTCATCTTTTGCCATTCTATAGAGGGAGTAAAACTATCTTGTGTATCTGCTTACTGCTGTGGAACCAAAGATTCACAGAGATTTTTAAAGCCAGTGGTCATTTTCAGCCTCACAATTAGATAAACAGCCCAAAGCTAGGGTGGCAGAAGAAACTTAATAGCAAGGGAAAATGATGGTCGATGTTTGCCTCTATTGCTGATATTTTAAATTGTCAGCATTTTCAGATTTGTCATTTTAAGGAGATTAAAAGAATGGAAATGCATTCGGAAGTTGCAGATCTGATTTGTACAAGGAAGGCAGTGAAAGCAGTTGTCTATTTTTATACTTGAATTGCCAACTGGAAGCTCCTAGTTCAAAAATGGAGGAAACAATCACTCCCCCGGGAGCATGTATTCCACTACAGAGCAGTATCACTGTGTCTTCCTGAGATGTGCTGCAGAACATTTCCAGGGTTTAAGAAGTGGGCTTTGCTTAGCTGGGCTGAAAAATGCATTTAGGGATTGTTCTACCCCCGTGCCAGCTGTAATGGAACATGTGAAATGAGGCCTCTAAATATGTCCCGTCTTGCAGGAAAGAGATGTTTAATGAAGCTGTTTGGTTTTTATGCTAATTACATTTCCAGCTGCTGTGTGAAGATTATATGAGGCCACCCAAACTGTAATGCTGCAACATAATTCTACAAAAGTGCATTCATGTTAAAATAATATAATACAATTAATCCATTAGAAAAAGTACAAATTGTGATGATTGAAAATGGATGCTGTTCATAGCATAAGCTTCTTCATGGCATATGGATTAGAGAACAATGTCCATTGGAAATGTTTTAAGTGTTTTAGCAACAAATCAGCAATAATGGAATATCTGACTGTGGGGAGAGAGAATATGTGTTTGGAATAAGCTCATTCTTGTGTAAAAAGTTGTTGTACATCCTCAGCTTCTATTGCTATGACTCATGAATGGAGGGTCTTCATCAGACTGTGTCCTTACAGGTTATTTTAGAATTATTTCATTTAACAACAAAATGTATTGAAGCTGCATTTTATGTTTAGATTGCATGTGGAAGCATGGATATTACTATTTCTCGGACCGCTGGCTTTTGTTCTTTGGGTTTTCACTGCCTTTATAAAGGCACAGGAAAAAATCACAACATTTCAGTGACATGAAGCCATGAGGAAATTTGTCTTCACAATGGTGCTTTCACTGAGAAGTGCTGTTGAGGAAGTTTTATTCCTAGAATACTGTTTTGCTCTCTCTCAGTGTTTCCCACAGGGGGGAAATGAAGCAGGCATCCCCGAGGCCAGCATGGCAGTACCTCCAGCAAGTCCTGCTGTGCCACATGACCCGTGTTGTGATTGGGAAATGGGTTGGTTTGGTCATGTGAGCATGTAGCCCAGTGGGTCTAATCTGATGGGACTTTTTAATCACAGTAGTTGCCTTTTACTTCCATGTCTGTGAACTGCATTAAAAAGGCACATACAGTTAGATGTATAGGGTATTGACAGCAGAGATGAGAATTCCAGGTCCACGGGGATCTGAAATACGGATAGCAATCACCCAGACAAAACCATTAACTTCATGAGCTCTTTCCAGGGATGCTGGGGATGTATGTTGAGGAATAATAAATAGTTGCTAGAAAGAGAAACTGAATTGCCCTATATACAGAGGTTTTAATAGGAAAATACAGATTATGAATTGGAAATCAAAGATAGCTTGATGAGGAACAGTTTCATAGAAACCTTGGTCTAAGTCTTTTTTATTCTAGGGCTTGTTTATACATTGTAACTTGAATTATTTAAACCATAAATATGAAACAGATTAGTTATAACATCATAAACCCTTGGGGGGATGTTTATGCAGTTCATAAACTCATTCATTTTATTTTAATTCATTAAGGCAAATTTAGTTCTGAATTAAAGTGTCCATATAAGTGTTTAATGTGGCATTGGTGATGCCTCCTTGAATCTCCAATTCAGATTGCTCTTCCTGAGCACCCATGTAAGTAATCACAGGAGCTAATATGCAGGAAAGAGTAGATCAGACAACCTGAGGGATGGGTCCTAGAGGCTCTGTTTGGTGAAAGCTGCACCTGGCTACTTGGACTGCCTGAGGGACTGGGCATAGGAAGTCCAAGGTAGTGATTAGAACATTCAATGAAGAGAGAAAGCTGTTGTGTTCTCTTCCAAATTCTGCTTCTAACCCATCCCAGTCTTATTGCAAATAACACCTGTAGATATTAGACTTTTAAGTATTGCAGGACTTGACTGCAATTTGACCAGGTCTGGTTTTTTTTGGGTCAGTCTCTCCATATGTAGGGTTTCTTCAGACCTGCAGCTCACAAAGTCAGGTAATTCAGAGAGACTTTGGAATTATGGTAATAAAAAGGATTTCTAAATGTAGAAGAAAATCTTGGAAACCAAAAGCAGGGGGGAAAAGTACTCATTCCTTTTAGAATTAAATTCCCTATGTGGAGAAACATACAGATTTTCTGAATACTAAAAAATTGCTTTATTGATACACTTTCAGATGAATGTTTCAGTTCCACAGTATGATGCCTGTATAAAGTAGTTAAAAATAAGACTTAATTTTGTTACTATTTGTTTGTGTAGGCTGAAGACATAATACTATCTGTTGTTAACTGCATCTGAATTGCTTATTATCTACAGGATATTCCACACTTTTAGATAAAAGTAGTGGTAGAATAGATCCATGGTGTTGAACATGACTCACTATTCCTTTTGTTCCTACTGGAGTAGCAGGTATGTGTTTCTAGGTTGAAAAATGGAGTGTCTCAGTCTCTTATTTTGCAGATGAATATGTGTATGTGCATTTTTGAAGGACAGATTCCTCTTTTAAAGGTTTTAATTTGGTAATTAACAGTATTGGTCCTTTATATCCTCAGAGTTCTATTTACATCTCTTCAAGGTAATCTGGCAATCCCAAACAATTCTCTTTATCAAAACAGGCAGTAAAAATCATCCTTTTGCTGTGGTAAATCACACTTTTTAAATTTACCCAACAGCATTGTTTGTCTATTCTAAAAGAAAAGTTACAGGGAATTTGCCTGCCACTAGCTACCACTTGAATCTGAAAACATCAATTGCTCGCTTCCCTGTGTCTTGCAGGAAGCTCTTGGTCTCCATGTGCTCTTCATTAAATTCCTTAGTAAAAAGTAGCATGGGGCTGACAGCTGAATGTGCACAGATAAGCAGTACTCTGAGGAAAGACCAAAGAAGGTCCAGATATGCTTCTACCTGAAGGCAGTGACATATATTTGTGCTGAAAATGGTTGGCGATGAGTCTGATTTTCTTCCTGCTGAAGCTGATGAATTCTGCCGCTGTCCTCACTGAGTGCAGGGTGCCTGGCAGGCAGTTGCTGAATACCAAAAGACTTTGTCCGTATGGACTGGCCAGGATGGCTTCTGCCAGCTGCCCAGTCACCTTTCTGAGGTGCTCTGTTCCCAAAGGAAGACTGTGGGACTTGGTGGGTGCTCAGATCTTTGCAGTAATAAACAATATCTGCAGGCAGAATGTTTCCGGGGTATGCACATATATTTAGAAACCTTGCAACCTTTTATAGTTAAGTTCTGCCTCAAGACCATTTGAAGCTCGTGAATTTCTGTCACTATCATCAAGAATCAATACTGCATTTACTCTTCTGTACTGGCACTTACATCTTCAGAACTGTACATGTATATCTAATAGCCTGTATGCTTTATGGACCTGATCAAAAGCCCCATAAAAATGATCATTTGATTCTCTCTGGTTTTTGTGGGCATAGGATCAAGTCTGTATTAAGTAGTCATAGTAGCATTCCTCCCAGTTTCCCATCTAATAATAAAATATGCTACAGATAGATAAAACATCAGTTTAAAAAAATTATGTAGTTGACTGTGAGTGAAATATTAGATGACATTTGAGCTACAGTTTGTGTACCTGAGTGGTAGTGTTTTTTGTCACCAGCTAGTAGCTTCCTGAACACCATCCCAATCCCCAATCTGAAGGATTCTAGTTTATAGTTGTGGAAAAAATCCAACTCAGTAATTCCATGAGAAACAGAACTTTTGAAATACAATTTTGTATGGGTTGCTCCTTCCTGAATCTTTTGCCATCTGATCACAAGCCTAGGAATGAAAATTTGGGTCAAGTTTCCCTAACCAGTCTTTCAGAACTTTAGAAACACTAGAAATTTATGATCTTTTGTCCTGACCAAAGTTTGCCAAAATTGGAAAGAGGTAGTGGAATTACCAATGAAGGCATATAAACACAAGGAAGCCACTGCTGCTGCTAAAGATATGCAGGAAGGGATGGGAGAAAACAAAGCATTGGCTGGGTGCTATAGAAAAGGATGCTTTGGCTCCTCTTGTTTTAGGCTGGCCAATGAGTTTAGAAGAGTGGCAGCACATATGGCATCCTTTTACAACCTCAGTGTTAACTTCAAAATATCTGCAATATCTTTCATCAAATGTAAGGAAGATTCTGTAAGGAAGATAAGCATCAGAATAAGAAGCTTCTGCGAAATTGTTTATAGAAATTATTTTGGATTTTATGATAAGTGGAGAATCCTTGTGTGCCTTCATACTTCTATTTACTTTGGAAAGAGCCAGGGTGTTAAGGTATTTGCAGGGTTTTGATCAGACCCCTGGGAGAGATCAGGAGGTTACTCTGCAGGCAGACAAATGCAGAACTGTCGTGGGAAGATTATTACAGAAAATCCATGTGTATTGGTTTACAAATTAAAATAATGAAATCAGCAACAGCTGCTTTTAATAAATGATGGACCTAAACTGACCACACAGTCAGCTAGGCATCCATTGTTGATCTCCGTAACACAGAACTCTCATGCTGGCAGCAGCGATGCAGGAGCCCTGGCACATGTACTCGTCCCTGCTAGTAACTGAGTCCATGCACTATCTTTTATTTAGATGTGATGTTTACGCCCCAGAAAACTTCCAGTTTGGAATGGCTACCTCTAAATATTGATGTTGGTTTTTTGCATCTGAATCTGCAAAGGCATTGTGCTGAAACGAGAGGCCAGTGGTGCTGTGGTATTTCTGGCATTAATGTGCAGACAACATTCCTGCAGGCTAAAATGCACTGCAAGAAGCTGACAAAACCAATCAAAATCCCCCCATTTGTTAGTCTAGCAGATTAGTCCATTTTCTGATTTCACTGCAAGGATTGTGAGACTGGCTTAACTCAGCTGCCCTCATTTGAGTGACTTCACTTAGATCAAGCCAAGTCTCAGCTGTGTCATTCATACTGTTACACCTTCTGAATGCAGGCAGCTGAGGCTTGAACTGGGGCAACTGAATTAACAAAATTAATGCCAATTCACATTTTGGTCAGGGCATTATTTGTAGTATTCTTTGATCTGTTGAGAAAGCATTACCTGAGCTGCTCTTGTAGAAGGCCATGAGCTAGCCCCTGGCCACTGCCTCCCATCAGCCAGGAACTGTTAAGGGCAGCCCACTGGCAAGCCCATGTGCTGACACCTGAGCACTGGTTTCCAGAGGCCTGGAGCCCCTGTTGCTACTGAAGACATAACTGTTTTACAATTTAGTTGTCTTCTGGCACTGGTTCATTTATTGAATTGAGCTGGCTGTGAGCTCTTCAGCATAGTCATGAGAAGTCATCTTTCTCCTATTGTCCTTATCAGCAAAATGACCACTGAGAGAAAGAACTTGTGTTTGACCAGGATCTTCAGAATTTATCTGTGGAATTATGTGCCCTGAGGAAGAGTGGCTTTTACCTGTTATATCTGTTGTCTTGGCAACATTGTTTCATCCAGGAAATACCGTGTATATTGGAATAACCTTGTTGTCCCACACTGCAAAATGAGTTATATTGGTCTGTTTTCTTTCCTGCATCCCTAGAAGGAAAGGCTATAAAAGTGAGCATTGCAAATACACAGGATAGAAAAGCCACAGGGGAAGAGAGCTGAGACGCTCCCCTTCTGTGCTAATTGAAAGTAGGCCAAATCATAGTTCACTGCACAGATAAATGAGAGAAACAGAAGAGGGGCTTTGAGGATTGCATTATCTAATAAACCCAGCAGTATCTCCAGAAGAGCAGAGCTCTCTCTTAGCCACTGTCAGAGCAAACATGGTACCAGTATGCATATTGTGAATAAATTGGTGTGTGTCCTTGGTCTGAAACTCCCTGTAGGTTAAGGTGAGCAAAGCAATAGCTTTTTCAAGCATATGTGGCAAGGTATAGGCTAACCAAAGTACTTGTGCTGCTGGTCTAATGATGCCTCTTGTGCTGCAGAGAAGCTGGATAAAAAGAGGGCTAATATTCAGGAGCCCTAGATCCATATCATAGTTAGTTTGCAGCTGGTAGGCCAGAGTCTCCCTATTCATCTAACACCTGCTATTTCTGTAAAACCTTTATGTATATATGCTTATGTCCTACTTTTTTCTCCCGGAATCTATACACTTGTTCGAGCTCACTACATTGCCTGCCTGCAGCAGATGATATAGGCCATCCTTTTGTCTGTTAAACTTGGTTGTAAAATCTCATCACCTTCAGTGACAACAGGCCTGACCCTCTGTAAAAATGTAGTGAAGGCTTTCTGCAGGAGGCTTTTTGCTGTGCACCTAAGGCACTCCAAATAGTGAGAACACTATTTTAAGTAATGCTCTCAAGGAAAGAATAGCACAAAAATGCACACACATTTATTAGAGGAGATAACTGTGGGACAAAATTATGTTGATGAATAACAAATAGGAGATTGTTTACAAAATGCTGATTTCTGGCTCATTGTTTACTTAATTTTTCCTGTTTCATTTTGCTTGAATAATATAAATGTATTGGTCCCATTAGTCTCCAGGAGATCTTTAGGCATTTTCAGTTGCTCATGAGAAAGTTTCCCAAAGCCTTTTGAAGTGGGACTACCTCTGTGTAAGAAGAGACTCTCTAAAAGCCACCCTCTCATCCTGTCCTGACTCCTTGGCATCCCCTTGGTAGTCAAACCAACTGCTTATGTGGAAAAGTAATATGAGGAAACTACTGAGGCAGTTTTAGCTGTCTCTTAATGAAATGTACCAGCTGGAAATCAGGAGGAGCATGATCATCATGGGACCAATCAGCCCTCTGTGGAGAAGCAGCAAGTGCTGTGTAAACTGCAATCAGTGTGTCTGTGACGAGAGCAGTGTTGTACTGAGTGGGTAGCTGATATTATGGTGAAATACTTAAATTCAAACACCACTTTAATTAAATTTCACTCAGCATTAGGCTAGGAAATTGATAAGATTTTAAAAAATTGGAATCAGCCCTGAGCAAACATGAGCACAGTGACCTGTCTCTTCTTGCCAACTGCCTGCAATCATTTTTGTGCCACAAGAAATCCTCTGCAGCCAGTGGGCCACTGCATTTTTCTAAAACCTGAGCTGTTTTTTATCCTTTTAATACTGTCTGCTTTGAGATTGCTCAGAGTGTACCTCTGGAGAATTTTGTTTCATTTTTCCATGCTGCATATCATGAGATAGCATCTTCCTCAATACGATCTAAGTTGTGGCTCCAGTTCTGTCTGTGAGAAGGGTCCCAAACAGATGTTGGCAGTGTCATGTTCACAGGATATTTGGGAGGAACTGACAGCAGACCTTACCCATGGTAGGAGCAGAGCATGCCCAGGAGGCGTGCTGTGACTCACCACTCCCATTTCAGCCCTTTTCCATCAAGTGAAATGCCTGTGGAAGCCCTGGCTCTGCCCAAACAATAACTCCCACAGAGAAACTGCAAGAGACAACCAGCAGGACCTCAGCCAAAGCTAAGCTCGCCTTTAGGTATCTCAGGCAGCCATCTAGGCCAGCTCCTTGGCTCACAGTATTTTCTCAGCTTGTCTTCTGTCCTGCAGCCCAGTGGGCAGGCAAGGAGAGGATAAACAAAGCACAGATTGCCTTAAAGTCATGCTAGCCACAGATCAGTGCTAGGCTAAGATTTCACTTCATTTTATATTTGGACTGTGATCTTTCCCAATTTTTTTAATAGTTACCACAATGTCACTTGGATAACACAAAGCAGCAAATAACAATTTACTTTTGCTTACATAAGATAAAGTTGTACTTTGCTTTACACCTCTGTTTCAAATATTTCAGGTCAAATTTTGCTTTCAGTTACATTTAGGTATTTCCTATTATATCTATCAGGTTAGGTAACACTGGCATTGTAAAGAAAAGCATAAATTTTGCCCTAAAGTGCATTGTTCTACCAGTCCATTTTATTCTGTGTAGGTACAGGTCTTTTAATTATTAAGCTGATTCCTAATTTGGAGTGAACTTCTGCTCAGTGCTTGAAGATAAAAGGTATGAGGCAGACAATATGATAGCTGAGGAACAAAGTAGAGGCTGAATCTAGATGGCAGGAAGACAAACAAGCATGAGTAGCTGTGATTAGTGCACATTTACACATGCTTGCATGCATTCATTCTTACTTTCCTTAGTAAAGGAAAGTAAGCTAGTAAGCTAGTCTTAAAAACTTAGTCAAAATCCAGATACTGAAGAGATGTAGCTCATATATTATGTTTTCACAGAATGTGCTATGTGTGGATCGATGTGAGCAGCTATTCTGTGAGATTAAGTGTATTAAGAAACATGTAATGACTCAACTTAGGAACTGAACCTTCCAGAGCAGCTTATTCAAGTGCAATATATATAGATATATAGTGATATATAAATAAAAGATATTGCATAAGTCAGTAAGCTGGAACGAGTTGGAGAGGCATAAAGTGGTGTATATTCTAGTTCTTACTATTCATGTTTTATTTTAATTTGTTATTTTTGCTATGTAATTTAAAAGCCATTCCCATTCTTGCCATTTGTATAACATTTTTAGCCTTTATGTAAACATATGCATATTTTATGCTACTTTTGAATTGAATTTATGGATTGGATGACCCTGAGCAGAAGGAAAAGCAGTGGAACACATTAAAATAGTAGGTTTCTGTTTTCAGCTTTTTCTAGCTTTGAAATGAGACATGAGTAATTTAGGCTCTTTTTTCTTATGTGATTAATACTTCTCAAAAACACAGACACTGAGAAGTCTCTAAAAGTATAATATTTTACTAGATTTGCAGGGCTCTTAGTGATATAGTTGTGATAATACCAGTAAGATGCAAAGTGACTGTGTGGTGTCTGGGCCTGTATAAGAAGGTGCCTAATTTTTCCATCTCCACTTATTTCAGTGTGAGAGATTCAGGAGGGATACTATGTTTCTTTCAGAAGTACATTAACACACACAGGCATATGGTCTTTCCTCCTCTCTAGGATTGTCAAAGCCCATCAAGAGTTTCAGATGAACAATTCCTACTGGATTTAGTTGCAAGTGAAAAGCTTAGTGGCCAGGAAGCGTAGGAGAAGTGGAAATTTTCACCCCAATTCCCAGCGTTTTGTGTGCCTGCATGTTGCTTCACACCACAGTGTTCAGAGAGGCTCGGGACACTCTTGGGCATTCTTGTGCATTGCTGAGTGAAGTGCCAGGGCAATGCAAATGAATTGGGTTGTGAACGAGTTCAGACCTTGGTGGGAACATTCAGCCAGGTGAATCTGCACAAACTGGATCTGACAGAGTAGCTTGTCAGCCTTGCACAGAGTGCATTAAGCTCAAGGAGGCTACAAAATGTGGAGCAGCATGGTGGAAATGGAGTAAATTCTTTGAGAAGAGTCAATATAAAAAAACAGTCAGGCACCAATCTATTTTACAGGCACAGTAAAGCAACTCTTAAACAGTGAATTCCTGGGAAAGGTACATCCTGATAAAACTCTTCTAGTGCTCCTCGGATGTGTGTGTTTGCCTATCCCACTTCTGCTGGCTGCTGTGGGCTGCTTACAGCCATGGGCCAGTTTGAAGAAATTCTGTTTGTAGTGAAGGTATGGCTATCTGGACCGGTTGTTCCTGGTGATTCCAAGAAAGGGGAGTAAAATAATAGTGTGCTTTTGCCTCAGTGAGCGCAACAGTAGGATTTAAGGGGCTAACAACCCTTTGGCAGTATTAATATTTGGACTGCCTTCCTGTTTGAGAATAGCAGGTCTTTAAAAATATACCATCGGTGTGGTTTTGTGGCATCAGTTTTTAGAGGTATATAATGTAAATATAGTTAATTAGATCACTTTGGTGTTAATGAAGTGCTTTTGGGATTCTTGGAAAGCTTTACATATGACAGTTCTCTTCAAAGCCACGTTCCAGGTGTACCCAAACCTCAGGCAAATGTATGTGAGATGAGAATAGGCAAATTGGATGCTCCATCAAAAAATCCATAATGCTCTTTCTGAGTTGATTTTATCACAATGCTAGCAAAACAGTTTCAGGGTTTCAAACATTTTAACGGTGGTTGTATAGTTGTCATGTGGTTTCCCCACTCTGTTCTACTTAATTAAAGGAGAGTAAAGAGGAAATACTGTCATTGATTACATCTCCGTGACCCGCTTGGGAATAAAGGGATTGCTCTGGTGTACTGAGAGCAGTATCTGACTGACAAAGGCTGTAATACCATCTGCTAATTAAAGGATTTGGCAAAATAATTGCAAATTTTTACTTAAATTTGAAAAATACTCAATAGAACCTGTGCTTCTTCAGCTTGGGCGATACATAGAGTGCTTGCATCAGGACAGGCAAATAACCACTTAGTAACAAAATAGACTGGCACTGCAAAGACAAAAACCACCATTCTTTAAAAGCAAAAAAGTGCAACACTTCTCACATACAAAACATGTTTCTCTCCATGTCTTTCTCTCTACCTATCTGTGTATGCACACGCTTCATAACTCTTGCCTGTTAACTGTATTATTTTAATCCTAGTCAATAGTTATCCACAGCACCAGCAATAAGGTTATTTGAGAAAAGGACAAAATATATTGCAGCATTTTATGAAGAACAGCAGAAGATCAGAAACCACTTAAGTTGCCCTGCCACAAATATGATTATGTATTTATAAAGATTAATTTTTAATAATGTTGTTAGCTGCAAATGTGCCTAGGTCATATGCTTGGGTACAAATATTCCTTGAACTCTGGTGCAGTTCACATCTAAGTCCATATCAATGAAATACATGCAACATTTCAACTAGGTATGTACAAAAATGCTACCATTAAGTTTTCATACCTGATTAAATATTACTGGAAAGTCTCATGTTTGTGTTGCAACTATGCCCATTGTTCATTTATTTTGATATATAGTCAGAATAATGCAGATACTGCAAAGAACACTGTAGTCCAATTGTTCTTCTTTGATGTGTAGCTCATGGCAGTGCAGAATTGGTATTGAACAGACCTGAAAAACAAATAATCATAAATTCGTATACTGAGCATAATCCATTTAAGCATATTCTCAGATAAAAGTGTTATAATCTGGGGACTGAAAACCTAGCAACAATACCATAATTGGACTTTGTAATATCTTCATCTAAGCTTCTGGAAGCTAATGTGCATTTGCACATTAAAACTGCTCTGAATCTTGTATGGAGAAATCTGCATGAAATTCAGAGCCAGGAGAACCAGCACTGCAGAACCTTGCCTTTCTCAAAGAATAAATGGAGAAAAAAGGTTATAATCAGGATAATCATATAACTGCTCCTTCTTGCTTTTCACTTTCAAGTGTAAGTCCTCTGCAAGGACTTTTCATTACCGAAGTCTCACGCTTTAGATGTCTGTTCTCCATATAAGTTGTTGGTTTGGGATGGGCAGCTTGGCTCACTGCTTTCTTCAGAGACTCCTGGTGGGAGCTTGGACAAGCCATGTTCTGTAGCAGCTGTCCCACACACAGCTGCTATGGCTGAAGCCATAAAGAAGGATGTTAAAATGTGCTCTGTTTGGGTACGGGTTAATCTTTTTCATGTAATATTTTCAAAGTATTAGACATTTCTCAAACCACATACTTTAGAGCAAAGCTTTTGGGAGATTTCAGAGCCATAAATGGAGCAAAGTTGAAGGGTAAGGGGAGAAGCATTTCTGCACTGGGAAAAATATTTGACCCAAACTTATCAAGAGGCTTTGACATTGTTTTGGAGTTACAAATGGCAATACTCCCCTGTATCTTTAAGGAATTTATAATGAACAGAAAATTAAAGAGCACCCCATGTCATAGACTTGAGATGCCCATGCTTTAGCATATTTTCCTACTATCATATTTTCCCATAGCAGAAGCATGGATATGTTACTTTAGCATTAAAGCTTTGCATACCTACCTGGCTTTCATAACTATTACTCTGGAAAAACATCTCTTTATTTGGGTTTTCTTATATCTCAGTCATGCATATCTGACTACTGATATTTTCTTTACATAAATATTTGGACAGTCAAGTTTCACTCACATGATTACCTATAAAAAAGCAGTTAGCTGGCTGGATAATGTGCAGTTAGCTGGCTGGATAATGTGTCCATAATTTTATATGAGAAGAGATATTTGATGTAACATAAATGGACGGGATTTACTGAATCCTGACACCAGAGCCTTAGCCTCATTTCACACAGATCTGATTTGCACCTAATATAATGCAGGCCATTTGAAACAAAATTAAGTCAAAACTGTTACTGACCTAATTCTTATCTTAGCTTCATTTTTGTAACAGCTCCTTTGCTAATGATTGTGTGACTCACCAGCTTTTGGGTGATGGCATCAATCACAGCTGACTACTACCCAGCACAGATCCTTCAACACACACATGTGCACTGCTCTGGGTGAACTCCTCCATAATTTACATCAATGGAGATTGAAGACAGTGGGGGCACGGGAATGATTTCTAGAGCTTCAGTCACACGAGTTCAAGGATGTTAGACTGCTTCAATAAATGTATTAAAAAATCAGTGTGCTTATTTTGTTTGCTCTGTTGGAATATGTAGGAAATATATGTAAGCTGTAGAAATAATACTGACAGGCAAGACTTTCTAAATCACTGGAGGTATTTTTATTTCCATTTCCAAGATTAATTTTCTTTTGCAGGTTTTGCCTAGGCAGTGCATGATAAGTGTACAGCCTTCTGTATTTAAGAAGTGCTCAATACAGAATATAGCTCTTGAGAAACCATTCATCTTAACTGGACAAATTTCATGTAGATTAAATTCAGCAAGGAAATTTCCCTCAGGTGGCTACGCTAGTCATTAATATTGCTAGTTCTAAAGGAGCCCAGGAGAGCAGTAGACAAGAAGAGCAGTCAAAACCAATGTTGGAACCCTGCTAGTGGCAAATGGAGAGTAATCAAGACCCCAAGATTGTCTGAGATCTCCTTCCTGTTCAGCTGAGCTCAGTCATTATCATGCATAAGTTTAAGGTGATGATCTAAAGCATATTTGTTTGCTCCCAGTTTGGTGTCTGGTCAGTAGGTGCTACCTACACCCACACAAATCAGTAAGAGGGTTCTTTCACCAGTCATTCCCTCCTCTTTCTGCAGTTTGCGCTGTCTACTCCAAAGGCTTTTTGCCACACTTACACAACTGCTTAAATTTGTAGCAGAAGGTCATTTTTGGCAGAAATTGCAGCAAGGGTGGGACTTATTTCTGAATTTTGTTCACCATTGTACTTTGAAGTTGATTAAAGTCAGAGTGATGACTAAGCAGCTGGGCTGGGAATCAGAAAACCACATTATGCTCTGAGCCCTGCTGCCAGCCTCCCATGCAGTGCATAGCAGCTCTTCATTTCTGCAGATCTCCACATGTGCAGCCTGCCCGAGGCAGGCAGGGCCTTTGCCATAGTGGTGTTCAGTGGGCTGTTATCCTGGGAATGCTCACTTGCTGCTGCCAGTGACATGTTCTGTGTGTGCTTGTCGATCACCATGCCTCTCTGCAGAGCAAGACCTTCACCCCAGCATTCACCTTAGCCTTTCCATCCTTTCAGGGCTTGTTCAGTAAACGTTGCTCCTCAGACTTGCTGCCCTGACCATTAATGTAAGCCTTCACCCAGTGATTGCAGCATGCCCTAGAACTGAAAATAGCCATGTGACCTCCTCTATCAAAAAGGCAAAAGCTGGTCAGCCTCTGTTGAGGCTGGTTAACTGAACAAGTCTTTGAAGGCCCAAGGTCCTCTCTGTGATGGAATTATTATTGGCAAAAAAACTAGCTATAGGCAGCTGGCTAAAAGAAATATTAAGAACGTGCCTGTTTAATCACAAGCTATTTCTACCTGGTCCCATTAGTAACTAATTTAAATGGAGATTTTTTGAACTGAAAATTTATATCAAAATATGAGTATAAAATGAGTTAAGGCTTAAATATTTGACATGACAATGTTCAGTGCTTGAGCCCTAGAGAGAAAGAGAGAGAAGCATGCAGGCTCTGGGAACCCTGACAGCAAAAGCCTTGCTTAACTTCCCCCAGCCTACTTTTATTAGTAAGGCATATGAAAAGTCAAACAGATTTCTCACAACAGCCTAGCTGTGTTATTTATCTTAGGAGTCTGTTCTCCACCATTAAAGTAGCTGTAGTGTGATTAAATGCAGACAGACAATTATCTATAACCCACCTCTGTCTTGTCATATGTCTGCTAAGTCTTACAAGGAAAGAACTTGTACTTGCTGTGTTCCCATAAGAGAATAATAAACTGGTAGTCACAAAACGTGACACAAAAGATAAATTAAAACCTGTGATAAAGCCCACTGTTCAATATGTTTGCCATATAAAACAGACTTGACTTTCAAATTTGGATTTTTAGACTCAATTCTTGTCTAGCATCTGACAAGAATTAGCCTACAATTTTATTTTGACTTCAAATTCAAGCCAGGCAATTGCCTCCGCCATCCTGAGGTTGGCAACAAGACATAGTTATAAAGAAGATGACCAGGTCAAAGATGAAAAGCAGAAAAATAAATTGGAACTTCTTTTTTTAGAGTATCTTAAATAGCTAAGTTGTATTTACTACAACTTGAGGCTTTCCTTTCTCTAAAAAGAACTTTAATAATATTGGCATTGCCTGTGACAGAACACCTACAAGGTTGTTACTTGTAGAAATACATGGTAAAAAAAATAATATTTTGAAATGCCTTACTTCTTTCACTGTAATAGCTCAGATTTCTTATCTGCCTGACTGGAGAACCAGGAAGGCACACAAATGATTTACTGTAGGCATCTCACCAATTTCTGTTGCTTTATTCATCAGCTCTTCAGGGAATCCACAGGATGGCAGTGATGTGTGCTCTTCCTTAATGTAAAATGCAGACATCATAGGATTAGAAATTTGTACACAAAAATGCATGTTCATGTTAGCAAATCTAACCTGAGAAAGCTTTTCCTTCATTTCATATAAAACCTAGCTGTCCTTAAAAAAACTACATTAAAAGTCTGTGCAAAGCTAAAGGTTTCCTGTGGAACCTTTGTGTGAGCTTAGAGCAGAATAATGTTTTGGGCAGGGTCTTGTACCAGTGAGTGAGTTAACTGCTTATTGCCTCACAATTTCAAACTGGACCATGAATTTCCCTTTGGCTCTTGCTCTTTCTTGTTTTCTCCTCTTCATTTATGTGTGATTCCTCAAGCAGTTTCTCTCTCCCTTTCCTCCTTTATCCATAAAAATGCCTGCAACCCTCAGCACTCCTGTGCTGCCAATGGCATTAAACCAGCAGCAGCAGGGGAGTGCCAGCCTGGATTGGGGCATGCAGCTGGGTCATCCCTCTGTGCCTGTGCCCTGGAGGCACATCCTGAGTTGGTGTCTCTCACAGCTGAGCCCCCATACTCAGAGGCGCAGGCTAATTGGAATCTGATGTGCTCCACACAAGTTAAGTTTAGAGAGCAGCAAACTTGACTGCTCTAGGCGTGCTCTTAGCAGAAAGTTTTTGCCATGCATCCATAGAAGGACAAAGTGAATTCAAGAGGACAGTTTTGTCCTCTTAGAGCACTTTCACCCCCTTAAGGCCAGTAACAGTTATATTTTGAATTCAAAGCACTGGACACCGCCCCTGCAGCTGTTTTTCTGGGCAATAATGCATTCACCACAACGGACAATAAAACTAGGCAAATATTCGCCCCTTACTCCCTGCTGCAGCCATCTAGAATCTCTTTTGGTAGATCCATATCTCCAACTGTGATTGTCATTCACAGAATAATAACATCAAGCTCAACTTTTGTCAATACGTTTTTTTTAACTCCTGTTTAGTTTATAAAGAAAAAGCAGGCATTCTGGAAGAGAAATTATACATCTGCTGCTTCATTTCCTCTGGTTCTGTTCTGGCTGTGGTCTTAGGTTGTTGCAGGCAAAGAGCTAGGTCTTCCTGAGTGCCCTAAGGCATCTGTAGGGGACTAGAGTGTTTCCCTGACAGTTACAATAATTCTGTCACTCTTACCAAAATTACTGTTTCTGCAGCATCCCATAGGGAGAGCCTGGTGTTGAGAGCTAGCTTTGGATGAAATTCCATGACATTTTTCTTCACTTCCTAAAAATAAAACTGAAATGTATTTTCTCTGGAGTGTTGTTGTGTAGGTTTTTTGAAACAGTGTTTTTCAACACTCATATTTTGTGAGATGGCTTATCAGCGAATAAGACTCTGATGATATTTAATACTTTTTGAAAATTAAGACCTTTTAAGTTGAACTCTAGAATCAAGAAGCACAGTCTGTGTACTATATCACTGTATTTTAATGTACTGAACAGCACTGAAGTAAGTCTTGATTTTAGGTAGTAGCATTCAAACTGCAAACACACAGTGACAGCACTACAATAGCAAATATTAAAATGAGATTTCTCTGAGGGAATGTAGTTGTATCTTATATATGGAAATCTATTGGCTAAAAATAAACCTTAAAAATAATTCTTAAACAGACCCACAAGGACACTGTGTATATTTTTCTCTCACTAAAATTTCCTGTTGTCTAAAATTGTCTTTAATTAGGATTGCATAACCTAACAATAAAACTGCTGAGGATTAGAACCAGCAGACACATTCAGCTCAAGGCTTTAATTAGATTAAATTCTTCATTGCCAGAAGTAAGAGATGGAGCATTAGACCTCTTTAACATTTAATCTGGAGAATGCTTTATAATTGTATTTAATATTATGTGGCAAAAGTTTACAGGGATAAAGAAAAGCGGTCTACCAACGTCTTTTTATGTAATGCTTGCTTAGCTTTTGTCACATTTTAAAGACAGATTGTTTCAGGAAGGTGTACCGAGATGGAAGGGGAGGGGGGGTCTCACGTGTACATACAGCCTCATAAGAGTACAGATTGCCTCTAAAGCAGCTTTGTAAGTAGCTACCCCCTTTCATCCCTATTTAATGCTGTTTTCCTCAAAACCCATTGAAAACATTTGGAAAAGTGTAAGTCTAGTAGTATTTCTAGTAAATCATCAAATCCATGATCTATCATCCCAATGGGTGGATGACCCCGTGCATTGTGCTTTATGTTGGAATACATTTCTACTCAGAATATGATGTTAGGTTGCTAACAAATAATTTTACTAGCTTTTTCAGGATTGGAGAGTGCAAATTCCCAGTGCAAGGATTGCATCAGGGAGATTCAAATTCACAGCTCCAGGTACCAGGCCATCATGATCCTGTTGCAGAGACAATAGTATTTTACCAAGCTTTGTTGCAATCAGCACTGTTTATCTCCAGATAGTTCTCTGAGACCTGCAAGAGTATGGGACGGACCTTTTCTCCACTTTCTTAGAAGCAGATTCCCAATATGGGGCATGGAGCAGATTATTACAGTTTATTTGCTTCACCAACACAACCATGTAAGATTTAGTCACTTCTGTCCTCTCTGTGCCTGTACCCCAGCAATGTCCTGGAGCCAAATCAGGTCTGTGACCTCCTGCAGGCAATAAACACACATTAGTTTTTTTCATCCTCACCCATAAAGCATAAAAGACTAGAGAAGAGGATGCAGCTCCAGCAGACACCAGCCAGCACTGAAAAGGCAAAAGGAGCATCTTTGTATAAAGGTAGTCTAAAACTTTAGGCAGGCTCAATGTGGCTGATGAAGTTTCAGGTTCTTTTTGTTCTCTTCAGTGTTCTTTCCCTGTTGTCCAAACGTTAATGCCGATACACACACCTCAGTCCAGAAGATAAATGCTATGGTGTTTAACTAAAAGATACCATTTATATTTAAAATGTGAAAACAAGTCCCCAAGCCCTTAAATGCCTTCATCCCAGAGATGTTTTGGTAAGAATTTTGGGAAACATTCTCTCTGGATTACAAAATATTATGTTTTCCTGAATTCTTTTATTTCAACAGAAAAAGGGATTGCAACTGTTATGTTGATGTAAACTCTGTGGCTTCATTCTATCAGGAAGAATAATAATAATTTTTTTCAAAATAGCATGGGTTTAAGTTTGTAATAAGTTCAAGATATTTTTATAACAAGTACTAAAGCAAGGCAAGGGGCTGTAGCTAATAATCAGCAAGATCTGCTGTTTCTAGTTGAAAAAAATCATAGGTGACATCAGGTGAAAGCTGGGCTTTGTTATTTTTATCTTCATGGACTTGGATCCTGGTCCATTTGAACATGGTTATAATGCTTCAGAGTATTTCTGTTAACCACCCGAATAATAGTGCTACAGACATGGGAATAATCAGTGCTTTCTTCCCAGTGAAAGGAGGTTGCCTTTAAGGAGTTTGACCTTCTACCACTTTACAAAATGTCCTTGATGAACAGAGTTCAGCTAACTAAACCTGTCTAAAGGTTATCCTGCTGGACTAATAAAATCTGCCATTATTCGGTTCCTTAAATTCAATACTAAATTACACTGTGGGAGCATTTGCCCTGAGCATTCATACTCAGATAGGGATACGTGACAGGGTCTTTTTAAATAAAAATGTTAGATGAAGGCAATGTAATCTTATAGGAAAGCAATTCATATTATGACAATACCTTATTTCTTGTCTCATTTAAACTGGGTTCCTCTTAAGTGAACTTCTCATCACAAACCTATCTGAAGGTATCACTGTAATATGCTTGCTTATTTCCAAGCAGAAAGGTTAATATTTCTAATTAAAAAGAGGCTTGCTAAGGTATTTCTTAAATCAACTCTTTGATGATAAGAGCTTCTTAGACATTTTAAACTTTTTATTTATTTATGTTGAAGCCATTTCTTCCTCATTTAAATTCTACTGGAGAAAGCAAAGTCATCACAAATGTTAAAGTCTGTAGAGGAGATGATAGTTTTCAACTAGCTGCAACAGAACTTATTAAGGCTAAAGGCTTATTTTCCTCCCTTAAATGAGTACTCATGTGAAAAATATAATGTTTCAGTTTTCCCAGCAAGATTTGTTGTTTACTTGTATATTTGGAGATGGCATTTGTAATATTTTCAGAGTGAGCCTGATATTTTTACTTACCCAAGTTCAATTAATTTCAAATGAAACAGAGCTTTCCATGCAAAAAAGTAACTCCTGCAAACCTATAGTTTCCGGGGTGTGTATGAAACTAGTTTAGTTGGAGATGTAGGTCCTTTGTTTTTTTAATTATTAGCCAGCTTTATGGATCCAACAGGAAATTATGGGAGTCACTACTCAGATTATCAGCTGGGAGTAGTTGTAAAAATACAAGTTGTATTCCCACTTTCTAAGGAACAGAGGCCCTTGTGGGGGGCAGACTTATTGTTTGTCATCCTGGTGCTTATGTCTATGAGATCTATGGGGCAGAGAGCAATGATGCTCCATCCTACAAGACCTGTGGGGCAGGAGGGCAGGTTTCTCCATCCTCTGGCATTAGCTGCTGAAGAGTCGTGAGGGAGCTTCCTCTGTGGATCAAGCACAGATGTGGGGTTTGCCTTAGATTTCCCATACGAATAGTATGCAAGAGAGAGGATGTTAACACACTAATATTTGGGCTCTTTGATCTTCCTTGACAGAAGCTGCTGTTGAAATTCAAATGATTTATTAATTACAGTGCAGCACCTCACAGAGTAAGAGAGTTGGGTTGTGCTGTAATTTATGAGTCCCGCAAAACAACCCCATGGAACTTTACAAAAACTGGGGAGTCTGGGGAAAAAAAAAGAGTAGTACTCAAACCCAGATTTAAGCTAATAAGCAACTACTTTTATCAGCCTGGTAAGGCAATTTCCTCCCCTCTCCTCCAGTCAGCCTGTATGTAGTTACTGCATATTTTCAGGAACTGAAGGAGAGGAAAAGAATCAAAGAATGAGAATGGAACACCTTCCTGAAAAAAAAATCAGCAAAGAAAGAAGAAGCAATGATTCCTCTTGGGTGTGGCCTTCCTGGTAAAAAGATCCTAGCTCACCTGGGATTTGAAAATTTTGTTTGGATACAATCAGCCTTTAAGACAGGCTCATCTTCTTCTCAGGTTCCAAAGCTTCAGGATTTTACAGCTTAGAGGAAGTATTTTATTTTATTGTATTGTATTCATAAAAACTGGCTTGAGGAACTATTCTTCAGCAAAATGTTGAAATAATTTAATTTTTTTAAAGCCATAATAACCATTGTGATACTGTGAAAAACATCACCTATCCACTCTAGGAAGTGTGGTTAAAAGTCTGCCAGTGTTGGTGGTGGTGTAGGAAAGGCTGGCCCTATGCCATACCTTTGTCATTAAGTTAATGAGCAGCTTTTTCATGTTTATTTTGCACCCTGCAATATAAGCAGATTCATTTTTCTCCTACAAAAAATTAGTGCACAGTCAATGAACTCCCACTGATGCTGGTGCTCTTCATTACTCACTTTGAGTAAAGCTACAGTACGCGGTTCCATGTGATTATGAGGATATGTTTAAAGGACTATAGCAGTATGCAAAGCAAAAATAGTCTATTAGCAAAATTGGCCAGAAGGAAAATTCCCATATTTATATATTTATTTATTCATAGTTTCTAGAAAGCTGAACTGTTATCCTATTTTCCTACACACACACTTTGGGAAAAGCTCAAAAATCTTTCTTGCATTATCAAGACATTTGTTTTCCAAGCATGGTAAGCTGATGAATTCTATCAAGGGCAAATTCATAAATAATCAAGATTTCACCAGACAGGCTTTTCTCATCTCCTTTTGCCATCAAAATTCCTATACAGCTTTTATTTTAGGAAGTTCTTAAAAATATCTAAGCTGGTCCTTTTTTTCTTCCAACTTCGGGTACCTGTTCTGTGCACTTAACTTTGCACATCATGAAAGTAAAGACTTCCTTTGCAGCCGCTACCAGTGTACATCTCCAGTCCTAGACCGGTTTTGTTCAGGTCCAAGCCATAGGGAGGAGGAGCATGGTCTCCTACTTCAGCGCAGGGATACTATAATGCAGGGTCTGTGCTTCTCCAAAAGGTTTGCTCTTACTGCATAGTGAAGGCTAGGTTCTTCGTGTTTCTTTCCTACCCTTGGGATTTACATTCTTTCTAGGGAAACCATCAGAGCTCTGGAAAGTGTTAGTGACTAGCTACAGGATCCAGTGTACTCTCTAAGTTAAACTATGAACTAAGGAAAATCATTCTCCTAAGGATTATGTTTCAGAGGAAGGCAGGCTTCAAGAACTACTTGAGTCGATGATAACTTAAAAGTTTCCTCAAAAACAAGAACACTAACTTAGCCTTTGGATTGAATTCCACCTGGGGCAATTATTTCAACCTTCCCCATTCATACTTTGCCCCTGAAATTTCAACTGATGATTATTGCTTCCCGCCCCGGTACTGGCTGCACTTCAGGGGTGGTTGAGTAATCTGTTTATATAGGCTCAGGATGTATTACTGTCCTTCTGATGAAAGATAATACCAAAAGCAATTTTAATGTGTCAGTTGATTTTTTTTAAGTTTGATTTGGTTGTCAGAGCCTGTACCTACCGCTGATGTTACTGTGATTGTTCTGCTTGCAACGTGCCAGGCCCAAAGAAAGGAATCGAGCAGAACAGTCAAAAAGTCACTTGATAAAAAAAAGCCTCTTCTTTATAAATTGTAGGAAATCAAATGCATCATAGATTTTCCTTTGAGCTCTGGTGTCTGATCTTTGGTAAAAGTGACCTTCAATGAGAAGAGGACTCCTGTTTCCATTTTCTTACATTTACAAGGAAGATGGAGGTTATTATGTATTTATGTTTGCATTTTCTCATGCATATAAAAACTACCAATTTTTATCTGCTCTAGAAGACAATTATTCTGAATAGTTCAACTTATGTCCTCTCCAGAAAAGAGTGGCAAAAAATGTTACCCAATCTGTGCAAAAGTTTGATTTTCATAGCATCTATCACTTAAATACATATGTTTGACCCTTTGGGGAAAGAGAACAAATTTACAAAGTCCAGTTACATTACACAACAAATATAATTTCCATCCCTTAAAATGTCATTAATAAAACCAGATGTAAACAAGCAGCTTTTTAGCTGATATTTCTGAGATGGAATGAAAACAACAGTATGAAACTATTGATTACCTCTATCTCTTCTCAGACCTTTTTATGTACTAGGAAAAAAATCAAATAGGATGAGCAACTGAAACGGATTTTTAAAAAAAAAAAAAAAGAAGAGGCTCTTGTTCTTTAAATTATTTTTTAAACTGTCAACTTACACTATTGTTTAGAGTAAATTAAGTAATGCAAAAATATGGGCACCCTGCTGCATCAATTTATATCTGCAGTAAGCACATGAACTCTAGTGAATAATTTCATCTAAGATTTAAAAAGGTAATGAGAGCAGGATTTGGTTCTCTGATTGTAGTAATTAATTACCTAAGTCAAGGCCTTTATTTTTTTTCTTGAAACAAAGTCAGAACTCACTATAATATGTTGAGATGGGGGAAGCCAGCTGGCATATCCCTATCTATCGACTAAATAAATGCAGAGTCATTAAATATAAAATCATCATTATTTATTTCTCTTCTGTCCCTTGCCAAGGCAGTAAAACTGTTCTAAATATGTCCAATTCCACTCCATATAGAATGCTGACTGACTATTTTACTTCAGTGGTACCTGGGCTCTGAGTAACCTGATGTAGTGGAAGGTTTCCCTGCCCATGTCAAGGGAGCTGGAACTAGATGATCTTTAAGATCCCTTCCAACCCAAACCATTCTACGGTTCCGTGATTAGCAGACACACTTTCCTGACTCCTCCTTGAGGTCTAACAAACAACATAAAAAGGGGTATTTGAGCTCCAAAATATTTAAAATAATCCCTCAGAGCTGTATCAATGCATAATACTGCAGTGTGCAGCTGTGTGTTATGGTTTTATTTGCTGTGTAGAAGTAAAAATAGACACTGCACATCCTACCCAGCCTTTATGAGAGGATGGGAGATGTGCAGTCTTTACTTTGACCAACACAGAGAAGAAAATTTCCAAACCAGATGCATTTTCAGTTTTATATTAATTTGTTTAATTAACTGCTGAGTTTAAAAGTAAGAGGCTTCACATCAAATTAGCCTAATTATCAGACTATTACATCAGCAACAGTGCCTTGAAAAGGTGCAATAGATTGATAAGATAGCAGTGGGGAGTGTGTTTCAGATTTTGCCTTGTTAAGAGGCTGATCAGAACTCCTCTCTGAACATAGAGAGGGTCAGAGTGGAATATGCTCATTCACCCTCAAGGAATCCATTTCAGTGTCTTTGAACTGAGGAGTTTTGTTGATACCAAAACCACTTGGTGTTTGGTTGCTCAATCAGTAAAAATACATTGATATTCTGGAGCTCAAATGTCTATAGGTCAATGCATATCATCTTCATAAGATGCCAGGAGACTAATTTGTTGTTTAAAAAGCTATCCAAATAATGGCATGGAAATCTTGGGAGTACAGTTCTGATATCAGACACTTCGCTGTGCTCAGAAAGGGTAAGAAATCTTGTTTTACAGAGAGCTGCTTCTCAATTTCCCTTAATGCTTCTCACTTTCCCTTCGTATTTCAGAATGCAGCACTTAGCTATGAACAGAAACACATAAGAGAGTGTTTAACTCAGTATTTAGCTCAGTCAAGCTTTTAAAAGTTTGTTTCTTCATAAAAGCATCATTTGGCGATTTTTTTTTTTTCGATTTAGGACAATTGCTTCATGCTACTGAGGCAGAAAAGGCGAAGATTTAATAATGCTGTCATTTTGGGAGTACACACAGTGTCTGTATGAAGGCAGCATCATTGCACTTTGCAGTCACTTAATGCAGCTCTGAGGTGAGATTGGACTGCCAGACAGCCCTGCAACAAAAGACAACACAATGTAAAGGACTTCTGCTATAAAAAAAGTACATCAGGAATTTTATTTTTGTCTACTTAGTCCTTTCTCCCTCCAAGAGGTTCATTAGTCTCCAGTGGAAGAGAGACTGCCTTTTAAAGAACGATGTCAAAGGAATCATTCTAGCTGCTTTTCATGCAGATACTTGAACACCTGTTTCTCCCTCATTTATCTGCCAAAGAAGATTAGTTCAGGATAACACCTACTGATTTTATGGATTACTGCTGTGGTGTTTTTGCCTCATAGCAATAAAGGTGAATACCACAAATGGCTTTTCTTTAGGCCTTCAGCAAAATTATATGCAACAAAATCAGGAGATGTGTGGGTTGCATGATAATTTTGCTTTAATGTTAAGCTAAATTTAAGATGCCATCATATGTAACTGTCGTGTATCTTCATAGTGTATTCATCTGAAATATACACCACCCCCTTATTCTGTAAGCCTCCTCGTTATTATGGCAAATTCAAATACCTTGTAGTCAACTAGTTTCAAGGAACCTTGCAATATTTGCACATTATCAATGTCATCTTTTCCTACTGCTCATTCCTGATTTGCAATTATAATAATTCATGATATTTCAGTCATCTCCACAGCAACTAATTATGATGGTAGAAATAGACAGACATCTATTGCTATTATGCAACAGAAATAAGTGAAAGTTCACCAAAAAAATCATACAAATCTTACTGATGTTAAAAAAAGGCCAGGATAAAGTTAGAACAGAAGAATATTTAGGTAGAGTTATCCGCGAAATTGGGGTTTTTTTTCCCCTGACTTATATCTGAAATTTGAAGCTACAGCAGTAATATTTTAATTAATGTATTTATAACAACATAACAGCATTTTAATTATCTTCAGAAAAATATTTCAAGGTACTGTCATCTTTGAATAGACTTATAATTGCCAGGCAGCAGTGATTTGCATTATCTTGGTGGTTCTTTTGTGAAGTATTTGTCACAATCTGCAGAACAAGTTGGCTTTATTCTCTGTTTAAAAAAATCTACAATCAGGTCATAACCCAACACTGGGCAGGATTTCAGATTTCAGGTTCACATTCCATTGTCACTTCACATACTGTATTGCCAGAAAGCAATTAATAATAATAAAGATTTGTCCAATATGAAATACAGCACGCTCTTCTACTTCCTAGAACTGAAAGAAAAAAGTAAAAGAAGTCTTAGTATTCTTTGAAATTAATGAGTAAAAATTCCTGAAGCCTGTGTTGACAAAGGGTTCTAAGCCTGGATGCCATGCTAGCTAGTAAGCTGCTTTTGCAACCAGCACTACATAGGCCATGAAACCTGAATCAATTTTTGTAATTTTAGATGTCAGTATGTTGAACTCCATATTACTTAAGAGGTCTGATTTAATCATGCAAGAAAAATCCCCTGACTTGTATGATAAGGAGGTAAAATTCAAGTTTCTTTCAAAGGCAAATCAGCTGCCTTTGCACATTTCCTGACAATTAGATAATGGTATCGTTTTGTGTGTTGGGATCAAGGGTGTTTTCTCCTGACTCATTAAACACATGTTTTAAAAATAAATATACTGCAGGGCAGACATAGTAGATCAAACTAAAGTCCATGGTAGTCCAGTATCTTTTCTTGTACTCAACGGTTGTGTTACATGCAAGAAGCAGGGTAAGCAACTATTTATCTGACTCCTGACTTAAGAAATCAGATTGCAGCACTCAAAAATATCCAAATCAAGCCATGTGGATTTATCCTTTGTGTTGTTGGAACCAAATTTATCTTTAATGGATATCTCATGCAGACAATTCCACAATGAAAAAAGGCATTGTGCACAAAAGCACTTTTTTTTCAGTTGCACCCTGACCATTTGGTTGGGTGCTCTTTATCTCTGGTATTTCATGAATGAGTCAATGACTGTTCATGGTGTTGCGCTCCTCTTGTATTCCCTGTTGACTTCTGTCCTTGCTGTAGCATCTCTCTGTGCTGGTAATGGCCCCCACCTGGAGCAAAGGGTCGTGACCACACCACAGGAGAGCAGGAGCTCGCAGCGCTGCCAAAGGCCACCTCATGCATTCAGAGGAAGAAGCCATTGTGCTGGGGGTTTCCTCTCGGCTCTGGAAGCATGCCAGGGCTGTGGGGATGCTTTGAAGAGCTGTGCCAGGCCAAGGAAGCCCTGTCTGGTGTAGCTCCCAGGAGAGGATGTGTAGGATATGTGTACTGGTGTTGTCTGTCCTGTTTTGTGCTTGATTTTCCTCCAAGAGAACAGTTTGGTTTACACAGTGCGCAGCCTAGATGACACTTACTGTGTATTTTTGTGAATATCAGGGGAGCCAGGACCTTGCTGTAAAAGAATAGATGACCAAAAAAAAAAAAGTGGTTCTGCTATTATTCTTTATTTCTCTGCAAACCCCATTCTTTTTTCTTTTTTTTTTGTAACTTTTTTTAGTTCCTTTTTAGTTCTTTTTTTCATAACTTTTTTAGTTCTTTTTTTCATAACTTTTTTAGTTCTTTTTTAGTTTTAGATGTATCTCTTTGGAGATGGATACCCAAACTTGTATTTGCTGTAGACTATTACACTAGCACAAAGGGGGCTCTATATATTTCCTAGTAATTTCAGATTTCAGTTGCCTTTTTTTACTGCCCCAAGCATTAGGATGATGTTTTCAGATACTTCTCTGCAGAGTTGTCCAAGCACTATCTTTTGAGTGGGAATGACTAATACAGCTGTTAAGTGTGTACAGTTAGGGCTGCCTTTTCCCAAATGTATTTTTTTGCTGTTATCAATGCTGAATTTTGTCACACATCATGTAGTATCACAAGAATTCTTGTGGCTCTTTGCAGTCAGCCTTGGTTTTGACCTCAGTCAGCAAATTTTGTCTTCTCCCTATGGTCAACCTTTCTTAACTGTGTTTTCGTGAAGAAGACAGCAGGTAGTGCTACATTCCTCTGTTTATGCATGGGGAATTCCTTTTTGATTTCTACATGTTGCTATTCCACTAGAGGATAATCACATCTAATTATCTAATGCAATTTTAATTCTTCCAATGACCTTAACATAGAAGTTTTGGAACTTTGAAGAGGCCAACTTGGAACAAGCATCTTCATTCATTGACTTCAAACTCGGGATGATTCTTCTCTCATCTCCCTTCTGTTCTAGGTCTCCAGTGTCTAGCTTTATTCTATATAACTATTCCTAGACTGGTGGATGGGAACAAGGCTTACTGGTCTGTAATTCCAAGATGACTTTCAGGCTCTAGAGAAGAGCAACCTTCTATTTGCCATCTCCCACTTTTCTATCTTATCTAGATTACATATCACACTTACTCTGTTCATATTTGATTTCCTGATGAACTCAAGGAAGAAAACTGTCCGGTCTTGGCAGTTTGCTGCTCTGATTTTATTGATTTCTTTTAAAAGTTCTCCAAGTGACACTTCACTTAGAAAGACTTCCACAGCTCCTTGTAAAGAAGAGTTGCACTTTGCAATTCTGCTGAAGCTCTTCAGGATTAGAACTGCTGTGAAAAATATTTGATTTGTTTACCATGGCCTTTATCCTTCAGTACCATTCCTTTTAACCTTAGATCATCTATAATTCTACCAATTTTCGGTTTGGTTTTCTACACAATGAACAGAAAAACTATATTAGGTTGTTGAAAGCAGGGACACTTTCACGGGCGTACTAAGATATGAGACTGACAATATTATCTACATTTATAGTGTATAATCACACTGTAATAAATGTCCAGAGTATTAACAATATCTCCTTCACTTCACTGTCCTTCTTGCCTATTATTTTTGAAATTTGCTTCTCACATCAGTATTTCAGTTCAAAATTGTTACCATCTAAACATGTTTCATATCTTCATCTCTGTCTCCCCATCCCAGACAAGCATCAGAACTATGTTTTTGCACACACACACACAAAAAGCATTAAGGTAAAATAAGAGGAAAAAATGCCTTATTTTCTCAGATAACTTCAACATTTTCTGGAGAGGAGCATAAAACAATTTCATCATTGGTGGCCTTTAAAAAATATCTCCTATTAAAATAATGGAATAATTAGTATTAAAAGCAGGATGGTGCATGCCAAATTCTCGTGAAGCTGTTCTGCATTCATGTTACTGTAACTGAAATCACAGTCTGGTCTATTTTCATCTCTTGATTCCAGAGGACTGCCATGTATAATGGAAAGTTTCTCTCCATCTGGGAATGTTATCTTTTCACCCCAAAGAAGCAAAAAAAAGTCAGACCAAGACTCTGAATGTGTAAAACATTCTGAAATTGCATGGTGGGCCTTTACTGTAGCTTGAACTGCTATCAGCTACCAAGCCAGAAAGCAGACTGCGCTATTTTGGGAGATAAGACGCTGGCGTTAAAGACACTTTGGGGTTTTTTCAGCATTAAGTACCAGCCAGCTAGCGCCATTGCACAAGCTGGAAATATCATCCAAATATAATTGCTGGATGGTGTGACAGCTGCAATTCAAGAATCTTCTTATTTTGGAGGAAGTGTTTGTTGCTTTGTGATTCAGTCATTCCTATAATCAAGCATTAAATGAATGATTTCCTGTTTGGCTCCTAACAGAGGTCTGTGTTGAAGGGTTGATGCCGGTTCATTTCAATAACAAATGCATTTTTAATTTGTGTGTGCTTAGTCAAGATTTTCTGGGTGTACAACAGTAGTGATGGTTTCTGAGAAGTATATGAAATATTCATAACATCTCTCTCAAAACAGTGCTAAGCCAACTTCAGATTTAAGTAGGTATTTCTTAGTCACAAGCTGTGCTTTGTATTTATTTTTAGTAGGGGTACATGTGGACACAGATAAACAAGTCCCCATCTATTTTGCATGTCAGTTTGGGAGGCTACGGTGTACTAATTATTCTAGTCTAAGTGGAAAACTGTAATTTACTTCAACAGTGTTTGAGTCATGTGTGAATATATTTTACATTATCTCAAATCCCTTTCTGGTGAAATAGGAGCATCCAGCAGAGCAGGCTTTTTCATTGTGGCCAAAATAGGATGTTGTTAGGGAGTAAAACACTGGATTTACACATCTGTCTGGCAGTGGATACCAGGCAATATATGTTTGCAGAGTTACAGCTGTAAGGTGAACTCAAGCTGTAAAACTACACAGCAGTTGGCTGTTGCTATAGAGAGTTGTGCTGCTTGTCTTACTGACTACAGGTCTCTCTTTTTTCAGCAAGGTGATCCTCCCAGCTGGCAAATGAGGGGACCAAATACTGGCCAGTAGCTTGGTTGTCATCTCCAGGTGGTCTGTCCAAGCATTCTTTCTGCCTTCTTATCATCAGCCTGCCATTGTTTTGGTTTTATCTCTAAATTTTTCCCCATTTTTCCATCCCAGAAAAGCTGACTCCTTCACCTTTAAAAGTTACTCTGGAAAATCCAGTTTCCTGACATCTGTTAGACTTCTTTATGTAAACTGTGCTCTGTATTTTGCCATCTGGAAATGTTGTCTGATGAGGAGCAAATCCAAAAGCAGCAGCTTGCCCGGGTAGTTACATGCCATGTGTAAACTCTGTCGTGAAGAGAACTCTCCAGAGAGTCACAAGAGTCATTTTCTTATTGAAGCAATGTCCACTGTGGTTTTTGCTTTGAGGAAGGTCCCTTGAACTATTATGCTGCAGAATACTGCAATATTGCAAATAGATATTTCTGCTGTTACAGATGGCACTGCAGATCCCTTCTGCTGTATCATCATACTGAGAACCACCTTCTCGGGGTAAAGGAAACACCTTGCAGATATCTCAGCCAGCTCTTCACCCACTTGCTTTTAGCATAGTTTTTGTCTGTTGTACATACAGAAATCTGAGACTGCAAGGTACCTAAGGCAAGTTGAGTCACTTGTAAAAAGCAGCCATTCCTTGGGATGTACAACTGCTTCTGATGCTGCCACGTATCTTTTTCAGATGGCATCACTCATCTTGTCCAGTTGCAAAAGTTTGACATGTAGAACCCATATTCTTTGTTTTTCTTTGATACAACAACCTCTGCATGTTGTTACATGGAAGCCTGTAGGGGAAACCATCATTTGTGAAAATGTAAATGGATCTCCTACCATAAGGATTGCATCAGCTGCCTTTTGCTGGTGCTTAGGAGATAACGTCATTGCAGTAAGAACTGTGGTAGTGATCACTATGGTCAATTTAGCTTTAGCACAGCTATAGCTACATAGGGTGCTGGTAGCAGTATGGACATAAGCAGGGCCTGTTCTAGTCTGCCAGGTTTCTTGCTGGGACAAAAGCCTTCTAATCAACCAGTACCACCCCCTCACTACTGTTTTTGATGCCTAAATTAAGAAGTCCTTGAGTGCCAGGTTATGGCTTTCCACTCTGCACTCACACTATATTTGCAGAGCAGGTGTACATTAAGATATGCTATGTTACCTTGTTGCAAATTTCTTTAATTAAGACACAGAATCTCCTTTATCATTAAGCTGTGGAAAGTAATACCTGTTGCTGGCTCAGCTTTCCAGTTCTTGACTTAGTACTACCTAAGAACTCATGAAAGCACTGTGTAGCAATTCAGAGGGTAGAACAGAAGAAATGTATTTTCTTCATTTTTTCAATATTCTGATCTGCTTTCTGAATTTCTCCCTAACTTCTCAAGTGTGACTAGAAAAGCAATTATGTACAAAAGGTATAAAAATGCAAGTCTTTCAAAAATCCTTTTGATAGAGTATCACAGTTTGCTGACACAGTGGAGTTCTGTTTTGCTCTTTATTAGCTAGGCGGCTGAGGGTGGTAACATTTTTCTTCAGGTGCCTACAATCCTGTTTTCTTTTCAAACCTGCTTTCTTAGGGTTGGTTTTTTTCCCCCCGAACACACAGCTTTTTTGTGTTTGTCAAGATTTCTTGTTTTATCTCCTGCTTTCATGCATTCATCTTCTGCCAGGCTCACTCAGCTTGGCCTGTGAAATCCATTATGTTGGGTTTCTTTGGATCTAACTTGAAGTGTAGCTCTTTCCCTAGGAAGACACCTTCTTTGATTGATTTTTTTAAGTCCTTCTGTATGAAAAAAATACAGTCCATCTGTTCTTGGATTGGGTTTCTGATTTTTTTGGTTCAGAAAGAATTAAGAACTATTGTGGTAGAATTGTTCAGATATAATTTCTCTGCCTTTCCTTGTATTTGCTGAATTTCTAGTTGCATGCTCTATTTCTGAGTTGTGTTACTGTATTGTGATCTCACTTAGTGTGGTTTGTAGTATTTTGATTAGCTTCTGCAATTCTGTATTTGCAGATTTAACTTTGCATCCAATTTCCTCCCGAGTCTGTCCTCTGGCAGTTTACGTGTAGTAATGGTCAGTACAAGTCTAGAATTTTCTTAAGGCTGTTTTCATTTCTTCTCCAGTTTTATTTTCTCTCTCAATCAGTAAGGAAGAAAAGATTGAATTTTTATCTGTGGTTACCAGGTGTGCCAACTGTTTCACCTCCCAAAGTCTTCCAGTGAGTAACCAGGAATTTTAGATTTGATCCTGCGCTCTCAAAGGAATATGTATATTTTTGCTGTGTTATTTCAAAGGCTTACCTGTCACAAATGAAGATTTATCGTGTTCTCACTCCAGTGCTTCTAACTGGAAATGAACCATTGTCTTGAGCTAGTCTGAACTGGAGTGGAAGCAAGATGCCCTGATATTTTCTCTATGCTTTTACATAGTCACAATCTAAAATAAGTCCAGTTGTACTTGCAAGACTGGAAATAAAATAAAATAAAATTAATTGGAGGGAGTGGTAATTTTATTTTTTCCTCTTTTTCCTCTTATTTTATTTGCCTTGTTTTCAGTAGCAAATTTTAAGTCTAGAAGGGTCATTGCCTAGCCTAGAGTGTTGGCCCATGGTCACAGAGCAGGTGCTGGTAATGCTTTGCTACTGATGTAGCAGGTGGTGTGCCAAGTTGCTGCAGCTTGTCTGTACTGCACTTTTCCACTCCTGTAATGATGATCCGGGTTTGCTTGAAGAATGTTTTGAGTTACTCTTTAGTGTGGCATCAGTACTGTGGGGTTTTTCTGTGGTGTTAACTGTTTAACTGTGGTGTTATTAATTTGTCTCATAGCACATGTCACAGAAGTTTTCCAAGTGATTCACATACTGAAGGGGGTTTATTTGGTCAGCTGATTTGGAGAGGTACTTCTATACACTTTCAAAATCAAGCTTAACCTTTTATACCAGCCTATTTTCTCCTTCAAATGTTCACTTATTTAATAGAATGGGAGTGCTAGGCTACAGTCACAACAAGGAATGTCACACAGACGAAAAGAGGCTCCCAATCTTTTCTAGGTAGTAATCTGTCTGAATTAGGTTTTGTAGTTGATTCTGTTGCAGGAAAACTAAACTGATATTAGAGATGCTCAAAACTTCTGTAAGGAACTTTAAATCTCAAAACCTGTTGGAATGTTTTTACTTTCCTCAGGCTTTAAGAGACCTATGCATGTTTGAAGCCAAGGAAAATTCGTATTTAGCAATGAGCAGAGCAATACAGTTTTTTTCAACAAAGCTATTTTTTGGTATTGGTCATACCCCAAGCTCACAGCAGCAGTGCTAAGTGTCATGCCACAGCTATTGAAACAACCCCAAAATTAATGGAGCTCTCAGCAAGCTGATACATCTACATTTTCCTCAGTGATGTCTAAGACTTGCACCTATAGCAGCGTTTCTTTTCTTAAAACTACTCTCTTCAGTCAGTTTTGATTTCAGAAGTATATTCAGCCCTATTTTTATGCATCTTTATCTCAGCTACTCACCCTTAGCTTCCTTTACAGTCAGTGAAGCCTAACAGGCACTTCCAAGGTGCAGCTCAGTCTTGCTAAGATTCTTACATTGTTCTGAGGTTAATCATGCCCAAAGACTTGCTCATAATATATGAGACCAACTCAGAGGCAGAAGCCCACACTATAAAAATTTGTATCAGCTGAATCCTACTTCATTTGATTGCCAAGAAAGTCTACATAGTTGTGAAAATTTCAAGATGATGTAATGTTTTTAAAGACATAATCCATCACATTTGCAAATCTCTTCTTCCTTATAAATCTAAAGAAAACAGTGATGGTTGTTTATCTAAACAATTGTGCAAAGCAATTGGTTTGCTTGTTTCTAGTTATTCAGATCTGAATTGTTAGCAAAGCAGATTCCTGTTGAAAGTGTGAAAAACGCCAATCACTTGTTTTTAAAATTTTAAAGTTTAATAGTAATAAAATGGTTATAAAAATAGTAATACAATTACAGTAATAATAATTTGGACAATTTGGATTAGGACAATATGAGACAATAGAAACAAAGAGTTACGGACGTCCGGGTACCTTTTTCTGGGCAGCATAAGCCCAGAAAAGGACCCACGTTAACAGAGGATTAACCCTTAAAAACAATAGCCTGTTGCATATTCATACACTTCATACATGATGCATAAATTCCATTCAAACACAGGATTCTACCTGGTCACTGTCAACTTCTTCCTCTGAATCCTAACAGCGCCTTCGAGGCGGGAAGAAATTAATTTCTTCTGGTAAGAGAGCAATAAATTCTTTTTCTCTGAAAGTTTTAGGTGTCCTTTCAACCAATAGGTGTGGTTGCTATCTCACTGTGAGTCCTTTCTTTAAAAATAGTATCCTACATAGCATAGTTTCTATTTTGACTTTTTTTATAACCTAACACAACACATATAATATTCATTTTAATATTTGCGAAAAGCCAATCATAAAACACACATTTTTCACAAAAGCAAGTATAATTGATGCACCAGAAAGCTTCTGCTCTCAGCTTCATCCTATAACAACCTTTGCTTTCTAAAATCATCATGAAAATTATAGTGGCCTTTGAAAGGAAGAATTCATGCAAAGCATCCCCCAGTGCTTTTTAAAACAAAAGCCGAGCACAACCTCAGAAAAAAGCAAGGTTAAGATCCAGTTGGCCAGCACAGACTGGGATTTTGTTTCAGTTGTCAGATGAAAAGGGCAGGCCTTGTTTATTTAGTCCACCCTTTGGTTAAGCAGCAACAATTGCTGCTAACCAAAACAATGACAATTGCTGCAAAGGAGGACACTTTATCATTATCTTGTATAATAATATTTATTGTTAATTTATTGTTGCCTCATATAGATGCAGGTTGGAATAGCTCATCTGAGGTGTTTTAGCCTTGGAGGGAAGGACAGGAGGACAGGAAGTCTGTGTGTCCTGGCGGCATAAATGCTGCTCTGGCTGGTTAATGGAGCAGCAGGAGCGCTTGGCTGAGCAGCAGCGCGGAGCTTTGCCTTCAGCTGGGGGAGCAGCCCACAAGCACTGCCATCACGGAGCACAGCAGCCTGTTAAAGGGATAAAGACAAAACTGTGTTTGATTTTCAGAATGGAGGGGCAGGAACTTCTCCTGACCCTGTCAAGGCTTTACTGATCTTAATGGGTCTGCCACAGAGAAAAACTCTGCTTGAACAGCAGAGGGGGGCTGCTCCTGAGGGACGAGTTCAAAAATAGCAGCTCAGAAACATTAATAAAAACATTTCCTACTGTTTCTTCATCAAAGCATAAAAGAAACAGCGTACTGCAGAGCACACTGGCAAAATCTGTACGCTTCTACCATAAAACACACAGGCTCATTTCTATAAACTAGTAACTGAGAGTTTCTTGTAGAGTGGATGAATTTGTTGCAGTAACTAGTTTCTGGCATAAGTAGATCCCATAAAGAGGACTTAATGCTTATTTCTAATCTCCTGGAAGGTTGTACAAATGAAAAAAAATGAGGTTAATCACCAAGGAAAATCACTCATGAAGTAATACATCTTTTCTTAAATATTAATTATCATTCATTTTTCCCATCACAGAATTTACACAGTTCTCATGAATCAAGGATTAATTCAAAGGTTTACATTTATCCTCTGCTGTGAATGGATTCCTTCTCAGTGGAGAGTGAATGAATTTATTTTGTACCAGCTTTCTGCTTGAAAAGAAAATCCTTCATAAAAGAACTGGCAATCTTAGCCAGAGAAATCCAGAATAAGTAAAGCATTTCATTGTTCAAAGTGTTAGACCCTAATGAGTTCTGCATCTAAATGCTTATATTTTTTTTCCCATCTGATCAGCAGTAGCATAGCAGGTAATGTACTTAAATGTATGACACTTGTTTGGGAGGAAGATTTGAATTGAAGAAAGGCAGCATGTTCCACACTTTTAGTATAACATCTGTTATCATTCAGTAGTGCTCTTAGCCCAGCATGCCCTTCCTCTAAATATCTTATTAATTAAACTGGCTTAGTAGGAAAATAATTAATACTATAAGTCCTGTACCTACTTAGAAAGGATTTAGAAACTGAAAAAATTGGTTTTGTCTGAGCTTCAGCTCAAGGGTTGTAGGTTTTTTCATTCTTGAACACAAGCAGATTACAATAGGGAATATCTGAGAAATTTTTATATATATAGAGTCTTCGAAATATATATATTCTATCTTTGAATGCAAAATGACTGTGTTTCTTACCAGTACTATGATAATGAGGTGGGAACTCCTAGCCACCAGCTCTTGACTGGGCAGGAGGGTGAGACAGGGCACCCAGGTAGATGCCAGTGAATTTGTGTGCAAAATGTGGGTCTGTTACTTAGCTATCTGTGGTCAGATAGAGTACAGAAATAGAATTTGCCTGTGTATTTGTTCTGTGTGCAGTGCTGCCGTCTATATGCAGAAACTGCTGTTTTGCTGCTGATTCACCCAGCTTGGTCTCCCACTGAAGAGCAAGTTCAGTTTGCTGCTTATTCTAACAGAAAATTACATTTTTGAGACCTATTGGAAAAGGTGCTGGGTGCCACCAAATTGCTCTTTAAACTCAGTCGGAGTTTTAACAATTTCTTTGGTGGGAGAAGGCTCAGGAATTAGTTGCAGCTTGTTCTGGCTCTTCTTGGAAGGTCTGAGAGCAGCTATTCTTAAGGGGGAAGAGAAAAAAGCTTTAAATGCTGCACCAGAACAGGACCCTTTCAGCACAGGGAAAAGGCAGCTTGGAGAGCAGTCTGCAGTGTGACTCCAGAGTTTTATAGTTGAGCCTTTCTTTTCAAAAACATATTAAAAACTTAGAAATCAGTGTTTCTTTGCAAGTCAGTTGAGGTGCCTAAACCGCTTCTTCAAATGGGTGTAAAGCACTCTAGGAAATACCGTGGCTGTTAGGTTAACAACCTCCAAAATCAAACTGCACCATGTGGCTGGTTGATGGGCATGGGGGTTTGGTGCTTCAGCAAAGGGACCTACCTTTAATTCTCATCCATGCTGAAGTTCAGAGAGTGTGTCTCTACCTGGGGAGACCAGAGTTTTTAACTAGCTTGTGACTGTACATATTGGTCATCTTTGTCCCGAAGAATATGTGCTCAAAACTGATTTTAAAAACAGGAAAGCCTGTATTTATCCTATGGAGAAAAGTGAAGCAGAGCTGGCCTTGTTCATATTAGCCCTAAATATCTGGCAGCAAATAAGTTGCAATAAGCACAGTGTGCCAGTATAAGCATAGCTAATTCACCAGATATATGGGTCTCTGTGGGAACAGTCAACACACAGCAGTACCAAGAAAGGTTGCACCCTCCTGTTTTCAGGGGAGAAGAGGGTGTTTCCAAGCCTCTTTTGCTTTAAATCTGCCTTGGGCAGGCTGAGGATGCTAAGTCCCTGTTCATTTGTGTGTGTGTGCATCAGTGCTGGGTCTGCTAGAGGAGCATATGGCAGAAGCCATTTGCCCTTGACTGTGCCTCTTTTTTGGCAGGCACAGGCTTGTTTCTCACAGAGCAGGTTCAGTCACAGCCACTCCTTCACATCACTTCTTGAGCCCCCAGCTCGCTGGCTTTCAGCTCTTTGCCTGTGCGTGTGTTCTTTGTGGTGTTTTGGTTAATTGGACATTGTTTGAATTACTACTGAACTAAAGAAACATATGTTTTCTATCTGTCATTTTGCTCTCTTGGACTTTCCCTCCTTTACATCTCCTTAGGAGAAAACACTCCTCCAGGGAAGAGAAGGCTCTATTAAACAGCTCTGGTTTTTTGCACTGTCTCAGACACCATAACCTGCCCTCACTGGAACAAGTGGCAAAGAAGCCTTGGCTTTCATTGTCTTCCACAGCCTGGACACAGTCCATGGCCATGTTCTGTGGCCACATCTTTCCTTGGTTTGAGCCTTTGTGTTGCCTTCTTTCTTACCTTTCCCTCTCCAGCTCCTGCAATAATCTCCTTTTTCTCCCTTTGCTGTCTCTAATTCTCCAAAGAAATCAGAAATGTTTGCTTGTGTGTCAAAACCAAGCAATGGCTGTGCAGACATTCCCTCAAATCAGTCAGTCTACCACCATTTCTGTCAGTAACAGCCACACTGCAGTAGCAGAGAGATTCTCTGGACTACCAGTAGCCTTTATTTCGAGATGCTAAACTGCACTGACTTGAAGAGGAGAAAGAGCATTTTTAAATGCCTTTAAAAGGCGTAGAGCCTTTGAAAACAATCATTTCCCTTCTTTTCTGTTTATATTGACCCTTATCCTTTGTTACAGCTTTGGAAAGAAAAATGTCAATGAGGCAAAGCAGAGAGGAGCTTATAAAACGAGGAGTGCTGAAAGAAATTTTTGATAAAGGTAAGTGTTCTTCTTTTCACAACAGTAAATTGACATCCCATATAGCTTTATGACCAGACATTGCATAATTGTAACACTAGGAACCAGGAATAGAGAGTTCTGAATTGCAAGACTGCGCAAAATAAGATCTCTAAACACTTCTCTTGACTTTGCTGTGGTCTGGCCCTCTCTGTTGAATACATGTGGTAGTTACTTAGCAAATAAAAATGAAAACTAATCAGAAATGTAGAGCAATAGAAATAAAAATCACATCAATAGGCAGTAGTCGCTGACTGCAAAAGAGCAAAGCATCCAGGCTGTGGAGAAATGTAGTGGGTTCATGCCTCTGTGTGTTGCCATTGTTGAGTCACTTTGGGATTAACTGTTGTGGAAAAGGGAAGCATTTAAAGGTTTTGGATCCTGATGAGCACAGAACAATATACTTTCCCTTGAAACAGCTCAGAGGAGATAATAATTCCTTGTTCAGGATAATTAATTTGTTGAGTTTTTAATGTCTTGTTTATGCAAAATGCCATTGTTTTACAAACATTGTTTTACACTGGTAACACAATACATAGTTGTCATCTGTCACATACATGTCAGTATTTGAGTGCATCTTCTATTTGTTTTGCTGCTTCTCTTGTCAATTACTAAGGCAATTAATTCAACAAATTATATAAAAACATAATGAAGTTACTTCTTAATCACAATAGAACTTATGCATATGCTTTAAAGCCTCATTAATTCAAAGTCTAAAGATTTTTGACAATAGCAGTACAAAATCTTGTAGAAATCAATAGAAATTGGAAGCTTTCACAGATATTCGAAATATAGCCTACTTCATAAATTCAGGACCATTTAAATCTGTTACCTGCTTTTTACTCTAGCTTATTAGGAATTTAAAAAATTACTAACTCAGGCTGCTATTTTTTTAAGTTAAAAACAATCAGCAGCAAAAATGTGCTTATCATTAAAGTTTACATTTTCTACCAGTTATGTGTAGTAGTGTGCTCTCACTATGACCTGCTGGCTTATAAACCATCCTAGATGCAACTTGAGAGGAAAAACAAGTCCTGCCAATAGGTTTGCCCTTCTCACTGCTTTGTGTTGTCCACGTTTTTTTAGTGACTCAGATCGGACCCGCAGCCAGTGAGGCGTGGTCCAGGCTGTCACACCAAGGGATCAGTGCTTCAGCCACCTCAGAAGGCAGCCTTCAGTCACACCTCTGTCCCAGCTGTGACCTCCTTCATCCCTGCCTCACATCCCACATGTAGCCACCCTCTGAACCATACCTACATAAACCTAAAGGCATCCCCAGGAAAAATCTTTTCTGTGAAGTCTGACTCCTCCTTCCATGTTGAAACTTGGGGAGATTCCCCTTGTATTGCTACCAAAGCACTACAGGTTTTTTTCCTATTGATCAAATAATGATGTAGTTTGTAAACTTCTGTGTCATCTTGTGAAGCAGATACTAAGATACTAAGTCTATAGGTATTTGAAAGAAAGAAATTATTTCCTCTTTATAGTAATTTTTCACCTTTACAAAGCTGATATGAAAAGAAGGAGGTAGGGCAGAGAAGAAAGTGGTAATACACAAGAGTAGCAGCAGTACTCCAACAGCTATGATGATACAAGGATGTGAACAAGGCAAGATGTGTAAGGCAAAGGCATTATTTCCTTCAGTGGTGTAATAATCTGAGAGTAATTCTAATGAAGGATTTATTTCATTGACAACCTTAAGTGGAAGTTACATTTTCTTTGTAATTCCTGTTAGATAACCTCTAATCCTTCAAGAAAACAACAGACCTTTAGCATTTCCTAGCAGAGTGCTTTATTTGATTGTGGTAGCACCTTCCATGCCAAGAGTCATCTTGCACAGACAATAGGTGTAAATCTCTTTGTCTCCCTTTTGTGAGAGGTGGGCAAAGCAGGTCTGTGAGTAACTTTGGCTTTTTCTTTCTTTAAAAACCCATACCAATCAAAGGAAACAGTGCAGACAGACTGACCCAAGAACAAGAATTTTTGCCTTATGTTTAGTGTTGGTTTTGTCAAATCTTCTACCTTGAAGAAAAGCATAATTAGCTGGTTTGTTTGCCTGCTGTTTAAAGTGACACTCTGACCTGTTTGCTTCAGGATTTGCTGGCTTTTCAGAGGACTTCGTATCACCCAGCAGGTGAAAATTATCAGAGTGCAGTAAGTCACAGTAGTTACACATAGGAGAGTCACTGCAGTCCAGCTGCTACATTTGGAAAACAAGAAATACTGTTATCATTTCAGTGACCCCCACATTTAAATTAGTCACCTGAAGCTGCTCCTGACTGAACTGCAGAGAGCGCTTCCTGACTAAGGACCAAACTCACGACAGAATCAGTTTCTGTTATCTTCCATTTCCAGGGCTCTGTGACTTGAGTATTCTGGAAATGTAGGGAAAGGCTATAATTTTTTCAAATACTCTGTACTTTTGGAAAATAGTAAGTTGAAGAAATATCTGATTAAGCTCCTGCTGTTCTTATAATTTGTGGGCAGATAGTCTTGAGAGGTTAAAAACACCTCTTCCACCTGCATCACAGAACATACCTCAACATTTAGAAGACCTCATATTTTTGCCATCACTCCTACACATAGGAACAGACCTTGATTTCCACATGAAGGTGTAACCATCCCAAAAACATCTGTCATTAGAATTGCCCACTGTTTCATGCTGCTGGTCAAAGAACTAAATCTACTTAAAATATTTTGATACCTCTTCTTCTTTCTGAATGTAGATGAGATTGCCTGTAGTGAGAAATTTCTGAATATGAGTGTGCACCAATTACTTACTCCAAAGGCAATGGTGCAATGGTTTTCCAAGGAAACATGGGCAGTCTTAATCTTTTATATTCTTGTATTTTAATATGCTCTATCTAATTAAAATTATGGATTTAGACTTAAATTTCAGGTAACCTAAGTCCTGACAGGATTTGGACATGTTGCACTTATGCACTAAAGCAGATTTTGTGATAGTATGTGAGGACAAACTTGAAGAAGTGGCTTTGGTAAAGCAGCAGGAAGGCATGGCAGCCACTGGAGAGCCAGTTGTGCTGCAGTGAAATTGAAAAGTTTTGAACTCCTCTGGAAGAAGCCTGTCTCAAACTCCATGGGATCCCACAAAATCAGCAGTTTGCTTAGGCACTGAACTTGTGCAGGATCCCAGCTACTGTTCTAAGGTAGCCACCAAGGCTAGGAAACAGTTCCTGGGGCAGGTCTTGACCATATGCAAGAACATTCAATTTTCCATTCCCCACCCTTGGGGTCATGGCAGAGAATGACAATGAATTTTACTCTGCCCTTCCTAGTCTTTGTCATCAAGAATTCCTTGCTTGGACAGTCTACTTGAGAGCAGACAAGTATTGAAGGAGATAACCAATCCAAAAATTAACCCAGGATTTCAACTTGCCCATTTGACTACCATAGTCAGTCTTCCATAGAAGGAATGCGTGAGCATGGCACTTTCAGATATGCAAAAATTCTGTAGTCCCAGGTAGTTCAGAGTAACAGACACAGTGAGAGGGTAGGCAGAGCTACAACAGGGGGAACACAAGAGGACTGGTTTGTGTCAGTCAGTGTGATGCACTGTGGGCTGCTTCACACCAGGCAATGTTTTAAAAGTACCTGAGAGTGGAAAATGCAGGTGTGTTCAGGAGTGCAAACCATGCTTAGGAGCCACAGGTCTTGAAGACGTCATCTGTGTATCTCTTGGCCTTCGTCCCATGCTGGGCTTTTGCATGCTGAGGTGAATCAAAGTGTCTGGGCAGAGTCCTTTGCATAAGAAAGTTTCCTCTGAGGTCCCTCTGAGGTCCTGTTTCTTCAATGACTTCAGGTCACTGAGTAAGAGAAGAGCAGCCTTCATGTGCCCTCTTGCTGCAGAGGTCAAGCTACTCCCTCATGGACCCGTCTAGTTTCACGCTCAGCTGATGTTTTTAAAGCTCGTGGACTTAGTCATTTTCCACTAAGTAGCACCAGTGTGTGCACTGTGAAAACAGCAAAGGATTTAGCAAGTCTGAGAACAAAAGATTACAAATGTTATCACTGTGCAAAGTTAACTTTAAACTCATAGCTAGTTCCTGAAAACAAATAAGTTCATCCATGTATATGTAATAAGTGCATTACCAGGATTCTTTTCATTTGTATATCAGCCAACTTGAATAGCTTTAATACTCTGAAAATAGTAAGTAATTTGCCTTTTGCATCTGGTTGTCAAGCATATCTCTGATGCAGGATTAATTCAGACTGAGATACTCTTTCCTCTACAAATTATTTTTTCCGTATCTTTGATCTGTTTGCCGTACTTGAGCAACTCACCAGGTAGCTCTTCTTTAAGCGATACCTGATTTAGGGTGTATATTTCAGTCATGATTCTGTGCCATGTCTGATGATTTCATTCAAATCCAAGGACAAGCTTTAGACTCTAAATCAAGATTAAAGCTATTCAGATGTAAGATTAAAAAAGGTTACACTGTCAGTACAGAAAGATGCCATGCATTAGTATTATGACAAAAGGTAAAAGCCAAAATTTTATCTTACATTTAACTTTTTTTGCAATTGTAGGTCTTCATAGGTCATTCAAATGCTGGTTTTTTTAGTCATGCTAATATACCTTGAGAAGTACATAGCACACTTAAGACAGTAGGATTTCAAGATGCTCAGCATATTACAATAGGCATCTCACTTCATGAAGAATGTGTAGTATTCCCTTCAAAAAGCAAACATTACTGGGTTTGTCATACATACTTTTCTCATAGTTACAGTCAAATTTAGTTTAAATTAATGCGCTGAATTAATGAATATATTGCTGGACATGGTCACTGCCTTTCATTCAAGAAGCAGATGCTCTAATAAGAAACAGTTACACTCTTTCATGAAATCAGGTAACTGAGAGAACATTAATCCTTATCCCAAATATGTGTAAACATGTGTGTCTTTATAAAAGAGAGTACACAGCATTTCTACCCAAACAGCTAAGTCAAAAAATGTTCAGCTTAAATACTGGCTGAATTGTTTTTTGATTTTTGCTGCCTAGGAAAGTAAACAGCTTCGAATAGAATGGGCACAGCAGTTAGAGAGGAGCTTGTGCTACAAACACTTGGCCCAAGCCTATAGATTTAATTCATGTTGCCACCTTTTAGCCAGCTCAGTTGATCTCTCAGTGTCATGGGTCAGGTTTCAGTCTAGTATGATGTGACTGCACTACCATAATAGCTCTCTGGGTCTCCAAAAAGCCTCCAACAAAACCAAGAAAGTCAAGACCTTGGTATTTATAATAGTTCCAAAATAAACAGAAGACCATCTTCACTCGCTGTAGAGAAGTTTTAAATGGCAGAAACATAATTCTGAATAGTTGTCAGCCAATATATTTTCAGACTTGTCAAATGCTGTATACTAGCACCAAAATGAGACTTTTTTATCTTTTCAGTATTGTTTTCCAAAGTGATATGTTAGCCTTATGAGGGTAAAATGCACACTCATTTGACTGATTTACATCTCCACTCGGTACATTGAGCTACATATGGCTAATCAGTGGTGCCCAAAAATCTAAAAGCATATTCTGTAATCCTGGGTTTCATTTTTAGAAGAAATTTAAATGGTTAGTAAAATCAAGTTCTGCATAGTTGCCTGCTGGTTTTTAGTTTTACAGGTCACATTTCAGTTATATTTTCAGGCTTCCATTTGTAACCATAGGGGCTGAACATTTTGCTGTATGAAACTCTAATTGTGATGTCCATGTAGTCACTGCCTCCAGGTACCAGAGTGCTGTGCTTAACAAGTTTGGAGATAAAAATCATACAGGTTGACGCTATAGAGAATAATCGGAATCCTTTCTTCTGCTCTTTATTATTTCTAATGTGGAGTGATATTAGGAAAGAAAATGCCAGCTGCTGTCATAGAAATTTTGCTCAGATAGAGGAGATATTATTAGTAACTATAAAAACAGGCTTTCTAAATGGAATCTGATATACCCCAGTATCAAGACTTTACATGAGGCAAATATAAAAATTATTTTCTTCCTTACAAAAAATGTGGTTATTTGTATGTAAAATAGGGACATATCCCTGTGATTTTGTGTCCCTTATAGCATAAAAGTTGGCGTGGGGAAAGCTAATAATTATTGTTATTAATATTAAAATATTATATGCAGAATGTATTAATATTCTTTCATTCCAGCCTACTGTCATTCCTGACTTCCCAGATTCAACAAAGAAAGGAAAAACAGACATTTTTTTTGGCATTGGATGGGACTGCATGTCTGAGTGGGTCAAGGATGGTCAGGAATCAACAACTTAGACCATGGTTCATAATGACCATTCCAGGGTAGAGCAAAAAGATGAATGCAGATATTTGACTTAAATTATGTGTTACCCCAGAGGTGCTACCACCATCACTGATAGGCTCAGCCTTGGCCAGTAGTAGGTCCAGCTTGGAACTGGCTCCATCAGACATGGGAGAAACTTCTGGCAGTTACTCACAGAAGTCGCCCATGTAGACCCCCTTCTATCAAAACTTTTCCACGTAAATCCATACATGTGTATATAGAAGATCTCAGTCCAAGTTCCTCATTTGAAAACAATCTAAATGGAAATAGATTTAATTTAAAATTCTGTCTGCATTTTATTTATATCTCTTTTTTGCCATTCTTCTTTCCTCTGACTATGAACAGATGGGGAGCTTTCCATACCAAATGAAGAAGGAGCTTTGGAGAATGGACAGCCTCTGGGCTCTGGGCTGAGCTCCAGCCAGGTGTCCCTGCCAGCCCTAGCAGAACTGGAGTCAGTCCCAGCATCTGTGGAACCCTGCTCATATGAGGTGCTCCCAACCACAGAGATCATGGATGGGACAGGTAACGTCTTGTTTATGTTATGTTGTAGATACTCTAAGCTGTTTGAAACAAGTTTTTGACGTCTAACATTTGGTGTTTAGCCCTGAGAAATCCTTGTCAAAATGAAGGTCTTCTGGTGTAGAAGGAGGTGACAGTGTAGAGATTGTCATTAAATGCTCCATGAGAAATTTTGACTGACATTATGTAGAATTAACCTCTACTTCTAGGCCTCTCGGAGTGAGGCAAAACCCCTGCACTTCGTGAACATGTAAAAGTAGGTTTCCAGCTCTCTGTCTACATCTCAGATGTACCAATGAACTCTAGAGCAGAGAGCTTAAAACACTTTTGAGGCCTGGGGTACAACATCGTGCCCTCTACCTGCCACGTGGTGCTGCGTGTAATTCCCATCACGCATCTGTCAGTAACTAACACAGTCAGCTGCCCTGCCCTGGATGAGGCTGGCTGGTCTTCTTCCCCAGCCTGTGCAGGGAGACAGCTCTACATCTAGATTAGCTCCTTTTTCTGCATCAGGTTGTGCTGCTGAGAGTTGTGGACAAAGGTCAAGTGAGGAAAAGTGAGCAGTAGAAGTTGTCATCCGTGATCTTGTGCAGCTATGCAGCCTTTTCAAAAGAGAGTAGGCCCCGTGAGGTGCTTTTTACTTTTAACAGGGTCAGTTTACAGACCACCTGCTAACATATCTGGTCCTAGGCAAGCTGTGGTGACAGAGACATGACATTCTAAAACCTGATTTATGTTCCTGATGTGGAAGTACATCCCAGTCTGGATGGGAGCTGGCTTCTGTCAGAAGTAATGGGAAATTTGGCTGTTGTGTAGATGTGTGTTACTCTTTCTCTTTTACTTTCTTTCTTTCCTTCTTTCCTCCTTTCTGTGTTATACGATGTTTGAGTGAAATCTATGACTCATTCCTAATCTGCATTGTTGTGCTGCTTTTCTTGTCTGACTTCGGCTGTATCTGCTGCTGCTTTGCTCGTAACGTTGTTGCGTCTATGATGTGGTTGTGTCCTCCAGTGTCTGAAGAGAGCCCCACATCCAATGAATCCGGCGTCCTCCTGTCCCAAGATCCTACAGCTAAGCCAGTCCTGCTACTTCCCCCAAAAAAATCTGCTGCTTTCCCTGGAGACCATGAGGACACCCCAGTGAAACAGTTATCCCTCCTCAAACAGCCCCCTGCCCTGCCTCCTAAACCTATTGCCAGGATTGCCAGCCACTTAACTGGTAAGTAGGTATTCCTGGACCCTCAGCCCCACCGTTTCCCTTATAGGAAAAGCTGCCTTTGTAGCAAGGTTTTCAATGTTCTTCCTCTTTCTGTAACTCTGTTTGCACTTGTGTGTGTGCTGGTGATGTATGTGCTGTACCTAGGGCAGGGATTGTGAAACCTTCAGACTGCATCTTCATCAAGGTTGCTCCAGGGGCACTTCCCCTCTCAGCTGTAATTGCCTAAGACCGCTGTGGCATTTCCTAACCCTCCTCACCCTTATTCATCAAGACTTACCATCACCACTGAAATTGCAGGATGTGCTTTGATGGGAAAGGAAGTATCAGAAAAATACTAGGATATCTTTAAATGCCCTTAATGAGGAAAGGCGTGAGAGTTGAGGGGAGAGTTTTGATTTCTCCTTTTGCCGTTTGTTGCTTGTCCCCTCAACTTCCACGTGGGCAGGTCCCCCCTCCACACACCCTGTATCTTTCCATATGTTTGTCTTTGACTTGCCCCTGATCCTTTTACAGGTAATTCTGTCCCATGACTTCTTGCCATTTTGCCTCAGTATTTACAGTATCTGCCAAACTACTCTCTCTTTCCATCCCTGCTCTGACTACTCCCCTCCCACTGGTGAGTCCAGCTCCAATTCCCAATGACCAGGATTTTGATGTCTTGTGCTTTATGCTGCAGTTAGCTCTCACTGCATGGAAGGTAGCAACAGTAAACAACACAGGCTCTGTTCTGTGTTCCACATGTTTTCACAAGTGTCCAGGCTCTTTGGGATTCAAAGTTCTAGGTGGATGTGGAAGGAGGGTGGGTGTGTCTCCTCCTCCCAGTCTCTCATTTCGACTGCTGAAGCAGAGGATGGCTATATTTATGCTGATCAAAATAGATTCCCTAAATGCTTGCCTGCACCTTTTGAACAGTCTGCTCATAATTGCAGCTGCTGGACAGCAGGCAGCACCTCAAAAGCCTGAGTTGAATATGAGGTGTGGTTCATCTTTGTAGTGGGGCAGCTACCAGTCTTCCCCTGGGTTGATCTTGTCTTAATCCTAACCTGATCTTTTCAGAACTGATGTGAGAAATGCTCTGCCCACATTTATGTATTATAGTTTTTTTTTCCAGACAGTTAATACCCATTTTATTCAGGTTTAATATCTATATCAGGAAAGTGCTCATTAGAAAAGAACATGTTCTGGTTTTCTCTCATCTCTACGTAGTCTCTTCATGTTTCTGTTTGGATGACCACACTTTTTTGTCCTGTATAGTTTTGTACATTTTATGTGAAACCTCTTTACTTTCTTACCTGCCAAAATCTGCACATAATGGTTAATATCTTGCCCTTTGCTACAAACTGAATGGGCAGTCCTGCAGCCTGCAAGGCCAGGTAGCAGTATTCATGGCTTCACCTAAGGACAAAACCAGCTTCCTGTGATCTCCCATAAAACTCTGTCCCAATTACAAGAAGTTGTTCAGAAATGAGGCCAACATGGAAGAAATAAAAAGATAGGAATGGCATAGGAAAAAAACTGAAGTCCTTGGTTCGTAAGCCATTCTTTTGTAAGAGATAGCAGAAGAATCAAAGGATGAGGGCTTCTGGAGTAGTTTTGTTTTTTCCACAGTTGGAAATTTTGTGTGAAGTAGAATCAGGCTCAAGTTATCAGCATAAGTGAGTTGCTTGATGATGATGACTTTCCAATGAAAGTGAAACAGAACTGTGACTCTTCTGGTGTGGCCTCTTGTGGTGGCCTTCACTGATGTCTCATCTAGTCCTATATGAAGTCTTGTATGTGCATGTAGATAGACTCTTGTACATGCATATACAAAGCCTTCAGGGTAAAAGAAAGGAGACTCAAATTTAGTCATAGAGCCATAATTTAATTGACAGTATTCCTGCTGGAACTGAAACCCTCACTTATACATTCCTTATAAGTAAAAGTATTCAGCTTGTTCTAAAGGGTCCATTTACTTTGGTGGTCCAAAGGATATAAGTGTTGCTCAGTGCCTTGTGTTCTCCAGTGGTAATTATATTAGCCATGTACAATCTTTGGAAATGAGCAATCAATCCTAACGAAGCATCCTCCTCAGTGAGAAGCAGAATTAATGCTATTCTTTTTCTAATTACTCCAGAGACATCCTCTGCTTGTGAGTGAGAAAACAAGCAAAATCTGAACTCTGGCATTCAAAATGAAAACTTTTCATTTCTTTCTGGATACACATTTTTCTACTGAAGAATTTTTGAGAAGGTTGAAGGACAAATTAAAACATATCAGGCATGGCTAGTGGAGAGTGACAGAGGTTTAATGGTCTGGTAGCTCTGTTCAAAAGACTATGAGAGGAGATGTGATCCTGTGAAGGGTTCAGGTACATGTGAAAAGTCAGAAGCAACTCAGCTTCTTTCTACATATATATATATATATATATATATATATATATGCAGGTATATGTGTACATAAGTGTATCTATTTAATAGAAAGATGTTTTGTACAAACATATATTAAAAAATCACTACAGACATGGTCAGAGGGAATAAAAAAGGAAAAATATTTTTAAAATAAACCTTGAGGGAAAAAAGTCAGACTACCTCTTGCTGTGAAAATATTCCAAAGTTCTTCAAAGAGTTATGCAGACTGACTTGCAGGGCTTGACAAAGAACTTAATACAGGTTTTAGAAATGGAAAAGGAACATTTCTTTCCTCTGAAAGCATTTTGAGCCATCTCAAATATCTATCTGCCTGTGCCAAGACAAAGATTGGCCTTTCAATTGATAAGAAATGCACATAAAAGAGCAGACCTAAATAAACGCGTAAGAGCACATTTAATTTTGTGGAGAATGGAAATTTTAAAAAATCAATTTAAAGGTGGAAGGAAGAGAGAATTGTCTCTAGCAAATATAAATCACACAGCCTTGGCATGCTTCTTCTCAAGGCTGAGGCTCTGTAGGGATGGGACAGTATAGAAACAGTGCCAGAACCAAGAGCAGACTGCAGGGTAGCCACTGGGAGTGGTACCAGCACCACTGCAGAAGATGCTCCATGCTTTTCCTCATTCCATGGCCTGTGATCTTGATGGTGTTGCCTCCACAGGGAACATCCCTGTCACAGCACTGGGTGTGGAGGTGCTCACATAGCCCTAGAAGACAGGCAACTCCAGGAGAAAAACATAAGCCTTAACTATTTTGTTACCGTTGTTTCACTGCTCTGCATGTCCTCTTGGCCTGTCACCTGGTGAACCTTGTACTGGTTTTCAAACATGATTAGCATTAGACTGATTAGTGTTAGACAATGTTCACAAGATAGAATTTCTTTCATTGTTTTATTTCTCTGATATTTACGTGCAGAACCCAGGCATTTAGGACACTTCTAGCTTCCTTCACTGAAAATTTAGGAAGAGTTGAAATAATTACCTGGGACCAAATTTAATTTGGGTTCTGGCGTTCAAGTCCCCAGTTTATCATAAAATCTTTAATGGTCAAGTGAGAGGAAGACTAGGCATGTCTGATTTGATAGACCCCAGTGTTGTAAAGTTCCCTTTGATCTTGATTCATTAAGCTGTTAATTTCACCAGCGCAGATAATGCTTTCTGAAATTAATTAGATATTTTTCAACTGAATCACCAGTAACCATAAAGGTCCTAAAACACCAGAGAACAAAATATGTGCCATTAAGATGGGATCTCAGGAGCACCTGAGTCTGTTTGAGCCAAAATTCAGCCTAATATTAGAATAGGATGTAGCTTTGGTTATATCTGGCCACTTATCTCTTCCATTTAAGCTTTTTGCATTCTTTTGCTTTTTTTGTTCAAGATTTTGAAGAGACACATAGAGGCAAACATTTAATAGGGTACAAAATATTAAAAGTCTTCAAAAGTTGCTTCTGACAATGCAGACAAGACAAGAATGAGGTTTGAGAACATGAATGCCTGGGATCCTGCTGCCTTGCCAATACACAGCTGGTTATTAGTGACAACTTTGTAAAAGTTTTTGCAACTACAATTTGTCCAGTAAATACTCTGGAATAATTTATAATGCAGTAGTCACCTATGTATCAGAAGACTCCTCTGTAGATGAGCCCAAGGCATAATCCAGAAGCTTCCTCCATAGTGATGTTACCTCCTGCTGCCTGCTCTGGCAGGCTATTCCCATGAAGGGAGGTTACATTCACATGAAGAAGATGGACACTTCTCTCACTGTGTGTCAAGGCAGAAGCAGCAGAGCAAAAGCAGTTCTCCTTCACCAGGTTCTCAGGGAAACTAGACCCTGGTGCAGTTTCTCCCTCCATAATTCCTCTCTGTGCTTCTTCCTGGAAAGGAGTACCTATCACATACAGGCATCAGGAAATCTTCTCGTCTTTGAAACCTTTTTCAAGGCCCTGCACAGGAATTCATGCACAGCTGTACTTTTCAACCTTTAGGGCTAATCATACCTTGCTTTTGTTCTCCATATTCAACCTGAATCTTGAATGCATATGTGGTACAGAAGAACAGCAAACAATTTCTGTCTCAAATCTTCCCCAAAAGACATGACTGCAGATCTTGCTATGGTCAGCAGGAGATGCATGGCAAACCTCTGAGAATAGTTTCTGACTTCTCAAAAAGTCATTGAAACAAGAAAAGAGACTCTCACCATTTAGGCACAAGTGATTACAGGAGAGAAGATCTGAAAAAGCAAAAGTTACTTGTCCAAATGGTGCCAGCAAATATCAGGCACATCACCCCATGGAGCTCCCTCAACAGGCCACACTGGTTTTTGCACTGTTTGTTGGTTTGGGGGAGATTTTTGCACCTTATTTTACATAATTAATTACTTAGGAGGAATTTAAAGAATGTCTCATTAACTTTTTATATCTTAACTTTATTAAGAGTGTCTCATTACTTGTAGTTGTATGCAGTACAGCAAAGGTCACAGTATAAGGTCATTCAGGTGAGGAAAAATACCTCAGCAGGTCTTAAATCCAACCTCCTGCTCAAAGCAGAGCCAGGTATGGGATCAGACCAGGTTGCGCAGGCCTTTGACCAGCTGGGTGCTGAAAACTTCAGAAGATGCCAGCTGTAAAACCTGTCTGGATAAACCTGCTCCACTAACTGCCTCTTCTCATGGCAGGGAAGACACTTTGCTTATAATCCAGTCTTGAACCTCTTTCTTTTCACTTTTGTCCACTGTCTTTCCTCCTCCCGCCACACACCACTGAAGAGTATCACCTTATTGATAACTTGTAGGTACTGGGAGGCTGCTCTTAAGCATTCCCTCCACAAGCTGTCTTTGCTCCAAGCTGAACACACCTCAGTCCTCAGGCGCTCTAGCCCTCAGCCACTGCAGTGACCCTGTGCTCAACTCATTCTGGTTTTTTGATATCTTTCCTGGTGGATACTAAGTTTGCACTGTTGTCTAGATACAGTGTAAGGACTGGTGAATAGAAGGGAATCCTTCTATCAGTAGCAGAATCTCCTGGCTGTGTTTCTTGTTGTACCACCCAGGAGTCTGTTGTCCTTCCTTGCTGTCAGGGTACAGCGCTGCCTTACATTTGGCAAGGAGTCCAGAAAGAGCATTTCTGCCACTGGCAGTATAGCAAACCCGGTCAGCTCTGCCACAAGCCCAGGATCCCCAGGCATGTCCTCTTTCTCCATGCAGTAGTTGAGCTGGGGCAGAATTTGAAGATTTTAATGAGCCTTTCTACAAGCCCTGCTGCAGCAGCCTTTGCTGCCATACATCCAGAAGCTCCTAGCACTTCATCTGCAGCAGTTGTGTCTTCAATGTGTGCTGAGCAATTCTCCAGCCATGTTCAGTGACTAAGCAGCAGACTTGGTGTATATGGTGCTCAGCTCCGGTGTACCACTAACACTTCAGAAGACCCATATAGTAGCAAACCTGTGCAACAAATAAACATATATTTATCTCATGAAAATCCCAAAAGAAATACAGTTACTACAGATGTTAGCAAAATTATCTGTATGGAAAGAGTAAGGGATGGCCTGCTTATCAAAGGTCTGATGTGTAGCAAATATTGTGGCATACAAAACTGTCTTTTAAGTAATTGATTATCATCAAGGGTAGAGAGGTTGATGTCTTTTTTATCAACTCTAGCATACAAGTTATTACACAGTGCTGAGTGGTCACATCCCCACTGGGAACCAACATCTTGCAAAATTGCTCATTATTCTCTTGAGCATGAAAAGCCTCAGCCAGAAGAGATTAATCAGCCTTGCACACCTGGTTTCACACAGTTTGCTTCTTTTCAGTTATGAGTGCTTTGTGCAATGATTTAATTCTCTGGTAATGTTTCACTGAGAAGACACATCATAGATTCCTTGTTCTTATTTCCCCTGTCCAGCTTCTTACTCTTTACTGATGCCCATATGTGATGTATATTCCATGGGGGAGACAGTAATTGTTACTAGCCCTGGTTTATAAATCATGTACATTGTGAAATTAAAACAAACAGAGGAAAGAACTGTAAAACTCGGTCACCTCACTCTTACATGCAGGGAGAAGTTGTTCTGTCCTTTGGTGTAGATGATGGTAGCACAGTTCCCAACAGCATGTCCAGAGCCCATGGGTTTGGGCAAGGCCCCACTTGTTGAGCTTGAGCATAAAAACTTGCAGTACGAAGGTCTCCATTACTGATGTCAGTGAAGACACACAGTTACATTTCCCAGCATAGGAAATGGATTGAACTCTGTTCCTGTTGTAGTCATTCTCCTTTTAACCATTTTATTTAAACAAAGTGGAATTCTCTTGCAGGTGGAGGGCAGACAAGTAGATATAATGCCTCTGGTCATTTCCAATAGTCTGTTTTGGTATTAGGACCATATTCCGACAAGCTCAAAAACATGGGTGAAACACAGTCAGCCTGAATGAGGACATTAAAAATAATGGGCATGATTTTTGGCAGGTGTCCAGTGGAGTCACCCAGCACTGGTACCATTGAAAACATGTTGATGTGAAGCATTTGTTTAAATCTAAGTGGAAACTGAAGGTCCATACCTTTGTTGTGCAGAGACAAACCAAAATGTGTGCATCTGATTCATGATAGAATGAATATGTGGCTACTCAGGATGATTAAGCTAGACTTGTACTCCTGTTCAATTCCAGAGCTGCAGTGCCTGTGCCACAACTCTACTGGATGAATACCTGCATGAGAAAAGAAATTTTCACTGTATTTAGAAGAAAGAAGGAAGGATTCCTGTTTGCTGTATACCTGAACCACATTGCTCTGATCTTCAGGATCACAAAAAGTAGAAAACCCAAATGATACTTCCAGTTATTCTTTTGTCAAAAGACAGAGATGCCTGCAGTTGGGATCTCTATGAATTCACCATTAAGGATGGCTGTCACAGAGTGATGGTGCATCCAGGCACAGGCACTGTCAAATGAAGACTTTAATTGACATACTGCAGAAAAGGATCTTAAACCAACCTGTGTTTGTCAAAATGGAAGTGCAGATCTCAGTGTAGTCTTTGTAATTCAGAACAAGCTCTAGAAGTAATATTGCCTGAAGCATAAATGTGTGAAAAAAACCACATTTTTTACTACAAGTCCCATAGGAGCTTTATTCTCAGGGGTCTATACAATTTACTCTTTCTGTTATTTACCTTTAACTGAAGAGTGCATTCTTCTGTGCAAGATGCACAGAGGAAATTTATGCAAATAACATGTTTGTAAGAAAAAGGTCTTCAAGGTGACTTGAAGACCTTTGTGCGCTTGAATAAAAAATCTCAAATGTGGTTTGTTGTTTTTTTTTTCTTTTACTGCTTTGGCAAACCCATGAGTTAAATTTCAGCCTTGGCAGAGCCATCAGAAGAATTTTTGCCTGCAAGAGACAGCGTGTTAAGTGAATTTAATATTACATTGAAAGGCAAAAGGCTTGGATTGTACTCTCTGTAGCTCTTCCATTCTGCAGTGTGGAAGGGCCACTTTTTCTCCATGCCCCTACATCATGGTATAACCCCAGCCAGCAGCCAAGCCCCACTTAGCCCCTCACTCATTCCCCCACCAGTGGGATCAGGGAGAGAATCAGAAGGGTAACAGTGAGAAAATGAATGAGTTGAGATAAAGACAGTTCAAGGGAAAGCAAAAGCCATGCACACAAGCAAAGCGAAACAAGGAATTTGTTCACGGCTTCCCATGGGCAGGCAGGTGTTCAGCCATCTCCAGGAGGGCAGGGCCCCATCACATGTAATGGCTACTTGGGAAGACAAACACCACCCCTCCAAACACCACCCCCCCCCTTCCTCCTTCTTACCTTCACTTTCTTTACATGCTGAGCATGATGCCATATGGTCTGGAATATTCCTTTGGTCACATAGGATCACCTGTCCTGGCCTGCCATGCATCCCAGGTTTCCTTCCACTGTATTGCAGTTCAAAAGGCAGAAAAGGCCTTGGCTCTGTGCAAGCCCTGCTCAGCAATAACAAAAATATCTCTATATTATCAGCTGAAACTTTGTTCAACACAAATACAAAACAGCCCCATACCAGACACTGTGAAGAAAATTAACTCTATCCCCTCCAAAATCAGCACGCAGCATTTCATCTTTGCACTCCCTTGGACCCCTCTGTGTTGTTAGCCTATAAACATTCTGGAGAGGGGAAAGGCTTACACTGTCAGTGTGTTGTTCCTAGCATAGCAAAACCACTAATATCAAGTGGATGCTGTGGAAGATGTGACTAGCACTAAAATAACTCAAGAGACATATCTGAACTTAGCTCGTGGTCTTTTTTCACCTTACAATCCGTAATCATTTCCAAGAAGTGTCACTGCTTGCTAGTCCTGATATCAGCCTAGTGTACCCTGGCTATTAGATATGGATAGAAGTCCAGGAAATACCCAGAACAAGCCAGGAAGAAGGAAATAATGAAGGGAATGGGGGGAAGGATAGTTTAAACTAAAAAGAACCAGTTTGTATAGTCTGGAAAAGGACTATAGAAATCTGGTAGCATTCAGAATAGTGATGACCTTTGGAGAGCAGCATCTAACTCCCAGGTTTCTCCAGGTCAAAAGAAGGTTCTGGCCCTGCAATTCCCTTACCATATTATAACAGAGGAGTGAATAGAAGCAGCAAGAGACCAAAGGTCATGCAAGCCTGACCCACAGAGGTACAGTGCAGAGACAAATATGTGCAATATTTCAGGCTGGAAAGGGCCTGGCCTTCCACCTAGGGACAAACTTAGAGTTGTTGCTCACAGTGTATATATTTTCTCTCTCTTTCACTCTTAGCATGGTTTGTGACCTATCTTGGCAACTACTAGCCCTCGTGTTACTTCTTTTCCCTTCTGAAAATATTTCGCAATGAAACTCCAAAAATCTCTATTCTGCAGTTGAGTTCTGGAAGAGAGGTTTGCTTGTGCACCTCTCACTGATTTCTCATTGAAGTCAGTGAAGTCTTTTCCTGTCTGATCAACTATGGGCTTCAGTGAATATTTTAAGTACAATTAAAAAGGTAAAATTCAGTGCTTGAGTCCAGAGAAACATGCCTGCCACTTCTGTAAAAGAATGCATTAGTCCTAACAACCTAGTGCCCTTTAACTTTTCTCCTCATGTACCCTCTATTTTTCCAAACCCGTACTGTTTAGTATTCAAACCTTATTTCTTTTCTCTCTTGCCCTCTAATGTAATTTTTTACACCAGATGTTTTGCACATCACAAAGCTGTAAGAAGTGTGACTTGTAGTAATTGTACTGTGGTGGCTGAGATGGATCAGGAGTGCCTGAGCTTTTGCTCTGGCAATGATGGTGGTGAGTCATCCTGTAACTTCAGACACTGAATTGCTCTCATCCTAATTGCTCTCCCCCTATTTGTGTGCCTGTTGAGTGGAAGAAGTTGCATCTACCTCATAGGGCTATTTTGGAGGATTAGGGCTTTAAAGTGTGCCACAAGCCTTGTTAAGTATTGCTTAATGTGTTTATTAAGGGGCACGAACAGCCCTGGGATGTTTTTTTGTGAGACTCAGGAGTGCTGCAAAACAACAGTGTTTTTTCTGGAGACCGTGCTGAGCATACAATAGGAGCTGTCTGTCACAACAGGGAAGGTGTGCACTCTCCTATGTTGAGTAGCAACCTCAGTACCTGCTCACCCAGGCAGATACTCTCATCTCCTTCTTCTTCTTACTGACATGAAAATTTAACACCAGTGCTCTCTTTCTTTCTTTTAGATCCTGGCGCTCCTGTGAAACTGCCTTGTATGCCAGTTAAACTGTCACCTCCACTACCTCCAAAGAAAGTCATGATTTGCATGCCTTTAGGGGGGCCAGACCTCTCTCTCTCATCCTATTCCACCCAGAAGAGCTCCCAGCAGCCTTTGACCCAGCAGCATCACACTGTCCTGCCATCCCAGTTAGCAGCTCACCAGCACCAGCTCCAGTACGGCAGCCACAGCCAGCACCTTCCTTCTGGGTCCAGCACGTTGCCCATTCACCCGTCAGGGTGCCGGATGATCGAGGAACTGAACAAAACACTAGCCATGACCATGCACAGGCTAGAAAGGTAATGGACCAACATTTTTAACATTCCATACTGGTGTGCACTGATTCCTGCTAATTCAGCATCGATGGCATCACTTGAGTTACATTCGTAGGACTTGAATGAGGTGTCTCCTCTGGGGTCTAACAACTTCAGGGCAGAGTCATTTCTGGAGAAACAGAGGCAGAGGAAGAGCCTTTCAAGACTTGTTTGACAAGTTTGCGGCAGAAAGGAAATAAAGACCAAATTTCCTGAATCCCGTTGTCCTGTTTAAGGAGGTAGATAATACAGCCAATGGAGATTTTAATAGGACATGCCTGGCTTGCAATAGGTACTGCTGAGGCATAACTGCAGAGCTCCAGTTGTGTGGAGGATTGCTAAATGCAAGGAGAGGAGGATTCATAAAAGAGCAATTAGAATCCAATGTGCCACTCCAGCAGGGCGTCTGATTAGTATTACCAATTAGCTCGAAACAATCTATGTGGACTTCCTACAAGTCACTTAGAAGGGTTTTAATACAGTATTTAGATTACTTAAATTAATTTAAATTAAATTATGTGTTTGATCTTAAAATAAGTATTTAACTCATTCCACAGCAGCTACCCTCTTAGCCATTTGCATCTGGCAAGAGGCAGAACATTTGATCAGAAATGCCTTACCCACCTTGGGGCTGCTTTTTGTTATTGTCACTTATGAGTATCTCTGAATGTTTCTCCAAGTAGTCTGAGTAAGTGAAGCATACTGTATAAATGCAAGCTGCCCTCATAGACTGCAACATCAGCAAGCTTTGGAAAATTTATTTCACCTTGCAGAGGAAAGCTGAAAAAGTCCCAGAACAGGGAAGATGGATGAAAAATTACATGTTTTATTTAGTACCAAGGACAGCTTTGTAGCCAGCTTGTTCTAGGAGCATCAGATCATCCTGTTATACAGGAAGGCAAAATATTTGGTCTAACAGACAAAATGCTTAATGATTTACCCCAGTATTTCTGTCTGATAACACTACCTTCATTATATTGCATAGTTGGAAACAACTGGATTATTGATGGCAGTTTCTCCTTAGTGCCTGAAAAAGAGTCAGGAGACCAGAGGCTGTCTCACACTGCTAGCTTGTTTTAGTACCAGAATAGTGACACATCTGTGATTACATCATGGGGCTAATGTTTCTACAGCATGGGGGAATTCTCAGCTGGGGAAAAACTACTAGAGCTATGAAGGAGATTCTTGTTCCGGTCTGTGAAAGAGCTGTAGAGGTAGGATAGAAAGAGCATCCACATTGTCCCCTACTGCCATACCCAGTGACTACCCATTTACCTCTCACATCGTCAGCATGGCTGGTCTGGTGCCTCTACACCATCCCAAAATTGAATGCACCAGGCACAGAGCATAGCTGTTGTATCCCCAAGGCTCCTTTGGGGCTGCGCTGCCCATGCTGTCCCCAGCTTAGGTCGGACATCTTAATGTCTGGCTCACACTGTGTGCAGGAGGCCCTTTGTCATCCTGAGCCCAGTGACATCTCTCAGAGTATGACTTCACTATGGCATCTGTTGCCCCACAGCAATGAATGCTCCAGTTTCTAGTCATCCATCTTGTTTATGTCTACAAATACGTTTAACTGATTTAAAGAAGGTGATGCTGTTTGGGTTTAACTATTAATTTGAAGCTGAAGTTCTGCTGCTTGTTTAAAACTGAATAAGCAAGCATTCACGTCCCAATGTGAAGCAATTGTTTCCCTTTGCAATTAATAAGAAGAAAATAAGAAATGGTTGGGTACTGATATTTCACATTTAAAATTAATACGAATCCTAGTTCATGATATTGGAGGCAGATTTCTCATAGCCTTTTTTATGTTGATTAACTGTTAGTTAAATCATGGATTAATGTATTGAGTACTTTGTTTGTGCTCCTTGTCAAAGCAAATCAATAACTTCTGCATTCATGAGGGAGAAAATAGGTCATGATCATTTCCTCTGCAACAGAAATTGTTATTTTTATAGTATATAGAGGTAAAAGTATTTCAAACCATTTACAGTTTTGTGGAGCTGATCTTGCTCTTAAATTCTTCATTTGCTTTTTCCAAGCCACACTGTGATCTAGATACATTTGCCAAGTTTGCTTGGAGATTTGTGCAGATTTTTTAAATATATTTATTTAACTTGGGAGACAATTATTTGCACCAAATGCCACTGTTTTCTACTAATTTTGACAGTACTTACTTTCCCTTACTGTAAAAATCTGCATTAAAGCCCAGAGAAATAATACTGCAGTATTTGTCATTGCACACTTCAGCCCAAAACTCTTGAGGGCCTGTTAAAACTGCAAAGATCCTAGATCTCCTTCCTCTGTTTGGAGCTTGGTTGTGTCCTCACATCTGTAGTCTGCATAGGATATGGAGTGACATCCTGCACTTTCCTGTTCCTTGCAAGTTAGCAAAGTGCTGGGCCACTACTGTTGGGTCAATAAACCTGAGGAGATGAGAGAGCCTGATAAGTCTCTGAGGCAGCTTCTGGTGAACACCAAGGGGTTTTTCCTTCTGATCTCAGACCTTATCTCAAAAGTATCCTACAGCTTTACAGAATAATTGCCATGGTCTGCAGTAATAATGCTGCCAAGTCTGGTAATCTGGGGGATTTTTTAGAATAGTGTTTTGATTTTAATGAGATGATCATATAGACAAGCACAGATCCGGTTTCAGCTCTAAATGTTTTCTTTTCCTTTCGGAATTTTCCTTTTCTTCCTTGTAGCTAGTTTCTTTGGTCCTGGTGCAGTGGAAGCTCCTCAAGGTCATTTAAGCTCTAATGATATTTGGTGAATCAGTCTGTATCAAATTCACATTTTGTCCAGTAAGCTTTTCTTAGACCTTACAACTCTCCTGTTCACCAGGTGTCTGGATGTGGACAGGAACAAAAAATGAAAGGCTAAAACCTTCCCTTCCTCTAGCAATCTGGACTCTTTGCTTACACAGATAAGATCTCTGGAATTCAGGTAGTCTAACAACATCTGAAGAATGATAGTTGAAATCAGTGCTTTGCCAATGAGCCACAGGCTTGCCAGAGAAAAATGAGATTTCCCTCTGTACAGACCTGGAAGCCAGATTTTTCTGTCTTTGACCTTGAGAAAGTTACTGAGCCTCTCTGTCTCTATTTTCCCCTCTGCAGGAGTGATTGTATGTAGCTGCCTCACCTAGATCTAGTGCATGTTAATAAGTTAATGTCTTAAGGTACATTAAAAGGCATGCAATAGCTATTCAAGTCCCAGTTGTTCTTATGACTTAAAATGGGAGCTAATTCCTGGATTTTTTTATTAAATTTTATTACAGACATTATAGAACATTAAGTTCATTTGTGCACTTAACACTTTTGATTGCAAACATTTTCTGGTACTCATAATGTCTATTCATAACCTATTCTCAGAAGGGCAATCTGCCCCTTGTCATAGTATGACTATTATGACATGTCATTTGTGCTGCCAGTTTGCCTCTATTTTCCCTGACAAATTACCAGTTTTATGGTAGATAAAGTTGAAACAGAGATATGTGTAATTTCCATGTAACCTTTTTTCTGCAACCTCTGTCGCTGATTTGTGTCTTACTGCAAATGACTTTCCCCTTCAGTCCAAAGGGTGTTTGTCAAGCATAAGTAAAACTCTACATTTGGACATCATTTTTTACCATTGCATTTTAGGAGCTGATGAAAATCTGGTACGTCCTGCCACCAAAATACACAGATTTCATTCTCCCAACCAAAATGAATTTGAGAAGAAAGGCCATGCCTCAAAGCTGTGCATCACAAACAGTGGCTAAGGAAGCCTTAGAGACTCTCTTGTGACACCGAAATGTGTCTTTAATTTTGACTTAGTGAGGCAGTTTCTTCATCTGAAACAGCCTGATTTTCTGCTTTGCCCGTATAATTCTCAGCCTGTCTGGAAAGGTGACAATTAATTTCATTTACTCTGTGGGCTCATGTACTGGAGCAGGCACAGATGAATCCAGGCCAAAGTTTGTTCAATGTACGTACTAAAGAGCTCTTAAGTGGCAATATCTCACTCCAGGCTAGAATTGCCTCTGTGGCAAAGCAGTGAAAAATCACTATGTCCAAAAAGACTGTGTGTGAGACCAGTTCCTCTGGGACACCCAGCTCAGCTTCAGACTGTAGATTTATGAAATGAAATGCATTAGACATTACCACCAGTGTCTTGTAAATCTTACGAAACATATTTGAGTCAGAAAACATTTATCTTCCATAAAACTTGTCAAGAGAATTGCATCTTGTCTAAACTTTAGCATTGCCTAAGGATAGAAATACTTAATATTTATAGCTCTACCTTCTCTCTGTTTCTCAAACACATTCCTGTAGTAGAAACCTATTTACAGTGGTTTGAAGTTCTTTCAGACCTTTTGTTTTACCTGGTAAGAACATAAAAGTACTGTGGATCTGAAAACATTTGGATAAAAATGTAATCCTCTATTCCAAAATCAAAGGGCCTGGCATGACAGACAAGAAGTGTGCAGGTTTTTCCCACTAGATTTTACAGGAAGTATTTCACTTTTTTCTTTTCTTTTAATTTTTTCTGTACTATGAGTCACTCATATGCTTAAATTGTGATTTTTCATTGAAGTATTTTTTCACTAAAACCATTGTAAGCCATAGTGGTGTAACTTTTTTTCTTCTTTGATCATGTACAGATGATGCAGCAGTAATTGCAAGTTCTTGTCCTAGGGAGCTATGAATTGTTCACATCCATGTGTTAAGATCTTCTTAAAACAAGTACTTGCTTAACTTAGCTTTTTTTCTTTGGTTTTGTTGCAAAACAAAAAACTGGTTTAAAATGGGCTTTTTGAAACAATAGTGTGCTTTTTGGTGAATAAAGCTAAAAATTTTTGTGGTGTAGTCACCTGACCATATGGGAGTTTTGCTAATGACCTAGAGTCATTTATACACAATGGACATATCCTGTGACCTTGATTTGTCTTTTTTAAGTATACTGCAGTACTGCATGTATTTCATAAGCACTTTGCTTAGACAGCTGACTTTGTCAAATTGCTGTGGAAAGGGCTGATTTTAATCAAGAACAACACAAAACACTAGGAAAAAATGAGGGGCTTAAAATAGAAAGTAGTATTATCAAGAAAGTGGATGATTCAGAAAGCTTACAATGAGATGAGAAGCTGCCTATTTCTAGATCACTAGTTCAAATAAAAATCCTCTGTGGTAACTTGTAAATCTTGTTGCCATCCTATATCTGCTCAATAACCTAAATTGATGGATCACTTTGATATCTGCTACCCATATGGGGACACACCCATATGGATGCATCTGTAAACTGCATCCATCCTTCACAGAACAGGGAAGCACCAAATAGTCCTGGATGCTGAATTGCTTCTTGCTCCTTTCATTTGTACTTACTATCTGTGCATGTATTGTTTTAAAATTAAATGAATGATCCAGTGGTTGCGTGTGCAATTGGAAGGTTTTGGGTGTTTTTTTAGCAATGTTAACAGAATTTCACAATATTATGGTTTTTCTCAGAAATTTGATTCCAGGCTTTTGAATTTCCTTCCTCTCCTCTTTAAAAGACTTACTTAAAAAATAGCTTACAGGGAAAACAGATTTAATGAAGTTCATAATATAAAACTTCTGAAATCATTTCAGTAAATTAAAAGTTAGTTCAAACTTTTTAAAGACTGTAGTGTGTTGATGTGTCATTATGAGAATTCAGTTGATGAATTCTAAAACTGCATTTGGGATAAAGGTTTTTTGTGTCAAAATCATTGAAGTCTGATGCAAAAATTTGCAAGCCAGTTCTTCATGAATCTCTCTTACTTTGTGATACAAAACATGGGCTATCGCTAAGAAAATTGAGTTTCTCTCTTCAAGGCATCTAGTAAAGCTCTGCATCTCATTATTGCTTAGTCTGCAATAGTACATGTTGGAATTAAAAAAATTATTTCTTTGAAGCTGAAGATGATAATAACAACATGGTATGGTTTGTTCACAGGATCTGAAGCCTTTTCTTCTCTTTAATCCCTAACCATATTTGGAGTAGCAGTATATCCCTAGAACTACATTTTTAAAAGACTCTCTGGAATGTTATCTGGCAGCCATTTAAGAGTCCATTCTAACTTTTGGGTTAGAAGAAAGCAAAATGTTTCAAGTCGAAGATAGTAGATTCAGTAGATTTCTGTAGAAAATCTTTTAAAGAGAAGAATACATTTTATTCAAGGTGCAAAACACCTCTAATATTCAGGCTAAAATATTCAAGGGAATTGATGGCACTCAATACTTGTCAGATCCAAGTTTGAGTGCCTCAAGGTCAACTTGGCCAACGCATCTGCGTTCACACCTATGTTCTTCTGAAAAGTAAAATGGGAGTTTGACATAGAGAGGGTCTCCCACAGGCAAATGTTGCCCATTTTTCATAGATCTGTTGCATCAGCCAGTACTTCAGGGAGAGGGCAGTTTCTGCTGTCTCACAAATAATCCTGAGCTGCCACCATTTTTGTCTTTCATTCTGATTTTATACTGGAAAAGCAACATGAACTATTTCAATAAAAACTGGTTGGGAAACATGCTTCTGTTCCTGACTTTTCCTTTCACTTTTTGTCTGACTTTGATCTTCACCTCCTCATGTTCCCATTTTCCTACTTGATATGTTATTTGGTAAAGGGCTTTGAATTCAACACATAAACAGGGCTAGATAGTAGTAGTCCTCACCACAGGTCTTAAACTCATAAGATGAAAATAATCAATCACACCTGTGACAAAAGAAATATTATGTTAGCGCCAATTCTGATTGATCTTCAGCACTTGGCTGGATAAAAAGCTGGGGCAGGACAAAGGATATCATCATGTCCACCCCCCAGTATATAACTGTGCCATTAGCAGACAAACGCCCCAGGTTTTAGCTTCTTCCCTGGTTACTCTCACCTGCCCTCAGAGTCTCTTTTCTCCAAGCCCAGTTTCACATGCTCACTCCCCTGCACATCAGAGAGTTGCACACTTGCCATCCCCTCAAGTCACTCATCACTAGTGCAAGCCACTAGTTTTCCCTCTGCTGTTCTGCAATTATCCCCTGCAGTCCATCCTTCCTCCCACTCTTACTCCACCTGGTGCGCTCTGGTGAGACATTTTCTCCTTGCTGCCTGCACACCAGTGGAAAGGTCACATAGACACCAGGCTGAAGGTGTGCTTACCACTGAGTAGCTGGTGCTTACCACTCTGAGTAGCTGGTCCCTAAGAATTTGTCTCAGATCTTTAGTGATTCGTCCTGGCTGACAGTATTTCTGCTTGCTTGCTGCCTTAACTCACCCTTTTAAGTGTTGTACCCTAAATCTAATAAATACTCAGTTTAAACCCCTTAGATGCCTTGCTGGTCTTGAAAATCTTTCTGTTCTCATTTCTTCTCAGAAAGGGATGAAAGACCACTACTTTCCTATATACAGTGAGAGAAGCAACTCTGCCCTTCTTTGAGCTGTTTCCTTTAGTTTATTTATTTGCCTTTCTTTCCCAACAGCTCTGGTTTACACACAAGTGACAGTGTTACAAAAGCAGGACCTTCAGGCCTTCCAGACATGAGACAAGTGCCAACTGTTGTGATCGAATGCGATGACAATAAAGAAAATGTGCCTCATGAAACTGACTATGAAGATTCTTCCTGCCTTTATCCAAGGCAGGAAGAGGAAGAAGAGGAAGATGAAGAGGAAGATAACTCATTATTTACAAGTAAGACTCATTCCATTTTTCCTTTCTCACTTACTTAATTTTTACCCTGAACTCACAATACACAGAGGAAACACCAGGGCTGTGTATTTTCTTTCTTGGGTGTGGCTTTTTCGTCTCTCAGGGCTTGACTACATGGAGATGCTAATCCAAAATAACAAACAGTATGAATTTATAGTGATTTCACTAATATTCATGAATCCCTGTCTCAGTAGTGCTCACACTAAACTCATATGACAGGTTTGGGCTTATATTGATTCAGTTACAAATTGGCTTTTGGATTCACTTTCCCAAATGCCCTTTGTGAACAGAAACCCTGCCTTTGGCTTAAGTCAAGAGCATCTCAATAGTTGCTTCAGGAGGATGAAATAAGCGCCAAATATAGGGAAACTGAGCTTTTACATATAGTCAATATTAAATCATTTTGGAATCATATATGTGCACATGCTTTGAAAGGGGTCACAATCAGAGGATTAGGCTCAGATAAGAAGAGGTTAATTGATAACCATATGTCCTGGTTTAGGGCAATTTTGGGAGAAAAATCTCTAAAGGGGTTTCCTCTAGAAAAACAAATTCAAGTGGCCCCTCCCCCAACAAACTCCACACCTCTCCCCACTTTGCTCTCAGAACAAGTCTGAAAGGTGCAAAACTTATTATCCAGCTAAACAGAACAGACTGGGGATACAAGCATCATCTAGTCAACCCCGGACACCGTATTGCAACTACAGGCTGGGAAAGGACCTGTGGCCTTCCTGACCTCTGTAAGGAAGCCCAATTCCTGCCTCAGTGTGGCATCGTAGGACTATCCCATGAAGAAAAGATACAGTGCTTCATGTATGACAGCTGCTTGTCATCCTAGGTTCCAGGCCCTTTCCTTTCTTTAATTCTGAAAACTGGAAGCAGTACAATCAAACATCCCTTTTAAAACACACAGAAAGAAGATTCTAAATCAGGCATATTTCATCTCCTCATCACCCCACCTTACCCTGCAGGTGAAACTAAGCAGTGTTTGCTCTTATACTAAAAACAGAACAGAACTGCACTATCTCACACTCTCCTGAGAAACTCTCATGTGTTTGTGTCTCTCTGCGTCTGTCTTCCTTGCTCAAACTGCTTTGGACACAAGCCTAAGAAAGCAAATTTGAGCCATAAAAGGCCACTGGTTTTTAGTGTCTTTGCCACTGCCACTGCCCTGGAAGCAGTTAGTTCATGTCCGTAGAGATTTGTGCTGCTTCTGATTGACTTCTGATTCATTCTAGTGCTGGCTTGGATGTCTTAATATTACATTGCAAAAGACTTTCAGATACCCCTTTCTTTTGACATGCTATAGCTTTGCTGCCTGCCCAGATTCTGAGGTTAAATTTTTCATTCCATTATGTTGAAATACTGTGCTAGAAAAAGCTACAGATGCTACTAGCAATTCTGAAACAAGCCCTTCTTCTCCATTCCCCTCTGTGGAGCAATATATTAATTTCTATTTCCTCTATGCTTACAATTTCAGCTTTTCCTTATAATGATAGGAATTGAGGTTAATTGAGTACATGAAGTTAATGGCACCCCTTCTCCCATAGTCCATACCAGTGTAAAGGAGAGCCTCATATCCTCCCTTGGCTAGTACTTCTTTGCCAGGTGCATGCTGTAATGAAATGATGACACCTCTTTTAGCAGAACCTCTCCTCTCTCCCACAGGCCCCCTGGCAAGGAAACTCTGCAGGAAGGACTCTTTAGCAATCAAACTAAGCAACAGGCCTTCCAAGCGAGAGCTGGAGGAAAAGAACATCCTCCCCATGCAGACTGATGAAGAGAGGCTTGAGCTTAGGCAGCAGATTGGGACAAAGCTAACAAGGTAGGAGATAAACATTTTTTAACTCTTGCTTTTGGAAATATATGGTGGGATGTAGTTTTTTAGTCTTTAAACATTTGAGATCTGTTTCGTTACAATGTTCAAGAGGAAAAGCCATGGAGAGAAAAGATATGGTTCTATACGTTATTTCTGGTCCAATAAAACTTCCCATATAACTCCCCATATTGTTTTCCTGGCATATGCTATGGAAACTTTGGTTAAGTGTCAGCATGAGCTAGGTGAATTTGATTTTTGTTGGCACATCACTGGAAAATGTTCAGCTTTGGTAACATTTCAGACTGTAGCTGTAGGTGCCTTTTTATAAGCTATTAGTTTGGCCAAAGGCCACAGGTATAACTTTCTCTTCTGACAGCATCACCTGTGAGTAGCTGAGACTTTTCCTGGTGCAAAATACTTTAAGTCCTTCAGTAGTTGCCTTCATTGGGTCAGGTTGGACAGATTTACCCTGTCCAGACACTTTCTTCTTCATAACAGTGTTACTCACCAACTGTTCTGGTTTTCTGTATTGAATAGGGTGTAAAGGGGTGGCCATTAAATGTGGAGGATTTCTGACAAGAATTACTAAACTGAGGTCAGACAGAACTGTCTAAGAACCTTCTATGTGCCTGCTATGATTTCTGTAATCAATTGAATCCTCTTACATTGTCAACTTGGTATTATGCAGAGCTGGTGAATGCTGTTAGTTGCTCTCCAGTGAGAAAACCACAAGGAAATGGCCAACCAGTTGTTGGGAATTTTCTTGCACGTTTTCATTTTTTTATTTTGGGGGTGGGTGGATAAGGGGGAAACGCTGCTGCCATGCTGTGGAGACAGGAAGAATAGGAGCTCTGGATAAATACCACTTTCAGCATTTTATTTACTTTTCTTTCATGGCCTTGTTTATCACCTCCTTGGAATAAACTAACCACACCTTTCCGAACTGTCTTTGAAAGTTTTTGTGCCGGATCATGTTCAGCCTACTCCAAAACCTGTCTAATTTTTCAGTATTCTTGTTGAGGAGCTTCAGCAAACATGCCCAAAATATGCACTGTTGCTGGTACTGTGATTTTTCAGTTCAGTCTTTATTCAGCTTTATTCCAACCTTGTTAGACTGCAGCTGCACTGAGCTCTGGGTCCCAGAGAACAGCACAGGACAGCAAGGTCCCAGTGCTTATATGGTTAAATTTGAACCCTTTTGGAGCATCTGAAGAATTTAAATTTCTGTCTCTCACTGCTTGACCTTGCAATGACATTGAACAGCGTTTCCGCTATCTTGCCCGTTTGCCTAAATTACTTAGGTCTTTCTGAAGTTTTCCAGCTATGGCTGATGAAAGAAAGTAGTGTCATTTACAAACACTGATTCTGCACAGCTCACTACATACCACACAGCTCACTATGCACCAGATCTTTTTCATTATAAGTATTTTATTTTTCACCTATCCAAAACCTGCTTTTTTCCTCACTAAACAGTATTTTTTCAGCAAATGCCTTTTTAACAAGGGAAACTATTTTTGGCTGTATGCAAAGCCCTTCCTGTGTGAGCCCCATATTCTCATAATGTTGTTTTTTTGTTTCCCCAATTGTATCTCTGCTAATCTGAGTTTAATAGTTTGAGCTAAAATGCCTGATCTTGTCTTCTAATATAGCTAGGACTTAGGGGCAATCACAAATAGTTCAAATAACTAAAACTGTATAATATATGAGTTAAAAAATAGCTGAGCTGAATGAAACTGCTGTTTCATTCCTGCTTTATATCAGTGTAACATCACTGAAAATGGTAGAATTTCACAAGCCTTAACTAGAGCGATGTAGTTGCCAGTCTGACCTTTTAATTACTACTATTTACAACTTAGTATCTCATCCTTTTGAGTAGTTGAAAACAATAAAGAGATATGAGGAGAAAACTATTTTGCTTATATCTAATATGTAAGAAGCCACAGGCATTTCAGCAGCAAAAAGGAAAGGTTCTTGTCTTACCAGTGCTCTGTATCTAAATGTGATAAATCCATGTGCATAAACTGATGAATATGAGATAAAAATAGAGAGAATATTTCAATTTGGACAACATTTCCTTACTGTCCAGACTTTATTACTGAATCCATCCTTTGCTGTTGCTTGGTAATTGTCACACAGTGATGCAAATGCCAAGCAAAATTAAAGTAGTGAAGCATTTATAGTCCTTAGAGAAGATGCTAGATGCAGACTATAATTGCAGCTGGCAATTTTGGATTTCAGAGGGATTTGTACTGCTCCACCAATGGTCCCCTAGGGTTTAAAATATCCAGCCAATCAAATCACATATGCTACTTACAGAAGTAAAAAATGCAGAATAAAAACTTTAGCATATAGTTATTGTCTGTAATGGATCAATTAATTTTCACCAAGAGGCTAATTAGGATACTTCAGTATTTATGCATAATCCTCGCAGTATTTAGTTTGGAAGAGCTCATTGGCTGCCACATTTGGCAGATAAGAATTTAGTACTATAAAGAGAATGTCTTTTTCAAAGATGCCTCTATCCAGGCATATTGAGATTGGCCACTGACATATTGTGTGGGACCAAAATCATCCCAGGTGCAGTTCCTCCAGCCTTATTAGAGTTGCACTGGGAATCAGTTTGGCTCAGAAAGGTCTCTTCAGATCCTGTTTAAATGTAGCTTGGAACCTCTGAACCTCCTGTTATTCCCAGAAAATTGTTATGACTTCAGTGTTACATCAGCCAGCTGGAAGAGAGACTCCAGAGCAGAATTCACTGTTTCCCATGCTGGGAGAATAGTGCCTTGACTTACACCAGGCCAGCTGTAAGGGTGAGGCTGCAGGAACTGTGTTTTATGGAAGGACCTGGCCCACTACACACCTTGGTGTTCTCTGAGCCATGAGATAAATTCTTTGTGCCTGTCATAAAACACTTCACATGGATGTTCTGTTTCCTTTGTCTGTATCCTGTATCATGGCTCAGCACATGCAGTCCCCAGGAAAAACAGAGCTTCTTGCCCAAGGTGGCAAAATATGTCCTAGCAAAGGCAGGAGATACCACATCATATGAATTCCAGCCACATGAACAGGCCAGTGCACCATAAACCATTTCTGAGGAGTCCTGACATAGCAATTATGGCAATTGATTACAGCGATTAATTAGAAGACCTCTTCCTCTAACCAAACCAGAATGGATTGCTCCAAAATGTGACATCTCCTATGAAACAAGGAGCAAAAATAGTGAATTAAGATGCAGAACTCTCAGCTCAAAACCACATGTGGCATGGGGATAGGAAATGGATGCTGGAGACCATGTTCTTGGCTGCTAAAAACCCTTACAACTCCATTATCTTCTACTCTGAAATGCAAACCTTCTGTGCTAAGTAAATCTTCAAGTGGGTATGGGTATGTGTTCCTTTTTTTTTTTTTCCTGTTCACTTTCTCCCAAACTTCTCCTCTATTTTATCTCTCAGGTGCCTGTGCAGCTTCACAGCTGCTCAAGAAGTGTGCATGTGTGACTGTAAGGCAGAAAGGAGAACACAGAAGGAAAAGCAGTGCTCTGAAAGTTAACAGGGAGAGGGAAGGAAAAGACAGACGTCTCTGTTCTGCCTGTCTCACTGGCTGTGATGGACCTGCTGGGAAGCACAGGCTCCCTGTTATTCCAGTTAGAGAAGCAGCCAGGAAGATTTGGATTTAGCTTTCAGTGGCTGTCAGGGTGAGAGGAATGGGATATATCCAGGCTGTGATAGTGAGCTTGGAGGTTTTCTTGGGGCAATGGTAAAGGCCTGTCAGGAAGCCCAGGTGAAAAGGAGGGCCAGCACTGTTGGGTGATGGACAGTAGAACTGCACATCTCCCAGAGACTGCAGGAATGTTCCTGGTACTGAGGCAGGTGCTTTAGTGCCAGTCCTTGCACTTCTCTTTCACCACAGAATCATAATGGTGGTCATAAGAGACCCCACAGACTTTCTAAATCAACACATTTAGTAAATACAAGAGCCCTTTACAGGGCTCCTATTATAGCATCTCTGTAATCGCTGTTACAAACACCAGACTTTACACTTTCTTGGAATGGGAAAACCTGGTTTCTTAGTGTGTCTTTCACAAAGTCTTCCCCCATACACTGAGAAAATGTGTGTCTTTAGACTGACTGATCTGCCACACGTCTTACAAGGGAGGCTTTCTAAACCATTCAAGTATTTTTTAGTCTCATAACCCACCAACTCTGGCGAAGGTGCTCATTAGCAATTAGATGCAGGAGTATTAAAGCTGAGATTTTAGTCCACTGCTTTTCAAGAGCATGGTGTATTTATGTGTTTCCCCTGATTGTTTCCACCCTGGCTTCTCCCACCTGCTGGAATTGGATGATCTAATAGCACAAAATGTCTGGCAATCCAGAGTGCTATCATCATGTTGTTAATAATCAATGTCAAGGGAACTTCTTGATATTCACAGTATTATTACTGGTCAGCATAATGTCAGTCTGGTCAGCACACTCCTACCCACTGTCTGCAGATCTGGAGGCAGAGGAGACACATAAAGGCTATCCACTGGCAGTAGTGCTTGTCAGGGGACTGCTGCCCTTCACTGGAAGGTGCCACAGGCACACCAGTAAAATTTTGCAATCCAATGAGAGTTTGTGCTGTGCTGCTGCCAAAAGCTGTTAGTTGTAGGGGTCGTATTTATCATGCCCAGTGTGAAAGCAGAGAGATGAGGTGGGGGAGCAGCCTTCTGCACATTAGCTAACTAGTAAAATGAGAAACAAATGAAGAAAGTAACAAACTACCTATTACCTCTTTCCTGACTTAGAGAGATGCTCTTCCAATTGTTCGACGGAATCCTGTGTGTGTCACTGTATATACATTCTGCTGGCTTTAAAGCTTTAAAGTTCCTCTACCAGATATACAGTAGTGCTCTGCATTGTTTTTTGTGTAGCACTACATTTATTCACTACAATACCTTACGGGGGACTGTCCTTACACCAGCAAGTGGAAAATCGTGATCTGAAGCAATATAAATAGCATATTGCAAGGATCATGAGGCAGTAGATCACAGAGACTCTGTCTGTGTGCATATGGCTGTAAATAAGTACACTTGAGATTTGGACATGCACACCTGCTAGATGTGTTTTTATAGTCCCATTGATGTTTTGGAAATAGTACTGGGATGTCTGTGACTGAGAAACACAGCATGAGAAGTCATTAAACTTTATGGAATGGCAGGTTTGACAGATGGTGGTCACCTACTATCTTGTTGAGAAAGGTAATCTACACATTCCCTGGTCAATACCACGTATTCCTCAGCTGTTCTGAAAAATGCTGCTAACAACAGAAATCCTGTGATTGAATAAAGTTGGTGAATTCCCACAAGTATAAAAAATTGTCATTGATTTTTAAAATGTCATGAGGCTGCTGTGAGGTTTTTGGACTCGTTCATATCAGATACTAGAAAGAAGAGCAGAAAAATTGGACAGTTTGGGAAGAGGATTGGACTGTCAGCATCACCATGAAGGTGACAAATACTACCAGTACTGAGGAAGGGTCAGTCTGCAAGGCTTGCACAGTCATTGAAACACACAGCAGTTCCTTCTGAGGGGACTAAATAGTTTGAAGCAATCATTTTTATTTACTAAAATTTAGGCTGTGAAGAGATTCAGCTTTTTGAAATGGTTAATTCTTTAAGCAGGGTTGCAGTCCCACTTGGGAAGGGTTTATTCAGCCAGTGGATGGCAGCATGATGGATCCAGTGGAGCATGGCTGAACCTCCTCGTGGCTGCTCCCCATCCGATGCTGTGGAGGGCATTTTGCACCCTCCCTATCTCCGAGTCATTTAGGGATAAAAAGAATGGGCAGACAGCAGGATTAGGCTTTATTCAAAGACCTCATTTTGTTGGGTAATGTGAAATAATTTCTTCCTAATTACGTTTGACGTCTGCAATTCTCACACTTATTGTTAGCTTCCACTAATGAGAGCAAAGCAAGTGCCTAAAGCAAGAGCTCATCCCTGAGGGTAGCACGCACGCAGGGGTGTGCGTGGAGCTCGCCTCTCTGCATGCAGGGTGCTGGGGATAAATCGCATGGAAAATGGGATTGTGCTAAACAAGCTCATCGAAATCCTGGATTAGGGACGATGTGACAGTGCTAGATACATGAATGGGGGTGACAGAGAAAAACTGCAAAGGGCTGAGCCTCAGTTTTAGCTGCAATGGTACCTAGGGAGAGTGGCAGTTTCCCCCTTTTAGTTTAGCTATTCATTTGCTGAAACCCCAAGGCAGCTATTGAAATTGCCCTTAGCATCAGGAGGAAGGCAGGAAAAGCAGGTGATTATTTATGGGTGATGAGCTGAAACTGAGCTACCATTACACATCTGGGCTCAACTGCTGGGAATAAATATTCTAAGCAGAACTGGTCTGGGTTCTGTGCATGGGTGCAGATGGGAGATGGGTGTTTATGGCCCTTGTCAGCACTCTCTTCTGTGATCAGTGTGCTGGTGGGCTCTGCTCTGCTGAAAGGAAAGGTGGCTTTGTAGTTACAATACTCTGAGAAGGCTGCATCTTCCACCAGCTTTCCAACCTCAGGCAAGCCACTGAAAGAGATCCGCACATGTATTTATTTATTTGTTTGCTTATTTATTTAAGGCGTGTCAGGGATCCCAAAAAGTATGCCTATGAACTTTGGAACATTGCATTAGTTGACAAACTCTCATTGACAGCAACATTTGTGTGCTTTCAAAAAACCACCCCAATACCAAGATCTCTTTAGACATCTAACACTGCCTTTTCAGTAGGACAGGGATCCTCATTTCAGAGCATGGTTTGCACTTACCTCTTTGTATGAGGAATTTCCATGGCTAACATCTTCATTCATCACAGAAAAAGGCATGTCTAACATCATGACGGCATTACTATTGTTTTGATAGTTGATGGTTGTTTTGCATTTCATAACTAGCAGCATGAGTTTGCTTTGTCTGAGTAATTTGCTATGGCAAAAGGTCAGTGGAGCAATCAAGGGATGGCAGTGTCACCACAAAACACATCACCTCTACACACTCCTTGGTTTGGAGAATGAACAGTGTCCTTAACCTTTCCAGCCCCACCCTTGAAACCCTGCCCCCATCAATTTTGCTCAGCTAGGGCCAGCAGATGTTTTGTTATTTATGGAAGCAGTCTTGCAGAGTAGATATAGTCTGTCCTTGGGCAGATGTGTCTCTCCATGTTAGATGATGGAGCTCCAAATGTACAGAGACATTTTATTTATGCTACTATAAGGGGGGAGAAATGTTGGTCTGAGGAGAGGGGTGATTTTAATGGTAGGCAGCAGGGAGTGGCATTTGAGGGCAAGGTCTCCCCAGCGGCACCTGTGTGACCATTGATGAAATGAAAAGTGTTTTCATCATGTCCAAAGTTCGTTTCAATCAGAAATGTCACCAGCCCAGAAAGGAATTTGTTAGTGCTGGGGTCTGTTACTGTTCCTGTTTCTGCTCTCGTGGAAGCAGGCAAGTCACGCTGCCCTGTCATTGCAACATCTGTTTCTCCCATCCTTTCTCTTGAGGAAGTTGAGGCAAAATGTGTTAAAGGGGTTACAATTTGCCCTTCATGCTTCCCATAACCTTCAGCCCCCTGACACAGTCTGTATTTGAGGTCTAATTCAAGCTGTCAACACAGCTGAGACAAATATATTAAATCTACCTTAATTTCCTTTACAGTTTCAGTGGGGTGTGGTATCATTCATTTTCTGCCCCGAGTTGATTGCAGTTTTGCTTTTAGTTGTCAAACTACTGGCAGCTTTTATATAAGAGGAAGCCATATTTCTCTGCTGGGCAAAATAATTCATGGTGATATAAATAAAGCTTGTGGCAGTAAGAGAATAACATATTTTGGTAATAGTCTTATTTCTCCAGTAAACAAGAGACCACATGCAGTCTGTGCAGCACTCTCTTTGGAGTAAAAGAATGGCATTAATAAAAACAGGTGAAATAAACACAAGCAGGGAAGTAGCTGCTTCAAAATGTTATATTCTGGCTTTAAAAACAAAGGTGGTTTATTTGTTGGGTTTGTCTTTTGCTGGTTAATACTGACAAATTTAGGGCAGCTCCACTAAGAACCAGCTCATAGGTTTCCGCCTCTAAAAAATCCAACCATAAATCTTCATATTTTGTACCTCCTGATTGTAGGTAGTTAATCACAAGCACAACAGTTGCTTAGCTTGGATGACCTTGTAATTTCTGTAAAGGAAACAAATCAGGTGGGAGTACAAGTTAAAAGCAGACTGGCAGGAATAAATTTCTCTTTATAGTTGGCTGATTGTAAAATGGAGAAATTGCTCTTTGAGCAAAATATTTAACCTCTCTCAGAGGTTACAGTTTGCATTTCCCCTCCACTTTAATGTATTATGGCCTATTTAGCAACACATGAACAGGAGATTTAACAGAGGCAATCCCTGTAAAGCAGTCAAACATGTATTTAAAAGCTGATCCGAGTCAGGATTTAAAAAATTGTGTTTATATAAATGCTCATATATGTTCCCTGTGGCTATTACTGTGAGTACAAGGAGAACTGCTGGAGGAGGAAGTCTGAGTTGTGTGCATGGTCATCCATTTATATCCAGAAACTCCGGAGTTTCACATGCAGGCTATTGTATGTGAGTAAACAGAGGTGACTTTCTGAAGAGGAGTCAATAAGATTTATTGTTTGTGTTTGTTTTGTGTAGGACTAAGTGTCTTTTGGACAAATGTATCAAAAAAGCAATATCCTTACCATTACACCTGGTACAATTAGGTAATGTTAATGTTTTCTCTAAGACATAGTGTTAACAAAAGGATTGCTTAGAGATGGATGGGGTCCTTTTTTTGCATATGTGCAGAAAAAATTACAACTAGTCTTTTAGAGGCAGGTTTGGATAAAAATTATGTTCCTGTTTCAATGCATTGGGGTTCACAAGCACTGCACAGACCATATGTGGGAATTAAACTAAGTCCTTAGCCTCAGACCTGATCATGTGAAATTACCATTTGTGTTAATAACTTTAGTGAAGAGGAAGTGTGAGGTATGAGAAATGTGTGAGGAAGAGGAAATGTGAGTATAAGAAATGTGTGGTAGATCATATCAATATGTCTCTAAGTGTGCAGCCAGTAATATTCATTACTTGCCTTTCTGATAATAAATAACAAACCAGCAAACTACAAGGAAAGCACATTAGCCCCAAGATTAATTCAGTAACCTGGTTTTTCATTGATATCCCTGAATTCAGGAGGTAGCAACATTACTGGTTAATGAATAATTAATAAAATAAGCAGTCAATATATTGTATTTGCTCTATGAGCAAGCATCTATAATGTCAGGCTACACTATTTATCCTGCAGAATATTGGAGTTTTTCAGCATGCTGGAGAAGTCTGCAAGATTTCCTTTATTGCAGTAATCAAGACAGAAATGGTCTTCCTGCCTCCCTGCAATCAGCTGGCTTTGATTTAAAAGCCTTGCAAGCAGGGACCCTAATCTCAAACATCAGGGGCTGCAGAGGAGCCAGCCTGCTTCTTCACTGGGAGCAGGCATGGCTCCTGGACCAGGGCCCTGTCCCTTCTACAAGCTCAGGGACATCAGTTACCTGGTGGGCTGGCAGATGGCACCTTGAGTGCACCCAGACCCATCAGGGGAGCATGCAGGGAGGTCACAGATTCATGTCACTGTAGAATGGTTTGGGTTGGAAGGGACCTTGAAGACCACCTGATTTTAACTTCCCTGCCATAGGCAGAGACACCTCCCACTAGACCAGAGTGCTCAAAGCCCCATCCAACCTGACCTTGAATACTTCCAGGGACAGGGCATTCACCACTTTTCTGGAGAATTTGTTTCAGTGCCTCACCATCCCCACAGCAAATAATTTTTTCCTAATACCTTATCTAAACTCTCTCTCTGTCAGCTTAAAGCCATTCCCCATTGTCCTGTGACAATGCCCTTGTGAAAAGTCCCTCTCCATCTCTCTTGTGGGCCCCCTTAAGGTACTGGAAGGCTGCTACGTGTAAAGTGTGTGTAAACTCCCTCCTTGTGAGCCTCTCACAGAAGGTACAGAGAAAAATGTCTGGTCATCTTCCATGAAGGTGTTTTCATAGCCCCATCAGCTGGCTGACCTCCAGTTAAACCTGCAAGCAGCATGGGAAACTAGCTCCTTCCGCCTCTGGCTGCACTGGGAAGTTGGATTACCCAAACTGTGCTCCAATTCTGGCTTTCCCAGAGCACCCTGTGCCCTTATATGAGGACTTTCCTGCCCCGGGGAAGCTTTAATATCCAAGGTTCAGCTATAAAAGAAAGAGGCCAGGCAGCCCCTCTGACAGCAAGGTTGTTTGGAGCTGCACATCAGTCTCCAAGTGGGGTGCAACTTCTCTGAAAAGAGTTTGGTGCCTTTACATCTCCCCATCCCCCAGTGGGATTCCCCAGCTGATCCCAAAACCTCCCTCTGCTACTTTCAGGGAAAGGAGTGGCTGATGTTCCAAAGCCAGAACATCCCCTGAGACTCTACCTTTTTCTGGTTAACAGCTGAGTGTAAATGCCTGGTGTCCTTCACCCTCAGGTTGTGCCAGAACCATTCAGCCTTCCCTTGTTTGAGCAGACATAAAAGATAAGATAGGCAGAGCTGGGCAATTGCAAGCATTACAGAACCATGTGATATTCCACCATCCATTTCATCTTCCCCTTCAGACTAGACTAGCAAAGAAAATCTAATACTCTACTGCAGTTAAAAGAGCTGCCAATATTTTGCACTGCACTGTTTAATGCCAGAAAAGGGCTCCATTATGTTTTCTAATGTGACATGACAGATTAAAAAAGGCTCAGTGGTGGAAAGATGATTTTTGCCTCTGAAAACCATCATATAGGACACTTTCTTGGGAGGCCCTTTTATTTCCCTTTGTCTTGATTTCCCTTTTATTTCCCTTTGCCTTGTCCCTAATTCTTCTCTTTGGAGTCTTTATTCTGTCTTATTTCTGACTGTGTTTCAGTGGTGGTTGTAGCCCCCACCACCCCACCTTGGTTCAAGATACTGTGCAGCACTTGGCCTCAGTATGAAGGATTTTGGAGCAGACATCAAAACAGTGATGGGGAAATGCAAAGCATCAGTAGAGGAATACCAGGCATGACAATTCACTTGTCTCAGCATCCTTCCTGATGGTTGTACACTTGGCTGCCTCAGATTTGATTTTCCCACCTGCCCATCACTGTACCTTGCCTTTCTCTCAGTTCTGTGCACTTGTCACTAGTCATGTCATGTTTTAACAATTAGGGCATGTGTTAAAATCTTAGAGAGCAGTGCTGCCTCACTATTCAGCATAAAAATATAAATGAAAGGATGAACTTGACCCAGCATTACTGTAGATTCAGTACCATCCTTATTTTCTTTAATATTTCTTTGACTGATCTTGTCAGCTGGGAGAAGTGTCAAAGACAAGAAGGAAAGCAAACATCTCTCCTGTATTCAAAGAGGAGTCAGGGAATTACAGGCCAGTTGATCTCACATTCATCACTAGGAAGGTGATGGAAAAGCTAATCCTGGAAACCATATTCAGGCATGTAAAGGACAAAAAAAAGTCAGCTGTAGTCAATGTGGATTCACAAGGACAAGTCATGCTTGATTAACATGGTGAAATTACTGACCTGGTGGACAACCAGGGAGCAGTAGATAATGTCTGTGTAGATTTCAGTAAGGCTTTCAACGCTGTCTCCCGTAAAATTCCTCTGGTGTCCAAGAATGGCCCCGGCCACTCAGACTTTTCAATCCATTTACCCATCCAGTCCAGAGGCTGCTGTTCAGTGGCACAGAGTCCAGTTGGACTCCAGTACCTAGCAGCATACCCCAAGGGGTCAGTGCTGGGTCCAGTCCTCTTTAACAACCTTCATTAATGATCTGGATGACGGGCAGAGCGGATCCTCAGCAAACTTGCTGGTGACACCCAGCTGGGAGGTGTGGGTGATGCACTGCAGGATAGTGCTGCTGTCCAGAGGGATCTTGACAAGCTGGAGAAATGGGCTGGCAAAAATCTCATGAAGTTCATCAGAGGCAAGCGCTGATTGCTGCCCCTAGGAAGGAACTACCCCATGCACCAATATATGTTGGGAGGCACCCAGCTGGAGAGCAGCTTGGCAGAAAAGGATCTGGGGGTCTGATGGGCATGAAGTTGGGCATCAGCCAGCAACTTAATGGGGGGGGGCAGGGGGAAATGGCTAATAGTATTCTGGGCTGCATTAGAAAAAGTATTGCCAGGAGGCCAAGGGATGTGATCTTTCCCCTCTACTGAGCAGTGGTGAGGCCACATCTGGAGTGCTGTGCCAACTTCTGGCTCAGAATCATGGAATATTCTGAGTTGGAAGGAACCTGCAAGGATCATCTAGACTCCTCTGTAGAAAAGAGATATGGGCATATGAGAGAGTCCAATGAAGGGCCACAAAGGTGATGGAGATGATGAACTGGAGCATCCTCCCTGTGGAGAGCACCTGAGAGAGCTGGGACTGTTAAGCCTAGATAAAAGGCTCAGGAGATCTTATCAATTTATATGAATACCTGAAGGAAGAGTACAGTGGGGACAGAGCCAGGCACTCCTCAGTGGGGCCCAGTGACAGGACCAGAGACAGCAGGCACAAACAAAACAAGGAGATTCCCTCTGAACATTAGTAACATTATTTCTACTCCGAGGGTGACCAAACACTGCCACAGGTGGGCCAGGGGGATTGTGAGATTTCTCTCTGTGGAGATATTCAAAAGTCATTTGGACACAGTCCCAGCTCTAGGCAGAGGGGTTGGATCAGATGGGCTTCAGAGATCCCTGCCAGACTCACCATTCTGTGATAACACAGGTATCAAAAGAACAGACAATGTCAATGTGTATTAGCAACATCTTTGGGTTTTGAAGTATATGAGATTGACTGATTTTTTTGTGTGCCTTTGGCCAAATTCTGTCTCAAACTTCCCCAAATCCTGCTTCCCTTCACTCTGTGCAGCCTAAGGTTTCTATGAATATGTTTCATAAAGCTATTCTGCTGCAATGCTTGACTGATTCCTTCTGATTTGGGTTATTGCACAATGGCTGTGCCAGCACAGACAATTTAGCCAGGTCACAAGCTTTGACAAATGCCTGTCTATGGCATGTAGACTGTAGGAGTCTCTAGCTTACTTCAGTCCCAAGAGAATGTGGGATTAGCTTTTGCAACCAAACTCCTTGTGTTCTGTTCTATGGAAGAAGTTACCAGGACTCAGTTTTTAAACAAGAACATCTCACAGACATGCTGCATTTGCAAGGAAATCAACTCCAGACACCCAACTTCCTTCAACAAGCATTTCTCTCAGCCCTGCGCTTCTCCATCCCCTCAGTCCATCTCTGCCATAGCAAAAAAAAAAACCCCAACACCCCCCCCCCAAAAAAACCAAAAAAACAGAGTCCCAGTTTCCCTTCCCCTTCCAAGAGTTTTCAGTGTCCCTGCACCCTTGTATAGCTCTTTTCTGTTTTTCTAACAACCTGAAGCAAAACCTTAAGATCTGCCTTCAACATTTTATATCTGTGGGTGAATCCAGAGACAAGTTCTTGCTCACTTTGGAGAATTGGGAGCTTGGTCTCCCACAAACATCCCCGAGAGCCTGCAGTGGTGCTGACTGGTATCTATACAGCAGCAAGGATCTCCAGTAATGCATTGTAGAGCAGTGTTCTGATATCTGTAAAGAAGAAAACAGAGTGGAAGCGTGTATTTAATGTACATTTTGCTAAAAACACTGCTCAGAGGAGTTTGAAAAGCTGACAGAGTGTAGTAGTTATGAGATATTCCCCCCCAACTCGTGTTCCTTAGCAGCTGGTGTTCATTAGCTGGGCTCAGCAGAGCAAAGTTGTTATTAGCATTAAATAATCTCCAGTCATAGGAGTAGGCTTACCACCCAATAAACTATAGGATACAGATGTAAATTCAATCTGCCTGTAAAGCAAAACACAAGTCCACATGGCTGTGGCCGTTGGGGATGGAAGGAGGGCCTGAGAGGGTGTATCCTTTTACTTCTTCTCAATGTGGATGAATGAGAAATTGCATGTTTTAAACTAATAAAGAAGCTGAGCAGAACTAGGAAGAAGGCACTGTGACTGTTTGCCCAGGCCATCCTAGCCAGCAGATTTTAGTCCAATCTGCAGCCTCTCATAGCAGTGGGTGCAGTTTCCAGGTTTACAAACACTTTGTGCGTCATCAGTAAATACTCAGAAGGGATTTTTGTCAGGGTGACTGTGATGATTTCCTTTGCTGCCTTCTTCCAAGCCCCCTGTCCTTGCCATCACTGTAGCCAGATGTGCATAAAACAAGTGTATGCCACAAAACCAGGGCACTGAACGCCCAGGACAGAGGTATTTCAGTCTTGGCATTTGAGTGTGCCCTGCAGGGAAATCCAGGCCTCTCCTATAGCATGTCAGCAGCCACAAACAAACACACTGTGCTCGGCTTGAGTACAAAGTATTTTAAATATTAATTCTCTTCAGCCTTTCTGCCTGAATGCCAGCTGCAAAGCTATTCAGTAAGGAGCTCAAAAACCAGTCAATAATGTAAGGCACTCTTTTTTTAGAGGGCAAACAATTGGAAAAAATGTGGACTTTGATAGTACCTTCATTTGAAATATCACAGGGAAGATATCTACAACACTTTCCCAATGAGATTGAAGAAGTGAAGTATCTGAAGTGTAAAGGAAAAATTATTCTTTAGGTCAACAGAGCCAGGAGTAGTTTTCTCTCCCATTTTGAATAAGGAAGATGCCATTGGGCATTCCCTCCCACACCACAGTTCAACATCACCTCTAGTTAGTGAAAAAAAAAATGATGTAAAGAATACTGGTACCAAATACTCATCCCAGCAGCTAGAATGTGGTAATGAAGTAGGTTTTCACATTGATGAGGTGCCAGGTGGAACAGGGGGATGTACAGGCACCTGATAGTAGTTGGAAAACTGAGTGTGGAGAAACATCTGTAGGGGCTGAACTGAGCTTTCAAAACTTGAGGGAGAAAATGTAAGAAGCTGATGTCACACTATGCAGGGGACAAAGAGAAAGGCTGCAGCCTGCTCAACATAGCACAGAGGGTTTGAATGTCCCTCTGGAAGTCTTTTGTTTCACAAGGGGGGGTTGTTTATTTTGAAGTTAAGTGTATTTGCCTGGAAATAGGATCTTTGTTACTTTGGAGATTATTGATTCCCGCTGCTAATTCCCTATTTGATGTGATAAGCCTCTTTATAGCATTCCATTTGTTTTGCTGTGGAAATATGTACAAAGCAACAACAGAAAAAAAGCTTATCACTTTGTAGTCCAAATTTAGCCTCCAGGTAATTATGTGTATCTCAGTAAATTCAAGAGAAGAAAAGGCAGATGGGACAAGAATTCTCCTGGGTAAAAAATATTTTGTCATGCTTTTAGGCCACTAGATTTGAACCTAAAGGTGATAATATAACTGTGGAATAATTGTATCTAATATCTTTTCAAAATGGAAATATGCCATTTCCTAAGGCATGGGGTTTTTGTTGGTTTTTTTATTTATTTAAACCAGGTAAAATAATTTCATCTGTGTTTCTTTTTAAAGCTAGACATTTTTGCTATTTTCTGTCTCTGGTGCTGCATGTTTTCATTGATGTTCCACGAGATGCTAAGATTTTTTTTAAATTGTTTCTGACTTTTGCTAATGCACAGAGGCAGAAGTAGGCTCTGGCAGTGAAGGTGTTAAATACACACCAACTGGGAATTTGTACAATGAGCAAATCTCTTGATAGGGTGGTGAAACATGACTTTCTCTAGAAAGATAAGAAATTATTATGCAGTTGGTGGTGCAGATACAAAAGAATCAGTGTTGTAAAATGTGCAAAGACCCAGTCTGACCAGCAGGTATCCCCTTAAATGCTGAGGAATGACCAAGACACCTGCAAGACACTGAACTTTGCAATGCAGATGCTGGGGAGAGCTCTCCTTGTAATCCACCTCAGTAGATTTGTGCTTGGAATCACTGTAGCAGTTATTGGAAGGAGAATTGTGTCTACTGGACTTGGCTGAATAATGGATTTTTTTGCATTTGGTACTCAAACGGAACAAAATAATTAACAAGTGGAGTAGGGAAAACTGACTAAAAATAGCTAGTACAGGCATCATTAATTTTTTTATTACATGCTGAAAGCTAACATTTCAGGACAGAATTAAATATTGTCTAGTGCATTTTTAATGCTTTTTAAATTTTATTGTTTTTGAGAAAAGTATGTCTAGTGAGTTGGTTTTTTCCAGCTGAAACTACTCACTAAGTTTGACCTCACCTTGCAGATAGTTTCTGACCTTCTAGAACTCAATTTTCTAGCAATTTTAGTTTGTCACAAACATTTCAACCAGTCCTAATTCTTAGTCTTCAAGTGAAAATTTTAGGCACAGCCCTTTGCAAAAAGTTACTACTATTTATCACCTACCTTTCATGAAGTCTGGGGATCTGAAATCCCACAATCTGGAGAACTGAAATCCCTCTGTCACAAAATAGTTAATTGCTTTTAAAGCTCTCAAATTTGTTTACTTCCAGGAATTTTCCACTTCAGTAACAAGACAAAGAATGGGCACCATGCTATTTCCTACGCGTCTTTTCTACTAAAAACTGAATTATTGTGGTTTTGAATTGCTAACACTGCTAGCTTCTGTTATAAAAGCCTTTATTTAGAGTTCCTATATTGTGACTGTTCCAAGTCACTGAGTATTTTAGCTTTTGATTCATTTAGCAGAAAGGGTGTGAGTTGCTTTTTTTTGACATTACCAGTGTAAAGTGACTTCTTGGAGATGAATTTTATTCTTGCACTATTGTTCATTTGTCTTTCTTCATGCTGGCACTGGTAAAATGGTCTACAACAAACTAATATGGTCAGGAAGTATATGTGACACAGGCTGAGAGAGCTGGGGTGTTCAGCCTGGAGAAGAGAAGGCCGCAGGAAGAACCTTAGAGCAGCCCTCCATTGCCTAAATGGGCTTCTCAAGAGAGATGGACAGGGACTTTTTACAAGGGCATGTAAAAAGGGGGGACAAGGTGGAATGGCTTTACACTGAAAGACAGTGGGTTTGAATTAAATATTAGCAAGAAATTCTTTTCTGTGAGGTTAGACACTGGAACAGGTTGCCCAGAGAAACTAGGGTACCCTCATCCCTGGAAGTGTTCAAGGCCAGGTTGGATGGGATTTTGAGCAGCCTGGTCTAGTGGAAGGTGTTCCTGCCCGTGGCAGGGGGGTTGGAACTAGATAATCATTAAGGTCCTTTCCAACCCAAACCATTCTATGGTAATTCCTCTCTCTGTACTTTGAGTGGTCTGTAGCTGCTGTAGTAACAGAGGAGACTTTATTAAGTTGGCTGTGTATATGTTGAGATTGACATCAGCTTGCTGGTGAAGCTCCCCATCCAGATTTTCTTCCTTAAAATGGACAGCTTTTTACACTTTGGATAGAGAGTTTCCATGATGGTCACAGATTACTTGGATTGCCAAGCAAAGTTGGTTTATATGTTTACATGTTTAAAGTGTCCCTGGCTTGATATTTTGGGATTACAATTGTGTTAGTGCATATGTGAATAAGAAGATATGGTGCTGCTGCTTTTTTCATTAAACAAATTCCATATTGGCAGTGCTAGAAGAGCAACATCCTGCTAATGCACAGGTGATGTCAGTCACTGTGATCACAGAGGCCCATCAGGGGGTCTGATCTTCAAACTAACTAAACATAGGGAAGATGGTTCCTCCATGAGGTGTTTCAGCCCTCAGCCCTTCCTCAGAGCCAGCAGCTGCTTCTCAGGGTAGGTTGCATTTAAGTATCTGGCAGCAAATTTCTCAGAAGAAGATCCTTAGAAGATTGTGTTGCTGGGAAAGATCACTGGGGCTTTAAAAGGTGAAGAACTTGGGAGAATGGGGCTGTACTTTCATTGTCACTCCTCAGCCTCCCTCCATGTTTTCTTCCCTGGCCCCACAGAACTTCTTCCCACCTAAGGCATTGCTTTTTGTCTCCATCCCAATGCCATGCCACATACACAGAGGAATAACTGCTTTATTCCTATATCAAATATGTTCCAACATCCAAGCTTCCCTGAGCATCAGAAGCCAGAGTGGGGGAAATTCCAATAGAGAAGGATATTCTGCTCTTCTGGCTCATACTTGGAGATGGCTTTGCTTTTAAGAGTGTAACTAACTTTTATTTACTGCTTTAAGTATGTTTGTTCACCGAGACAAAGCAATATTACTGTAGAGAGATTTTAAAACAAATCATTCAGTAATGCCTATAGACAGCAAGCATATCTGTTCAGCTCAGATTGATTATTTTTGGTGCCATTTTACTCAAGTCATTTACAGATTGACCTTGAACTGTGAATTATGATATCTGTAGCTTTGTAAAATCAGCTTTTAATTCAATATTATCACATTTGGTGAAGCAAGTGTCTCCTCACAATGCTGTACAGACAACAGAAGGACAATTGCTGACATTTTAGAACATTTTTTTCTCTATTACAATGGGTCCTAACATCCATCTGTTTTTTCTGGCATGCTTTGGATTTTCAACCAACATTTAGTACATTTTTCACTCTGGATTTCTAGTACTCAAAAATATCCCATTCTTATTGTTCCAAAAATACATTCTTGAATTAGATACATAATAAATTCCCTTTTCTAAAAAAGATTGTTCTTTGTTTCCTACTGCAGTTGTTGGATATTTTGTTCTTGCAACTAGGGATAAGAGATTTGAGAAGTAATGCTGCAAAACTTGTGTGACATAACTATCTTAAATCAGCTGTGCCTTTTTAAAAAATAATTTCAACTTACATGATTGTATTTTATGTGAACAGCCAGCATTTGGCTGAGAGCTTTGATGTTAATGGAACAGCATGGTAATTAAATGGAGGAGGCTCCATTTTAGAGGTTGAGGTGTGACGCATGGTCTTGCAATGTTCCACAAACCAGTAGGCATCTCCCAGTTAGTATTATTGAACATGGGGACAAAATCTGGATTTTTGTGTCTATCACTGCTTTTTTGTGTGTCTATCACTGATTCTTTAAAAAGAAATGAAGTCATTCCTTGGGAAAATGCAATTGTCTGCATTATTATAGTGGTCTAATGGAAGAGTGATGACCTGGGTATGTCATTATCCACAGTGTTTCTAGTCAGAATTATAGGGCTATCAAGTCATTGCTTCATTTCTTTTAATGAAATACAGAGTTCATGGCCCAAAATATTTCTGCTTTATTTGGGTATTTTAAAGAAATTTGTTCCATATATGATGAACAAGATTTAACCTTATGCAAACATAATGAATTTTTAAAATCTACATTTTGAATATGATATTCTTTTCCCAGGAGACCTGCTCTGGGCAGGCAGTTCTTTCTCAGGAAGCTTGTAACTTTCCAAAGAATAAATCAAAATCATAATAATTCAATCCCTCAGTGAGCTGAACCAGAAAAAATGACACCATTTGAGCCATGACTCAAGAATAGATTCACATGATCTAAAGAATGGGAAAGCAAATCGGTCAGTTGTAAGAGTTTTAAACAAAGAGCCAGCTTGGTTATATTTCTCACTATACACAGATGCTTGAGCAAGCAGAAAATTTGCTGATTAGTTTTCCCAAAAATCCTCACTGCAATCTAGACTAATCGGAGCTTTAAAGTCTATATTGAAGCTGTTTCTCAACACAAAATCAAGTCTGGGATAAGGATAATTTTGGGGGGTAGTAAATGACTGCTTAGAGCCTGAATTAAAGTCTGAATAATTTCAGTTGTAAATCTGATTTTCCGTAGAGCCCAGCTGGAAACACAACTGCAGATGTGTTACAGGAAATATAATTTGGTTGGCTCGCATTCCAGATTGTTCTGTACTTCTTGCAATGCACTAATGCTGAGCAAAAGCATTGCCTCTCTCCTCAGGGTTATGGGACTGTTGTAGCTATCCTGGATCAAATGTCAAGGGAACACAATCAAAAGTTCAGGGAACACACTGGGATACTAAGGCAGAAGTAGTACCTTGCCAGTAAGGGACTGTCAGAAAATACTTTTATCTTCAATTGATACTTTGCTTTCACCAAAGGCAAACACTTCCTACCAAAATTGTCTAACTGGTTCTCTGCTAAACCATCCCAGTGGTGCTTCACCCATTTTTCTAGGGATGAACAGGCATCTCTGCCCATGTTGGTCTCCTTTAGTCATTGCCACAGGCTTCTTTATAGCTGCAGAAGCATCACCATCTCCCAGAGGCTGAATATTTTAAATCAACAGGGGAGTGGAGAGCAGTCATTACATGATAACTGAGTCGTGGCAAACACTCCTTATGGTTTTATTGCCCTAATTTCTCAGGAAAAGGAGTTATAAAGTGTATTATTATGACTGATACCAGGAGACTTGTCACGCTTACCTGTGAGTGAGCTTAAAGAAAGTAATAATCCTACAGATTAGCAAACATCTTAATGGAGTCTAGTACAAGAATTTTATTGGTTACACTTGCTTCTTTGGGTAGGGATTTTCTATTTAATATGCCCTCAGTTTATTCACTCATTGATAAAACTGCATTTAATCCCATTTTATAAATCCTGTTTAGGAGAATGATAGTCCTCTGTAGACTCTACAGTCTGGCTGGCAAAATCTGGGCTGTCACTGCAGAGAAAATGAACCTCCAGGCTTACAATGATTTTTTGCTCATTGTGCAGTGATGTGAGGTAGTTCATTTCTGCCCTCTGGTAACAGTTAATTGCTAGAAACAAATTCAAGGTTTTCTTCTTTTCCATTTTTCTCTGAATTTTCTGTACATGGCATGGGAGTGTGAAGAGCCCCTGACAGCCTTTACTTGGTTAATTCTGCTTTGCTATCAGCATCATTATTTTTGGGAAAGGCGAGGTAAATTAAGACTTTACTCCCATTGAATTTTCCTCATGTGGAATTATTTTGCTGATGTAAATCAGTGCAGTTCTACTGGCTTCAGTCATGCTTATTTATGTCAATTAAAGAGCAATGTGACAAGTAGTTCTTTGTAGCAGCTGGCTTCTCATGTGCCCAGCTCAGATTTACTGCTCTCTTAGAGCAGTGTCTAGGGTAGTATGAGCCCAGTTGCTGCTGATTAAGGATATTTGCACATACAGAATAAATTCAGGAGTTGCTCCAGAGGTTATGCCCCACTGTGCTAAGTTATATCAGGGTGACTTAAGTCATGAGGAACAACAGTGTGAGCATGACTTGGCTCAGAGATGCCTTGGGAATATTCTGGACATCTCACTGTCCTGCTGTGTGCCCTGTCATGTCCACCAGTCCTGTTCATGGGTCCCACACACCAAATGTCACCATTCAAGCACTGGAGAGCTGCTGAGTTCTGCCTTTCGTGCCTGCAAACACTCACAGTTAATAAGCCTGGCAAGTGGGTGGGGAAGCATTTTCCAGCAAGCCCTGTATTGTATCCAGCCATTATACTTGCGTGCGACCCCACACTAGGCCCTTAAATTCTCATGTCCTCTGGACAGAGGCAAAGATGAATTCCTGCTACACAGAAAACACATATTCCACATTATCCTGTTCACACAACAAGCTAGATGGCATAAACCAGCTTTTTCTTGGAGCTCATCCACAGCAAAACAAGAGATCAAGGAGAGAAAACCCATGACTCCTGGTAGGACACAGCCAAGACAGCCAGGAGCATCTCACCTCAAAGGTGCTGCCAGACAAAAGGCTGCAAAAATCTGAGCCAAGGCCCCACAAGGGGTTGGCTGCTGGCCTGAGAGCCCTCAGGGAGTGGCCACACTGCAGAGCAGGGTAAGCAGCACTGTGTACTTCATTTAAGTGTTTTGTCATGCCCAAGGAGATGTTTTTCCTTTTATTACTCCTGCAGAACACTGACACATGGAGCAGAAACTTTTCATTCTGAGTCCTCAGTTTGCTGGGGAGGGTCCAAACAGTAGCATCCATCAATGAAAATGCTGCCTTTCTTTCCTGTTGGTCCCTGCACCAGCCAATATTTTAGATCTACAGCAACTGATTTTGCATGATTGTCCCTTCTGGCCCCAAACTCCTACTTATCTGCCATAATGTGACCGGCCCAGCCCAGAGCAAATTCAAAGCAAGCAAACAAGCAAAAAAAAAATGAAAACACCCAACAAAATAAGCCTCACTACACTGTCCTTATGAGGAACTGCTCTTATTGTCTAGCACACAGAGTGTGATGCATTTGATCACGCAGAGAATTAATTCAGAAAATTGGTTTGCTGTCAAGTTTATCTTTGTAAATGTGAGCAATTTTTACTGACAAACTCATTTGGATATTATTTTTTCAGCTAAATCCCAGCAAGGCTTTCCTTATGTCACCATAAATCTTAGGAAGCTTTCCTTTGTAGTAAAACCTTTGTCATAGAATATTTGCAAAACTGTTGTAATCGATATTGCAGAAATATATGAAGTATAAACCAAGCAATACATTGTAAAGCACCAATTACAAAACACTTTCCTGTCCTCTTGAATGCCTGAAGCATATTGCAAATCTGTGTGGATGGCACAGTGAAGGTCAGACATGTTGACACATGAACATTTTAAACACAGAAAGTGCTGTTAGAGGTGGTTACTTGTTGAGGTGTCTCCCCTGTTCCTTGGTCAGGCACCTGCACTTACTTTGATGAAACAGCCAGAGTTACCTTTCTGATCAACAGCAGCACCACACATCTCCCTCCATCCTTACAGTTTGCACAAGCAGATCTGTTCTTTGCTGTGGCACCAGGTTCCTTCCTCACCTCCATTTTCTCCCGTTTATTCTGATTGTGCTGCTAATGAGACACCTTTCCCTGACCTGTGGCCTCCTGACTGGCTCATGCAGCCCTGTGATGTTAAATTAAATGAGGCACAGCAGCAAGCCAGCAATCAAACTACTGAAATCAACCTGTGCAAGCTAGGTGGGCTTCATTAACAACTTTTTGTTCTGGGCAGGACAGGAAGGAAGGCAGAAGAGTGGAGCTATCACCACTGATGTTTGCCAAGGTCAGAGCTCTATGCTAGAGATGGTGTACTGAAAGTGGGTGTGGAAAAATGTCTTTGCAGCCATAGTAATAAAGCAAGAGCTGCTTGTGTTTCTTGATTTACATTATCTGTAACTAGTATCAGGATTTTCAAAGATTAACGGAGATGTTAGCAGCTGTTCAACGTCTGGTAAGCCTAGAAATTAGGTGGCAAGAAACAAGAGCTTAAATGGTGCTGTTCTGAGGAGCTGGTGGAGGTGTTTGTAAGCCCCAATAGTTTGGGGGCAGAAGTCACTGTAATAGCATGAGAAGGAATTTAAATGAGCAAAAGACCATGAAAAGAGATAATTGGGAGAGCTTGGAAGGGGAGGGCTGTGGAAGGGGATAGGTTTATTTGAAGAGCTCATCAAGGAGGGACTTACAATGAAAGAGCAGGAGCAGACTCAGTCAGTCCCAAAGGATGATGGAAATGGGAATTTAACAGCAGTTCAAGGAGATTAAAGGAGACACTGGTACTGGAGGCCAGGAACCTCCATGGCTTCTATTCATGACCTTCTTCATCCTTCAGTGATGCTTTACTACTTGCGCTGTAATCAGATTCTGTTCCACACAAGAATGCCTTAACTTTTCCTACTGCCTAAGTCACATTATTAGAAACTTGGGATTATAAAACTCCAGAAGTGATTGCTAATCCATGAATGAATCTATCCAAAGTGGCATGGCTTTTTCTGCTGTGCATCACTTAAAAGTGGCAGTCACCATTTAGGCAGGAGCACTCTGCAGACTGAAAAGGGTGGATAATGGGATCCACAAAGTGATTTGACTCTTGATGGGGAACATGGGTATCTTTGGCTGGCTTTCATTTGGGGCCCTACCAGACAATGTGGGGAAGACCCATGGTCTCTAGGTCCTGAGCAGCACAAGAGTAGAGGGTGCAGATAACAACAAGGGTATTCTTGCAGGAAATCTGTGTCCTTTTGTGTGGAAGCAATGCCACAGTAACATGCAGTGAAAGCTTAGTTTAAATGCATGTACTTCATGGCAGGTACCTCACTGAACACATGGAAGATGTGATCCTTGTTGTAAATCACTTCTGTAGGTAGATAAAACTTCTGCCTTCTGTTAGAAATGTCCTAGTGTGAACTGTTTGTGACAGAACAGTTATCTGAGTCCTTCAATCCCTGTTTTCTTGGAAACGGGAGCACTTTTGGGGAGGGTTTTTCCTTTCTCCTTTTACTATGATGTTTGTTTCTGTAGAAGCCATCCACATGCTGGATGGCTGGAGTTCATCCTGAACATCCCTCTGATGCATCCTTTTGAAAAGCATCATGGAATGGAGCATTAAAAACATTTATAATACAGTTCCTGCAGACATGTGTGGTGGGGCTAAAAGCGGCAACTTCTTTTGGTTCTCATGTGATGCTAGAAATGAAGTAGTTTTAATTGCTTCACAGTCCTAAGGCAAAGTCTCGCATTAGTAACAGCCACTGTATCTAAAAGATGGTAATGGCAAGCACTTGAATAGCACTTTCTGTCTTCAAAGTACTTTGCAGGCATTCTTTACTTCTGAATTAAGGGTCAGTTTCTGTCCCTTTTAACACTTTGCTAATGAGATAAATGTTCAATCTGCTATGAGAAAGGGATAAAGCTCCTGACTCCAAATTCTACACTGAAATAGGGCTGTTTTCTGCTGGTTTGTTTTCATGGTGTAAAGTGCCCCTAAAGGACATAGGGCTGGTATCACCTCTGCTGGTGGAAATCTTCAGACTGTAAAATTAGGTGTCTGTAAAGCTTTTGCCTTCAAACATCTGGTGTGGGAAGTGGGCTTCTACCCAGTACTTGTTCAGCCCTGTGCTCTGCACCACAGTGTGAGGGGCAGGGGTCTTGAACCGGCACACACATGAGCTCCTGGCCCTGGAGAAGGCTGGGGTGTGCACCAGCAGCTTAGTCCCTGTGTGGTGAGGAGCCATTGTCAGACATCTCTCATCCAGCCTTGCAGAGCCAGCTCCATTTCAGGGAGCTGCTGTGCCCAGGGTCAGGGGAACATTCCTTGCAGAAGATGAAGCCATGCAGCATTCTTGTCATTTCCTATCAGTGCCCAGTTACTCACAAGGAAGCTGGTCCAGTTGACAGAGACTGGGCCCTCAAGTTGGAAATGTCTCTGAGTGACCAAGTCTGAAGGAAGAGAAGGCTCTGTCATGTCACTGGTATCATTGACAAAACACCCATTGACTTGGATAAAAGTATGAGGATGCCCAACAGTGCTGACTTCTGATGTCATCTCTCTGGTTTACTTTGTTTTGCAAAGACCCTTTTGTGCTTGCTCTGTATTCTGAATATTCAGGTCATTCCTATGTACAGAGCCCCTATTTGTAATTAGATTGTGGGGTTTGTTGACCCTATTACAGCAGATTGACTAGCAAGCCACACTGATCCTTCAATATAGGATTTAATAAAAGCCACAAGAGGAGGAGGAGGGTTGCTATTGTTCTGCCCTCAGTGCTGCCAAACAGTCCCTTGTTTTTCTGTGTCTGTGTGTTCAAACGCTGTGTGAACCAACGGGGCGCAGTCAGGAGGCTGGCGAGGGGGCAGCGAGAGGGTTAGCTGGATCCTAGCTAGAAATACTTGTGCAAGTCAGGAAGAAGGCATGGAGGGAAGGAAATTAAGTGGAGACATCTGTGTGGCTTAGCTTTCAGCAGCTCTGCCTGGGGTAGGGGTGGGAGAGTCATGCCTAAGATGACATAACATATTTTGTCTTTCGTGGGTTGGAAACAGAGGAAACTGAGAAAGCGAAGCATGGTGTGTGTCACGCATGGTCCAGGCATACCAAGTACATAATGGAGCAGTGTCAGTGCTTTCTGTTCTGCCTTTCACACCCCAAAGTGACTCTTCAAGGCAGAGAACTGAGGAGAATATGATATGGTGCAAAAACTGATCTTGGACTTTTTTCGCAGACGACTGAGCCAGAGGCCGACTGCTGAAGAATTGGAGCAGAGGAACATACTGAAACGTAAGTCCTGATTCTGCTGCCATTTAACCTAAAGCCAGATAATTTGGGTTAGGTTTCATACACATTTGGTGTTTTTTATGAACATCAGCTATTCTCTGTAAGCATCACTGATAATTATTAAAAATAATAAGAGCATTGTAAGTGCAATTAAGTGTGAAAGTCTGTAGTAACATCTAGATCTGTAGAAACAGTTCTTTCAAATCAGAGTCAGTAAATTTACAAGAAGAAACAACCTAAGGGGAAAAAATCCCAGGTCTTGAATGACATTCCAGACAGGGGGTCAGACATCCTGAAAAGCCTCCTTTGTGCAGCACTTATATAGATGAACATCCCGTTGTAAATTAGTAAAGACATTAGGGCATAGCTCGATTAGCTTTCCTAAAAATCTTCACAGCAGTCTATGCTAGCTGGAGCCTTTATTCAATTTAAAAAAGAATCCAGTGTGACTCAGGGTTATTCCCATGAAACTCTCCCTTTAAATCAGCCAAAAATTTGCTGGTAGATCCTCAGCCCATGTTATTTTAAAGGGGCAAAATACCACTCAGAAATCATGAACCAAGTTAGTAGATACATTGTCACTGACTTGAAGGGAAGCTGGACTGAGTCCAACTTTCATAAGCTCATGAATGAACAGGAAGAACATTACAGTTTCTTTACTTGCATGGAAGTGTTTTGAATATTAAAAACAAAAAGGCTGTTTATCTAATTATTGTTGTTACTTTGGAAACAGAAACAACAACAACAAACAAACAAGTTCTTCCCCTTTTAAGTTAGTAAATGCATATTTCCAGGAAAATGTTTAAAAATTACTACAGAAAAAAGTATTCCAAAATGGTACCTTATACATAATGTCTCCTTAAGTAGGTCCATAATTCACCTTCTCTCATTCGAATAGCTGCATTGTAGAGAATCATAAAAATGTGGTAGCAGAAGATCAATTCTCTGAAAATCAGCAGAATTCATTTTTCAAATACTTCAAAATCAAATTCTTAGCAGATTAATGATAGTGTTAGTGCCCAGCAGGGTCTTTTCATCTGTTGATGTTATTACACGTGGCAGTCAGAGAGAGAGAGAGAGGCACCACTGTGAATGCAAAGAGGAGAAAAGACCGGACAGCAGAGTGGTGTGGGCAAGCCTGGAAAAGCCATTTGTTTGGGACCAGCCCTCTCTTAGTAACTGTGCTTCTCCTGTCCGCTCCTAACTCCAGTGACTGGCTGCTGGAGGAAGTCAGGGGCAGAACCTGGGGAAATATTTGGCACATCCAGCTGTGATTGTCTCCCAGAGGTGTAGCAGAACAGCTGGAGAAGGGGGGACCTGCAACGTGACTGATGTCAGGCTCAGGCACAGAGAGACAGAGGCTGATTTTCTGGCAGCTCATGTTGTCATCCTGGGACCTCTGAACAAACACATGTCAGGCACCACCTGGCGCTGGTGCATGATCAGCAAACACTGCCCTGGTGGCATCTTGGGCACCTGCTTTGGACCGGCATCAGCAGAGAGCAGCATCTCCAGCGCTGGGTGCCTTGCAGACATTCCTAAAGGTCACGTTGCTGAGCACAGCAGTCACAGAGCACCCTAAAGGTGTCTTATATTTCAGAGGAGTTACCCCTTGAGTAACACCAGTTTCTTTTTTAATTGCATAAAGGCTCTTAAATGACATGGATGTTTGAAAATACTACCCTGATTCCAGAACCACATTGTATTTCCTGAATGGATTTTCTTTAGCTTGCTTTAGCACAGATCTGCCCTATGTGTGTCTTGGTAAACTAACAGCTTCCTAATTAAAGGAAAGAGTAATGTGGTATTTCCAAGGCATTCCAACTTTTGGTGAACCACAGCAGGAAAGAAAAAAATTAAATTTGTTACATAATTTTAAAAAGAAAACATAAACATGCTTGACACTTAAACAAGTAAATATAAATATTTTCTGATTTGTATGTCATTTTGTGTTGTTTCTCGAGACTTCTGAGAAGGAACATTATAATAAATATAATGTAGTGTAGGGAAAGAGAAACTCAGCAAGTGCTAATAAAAAGAGTGTAAATTCTCTGCATAAGCAGGTCAAACAATTTGCAAAAGCCCAGCCCAGAGCACACACAAACACAAAAGAAAACCTACCAAGCTCTCAAGTAGACTAAACAGGACTTTCTCTGCAGTTAAAGCTGAAATCTCCCTGATGAAAATGTTGTGTCTGGCACCGTGATGTTCCTATTACACGTGTAACTGCATTACTTCCCACGCTGATGGGAAAAAATGAGGCAAAGTGTGGTTGGACAGCCAGTCTTTATACATGAATTGAATGCTTCCTAGGTCTGTGCTAGTGCAATAATTATGAGTTATCTTTACAAGGGCAAAGCATCCATTTCCCAAGTTCTGCTACGTGCTGATGGCAGCAGTGATGGCACAGCAGCCACAGCAAGGAAACAGCAGAGACAACTGGTTCTTGCAGGGTCTCCTTCACTGAAGTATACCCCAGTCACTGACTCATATTTAGGTCAAGGGCGTGGAGTGGGAAGAGTCCAGGCCTGCAGGGTTAGTTTGAAGACTAAAGAACACTTTGCAGCTGTATTTGCTGTCCAAGTCTATAGGGAAAAATGCCTCGATCCCTCGTCATGCACCACCCCTGTGCCACTTCACAGGTGGATAAAAGTAATCCAGTTGTCAACCTGGCACATTCAGGGTTGCATGAATTCCTCACAAAAATTATGGCTAGGTGGGTTCTGAATGCTTCAAACGATATTGGGGGACATTTCACACTGGCACGGAGATCAGGAGTGAAAATTGCACCTACATCACCCTGACACACAGGTTTAGAGAAACAGAGAATCTCCTGAACACCTGAGATGAAATAAAGCATCAGTTCTGTAGCTTCACAAGATTGGCATGACTTAACTTCAAAGAAGTAGGCTAAAACAAAGTCACTTTCTAGTTTTGAAGGAGAATGTATTCCTATTTTCCAGCTTTTACCTGCCTGAAATCTTAAGCCTGCCTGGCTGTCTCTGAAAGTGGGTGGCTGGGCTGAGAGTGAGGGGAAGAGAAAAACATCAGATGCCAAGGACAAAAATTAATAGCCATTACTAAGTTTTCTACATAACTCCTTGGCTGCTTGCAGTTCTACCTTGACTTTGTGTGGATTCTCTTTAGTGAGTGCTGTGTCTGAAAGCAGGCATTTGCAGGACCGGCTCCTCCAAATTTGAGACAGAAAGGGAAGAAAAAAAATTGCTAGAGGATCAATTGCTAGAGGAATATCCAGCCCAGCAGGGACAGAAACCACTGAAAGAGGAAAATCATATTTATCAGTGTAGGTACTCCAGTGATTGCTTAAAAAGACAGTTGTAACTCACTACTGTCTTGTGTTCTTTTTAGTCCCTACTGGTTTCCTTCCTTCTGAAAATATAAACAGTATTTTTGGTAAAATGGCACTTAAAGATCAGAAGTGTAGTGTGAAACATCATAATATTGAGAGGTTCTTTGTCCACTTTGGTGGAGATTTCCCAGTCCTGCTGAAGTCAGTGAGCAGTTGTGATAGCACTGTCTTTCCTGAGCAGTGAGACACCTGGTTTCCAGCCTAGCCCTCCTTGCCTGCTCAGAGGTTTCTGTGGACTCCAAACCTTAGGCCTCATTTCTGTGTGGGGAAAGCCCCAGTTTTCCAGTGAGAGTGCTGGCTTGTGCTCTCACAGCTGAAGAAGCTACGACTGGTGGGTTGTTCCTGCTGCTCTGCAGGGGTGCCTGCTCCATCTGCAGGATCAGCAGAGAGGAACGTGGGATGCCCCCTTGAGTTTAGTGCAGTCCAAAGTTTAACAATTTAAATCAAAGCACCTATCCTCAGCTGGCCTTTGAGGTCCATAATGTCCTCTGCGGAGAGTTATTCCTGCCTGAGCTAGTCCTAGCTGAGCAAAAACTGGATCCCAGCAGGGGCACAGAGTACTTACTGGAAAAGCTGATGAGTTGTGTTTGCTCTCACCTGTTATGTGCTGGCATGATTGGAGTGAAGAGCATTTCAGCCATCAGTGAAGCAGTGGAGACAGATCCTAACTGATCGAGAAACTGAGTACCTGGAAGCCTGGGATTTTAGTGACTTTGGTAAAGGTCAATGCAAAGACAATGCATGACAGCCTGCTCCTAAGCTGAAGAAGAGTTAGTGTACTCAAATGTGATCGAACTCTTGAGGGAGAAGAGTTGAGGCATGCCCTGGTAAGAATTTGTAGCACGTGATTTTTTGGCTTATTGCTGGAAGTTAAATGACCTAGGATGAACTTTTATGCTCCAGTGTGATACTTTGAAGGTTCATGATGGAAAGACACACTCTCCTTAACTCTGCTCATGCCATGGGAAGTTGCACAATTTGCCTGGCACCTCTATTCCGAAGGTTTATTTTTTTCTATTATCTCCAAAAAGTAGCTGAAAGAAATTATTCTGCAGATGGAAAAAAATGCATGTGTTTGTTTTCCAACCAATGACCTTGCAGAATCCAACCCTATCGTAGCTGAGCCCCCTGAGGCCACCAGGCCTGTGGGCAGGGAGATAACATTTTTTTGAAGAGCTGGCTTGCTGCCCAGCCCTTCTAGAAAGTGACACACATGAAGAGGTGCCAACACAGGGAAAGGAAGGAAGCTGTAGATGCTTGATGAGGCGTGTGAAGAAGCGCAGTAACTACGGATCGAGGACGTTCACCAGCCCCAGAGGGACATACTGTGCATCAGAGAGGTCCTGAAACATTAATACACTTACTGATGGAAAAGCTTATTTTGTTGCAAACGGTGCATGCCTGATGAGTCCACAGTCTGAGATCCTTGTAAATCTTTTACAGCCCGGAATGAGCAAGAGGAGCAGGAGGAAAAACGAGAGATTAAGAGAAGATTAACACGTAAGGTGAGAAGCAACTTTGATCCTATTGTGATACTACTGTAACTTTCTCCCTACTGCACAGTTGTTTGCCTTTTTCCTTTTCTTCAGCACCATTTCCAAAAGTAGAGTGTGAAACAAGTCTTACAAAAAAATCTTTAAAAGAAATCAACAATGTTGTAGGGTGTAAGTCCACAGAGAGCAAAGGAAACCACTTTGCAGGCTACTGCTGGTAACATTTCAAACAGGAAAAAAGAGAGTCTTCGTAACGGAAGGAGTTTCGAACAGTGAAGGATAAAGATCAGCATTTACAAGGACCAGTGCTTCTTGTAAATGTAATGGCTTCTGTAGCCATTACAGAGAGCAAAGTTAAAGCAATGGTGATTTGAAAATTCGACCAAAAAAAACCCCTCATAAAACTGGAAGCTAAACATTTGCTGGAAAGGGAGGTTGTCAAGTGAGGCATTTAAACTAAATAGAGACAAGCATTTATGAAAAAGTATATAGTGCAGAAAACAATCTTGTATTGGCAAGGAAGGACAAACAAAACAGCATCGCTTGACTCAAAAGTAATTTACTCTTAAAACTGAACAGTCATTTCAGATGTACCCATTCAGTTTTGCAGCTGGCATAAATGTCTACAGATGCCCAAACATACACAGTGAACAATCCATCCTGCTATTGCAGATTAACTTTCTTTCAGCACTGACATATTTCCTATCTCCAAGGGTAAAGAAAGCCCTCTAAAACCTCACATACTTGTGAAGCAGCACCATTCCCTTTCTGTGCAATTTTAGATGGCTTCATTTTTTTGACCTATGTGATCACAGCTTTCATGGTATAAATATTAACAAGGAAAGGTCTCTAAATATATGTGGAAAGGTTACATTCTGAGAACTGAATTGCTTTCTACCACGGTTAAAAATCTCATGCCTTATTCTCAGTTCATGTAAATAAGTAGAATTCTTGGTGACTAGTGGGGGGATACCGCTGTTGTCTGCAGGAGCTAGAGAGCCATAATATTGTTTGTAAAACACTTCTATTCCTCACCACGATGACAGGGATGATTTTGCATTCCTTCTTAGCACTGCCTGAAAGAAAAGATCCTAACTGCATTGCAGATGTTTCATGGGATTGAGGCTCTGCGCAAAGGCTGGAAATGCCATTTTGCCAGGCTTTCAATTTCCCTGTACATTGAATGGTAAACACGTGCAGGAATCCAGTGCAGAGCTTGATGCCATTTGAGGAGCAGCTGTAGTGGATACAGAGCAAAGCTCCCCACACCCAATGTGCTGCCTAAGAAGTGAGGGCTTGCTGACTGAGCCGGCGCCATCGCCACACGGTTCCCATCCTTCCCACCCTTCACTATCCTGTAGGAAAGGTGCAGAGCACAGTAGTCATCTGTCACAGGCAGAGGCCACAGCTCAGCTAAAGCACCCAGGCTGCCACTGCTTCACATCCCTAAAACCTCAGCAGTTTTCTGGGCTCTGTCTTGTTTGCACATTTATGTAGGCACAACAGCGAAAGCAGCATCCGTCCAAGGCCCTGGCATTTGGCTCTTCAATGTTCATACCCCTGTTCCTGGTCACATACCTTTTAGTCTTTTTTTTGGCTTCCTCTCTAGTAAAGATTTTTCTCCCCCACATTTCTGAGGTTGATAGCAACAAGAGTTAACATTGTTTGATTTGAATCACATTTTTAAACTGTTGTAAACTGTTCTAGCGACACGTGTAATTTTAATGAAAGAACTGCAGGGCTGATCTAACAACAGATTTTGTTCTCACCTACCAAACATATCATCATAAAAGCTCAGAAATCACTTGAGAAAAGAAGTGGGTAAAGTGTGCAAGTGTTTTAGATAACAACTAGAAATGCCAACCACTGAGTGAATCCTGCAAAAATAGTTGTTATTCCCCAGCTGTATCTTTCATGAGCCTGTCCCAGATGTGTCCTTGTGTTTACAGCAGAGTGGCAAGCTCCTTCTGTCAGTTTGTACTGAAGTCTTGGTACCAAAGGATTTTAAACCCCAGATCAAGCAGAAGTTTAATTGAGCACAGCAAGTGTGTTGCCCAGCAGCCCTTTCTGTTTGCACTGAATTTTCAAGCACACACGTGCCTGCAGGGTAAATTCAACATGAGGAAACTCTGCCATGTTGCCTCTTTTGGAAACGTGTGCAGTTGGGATATAAGAAGGGAAGTGGGTTCTGTAGAAGCCACTGATGAGACTTTTGACCTTGCACTACAGAAACTGCTACTGTCCCCAGTTTTTTTGGTGGCAACATTCCAGTTCCAAGGGAAGAACCCACTCCATCCATAAAAAAGCTATTCTTAAAGTTCTGTCAGCACTGACATTTTGTTACAGTGTTATGATGATAAGTTGTAAAATGACATGCTGTAATAAGTAAGATTACCTTGCTAGGTCTAGATGCCTTATTAAAGTCAGCAATAAATATCCAGCTGAATTCATCATCTGGACAGGCAATTTCTAAAAAAAAAAAAAATTATAAAGAAATCAGGTGACCTGTAGCGAGCTGCCCTCTTTAACATTTTCCATCCTCTCTAACTCATCTAGTCCCACATTAACTGGGCTGAGGAATAGCTACCATTCAAATAACAAAGTGAAGGACATGCTGTTGGCTAAGTTTCTCAGCAGCTCGTGTCCCTCCTGCCCAAGGAAGGAGAGTGGAAGCATGTTTGCCTGTCACCTGGGATGCCCAGCCCTCCTGTCCTCTCTCCCTGCCCCTCAGGCCCAGCGAGTGCCTTTGGGCACGCGGGCTTGCGCCATTTGAGTGGAGGGACATGTGGATTAGGGAGGTTTTTTCTCTGAGCACTGGTCTTGACCTCCAGCCCATTCAAAGAGTATTAATGTGCAGAAGCCCTCTGGAATTGTTGCAGATGGGTCACGTCCACAGGGAGGTCTGGGCCCCCGTGAATTACTACCAAGAGCGTATCTTCTCTGAACCATGACAAACTTGGCCGAGGACCAAGGCAATTAACATGAGCCTCAATGTCCCCTGAGGACTTCCATTACAGAGAGAGAATCGTAGCCTGGATTAACAGAACATCTTACAAATCACTTGCAAGGTGGAATAGAACTCTTTTTTTCCTACCTTCTCTTCCCTTAAATGGCACCATGCTTCCCAATCCCCAGAGCTGGTTACTGTTTCCTATCCCCCCACTGCCAATAGCTTATTTTTCTCAGAGGTCTAGCTCCTAAAAGGAATCTCTCAGAGCTGTAATACTGACTATCAAATTGAAGAGGTGTGGCTGTTTCTTAAATTCTGTGCCATAATCTGAAATCTTTGCTTCTGTTAAATTCTTGCCCCAGTTCAATTTAAATGCTCTGTTCACTGGTGCCTCTCTGGGAAATGTCTCCCCTACTTGAAGATGTTCAAGCTTTTCTTTAACTGACCTTCACTGGCTTGCATCAGCAAAGGCTGTTGAAAATAATGAACTCTTGAGAGAGGTGGGACTCATCAGAGAGAGGTGAGAGAAAGGCAGCAGGGAGCAGAAAGGTCAGAGAGGAAGAAAAGGTTAGTGGCTAATTTGGATCAACTGCATTTATAGTCAGAAGGAAAGGTCTTCAGGGCATTTTCATCACATCCTGACCCTAAGTCTTTACTGCAGAAGGTGGGGAGCAAAGGAGGGGGAGGGGTGCTGCTGGTTAGGGTTTGTAATTTTTCAGTTTGTTTTCTTCTTTAAATAACAACTGTAACATTTTAATGAGGAAACAGAGCAGGCAATGATGACATGCTAAGATAAGCATGTGACTGAAGTGGGGGCAAACTCAGCATTTTGCATTTGACTAAATCCCAAGACCAGACTGGCAACGTAAGTCCCCCTCCACTTTACCTGGTGGGAGTGCTTGGGTTTGCTTCATTTCACATGCCATGGACAAAGGGGGTGTGTTTAACCTTCCCATTCAAATTGCCTTAGTATCAAAGCCTGGAAAATGCCCATTTGTATCTACAGCGCTCCAGAATATACAGAAGAGAATTTGACCTTCTGTGACAAGGCATGAGAGGTCCTGTCCTCATTTACTGCTCTTGCATTAATACAAATCCATTTATTTTGAAAGGGAATTTTTCCCTGGTTCACACTCATATAATTAATCACTCACCATAGAATTACCCTGCTCCTTCAGCTCCCAGATCTTCACAAATAGGTAAATAGAAATGTAAATGCCCAGGCATTGCACACAGAAAAAGTCCAGACACAGGCATGCACGTACATCCCTTTGACATTAACAGAAGCAAATTAAAAAGGGTCAGTAAGAACCCCTCTCCCAGCTTGGTGCCCTTGGCCGTGTCCTTGTCCTGTAATTTTTGAATGTGCCCTATTCTTTCTGCCTGTTAGAAGAGCTTGTTCTCAGGTGTTGCTTGATAAGAACTCTGCAGCATTAAGCAGTTTAGACCCAAGAGACCAAAGCTCACAGGTCATGAAAATAAACTGCAAGGTGAGATCTCAGATGAGCTGTCCATGCCTTCAGCATGGACACACATTGAACTGACACCTACAGTGGGGCTGCTTACAGTCTGTCCTGCAAAGCTGGTTCCCCAGCTATTCAAGAGTTAAGGGAGCTCTGGGCAGCCCAAAAATACTGCAAGACTCTCACACCTAGAAGGTCACAAGAAATCTCTGCAATGCTATGAGAAGAAGGCAGAGAAAGTTGTTAACCATTCAAATAATGTAGCCCTTAATTAATGGCTTTTAGAAAATGACTTAGCGTGGTTGTCTCTCTCGTTACACTTAGCATGATCAGATTGGCACCTTGGTTTAATGTAATGAATATATTTTGTGTGCATGTATTTATATATGGAAATATATGTAGATTTATGGCTGCACATGTGATACCAGCCATGGATTTCAGGACTCTTTCACAGCAGGAGCACCGGCACAAGAGTCAGTGCATCTTTTTTCCATCCTCATTCCCGTTCTCCTGAGCATCTCACAGGCAGGACATTAGTGCAGCTCTGCAGACTCTCCACATGAGGTGTTTGAGCCCAATTTGTGTGTGCATGCTCAGGGATGCTGGTGTAAGGAGAGCAGCCCCACTGCTGCCTCCCATCACAATCTTTTCTAAACAGAGAAGAGGAAGAAAACCAACCATGCCAAGAACAAGCGCACAGGCTTACAGCCAGATGCACAATAGGGTGGTGGAGCTCCACCCAAGTGCTGAAGAAAGGAGGGATTTTTCACCCTTCACTTAGTAACCTGGCTGTTTTAAATCTTAATTCTCCCTGGAAGATGAAATGCAGGGAACCGAGATACTTAATTTGGAAGAAAGGTGGGTTCAGGGGCATAAATAATGTTGCAAAATAGAATCTCAAGCATTTTATTAAATATTTAGACCCTTCACCCTTCACAAGGGTAAAGTATTTCAAACACATCTATTTTTAGTGAGTGGGAAGAGCATGATGCACTGTAGGAAATTGTTATCAGGATATTATTTTTCCCAATGTGTCCTGGTTACAAATGTTCTACTCTAACAGTGAAACTTTTCAGCTCATCTACAGCCACATGCACACATTTATGTAGCACCTTCAGAAACGATTGTGTAATTGCTTTTGACATTCACCAGCATGCTGTGCATCCAAGGAGAATTGATCCCTGAAAGCCAGCTGCTGTCCCTACCCATGTAACCGGCTGTGTGACACGTGTGCTATCAGGACACTAATTTAAGAGGAGTTTTTCACTGTGGCTGCCTATTCTGCTGTGGAATTTGAAAAAAATGCTTGAAACAATGAAGATGCTTTCCTGACATGATACAATCCACCACTGCCATTTCTTTGGCTTGTGGTATGCAACATAAAATTTTAATAATCAAATATGGTGTGATACAAACCACAGCTGTCAATAGACACAGTTAAAAGTTCAATGAGCACTAATTCTGCCTGCCTTTTCTGGAGGTAAGGACAGGTCTGCAGAATATCAGAATGGTAAAGTCAGTTTTCACCTTTTGCATGTAATTCAGGGCAGGAGCCACTCCATGCCTTGGCCTGACTCTTCCCAGGCGGTACAAAAGTACAGAGAACAGCAGCACAAGGCTGAAAGTGCACAGCCTGTGCAGGTCACTTTAGAGTAGTGTTGTGATCTTTGTCTCTTCCTGGGACATCAGTGCACTAGGAGACTTTCTTGCCTTACATCTCATTTCTGCCAGGGGTGATCAGCCTCAGCTGGGAATTGGGGTCTCCAGCCACAGCAGCTTCCCAAAGAACAGTGGGCTGCTCTGGCAGCAAGGTGAGATGATATTCAAGGTCTTATAACAAGAGGGCATTTCCCAGGTAGCAATTTTGTGAAAGGCAGATAAAAACAAAGCACTGGGAATGTCCAAACCCTCTTATTACTAGTGCAGCAGTTGCAGTAAAATAAATCCCCAAGCAGCACTCTGCAGGGAAAAAGCAAAGTCCTGATGTCTTTTTCCACTCCTTCCTCAAACCTGCAGCTGAGCCAAAGGCCCACAGTAGAAGAGCTACGTGAGAGGAAGATCCTCATCCGCTTCAGTGACTACGTGGAGGTGGCAGACGCGCAGGACTACGACAGGAGGGCAGACAAACCCTGGACACGACTCACAGCTGCCGACAAAGTAAGGGGGGCAACTCTGGGAGAGCTATGGCCTAAACAGCCAGAGCATGTCATGGCAAACAGCATCCCTTGGGTCCCACAGGTCCCATGGCTGTCAAGGAGTAAACATCTACCTGACATCCCTTTCCAACACACCTGTGTTTTTTTCCCATTCACGCGGTTTATTTGTTTGTTTGTTTGTTTGAAGCATGAATCTTTGGCAAGAAGGTTTCTATATGCATGGAAACCAGTTGGGAAGACATCCCAAGCCCCTTGAGGAAAGGTCTTGATGACAGCCCTGTTATTTGTTTGTTGGTTTTGGTCTTACCACATTATGCTGCCAGTTGAGAGCTCTGGCAAGACTTAGCAGAGCAGTGAGACAGGAGTGTGTGCCAGAATGGCTGTGCCAGGACAGGACAGGCTTGGATATGAAAATGCCATCAGGTCAATTTGGCAAAGGTACCTCCATCCCTCCAAAGCCAGAGTCACTTCTCTCTAGTGTTTTACAACAGGGATATTTGCTCAGAATTTCTGCCACAGCGTATTTTAAGCACTGAACTGAAATCGCACACGACCTGCAGATGAAAAAAAGGCACACTTTGGTATTGATGGAACTGCCCTCTGAACACTGGTGGAACTTCCACTAAATAGTGTATCTGGTGTTGATATTGATGGCAGAGAGATTAAGTTGCTGGCAAATTATATCAGTCACATTCTGGGGGTCTTAATGGGACATCAGGAAAAATATTTAAAAGATTTTATGGACATTGCAAGAAACAAGGACTATGAGGCTCAGTGATTCACTCATGAATATTATAGTCACTCTATGATGCCCTTTTAGTTTTAAAGACTTTCAGATACCTGAATTCAGGCCTTTACTACTTTGCCATGGAACTCACTCATTCAGCAGTGGAGACCATGATGTCCAATGTTTAGAGCTTTAGCAGAGTTTCCAGCCACACCACTCATTTATGGTGCTCTTGGCTTTATTCACAAAGGACAGCCTGTTATATTGTATAATTTAACCAAAGGATTTGTACTGTTTTTTGACATTGTTCTCCCCCTTGATAGAGGGATTTTTTCAGTTTAGCTTTGGCATAAACTGATCTGTTTAAAAAAGAAAAACTTCCTCAGGACTGTCCATAGACCATAATATACTGGGTTAAATTAGCTTTTCTTATTTTACCTCACCGTGTTTGACAAGATATTAGTCAACTGACTTAGCTCTATTCTCTTAATTATTAGATGAGGGAGGGAATAAATCTCCCAGCTGGTTCTACAGCCTTTGAGAGATGCCTGTCTGGGATGAAAGGCATGGAGAAACTTCAGCTGGGCATGGAGATTTGATCTCTCATCCTATGTCTCTGAAAAGAACAAGCATTAAATATCACTATTAAATGTAACCTAGCAAAGAGTTTAGTATTAAGGCAGAGTATTTGTCACTTTTTCTTTTTTTATAATGCATATGCAAGTTCAGTAGTCAGAGAAAAGGGTTAAGCCCTTCAAATTAACCTTTTCTCAGCAAAGCACCATCAGAAGAAGAGATGTTTGTCATTCTAATATTAATGCCTTTTATGGCATAAGGAAGCAGATAGATTTAGGGGTTTTGGGTCCTGTGGCAGAATTCTGATTTCTGTCATTCAGGTGACCTGTTTTTCCTCAACACTATGTCCACTATTGGAAAAAATAGCCAGACAGATTGAAACAAAGCTGCATCATCCTAGATAGGATTATTTTATTCCAGAGCTGTGATTCAGTAGCTGTCTCCATAGGTCAGCACAGACTAGATTTCTGCAAAAACAGATTTTAGCAATGGGTTTTTCTGTTTGCCAGTAAATCTTGCTCTGTGTACTGGATGGAGGGAACTGCCTTCAGTCAGAGTTTGTCTTTAGCAGGTCTGACTCTTAGGGGAAGAAAAAGGGCATTTTTGCATCTCTCCAACAGATGAGGGATGGAGGGGGAAATAGATCTCAGTCCCTGTGGGAGTCAACCACCACTGTGGCCTCCTTCACAGTCACTTCAGCAGCAGATTGCTGTGCTGAAGGCAGCCCAGGAGCTGCTGTAGAGCCATCACTCTGTCCTGAAGGATGAGGCAGCACCTGACAGGCACTTCTAAGGGAAATAAGGAACCAAAGCTGTGGAGGAGCAGGAAGGGCCTTTTCTGTACAAAAACACTTGCAAAATCCATCACTTAGGGTTTGCCAAAGCAAAGGTAGTTGCTGACTGCAGCAGTGACTGTTGCAAAAGTCCTGTTTTGGGCTTGTGCTACTCATACTGATTTAGATTTCCTTCGCTGCGAAAAATTCCTGGCAGACACGAGTACCACTTACTGGAGCACCCCTTTCCACCTCTGATCCTAATGTTTTCAGCATCACACAGAAAGGCAGTGCACGCACCTCAGACCCATGGGAGCATTTGGCCACAGCAGACACCTTATCCATCCCCTCCAAATACACCCAGTGAAACCACTCGTGAACAACAAATATCACAGACCTGTCAGAGGTCTTGACTCTGAGTTTGGGACTTGAGCCATTTCTGCTGAGCACCATCTCTACCATGCAACTAAGTCCCTCCAAGTCACCCCCTCTGTTTTTGTATTCAGTATTTTTCTTCCTGCCAGTGCTCCCTGGTTTTCTTTGCCCTCACAGACAAGCCACAGAGGCTGAATACCACCACACCATGGCAGGTTTTCTGCTGGATTAATTTGTCAAATCACTTGAATAAACAGCACAGCTGGGTCAGAAGAGAGGAGCAGGGCAGAGGGGCACAGCCCAAGGCAGAGTAGAGGGCAGGGAACCTCTTTCCTTCCCAAGTAAGATCAGTCACTTTAGGTAACACCACCTGAGAAAATTCAGGGCCAATAAAGGCAGAAGATATCTCAAACACAAATCTGCAAGGATCTGGGCCTGGTCTTGTCACCATCCAGTCTGGAACAGATCACAGTGTTTCACAAACTGCAGTGCACATTTTTTTTCTCATGCTTGTGCTAATTTGGATTTTGTACATGTAAACGTTCACATAATAAGCCAGAATTGGGTTCTGTACCTGCATTGTCTGTGATATGTTTTCAAATTGAGCCATTCCACCAAAGCATTTCTCTCTTCCCTTTGTGTGATTTAGAACATGCTTATCTCTGTTCCTTTGCACATTTTGAAGTCTTTATGTTTGTCTTTGTCTCTCTGATAATGTTATCTCTCTGCTTTACTTTTAATATACTGTTTTGAGAACAAAGTGACCTTATTTTGATCTCTCTCATTTATACTTTTATGAGTTTCTTTGTCCTTTGCAGGCAGCCATTCGAAAAGAGCTTAATGAATTTAAAAGCTCTGAAATGGAAGTTCATGAATTAAGTAGGCATCTAACAAGGTAAGCTGAGAGATTAATTTTTTAAGACTATAAATGAATACTGTTGTTTTCAAAAGAAAATCAAAGCCAGCAGCTGTTTCTCCAACATGCACTGAACACACCATGAGGTCTAGACAACATTCAGAATTACAGGCTGTAAAAGCAACTCACAGAGACAAACGTGCTGCCCCATTATGTGAAGTTATGCAGGCACGTGCCATTTAATGAAGTATAGCCTGGGTTTTTTTTAATCATCATGCTGCATATCTGTTCTTCTGAGATCAAAAATTTGAAAAAGGAGTTGGTGTCAGAAGGAGGACAGGGAACCCTTGTAGAGCACATAGCAGTCTGAATGAGCACACACTGTGTGTGAGCCCCGCTGTGTGTGCAGCTGTTCACACCACGCAGATCCCACCCACAGATCTCTGAGTCTTGTCCTCCACACCTGGCCAGGCATGATGCAGGGGGGCATGGCAAGACCCACACTGTAAGAAAGGCACTGTTATTTACACCTTGGGCTTCTTTTGAGTTTTAAAAGTAGAGACTGAACGAATTATCCATGAGCCCAAACCAGCCACTTTCCTCTCTGATGGGCTAGGGCTGAAGTCAGGTCTTTGAAAATCAATACTTTAGACTTTAAAGACAAGCATTGGATACTGAAGACAAGTGGCAGTGAGATCTGGTGTGAAACTGGAGCTGCCCTTGTATTAATGTGTTCATCACTTCAGTGCTCATGAAAAATGCAGGCGGTACTTTTAGGAAAAATACAGAAAAGCTTAAGGCAAAATTAATTTTGTATTAGAAGATTTTTATGTGTATAAATTAATAATTATATTAAAATTCGCCACATGTATTATGCATATATTACCTTGCAGAAACGATCTCCATCCTAGCATGTGCTAGGCTGGTTGCACTGGGGTTTGTAGTGACGGAGTGCTGCTAGAGACAAGCCAGCTGCTCCTGAGCCACAAGGTCTGGGAGAAGCCTTAGGATGTACAGTTGACCTAGATCTGTTGACCCCAGTGACTGAGCCATTGAGGGACATTTGGCTCCTCAAGGGCAAGGTGACAAATGTAGAAAGGATGAGGCTGTTTTAAAGGGGGTGTTGCTACAAGTAGTCAAGCTCCATTGAGAGCTTCTTTGAATTCAATGAAGCCTTTAGCATCCCACAACATACAGATCGGTTTAGTTTTCCAGAAGTCTCTCCGGCTGCTTGGCTTTCACAGGTTTCTGCACAGTATTTTCCTTCTCTTCCAGTGCTGGAGTAAGCAGTGACCCTTTAAAGTTTGTATCTGAAAACCGCTGAGCAGCTTGGACTCAGTAATTCTGGGCCAGGCAGAGAGCCACAGCTCACATAACAGACCCTGGAATAAGGCTTTGCCTGAAGAACAGCAGGACTTACTGGTTCGACAAGTGGCTTTGGGAAAACGCACTTGAAGGAAGCATGCTTAAACAAAAGAGAGTATCTCCCTTAAATAAATTTAGATAAATCACCATTATAAAGTCATTAGCAAGGTAATGAGTTCTTCATGTCATTAAGCAGTGGCAAGAGCAAAGAATGTGAGTGTCACTTTACTATTGGGACACATTAATTAATTCATAATAGAGTGAAAAATCAAAGCTTAAAAAATGTGTATTTGCAGATCTGACAAACCAAGGCCTTCTGACACAAGGTACCTTGCAGGAAGGGTGGCCATTTTAGCTCCATTTGTCTCTTTAGCCTCCAACATTACGGAATAATCATGGTTAAACTGTATGTAAATCTCTCTGGCAAAATAGCATAAGGTTTATCTAAACCAGACAATTTTTGTGGAGTCAGACCTTGTATGGCCCGGAGAAAGGCGAGCTGATCTGCTATTGCCCACTCAGGGATCCCATAGGATGGACCCAAGTCTATGAATGTCTCTGGTAGATTTTGGTGCCTATGAACTGTGAGTCTGGCAAGGGCCAAGGAAGTGTGAGTGTCTGTCTGTTTTGGGTTCTCTTGCTAGCATGGCTGATGTCAATGCTGCAGGAATTGAACTGCCTAACTGTGGTGTCACTGTAGCAATTCGTTCTCCTACTTTTTTTTATGTGCAGTATACATGTGAGGATATTATCTTACTGTTTCTCTTCTTTTTCCCCCTTGGGTTTTAGGTTTCATAGACCGTAGCAGATCAATTCTACCTGACTACTATGCCATCTTCAAAACATAACTAAGAGGAACCATAAGTGCTGGTATTATTCACTTCCCTGTTACGTACAATGTAAATCTTCCGAACTGCCTTTCTTAAAAAAAAAAAAAAAAGGTAGAAAAATAAATATTAAAAAAAGGAGAGTTGTATTTACATGTGATGAGTACTGCAGCATCATCAGACCTGCTGGTTCAAGCCTCAGTAACAGAAAATACCCCTGGTGGGAAATCGTGCCAAGACTTGGCATCTATGTATAGGACTTTCCCGGCATGTGGATTTGCCATATGTGTTCAAGCCCAGCTGGTGGTGCAACCATTGTTGTCTTCAGGCACCCCTCATCCTGACAAGCCTCTGTCATCAATCCTAGAGAGCCCTGAGATGTGTTCAGGGAATCACTTGGCCTGGGTGAAGTCTCCAAAAGATGAGCCCCTGTGGCACTAAAGCACTTACACCAAACACTCCTTTCAAGCTGAGAGCACCTTATGAGGACAGTGAAGGAGAAAAACTCTCCGTGGGCCGGCCCACCTGTGAATATCATCTGAGATAGAAAGGCATTTCTTTCCCTGGAGAAGTTTTCAGCCAGTCAGTAGACATTATTCAGCTTCCAAGCAGAAAAATCCGCTGAAGAACAGCACCCCCTACTGAAGGCTGCTTCACTTCTAGCAACTGTTTGTTTTCCATCTCTTTCAAGTATAATTTTCTAAACCCGATTGTGAGCCCATTAGCAGTAAGTGACAAGAACACTGAGAACCAGCAAGCAAAAGCCCATCTCTTCGTGGTCACTGCATGGCATCTGCTCTGCTTGTTTGCAAGTTTGTCTTACACCCAAACCTTGTGACTGTGTGAGAGCCAGCGTGCCCCTGGCAGCAGGAAAGGCTGGGATTGCCCTCCAGCTCTGCAGAGGGACACACAACAGGAGGGACAGGAGGTTCCATGGAGGATATCTGTTGTCCCTCTATCAGGTGTCTCAAGAACTGATCCTAAGCTCACACTGAGCAAAGCATGACAAGGTGTGTTACCTGGCCTAACAAAAGGAGTCTGGGGCATTCTTATGGATGGTGGGACTTGTCACTGGTACCTACAGCTGAGGCATAAGGACAGCAATTCAGAGGTGTTCTGAAATTATTGGTTCTAACTTTGGTTTTAATTTATATTTATTATAGTGGTTTGACACACAAACTGACCAAGCAGAGCTCAGAGAGCTGGTCACTCTGGGCCTGGCTTACTTGCCAACTTAAGCGTGTGCCCTACAGTAAGGAAGCACACACAGCCTCACTGCTTTCAAGAATATGTCTAAGAGGCTTAATTGAACCTGAACACAATTAAGTGCTTTTCTGAACTTAGGCCATCACCTTCCAAAATTAAGTCCTTAACTAATATAATGCCAGCAAACTGGGGCAGACATTGTCAGGATTCCTTTCAAGCTCTTATAGGATAGTACTATGCCATGTTTTGGGACAGTGCCTGAAAGCACTGTAGCAACATGACTAAGAAGTTCCAGATTATTATTCCAGGACACCTTTTCTTCCACAATAGCTATTTTCCTTTGACAGTTTGAACAGAGAGGCCAAAGTTTTTTACTACAGAATAATTATTTCTGTTATTCTTTTACTAATTTTTCCTTTCTCACTGTCTTCCATGTATCTATCCTCTCTTCTGTGCTCCCTGTCCAGCTCCCCCTGTTCCATGCTAACATTGCCCTTCACTGATTGCAGGCCAAGACATCTCTCACCCTTGAGCATTTGATGCTCAAGTCAGTGCAGTGTAGTGCCAACACTCCTGCCTCTTCTCAGGCCTCACCTCACTCCTCTGGATGCAGGAGTACGGCCAAAGGACCTGCACAGAGCCCATGGAGTGACTCTAGCACCCAGCCTGCCTCAACAATCCCAGCAGCAAGGGTGATGCCCTCCATCTGCTCTTGGTGGTGGCACTCAATGCCTCGCAGATTGGCCCTCCAGCAGAGAGGAGCAAAAGCTTTTCATTCTCATCCATGGCCATTCTTGCAATGCTGTGGATTATTAGTTATTAAATGAGGATTGGCTGTTGTAGGATGGAACATCAAAGGAAAGTAAAAACCAGGTGGTTTCTGGTGCTTCCCAGACCGGGTGATGATTCCTGAGGAAACACACCATGATCCCTGTATCACCAGCTCACACTTGCTTTAGATATAAGTTCATCAGTAGTGAAAGCCTTCAGTGTGCAGTGTTATCAGCTCAGTGCAGCAGAGGCAGAGCACTACCAGCCAGGAACACACTGCTTTGGGGTTATTGTCATGAAAGCCTCAGTTCTTGTTTATAAATTCATTCACATATATATGCACACAAGTTACAAGACTGCATCAGAGCTTTAAAACAAGGAAAGAAAGCCTTTATGCTTTTAACTGCACAGACTGCACTGCATTAGCAAAGAGCTCTGGAACAGAGCTGTTCTGAAGAACAACAAATCCTTGTGTTCCCAGCATGGATCTCACACCTGTCCTGGCATCTCTAGTGTAGAGGATCACTGTGAAATGGAAGGGACACTGTTTAAGGAGCAGTGGTGACAAGAATCACAGGACTTGGTAGGCTAGTGGGAGGGAAAGGTGAGGGTTTGTTTCATTTTTAACAAAATTAAGAGGAGGGAGGTGGAAGTTGCAGGCTGCTGGTTGTCCGTTAGTGCTGGAGTCCCTAAGGGAATGAGCACTCTGGGCACTGCCACTGTCCCTGACGGGCACAGCCCCCAGCAGTCCCACACTGCCAGTCTGACACCCAAAATAAACCCTTGAGCACTGTCTGAGATACATAACAGCCAAGTCCTGGGTGATGGCCAAACATTCCCCAGCACCTTCATCCCAGTGAGCCCAAGGCAGGTCCCTGCTGACCACTCAGCAAGTTGCCACACTCAGCCTTGCCCCATTATTTTGTGCTGTCCCTAGGGCAGCTCCATGCAGCCATGCTTTTTTTTTTTTCTTAATTCTTTTGGGTTTTTTTACTTAACTCCTAGCTGAGCAGACACCAGACAGAAGTGGAAAAATTGCCATATTTCTCCCCAGACAGAAATAGAGCTTATTCCTGAAAAGGGGGAAGGGGAGGAAAAAGAAGCCATACAAGGTGTTTGGCACTGCAACATCACCAAACTGACAATTCCATCTGCTTTTAGCTTCAGTGGGTCTGGGTAGTTTGCAAAGTTAACCTTTGCCAAGGCATTCCACAGCAGGAATGTTCCTTTCAGGGCCTGAACACAGTACTGCACCCTTGGTGTGCACACCCACCTCCGGCATCCCTGGGAAGTTGCACACAAACTGGGGAACTGCTGGTCCCTTTTTTTATAAATCTGGTTTCTTGAGAATTATTTTCTGATCTGTGAAAGCCATCTCTATCATGGCAAAGGAACTGTGATTCTGTCGGCAGTAAAGGGAAAAAAAACAAACAACAAACAGTCATGATTTCTCTCCTTTGACCTGGATTACGTGTAGGACATAATGATGGCATTCCTGCTAAGACTGTATTAGCAGAGTCATCCCCGTTCTGACTGGAAGGAGATTAATAGTGATAATAAAGAAATTACACCAGGTTTAGAGAATGGAAAAGTCAACACAGAATAAAAATTACTATTCCAGAGGTAATCCATCTCCAGAGGTAATAATCAAGGAAGCATTTTGGCTATATCTACCAAATTCTGAATACCTAAAGTGTGCAAGTATTTTGACATCTGCTGTATTCAGCAGTCTGCAGAATAATGGAAGTAGAAATGGGGACTAAGGGGTGGCTGGGAAGATGGTGGGGATTGAAAAAGCAGTTCCAAAACATCTAGATAAGAAAGTTTGGTTATTTGGGAAAAGTGGTGGTGAGGAAGCCCAATAGTGGCACACCTTCACCAGCAGAGAGTTGCAGGGACCTGGTGACACCGTTCAGACTCAGAAGGAATGTGGGCATTGTGGCTTTTGCCCACCCTACACCCCACTGGGTGGGTACTTGCAGGCTGAAGAAGTTTCAGGCTGCAGGTTTGCTGGGAAGGGGCTCAGGCCAACTTTTGGGTCTAGGCAATTCCTAGTGAACACACTGGGCATTATCAGAAGAGAAGGAAGAGGCAGGGAAAGGAACAGGATAGACTTTTAGCTATTTTATGTTAACTGAAACCATTTAGTGAGGCCATTACACAAATAAATCTCATCCTAATCCATGTGTAACCACTGAATTCTGTCATCACTGCAACTGCTCACCAAATTCAACCTTCCTTATTTCTACAGCACCACCTGTGCAATGCAAACACTATAAACCAAGAGAGGGGGGAGCACTTCCAACATGCCTAGTGAGCTTGCACTCATAAAAATATGTGGGCAAGGTGGAAACCCATAGTTAGACATGAATGGGGGCTCCCTAACGTGCCTGCAAATAAAATAACTTTGTATAAATAGCCATGGGAAATGACTAGGTTAATAAGAAAATCAGGAAAGAAGGGGGGACAAATTGTTTTTCCCAGGTGTTCAGTCTGCTCGAGCTTGGAACAACTTCTGTAAAAAAAGAGGAGGTGACGGGCACATACCCTGTGTTCCTGTGTGTCCCAGTTACTCCTGCACCAGTTGCATTTTCCAGTTGATATCCAAGTGTATGTATATAGATTGTCTTTGTATAGGAGTGAATGTGGTGGCTGTCAATCGTGATCTTCCAGTATTGTAATTTAACAGATTATGGCTGTATGAAAATGATGTAAATAACTAGAAAAAATTAAACTGGATCTCTATGTCCTAGTTTTTGTACATACTGAAACTGCATGGTATTTAAATTATTGTTTGTCTCTGATGTATGCAGTTTCTTAAAAAATTCATTTAAAAAAAGCTTTCTGGTGCCTGTGTATTTTATCACCCTCTGTCCCAGTGACTGACAGTGTAACACACAGAGGCAGTCAAGGATACCAGCCAGGCTCTCCCACACCTCCATGGGAGCAAAGCAGGAAAGGGAGACTTCCCAGAGCAGATGGATGGGACAGATCAGATGAGCCCCAAGCACCGTGCCTGGGCTGGTGCAGCTCAGCAAAGAAGGACAAGTGGTACCTCAGCTGCTGAAGGGGTACCTGGCACACCCCCAGTGAAGAACAAATCCAACAGTCTGCACTAGACATGCACAGGCTTCCAAAAACCCCACAACCAAACCCCATCTGTCACCACAATGCTGCTGGTGCAGGCTGTGCCCTGCCAGCGCCAGCTGCCAGAGTCAATGTGCAGCACCAGCAAGTGCTGCTGCTGTTCAGCAGAGGGGCCATTCCTGCACATCCATATCACGTAGTCCTATTTTTTGTTACCCTTCGTCCCCGAGTAGCTTCAGTGGGTGACAAGTCAAAGCCCCTGTGTAGTGAAAAGAGGAGGAAAAGCTTTCACAAGATTAAGTACATACCTTCAAACAGGCTCACTGGCCCCCTGCAAGGGTGACAGCTCTGCTGAGGCTCTTCAGTGTTTAGAACTGATGGTGCAAACATTCTGACCCTGAGACGAGTGACACTCAGCATCCTGACTGTAAGTGGCAGCTAGAAGCAGCTCCCCTCCCCTGACACACAGAGGCTTCCAATTACACAAAAATTAAAGACCCATCTACTTTAACTGACCAAATTCTGTTCCTTTCCCTTGCTGGTAGGGAAACACAACATGATCAAAACTCTGGTATTGGGCTTTTTTTGGTTTGCTTCCATCTGGGCGACTTTTCACCTACCTCACAATCCTTGTTTGTGTGTGTTTGTATGTATTTCCATTCTGACAGCCAATGAGTTTTGTGGCTATCCTGTGAGATGTGGATAAATAAACAAAATTGTAGGTTGTGACTAAAGATCCCCTTCCCTCACATCAAGCTATGGCTTCCACAGCAGCAGTATATAGTTGTTGGGTTACATACAGTAATTTCTGTGCTTTAACAAGAAAATTATTGCTGAGAATACATTGTACAGGGAATGTGAGAACATAGTCCAATCTCTTACACTGAGACCTCTACAAAAGGGATGGGTTATGTTTTAATGGAAGCCAGTCTGAGTGAAGGGATGTGTGTGTCTTCAGTGAAGTCCATGTAATTACTGACAATCAAATTGCAATCCAATGCCATCTGTAGGCAGGAAACAGAGGAGGCTGGAAAAAAAAATCAATTCTCCATTTAACAGACACACCTGCACAAACACACTCTGCTGCTTGGCAGTGCCTGGCTAAGAGCTCAGTGCCCTCAGCACAGGTGCAGGGCTGGATTGCTTTGCCATCATCTTCCTCACCTCTATTTCCCCCCTTTGCTCCTCAGATCAAGGTTCCCAGACAACCAAGCCCAAAAACAACGGTGTGGCCATGCCCTGGTCACACAGTCGAGCTGGTGTGTGTGGGACAAAGCAGCTGCCCTGCTCCTGAGCAGTGGGAGCTTCGGGTGCAGCTGCCAGGGCAAGGTGCAGGCGGTGCAGCAGCACCCTCAGGCCACACGGACCAGCAGTACCTTCAAATGGTACAAAGCTGCCTACAGAATTCTTCCCTGAGTGGCAGAATGAACAAAAGCTTGGCTTTTAGGTAAATTTGTGCCACGGGAGCTGTGGTGTTCAGGAGGAGATCTTTGGCTGAAGCTGTCCCATGTGGAGACGACAGCTAATCTCCTGTCCACAGAACGCTGCTCTGGATCACTGTTACTTTATGAGCCTTTGAGTTACTATATTCCAGCAACTTTTGTCTCCATGCTCTCTGCTTTCCTTTCCCTGCAGGCAGGCCCCTTAATAAAATCCAAACTCCTCATCACTTTTCAAGCATCATTGTCTGACATCTGCCATTACTTTGCTTATCTGGAGTTTCCACAACATTTGGACATCAGCTGGAAAAGAATTGGTGCGTGCAGCACGGGACAGCACAGACATGTGGCACCACTCTAGACCTCTCTGGAGAGAAAGCATGGCTTGAGGGGAGAAATGGATCAAATTAAGCTTATTTTTCTTGTTTGCAAAGCCCATGAAGATATTTGGCAGGGTGAAGCTTGAGGGGGATAGCTTTCACTCTCCAAAGTCCAAAGTGAATGCTTCAGTGCTGTCTCTGGGGGAAAAAAGCATAAAGGAAAAACAAAAACAACAACCTAACACTTGTTGGGTTCTAAATGAACAAGCAAGTATGCAGCAAGCAGTTACATACTCAGCCAGTCAAGGAGAAATTACATAAAAATAGAAAAAATACCTCATTTTCAAGCTTCTCAGGAAAAATGAATATCAGGTAACTTCTTATGTTCCTGCTGGATGACATGGAGGTTAACTGAAAACAAATGACAAAGACAATCCCTCCCTCACCTTACTTAGCCAAAGATTTCAGTGGGAGGCTCAACTACGTGCAACTTCAAAATATTCTCTGTTAGTCACTACAAGTCCATAGTAGATAAATGACCAAACTTGGACTTCCCATTAGAAGTGCCAAGTTGGACACCACAACTACTGCACTGGTTTAGTTCAAGAGGTCCAAGAATGGTCACCACCACCCCAAGGCTGGTGACAATGTGTGGAGGGACAGACCCAGGCTTCCCTAACAATGGACTCTGGGACGTTAGAGGTACCTTGCCTCAACTTTCCCCTGACCATCACATGCTGGGGACAGTAGAAGCTCCTGTTGTGCCATTCTGCTCCCTTGGGAAGCAGGGCAGTCAGCTAAAGGTTTATGTTCCACTGGGTGTACAAGCAACTGAGCAACCACTGAAAATTGACTGAGCCTAAGTGAGCCAGACTCATACTTCCAGTACAGTAGGAATTCAGGGCATCTTCTGCATAAACTGATTCCTTCTAAATCCACAGCTTAAGTTTGTGAGTGGACCCATTATGAGACAGACAAATGCCTCTCACCAGCAGTGAAGGAAGCATGACATTAAACCACCATGCACTCTCCTGAGCATAGCACCTTCTTCAGCATAGCCCACAATAAATGACCTCTGCAATAAAGAAACACTCCTGATCCTTCTTGGTACACGCAACTGAAAAGGCTGCATACAAACTTCAGCTGGACATTACAGTGGAGCAGCATTTGGGGATCCATCCCACATAAAATGGAATGTTACAGTAAAATTGCTGTTGTTTGTGTGGAAACACAAAGTTTTTTACTGTGAGGATGACCAAGTACAGGTTGCCCAAAGAAGTGTAAGACTCCCTCTCCTTGGTGACAGCCAGAAGCCACAGAGACATGCTTGGTCCTGGGCAACCAGCTTTAGGTAGCCCTGCTTGGGCAGGCAGGTCAGATCATGTGGACTTCAGAGGTCCTTGCCAACTTCAACCTTTCTATGGTTCTGTAAAAGTTGATCTCTCTCTTCTGTGCAACTCCAGGCCTGCCTACTGATAGAGAAAGGCTTCTTTAAATTTAAAAAAAAAAACACTCCTGGAGCCTTCAGTCAAACAGTAATTGGAGGAACACTCACTGGCAAGCCTGGAAGCAGTAACACTGACTGGCATTTCTAATCCTGATTCAGTGCACCTCTCTTCACAGAATATGAGTTATTGATTCCCTTTCAGGACTGAAACAGCTGAGCACCTTTGGTGTTATTGCTGCTTGTTTTTAAATGACCAAGTAACCTCTGTGTGAAGGCCCCAGTGATGCACCCACACCTCTGGGGAGGTGTGAACTGGCTGTGTGCCGGGGGAAATCCGTCACACCAGCAACCCAACCCCTCAGTCTGCACCCGTGGTCATTATCTGAAACACTTGTGCACTGCATGCTACAGGATGCAGGACGTTGTTAACACAACTTGTGTCTTTCCTGTGCACCTTACCCAGCCCCAATGCGGACACTAGCAAAACCAGCGCCCATCCAAAGTGAACTCCATGGGTTACACCACACTGCAGACACAACAATGGATTCCAAAGCAGACACAAACATGCTTTTCCTGAACTAGCTGAACTGGGGCATTCCAGCAGTACCAACAGCAAGGTCTCAGCATCCAGCAGAGACCATCTCCCCAGGATTTTAGGGGTAACCCCAGCCAAGTCCCAGGCTTCCCCACTTAATGTGCTGCAAGGTAAACCTGACCCAGTTTAAAACAAAAGCTTCTAAAGCATTTCAAGTCTGCACAACACCGAGTGCAAGCTAAACACACTCTCTCAAGTGCAACGAGCATCCTTGGCACTCAGCACACTAAGCACCAATTTGAGTCAAATAACAGCTAAGCAACACATTCTTATGTACAATTCCCTGGTCTATGCAAGAGGTAGAAATAGAATTTTACACTTCTACAAGAAAAAGATCAGTTCTCCAGTAAATCTCTATCTGTGGCTAATCACTCCACTTTTACTTACACCATGAATTATATTTCTGCATTAAATTAATTCTGAAATCTAAACCAAGCAAGAATCAAATTACAACATCTTCGAGCCAAGCACTCAGCAGAGGCATTGGTTATTACTGGGCTGTAATTCTGAATTATATTGGCTCTTCCCACTGATTTTCTCCATATCTGCACAGATCCACTTCTCTAGAATATCTTCCATGAAGAACAAAGGAGATACAGCCATAGAGAGCTTCTGACAGATAAAAAGAAAGTATTTTAAAACACTTCAGAAAAATATTTCACCCCTGGTCATTGTGATGTCCTGTACCTCAGATTTGGGAAGTTTCATTTATCTGAAAATTTACAGTGTTAAAAGAGTACAATTACATTCCTAGCAGAAGCATGCTTGCCCACCACTCAGCAGGCTGACATTCAGTAAATTCACTGTACAAATACCTCCAAGTAGTAAATAGTTATATCAAGTCTAAGATGGCATACTGAAACATTTTAAAATTACAAGTAAATCTATTTACCTTGCTTCAAGAGTTAGTTTTACTTCAGCAAAAACAACAGAGCCCACTGTGCAATCAAAATACTGTAGCTGGATGAACACGTAACATTTCAGATGTCATCACCCCACCACCAAGTATCTTCATTCCATCTGTATTTATTTAAAAATATTTACATATTGGTCACCATGCTTTAACAGCATCTTTACACAAAAGAGTTAATGAAAAACATCACACTAGGATGGGGGAAGGGTGGTAAAATGTCTTTTCAAAAGTCAGGTTTTTTTCCAAGCTGTCACAAGCCAGGAGAGTTCTCAGACTGAGTGTGCCGGAGTCCCGCAGTGCGTGCGCCACAGATCCACAGCTTTGCTGACAATGGCGTCCGTGTTGTCCTGAGGAATCTGCAAAGACCAGGGCAAGGTGCCTGCTCAGAGCACTCCATTCAGACTGCTTTGTTTAAAATAAAGACTTTGAACTTCCAGTTCAGATTTTATCTCTTTATAAAAAAGAAAACAAAACTAGAATCCCATCTCCCTGTCCTTGCATCCCACCATCCCTCTGTCCTGCACACACTATATTACATCGAGGTTTTGGACAAACAGCTTGTATTACCAAAATGCTGACAAGCAGCCAGGCACCTCACACTTCACACATCCCTGACACCAGGCATGGCTCACACTGCCTATCCATGACCACAAACTGTGTCTCACATAACTCACCTGGCTTACACTGGGACCCTACAGCCCTGCTGAGATGCCTCATTACTATTCAGGGTCAGGAAGGTTCACGATCCCATCCTCACATCAACAGAAAACACACACCGAGTCTACAGATTTGCACTCGGGCAAGATGCAAAAAAAAAAAGGTGCCAGAAACCAGCCCTTCTAAGAAACCTCCAGAAAAATTAACCTAATCTGACCTGCTCTTACTTTCACAGGAAAACCCTTTAGTATCACTAGAAATGTTAATTCTGTACAAACATAGACAATACATTCCCCAAGCCTAAAAATCACTTGGAAGCCTTAACTCCTGATAGAAAAAGTTATTATTCTCATTGCTGAGCATTCTCCCTTCACCTTGGTACTGTTCTCAGTAATGTAATAATAACTTTAGGTGCATCTGCAACAGGCAAGCAATTCAGGCTGAAACAGTTATAAGCTATAAAAGGTAATGCAAAGCATAATTAGAGTACTTACATTTTCCAAAAACTGTGTGATCTTTTCTGCAGAATTCAGTGCTATTATCTTCATTTTAAAGGTTAATAATATCTCCACAGCAACAAACACAAGAATCTTGCAGGATCCACTTATAACTTTGTCCCAGACTCTACAAGAAAGTGAAAAGGAATAATTAAACATTATTGCAGTGTTTGTCTGCTTATTTGTCTGCTAGAACAGCCTTTGTACAACCATCTCTATCCAGAATATTTTTCTGAACAACAGCAATGTACTGAATTATTTGGGTCAGGATAAATAGAAGACATTTTATCAACTCCTCAATCTGTACAGAGCAGAGGGATGGCAAGCAGTAATTGGAAGGTAGTGATATGTGTGTTGCAGTTTAGAGATTGAACTGTTTACAAGCTCAAGTAAAAAAAGCAAACCTTGGCTTAACAGCCTCGACTATAACAACTACTTTACTGCACTATACAGCTACCAGAGTCTGCGGTAAAGATGAGAATTTTTCCTAGTGCAAAAAAAAGAAATTAACTTCATTAGCATGCCTAATAAAGATATTCTTCAATCAGCTAAGTTGCTAAAAATTCAAAGAAATGTAATACTGAACTACTACATCTCAAGTAGGTCATTGCTGTATGAGATACAAATATGATCTATCAGCAGGATGTAGTCCATGATGTTTAAATTAGGCACAAGGCACAACTATTAAATCTTCCAATCCATCCCACTGCACACAGACACTCTCAGAAATACCGAGGCACTCCTACCTCTCATGTGAAATCATACCTGGACCTCCTTGGGCAGGTGTCCAAAGACTTCAGCAACAGAACTTGGATGAATATTAAAATGGATCATCACTACCAAAACCTACTATTAGCCTGCAACAATTTGAAATCATCCTTCATCCAGCAGCTCTCTCTCAGGCCCAGCTCAAGAGACTCGGGATAAAAGATTACACAAAACAGTGTGAAACCATCTGTCAGATGGCAGCTTTTATGGGCTCACATTATTTTTAGTTCTTGAATTTTAAGAGCTGTGTCAGAAAGAGTTTCTGAGGATTACAGTTCTTGCTCCTTCTGGGCACTTGTTCAAAGTATTTCTCCTTCCAAATAAAAACATGGGGAAACAAAGACCACACGCTGTCCTCCGTAATTTCTGAATATAGTAACACTGACTGAAAAACATCTTCTGCAGCCCATCTACAGATTTGGATCTATGGGTGTGCTCCTTCCAGGGATAACTCCATTTTTGTATGACCTCTCTCGGAAGAATTTGCCCTTCAGCCCAGAGTGCCAGGAGAGCACAACACAGGCATGACATGAACTCTGACAGCGGAACTGAAGTGTAGGATCACACTTTTACACAAGGAATTAAGAGGGGAGAGCCCAGCCAAGAGCAACTGAGGTGATGAAAGGAGGAAAGGTGAGAGAGCTTGGACTGCTCAGCTTGTAGAAGAAAGAGATCTGGGGAATCTTATCAATGCAAACTGTAAGGGAGAGCACAAAAAGGGTGGAGCCAGGCACTCTCCAATCATGCCCGGTGAAGGGAATGATTGGAGGCAATGACTTGAGGCAACAGGCACAAACTCAAACACAGGACTAGATTATAACAAAGAAAGGAGAAAAACAAATGTGTAGATCCTCAGGACTATTCTCAAAGTAGAAGGAAACAAAAAACCCACAAGGACAGATGGGGGGGGGGTGTGAAAGGCACAGCCAATTTCTTTCCCCTTTGCAATTTAGTACTAATTCCCTGTCCTGCTATGATTTAACAATTAGTATAATCCCCACAGGGACAGGAACAACACACAATCCAAGATCAAAATCTTACTGCTTCATTTGTGGTTCAAGCATCCCAGGACAAATGAGCACTGCAAATATTACTTTGCTGTTGAAGTCAGGTCTAGGAAGCTTTAAGCAAGGACATGAGAAAACTGAGACATCAGCTCTGTTCCACACTGTACAGGTCATTCCTGTTTACTTCTACAGCATTTTCCTTCACAAACACATCTGTTTAGAACACAAGAAAAACTTCCCCATGTGTTCCATGTGCATCAGAACTGTAATTACGAGTGACAATTACAGAGAGTAGCAGATCTCAAAAACAGGAAATAATTTTTAAAGTTCATATCAAAGCTCATGTTAATTTGAAAACAAACTTATTAATCCTATTATAAAATACCCAGTCTTCTTTCATTATTTTGCTTCCAATTCTTCTGACTTCAGTCTCCATAATTACATTAGGTTACATGCTATGCTCAGAAAACACTCTATTGTTTTCCTGCATCATTTAGTCTGATTCCAGAACAAATGTTTTAACAATGGTAAAACAGATGCAGTATCTAAATCACCAGTGTCTTCACAAATTTTGGAAGATGGTGCACAGCAAAGTGAGTGAGATGTCAGCACTAACCAGCTGTGTCTGCTGCAGTATATTTTCCTTAACATTTCCAGCTATTGTTACACTCAGTACAACTCCATCAGTGACAGTAACTGGGAATGATTGTGCAACACTGTGATCAACAGTCAGCACCTTGTCTGTACCAGCAGAGCCAGGAACAACATCATAAACTGTCAAAAGCGAGAAAAAAACACAGCAGTTTCAAGGAAATATATTTTCTGATGATCCTATTCTAATACAGCAGTCTTTATACATTGTGTATACACAGTTGTCCTGCTTTCACTTTTTAGTAGCAATCATTTAAGGTCAACTTTACTGCAACTTTTTACCTGTTCTTTGATACTCCTGTAGAGGGGGAAAGTATAAGAGAAACATCATGCAACTGTGCCTACAGCCCTACACAGGAATGCAGAAAAAGAAATACATATTCTGAATGAAATTCACTGTTTTGTGTGACTATCATCCTCTGCAAAATACAACTGTTCAATTAACCACAAGAACACTCTTGCAGGTGTTTTTTGAACAGCAAAGCAGTATTGACAACCACAAGGAAAAATAAAAAGAAATGGGAAGCTATAAAGGCAAAGAGCATGCCAAGGATTATGCAAATGAAACCATTTACTTTAACTGAGCCTCTTCTATAGACAAGATACAACACTGTATGCACCTGTGCGTGAAGGGATGCCATTCTCCAGGCACTCTCTGAGGCTCCTGCAGCACTACAGTGCAGTAATACACAGGAGGCATCACAGCACTGCTGCTCTCTCTTTTTCTGATATACCACCACTAGCCTCAGCTTTCCCTACACTGCAGGGTAAACACACTCAACCTTATTTCCTGGTTCTGCTCCTCCAGCCATCCAGACAAAAGAGATATCTAAAAAGAACAAATGCTTTCTCCTCTGCCTGCACATCTGGGTGTCCTTCCAGAGGTAACTGGGCATGGAGGGACACAATGAGGCTCACACAAATCTCACCCTGATCTATCATGATCTTGTGCCCATACATTCGCAAACCTGGGAAGCAGTTCAGTGAGACAAAGGCAAACTGAATGAAGTTTCTCTGTAGTAACAACCCACATGCACATTCTTATGCCCTCCTGCTCCACAGTAAAATTAAGGCATTTTCCATATTTTTGTTGTTTCTATTAACAAACTACTTACATTTTTACAACTAAATATAATTTATGCAGGGCATGGAGATCACAGATGTAAAACTACAGAATTATATTAATATATGAGGTAGTGCCAGTTTGAAAGTCATAAGATTTCAGGGGAATGACAAAATACTTTGCCACTAGCAAGTTGACAGAGACTAATAACCTAACACCAGGCAGCCAATGCCAAGCCTTCAGTGCAGAGTACAAACAACATTAGGCAGGGGCCTGATGCGTGAGTGGCAACATTAGGCCATAAAAAACGCCTGGCTCATTCACAATTACAACTGCAAAGCTGCACTGCTTCTGCTGGATCATCTGCGCTGACAGTGCCAGACTAAACTGGGAGCCAAAGTGACATTTTTCCTGTTGAGATGAAGTCACAAACAGGACCCCAAGGTTTAAGAGCAAGGATCTCCAGCTGAGGGCCCTCACAGCACCATTGGAAAGCTCTCCACACATGGGCTTACCAAACAGATGAGCAAATAATGCTGCTGCACAAATCAAGCAAACAGGGCAATAATGACTATGAAAACAAAGGTGTGATCCAGTTCTCTCCCTGTCTCAGAGAGAAACATGCCTTTCTGTGCCTCTCAAACCTCTGCTACAGGCTGGTTCATACTCCAGAAAGCACCCTGTCTATATTCCAGGTGGAATACAGAGTCTTTGGAATGGTCTGCTCCTCCCTTTCAACAATGCTACACCTTAAGGAGTTTGTTAAGAAGCTCTTCACATAATATGCCAAGTGTATTAGACACTGCAGAAGGTCAAACCAAAAGTTTCCATGAGAAACCTGTCCATATGTATTTTCCAAGCCCACTTAAATTAAACTGATGCACAAATTTTACCTATGGTGTAACTTGAAGTGTGCTATAAAACAGTATTTATACTAAGTGGCAGAGCCTGTCAGGTACTGGTATTGTGCAACTTCATCTCACCATTACCAGGTAAAATTTCTGCACAGCATGTACAAGTTTTGTACACCTTAGAGAAAACCAAACAAACAAAAAACCCCATGAATTTTAGATTTATCTTCTTGACAGAGAAGACTATAGTTCATAGAAAGCAAGCAGCCTCTCAAATGCAGTGTTAAATCATAAGTGAAAATAAATCATAAAAGACTGTGTTTAGATAATCTCTCACTTGACAAGAAAGTAAGTAAAATTCACGGGAGAACTGGAGACCTTCAAACCTCAGCAGTTTCAACACTGACATCTGGATGCATTTCAGATAAGCACTGGGGCTTCTAGAACCTAATCCAAACTGAATCTCCAAGCATTAATTAAGTTCATCTGTCACACACTACCCATGAAGTATGTTATTTCCTCAGCGAATAAGGCCATTATGATTACAACTGAATAATTCACAAACCTAAACTGCCAAGAAAAAGTGCACTTTCATCATGTTCCCACAAGAACTGTAGGGAAAAGGGATTGTTATGCCGTCAGAAATACCAACACTGAAATTTGTTTTTTATTCCAGAATTATACAAAAAGCCAGTATTTTGACCTTTTCCAGGGGGAAAAAAGTATTAAAAAATTTCAGGTAATCAAAATATTCTATTTCAGTAAGGTAAAAGAGCATATGGAAATGCTAAAGATGTATACTGATTAGACAAAATATTTCATGCAAATAAAACTAATTCAAAATGACAGACATTCAAAGCAAAATATTCTTGCAAGATGGAATACAAAATCAAAATTCTTCATCTAGATTTCTCCTTTTACACCATCAGGATGACACAGCTCCATTAATTTCAATTTTCAACAGAAATTTTAAAAAAACCCCTTCATCTTCCGAGAGCAAATCTGCTCTGATACAAATTCCTCCCTCAGCTCTTGTCCACAGCCATAAGATCCAGTAGCAAAATTGAATTCCATGAGCTCTAAGCTCTAAACTGTAAAAAACATCCTATACTATGCATACTTACATAATTTCTGCAGTCACAGAAGTAGTAAAAGCTTTCAATCACCACATCACACAATTACTAAGCAGACAAGACTATTTTGGAGCCTTAGAGATGCTTGATGAGAAGAACTTGCCATGTAACAATAACCTTGTTGTACCTAAAGGTCTCAATCCTTCACAAAATGTTTTTTCTCTCAAACATAATCCTTGGCAACAAAAAAACCTACAGACCCTCAAAGACCATGGTCCAACAAGAGCAGAAAGAGCGGTTTCTAATCTTACAGCTTGTTCCCTAAAATCATCTTATTCTTATAAGGGTAAATAAAACATCTTTAAGAACAGCCATTTTCCACTTTCCTCGGAACATGAAGTACCAGATAAACAAACACTGCATCCACTATTCAGATTATTACCAACTTTATCACCATATAAGCATTTTCTACAAAGCAATTTACAAAGCACTGTTTCCATGCTAGGTTCCTATCCTAGCCACTGAAGTCCTGTGATTACCTCAGAGTTTCCCTCGAACATTGTTACTTCTCAAAGTTTTTAGACAGCTGAAAATGACACCATTGTTTTCTCTGTGCCACATCCTGCTCAGCTATCAGCAACTCTTGTTAATGCAGAAATATGTTTCTCTATATTGAGCTTGAATTTCCTGCTTTCCAAGAGTTCTCAGGCAGCAGAATTAGGGAAATATACAAGCTTCATTTCAAAAGCCCTTCAGTGAAGTGTCATACACAAGAATTTTTCCCTTCTAAAAGCTCAAGAACCTATTTGTAACTGTAGAATCCTGATATAATCCACAATTTCATTAACTTTGTAATATTCAAAGTTAATTGCCCTAATTGCCCTAGTACTTTTTAAAATAAACATTCTGTCATGATTTAACCCCAGCCAGCAACTGAGCAGCAGGCAGCAACTCATTTACTACCTCCACCAGTGGGATGGGGGAAAAACTGGAAGGGTAGAAGTAAGAAACAAATTTGTGGGTGGAGAACAAAAGTTTCATAATTAAAAAGAAGTAATAATTTCCAAAAAACTGTAAGGAAGAGAAGTAAAACATAACAAAGAGAAGAAAATAAAACCTGAGACAAGTAATGCAACAGAGAACAGTTTCCCATCAGCCCGACTGATGGGCAACAAGTCCCCAGGCAAATGCTTCCATCTGCCAAGCTCCTCCTCAGCTTAACTGCTGAGAATGACTCCACATGGAATGGGATATTCCTTGGGTCAGCTGGAGTCAGCTGTCTTGGCTGTGACCCCTCCCAGCCGTGTTCTTGTGCACCCCCAGCCTCCTTGCTGGTGAGGAGCAGAATGATGCTGTATGTTCCTGCAGAGCAGTTTAAGCACTGCTCTGCAGGAACTAAAACATCCCTGTGCTCCAAAACACAGCCCTATACCAGCTACTCTGAAGAAATCTAACTCTATCCCAGCCAAAACCCACAGACATTCCCAAAATCTTTTTCATCTAACATTAATACAATACTACAATCACTCCCTAAGCACAGATTTTTGTCAAAAAGCCCAAAAACTGACTACAATTCAGCTATGTAACACTGACAGAGGGGTTTGGAGTTCTGCATCCTAGGAGGCACTAAGTGTCTAACAGAATCAGCTGGTATACTTAGCTCCATTCTTTTTATTTTCAGTAGGTGAAACAATCACACAGAGATTATCTTGCATCAGTAACAAGGGGAATTAAATCCAATTGTATCATTTCCAAATTAGCAATAAAGCTAACACCATAATCTTACAGATAAAGTATGGAAAGCTCTTTGCCTGCTAGCGATGACAGAAAGCTGAAATTACTATGCAGTTATAAACAGAAAGAAAAGAAAAAGAACTTGCCTCTGTAAACTGGACTCAGGTAAACATCCTGCAAAACACTTTTTAAACCAAAGATCGTAGGGGAGTTTGCTCATTGCAGCACATGCCTTCAGATGCATCAGCAGTCGGTTATCTTCAATGTTCAAATACTGCTCCAGAACTTTTGGCTGAGAAAGGATTAGAAAATTTTAGGTAACTCACATCAGAATACCTTCATAGTTAATGCACACTGTAAGACAAGCACTGTCCTCACAATTCAGTTAACGTAATGGAGCAATGTAACATATTAAAATAATGTACCTTCATTGTTTTAGCTGTTCCAAAATACAGGTGTTACCAACTTTTGCAATCGACTAATTATGTACTTAACCAAAGAAACAACCTCAGCTTCCTGAAATTGCTGACCACTAGCAGAACTTCCAAGATATGCAGTATTCCCTAGTGCAAGGATGTGCTTCAGAGCTTCAAGCAACACAGAGATTAAACGTGCACTAATTACTGCTACTTTCACAAGTAAAATCGAGTTTCATTCACCTCAAACCTAATCACCTTAGCACACATCAAAAATATCTACACACAATGCAGCAAAACGCAAAAAATCAATTCTGAGAGCAAGTCCCTGTGCAACCCATTAAAAGCTGGACATTGATTTACTGTTTAAAAACCCTAAGTATTTAAGGCATAAACATGTGGATAATTTTCTCATCTTGTTTAAATTTTAATGTAACACAATACACATTTTCATAAATTCTTGACTACCTTTATGCTTTGTCATAGTTAGGCAAACTGCTAAGGACTTCTACTGTCAAAGGCAGAAAACACTTCCTTTGCCAATATTCTCGCCTACTGAGTCTTGCCACATTGATTGTGTTACAAAAAAAAAAAAAAAGGGAGGGAGACACTGGGCACTCTTTACGTCACATCGTACAAACACACACTTCCAAAATATTCCTTTCTCCTTTGAACTGGTATAGTTGAATGTACCACCCACAGAAACAGGAGGTAGATTTAAAAATTATTTCTTAGTTGCAAAAGAACTAACAAGGGCAGGCATAGTTTTCCTCAGCAAATTTCTATTCAGCAATTGCTGGTGCACATGTACTTGATATTTTTACTTTTTAGAATATTGTTAACTAAAAGCTCCTTATCTGTTATGGCTATTTGATGAATTACAAGAACTTTCATAATTTTGATTAGTACACATTAAAATCAAACTTTCATTTTATAAATCAGGAAGACAGAAATTCAAAATTAATATTCTGTGATAGCATTTAAATTGTCAGTGCTACAAAAATCTACTCCAATTTTATTATAACTTGATTAGCAACATACTGTTTTTCTGAAGATGGAGTACTCTGCTCCATTTATAAAGCAAAACTGCGTTTTGTCTATCATCCAATGAGCCGCATATGAATGCCAGAGATGGAGCCTAAAAGGTAGCAGACGTACACCAAGATGTCCTTCACTTTTGACATTTTTAATTGTTTAAAGAAAAATTTTAAGTGACCAATTTGTGAGACATATAATTCAACTGGATACAATGTAACCTTTAGACAAAAAAGTTAATTGAAAATTACCACACAGCAAACAAAAACTATTTCTGATGTTACATTAAACAGGGCAGCACAATCACAATGCAAAAAGCACTCCTCCCCTATTTTGAAAGTAGCTGGTGGAACAGAATCCAAGGGTGTCACTTCTGATTCTCCAGTTGTCTCAATGTGTTAATGTTTTCTATGACTGCTTCTCCTTGCAAAAAGAAAAATAAAATCCTTTTTTCTTACCAGCTGTTGTAATGAATCTTTGTGCTTGCTGTTCAGCTGATTCACAAAACAACTGACAAGCCAATAGCATTCTATAGGATCCTCTACCATTTCCTCCATTGCTTTAGCAATAGCAAGAAACACTTCATCTTCAGGTTCCTGAAAAACAAAGCAAAAAAAGTGGTCTACAGAGAAGTATTGGACTATTCTGATTTAAGTTATTCTTATATTCCTTTTCTCTGCTATTCAGGGAAAAAAACAGGAATCAACATACACAAAAAGCTGTTCTGACGTTCCTAAACAAGACATCGGGCAGCAGCTGCAGGATGATGACAGATATCTATTAAAACAGAGCAAGTAGGACTTGTCTTGCTTTTAAAACCAAGACATGCTTCAGTGTATAGAGAGTCCTAAATACTACTGGGTTTATGTCTCTGCCACACAGACTGCTCCAATACACGCATATCCTTACTTGAACTCTCTGCATTCGGATGCACAAAACACTCAGCAGACTTCCGTTTGGTACTCAAACATTTCAAAATATTTAGATCGATGTGACATCTCTTTATCTCCCTCTGCCTCTACAATAAAACACCTGCACTACCATCAAGAGCAACCTCTCGTAAGTTTAAGGGGACAGTGACTGCACTGAAACGAGAACAAATGCTTTCTGCAGCAGCAAAACAAACCTGAGTTACAGGACTAATGAATGAGGCTCTGCTAAAAACCATCACTATGAAATCTCACCACAGTCCTGAGAGCAGCTCTAGGATGCACTGACAAAACACTTGCTCAGAAGGCAATACTGCTCTAGAAGGGAGGAATTTTCAGCCCACTGCGTCACATGCCAAAATCAAGGAAATTTCTCTACTGGAAATTTTCAGGGTAGGATGGCCGCATTCCTAGGAAATGGTAAGGGTATGAAAACATTCCCTCCTCTGACAAGAGAATGCTGCAGGTAATCCTCCAATTCTAAATATTACTGAATTTTCCATATTAACTCAAACCTTTTATTATTTTGAACTTTTCTTTAAGTACTTATGTCAAAATTTGTGATTACAGATGAAAAATTACAAAATAAGCTGGGCTAGAGTGAATACGGATAAATTAACTACAGACAAAATCCACTTAGAAAGCTCTTTGGCTCCTTTCCTTATCTCCTATTTCACAGAGAAAAGAAAGAACCACTCATTGTTTTTATCATTACTAATTTACCATCACAACACAGCCTTGTTTAACCATATGGCTGTATACTGTGAACAGCAGAGTATGCGCATTACCTGACAGAAGACCAGGTCAGTTCAGACTAAGAAAAAAAGGAGGACAGTACACTGAAGTCTAAATTTAAAAACAAATAATTTAAGTATTTGCTGCAACTTGCATTAAACCACTGCTTGTACAGGCTCTGAATTACCCTTGTTTCAGGAACATAAGAACCTATGAGCTACAATGAGATGACGTCATTTTCACATCAGCGCTATAAAGAAACTGAAGTGTCCTGGAGTACAAAAGGCTTGAAACGTAGCAGGAAAAATGCACAAAAGAGACTTTAAGGCATAAAATATTACGTAAGTACTTAGGGGAAAGAAAAGAGAAAAGCACTTTGACTAAAATTCTTTATTTTATACTAGTACTTCTCTGTTTTCCTTTCACCTTACTTGCTCTATCTACAAGCACTTGCGGGGCGACCTGCAGTTCAGTTTCTCACTAGTTCACAGTTTCAAGTTCAGTAAAGTATTATATTTAAAAGACTGTTAAAATCACCACTGACCAAGGGAAAAGCTACATTTCGAGGCAGTTTTCCTGATTCCAGTTGATGTATGCGGAGGAAAACATCAACCTGTGGGGTAGAATCATTGATAAAGCGAATCACACGGAGAGCGTGGTGAATATCCCAGTACTGCTCCTTCCGGTACTTCATCACCAAAGCATGAGATTCGTGGTGAGGAGGAATAATTCCTAAAAAAAAAAAATTAAATTAAATTCTAAAAATTAAAAGAAAAAATATAAGCAATTGTAAGGAAGAGTTCTACTTGATCCTTTTTGTATGTCTAGTTTTCAGCACAGTACTAGTTGTATATTTGTGCCCAGCTTCCATTTATTTTGAAAACAAAGTCAGTGTAGAATCATTGTTATACACATTAGCTGTTCATTTTCTCAAATTCTACGCTTTGTCTGAGATGACAGAGAATATATACACGCAACTAACTAATGCAAAGATACTGCTCACTGCAGTATTAATTACTTCACTGCCAGAAAAGTCTTTACACACTGTACCAGAGATTAATTCTCCCTAAAATGACATTCAAAAACCAAAATCAATCAGTTGAATCAATTAAAGATTAGAACTTAAAATGCCACATAATCACTTGTAAAGTAAAATTTGTTATTTTCTTAGCAGAACACAAATCTCTTTTCTAGTTTTCTGGGAAAAAAAAAATTTAAAAAGTATCTAAGTAGAAAGGCAAAGAAAATTACACAGCATCTCCAACAAAGATACTTAGCATTTCACCCAGTCCTCCCCCCTACTGAGTCTTGCTATGCACTGATTTTCACAACAAAACTGTCAGAGACTTCAAGAGAAATAAAAACATATACACCTAGGCAAAAAATGCCATTTCCCTATCACTAGTGGAGCAGAATTTTTCCCAGTGTAGAAACTCATGAGAACAAAGTGTTCTTCAAAAGTCAGTTCTGAAACAAGCTACCTGCTCCTTCTACCTCTCATTTAAAGAAAAAAAAATTCCTGTCAAGTGTTACACCATGAAATGGCTGAATTGAGGAACAAGCACATCAGACAGAAAATTATCTTTTATTTTCCAGCTGCAAACCTGTCTGCATTTCAAAAGCTGGAAGAAGGCAAGACATTTTTCACAATATGCCAAAAGAGAGTCAACATCATAACTGTATGTACATACTGCCAACTGCTCTCCTCAAACACAGAGGACAACCTTAGGCAGGCAAAACAAAGCTGAAACAACACAGGGGTGCCTGGAAACCATCATGAGTCATCCTTGAACAGGAAGGTAACAGAGGCATTGCTGACACACCTGGGACATCAGCAAGCCTTGGCACATGTCTGAGAGAGTTTTGCTGGCAGGACAGACTTCCTTTTCTTAAATTATTAACATTATTTAGAGGTCACATAACACCTCCCACCAGAAATGGACTGGGCTGTGGTTCCAGCCATTTAGGGGGAGGTATTTTGCACTGTCCTTCTCAATACCAGCTTTTATAACAACTGCTAACACTGAAATGCACTGTAAGAAAGGTGCCTGAACCTCTGTTCACCCAAGGCACGTCAGAGAATGACAGTACAAATACCTGAAATCAGAATATCGCGAGTTTGAAGAGACCCACAAGGACCACTGAGTCCCCCTACTGGCCTTTCACAAGACTACTCCATAAAATCACACCATGTGCCTGAGAGCAGAGCTCACTTCTTGAACTCTGTCAGCCTTGGTGCTGTGATCACTTCCCTGGGAGCCTGTTCCAGTGCCAAACCACCCCTTGTTCTGATATCCAACCCAAACCTCCCCTGAAACAACTTCATGCTGTGAAATGAATCACTCTGGGTTTAAAAATACAAAATACTTTTTAGAACCAGTATAATTTTCCAAGCAGTTGATTCAGAAGGTGTTTTGTGTTATCACAGGATTCACAGATCCTTTATCTAAAACAGCCCAAGACCTGGCTCCGCAGTAAGCCACAATTTTGCAAAGAGATATATTTTGCTATTATAATGTTGGCTGAAGGATTCTGTACTGAGTTGCCTGTCCAAAACTCCTATGCTGTATTTCCCACTACTAATATTTTAAAGGATGCTGACTACTGCCCAGAATACAATAATATTGTTAATGGCAGAGCCTTTTATCAAGTAGGACTACTCTGTAAGTTCAACGCCAAGAACTTAAAGCTTTGTAATTAGATCTTGCCCCTTCTCTGCACTGTTCATTTACTACTTTTGCCAAAAAAAAAAAAAGGAATAAAAATTATATTCCACATAATCAGGAATATGAAGTCAAAACTTTCAAAATGTAAAAAACTGGAAGGGGAAAAAATGAATTTAAAAATTAAGATTTTTTTTAAACCCCTCCTGTCTCCAAGAGGACACGATCTCACATCTAGTCAACAAATGTACTCGACCAGTTAGTGCAAAGCCATTAGTACTTTTTAATTACTCATCTGATTAGTGCACTTCTAGGAAAATATAATCTATTTATGGTTTTTACAGCTTCTGGGGATACCATTAATTTGTCTTCAGCCTTGTATCATCTTCAAGGGCAAATACAATTCAAAGCCAGCTGCAAAACCATAAGAAACCAATATTCTGCAGAACACAAAGCTTCTCTTTAGAATAAACATGTATTCCATGCTTCACCCAGTTTAAAATTAATCACAACTTGAGTTCAACTTACTTGTCTGTTATTTCAGGAGCACAACTGAATATCTTATCAGATATCGATGACTTCTTATAATCCACATTTCAAATTCATTTCATAAATATACTTGGAGAGTGTTACAAAGTTAAATACAGAAACACACTCTCTTAGGCACATTTCAGCAGAGTTCTCAAAAACTTGTTTTGTAATTGCCATTAGGCATCCAAGGTGGATACAAAAGTAGGCTGAATATATATCAGTAGGCAAGGTCATACAGAATAATCCAGTGATTACTTCTTCAAAGACAAAAAAATAAAATAACTTTTTTTTAAATTGCATCTTCCTACATTCTATATTCCATGTTACAATTCATACCTAGAAGCACTTTCCACACCAGTATACGATACATGGATGGAAGAGGAAACCTTTGACTAAATGTGCAAAGCTTCTCGATATCTGTAAAGAAATGAAAAGAAAAAAATATTCAGGACAAATTTAAATATGGTTATAAACAGGTTTGCATCTCTGACCCAGCTAAGTATGACAAATTTTAGTTGCAGATTGAAATTCCCTATTTCACCACATATTATCAACAAATGCTTTCACTGCTTTCACATTGGCCTGACTTACAGTAAAACTACTCCAGGTTTCAACAGAAGGAAAACTGGACCATTTTGATAGGCATTTTGTAAAGCATGTCACTGTCAAAATAATTAAGGCCTTTTTTAAAGGGACAACATTTATCTTTCTGTTCTGCCACAGATGTGGCACTCCTCAGGGACCAGCAGCAATAACATCTTCATTGCTTTGAAGTTAGATCGAATTGACAGCATGAGATGATGCATTCTCAGATTCAAATTGCTTTCCCTAAAAATCTTTCCATTTCTTGGTCACAGAGAATGAAAGAAGGAAAAAAGAAGAAACAAGCAAGCTGACAAATCTTTAATAGTTTTCCAGGCCTTTGAAAATCAAAGGTCTGCTAGCACTAACTGAGGGATTATTGGTAAAAGATGCAAACTTAAATAAGTATTAAGCACAGCAGGTAAACATTATCTATTACTCCCTCCCCAGCCTCTAATCACCAAGAAATAGAGCAAACAGTGAAATCAACTTGCCCAAACGATCATCCTTAAGCAGAATTTCCAGCGACTTCTTTTCTTCAACTCCACGAAATCCCACTTTTTCATAATACACCGAGCGGAAGTTTCTCTGAGAGTCATCAGCCATGACTGATTCCTCCTGGAGAAACAATGAATTCCTCTGAAGACTTACAAACATACATTCCTATTGCTTTAAGGTCAAGGAATTTTGCACACTGATAGAAGTTTACTGTCTATGTCTCTACAGTACTAATAAACCCTACAGAATATTAAAATCTTCCAAGATGTTTTTTGTCACATACTAACATAAAGAATTATAAACGTAATTTATTCTAAACAAGATCTAAAGATACCAACTTTACAAACAAAATTAAGGGATTTTAAAAACTTATTCACATAGTATATTATGCTAAAGTCAGAAAAGTTTTTTAAAAAATTGCTGAAGAAACAGTTAAGTATTTTATGCCATATCCTGTACTTCAAAATCAACATTAAAAAATACAGTTACAAGTCTGACAAAATTTTGACTACAAAAACCCTATTCAAGTAGAACTATTGCCCACGTAAGTAAAATTATTAGGTTTCTTACTCACCAGCCAAGGTAATCAGAAGCAAGGACAAGCCAGAGTTGGCCTCAATGGCACAGGGGGGACAGGGAAGAATAAGGCTGGGTGTGTAGGTTTCTACTTAAGTTGCAGATATGAATTAAATGCTCATGTTTTTACCAGCTGCTGTAACAGCCACAGCCTTGAGCTTGTTTTTCCAGCACTAAAACCAAACAAATGTCTCATCCCTGTAGTGGAAACAAAGGTAAATTTCAGTGAATGCTCTGTGTATCATAAGAACTGTAAATGACATTTCAATTCAGCTCAACCCTCTAACTATCAATTCTCTCTCCTCTGTGGGCTTGCAAACATGAGAAAGTTCTGTTTCCTAACTCCAAGGACTAAGAACAATCTTAACATTTACGTCCAGAGACAGCAGCAATACTTTGAGAAAAAGAATTTATGTTTGACAGTGGAATGATGCATTGAGAAGCTTTTATAGTTAAATTCTTCTTTTCCTTGCAGAACCAAATACACATCAGGAGCAAAGCACTCACAGATAGAAACAAAGACCACAATTTTATAGAAAGTCAACACATTCAAATTTCTATATCCAGAAGGCCAATTTGTGTTTCAAATTATGTCTGGTTTTAGTGCTTTGTAGGATCAGGGCCAAGACCAGACAGCGAAATACAAACCAGCAAACGACTGAATCAGTGCTTTCTGAGATAGGCCAAATATTATTTATAAAACCAAATATTACATATATAAAACCAGAGAAAAAAGAAATAAATATTACTTGCAACACATTCCAGTCCTGCACTATCCTTAAGAAAATTACTGGGATATTCATGTATGGTGCATTTAAGGGTCCACTGATCAGAACGCTGCTTACATTGCAGCCATGTCTGAAAGCAGACTTCAGATGTGACAGACAGTCAACTACTTTTGAAAATGTTCAGATTTTAATTTACATTTTCAAAATTTTAAAAGCTGAATTTTAGTGTTATTTAGAAAAATAGCTAAACAAAAAAAACCACCAAAAAAAACCCCACATCTAGCCCATACCACTTGTGGAAAAATTACAAGAAACACACAGAACAGGAACATTAAACATAATTTGAAAAATAACAGCAAGACCTATTAGCCAGGAATGCTATTTTAATAATTTTAAACTAGCACTGTAACAGCAGTACATTTTATTTATTCAGTGGTAAAAGGAGGAAGATAGTTTGTTTCCTCCTTCACAACTTAGGATTTGTATTTTCATGTTATAAAAATGACCAGTATTCCAATCTTTACACCCATCTTCAATAAACTAGAAAAAGAAAGGGGGAAAACAAATCCTTAGCCAGCTCATTAGAAGTGTGCTGTACAAAAGAGTGCAATTAACTCGCCCTATCCTCAATTACAGCATTTTCGGCCTCAACAGCGGCTTTCCCGGCACCATTAAGTGTCACTCCTGGGGGTCAGCAGCGCCGCACAGGCCCGGGCTGCGGAGCCACCGCGCTCTGCCCCCGACCGAGCACCCTTCCCTCGCAGGCCCTGCCGGAGGCTCCCCCCACCAGGCCGTACCTCGGGGCTCAATTCCCGGCCTCCGTCACAGTCCCAGAGGAAAACAAGGGCACATTTGGGCACGGGATCAATGTGTCCCGGGAATTCGGGCCGCGCCCGCCCCCTCCCGCCCGAGGTGCCGGGGGGCGGCGGGGGGAGCCCGGCGCGGCCCGAGCGCGGCGCGGCTGCGGCGCATGCGCGGGCCCGTCCCGCCCCGGCGGCGGGCGGAGCGCTGGGGCTGCCGTGATGGGGACGCCCGGGGGTCGCGGTTTCTGCTGTGGCCGTCCCGCAGCCTCTCGGGGTCATCCGGTTCATCACGCACCCCGGCTGTGCTCCCCGCCACCCCTCAGCTCCACCCCTCTGCCCTCAGAGGGCATCCGTCCCTCAGAGCCGGCTGCCCGCACGGCGCGGGTACGGCTGAGGGCTGCGCCGCGTTGTTTGCTGTAATGATGGTTTTTGCCCCCATCCGCGGTGACTCCAAGGACGAGTTACTTAGAAAGGCCTCTGGGAAGCGAAGTGCATTTCGCAGAACCGAGATTTACTCAGGCGCTCGTGATCAAAGTACTGGGTGCTAAATATCCCGCCCCTCAGAATAGGTAAAGGACCTACATACATCTCGCTGCTGAAGGCCTCAAAAATCAACCTGTGTAGCCAAAACTAGGGGACATCAAGCTAGCAGTGTGATTTTGATTCGGGGTTAGGGTACTTCTGTAGTTGTTGGTGATGTTTATGTGTGGCACCTTGGCAGCCCCTCTGTGCTATTGCAAACATTGGACAGGTGCTCGCCCCAGGAGTGGAGTTTTCAGCTCAGAGCCCCTTTCCAGGAGCAGAAACTTGAACGAGGCCATCGAGTGCCTGAGTTAGCTGCAGCAAGATTTTGAAGTGCTAGAGTCAATTAGGTTGGAAAAGACCTTTGAGACCATCGAGTCCAACCTTTGACCAAACACCACCTTTGTCAACTTAGACCTGAGTGCCAAGTTCAGCCTTTCCTTAAACGCTTCCAGGGACAGGAACTCCACCACCTCTCTGGGCAGCCCATTCCAATGTTTAGACACCCTTTCGGTGAAGAAATTCTTCCTTATGTCCAACCTGAAACTCGGGAGAGGAGGCTGACCCCTGTTTAGGAAGCTACAGCCTGCTTGCAGGCAATTGTAGAGAGCAATCAGGTGCCTCCTGAGTATCCTTTTCTCCAGGCTCAACACCCCGAGCTCCCTCAGCTGCTCCTGACAGGACTTGTGCTCCAGAGCCTTCCCCAGCTTTGTTGCCCTTCTCTGGACCTGCTCCAGCACCTCACCATCATTCTTGAATTGAAGGTCCCAGAACTGGGCACAGCACTCGAGCTGTGGTCTCCCCAGTGCCAGAGAGAGAAGACAAGGCAGCTGCTGAGGTTATGGGGCCTATTTTCAAATGCACAGGACATCCCATTATTTTAATCTTGCCCCACACTTTTGAAGTAGCCATGGAGAAAGCACACTCTTGCAGAATGGGCAAGGCTTTTGTCAAACCCAGCTCACACAGGAGTGTGGTTTTTGTTGGGCGTGTACAAATCCTAGCAAATCTTGGAATAATTCCTTCTCAGCAGCAGGTGGCAGGCTGGTTCCATTTTTGGTCACTCGGGGCTCCCTCAACTCAAATACATCTTTTATCGATAGATGGCACTTGTCTCGGGATGAGAGCTATTCGGTGGTGTTGGGAGCTGACCAGTATCACACGGTTCAGGAAACAGCTACCGAAATTAAATCTCGTGTAATTTTCAATCATTCATTCGTGCTCTTGTCAAGACTTATTGCATAGCTATAGTGGTGCTCTGAAAAAACCTGAAGCTAACACAATTAATTTTAGCAAAACAGGAGATAGAGAATGTTAACAGAATGGTATGCCATTGCTAAAAATGCCTAAAATTAGGTTCTGAAAGATTTGGCTGCATAAAAATACAGCATAAAATTAACACCTGTCCTGAAAAGCAATAAAATGAATGTTCTTCTCCTAGTAAAGTTTCTAAACCCCATATATAGAAAGCTTCTTATACACAGAGATTTTCTTAATGGTGCTTGTTTCTAACATAATAGATTATAGTGAGATCAGTTGTAAATATTACATAAATATGTAGGTCAGTGGGAAATGAATTAAAGAATTTAATTTGAGATTTTTCAAAACACAAATGAAATTAAAAGCTTAGGCTGAGCATGAACTGCTATTGACTACAACAATTATTATGTGGTGACACATCCACAGCAAACCAAAGATGACTAACCTATTTTTTTAATTGGACTTTCTTACTCCAGCAGCCTTTTTATCTTTTAACTGCCCTTCTACATCCACCTGCACTTGCCAAGTGACTCTGTATGCCGTAACTCAGTGTTGTAAAGCACACAAGTGACTCATGATTCAAATATTTAATTTAAAACATGTTGTATTTTCATAAACTGAATAATAACTTTATTTTCCTTTGTCTAGGGACATAAAGTATCTTCAGTCCTATTGACAGAATCTCTTTCTTGCCACTGAAAATGCAAGCAGAATTTAATCATTTATAGCTGCTAGTGTCAGTCAGCCAAGTGGAGGACTGTGCCTATAATGAAATTGATTAATACATCATTAATCAATAATACATAACTAGGCATTTATCCAAACCATGATAACCTAAACACTTAATTCTTTTAAACTGTAATAACATCAGAAAAGGTAGCACACATAAAAGATAAAAGGGAAGCAGGTTTGGAATTGGCTTGGGATTATCTGAGATAGCAGAGCTGAATGAATTAGTACCCTGCTAGCGTACTGCATCTCTTGCTTTTATCTGTGACTATGAGTATTACTGTGCTTGCATTTTGTACTGATATCTTTATATTGCTCAAGTGAATTACTCACTGACATAAAGGGTCACAGGAGAAGGAAGCCAAACAGGCATTGTTAACGTATTTTATTGCAAAATATGAACTGCTGTGCCTGTGTTTCTTCATGAATGCTTTTGCTGTTAAAGCTGCACTAATTTTCTGTGAACCATGTGCTGCTCTTGGAAAGTCAGTTCAGTCTGTCCTGTGTGACTGACCTATCAATGAATCAGAATTACAGATTAGAAGCACACCTCGTTCTGTGAATTTCTCAAAAGAAAGGGGAAAGTGAAATGTCAAAGCAGTGAAATGTCAATTTCACACAGCATGGAGGTCCGTATTTGTATGGCATTATGAGACAAGGATGTAACATATAGAGAATAAGTGAAGTTTTCATGTGGGTTTCATTTGCTCTAAACTGATAGAAGATGTACTTTAAAAAAAAAGACACTTGTCTAATAATATCTTCAGAGTGTATCAGATTCAGTGATTCCAGCTTGCTAATGCACCATCCCTTGTTCCTGTCATAATAGGAAATGATTGATGCTCAGGAAAGAAGTTACAAGTTGGGTCATTTCAGCTTTTCTAAGATATCATCTCATGTTTTTTCAGAAACATGAATATTTCCAGATGGAGAGTAGGGCTGTGTTAATGGAAAGGACAATTTACTTATACATTCACATAACCTTTTCATTATGAAGATCAGCAGATGTGGAAAAGCTTGGCCCCATTTCCTGGCCAAAACAGCATCACCCTGCTGTTTACATTCTACCTGAGAGAAGAATGCAAATGTTGGCACTATTAATGTTCACAACTTAATTCCTTGTTGAAGTCAGATCGAAAAAATATAACACTCCAAGGTAAAAAAATTATAAAGCTGTTTAGCATCAAAGGGGAATTCAGCCTTTCATTTTAGCGTGGAGGCACAACAGGCAAGTCTGTCTCCAAGCAGACCAAACACTGTCCCTGTAATCATGAGCAGGCATCCCCACATGACAGCAAGGAAAAGGCTTACGGGGCTGAAAATAGCAAGAGGAGTGGCTGAACTTGGAAATCTGAGTTCAAATGTGTCCTACTTTTGTGTTTTCTCATCCTGCTAAAGAGTGTTCTTCAGAGGTGAAATGGTTTTGTCTGCAAAGATACACAGAAACTGCAAGACAATTAGGAAGGAAATAACCAACTGCTGTTGCTTGCTCCAAATGTAAAGGGTTTTTTTTAAGATTGTGTTAGTGATTTTTTTAGGATGACGTCTTCTGGATTCTAGTCATATCTTTGATTTGTTGTGTAACCTCAGCTGTGCCTGCCCTAATTATTCTTTTACCAACCTGATTACTAGCTGTGTTAAGATTGACATTTTTGCCTGAAAAAGGCTTGCAAGTTTTTAAATAGCACTGAACATTGAACATGCTTTGTGCTGTCACTGAGCATGGCATATTTGGGGCACTACACAGTAGCTAATAAACAGTTCCAAATAACATTATCTCGGGTTTGTTACTCTTTAATTGAGAACGGACAATGAGGTAGGTGACAATGAGACAAAGCTTGGTCAGTTTAAGGACAGTGGGAAAATTAAATAAGACATCGTGAGCAACCTAATCAGGAGTTGTGGTGTTTGGATGAAGTATAGTTATTATGATCCCTATAGATGATTAGAGGCAAGGCAAAAATATGCAGGTATCTGCAACAAAATGCAAAACCAAGTAGAAATTAGGAATGAGTTTCAGTCTTTGCAATTTTTCTCTTTGTACCAAAGCCACAAATCTGGTTAGAAGCCAGTTCAAGGTAACAAGCTGCATGTGGTAATTAGACTCTGTTTTCCTCACTCAACCAAGTATCCCTGATTACAGTGGATGCCCCACCCCTGAAAACACTGATTGTCAGGTTGGATGGGGGGCTGATTACCTGATCTAGTTGAAGGTGTCCCTGCTCTTTGTGGGAGAATTGGGCTAGATGAGCTTTACAGGTCCCTTCCAACCCAAACTATATTATGATTAAGCTTTGCACCCCATGTCTACCCTCCTTGGCCACAACCTGTGCCGAGAACAGCACCCAAGTAGCTGCCGGCATGTTTGGCCACGGAAACTAATTCCTAGCTCCGCCGTACTGCCTAGGCTCAAAGGAGGAGCCCAACCGAGCAGTTTCACTGGGACCACTGATGGAAAGGTGAAAGGATTGGATCCAACCAAAGCAACCCAGCAGACACGGCACTTGTACCTCCAAAGAACAATTTGTCACTTAATCGTTTTCTTTCAGGGGGCTTGCCTGCCCAGGGGGAGGGCAGCCCTGTGCACAAGCTGGCTTTTGGTCTCAGTGAAGCTCAGAGGCCTTTGCTAGAGCATCCATAAAGGATTGAGCAGCAACTAATTAATGACTCGAAATTTTATCAGTCATGGTTTGCAGGCTTGTTTTAATATATGAAGACGAGCTGTAAAGCTGGAATGGTGAACGGCTGTTTATTTTGTGACAGGACAAAGAAGTCTCCCCGTCTCTACTGATGCTGATTTTCTGTCAGCCTTCTAGGTCTGCATTCTTGTGATTTTAGAGGTACTGTCAGTGTCCTGCTTTAATGCAAAGTTGTAAAAATCACAAGACAATTTACCCCACCAAATTCTGAATTACACCAGGATGATTGTCATCTGCCTCTACAAACAATGATTTGCAGCCATTATCATTGAGAACTTTCTGTTGGGAACTGAAAGCAATGTTCCCTGAAGCATTTGAGGCCAGAAATCCTTGTCAAGCTGAGCATTGTGAGCTATAGGGTGCAGGCAGATACACCCCTCTAACATCCTTTCTCAAAACACACAATAGAAAGTGCAGCTTTGTGCTACCTGATCGGTTATTTTAGTGGTTTTCTCATCAGCAGATGGATCTGGTGCTGATTTTATCAGCTTGGTTTTAAAATCAGTTCATGGAGAGTGCAGTCTCACCTTGCTCTCCATAGATGGAACTGCACAACATGTATTCACATAGCTGTGAAGCTTCTGGTGTAGGCTTTGGTGCTGCTAGCACTGTTCTAAATAGAGTAATTTGAACAGAGACTGTGCAGCCAATTCCAGGCTTATTTGGAATTCACAAACTGCAACAGCATATTAGGCATTAATTATATATGACTTATTATATTAATTATAATGAATTAGAATTATATTAGGGTTGAGAACTATTTAAAGGGAGCTAGAAATTAAAACAGCAGCATGTGGATCTGGCTGTCATAGACTTGTTCTGCATGGCCTTGAGCAACATGGGTTGCCATTCGTCTCTGATTTTCAAAAGACAAGGTGAGGCTAATGGTATCTACCTTCTTTGTGATGCCAATGAGATCCTGTTATAAATAGAAATATTAACTGTAATTTCAAATCTTCTAGTACTAGTGTTAAAGTCATAGAATCATAGAATGGTTTGGGTTGGAAGAGACCTTAAAGATCATGTAATTCCAACTCCCTGCCATGGGCAGGGACACCTTACACTAGAACAGGTTACTCCATGTCCCATCCAACCTAGCCTTGAATAGTGACAGGGATGGTGGGGCATTCACAACTTCTCTGGGCAATCTGTGCCAGTGTCTCACCGTCCTCACAGTAAAGAATATAAAAATCATCTCATAAAGCTAAATAGTTCTGATCACTTCATCCATAAAAGGAGGAAAATCCTACCAAAATCTGCCTTAAAAACAGGTTAGAAACTGCAAGTCAAAAAAAAAAAATCATTAGAGAATGATCTCACCAATTTCACTTCTGCCTTCACCTTGCCAGCTGCAAAATGGGAATCATCCTAACAGCTCATTTTGAGGGGATTTGTTAATAAGACACTTCATATGTATGAAGCAGTACAAAGTTTTCCAAACATGGGTGGATAGCTGGGAGCTTTGTCAATTCAGCAAGTGACTTAGTCCTTTCCTCTTCATAGATGGCCTGGCTCCACAGGAGGCCTACACAGGAATTAATTGCAGGTATCAAGGTCTGTAAGACAAAAGGGCAGGACATCTCCCAGAAAGTTGTTTGTGCTGTCCATGGACCTGCATGCAAAAGGCATAGAAAAGTGAATGGAAAAGATAATCCATTTTAACAAGAAATCTTGTGCTGAAAGAGCACAGTTTATACCTGCATTTCCTCACACTGCAACACACACAGACTCATTTCTTAACACACAAGTTTTGTAATCCCAACATCCTTCCATTCTCCCAATCAGTCCTCAACATTCAGCTGCATCCACCACAGCAGAGGAAGCACCGAGGCCCACCCTCTGCCACTAAGGCCTATTGTCACAGAATGCCAATTATTAACTTCATAATCACCAAAAGAGTGTGGTTCCAAGCAGTTTGCTTAGGGGGAATCATGTCTGCTCTGTGCTAACTTTCTAACAGTGCCACAGAAAGGATCTAGACAAATATAAGTCTGATCTAAGCCAGAAATCATGCTTGGGATGTTCCTAATAATTAACAGAATAGAGTCAATCATCAGAGCCCTGGAAAGTTCTGGTTTCTTCTGAATCTGCTTTTTATCCTGATCCTGATTAACTTATCTGACATTCTGATTACCTTCCTTCTTGAGCTGGAGAGCTTGTCACAACTACTAATGGAAGGCATTTTTCATCACAGGTACTTCCATAAGATGCATAGCTAGCACCACTGAAAAGAAGTGTTAAAATATAAAATCGAGCAATTTAGGGATAGCATTGGGAAAGTAAAGAAGCCTGTCAAGCACTATTTCCATTTCCAACTATCTCTGCCTTCTCAAAGTCTGAAAAGTGGGTCCCAGCTTTTCCAGGTTTGGCTGCAACAGCAGGTAAAACTTACTTGCACAAGTGACAACACTGGTTGCATTCAGAGGCTGCTGTCATTGCCTGGATGGGATCTGATAATCTGCAAAAGCCTTTAGTCTGCAAGATGTGATTAATTGTGAAAGGCAGAGTTATTAAAACAGACTGGAGAAGGATGTGAAATATTTCTCTAGAATCTGTATACACACCACTTCCATGTCTGGAGGAGGCTCCACGGCAGAAACACTTGCTTACATGTAAATCCTTTTGTAGGGACATGCAGAACTTAAAACTGTTTTCCTCTAGTAACTTTTCTTTTGGACATGTTTATTATTCTGTAGTTACTCTACCAACTTTTTGATCTGATGAAAAAAACACATCTCTGGCAGTCAGCAAAACTGGTTTCTATTTACATTCTGCTGTTAGAAGTGATTTGGCATAAATTTCTGTTGACAATGACTCAGACCAGGGAATTGTTCTGCCTGAAAACTAACCTAATAAAAACCTCACAATGTTAGTTTTCAGCTAAATCCATGACTGTGTTAACCAGATGGCCTCACACATTCTCCCCAGTACCTGTACCCAGGGAAGGCAGGAACAACCAGGAGTGGTGCCCTGGGCTTGGCAGCAGCCCTGCCTCATCCCTCAGGAACTGTTTGTGGAGCTGCAATGATTAATTTTAAAGCAAAGATGTGGTGCACACCAAGGTTTGTGGTGCTAAATGCAGTAGTTGGAGCACTCCCAAGGGGAAAATACATTAGAAAAGGCATTATGTGCAGGACATGAGTTTTAGCTTGGACAAGGCCAGTGCTGTGGGACAGGTGACAGGTCTGGTGACTCCAAGGGCAGCCTGCTGGGGATGCCTGGTGGAAATTTCCTCCTTCCATGTTGAACATGGCAACTGCAGCTGTGACCAGCACAGGCACATGGGCCCCAGCAGACTGAGCAGAAAGGCACCTTCTCCCAGCCTTCAACCCAGGAAAGGCTGTCCTAGGAAGAGCTGTGCTGTGTCTCCCCTCTGGAGCTGTGCTGGGCATCACCTGTGTCAGCTCCGAAACACAGGCTTTCCACTGGTCTCACAAAAGACCTCCACGGCTTTCTGCTGCCCAAGAGGAATAAATAGCAAAAGCATTAAGTGCATCTTCTCTTTGGCACAGCAGCATGTTTTAATAACCCCTGCCCCAGCAAACTCTTCATTGCCAAAGAGAACAATGCAATGCATTTAACATTCTTCTGATTAATATTTATGGCTACAAGCCACCCATTGTTTTTGCTGCATAGCTGGTAATCAATAGGGGCTCCACAAAACAGCAGGACAAGCCAGGGTAAACTGTGGAAGCCTTGGTTCTTCAAAAACTAGGGAAAATGGCAAGAGATCTTCCCCCTCACCTACAGTTTTGCAGTTTGTTTTAAAAGCGGAAGTTTCACTTGGGTTCATAAATCTGCACTTAAGTGTCTCAGTGTGCTGACACAGGTTTGGAAATGTTTATCTTAGCACTTGTGCAGCCTCATTAGTGTGGAATGCTTATGCTCACTCTTGCATTTTCACTTACCTGTACAGTTACATATTGTGCACTGGAACGCTGTACTAATAACCCCACTGTACCTCCAACACCGTTCCACAGTAATTGCTCCCCCAGGTGCTGTTTCCAAGAGATTTCTACATTTTAGCCTTTTAAAGACAAGTAGGCCTTGTTTTACTCTGAAGTTGATGGGAAAGGATATACCATGAAATTTGGCCCTATTCTAATTCAGTGCCTAATTGATACGTTGGGGACAGTGATCTGGAAACCTGAGCAAGGTTATACTGCATTTACTCATGAGGACAAGGCAAACATTAAACTGTAATTCCTGAAGAGCTTGGCACTGATGCTTCCTTGTCTTGTGCTTTTCTTCTCTTCAGACTACGAAAATGATGTGCATTAAAACTGATTAAGAGTATTTTATGTGCATATAAATATCAGTACATCTTTACAGTATGATAATTGCAGTGGTAGTAATAGAAGATGCTAACATGTTACATTTCTGTGATGAAACCACACTGTAAATTTTATAAAAAATATATCAACTCTGTAAATTTTTATATATATGAAAAATATACAGTTTACAAGATTATGTGATCTGAGAGTAGTGTGCATTGTAAGTGATGATGATTTCCTATTCCTTCACAGATCTGTGCCTCAGATTTACATACTCGTATAATGCTTGGGAATGGAATGTGCACTGACACAAGTAGAATCCAGCATCTTTCTGTGTGCTCTGCTCTAAAGGCAATGTAGGAAATGCTCTATCCTTTTTACACATCAATCACAGAGGCAGTAAATCTTCCCTCAGATCTCAGAATTTCTTCTCCTTCATACCCAGGTGAGGTTTTATTCAGCAAAAGAGGGACTGGAATAAGAAGATCCTTACGAGACTTCAGATACTCACACATACAGGGCAGAAAAGGAGCACCAGACAAGCAGACAGCTCCTGGCAGATGGAAGCATGGATGGAGGTAAGCATGGGCAAGTCACTGGAGGGAGCTGGGGACTGGGAAGGCAAAAACATTCCACAGTACTGCTGGTCAGGTAGGAAGAGGAGTGAAAGGATACAGAAGAAAGAGAAAATTCAGGAGGAAGGATCTCCAGGCAGCAAGGGGGGCATGTCCCAATTTTGCAGTGACATTGGACTTACTTGCATCCTTTGGCAACAAAAGCAGCTGTCCCCTTGAGACACATCCCCCCAAGAGGCACTAGTGCAGTCTTTACCATACATAAAATCTTCAATGAGTGTTAAATGAGTGTTAAACTTCATTCTTCCTCTCCCTCCATCAAAATCCACACCTCCAAGCACAAAGCCCATGTGTTTTAGATATGCTGAACTTAACAGGCAGGCCAGAATCCAGGCAGAGGTTATGGTTATTACACAGACACATGCCCCCCAAAATACAAGTGTGGGGAAAGACCACAGACAGCTGGAATCACAACCTTTTACATCTTTATTTGCCAGTTAAGATCCTTTTATTCCATCAATGCAAGTATGCAGAACAGCAGGAAACCATGTTTTAAGCAGCACATACCAGTTGGCTGAGAATAAACTAACTACATTCCCCAAGCAATGTAAAAGTAACAATGCACATCATCTTCTAAAAGAAGAAACAAACAGATGTTGCAGCCGAGAGGCACAGCAGGCAGCTTCCGTACAAAGTAGTTTGGCTGTTTAAAATGCTAGAACCAGTCCTTGCCCATTTCTCCAACCCCACCCCCAAAAGTCCTAGTATAATTTAACCACTTTTTTTTTTTTTTTTTGCTATCTACATAATATATAAAATATAAACTCTGTTTACTTATAACACTTACTTTTCTTGATAAATAGCTCTTTAAAATATCTACTGTACATATGTCCATGCGTTGACATTATATATATATATAGCATTTATATATATGTATGTATGTATGTCTGAAAAACAATAAATATATACTTAATATTGACACAGCAACAAATTGAACATTTTCTCATTTTCAAAATCAAATAAAAGCAAACCAGTGGGAGAGAAACAGTGAGTGTTGTTCGTGAAGCACAGCATAGCAAGGAGCTTTGATTCCTGCCCTGGCTGGGCACTCGGAATGCCCCGTACTCGAGCAGTCATGGTGCTCACCTATCCTGTAATGGACTGGATTAAAAGTCACTTCAAGTTGTAGTTAGCCACCCTGTATGCCATGTGTAACACAGACTGAGCAGGAGCTCAGGGGATAACAAGGGAGGCTCGCCTCCAGGTTTGCAATGGAATGAGAAACAGAGAGGGCAGGGAAGTGAGTCCAAAGGCTGATATAAAAAAAGGAAAACAAATAATGGACAGCACATGGCTGGAAGGTCATAAATAACCAAGGTAAACAAGTCAATAGAGTTAAGTGCTTTTAAAGACAATGGCTGGCATTGCTGCAAAAAGTGCCTTGATGATCTGTTGCCAACTCCATGGAATGAATCAGTTTTCCCACTGCCACAAGAAAACACAAAGGAAACTCAGAAGGCCAAATTCCGATGTTAAAAACGGGGTCACTGTAAGATACTGTGAGGGTCCAGGTTCAGAGCTGAACCTGCCCAAGGGCAGCTCAATTCACTGAACATCCCTAAAACAAATGGATGAGATTTTTAAAGTATGGGCTACCAAAAAAAAACAACACCCCCCAGCCCCAAACAATTTATTTCACACATGCCAAAACATAAGAAAATATTTTTAAAACCTTTCATTTCAAAAAAGCATTCCTTAAAAAAGAAACTTAATCCCAAAATTTAAAAAATGTAAATAAATACCCTTATACAAACATGTGTTCAGTTTTGGATTGACCATAGCCATTCTGTTTATTCATTTTATTCAAAATGCTGAATAAAAGCTATTTCAGTCTGACCTGTGCTGATACCCTTCTTTCCCCAACCCCAAGGCCTCGATCTGGCAGCTTCAAAAAAGACATTACTTGTTTGGACTGTGGCTTCATACACTCATTAAGTCATGAGGTTTTGACATCAGTTCATGAATGCAGCATTATGTGTAGTCCCATTTACTTTAAAATTTCTTCTTTTCATGAGCAAATGGAAGTGGGCAGTTAAGGGGAAATTATTTTTATTGGACAGACTTCACCCAGCAGCTCAAAAAAGAAGAAATTTTAAAGCAGATAAGACTGCCAAATATTATTCAGTCACACTTCATCTCTAAAATTTACAAACTTTGCTCCCCACAAGTAACAACTTCAACAACAACAAAAAGAAACTGCTGTCCTGATTAATCCTGCCATTTCACAATTAGCTCCAGATACCCAGAGATCACTGCAGACGTTGAAAGTCCAGTGTTGAGCTTCATACATACTAAGGGTACATCACTGGGCCACTGGAACACCAAACCAGTGTGGAGTATCTGCACAAAGCCACAACTCTGGCTTGTAAATACAGAACTTAGCAGTGAACAGACTTCATAATGAGTGATATTTTATGCTGAAAGACATAAATAAAAGTCAAACACAAAAATTCCCAGCAACAAGAAGTTCTGTCATTATGCCTTTCTGATTATCTGCAAAAACAACATCAAGATACTACGTTTACCTTTACCTAAATAAAATATGCCTTTTCTTGGTAGAACAGTGAGTAATTTTAAATTGTCTGGGTCTATTCCATCTGTATGGACACAAAACTAAACAAGAAATTGAATTGTCATTGTGCTGTGACCACATGCAGCAGAAAAGCCTCCATTTTTTGAATGGCTGAACTTCCAGGACAGCTAGTTCACTTGTACAGTCACTTTTTGGAAAGTTACGGAAAAGAAGGGAACACTTAGTACAAAGTGGATAGTGCTTCTGATTGCCTGATGCTGGCTGGGCAGGGATTTCAATCAAATTTGGCTGATTTGCTTCAGCCAAAGCAAAGGATGAGCTCCAGAGCAGCCCAGCCTGAGCTGAAACTCATCAAGGCGCGGCCCAATTCTCTGCCATGCTGGCTGCATGGGTAAGGTCCCCTCCTTTCTACTGGGGATTTTCTCACTATGCAGCTGAAGTACTACGGATTTACCACATGTATGGTACTTGATGTAGGAAAGCCCAAGCTCCTGCAGAGTTCTTACAATTCCATGTAGGACTCCACTGAGATCAGCACTGAGGATGTGCCTATCCAGCAGGAATATGGGACAGATTCTGCTTCCCCAAGGGCAGGGTCCCTTCCTGGGCTCCCACACACAGAGGTGGAGCAAGGCTGCTGCTGTCACCCTCAGGAAGTGCAGCCCTCACCCTCCACAGCACCAGCATATCCTCCCTGCAGGGCAGGCACAGAGGTACCAGCCTGCAGACACCTTCCTGCTGCTCCCTGCTGCAATCACCATCCTCCCTCTGGGCACATTTTAAGGAGTTCAGTTGTGCCCTGCTGTCACACAGTGCAGGGTTGCCCTACCCCTGGTGTGAATCCCAATGCAATGCCAATGGGAAATAAGACACCCTCTCCCAGCTGACTGTCCCAGCACTGGAACAGAGCCCTGCAGAACATCAAAGCTCACCCTTTGGCTCTTTCTGTCTTTGGCAACAGCCCAAAAGGATCAGTATCCTATGTGCACAGGCTGATGGCAAAGGAAAGAGCCTCTCCAATAGCAGCCCTGGGAAAGAGGAATGAAATTTCTTATCTAGTGTATGAACAAGTTCGTTTGGGGGCTACTGTAAATTCCAGCAGTAGCTGCAGTTTGGCTCCTAGGCCTGCACCAATTTAGCAGCATTCATCTCAAACCTTGGGGCACAGCATTAAAAGTGCAATGTCAAATACATGTTTCCTGGGATGGTATCACTTCTGAGTTCAATCAAGTACATCTCTGCTATCTGCTGCCCAAATTCCTAAACCCAACTTCAACTCCAGAGGCTACTTAGGGCAAATTCAATGTACTTTCAACTGCACCAAAGGAACAGAGGGCTGGATGCTGCCAAGAAAAAATCCCAGACTATAAAGAAACTATTTGTCAGAATAACAATACACATTCAATAAATACACCAATTCTTTTCTCTTCCAAGCCAGGTGGAAGTTTAGTCAGTTTACACTTGACACTGCAGCACCTTCACCTCCCAGAGAATGGAAAAACTGCTGTACAATCCTGAATGCATGCAGCTCCTGCTGCCATGCCAGTTAGGTAAGATAAATGTAGCATCTCTGCTACCATTACAAGAGGGTGTCCCACTCTGTCTCTGCTCTCTCTGGGCCAGCACAAGGAGCTGTACAAGATTCGACACATTTGCAAGCCAGCACAGACAGCAGCATCAGATGTCTGTGTAACCAAAGCATTGGATTTTCTTTCTGCTGCATCAGTAGGTCTGCACAGAGGATGGATGATGCCTGTCACCTAAACCTTTGTGTCTGGGGCAGAAAGCTTGAGCTCAGTAGTACTATCCTTACTCACTGTGTCTCGCCTGTTCACTGCAGGGGCAGGGGAAAGGATTCTAACTGGCATCACAAAACCCAGAAAGACAGGGAAAAGAAGAAAACACAGAGAGGAAACACAGCCAACATTTGTGAACCATAAAGAAGGGCAAAGACATGAACAGCAACTCCAGCACAATCACCAAACTGAGAAGCAAGATTCACAAACATTTTGGTCCATGTTTGGTTCCACTTTTGGATGATGTTTAACTAGACATGGTTAATTATCCACGAGGCTTGCATTCATGACTTGAACTAGCCAATCTTTTCAGTAAATGGGTTTTGCTTCACTGTATGAAAACTCGCTTAATCCCCTTGGGGGTAATTCTGTTTTTCAGGAGACAGGTATTTCTTGATCAAATCCTCTCTTATGTGTTATTTACTTTTCAGGGCAGGAAGTGGACAGTATGGTATATAGCATGATAGTTGCAGTGGGAGATTCCTATGGGCACAGATACTACCTCTGGAATTCTCAGAGAAACCCATTTTAAAGAAAAACAACCAAATTTGTCAAGGGCTGCTTCCAAGAAGGAATGATGAAGCCTTGCCCAAGGTTTTAGCCGAAACAGCCCCAGAGAGAGTTGCTAGAACTGGCAGAACAACATGGATAGAAACAATTCCCCCCTTGGGTGTGGTTTTGCCGTATTACATTATTCCTTCATCAGTCACACTACCATACTTTGGGGACTATTTAACAAAAGGTCATATATATGCTCTTGAAATATTAAGCACATATGAATCAATTTTGGGCTGCGAGTCAAGTTTCCTAACTTCAGCCACACCAAAATTTAGAGGCCAAGATTCTCTGCAAAGGAGGAAGACAGGCATTTCCAGTGGGCACCTCTTTCTATATTAATCCTAGGGTGAACTGAGTCAGCCTTTGGAGAGCTCTCTCTGTGTTGACTGCAGTGTTCTTGCTGATCAGAACAAGACATCCAACTCTGAGCTGACTAAAGCCAGATAAGATGAACAACATTATTGATGCCCTCCTGTTCAAAAACATATTTTCTCTTTATATTTACTGCTCACCCCAGTGTTCTCTTACTTCCCATAGTCAAAATTAACAAAAAACCCTGAAAAGGTTTTTCTCAAGTTTAATATGATTTAGTGCTATATGCTTGTGTTCTACTTTTTTACTATCTCAAGACCTAGCGCTGTAAACACATCAGCACTGGAGCAGCTTTACACAGAAAAACAGTATCCCTATTTACTGGGATAAATCATGTGCCTTTCACTATATTCTTTCAAGAAGATATTCTCAAAAGAATAATTATTTCAAGACTGCAATCTAAAATATTAAAAAGAAGATCAGGACAAACGTAGCAAAAGAGTTTGTCCACCCCTGCACTGGTGACAGGGAATGATTAATACAGTACCAGTAGCTGGCCACTTTAAGGAGGTGAGAAGGCTGGGGGTCCTATGTAATTTTTTTTCCTTGTAAATAGATGGGAAATTTTCTCATCCCTTTTGTTTTTCACTCACACTTACCACTTGGAGGTGAGCACTTCTGGATTGAGGGATGTGAAATTACTTGTCGGTGTGCATCTCTCAAGTGCGAGTTCACAGTGGTTTAAAAGAACACCACTTGTGTATGCAACCAAACATCGTATGGTTTTGGGTTATATTCCTACCATTTCCCACCTAAAACCAAAATGCATGATGAATTCACTCGAAAGTCAGTCCCAAACACAGGAAATTTTGTGCAAATCTTTGTAAGACTAGCCCGAGTTCGGCTGTATAATAAACCCCATTATCGTTATGAGGTTGTGCCACCTGCCATCCATGAAGGTTTTCCATCACCCATTTTAATCAGAAAACCCGTAACACTGACACTTACCAGGAGCTCACAGAAGAGCCTCCCTCCCCAAATACCCGGGCATATGCACTGTGGTTGAGGACTGCTTTGTTTTAAAAGCCACACATTTTCCTATTTAATTGTGCTTTAAAAAAAATCCAACAAAACAAAAAATCAAAACCAAACCAAACAAAAAACAAGTATTAAACCAACACAGAGAAGCTTCTAACAGGCTGTATGAAAAGTGAACTGCCAAGATTTTCTGAATCCTGCAACACTTTCACATCAAGTCCTGCTATTCTGTGTGTTGGTTGGAGGTGTAGTAATATAACATGGTGGTGTCAGCTGTCATGGTAGGAAACATTCATGTCAGACACTACAGAAAATTTAACGACATGACAGTACCTTCACAGCCCTCTGGTAGGTAAGGAAAATCTAAAAAGGATCTTCCCAACCTTTCACAGTAAACACAATTGGATAATCTAAAGCACCTGCAAGCAGGGGATGAGTCCATGATATATCTTTGCAATCAGCCAGCTAATACTGTTATTAAAACAGTTAAGTTTATCAGCTCTTACGTCTCCTGTCTGTTCTGGGCATTTCGAAGGACCACATCAGTTTGGCATTTAGCTGCCAACAGATTTAATTGATCCAGACACTGCATTTCCTTCTCCTGTAATCCTCTGCTAAGACACCCAAGCCCTTCACAGGGGCTGAATTACCATCTCCTTCAAGAGCTGTCTGGTTCCTATTCATTCCTAGGAGCTCAGAGGAGCTAGCAGTACAGAGACATCCTGCTCTTCCGCATGGCTTCGCTGATCAAGTATGCCGGGCTCAGTTCTGGCTCCTCAGTCATGATTGAAATGTTCTGCCACTCCCCCAGCTGGTTTGACTTTTTAATGGTGTCCACCACACACAGGGCGTACAGACAGTCGTCAAAAGTGGCAGCCATTGTAAGGGGCCTCCCGTCCCAGGTCCTCCTGTCGTCCTGGTCCTCAAAGGCCTGCCGGACAGCCTGGACCATCTTAATGGTGCCCCGCAGGTAGGGGGATGGGATGTCACTGAAGGCCTTCTCCGGAAGCAAGGAGTTGCTGACTGGCGTGGAGTCCTTCAGCAGGAGCTCCCGCTGAGGAGAGCTGTTGCTCTGTCCGTAGAGGTCAGTGCCTATCACAGTGAGCCGTCCCGCCGAGCCCACCACGATGATGTCCTGTTTGAACTCCCCCGGGATGTTGAAGTTGAGCGTCACCGTGCAGCACACGCCCCCTTCCAGGACCATCTGAAAGGTGCAGAAGTCATCGCTGGTGATCTGCCGGATGCCCTTGATGTGGTCCGTCTGCTTCACAAAGGTCTTGAGCAACCCGTGCACCTTCACGGCCTTCTGGCTGGTGAGGAAGGTCAGCAGGTCGATGATGTAGGTGCCCACCGAGTGCAAGCCCCCACCTCCCATCAGGTCATCGCAGCTCCAGTTGTACTTCTTGCCCAGCAGGCTCCCGCTGTGCACCTGCACCTCGCACACCAGCAGCTCCCCCACGTAGCCCTCCTGGATCAGCTGCTTCATCTTCACGAAAGCAGGCAGGAAGCGCAGAACGTTCCCCATGATGCTCATGAGCTTTGGGTAGTAATGAGCCGCAGTCATCATCCTAAAGGCATCCAGGGGAGTTGCCGTTCGGTCACAGATGACGTTCTTCCCAATGCCTGAAATGGTGAGAAAAAAAAAATCATCAATAAAGTTTTATCAATGGAGTAAGCTGAAAGCCTCAAGGCTATTCTTAAAGACTAAGCCAAGGAGAAAGACCCTAAAAGAATAACACCATATTGAAATGTTTCCGAGGCATAAAGACCCACTCTGGCATGCTTCCAAAATACATGTAAGAATTTTTTAAGCACCACAGTGAAAATGTGATCCTTTTTATTTTCAAAAAGCATTCCTGTCTAAAAAGAGCTCAAAGGTGAGGGCCTGAACAGAAAAAAGTAAGCTCCCTTCTGGGAGCAGGTATGAAACCAATCACCCACCTCAGCCATCTCATAGACATCTCTTCTGTGACAACGTGCCAATGCAGGGGTTTCTGTGAGCTGAATCTGAGGTTCAGACTCAAATCCCTGAAGGGTATGAATGACACAAGTGGATGTATTCAGTAACTTAACACAGGTACACTGAAAAGCCTGGCTTTGTCTTCTCAGTACTCTTGTCTCTCCCTCTTTCCTGCTCAGACTGTTTTAAGAGGCTCTGAGGAGAGAAGTACTGGGCTTGCTGCTTAATTTAAAATGAAGAAATTGCTTCTTACTCATAAAATGCCCCACTATTCTGACAATGGCACTCAAGTGTTTTTTGAAGCAGTTCTGCTGAAATGTCAGCAGTGCATCCATGGTGCCAAGGGACAGGATTGCTCTAAAACAGGTCAAATGTAGTTGTGACAATCTGTTCCCTCATGGAATTGTCCATATGGCACACTGTTTACTGAAGCTTGCATGACAGCCCCTTTTATCTGGTCATCAAGGTGTGCAGCTGAATGCAGTGCAGGCTAAATGGACTTATTACTGATTTCTCCTCCTCAAATACTTCCATTATGTACCCACACACACATAGTGACAGAATCTCCAGTTTCCTTCTTAGTTGCATACAGAGACTTTTTTATGCTTAATGATCAATATTAGGTAAGCTGTGGAACACTTTGTATATAAACTATGACACTAAATATGACCTTTACCTGGAGAGCCTTGGGCTACAGCTGGGCCTGGCACTTAAAAGAGCTGAATTTGGGTCCTTGCTGATGGAGTCCAGATGAATAAATTTGCTTGCTAAATCACATTGTATTTTCATTCCTGTTCCCTTCAGGTAGTTTTAAAAAAATCTCTTTTTCTTTTAAGAGCTGTTCAGAGTATAAAATTTTACATGTTTTGGAGCTGTTTGGATGAAGTCATGTAAGTATAGACAGATGGCAGGGATCTATCTGAGCCCACTTACATGAATATTTAACAGCCTGACTGGAAGAAGAAAGGGGTCACAGTCCAAACATTCAAAAACCAGCTTATCCACACTGCCTATTCCCAGTCTTTGTCTGCTGCTATTTGAGTAGCTAAAACTGGAGGGAGGGAGGGCTGTCATTGCTGAAGTGGCAGTCACTGACAAGAAGGGAAATACCTTTCTTCAACTTGCTTCTATTCACCTTCTCCTTAATCAGATAGGTAGAAACATACTCATTTTTCCTCTTAAATTAGGCAAGAATCTTCTATTCAGTGGCCATGGTCTTTTCTTACTTTTCTCTCTCATCTTTACAGATGGTTATAGGTGACTGAGTTGATATTTTCAATAATGTCAACTAATAGCACTCCTTTTCCTGCCCCTGAATAATTTTTTGCTGCATCTGTTTGATATTGGAGAAAGCATTCATCCACCTGCCCGACCTATATCCTCTAACTGGTAACTCCAGCTATGCCACTTGATACAAATCACTAATGTAATAATCCTTGAGTTACACGGTCTCTTTGCAGAGAGATTTCAGTCTGGCAAATTAGTTAGCAAAATAAGGGAAATCTTAGACAAAACATCCCTAGAGTCAAACCTTCCTGATATAACAATTTTCCCCCAAACAACCAATATATATTACTCATTATCTGACCTGCTCACCTGATCCACAAAAGCATCACGTTCTGCTCCAGTTCAGCTTGTATCATTCTGCCTCACAGACGCCTGCCACATTTTATCTGAGGTCTGTCCACGCACTGTGTCTCAAGATATGCAGCTCCACACATGTACTTGCTAGGAAAAGGATCTGTGTTCATGAGGAATTGCAGCCTGGGGACAATCTTTTTGCTGAGTGTTCCATGCCATGCATGGTGGGGGTCAGTCCTTCGCCATATGGGGCAAGGAATACTTGGGATTGTCAACATCTGAGTATGAAATTATGATTATTAATTTGAAAGAGAAGCCTATGGATTTTTACATTCCGTACATTCGAGAAAATTGCCAGTGGGATCCGTGTAACTCAGGCACGTGTGCAGAGGAAAGGGAAGAGCCCTAAATATTTATATGGGGACAGGGAGAAATTGAAGTCTTAAAATTACTCCTTCCACCATTTCAACCTTTTTGGAAAGGTTGAAACCTCGTCATTTCAGCAAATCCAAAATGCAAATGTTCTGAGAGACTTTCTGTCTCTGTGCATATGCTGATAATACGTGCCATTCTCTCATCCCTGTCAGGGATTTAAACAGCTTTTTGCTTGATGCCCAGAAAGCTTTTATATGCTATTAAAGCTTGTGCAGTTCTTTCAGCATAACAGTGCTCAGCACTTGAGTCTGTGTGCACCACAGATCTTTGTCTCCTCCATAGCTGCAAATCTGCAAGCAGCCACATTAGCTTTCTGGAAGCAGGGAGAGAACATAAAAGGTTTGCTTAATTTATTTTAGAGAAATACTCTGGTGTGTTTATGCCACCAGAATGAGAAAAAGGCAGATCAAAACACCATTTTTCTGCTCTCTTCCCTCCACTCCCTTCTCAAAAGGAGAAGGAAGAAAAGGGACCTTCCCTTTGAGCCATTCTCTATAGCAGCATCAGGCAGAACAGAGAGCAGAGTGCAAGGAAAATCTCCCTTCCCAACACTCAATCTCATGGAATGGTGTGCTCTGACTGCAGGTGCTGCGGGGGGCTTCTCTGGGAACTGACCCCCTTCTTCTCTAGTCTGGGGCTGTGGTCTAATCCTCTCCCCACTGTTGGACAAGACTCTAAGAAAGGATGAATTGTTACTGTTTGTCATTCTACCAGCGTGTTTTGCTGTTTCATGTGTCTTTGAAAATCGCACCACAACAGACAGCAAAAACTTCATTAATTACATAAAAGCAGGGAAATGCAGCCAGCTTGTTTCAGCAAGAAAGTGAAATATATCTGTCCATGCTGATAAGCAACACAGTTGGATAAATCTCATCCTATGAAAGAATACACATCTCTTCCACCTGCATCAAGAATTCTGGTACACAGTGCTACACTTCTTAACCAGCCAACTAATGAGCATTGATTTCTTGACTTCTCAGGTAAAATGACAAATATTTTAAATACATGTTAATCTTTTGAGGGCTCCACACAGTCTTCACTCTGGCCTCCCAGCTTGGCTCCGCTCTAGAGTGTGGTGCCAGCACTGGGGAAGGCTCACTCTTGGCCAGCCAAGTCCAAAGCTGAAGGTGCATCTCACGTAGCAAGGTGCATCCCCCAAGTCAAACCTTAACAACTTAGGTACCAGTCTGCCTTTTTTTAAGAAAGTTATTGAAGAACACTGATCTTCTCTGAAGAAGCACATGTGTAACCAACTCTATAGAAGCAGCTGAGCAATTAGAAAAAAATTGTCTGTGCTACCAGTCAAATGAAGATCTCTCTAAACATCTTAATGTTGAAAAGTCAAATCATAACCAAGCTCTAATGGCTTGTCACCCACCTAACAGTATTTAATTCTGTCAGGAAGCCATGTGATTTATTTGCAATCCTCAGTCTTCATTTTAAAAAGGGAAGTCCTTGTGAATTGGAGATAAGCCCAGAAGTGAGAGGCGAGTAGATACAGTCCAGGGTAGTAGTATTTACATTTTTTTCCATGTAAGTGCAGGGAAAGAGTGAGGAGCTACAGTAAGAATTTAACTACTGACTCTGGAGTTCCTGGAATTTGCATCTCTTCATTTTACAGATAAAGCTCCTTTCAAGCTCCTTGGCTACCAGCGGCCCAAGTTTCTTTGTCCCTATATCATCCCTGTGCTGCACAGCTGAAAATGAGCAGAACTCACAGCACAGGAAAGGTAGAATGGCTGTAACCAGCACAGGCATCATCAATTCTGAAACCTTCAACATCAGCTTTTTCTCCCCATCTGCTCTGATTGTTTCAAATAAGGAGACAAATATTTTCACATTAAAAAACTCCAACTAATTTAAAAAACAAGTGTCTGTCTCTGAACTGAAGTAAGACTAGTCCTCTGTATGTTCTGCTTAAAACATGAGGCTCCAATACAATATTTTCTCTTCTTTCTATTCACAAGAAAATAAAAAAGGGCTCTATTTGGAGTCTGGACATATAATCAAATCCTTCACTGGCACCAGAAAGATTCATTAGTTAGCAATTGCTACCTACTGCTCTTTATCAGGATGGGGGAGTGAGAGGGAGAGAAATAAAAAATAAGGTTTTGGTGAACTGAGCTAAATCTGTCAACAGAAAAAAAAAACAATAAAATCTTTCTAAAAGAAAGTGGAGCTGTCAACTTTCAAAGGACGGTCTGAGGGTTTCAGAAAATACTGGAGTGGTGAAAAGAGCACACTTACCAGGTTATTTCAAATGGATGACTTAAACTTATTATAGTTTTTCAAACACTTTTTTTTTAAAAGAAACTAATACAAAACTATATTCCAAATGGTAACAATCCACATTATCATTAACAAGCATACAATAAATAAATATGGGCGTTTCTTCTCAGATTTCACCACTGCAGCTGCTCTTGCTGCCTTTGGATCCTATGCACAATCAGAGGAAGACCTTTCCCTGGGAGTTTATCAAAAACCATGGTCAAAATAAATGGCCTAAATCAAAATACACTATTTCTCATTTAAATAATTGATACCCAGAAGTTTGTTCTTCTGCACAAATGTACGCACATTGTCAACTATGGGGCTGTGCACAGAAACCATCTTAGAAACTAAGTAAGGCACCTGGAGCCAGCCTCTGGTTCCCTACAGCTAAACTGATCTTTGACACAAACTGTATCCATAGAGAGAGCTGTGTATTTTACCTAACAATGACCTCGGAAATCCTCACAGTTATTTGAACCATTCCCTTCTATCCCTTTCTTTGGAATCTGCAAAAAAGACAACATTTGGAGGCTTAATTTTGCCAGGACCTGTAAAAAACTTTCTCAGTTATCTTATCAACTCATTCCAATATTTAAACGGTCTGAAGAAAATCAGAGGCTGGTAATGAAGTTCTCTTTTCTTTCCAAGTTCATCACTCCCTGGAAAACCCAGAAGACTATTTAAGAGATCTGAGCTGCAACCATACTAAACCATTGATTACAAAGGAGACACACAGACCTAAAAGAAGGTGACATTATTTCTTCTGTTTCAAAAGTGTCTTCATTTGGCTCTGTTGACACAAAACTGCCATAAGGACAGGAGGGATATTGTGCTCATTGATACAAAGTTCATCTGCATGTTGGAGCAGTGGAAAGGGACTGGCAAAATGAGCATCAGGAGGACCCAGGTGAAGTCCATAGTCCTTCTTCCCTCCTGGGGCTCCCTAGGGAATCCAAGGCAGCCACTAGAGTCACTCCAGATGAGCAAGCATCAGCAGAAATCCAGCAGAGAAAAGCAGGAAGGTCTGGTGGCTGAGTAAACGAAGAAAGGGAAAGGAGAGGGAGCTGGAAGTAAAAACACCACCAAGGTGGAAAGAAGGGCACTTCAAGGGGCTGGTGCAAAAACCCAGAGGTGCTCCTGCCACTCCAGGAGCTACACAGCCAGCCCTAATGGGATCAGCAACATCCCCATTGTTTGGAGGCTCATCCTGAAAGGATCAACTTCAGTCCAATTTTTTGTATGCCCTGCTAGCATCTTTTCTGCAAAATAAATAAATAATGGAGGAGGAAGAAATAGATTTCAGAGAAAATTAGCACCCTTCTCTACCCAAAGACTGGACAGGAAGAAGGGACAATTAAGAAAAAGTATCTGTGTTAAAGTTTGATATGTGTAAGAATTAAGCTGTTGCCCAACAGTACATTAGCCTAGAGCAATGCAATACTGGGACAGGCTGTTCTATGGGGCTGATACTATTTTGTGATGCATTACATGTGGAGATATGTGAATCACACATCACACATAATGCACAGTGGCTAAAAGCTTTTGAATCCCTCACAAAACAATAGATCTGCAGGAAGAGTGGAAAACTGAATAGAAGGCTGCACTGTTCTGGGAAATGAGGAATGATGTCTGGGCCATCTCAAAAAAACAATCACTCAGGTGATTTGAAAACCTTTTCATATGGGAGTAGGATTTTTATTAATATGTAGATATGTCTCTGCTCTTATGAGATGCTGCTGCCATCCATCTTGTGATATAGTAATGATCATAGTAACAATAAAAACAATAGTTACATTTATTGTATTTGGTGCATGATCTGTCATTCAGTTCTTGAGTGGCATGAAAAAATACATTTATTTCCATCAGTACATCTGCCAGGGAAAATTGATAGCATGACAATGTTTCTTCGAAGAAACCTTATTTAAGAAACCTTTTGACAAGGAAATAAATCAGGATGATGAATGCCTAACAAGATTGGCTTTAGTCACAGCTCTAACATTGGCCAAGACAATCTTTGTTAATCACAGATATGCATATCTGTTGCAAAAAATCAAGTTACTACAACATAGTGAGTCACAGCTCACAATCTGATTTGCATTAACAGGCCATGTGTGTATTCTTAGTCTGCTGTAAGTGTGAAGGAAAATAACAGTGGCTGGAGGAACGTGTTTTCCTTTGTGACTGGAACAGACAGCAAATGCACACAGGCAGTGATACACTGCCCTGCTGATGAGCAACAGCTCATTTGGCCCCAGCAATCCAATGGCTTACAGAGATTTTACAAACCCTACACCTCTTCCTCTGCATCAAAATATTATCAAGTTAAAGAACATATATGCACTGTTAAATTCTACAGTCAACTGGGACAAATTGCACTTCACAACTATTAGATGGGAAATATCTCTACAGTAAAAACACATGTACCTGAACTGTACACCCCTAAAGCCAGGGCCTCAGTTCATTTATGGCTCTGGTCCATCACACCGATTCCAGTTTTTAGGCTGGTGTATCCTCACTGATAGAACTTATTTTTCACACAACTCCTTTGAAAACAAAACTTAAACATTCAAATACGTTGGGGAAGAAAAGCAGTTTGGGGTAGTTTCTGCCTTGGCTGCCCTGTGGTCATAGGCTAAACCAAACTTCACTTAAGCAACTGTATGCATGATGAGAGAAAAACCTGCAAGGCACCTTGCTGCTGGTGACATGAGCACTATCTCCAGCAACAGCTTAGGTGTCACTCGCTAAGGAGACACACGCAGCTCACATGTGCAGTGCCACAGCTGCAATCAGGCTCAAGAAGTAAGAGGGTTACCATGAGCTGGGAGCTCACACCAGTGATTGCAGCAGGGCTAGCGGTCTCTAAACCCCTTCCAACAAACAGAAAAACAAGGAACTGCTTGTCTTGGAAAAAAAAAGAAAAAAAAAAAGCTATGCTGGATTCTTTTGTACAGAGCTCCTGATGTATGGTGCCTAGGCTGGGAAAATAACCCTGCTGACTCCCAAAAAGATTATAATGATGCCTGCAGGTAAGCAAGTGCCACCTAAGCAGAACCAGGGCAGTTCATCAGAATGAGAGAAGACTGTAATGATGATATCAATTTTCATTATGTACTAATATTACATTAATTTTATTTGCACGGAGTTAGTCATTGGGGTTTATGGACTGGGGCCATGTCTGTGCATATATTACAGCAGATATAAATGTTGCTGTAGCAGTGTTCATGGCATTTGAAATAGATGCATTTCTTCCATGCTTGACACTGGACTCACATTTGCTTCATAGGAAAGCTTCAGGTAGTCCTGCAAGGAGCAGGGATTTGGACTCAATGTTCCTTATGGGTCCCTTTCAACTTAAGAGATATTCTAAGATTCCATTATATAGAACCTCTTCTGCAAAGACCACATGTGCTGACTTGAAGGTAACTTTCCTAGTGAGCTCTTATAAATTTCTGAGTGTTTATTCTGTTACTTTGGCCAGTTGGGGCCTTTGATTTGGCACTATAAAGTTTCTGCATCACTCAATCCATGGGCAATGTGCTTAACAGCAAGCCAAGCAAGAAAGACCTGCATTCCTGTGTACGCCAGCACACTTTGCAAGGCAAAGCAAAATTCTCTAACCCTTTCTTAACACAGGGTAGAGCTTGATTCCTTGTTTATAGCCCACCTGACATGTCATTCTCATCTCTTCTCTGTAGGCACTTATGCAAATAACAGCACTGGAGCCTGAATATAAATGAAGCACTTAGTAATTTTTTAACTACTTAAAACCTTTAACTGCTGGGAAATCTAGAGAAGGTGCAAATACACCTTGACAAACCAGCTACTTGTGCACACCACAGGGAAATGCTTCAGGGGTCTCAGCTTGAGATTATCTGCTCAGGCATCTGAAACATGCTCAGACTTACATTCCCTGGGCCCTACTTGGATGCTTTCCATGCTCTCAAACATGCTTGGGAAAAAGTATATTGGACAAACCATGCTGGCTTTCCCAAATTTCTGTTTAATTTTTTTATCTTCAAATCCCCATCAAAACAGCATGATCACATCCCTGGTGAGGACTTCCCCATAAAGAAAAAAAAATCAAAAGACCTGCACTAAGTATTCAGATAGGCTGAGAAAAAAAAATCCCCCAGACAATCTACTTAGACATTATTCAAGCAAACACTCATTGAATTCAACGGGATTTTAATTGTTTTAGGATTAAATTGAATTTAGGACTCGGTGTAAATCTCTGTGTTTGGTCATTTATTTCTCCCAACTACTCTCATTTCCTTTATTCAACTTCTAGTGCAAAATGCATATCATCAGTCCAGTGTATTATAATACCTTTCTCTTCTTCAGAAAAGAAGTCACAGAGCAATCACAGTCTATGATCAATCTCTATTCTCCTGAGGCATTGTTATCTGTATTTAAATATGTTTCTTTTTGTGTTGGCTGACAACAACTAAATGCCCAGCTGTTGCAAAGGCTTTGGGAGGATTAGGGAATCAGGCAGTTCAATTTTCTTTCGGCTTGCTTTTCCATCACAGAATTGTTTACGCTTCCTGAGTCAGAGAAATTTATGACTGTTAATTAGAGTTAATTTTCTTTCTATTTCTCTTGCCTACCCTTTCTACCCCATTAAAACTAGCAAGCTGTAATCTGGTACTAAATAAAAAACTGACAAAAGATAAGCATCAGACTACAGCTGGTGAGTAGTTAATGCACTCATTTGTACAGGATTCATGAAGCTTTACAAACATTGAAAAATTACATCTCGCCAGCCAAGTGACAGGGACAGTTCAAAAAAACCAACCCACTGGCCCTACAAATAGCAGTGTCAGATCCCTATCTGCATCTCCCATGGCATCACTGTGCAGAGCAGCACCAGTACTCACCCTGCACTTTATACTTCAGGATTTTCTTCAATAAACACCCAGCCATGCAATCTCTTAGCAGGAGAAGCACTGAAGTTTCCAGTATGATCTCTTCTATGTCATGACTGTATGAAGCATCAGCTTCAATACCCACTTAGCCCAGACCCTACTGCAAATGTTTTTCCTAATCTTATTCTCTGCAATATTTTCAGCTGGGGTATTTCTACTTCTTTTCCGGCCCAGTGAAGTCTGAAGGACTGCTGTGCTGAAAAAAATGTGTGTCACCCCCGCAGTGCTGGATGAATGGAGCATGTACTTGACCTAATTTTCTGATATGAGTGGTTAAAATAAATTCTAAGATCATTACTCATGTTCCCAAATACTGCATTGACTACAGATACCAAAGCACCATGGTATGGACAGGGACACACTAACATAACTGGGCTCATTTGAAAACTGTGCCCACAAACAAAATTTTGACTTCAGTACAGAAGCACATAGACACAGGCACGTGCCAAGGAGTAGGAGAGTCCCTTTCACACACACACACAGGCAAGTACATGGCAGGTGGAGGTGAGCACTGCCACTCCTGCCATTCAGTAGTGAGTGCACAAACACCTTGTGTGTCCCTGTGTGCACCCTGTGGTCACATTTTCTCTTTCACAAAGGCAGTTACAAAAGTTGAAAACATCTATTTATAATCACTAGGCAAACCCTACTAGAGCCTGTAAGGCTGTGCCTAGCAGTGGAACTGGATTTTCCAGCATGTAAGGCAGAAATGGACAAACACTGCTTCACAATGCATCTGGGAGAGAATGTTCTGTCAGTGGTTTCCTACTCCTTGTGTTAGCAGGTCCCTTCTCTGCTCATTGAGGGGCAGCAGCAGCAGAGCTGGAGAGGCTGGCATGACTGCTCTGCCCTCAGGAAAGGCTGCACACAGAGGAAAAGCTGTGCCACAAAAGGTGTCATGATGAAACCAGGCAGTTGGTCCAACCTCCCCAGCCTCACCCAGAGGGCTCAAGGCTGCCTTTCCCATCTGTTCATTTCTGGTGTGCCCCTTCCCCAGGACCTGGGAGACTACAAACCATACACAAAACAGTGAATCTGCAGGACAAAATTCTCCCACCCACCTATCTCATCAGTTTCCCTAAGCCTATTTACTGGTGAGCCCATGGCATGGATTCTTCATGGCTTCTCATTTCTTCTTCACAGTCTAAGTTAGTCCTCTGCCCAAACCAGAGATGGTTTTTACGTCTTGCCAACACCACCAAGGATCAGGACCACAGAACATACAGGCTAAGAAAATAAGCTACGCAAGAAAAATCAAGCCAGCTAAATGAAAATCCTGATCAAAATGAAATCCCTTTGTGGGGATCCTTTCAAGACAAAAGGCATTCTTATAGAGGATCTCCACTTCTCCAAGTCAGTGTTGAGCAGTGCAGTTCTACCCTACCCATAACCAAGCTGGGTTCCTTCAGTCCAGCCCCACTCCTGTTTTGAAGTTAGTGAGAATTCTGGTAACAGAGTTTTCCAGGGAGCTGGCATCAGGCCTTTGCCAACCTGAAGCCAAATTTACTTCAGCTGTAATCCCATGAATTAAAGCAGTCACACTGGCCATTGGTTGGGCTCTTCGAGCAACATGGCCAATAGAAGAGTGAAGAGATGACAAGCAAATGAGGATTTAAACTAACTGTACTTTTGTTAACTTCTCATCCAACAGTATTTTATGATTCTCAGGTCCTTAGAGAAACTTCTAAATAAATTAAGTGCTCCCCTCAAGGCAGTCATCTTAGAATTGGTGTACTTTCTTGGGCAGTATTTTATATTCCTGTCAGTGAGCGCTAAGTGCCGCTAAAGAGGAGCCATAAACCCATTTTGAAAAGCAGCAGCAAGAATGAATCAAATGAATCAGCAATTCTGACTATGTGAGACGCTGACATCATGCTTCCCTGGCTCCAACCCTGGGTCCATAAGAATGATGGAGGTCTGATTAATTACTCCCCAGGCTGCAGAGCTCACACAAGAGCCAAGGACTCAGCAGCAGCCCAACCAGCTGACTCAGAGAGCAGTAACTCATTGGGTGCAATCTGCCTGGATGCCAGATTGTCCTGCCTGCAGTCAATCTGCAAACTAACCCTCCCAAAAGGGTTTTTGGAAAATGCCATTCACACTCACACAGGCTAAGTGTGCACCAGATAAGATGCAGCTACGGTACAGTAGCAGCTGAAGTCATATTTTATTATGTTTTTCCACTTGCTCTGAAGGACACTGGAAATCTTTCCCCACCACTGAAAAACTCCTGGAAAACAGATCAACACTGAAACATTTCCCCATGATGTTCATTAGGCTGGATATAGTTAAATTATGGCAGCCCAATCTGCTGTTCTTCATCAGCCCCAATGCCTGATTTTGCTGCATTTACACTGTAATCCCAGGACCCTCTTGTGCCAGGTGTTCCACAAATGTGCAATGGAAAATGAGTCCCTATTCACAGCAGGCTTTGTTTTATCATCTGCACCTTGGATACCTGGGCTGGAAAGACAGGCCAACATGGGCAGTTCTTCTTACTGCACCCACCTACTGCTGTGGCAGAAGTGCAGCCCAGGCTGCCTTACCTTATGCTGTTCTGAGCTCACTGCAAAGCTGTGTTCGGACTTCATCCCTTTGAAGCCCCAGGAGAATATAAAGTAATATTCCAGGGGTAGAAACTTCAAGGGTAGAGCTCTCCTGTACTTGACCTGTGCCACAGTGGGTGAAAGAAATGTAATTTTTATCCACCTGTACTGCTGCGGGTACATATCTGATTCAATGAAGAATAAAACACCTGTAAAGTAGGTCAGCAATTCTTAGACAGCACTTGCACTTGTGTTTCCTTTCAGAAGCTGCACAACACACTGATCTCCAAGGGAAAGGACGGCACAAAGGACAAGGCATTTTCAAGGGAATAAGAATTGCTTTATTTCTGAACAGCAGTATGCAGCTAGAATCCCAAAGCTCTTCAACTGCTCCATTTTTCAGTCACAGATTTGGCTCAGATTCCAGTGCAAAACAACCCTAGAAAGCTTAGTTTTCAACCCAATAAGACTGTTTTCCCCAAATATATGCTATCTTCTACCTGTAGCCCCTACAAGAGAAGAATGAGCACGAACTTGTGAAAGGAAATCTCACAGTGGGCACAGACAGTTTTCAATTTAAGTTCTATTGAGATGCTAACTCTGATCTCACAGAGCACCTATTCATTCAAACATGGCAACCCAGGAGGTGCTGGGTTGGGATGCTAGAAAGAAGCTTAGGCTAATTAATTGCATTTCTTTTTCTGACTGCAGTGTTTTCCTGCCCTGCTGGATGCTCAGAGGCCAGCAATGGTTCTTCTGATTAACAGTATCTCATAATGAATTCAAAGGAAAAGCTGCAGGCTAAAGAAAACTGGATTTTTGTTAGCAAGGATTTGCTCTTGGCAAATAATTATAATTGCCAGTGTTAAAAGGAGATAATAAATTAACTACAGCAGACATGAAAAATAAATTTGGAAAAAAGCTTTCAATAATTACAGTGCGTATGTCAAATGGAAATTATGCCAATTTGCATATATCTGCAGTCACATTGTACAGTATCTCAAGTGGCTTCAGAGTAACAAGCTTGTATATTTAAAATCATTTAATATAGCCCAGGGTTTTAATAGCCCAAAAGACACTTCAATAAGTACAGACCAAAAGTTATCTAGGAATTCTCTGGGTTTTTATGCCCCAACTATACAGAGTTCATTATTATTTCATAACCATTCATTAAGAAATTTACCATCCCCACCCCCAAGTACACACACTGGTTTTCCTGATTAAAAGCATGTTATAGGTTTTTTTTTTGGTTCATTTCAATAGGTCATTATTCCAGTATAACCAGCCACATGGGAAGCCACACTACTACAACTCTCTATATAAAACATCATGTCCCACATCTTACACCAGGGCTAATTTCCAGGCAGTTCATTGGGAGCTCTGCATTATTTGTCATGTGCTTCAGTCTAGATGAAGTTTCCAGTCAGAAACCTGAACACGAGTGTGTGTGGGTGGATTTGGACAAGAGCCTTGCTCTGGACTCCGGCCAAGGATCACACACTCATAGGCCATGGGAGAGGATCCTCCTGACCAGCCTCAGAAGGGTGCCACATGTGTCTGGGAGTTCATCCCAAATCCATCTGCTTGTTGCTGCTTAAGAATGGGGGAAATTTATTAAAACCACCCTCTTATTTTCCCTGTCATTTATGACATCAGTCTATTTAAACTTGAACTGGGAATCCCCACATCCCAAGAAAAACCACTCCCTAGGACATTTGGGAGATAAGCTTTTTGACCCTTCAGCTTCATTACCTCCTTCGTACCTGCACCTAGCACAGAAAACACTGAGAGTCAGATTATCCCTTTGGAGGAACACGGATAACTAACAGGTAATCACAGTATTATTGAAAGTTGCCACCGGTCATTTATGGTTCACTCACAGATCTCAAAGCACTCGACAAAGCCAAGCAGGTATTACCCTCACACTGCAAAGACGAAAGAGAAGTCAAGAAGTTTGATGATTTCTCCTGGTACAGATACTGCCAAAGTGGCAGAAGCAGTAATCTTATCTATCTATCTAACCCCTTCCTCACTAGTAACCTTTCTGCATCTGCAGAATTTAGCTTTTCCATCCAATTTTGCCACGATTTACTCTTTTCTTAAAAAAAAGCACCATATCTGCTTTTCAAAGATTGTTGGAATATCTCAACTTCAGCTGAAAGTGAAAAGACCAAACCTCAGCTGTAGGAGTGTTGGTTGGACTGTCTCAGGGCAGAGATTTTTTTGTGTAACAAAACTGCCAGGCTCTTGTTTTCCTGCTTTCACACACTTGACCATGGGTGCCTTGCAGGCAGGGCGAAATACCAGCTTTAGGCTAGATTCATCCCTGGGCAAAAGTACCAGCTTTAGGCTAGATTCATCCCTGGGCATTTTCCAACAGGTAGAGAAAAATCAGGAGGGTGCTGAGACAAAAGCACTCCCTAAAATCATGGCAGGAACAGCACCTGGCTGTGGTTATACCCATCAGCAGCAATAGGCCCACATGGAAAGATGCCACTCAGCCATACAAGCCCTGCAGAGAGCTAAGCTAAGGGTTAATATTTACCCTATCTAACTAGAAATGAACAGAGTGCCAAATCTGGGAAAGGATAATTTCTCCACAGGCAACTCACTGCCTGCAGAGACTCACCCCCATGAGTCAGTGCAGCAAGAGTGGGATGCCAAAACAACTATTTGCGATTTCTTGGGAGGAAAGCCTGGTCCGACTGCAGCACCGCAGGGCACTCGGTGGCTCAGAGGAACTGCTGCAGTAATGTGTTCCTCCTCCAAGCCCCAATTCATCTCAGTAATGGCCAATTGCATGTTGTTAGGCCTGACAAAAATGTGGTGGCCTGGGTGAAATGAGAGGCTCACGTCGCCTCTAGATGCCAGTCATGAAGCGTCACTGTCACCAGAACCATTCTTGACAAGACCACTGAGTCCCCTCAGGGCCCTTCCAGCAGGATGGCTGGGGCAAAAGCAGAGGCCAGCAGCCATCTTCAAACTCCAGGCACATCCTGGATGCTCACATCACCATACCCTGCACCAGAGGCTGTCCTCATCACGAGTATTTTAGTTTCCCAGGGTTATTCAGCCTATAAGCAAGCTTTTTACAAGTAGCAGCATGTGCTGAAGAGGAGTTCCTACTGCAGCAGTAAGCGTGTCCTACCAAACGCTGCATTGTCCCACAGTCCTATGTGTTTCTGTCAGGGACATTACAACAGCTGGATTTGCCCTGAGGCAGAAGGCAAGGGAAGTGCCCAAACAAGTCAAAGTCAGTTTCCCATGGCATGGACACCTCAGCTGTTTTACTGAACACATCCTTACCTTCCAAGGGCACGTCAGCACAAGACGTGCATAGAATGTACATACCCCTTCCTTCCCTTTCTTTGAGGAAGCATCTACACAAAGGCCTCCTATTCTCTTAAGGATGATTTAGGAATGTATGGGCAAGGTCAGACAGACCTTGTGGTCTATCTGTAGCTGGATGAGTCTTTGCCAGAGGGAAATACAGCTGACGAACCTTGGCACAGCACTGCTACCTTGGGAGAGACATGACTTACTGGATCGGAGAGTGTCCTGCTGCCAGGGCTGGGGAGTGCTGCAGCAGAGGCTGTAGCAAACTGCTCACATCTCCAGAAACTCCAGAGTACCAGGAGACAACATATTGTTCACTCTTTAAAGATTTCTTGTATGTGCTGCAAAAATCCTGCATGAATTTTGTAAGCTGCCTGCATATTTAGATTCCTTAAGTGAGGTTTTTGTTCACTGCAAATCTGTTTAGCTCCAAAAATGCTTTTTTTAAACTCTGCAGCTTGTATTTGTCCTTGAGGCTTGACAGGACGTAAAATGTGGCAACATGCTGGAACAGCCTCTCTGCTTGCAAGCTGTTTTGCACTACAGCAGCACATTTGACAGAGGAGTTTTCCAGTTATAGGGGATGTCATCACAGCAATACAAACTGCTTTACCTTGGACAAGCCTTAACAATACTGTTACGCTATAGGTGTGGCTTTCCTTTAAAAAATTATTTTTAATGCTACAATATTCAAGGGTGAACAAAGCACACACCTATGCTGATGCCAGTGTTTTCACAATACAGCAGGTTTCAGTTGGCTCAGTGACACCAGAAAGGAACTGGGCTTCACAGAAATTTGGATGGTTCCCTTCTGAGTCACATGCAGTTGGATTATCCTTTTGAAAAAATTCGTGGTGTTTGTTTGCAACAAAACTAGCCCTTCTAAGCCTACAGAGAGTATTTTGTTCTCCAACTGTATGGTTCATAGCTTCTGTTGTTGTCATCTTTGGTTTGGCTCATCTAAAATTGTCCTTTACACAGAGAGAATTGACAAAACACAGAAATCTGGTCACCTGTTCACAATATTGTGCTGAGGGGAAACAATGCCATATCCCAGCTCATCTCTCACCCTTCTGCTTCTATGTCAGAAAAGACTCTAGTGCACCCCTTTCTTTCCAGAAAGTAAACATTCCCAGTGTGCATGCTCACTGTGTTACTGAGGAGTTTTCACTGCCATGCAAATAACCCTGCAAGGCACCACAAGCAGTGAACACATCCACACAAAGTATCGGGCTGCAACACGTCCATATTCACCCACATGTGGTCCTTAGTTGACTCAGCTGCCCAGAAAATCTGAGGGTAGGCAATGAAACATTAGTTTCAGAGAAGGGAAGAAGGCAAGAAAGCAGTTTGCTTTCTGATTTCTGGCATTATTGTATGAAGCTAGGAAAAAAAGTGTCAATACTACACAAAACAGAGAAAGTGAAGGATTGACTAGAGAGAAGCAAAAGTTTAATAACACCTGTAACCTAAGAGGATTTTTTTTTTCCCAAAAAGCCTTGGACATTTTCACTAGTACTGAAAAAAGCTAAAAGGATGCAAGCAAGACCTGTAATTCACAGCAAGTACCCACCACAGGCTCAGCTTTCCAGCACATCCTTTTGCAGTGACAAGAGCAGAGCAACACACCTCCAGCTCTCATATGGAAGCAATTATTAGTGTGAAAACAGCCCTTCCTAGGAGGAAACAAATGAACCTCAGGCACGCTGCGATTAGTGACTACTCCCATGCAGATATGTAAACAGCCAAGTTGCTGCTACCTTAGCTTGGCAAAATTTTAAAGCTTTGTGATTTTTTAATTCACTTGTTTGTGCTGTCCTGCCAAGCACAGGGTTTTTGGAGGGGATCCCATACAGAGGACAGAGAGTGGCTGCAGAAACAAAGAACACAGAGCTCTGCTGTCCAATTCTCCCCTCTAACTATATGAAAACACAGATCTTTCAGCTTTCTTTTCTAATTGCTAGACAGACTGGTTTATTCCCTCCAGCTACAATAGTAGATGAGAATGTTACTACTTTCTCTACAGTGAATATTTAAGAATGTATGTTGGTGGTTTCTGCCTAAAAAAAAATTAATTTTATTGACTGTAGTTACAGAAAAGGTCTCTGCAAGGACTGTGTCCTGCCCATCTCCGGCCAGCTTTATACAGAGATGCTCTTGTGCACAGGTGAAGGCACTGCTATCCTTGCTCTCCAGAAGCACAACAGGACAAGCTTTTCTGGTCAGGTATCTAACAGGTGTGAGTCCAGCACACCCCACTACTCCCAGCAGGATGTCAGAACTCCAGAGTGCAGAGCATGCCTTCGACTGTCCAAGGGGGCAGCTGCAGGTACCTCCATTGCATACTGCAAGCACTTTTCATCTCAGACCTCTCCCCCTCTGCCAAGAAAACCCCAGTCACTCAGGTGTGGAAGCATGCAGTGGGACATCACAGCTGGTGGCACTGGTTAGAGTCTGAACTCCTCTTTCCCCTGAGCCAAAACACCAAAGGCAGCAAACCAATCTCCAACTCTTTTGTGAAGGGCCTGTGCAGGACACAAATTCACCTCCAGCTGCTGTGACTGGCTGGAAAAGACCTCACCACAGAGCAGCAGGAGGAGCATGGGGTACACCTGGATTACAAAAGGGTGATCACATTAGTAAGGCAGGCACAGGCAGGCTGGCATGGCTTTGCTGCAGGAATGCTTCCACACACACTGATGACACTGGGGTCTGAGTGCCAGGTAGCTGTGTCAACCACGAAACACCGACACAAGGGCAAGGAGCCCCTGCTGCTGCCTAGGAAAGGAAGAGGAATTGCCATATCCAATTAAAACTGAAATGACTTTGACTGCCCCCCTGAACAACCAGAGATGACTTCCCACTGGCTGAGTTCAGCAAAGGCTTCTCAGCCATTAATCTGCAGTCCCTTCAGGGGAGTGGACCTGCACTGGAAGCACTTCATGTTTCCCCCAAAGGAATTATGCAATTAAGCCCTGTCTGTCAGGCTGGGCTTTGTCTCCCTATAAAACACTTCAATAGGATCCGGCAGTTTTAGCAAAGGGAGCTGGGCAGCCCCTCTCTCCTCTGTGGCTATTCATTTCCCACTGCAGCTCATCTGACATTTCCACTGAGGCTCACAAGGAAGATCCCCCCCTGCAATAACATGCTCAAAATGTCCTTGGGAAAGAACATGATTCCCAAGTGTCACAGAAGCAGGGGAGCAGGAGGGGATGCCTTCCTCCACCTTGGACAAGACCCTGCTCCACTTGCCTCACTAGAGCTTAATTTAATTTTCCACACAAAATCACTCCCAGCTTCTCTTCACTTCCCTCTGCAAGAACTGCTTGTCCCCATTTGCCCCTCTCTACTGTCACTTCACTGTGGGATCAAAAGAAGTGACAGTAAGGAGAAACCTGATGCATACAAATGTGAATTTTGGCTGTGCACAGCTCCTGTGCAGCCAGTTGAGACAGGCTAAAGCCTTCACTGACCACTTCAGTGCATACAAATGGAAGTGGCTGTAGAAAGGGGACAAAGCTTTTCCCCTGCATTAATGAGCAGAGCACTGAGAAAGGGCAGCTTGACTCTCTGCCACCTGAATGTCTAAGAATCCCAGAGGAGACAGGCGAGGGAGACTCCTGAGGAGCACCCAAGTGTGCCTGGTCCACCTTGAGAAGGTGCTTCAAATACTGGTCTGTCTTGGAAGCCAGATCGTGTCAATGCATGCAATTAAATCCTGTCTTGGCATGCAATAAATTATCACTGATATAATGCTGGGTTTCTAGGCAGGTTTAACTACATGGAACCCAAATCTCATAATAAATCATTACACTGGGCCATATTCATGTTGGACCCTTAAAGCCAGTGAGGCTGATGTCTACACTGCAAAAGCTGTATTGCACTTCTGTGACTGACACTGGAGACAGGATGTAACATCTTGAAAGCATAGATCCTAGAAATAATTTCAACTTACAATTAAATAAATTTACAGTATCTCATATAAGATTTTGGAGTGGTTTTCTCCTTTTTTGGGGGGGGGAGGGTAGGTTTGTTAATTTTGGGGTGATTTGTTGATTTTTGTTGTTTTGGGTTTTTTGCCAATCCTATTGAGAATATTTAGGATAAAAAATTTCTGAGTCTACTATTGAGTAATATGGCAGATTTTTCAGTAAAGTTTCATTCATTCAAATCCCTAAGGTTTAGCCATTGAAAATATTAATCAGGGACTAAAGAAACTAACAGAATAGCACAGGAGGGGTGATAAAGCTCCCATTTCATAACAGCTTGGGAACAACCTGCAAACTAGTTTCAGCCACAGAAAGCTTCAGAGGTTCATTTCTCTGTATTTTTTTTACCTAAGACACTCTTTTCTAGAAAATGCAGTTATTCTGACCAGGAAGGGATTTGAATTCAGATTGCAGAGAAGCTGAGCAATACACAAGGTAGTGAGCAGAGAAGATATATAAGCAGAAACCCAAAAACTGTGCCAACATATGGCCTTTTCCTGACCCATCCTGAGTAATGCAAGAAGGGCTTAAGAGTATCCCAGCCAGCGGAGCTTGTTAGAGGAAGTCAGTGAGCAGCGTCTAGCTGCAGGGAGCTCGACCATCATCTGGATACAATAGTCAAGCCCTGCTTACAGACACAGTTGAAAGCCAACCCTAGTAGGATGAAAAGAAACAATTGGCAACCTCTGTCGGCTGGCAAGGGAACCCACACCATCGTCCGACACGAGACACTGACCCTTGAGCTAAAGAAGAAAACGTGTCACTACCTATTTAAAGAAGGATTTCAAAAAGAGTCCCAGTTATATTAAAAAAAAAAAACTAAAAACAATGTTATTTAACAGCAATTTTTTCAGCTTGGCCTAAATCCTCTTTCAGGAACTCTGTCTCCTTACACATCACAATTTTAGGAATACAATATCCAATAACACAAAAAATGATGATCAGAAGCCAAATGCTAGGGCTGATTTATGCAATTACAGGGTGACAGCAGGCCAGACAGGGTTTCAATCTGTGGACAGATGCCAAAATGTGAGATCTGTGAGCATTCAGTCAGATAAATGGAAGCATATCTCAGGGCTCAGAGTCCACATTCACCAGCTCCATGCCCCAGATAAAGACTCAGCCCTGCTATAACAAAATGGAGCGAAACGGGCAAACATTGTGGAGGTACAGGCACAGAGTCTCAGATCAGACCAGGTCATAATCTGCAACTCTAATGACAAAAGGAGCTCAAAGTGTCCCTTAATGTACATTTGTGTGAGGGCCTGAGCGAGATGCAAAGGGGAACAAGTTAAAAAATATTGGGCTTCACTCACACCAGACTGTCAACTCACCTGGCATGGCACAGGGCTTTGTTTTGCAAGGGGCAGCTCCCTAGAGGAAGACGAAGTGCAAAACACCTAAACAGCCAGACACCCACAAAGGTCTCACATGCACTGCTCACAGCTTCAAAACAACCCCAGCTGTGTGAGTGCCACAACATCTGCCAGCCTCCCTGAAGGCAGCTCTTACAACACCAGCACAATGTGCACCTACAAGGGAAAAGGCTCTTCCCAACACACAGCACATGGTGGGAATGTGCCACCAGGAGTGCCACACCTCCTGCTCACTGTGAGGAAGGCAGTACTGCTGAGGGGATCAAGGACAGCCCCACGTGCAAGCTGCCTTCTGGGAAGTGATGGATTGGTATCACAACTGGAAGCCAGCAGAGGTTTCTAGGGAAAAGCATTTAAGTCTCTACTCCATTCCCCAGTTTCCTCACTAAGTGCAGGCACAAAGGAATGGGAAAATGTTTTCAGCAGTTCCTATTAGCCATGAATCATGTCTTGCTGGGGTTAGAGCTGTGCAAATACACAAGCCTTTGTGTGTCTTCCAAGGTGTTTGATGGCTTCTATAGCCAACCAGAAAATTTTTAACAAAATAATTTTTGTGAAGAAAGTGGATTATGTGAGCAAAAACCCATTCATCATTCACACACTGTATCTCACACTAAAAGAAACAGATTGGTGAATTTGTTTTCAAACAGTTCCTCAGAGGTGTTAATGAATACAGCATCTGGCTCTAGGGGGTTGGTTTTTGTGCTAAACCAGACCAACATGAACCTGATCTAGAAGGAAACACCAAGTCATTGTAACCAAGCGAGTCTTACCTGGCATGTGAGGCATCATGGACTGCAACTTCCTTGAAGCCTTTCCAGGTGGCATGAAACACATAGCCAAAACCCATGAGGCAATGCTGTAATGCCTTGTACTCCTTTCAGTGGTGGGTACTGAGCTAAACCACCTGGTGGGGTATCTTCACTGCTCCCCTGGTGGGCTGAAGGACACCAAACACAAAGCCTGAGAGCCTCACAACTCCCACCACTGCGCAGAATGCACCAAGGGCTCCATGTCCCATGGGGCAACTCATCCTCTGCTCATGTGGCCAGCTCCAGCCAGGGAGACTCCCCTGACACCTGGGCACAATGAACATGACCATGCTCCCACAAGAAAGACAGACAACAGTGTCTTTTTCACAAACTCCAGAGGACCAGGGTGTGGGATTCTCTCACAGGAAGGGTTATTTCAATGCTAAAAAGGTCGAAAGAATGTGGAACTTCTGCCTAGCAGTCTGTTCCATTGGTACACAATGACCTGTCCAACCATAAAAGCAATTGCTAACCTTCTTCTGCCTGGAAGATGCCAAAGGCCCAAAGAGCAGACTGAAGTCCCGGGCAAAGCAACCCAACAATGTGCACAGGGCTCCTCAGAGCCTTCCACGTGCCTGTACAGAAGAATAGAAAGAAAGAGAGAAATCAAAGAAAGTGGTACCTGGAGTCTGTCAGCAATTAATCACCCATCAGAGAACCAAGAGACTCTGCTGTTGAAATTTATCCTCTTAGTCACCAAAACCAGCACTCACATCAGAGAAGGGAAAGAACAGAAGAAAAAAAAAAGAAAGAAAAAAGAAGGAATTCATTCACTCCCAACACCTGAGTGAAGGCAGAGGATTTGTGAACAGACAGTGTATGTACAGAAATATGTACATCTATGAAAGACGTCAAGTATAGAGGAGCAAAAAATGGATCCAAGATTGCCACAAAAGCTGCTTATGCTTTTGGCTTTATAAATTTCATAAGGCTAGCTATTTAGGAAGAGGATAAAAGTCTTCTTTTTTTTTTCCCATTCAAAAGAAGCCACTGTCACTTCATTTAGGTCACCTCTGCCTACACAGGGGCACATTTCCCTTTTGCATAACTTAGTTACTTATAAAATCTCTGGGCACTTCCATCTTTCCAACCACAACATCCTGTGAAACACCAGATAATCATTAATGACTTCTACAGCCTGTGAAAAGAGGCACAGAGAGACTACAAGCCCTGGATTCATTTCTGCTCCTTTCTATCATCACAAAATCAAGCATCTAGTCTAAAATATAATCTGGGACTTACAAACAGACATAAATACACATCACCACAAGGCTATTTACCTAACTAACTTAGGCACACATTTTAAGATGGTGCCTTTCTACCATTTACAGAGCATCTTGGTAACCAGCCAACACTAGATAAGTAATTTTTAGACCAGACATCTAAACAGAGACTGTCTAAAGTTAATCAATTAAGACAGGCCTCCACTAAAAAGGGAGGCAGAAAATCAGTAGCAAAACAGAAAAGTGAATTTCCTTCTCCCAGATCTCAAAGTAACAGGCAAACTATTGGAATGACCCTTCCTACACCGCATTATTTCGTAACACCTCATTTGGCACATTTGTCCCTGCTAACAGAGGACACTTGTAAGAGAAACACTGTTGGAAAGTCACTCACACTGGGCCTGTTTTTAAAAGCACGGGTTTTTCACTCAGGCTGAACAAGATGCCCACGTCCCAAAGCACACAGCATTAGTGCCAGTCCCTTGTGCCCTGTGGGAGCCACTGCAGGGCCCCGTAGTGTTGGGGTACCACAAACTGGACAGCTCAGATTTGCAGGGGTTCAGTAGGATGCTCATTTGGACAGCTGGAAAGCAGATGTCTGGCAAGTCTAAGAATAAACAGAGATTATCAGTTCAAGCTCAAGCCTAAAAAAAGAACTTAAAAATGCTAATCCATGTGAAACAGCAAATTCCCGTGTCTTTGCCAATGTTTTAATTTGAGTTAGCCGAGCCAAGCTAAAAACACAACTCAGCAGGCACCGAAAGATGCTCACTGCAAGCGGAAGGCCACGAAAAAGGCATCTGGTGTGAGCTACCACACGACTTGCCTCTCTGCCTGGAGACGGATCAAGAAGGAACCTGAAGGATGATCAGGCAGAACATGCAATGGGGATTTCATTAATTGGGGAAATGATGTTCTGACAGAGTGAGCTGAAGGCAACAACAGCACTGCAGTCAGGCTCTGCTGTTCTTCTCTGTGACATCCCCACATCTGACTTATTATCAGTGGGCAGCTGCTGCAGAAATTGAAGCGATGCTGAAATAACTCTATTAAAGGGGCAGATGGTCCTAGGAGCAAATGTTTCACCAAGGACTGGGTAGGTACCATCAAACACATTTCTCAATGACTCGAAAATGACAGCTGATGTCCCAAGAGATGAAATTTCAAAGTGTTACTGTACTGTGTAGCCAAGGGCCAGGAATATTCTTGAATGTGACCTGACTTAAAAATATAATTAAGCTGACTGAAACACATCAGTATGGTTAGAATCGTTGCTAGCAGCTTTAATGGCAGTCATGGTTGAAATGTGCCATTTTGGGAAGGCAGCCAAACTGCTTATATGTGAAGTACAGCTGTACCATAAAGCCATTCTAGCTTTTTGGATGGATTATAATTCATAATGAAATAGGAAAAGGCAGAAAAATGAAGGAAAGAGATGCCAAAGTAAGCCATATTTATACTAGAAAATGTTTGGGTTTTTTTTTTAAATACTGGAAATCAGATTCATAAGACAAAGCTTAGTGGACAAAATGCTGACTGTAAATTAATTTTCCTGTTACCATCATAGAAAATGAAATTCAAATTTACATATATTGTCACTTCACCTTATACACAAAGGACTGTGAAAGCCAGCAAGTAATGCTTCTTTCAATTTTCTCCCTGCCCATTAGTAAATCAAACCTAATATACTCATGAATATCCTTGGAGCATGGACCAATAAAGTAAAACTTCTCGGCTCATCTCTGACAAGAGCTCTCTCTAAAGGCTTTCAAAAAAGCATCTACCAAAATCAAGATACAACTAACCAGGTTGAAAGCATAAAAACAACATTTAGAGTATAAAGTGGTTATAACACTGAATATAAACATGACGCTGATAACACAGCAAGAATATGGGATATTCCTTCACTGTTGCCGTGGGCAATGCCAAGAAATGCACTCGTTCTTATTACACAGTCACCTCCTCAGGGTTAACCCTCCATCTGCAGGCAACAACCACAAAACAAAGGTTGGCAAAAAAAAAATCTCACTACAAAACAATCACCAGATTTAAGCTTGACCATATGGGAAAGGAGTTTTAGGGACCTTCAGATCCACACACTAAGCTTAGACTGTGTAAAATATTACCTCAGTCAGCTATCAGTTATGCAGACAATGGGGAAATTCCTGAAGTCATTCTATACAATTCAGCCAACCTTCATTCTGCATTTTTAAGGCACTGATATTTATATTGGAAAAATAAAACAAGGTTTAAAAAAGGCCCTTGCCTATATATGGACATATGTATGAACCTACGCACCTAGGCACCATGGGTTCAGAGGCCACAGTGCTGCTTGCTGCCATGAACAGTTCCTGCAAATTCATGTGATTGTTCTTGGCAGCACTACAGCTGGAAATGCGTGCAGGGCTGGGACCATGTGGAAAACCATTCTGTTCACAAAGCATGACGTAGTGCTGTGTTATTCTGACCCACCCTACCTCTGCTTTCCTGAGAAGTGCCATGAATATTTACAGTACTTAACATCAAATATAAAATAATAACAGCAGTTTGTTATGGTTTGTTATTTCCCATCTCTATGCGCAGTGAATTTTCAAACTGGCATCTGTAGTACTTCTTTTGTGCAGTGAATGCTGCAGGTCTATGGTTCCATCTGCACAAAGGCATCCTGAGCACTGGGGGCATTTCTGGTTTCTGCATTTAAAGGACAAAGTGCACATGGAAAAGGTACATGCACAGACAACTGCAATGCTTAAGGGGACAGAGGAGCTGCTTTACCAAGAGGGACCAGAAAGTCCATGAGTCTTCAGCTTAAAAAGTCTGATGGGAAATATGATCAACATTTACAAAATTATGAAGTCTGTGGCAAGGTACTTATAGAACTGTTTTAAACTAAATTCAGTATTATTAGCTGTGGGAGGCACTCACTGAAATGAGCAGGAAATAATTTAAAATTAATAAAAGAAGATATGTTTTTAGTGAGACAGTAGTGAATTTCTGGAATTTGTTGCCACAGCGATGACCTGGAACATCTGCCACAGGCAGACAGTATCAGCAGGTTCAAAAAGGGATTAGACAAATCCAGGGACAATAGGTCCATAATCAAACAGTACAGGGTACAGGCAATAATGCTTCTCCTAACACCCCCAATACAAGAATGGTGGATGCAGGAATGTGCAAGGGAGCAGACTGCAGACATGGGCCAGACTCCCATGTTCTACCTGATCAGCACATCTTCTGGGCACGGATGAAGAAGAATCCAGGGCCAGATATGAACATTGGTGTGACCCAATGGGTATGTCCCTCATCCTTTTATGCCTGATTGCTAGGTGACTGTTAGTTTCAGGGACTTAACTTGGGATTGATTTCCACAGAGTCCATTACCTCACTTGAAGCTCTGAGTGCTCTAACAGGCTCTGGTAATGAATGGGCATCCAAAAGAGGCAGCAGGCAAAATTCATGAAGCCTACTAAATAGGAAGGCTGTAAACATTTTCTTCCTTTACCCTGTCCCAGTAGAATTACTTCTCTGGCACATAAGCCCTATTTTATAGAACCATATATTTGCAGTTATTTCACTTTTCACACATTAAGAATTCTGGTAACTCCCTTCAGGGATCAACCTGGCAGGCTGGTGCCCTTCCCTCTTCAAACCTGCTTTTACCCTAAGAATCCCACCTAGTCCATTTCTCTAGCAAGGCTTGGTTTTATTACTCTGCACAGAGACCAGCTTATAATGCAGGAGCCTGGTGAGAGTTCAGCACTACCCTTGAGCAGCCCACATGGCAGCCCAGCTTCATGGGAGCAACATTCTCCATGGCACAGCAAGCAGCATCAGGGTGATGCTGGAAACACTAATTACAAACATGCCTGCCAGGCCTGGAGCTCACATGCTCTGAACAAAAAGAGCAGAAGGCCACTGGGACTTCAACAGATGTCAGAGGATGGGTAGCTCCCTTGCTGACTCCATCACTGTTGTTTTTCTATTGTAATGATTATCTGCCATGCAAGGCCTTTGTACATGCACTGTATGAACCCAGCATTTTCTGTCCTTTAGGAACTACTTTATGTTTAGTGGTTATCTAATGATAACTGACACCAGTGGCAGGAAGAATTTAGTTGGCTCCTCTCTTATTCTATCTTTCTATCTTTATTTCTATAAGATTAGATATCTCTTATTCTATCTATTCTATCTTTCTATCTTTATTTCTATAAGATTAGATGCTTGCATCTAATCTTATAGCACACTGTTAGGGGCACAGAAATAGGTAAGCAAGACTCCAGTTGACTGCAAAAGACCAAGTCAAGTTAAATATTGGGGGGAGGAGGAAATTACTTTGAGTCTTACTTCTTGGTTTTTGATCTTGAAACTTCAGCTCCACGTCATTTGGTCACATGAACATTCATGTGAAACACTGATCACAATGACAAACTTTACTGCCAAATCCAGCAAGAGCCTGAGCCTCAGGAAAGGATGAGACAGACTTCTGAGTCAGTGAAAGAGCATGATCTATGAAACTTGAAAATTCTGATTCATCCTAGTCTGAAGCGTCTTAAACCTCCATGGTTTACTGGCTTGAAGCTTTTCTCATGGATTGTGATAAAAATGAATAAAGAAACATTTCATTTTAGGGAATAGAGAAGGTTATTTAAAGTGGTTATTTAAACGGCAGCTGTTGTGTGGGAACATTCCTAAAACCAAGGACAGAGTCCTGCCCTGAAGTTAGGAAAGTCTGTAACTTGCTACATAGCTAAAACATCCCTCAGGCAGCTCAATTCCATTTGTAAAGACAGTATGATTTTTTTGTAAAGCACTGATGTTTCAAGAAGTCTGGCACTTGCAGTACAAATCCAAGACAATTCCCCTTCCTTTACTGTCTCCTTGGTCACACAACTGCACCTTCCCTACCACAAGATTACAAAAATTAGGCCGTTCCCTTCAAGAGCAATTTAATATACAAACACCTTTTGCAATTAGCCCCTTAGAATCCTTGGACATCAGGAAACAGCCAACAACTTTCTTGGGATTACTCCTGATTTACAAGAGAATAAAGTGAAAAGCAGGGACAGGGCATATGTTTACATTTCAAAGCCTTTTTTACTCCGTTCTAGGCAGAAAAGCATCAGGGTTTCCAAAATATAGGAATAAACCCACGCTACCCTGACTTTACTGATGTCACCACCTGCACTGACTACATTAAAGATTAGGGAGGTGTAAGAACTCAGGACATTCCTCTGGCTGCCCTGGGTGATTCCAGACCCTGGCAGGGGGCTCAGAGATCTTGGCACGGAGTCAAAAACACCTGTGCCTTCAATTTTAGTCCATGGAAAAAATTACTGACTTTGCGTGAAGACTTACAAGCCACAAGAGTTTGAGTAGAATGACAGTTAATTTGTCACAGGGTGAAAAAGTAGAATTTTGGGGTTTCAGAATGGGGGTTCAAGAAGCAAGATGGAGGAATCTGGGCGTGTCCTGTCCTTCCTCCTCTTCTTCTTGTCCTCCGTCTTCTGCTGGGATGGTGACATTTTTTGATTGGTTTAGACTAGAGACAGACTGCCTAACATAGGTGATAGGTATTAGAAAATTATTGTAAATAAAGTACATAGTTCTTAGTATAAAAAGTTAACACCACCCCAAGGGTAGACACTGGGCCACAAACCAACCTGCTGAACAAATCTCAGTAGGTCAGAGAAAGAATGTAATAGATAAGAAAAAATAAACAACTTTGAAAAGTAGAACCAATGAATCTCAACTTCTTCAGTCACTGGGCTGGGAAAAAAAAAAAAAGGACTTTCTAATACCTTAGGGGTCATCTCAACACAGAAACCTGTGAGGGAGGCACCCACCAGCCCTGCAGCATCAGCCCAGCCCATCCAGGGAACCAGTAGCACATGTGCTCGTGCTTACCAAAAATACTCTGCCCCAAGTGGCAGCTGCTGCCACCAACAGACCCCTGGCAGGACAGCTCCTTTTAGAAATTCCGTCATATGGGAAGTTCCCACATCTGCCTGAAGAAGTGGTGATTCACTACTGCCATCATCATCATCATCCATACCTGAAACATTCTGTGCTTTGCTTGGGATAGGAGGAAAAGAAAGCAAGAAAAAATAGAAAATTTTACCCCCTCATGGCTCCTCCCATTTGCTGTCTCAGCCCACTGCATGCATGTCTCCCCCATGTTTGCACAGGATTTTCATACAACACCACTGGCAAGAAAGTCATCTTAAAAAACAACACAGAAACATGACAAATAAGGCTGTGAGCCATCTGACAAGGGAGTTACTCTCTTGTTCCATATTTACAGGGTACACCAAGTTCACACTGGACTCCTATGTGCTAACACAGTGCATGTGTAATAGTTGGTAACCCAAAAATGCCAGCCAAGGGCAAGGCTTTTAACTTGTTTTTTCCAACTTGAATTAAGTGCGAGGAGATCACACCCCTTCAGAAACAAGACAAGAAACTTCTTCCCTGCAGACTACTACTCTCCTATATCAGGTAAAGATTGTCTCCAATTACTCTTCCCATCCCACAGAATCTTCAGTCATTTATTTCTGTTCCCAGAACGTATCTTCCAGACAGAATCAAAAGTGATTTACATCTCAGCAGGAAGCCTTAATCCTTCCAGGCACTAATGGCTGCTCCCTTTGTCTAAACAAAAGACTTTCCCCAAAAACTACAAGGAGAAAGGGGCTGTCTAGCTGTTTTCTTCTGTGGTTTGCTTGCAGCAGTCTCTTGCTGGAAGCATGCAGGGCTCATGCTGACACTGCTCCAGTTGGAAATACAGGAAGAAGATATTTCACGATGATTTAGCACATACTGTCTGCATGGATATGAGGTGGTAAGCAGTTTAGTAGTGCTCCACTCCATAGACTCTCTCAAATGCGCTGCCCCAAAAATGCTCCCATGATAAAACTCTGCCACAAAAATGGGTGGGAAGTTTCCTGATATTTCCTTCTTCCAGCATCAGGATATGTGTTTCCTTGTTAAAATTTTAGTAATTTTGTTTAACTCACAATTTCCTCCTGGCCTGTCTCTGTGCCCAATAGGGTCATAAACGCTCAGAGGCAGGTATATACACACACACAAACACAGACACATATATGTGTGTGTGTGTGTGTGTGTGTGTGTGTGTGTGTGTGTGTGTGTATTTACACCCTTCAAATACCCTTGTTGATACCCATGGATGCTACAGGAAAATAAGTAACACTCTTGTTTAGATCATTGACCTGAATCTGGTCTGGTCTGTGGCAAAATTCCCTGCTCCTTATAGCCAATGGAGGCAAGAGAATTAATGTCAATCAAGGCTAAAACACTTTACAAAAGATAGCATAATCCAGGGCTGACCACATCATATGCTTCCGCATCCTGCCAGTCCCCGTATCCTACAAAAGCCTCCAAAGAACACTAAAAGAAACAGGGCTATATATGAGAATCTTAAGTATTCGTGTTCCCTGAGCTCATGCCAGATGCTGTCTCCTTTCATGAGGGGTGTCTTGGAAACAGAGAAGGTACATACCAGGGGAATGCCACGTGCTGAAATGCAAAAGCTGTAAGCACAGCCTGATTTAGCTTAATGAGATAGAAGAAATTAATGCCATCCTCCTCGAATCCCTTCTGGACACAGATCAGGCAACAGCACAGAGCATCCTTCACTTACAGCGTTCTCTGGGTCAGAGGGCAAGGGCACAGCAAGGAAACAATAAACACTTCTTCCCTGTGAGACTGAGCTGAACACATCAATGCTGAATTTACACTAACATTAACTTCCCTCTGTTGTTCCTACAGCAGCCTATTTCTCGGCAACTCACAAGAAGCTTTTCCAGCCTCTCTGTGCCTGAAGTGTTCAGCTGATGCCTCACACACAGCAGATCTCTTCATGCAGCACAAAGACTGGTTACTGATAGAGGGAGAGTAACCTGAAGGCTGGGGAGAAGAACACTCTCCCTGCAATACTGAGATAACACACAAACACTGGTGAGGCTTCTGTAAGCAAGAGCAAACTACAGGCAGACATTGCTGTTTGCTTTTCCCCAACTTGCTTCCTGCTGGGTCTCAGAGAGAGCAAATCACTATGCCCAGTAACAGCTACAGTTATTTTGTTCCAGGGAAAAATGTATTAGTTTTACAGTGCCAAATTCTGGTTTGGAAAATTACCACCTACAAACTTCCTCATAATAACAGCAAGAGTACAACTCCCTCCCTTGGCTCAGCTAGCATGGGCAGCACTTCTTTGTGTTGCTTGACAAAGAGGCACCTTTCAGCACTGTAAAGCCAAAACATTTAGAAAATTGGTGATTGAGCCCCCACTGTGTGTGGAAAAAAAATAATCAGAGATCAGAAATGCCATGATAAATCAGAACATATGCTTTACCTAACATGTATTTGCCAGACTCAAATTAATTAGAACAGGGATTCAAACTGGATGGAAATCACCAAAGAACAAATTGTAACTGCAGGATGCATTTGGTTCTTGCTAGAAAGGACACAAGGAAATGGCCTCAAATTGCCTCAGGGTAGGTTTAGATTGCAAATTAGGATAAAATTTCTTCACCAAAAGGGTTTCAAGCACTGGGGCAGGCTGTCCACAGATGTGATTGAGTCACCATCCCTGGAGGTTTTTAAGAATTGTAGACATGCCACTTAGGGACACAGTTTAGTGGTGGAATTGGCAGTGCTTAGTTAATGGTTGGGCTCAACCATCTTAAAACATCTTTTCCAAATGAAAGGATTCCATGATTCTGAAGACTTAAGCAGCACCTGCAAGTTGTCTATGCCACAAATATATTTGTCCTTGCAAACTAAGGTGCAAAACTTCAGAAGCAGCCTTCCATTTCTGTACATTCAGATTATATGACCATATGATTAAAAGAATACAAGCCTTTGCCATTAAAAGAAAGCCTTAGGGCAGTGGGTTTCTCCAATTCTTCTGATTAGAACACTTGCATTTGGTGTTATATCACACTCTGCCCAGCTCACTGTCCCAAATGTCAGCTAGACTCCCAGATAACCACTCCTCCCAAACTCATCTGGGGCCTCTGCCTTCATTTGGAATCCACTGTCTCAAAAGACTGCAAGGCATGCTGGAGTGAAAAGGTGCTCCTTTTGAGGCTTACAGGTGGGTTTAGAGCTGTACTTTTCTCCCAAGTCTCTTCTTGAAGCTTTGTTCAACTTATTCCTTTTTAAGGAAGGATTTAATTCTCTCAAAATAGCAGCCAAAATATTGCAGTTAAGTACCACTCAGAAATCTGTGGAAAGCCAGATATAAAGAGAGATCTTGGCATTCCCATTTGGAAAGCATATGACAAGGAAACATGCTCTTTGCTCACCTGGCATGCCTTTCTTTTCCTAGTGCCTCAAACAGCAGTATTCTTGTGAAAAGGCAGCAGAGCAGAAAAGCATTCCGGATATCAACACAAAACCAAGCATGCTGATTAGTTTAGCCTGATGATTTTGTGCCCAAATTGGAAGTCCTTTTTAACCCTCTCCTCCTTTTAAGAGTGAAAAAACTGGCCTCACACTGTTTCTCAATTAGAAGTCCAGTGTGGAGCATGGCCTTCCTCCCCAGGCTTTGGTGGCAGTGCTGTCAGTCTTGCAGAGCTTTGATCTCCAGATTATCAGCTCTCTTGGCCATCTGGCAAATGGCAGGCCTGAACAATCCCGTTCTTTCTGTATTTCTACATCCAAAAATTGGAAGGGAACCATCCCTTCAGTCTGAAGTGATGTCTGTGTAGAGTGATTACTGCTTGCTTTCTGATGTTAAACTGCACTACAAGAACAGCTAGCATGACACCACCACAGTCAGCAAGAGAAGAAGATATAAGGCAGGGGAATGAGCAGTTATAACCCTGGAAGGGTTCGGTGTTAGGAGATTTGCTCACTGACATGACTCTTCATTAGTTCTTTTCACCCAATTAAAGCTACTGACTTTTGCATAGGGCCTAAATTCTTGATCAGATTTTATTTCATTCTGTCTGTAATACCGTTTACCCAGTGTCTCTTTTTAAGTGAAAGAGAACATCTGAAGTCAACACTTTCAGGATTGGCCACCAATTTTGATGATTCTGATTTTGAGAGTTGACCACAGAAGCCTGCAGCACAGTTGCTTCAGGAGTTTTGAGTGATGAAATGACTGCAGGGTCTCAGCAGTCCTCAAAATCAGGCCCAAATGATGCCTCTTCTTCTAAGGATCAAGTGAATGGACAAACAGAATCACTGTGCAAAGGCAGTCTGTACATAATGAACCACTGATGTCCAGACTTAGATTTTGGAATCAAGACCACACCTCCCTTTTTTACTAATGACACTGAAGCCACCCTGTATTACTGTCAGTGATATATGACACAGCACATCCTCTCTGATTCTCCAGGGTCCTAAATGACTCAACCACTTAAGTTGGTAAGTGCAGAGACACTTTCTATGACTATATTTAGTTTTAGAGAGGGTCTGGAAAAGTGATATCACCACTGGAATGGGGAAGTATTTATCCTCCGACTGGAAACACATGATGATGATGTAAAGGTACTATTTGGAGATCTCTATTTATATGGTTGTTTCCTGAATCTTAACATGACTCAGAAAATCTCGGGATGTAGCATGGTGCCACTGCCATAGTCTGTGGGAACCACTGCCAAAGTTTTGCAAAAGCTTTGGCAAAACAAACTAACAGCGAGTTAACCACAGCTCTGCAAAGCAAGATTGAGGAATGGACACTGAAATTTAATGACTTGACCAGTTTGTTACCAATGGATTTAAAACTGCTTTATTAATGGGAGACCAGTGACAAAATTGTGTGGGAAAGAGCCAACAACTGCGGTGTAATAAATATGCAAGGGCAGTTAATGTAGAGTGAAATCTGATTTTGCTAATTACTGCTTGTTGCAATTATTCTGCTTTTCTGGATCAATAACTGCTTTCCCAAAGCCAATTGCTTCTGCTTCTTGACGGCTCAGGAATTTCTGTGATAAGTGGTTGATTAGAAATATTTTCTCTAAGATTTACAAAGGCACAGGAGATCCAGCTGCTGAAGAAGCTCCCAGAAGCAAGTCTTGTGAACTCAGTCTGAATGTTTCCAGAAAGCACCACAAACCTTTCTGCTCAGAAAAGAGAACACTTCTCCAATAAAGAGAAAGGGAAGTGGTTGAATGTCTTTCTTTTTATCTTTAAAAACCAAACTAGAACACAACTTCCTGGGAGAACATAGCCAGGAGCCCTATGACTTCAACCAATCTGACGTAGCAGGCTGAGGAAGAATAGGGCAAAGGTTATTAAAAATAGGAAGGAAAATAAGAATGAAATTGTCATACCTTCCAAGTGCCAGTGATTGCACTGGATTACACCAAGCCCATTAGAAACAGCAGTAAGGCAACCTGGCACTAGCATTCCTCACTGGGTACTCAACAGACCTTGATCACTCTGGCAAAGTCAAGGCAAAAACCAGTAGAAAACACAGGTTCATCTAAGATGAGAGTCTCCTTGGGCACAATCCTCTGTTTCTGCTCCAGCCTTTTTTTCCGGAACTCAACCATATCTGTAACAACTTGGACTACACCAAACACTGTGCTGCTGGGTGTTCCAGCACAGAGATGAAGCAAAGCACAAACTGCTATCCCACCAAAATGGCAGGAGCTTTACACCTGCTTCAAATGAAAGAGACAAACAGAATAGTGAATTCATGCCATGTTTATAGTTTATATTTGACTAACAGATTGTTCATTTCTTGGGAAGTTTAATATTTAATGCAATCACAGCGTAAGGAAAGAGCTCTAAATTGCTTGGTTCTTAAGGGCAGAAATTCCCATTGATTACAGCTGAAATCTTTCACAGAATCATTAAAAAAACCCTGCACTTTTCCCCTAACTGAGCAGTAGTACAGGCACTGAGCAATCAATCACTGCTTAAGGTTCTTGTCTCATTACTCTCACACACGATGTTAATTCAATTGTTTGCCAAGATTAGACTGCTAATATAACCACTGATTGCTGATATTCCTTATCACACAAACATTATAGCACTATTAACCATATAGCATTCAGCATCACTAATGTGACCTTACAATACTGCAACAGTACTAATACAATTGCTCGTGCTGTTTCTCAGGACATGTAAATGCCATAATTTTACGACTCTGTCCAAACCTCATTTCTCCTGCCTTACTCATGCTCTCCTCAACACTCTCTCCCATGTTCTGTGGTTCTGTTACATACAATGATCTGACTGGATGTTCTTTTCTACCTCTGCATCTTATCTCTGGAAAATTTTATCTACACTTTCAACTGTATCCAAACTGATGACACACTAATGTATGACTACTTCCAGGCTACTCCCTTTAAGCACTCGGTAAATGCTTGGCCTGTCTTTTGGACAGCACATCCACAATATCTAGCCTTTAGCTCAAGTAAAACAAAGTAAAAGGGAGTGCTTATTTTGCCTGCTCTTGCCTAAGGACAACACAGCTCATCCCTGTGCCATTAGCTGTCAGCTTCGATATGCACTGCATTTATGTCTACAGATCTGGATTATGCTGAAGCTCCTGCTGAGACAGGGCTTATCTTAATAGCCTCTCCTGATTTCCTCAGTTCTCTGCAGGAGGATACTTTTCTTCCAGACCAGAAACATGCCTCTGCAGTTTCACTTGAAAAGGGTTAAGCTAAATAGAAAAATGGGTCTGTTGTTCCCAAACAGGGCTACCTGCAAGCAGTGTAGTTAGTAACAGAAAACTCACTTTAAATTCACATATTATTTTCACCTATATTAACACAGAGGGGTAGACAGCACATTCTGAATGTATTTTTTACACAGTGTTTGTACAGTCCTTCCTTTCTCAGGCATCCGGTACCAAACATCTCAGCAACTCCAACATCATTTCCTCCAGTCCTGATAAGGAGAAGCTTGCTCTCTTCCACCCAATGGCTTTGGCAAATATCACAGCCCAAATCCGTCACTATCAGCAGCTCTCTCTCAGAGATACATTCTTGCATCAAATTTATGTTTGGTTTCAAGCCTTCCCATCTCTTACCCTCACCCTTTCTGTCATTCCCCACTGCTGAGCCATTGATTCCTGTTTCTGATCACTGTCGGAAGGCTTCCGCTATCACCCAAATATCTGGTTTTCCAACAAATCTTTTCATGCGTTCCTTCATCCTGCCTTTCCCATTGCTAGTGCTTCTCTCCTGCATTTTATTTTCTGTGTCAACTTTTCTGTGTCAGAACTGACATCTGGCTTCAGAAAAATATCATGCCCTTGCCTTCTCCGCACTCCCCTATGTACCATCTGTATTGATTTCTGTAAAGATGGAAAGCTCATCAGACAGAATCAACTTTCTGCTCTGTGTTATACAATGCCTAGCACAGTACAGTCTTGGTCATCTGCCAAATATGGCCTATGCTTTTATAACATGTAAAATGGCAATATCTTGTATGTATGTTCCATGTGCAGATCTAATATATGGTCACATCCATCTTCACTTGTTCTGGATACAAGTACTCTGTGTACCAAAACAGTCAAGTGATAGAAGTGAGTGAACAAACCACACCACTACTTTTGCTATTTGCATGTAAATCTGGAATTTTAAAGTAAGATAAATATTTTAGAGGAGAAGTACTATTTTAGTTTAGTACCCACCCACAGAATTGGGAAACAATTGGTCTTAATCCTTGACTAATTCTTAAAATGTTTCCCAAGTATTCACAGATTCTCTAGGTTGTCTGTTGTAGAAACAGTTTTATCTGTATCATTCTTTATTTTAGGATAGCTTATTCCACTCTTCTTAAAGGAAGAAACTACACTGGAGTAAACCACCTTTATAACTAAACAGCTGCAGCACTACTGTTTCTGTTCTTGTAATTATTTCAGCACAGCTTAACAAGTGAAAGCCAAGCCTGAGTTTAGCCCATTCAGTCAGTCATAAACTCCTATATAATATCATCATATGGAATCACCACCCTGAATGAGAACAATCAAGAAAACCTACATGGATATTCCTACCTTTAATCTATCTTATTTTAAGTTTTGTCCCCATTTTGAAGGTCAGATGTTGTAACACATTCTGGAGTCATAGAACAATTTGAGTTGCAAAGGACCTTAAAGACCATCTATATCCAATCTCTCTGCCATGGGCGGGAACACCTTCCACTACATCAAGTTGCTCAAAGCCCCATCTAATCTGGCCCTTGAACACTCCAAGGGATGGGGAATCCACAACTTCTCTGGGTAACCTGTTCCAGTACCTCATCACCTTCACAGTACAGAATTTCTTCCTAATAATAACACCTCCTCTTTCAGTTTAAAGCACTACCCCTTGTTCTGCCACTACCTGCCCTTGTGAAAAGTCCCCCTCCAAGTCATGGGAGTCATGCTTGGTGTTTCCCTTACACCAGTGGAGACAGCATCAGACACTGCTCTCCGAGCTCATGTCTACACTGCCAGCACAGCGTGACTGCTGCACGTGCTGACACACTGGAGTGAGTTTTTCTCTAGCAGCTAAAGCACTGAAACCACAGCAGCAGGGAGTTTCACAAACCACAGGATGCCTGGTGACTTTGCACAGGGCATGCTGATGTCTGTGCTACTGCAGCTTCAGTCGTCAGTCTGGCTTGGTTAGGGCATGCAGGGCACCAACCAGACATCTTTGTATCTGGGACAGTTTTGAGTTGCCGGGGCAGGAAAATACAACTCTCACTCTGGTTTTGTTCTTGTTCTTGCTGCGCTTCCACCTTCCTTACTTGAAAGCCTGAGCCCTCAGCTGCTGTGGTCTGGAATGCTTGAGATGGAAAGCCGTGTCTCCTGCCTGAAAAAAATCTTGTCTTCTGTGTGTGCTGAAGGGATGGAACCACACTCATATGTGGTCAAATCTACGGTACAAGAAGGCCCTAAAACGAGGCAATGGCAAAAAGCATATCCAAGTCACCAATGAGAACCTTTTCCTTGTCCAGACATACAAACCAAGCACATATTAACCAGCTCTGACTGTGCGAGATATTTTTAATCCAGCATTTTAGGTGACTTGGCAGGATTGGCAAAAGCCTGAAAGGCAAAAAGGGTCAGAAGGGAGTTTTACTGCAGTGTCTGCTCAAAACTACATAAGCTCTTAGTTACACTTTTGTGGCATGCACCAGTGAAGTGGAAAGAGCTTTAGCACGGTTCACTGCCAGAACGCAAAATTAAACTAAAGAACAGAAAGTCTGCTGAAGTTTAGCACTCACTAAGGCTCCTGTAACACTTAAAAACCCCACAAAACACAAAAACAACAATAAAAATCTCAACCTACAATGCAAATGTTTTTGAAAGCTTGGAGTTTTTCCCAAACTTCATCAGTCCATCAGATAAAAGATATTGTGCCTTTCTATATACCTTAAATCACCTTTAAGCACCATGACCACACACTGCCAAAAAAACAAAGCATTTGCAGTAAAACAGCTTAAAATTTATCCAAAAGCTGCAAGCAATTCTTAAAGGGAATTGCTCCTCCTTTTTATATACACATACTTATTTGTATTTTTTAAAGAAAGATCACAAACTTACTACTTTGTTATAAAAATGCTTTTTTGTGAGACAAATTAGCCATTATGTACTTTAGAATCACTCCTTTGGTTTAGCATGAAGCCCTTAGGAACCTATGTGTGAAATGAAACTGCCAATGTACATGTTATTAAGCATCTAATTCTTGTGTTTAACCAGGAAATAATAAGCATTTATTTGCTGAAGGTCATTAGAATGTGGAGAGACCACACATGTGACAGAAGTTCATCCACTGTACAAAGACAAGCTAGATAACATAATGCCACTTCATCTAAGTAATAGCAGAAAGTGCAATAAATGCTGAAATGATCTAAAATTGAACTGAAAAAAAAATTACAAAAGGCTCTGCCAAAGTCTTTCATGTGTCTGTTGGAGGGCAAAGACAGCAGCAGAAGTGGGGAAGCTTTACTTGTTCAGGCTACAAGCACTGAATGACGACCTTGTCCCTATACCACAAGTTCAGCCAGCTGACAGAGTTAAGCCTGCAATGCTCACTGAAAAACAGATTCCCTATAAATTGGAGCATATTATCAGATGCCAGTAGAACAATCCCCTTCAGACATAATAGAGTCTGATTCTTAAGAGCACAGAGGTCACTTCACTACATTCCCTTAAGTTTAAAACCACTTTAAAATATTTATATACTTATTACTGGAGGATTTCAAAGCATTTTTACCATAGGAGGAAATGCAGTAGCATAAATAAGATTCATATCCTCATATTCTACCAGTGAAATCATTGGGTATTTTATGCAAAAACTTTGTATAAGCAAGGAGTCTAATAATAAAAAATCCAATTACAAGCAGCCCTACAGAATATTGGGACTGGTGGAAACTTTGTTTTCAACACTGATCACAAATTTCCCATTTTATCATTTTCTAGGGCTTGTGTACCCCAGTAGAGGCTCAGCAGAAGGCAAAGATAGCACATCTGTCTGTCCCTGACGAGAAATGCTCCTGGAGCTCTCGACAGGAAGAAAGCATGCATGGGCACCAAAAGGCTGCTCAGGGTTTCATAAAATGCAAAGGGCTTAGACCTACAAACCTCAACTGCCAAAGTCAAAGGTACACAGCCAACACCATTTCTCCAATGCACATATGATCTGGGTTACTCTGATTACCTCCACTTTCAGGGCACTTACACCTAAAACTTTTCCCAAGTCACTTGTCTATGAAGAACCATCTACATAAGCTCAAACACTCTGTTAGTTTTTTTCTCTCAGTTTTGATCTTCCTGTGTTATTTATCTCCTTGCCATTGTGCAGTCTGTTATTAGTATTTCTTCATTAGATTAACATGCAGCTGTTAGCAATTATTTCACAGCAATCATCATGAACAGCAGCAGGATCCTGCATTTAAAGTCTCTACCATGCACATCTGTACCACTGTCAAGCACCATGTCAGGATCTCTTCTGAAAGGCCAAATACTTTCTTCAGCTGTGTCTGCAGTGGCATTTATTCCCACTCTTCAAGTCAGGAGTGAATCTAAGACTACACACCCTGAGAAATAAATCCACATGAATGCCAAAATTACTTAAAACAGAGCAGGAGTCACTGCTTCAACCCAGGCTGTAGGTAACGCACACATCTTTCAAGCTCCAGAGTCACATTAACTGGAAGGACTATGAGAAAAATTGGAAGGAAAATAATTCTGCAACCCCACCAACTCTACCTCCAGTTTGTAATTCAACCCAGCTCACAAAGCAAATCCAGCAGTATCCCTTATTTTACAATAATATGCTAATTAACCCAGTAATACCCTCTCTATTACCCTAGCCTCAGCACATTTTAATTACATTGTAACCTAAGCAGACATGACTAAACACCTAAATGTGGGTATGACATCAATTAAGTGTTTGAGGCCAGGTAGGTGTTTTGAGCAAACTGATACAGTGGAATGTGTCCCTGCCATGGCAGGAGGGTTGGACTAGCTGAGATTTGAAAGCCCATTCCAACCCATAGCACTCTGTGATTCTACCAAATAGGCATAGTCTTCCACATGTTGATGATTACATGGCAAAACCCTACTGCAGAAAGAGCAAATTTGTGTGTTAACATACAGAGGTAAAAACATGCAAGGTAAAAACAGGAACTCCTAGCAAGGCGTCAGGTAACTATGGCAACTTGTACTCACTGTGAAGTTTTAAATGCTGTGCTCTTTACTTTAAATGTTAGCATTGTTTTTCAGCCTGACATTTCCAAGCTTAGGTCCGTGGTTGAGGATGTCAGTCCTCAAGATTTAAAAAAAAAAAAAAAGGTTTACCTCAGAACAAAAGGTCACTTTTTACCCCCTCATTAAAATGTACGTACTTCCACCCCAAAACCCAGCTAGTTTTCTCTAAGATAAATGCACTTCTAAAATCAGGCTATTTTTTGCGGTTCATCAAGCCCATTGTTTGCAAAAGTAAATAGCTATTATCCTTAATGATTCAGTAATCACTCCCTTCCCTTAAATAAAGGGCTTTGAAGGTGATAGGGGAAAGGCTGCTTGGGTCAGATAGCCTCAGTGGGAAAGAGCAGCCAGCTGTTGTGCTGCTGTATTTGCAGGAAGACTTGCTCCTGTTTTTATTATAGATAGGTTTTGTTTTGTTTCCCAAAGACAGAGATTACAGTAATTCAAGAAAGAATTAAGAATTACCATGACATCTTTCAGCAAAGTAGGAAGGTAGCCACACAACTTCCACTAGCTGTTAGAATGTGATAACTGACAGCATGAAACTGGATAAGAAACCAGAGCTCAGGAAAACGAAGTTTAAGATGTGCCCTGGGAGGGCTTCCAGATGTTAAAGCCTCTTGCTCTAGCTCCCTTCACATGGATACACATTAAATTTCCCGAAGAGGGGTCCCAGTTCCCACCAAAAAGCTGTTTAGCAATGCAGACTCACACTCTTCACTGCCCCAGATTTGACTCATCTGTGTGCAGGAAAATAACTCATACTGACCATGTGGTAAAGCAAGCTTTGTAACTTGTACAGTCACTTGTAAAACCAGGTCTTGAGAGAATTTAAACTGTATCTGACTTGAAAATGCAGATTATTTTTCCTCCGTTCAGTGCCTTTGAGTCCAGTAGGATTTAACAGCAGGAAAAGTCAGCATTGGGCTCTCCACTCCCACTGAAGTTAGGGTCATGGAGTTGAGCACTGCTGACTGCTTCTGAAAATCCCATCCAAAGGACCCAGTCCAAAGCAGGCTAATTCCCTGGACAACTAACTCATTTAGACTTGTAGAGACTTTGGCTTCAGCCCAGGCTACATTTGCATCCTGCAGAGCAATGTGTTTTAACAATTTACCATGCAACAACTCTGAAAATTCTCAGCATCTCTGAGTGAGCCACAATACAACACGTCGTTATTTAACATTATTTTCATAGCGCATACAGTGTGTTTTGGATTGTTTTCTGAGGAGCAGTGACTAAACCAAGCTGTTACTTACTATGGTCTACCTAAGAGACCAGTGTTGTCACTTACAAGGAGGGCTTGCAAGCACCAAACACACAAAATCATGCATTCTCACAGGCTTTTCGAAAGCACAACTCAATTTATCCATGGAATACAGGCAATTCAGTTAATAAGAAGTAGGCACACATCACACCAGTCACCAAGAGCCTTGTGGCTTGGCACCTTTCTGTCACAGGTTAGCAAGTGACTCTTATTCAGGAGCTACAGTCTACAAGAAAAAATTGTATGAATTAAACTACAGATAAGTATCTGAAAGAACTCTAAGATGACCAACAACTGCATTATGTTACATTTCTTGATGCTGGTGGAATGTGTCCAGGGAAGAATAATCAAAGCTTGATTACTGCTGGTACAATCTTGCTCTACTAAGAGAGTAAAGGGTTTCTCCACCATAAGAAGGATGAAGTCTTAAAACTGCCCTAAGGAGACAATCAGGAACTTCAATAAATGGGTTTGACTGTAGGATTTTTTTTCTGAATTTGAAATTAGTTGTTATTCAGCAATATTCAGAGTTCAGCACCATTTGTCACACAATTCAGGGTCCAGTTTCATAAGCTGTCAGGTCTGACTAACCCATGGGAGACAGAGCTTTGCTGATAGGTGCAGAGAAGCATTAAACTGGCATATTTACAAAAACTGTGAATTATACATGAGTTTCTGTATGAACCAGACAGGTTTAATGTGCCACACATTCTTCATGTATTACAGCTGGGTCTCTTAATACAACAATTGCATTTTATCATTCTTTGAATTTAAAGCAGGTGGAATGAGACTGACATCTCCAGAGACTTGTATGTGCTCCTGAATAGAAGAGCAACTATGATTTCTTCCACAGCATTCACACCAGTGCATCCAACCCAGAAGGGCCAAATGCCCAAGAGAATGGGGGTTTCAGCTTCCAGCCTCATGCAGCTGTCAGCCATTCTTCTGAGACGACTGAGGGCATTAAGTTGGGGTGGGTAAGCTAACTTCATGATGTTATGAGACTGGTCTCCCATAGCACCTGAAAGAGACAGAAGAAACTGTCCCTCAAAACTCAGCATGCAAGGGAGAACTTGTTACAGGGAACCTCTCTCATCATAAGGCATCATCTCAGCTACAACTTTACATATGTTTGATAATGAGTTGATACAATCTGGGGAGTAAACCTACAAATCCCCAGGGTCTAATACTACCAATACTAATGTTTAATGTAATCCCAACCATTCCAGCTATGCTTCTGTAACACCCACAGCACTAACAAGACCTCTGTGCTCAGCAGGCTGTGTCCACCTCTGGGTTTCCTGATGCAGCAAAATCCTTGACCTTTTTAATGCAGAGCTGACATGTCATCTCAGTCCATCTAATATTTAAGTAAGCTTCCCAAAAGGCCACTATTTCCCCTGTGAGACTGTTCTGCCTTGACACTGAAATTCCGTCTTCAGCTCAGGCATACAGAACAAATGTTCCTGTAAAGCATATGCTTAGTTTTTTTAACTGGCTGCATCTGATCATCACTCTTTTCTGCCAGCTCTGAGATGCTGCTAGAACATCACCCACTTGAATGGCAAGAGCTGCTGGCAGGCTTGCAATGAATAGCTCACTGAGCTGCTCACTGAAGAGCTGAAAAAGAAAAATCACAGTCACTGTCTACCCACCTATCTGACTCAGCCATGATTAACAGCACATCAGACCCAACACCCTTGTGCAGCCTGCCTTCACAGAGAGCAGGGCAGTGGGAAAGCACACCAACCACATCCTGCAGACCACTCGTAGGGGTACAGAGGCAAAACACAACCCCCTAGTAACAGCCATTGCAAAAGGTCTGGGAAAACACAATTTTCATGTGCATGCTTCTCTGATCCAGCCAGCTCTACAGTAGTGACTGCTTACACATTCAACATTGATTCTGCAGGCCTTAAATAGTTTAGATGCTCTCATGGGTCATCTGACCACACACCAGAAGATGGACTGTGACCACAGCATTATTTTTGCTTTTTACTACACCACTGGGATATGGTTTCAGCTGGAAACCGTTCTGGGGCATTATTTAGCTCCAACCTTTTCTGTCACAGTGGTCTAACCTCCAACCCATTTTAATGGCATCTGAATGCAGTTCTGTAGGTTATGTGAGGCATTAGTAAACTGAGTTAATTTCCTCAATCACACCCACAGACAATATGACATCAATGCAGAGGTACAGGTACATGTGAATTCAAAGAATGGAACAACAAGGATTGAAGAGAACTCATTAAGGTATTAAAAACTGAGTTACACGGAAATAATGTGATTAAATTAATAAAGAACAGTATAGCCTGACTACAAAGTACCTTTTTCAGTGGAGAGATCATTGTGATGGAATCCCCACAAAGGAAAATATTTAAGATCAGATATATCACAAAAATATGCTGTAGAGAAAACTCAACTCTGATCAGGAGATTAGTTAGGTTACCTCAATAGTTTTGCCTGTCTCAAATGGCTATGAACATATGACACAGTAAGAGGGCTGGTCTGTCAGAGACATATCCAAACCTAAGTGGTTGTTTTCATAATGAATCCACAGCAGCTTATCCCAAAAACGTAAGACCTGTTCTTCCAGTATGATTATGGAATGGCATGATTATGCCAGCCCTCTCTCTGAACACCTGTTTTTTTCCAATGACCTGTGACTATAACATGAGAGTGCAGTCCTGGGACTAAGACCATTATTGTACATCTGCACCAGCTAAAATATCTACCTCTACACATATAACACTAAGTAAAACTTGTCAGAATGCATTCAAAAGACAACATTCATCTGCTCCCTGTCAGATTACAGTATTTTAGTAGGTTTTGCTCATGGCACATTAACATTACAACTGCTGGAGATCAGCGCTTCGATGGCAAAGTAAGCGGTGGAGGATGGGAGAGGAGCAAAATGTCATTTTAGCATTGTTCCTAGAATAAAATCAGAGAGGAGAGAAGCTACTAAGGTAGTAGTCAGATGTGGAACGTGCAAGACTGACAAACATAATATGAAGGAAAAGGGCAATAGCCACCAACCAGATTCTTTTTCCTGTGGCCACTTCAACTGCTTCAAGTCCATATTTCTATGTCTACTTAGCTTCCCTGAGACAAGATGTTTCAAGGAGAAACCACACACAACACCCAGTTCTCCCACAAACACATCCCACATGAACATCATAGCTATGGGCACAAACAAGGGCAGCCCTTCCTGTTCTCCAGTTTATGGTCAGCTGAGCCAAAACCTCTTATGCCAGATCCAGCATCATAAGCCTGTTATTGGATTTGCTGAATTCCTGCTGGGTGAGGTATGCTTTCTACAAGATTATGATTCTGAAATACACTGAAGGAGACCACATTCAACAGCTTCTAATGAACATTACCGTTATTTTTGTTTTCTGCAAATGAGTGCAGGAGGAACAAGGATGGGATGTGCTTGAGCCCATGGGGCTAGCACACAGGTACACTGGTACCTAGGCAGTCTTCACCTCTTGCATCATTTTTGTGCACCCCAGACTTCTGATCCCCATTGACTGCTGTCTCACAAACACAGCACTAAAAAGTAGTAAGTGAATTCATATGGGCTTCCCATAACTGCTCCTAAGTCACAGTGCAAATCAGCCTAATTGTATCAGCAGCCTTCTCTGCTCGCCACTCCACTCTGCAAAGAGCCTTCCCAGAGGGCCAGTCAACCAGGTGAAGGAAGCAAGCACATTTCTGCTTGTCCCAGGCTGCTGGAGCAGGGCAAAGGCTCAGTTACCTCATGAATAATGCACTGTCTGTTTATGCAGCTCCAGGGATCCACTTCAAATCAGCCTGTGGTCTCTGGAATTACTGTCAGCATACTTGGCCAGACTCTTTGGTAGGGAAATCAAAAAGCTGCTTTCAAAATTTTCTCTGCTCACTTGAAGCTTTCACCCCTCTCTGCTATACATAATCCAGAAGAAAGGAGACATGATTTTCTGGTCACTCCAGTTTCACGCTGGTACCACTTGGCTGACTTCAGTAGATTTACCCCTCATGTATGCTGCTGTGACACAGCAAGCTTCAAAGATGGCTTAACAGCATACAGGGATGTACCAGCAATTCAGAAACGAGTCAGGAGGAGATCAAGCTGCATGCAGTATCATCAGTGCCTCCTAAGCAGATGGTTAAGCATGAATTATCACAGAAAGGGCTATCAGAGTCTTTTCTTACTTGTTGTAGAGGTGGAATCTGAAATAATGAACAAGCAGCGTAAGAGGGAGAGGTCAAACTCATAGGGGGTGAAACTACAAGATATTCCTCCACCCTGCAAAAAAATCTTTTTAAATACTGGCTCTCATCCCAGAGGTTTGACCCCAGGGGATATGATGTCAGTATGCCAGTGCAATAGCAGAGGCAAACCTTGAAATGTTATGTCAACTCCTCCTTGTAAACCTCATCTAATCCAAAATATTTCACATGAGAAAATCTTGCATAAAGAGGAGCCAGGAGGAGAAAAATATAGCTCAACTATACAAAGTCATGCATACTGTAGATATACCCATGTTAGGAAAAGGCTGAGTTGTTCACGGGGCCAAGTCAAGCAAGTCACAGTAACAGCTTCTTTAGCTTCCCCTTCCAAGCCCAGTGTTTAAAAATGTGCCACTACAGGCTGTGAACCTAGTGAGGAATGGAAAACACTTTGTTTGCTCTCCCTCTACACTGGGCGTGACTGAACCACTGATCAGTCTGCAGACATCCACAAGCAATTTCTTGACTAGAAGCCACTGGTTGGAGCTGCCTGGAGAATACTCAAGGACTGCAGGCACTAGGAAAGTGTCTCAGTGAAGAAGGCTGCAGGGGTAACAGCATCATTTAACTCTATTCAAACAACAGCAAGTAAGTTTGAGCCCACCTAACTGTAATGCTCGCTGCAACCTGAAATGCACTGCATGGGAACCATTGCCAAATCAGCAGCATCACAGCACAGGCCAGGCTAACACAGAGATCTTTACAAGCCCTCGCTATGAGGAGCTGGGTGGCTTCAAGAAAACAAGGCAGATGGCAGGGTTGTGACACAGAGCTAAAAGCAGCAACCAAAAGCAAGCTCTGTGGAGCTTGGACCAGTGCTGCTCCCTTTCCAGAACATGAAGAAAAGTATGGAAGGCTGGGGCACACACAGACACATGCCAGGTCACTTCAAACAGACCTTATCGTGCTTGGCAAAAACTTCTGGAGTTACTCAACAAGCTCTTATCAAATGTCTCATGGCTTATTGATGCTGAAATACCTATTCATCACCTCTGTTTAATAAACAAGAATTTCTAACTGTGCCTGACTTCTCTTTGCCTTCCTAATCTTCTAAAGGAAGGCTAACTTTCCATCCTTCACCACCACAGTGATGTTATCAGTAACCTGCTGCACTTGGTGCCCAAAGAGTTTTCTGCCTGACCAGAATAGTACTTGGTACCTCAGCGGGGAGTTTCCAGTGCCAGACAGGTTGCTTTATGCCTCCACTCAGCAGTCCTGATCTTTGAAGTTCATCTCCACAGGGAGAGAGCCTTTACAGAGTCTTTCCCTGGAAAGTTCAAGACAACTTGAAGAAAAGAAAGTAAAGGTAACACATTTTGTCTAACCTTTTTCACCACCAAAGCATATGGCTAGCATTTTCACTTCCAGGGAAGGTTCATTAATTCACTGTACCTTCATGTTGGAGATGTGTGACAGTTCCCATTGAAGTCAATGATGTCTTCCTCCCTCTCAGTTTACCCTTTCCCAGAGGAATGCAAACCTCACTTCATGTCCTGCTCCAGCCCTCTCCTCTCAGCTGCATCTCACTGTCAGGAGACCACCACCACCATCACCACCTGAGCCCCTGCAGCACATCCTAGGGGCAGCTGGTGCACAGCCCTTTCCAGGCAAGCAGCCCACAGCCTGTAGTGGGAGGGAGGGAGACAGGAACAGCTCCCAGCTGAGAGGGAGGGCAGACAAGGGAATTTGAAAGTAACAAGAGCTACATCCTCTTTCCCCTTCGATTTTTTACGAGCCTAGTCCCAGAAGCACAGCCTGCTGCATTGACACTTGTTCCCTCCTGCCCCAACACTCTCCCATCCCCTCCCTCCCCTGCTGGCCTTTATTCAGCTGGCTTCCTCTGGCCAAATTTGTCAGCATGACGGGGTGCCTTTCCATGTTGTGTTTTCATCTATTTTTCCCGTTTCTAACAAGGGAGGTGTCTCGCACTGTGCCCTGAGACCAGCCCCTCCCCTCTTATCATTTGACTGAAACACATCCTCCTCTTCCAGGCAAATGTTATCTGAAGTTTTCAAGCAGAGTGTTTTCAAAGACAAGAAATGCCAAAGAACACTGCTAAGCCTTTTCACCACTTCCCACAAGGCTGGGCATGGCTTGCCACGTTGCTGGGGCATTCAGGGAACCTGCAGCAAGTGCCTGTCTCCTGCAAAGGGGGCAGAAGGAAGACTTAGGTGGTTTCTACCCCTAATACAGGACTTTAACCTCAACTGCCCATGCTACTCCCCACCCCTCATAAGTCTCTTCTTTTTTTGGCACTGTTTTCCAAACAAAGGTAACAAGCCAAACACAGGCCACCAAATGTAAGAAAGTCAGCCGCGCAGAAAGAAATACAATATTCTCTGATCTGACTAAAATTTGCTGCTGTGCAGATAGCAGAGGCAGCATGGCCCAATTATGGCCCATAGCACATTTCCATCACAAATTCCATTCTCTTTATCCCACTCCCAGTATTTACAGCTTTTTGCTCTCTGAGATAAAACCAGGCAAAAAGGTATCAGCCATAAAACAAGCTTTGCACCAGGAAAAAAAAAGTATTTGTTTGTAAAGAAAAACAACTTAGTCTGGCCACTTCTTTCAATCTCACGGAAATGCTGGAACAATGCAAGCAACTGGGTTTGGCTTTCCATCTCTTGTAAAGCTGCTTTCAGTAGAAGACCAGTTTCTTTGGAATTTTGGACAAAACAACAACTGCTAAACAGAAAGAGACTTCAAACAGATGACTTTTTGCCAGTAGCAGATCAGAAGGCTTTCAAGTCTTTGGGCTTCAAGCATGTGGAAGTTCTATCAGGGTCACGCCTGATGCACTCCTGATCCAGCTCTCAGGGGTGAAATCTGGAAGATTTTGAATGGCCAAAGATTTCAGTGACAGTGAGATCTTCAGGGCTGTTAATCTTTTAGCATTTGACCTTGAATGCAACTCTGCTTGTGTTTTCACAGTTAGCCTCCCACCAAGTGACAGACACCTCTGCACTGATGCCTAACAAACCCACTGCCTAGAGGACAACTGCATCTATTCCACTGCTTTACACAAATAGAGAGGGACAAGCTGCCCAGGGGTCCAACCCAGGTGAATAACCCCCTTCTCCCACTTTAACCCAAAACACCCACTGCTGCAGTGAGACAGTCTGGAATAAGAGCTCTGCAAGCTTATTCTGCCTGTGATCACTCACTACTGTTGATGTGCTTCAGATGAATGGGCTCCAACACCTGCAGCTACCAACAGAGGTGAGAGTTTTCCCATCATCGTAAAACTTCTCATGGGAGATGTAATAAGAACCGGAAAAAAGGAATGTCACAGATGTGTTAAAGATCTACAGGATCTGCAAAACTGAGAACCAGAGGCACACAGGAGTCCCTCCCCACCTGCTCAGTGCTCTTCACCTGCTCCCCTCTAATCCCAAGGAGGAATAAAGAATGCATCCATATTTTTGTGGGAAAGAATCTGAGTTACATGAGCACAGGGGGATATCAACATGAAAAAAAAGATTAAATTCCCCTAGGAAATGTAGAGGTAAATCTCAGATTGCTCCACACAGGCTTTTTTTTCTGGTTACCATGTCTGAAAAGCAACAGGCCAGTTGAAATCATTTTAATCCTACCAAAATGAACATTTGACCATAAATACCTGAATTTTCACTATCTTGTGCCCTGTGAAGTAATTTACAGCTACTTGAGCGTCCAAAAGAAGAAACAAGATCCAAGACTGAAAATTACAGGCATTTTGGATTTTATATTTGCCAGTTTCTCTATTTAAAGCACATAAGGCTAGATGTTCCTCAATCTTCCACAGCATTTTAATTAATATCCTAATATCCTAACTATTGTCTACATCAATTAATCTTTCACAGTCTTGTAAATGACAGGTTTAGAGACTGGGACAGTGCAGCTGCATTAAAACAGAACAGAGGCTCATGCTACACAATTCTCCTCCCAGAGTTAGAGAGTTTGTCCTAGTCCAAGACTAATTTTCTGACTTCTCTTCCTCTCTGGCCAGATTTAAAAACTTTTTTTCCCGATGAAGAAACTACCCCCACTGTTTGCTACCAGAAAATTGAAGCAGCACAATTATCCACACTGATTTCCCTAAAACTAGTTTCAAGCCCTGACAGGCTTTATGTTGCCAGACCAGCCTGGGAATAAAAAACCAGATACTGAGAAAAAGACAGACCGCCAAGGTGATCTTATTACTACAGACATTTATTATGTGAACAATACTAATTAACAAATTAATTTATTTGCTGGCAGGACTGGAAGAATGTGACACTCATTTTTTCCTGCAGCAACAGTTGCAGCAATTTCACGAGCCTATTGCTACAGCACAATCCCATCTGAAGCTTGTTCTAGAGGTTTTTCATACAGGGACGAAGAATATATCTCATTACACTCATGAGAGTATAGTCCATATGATCTGCTTGGTTCCTACAGACTTCCTAGCTGCAAGCACCACAAATGCACATGAAATGCAGGCTAACGTACTAAGACAGAAAGACAGTTACAAAAACCCAGATGTGTCCATCATCCTGGTCCAGAGCTGCAGTGCAAGTAAAACTAATATTCTCTAGGAGTAAGAAAACAGTTTCCTGTACTTCTCTGCTGTTAATTCTTTGATGCATCCTTTTCAATAAAAAAAATTTTAAAGTAATTCCTCCCCAAAGTAAGCAAAAACCTCAAAATCCAGTGCTTTGTCACTAACCCAAAGAGCACACAAGGCCAGTTAATAACTCACTTGTTGCATTACATTTAAGACTCTTCAAGAAAGCCTTAAATTGTTTGCCAAAACCTGATTTAGCAGTTAGAGCATCATCCCACAATTTTCTGTCAGGCACCAAGGAAAATAAACGTTTTCTAATGCCTATTTGTTTATTTACCACCTTGTTGAAAAGCACTAACACTCATATCTACTAGAAAGACATCATGATTCTGTACAGTGCAATTCCATCTAGTGCAAATTCCCTGTAAGCACAGGGAATAGTACATGCAGCTCCAGCAACTACCAACACCCTACTCATTTTCACCCAGCACTATCAAATGATTCTGCACAATGCAAGAGGCCATACACAAGCACTCTACAGCTGACAAAATGCCCAGACATAAAATTACAGATATTTTTTGGTATTTCATTCAAGCATTCCTAACAGCAGCTGCAAATCTGAACTTGCTCATATCAGCTTGAGCTGATGCTCGAGGTTGCAACCTATTTGCTACCTACATTACAGACATCTGTGCTTCTCTCTATCTTCCAAAGCAACAGTTGCTCCAGTCAGCTCAAAAAGGCCCTGCCCATTTGCTAAAGAAAGGGGTTTCCCAGTGTGCAGAGAGCCATAACAAATACTAAAGAGAATTTCCATACTTCATTAAAATTAAATACACAAGTCTCCCGCCTGCTGAGCCATCGCTGCTCACAGTAAACTGTCTTACTAAGATTTGGGGTTTTTTGTAGCACCTGTTAGATAAAGCTCCAACACTGGAAAGCTGATTACTGACATTAATAACCCACAAAATATTCAGTGCCTCAAACAGTCCTTGCAATTCCTTGACAAGCTGCCCTGTATACATTAAAAAGGGACACTAACAAGAATAGCAGTAGAGGTTATTGTCCACTGTGAACCAGGTTAGTCTGCACTCTCCCCAGTCCTCTCTTCCCACCCTGGTTTTCAAGTCCCTGCACAACCATCCTGGAAACAGCCCCAACCAGAGTGACAGGGACTGGTCCTCCTCCAGCAGCTCAGATGTGCTTCCTGTGATGACGATCCTCTCAACAGCATTCAGATGCAGCGCGTCCCACAGTGAAAGAGAAGAGCAGACCTCAGAGGTCTCACCTTCTGCCCCTGTCACCAGCTTCCACACAAACTTCAGCCAGTCTCTTCATTTCCCTACACCCCCTCATCCCTGTCTGTAGTTTTGAGCACCCTGGAAGATGCAACCACTTTCAGGAAGGCAGGTAAGTGTGATCTAATTCAAACACACAACCTGTGTTACAGAGAATGGAAGCTCAGGACAGCAATTCTGAGGCTTAATTCTCATCAGACCACTCCTGCTCAGAGCAAACAGGAGTCTCACCAAACACACAACAAGGGTATAGTGGAACAATTTTATCCCCACCTGACATATAAAGGGTGAGGTCCCTCTGCACACAGATGGAAGCAGGTGCGGTCTCAGCAGCTGCCAAAACATCTGTGCACATCATCAGGCCTTGAGAATGATCACCTTCCCCTACATGAACAAATCTGTAATTTCAAACAACGACAACCACAGCACCATCACAATTAAATCCATATGACAAGCTGAGAGACAGCACTATAATCAAAGGCATAAATAAGTCTGCTAGACAGCATCAAATCTCACAAGCAAACAGAACAGCATTCATGAGACAGAAGCAAGATGGCTTGCGAACACAATTTCCTCATTTCAGGCATACAGTGCATCAAAGTATTTTTTCCTAATGCCTATGTGGCAGAGTAAAAATTATATTCAGAATTACATTTCAGGTCCATGGTTCTCCCAGGCTACAGCAATAGCCACAGGCCACGTCCACACATACTCTGGCTAGTTTAGCAAAGATGTCAGCCCAGCAAAACAAGCATCTCATGACACAGATTTTTAAACAGAATTCTTCAGTAACATGAATTTAAAATTCAGGACACCCTCTCATGCATTCGGATAACACTGTATCCACAAACTAATCTCAGGGAGTGTTGCTTAGCACTCTGCCTGAGAAGAAAGTCTTTATCAAAGCATCTCATACTGTTTAACCACAAAGCATCCTTCCTAGCACTAAACTGTCAAGTTCCTTCAAGGCAAGCAGCAAGTTACAGAAGAGTTCTGCAAGCTCTGTCACACTAATCTAGTGATAGATTTTTGTAGGCTATGGCTAAGGTATTTATGCACCTCTGCTCCAAATATTTTCCATCTTATTTTTCATTTCTGCAGACATGCTGCTATAATATGCTATAGAAACACAACTGTATAGAGCTATAGAACTGCAGAGACATAGCTATATCTTCAGATTTTTTTATAAACTGGTACAAAAGCTGTTTGCAAGCAAATTCCTACCTACATAAATTACTGTGCCTTACAAATATTCTCTAGAAGGAATCAGTGATTTTTGTCTTCAAGAAGACTACTTGTAATCAAAGGTTTGCAGAACTGTGTCCCAAGACTCCCACCAATCATTTCCTAAATTGACAGAGATGTCTTTGCTGAGAGGACACAGATCTGCAAGGCCAGGCCCCTCTCCCTGAGGCACACTTGGTTTTTCTTTTGGGCCACAATGTGCTTTCAATAATGTCATCATAAATTTCAACTATTTCCTTTGATCCAGTAGAGCTTTAATTACATCTAGAGTGGAGCAAGCACGATCAGAATCAAAGCTTTCACATACAACTTTCAGGCACATTTCTGGAATTTATTTTGATGCACACAAGCTTAGCTGCAACTGTTTCAGATGATCTCCCAGCTATTTTCTTTCCCCTTTCCTATCCCCACATGAAACACTAACAGTTGCATTGTCTTTTATGGGCTGAGGAAATGAAGGAAGGGGAGGGACTTCCAGGAATTTTTAATTTATATATTTTTCACTTTAACATTTTTTTTATATTTTATACATATGTGAAACTATATGTACAGACACCAAGAGAAAGAATTTGGAGTACTGAGCCCAGCCCTTGGTTTCACATTTTTAAGCAACATTACTCCAGCACAGCAAGGGTAATTACTATTTTATAGTTCTCTCTCCTTGCTTGACTCCATTTGGATTTTGAAAAGCTCTCTATATTAAAGCTTCTCATTAGCCATGTGAAGCCCAGTACCCTAGAAACAGTATTTAATTCAACCATGCCCTCCCTTCTGGGCATTTCCTGGCAAAAAATTGCCAGTTGGAATAGCTGAAGACAGCCAAACATTCACTGCAAGGAAGTGCCAAAACAAGGGTCTTTATTGCTGATAAAAGCCATGGAAACATCAGAATGCAAAACAAAGGTGCTGCCTTTTTTTCACTTCCATCTGCTTCACTAAAGCTGTGACTGCTGCTGTGATGGAATTGAAGGCACCAGTTTTCACCCTGAGATAAACTCTAGCACAGTAGCAAATGACAGAAGCAATTTTACTCCCAGTGTTAAATCACTATGTTTACTCTTACATTACTACCAAGCAAGTTGCTCACACCATGTTCTCATTTTCTGGGCTCTTCACCGTGTTCATACTCAGGAGTTAGGCCTGATAAAAACCAAACTTTTATCGTTAGCCCTGGCTGTGCTAAAACAAAGCATGCTATGGTCTATTTCTAAAGGAGAAAAGGGATAAACTCTCAGCCTCCACAATTCCCTGTAACTCCTGCTACTCTCTGAGTCAAACCTGTGTGTAAATAAGATCTGGTGTTTCTGATATCTTGGATGCCAGTTCCATCACCTGGAAGTGCAGCTATCTCAGGCACCCACAGCACCCAAGGACAATTACACTTACACTTGCCAGGTGGATGAGCCTTGTCTGACACAGGTGGTCATGGCCAGCTGGGCAGGGCAGCAAGGTTCATCCTCCCCTGCTCTTCACCACATTTTCAGCACAGCCAGCTCCTGAACAAGCACAGAAGTTTGGAGACCTTTTGGAGACTTTTGTTCAAAGGTCTCCAAACTCACAGTGATCCAAAAGCTGAACTTAATTCCTCACAGCGTCCATGACCCATCTTGATGCAGAGTACAGCCCTACCCACACACCCAGAGCTGGACTATACCTGTAACACAGATACACCAGTGCCAGCTGAACACTCAAAAGATGGGTGCAACTGACCACTGCACAGGAGCAGGAATAACCTGTACCACAGACAGGTGCCACTGTGCTGGCAGAACAGTGCTCATGCAAAATCACACCAGCTGGACTTCTAATGACCACCCAGCAATTACTGCATTAAAGAAATCATACCCCTTCCAATCAAAATTACACTGGTACAAAAATCCACGTGCAGACCAGGCCTTAAATCAGTTTAGGAACGCTACACAAGGGATTGTCCCTCTTTAATTATATAGCCATTTAAATAAATTTGTTTAAATCAAGATTTAAGACTTGAAATAATTTTTTTAAGGAGTGTGGTTTTGTTACCTGCATGCATGCTGACCTTGCAAATGAAGTCACTGAGCTCAGTCTTAGGAGCTCAGAGTTTGTTACACGGAAAATAAACAAAAAGCAGTAGGGTAAACACTTCTGCTTCAGTGGTTTGAAGCAACAATAACAATTCATAGCCACTAGAAACAGTGCTGCTGGCAAACAGATATTAACAGTGGAGGGGGTTGTTGTACTGCAGTGGCCTGTGAAAAACACCCATCTTGGCCATCCTGGAAATTTAACTCCATTTTCACTCCTGGTGCTCTGCCATGACTACAGCACAATGGGCAAAATCTACTGCACATAGGAAGAAAAGGACAGTAAGGTGCAATATGGTCCAACACAATTTACCTAGTTTTCAAACAAAAGCAGATAGAACAACATGTTTAGTATCTTGCAGAGCTTTTATCCTGCCTCCATCAGGGGATGTCTCAACTATCCATGTCTGGAGCATACAGCAAAACTCAGTCACTTCAGGCATGAGAGGGCTTTAAGAAAGAAAAAAAAAAAACAAATGAAAGAGAGAAAAGAGGCAACTATGGGAAGCTTGAAAATCCAGTCATTTTATTCATTCAACATATTTTCCCTTCTCTGCATTTACCTACATATTCTTCCTTTATTTATTATTTAATATTCTTTCAAAATCTGGAACAGAAGTAGCTTGCAAGTCCTTCCTTTTATCTACCTTCAGCACTGAACACTCAGCAACTCAAGTCTCTAAAACCAAACCACAAGACAAAGTCACAGAGGGATCAGACAGCTCAGTACCACAGCAGGCCATCACAGCGGCCACTGTCTGTCAAGAATGAAGGACAAAGCAATGCAAGAAACAATAACAACAATAATAATAAAATCTGTCTTCTGATGTTTCCCATGTGAGCCGAGTGCAATAATTTACTCTACAACTTAAATAATTACAATATTTAGCCTGGGCGCAGCTCTAGCAGTATAAATACACCGTTTATCAATACCTTCTCACATCTTCTCATAGAATCAAGCTATGTGGCACATTTTCTGTTTGTGCAACAGCACAGATGTGCCATTTCAACAAAAATTTTAAAAACAGCTGCACAAGATATTGTCTATGTGATATTCACTGTATGAACTGTGCCATCAAGTGAAAACCAGAAAGAGATCCTCGCTAGCACAGCCACAAGGCTAGACATGCACTCTACACCTTCAGCACCAACGCCTGCTTCATTCATGGGAGATATTGTACTACTTCCAGACCTTTTTTACTTAACTCACACTAGTCAAGTCTTCCTCAGCCATGCCAGAAGCCACATCTCAGAGAGCCTCTTACCTGTTTATAACACCAAATCAAGATATTATTGTGCTGCTAATGCTGGTTTGTCACTATTAGCACTGACAAGGGTGCACTGGGAGGACCTGTGCTGGACATAGCCCTGATGTTCACCAGTCTTTGAACAGATGAGTTTTTCCAGCACCAGAGAGAATAAAGAAAAAAAAAAAAAGCTGCATTTACCACCATTGCTAACACAATGTAAGAGCAGAATAGCACAACAATAGTGTTCAAAGCATATTGAAATGATAAAGGTCATAAGGACTTGCCTACATAAAGATTTACCAAAAAAAGGAAAACAGACAGCAGCAGCCCTGACACATGTATTAAAAGGAAGATTTCTCTTCCAAGTATCACCCCTGACTATGGGCTCTGCCTAACAAAGCATGACAGATCAAATCAAACACTGGTAGAGGTCAGCATTGCTCTCATTTTCTTCACCATGCCAAAGGTCCAAGCCCCCAGCAGTCAAGCAGATGGAAGAAGGGTGTGTGTGCTCTGGCACATTTTGTCATTTAAATTACAGGGAGAAGTGGGGCTGCTGAAGGCTTGGGCTGCCATTTGTTTCAGCCAAGTCACCTACAGTGCACAGTGAAATCTAACAGCAGACAGTAACCTTCCAAACCCGAGAGATGCTGCTTTTCACATCTGCCCTCCTCCAGCTGAATGGGCCAAGACTACACCTGCAGGTAACCTGAGGAGATTCAGCCCAACCCACTTCAGTTGCCCACACTGGTCTGGAAACAGCATCCTGGGATCCCCAAGGCCAAGCACTCTGCTTAAATATGGAAAAAATGCAGCAAGACACACTGACCTGACTGGACACAGGAACACAGTAGGATCTTCATATCTAGCACTGTTTAAAACAACCTCTTCCATCACAACTGGCTGTTTTTTAGGCTAGGCAAATTTGAATGTGTCATCACAGCATGACCACAGTGCCGCAGTATTCCAAGTCTGGTCCATTCTGGGCTCCCAACCCACCTACCAGGGTAACAATAGAACTGGTGGCTGCTTTCACACAGAAGAGAGCAACTGGGGAAAAAAATGAAAACACACCTTTGATTTGAAGGTCATGAAGGAAACAGGAGGTGGGGGGGTTTTCTAGTTTTTTATTATTATTTTTATGAGTTTTGTTCTTAAACCTGAACACTGGTCTTTTTACCTCAGCTGTCTCAGAGGCCCAATATCTCGGAAGGAATTTTACAGGAATAATACTGGCATTAAAGGTCTGCTGTACTGAGAGAAAAAGGTCAATGGAAGAGTTAGTTGCCATTTTCTGTGGTATACCTTCCTCACTTGAGTAGAAAGATGACATCCAGCCGACTGCCAGCAGGCTCTTTGGACTGCCTTTACAATAAATGCAAAAAAAAGGCATCACAGCCTTTGCTAGCTCTGCTGATTAAAGATAGACAGCACTTCATCTGACTTCTTTTGCACTAAGATGACCATAATTCACATTTAATATGCCGCAAAGTCATCTGCCTTCCAAGCACAGGAGCTGAAAGGAGCTGTTCTGCTGAAAGTCACTGCTGTTAGGTCAAATTTAAACTCAATATTACAGGACAGAAATTACATTGCTATTAATAATAAATAGTCATGATAATGTTTTCCCTTAATAGGGCATCTCTTCCCCAGGAATCCTAATGCTTTATAAACTCTGGACTGAGCTTTATCCCCTGCTACAACCCTAACTTCTGCCTGATTTGCATGGGTGCAGAGGAGTGTAGAAATTAATTAGAGATTGCATCAGCTCTGTAAATTACTTCACTGCAGCTTGATGTTCCTCCCATCTCAGAGATAGATGCAGCAATAATATTGTCAGTGCTTTAACAAGGAGTTCTCACAAACACATTTTGGACAGCAGGCCTATACTGCATGCCTGTGTGGTGCCAGTGCTTCCTGTGAAGGGGTGGAAGGTAAGGATCTGAGCAGTACTATTTATGTTCCTCTCTAAATAAAGATGCTCCCTCATGACCAAGTAGAAGAACTACCAATCAGCAAAAAACTTTAAGTGCTCCTTAAGAGGAGCCGCTCCTGGAGGGCTGGGAAAATCATACTCTGTGTAGTCCCCAGGCAGAATGAACTCCTACCATGCACTACTACAACATAAACATTTTAAAAACTAATACTACATAGACACGGCTGCAAACAATGCAGTAAATACTCAACACACGGCTCAGTGTTCCTGTCCTTAACTTGGGATGAAAGAGTAAGCAAAACAACTGTAAATAGAATCAAGGATAACGTCTCTAGAGATATGCTAAACATCTGGTACTTGAGTCTTCTCAAAAGCAAAACATTTGCTCCCCAGAAACACTGCATGTGGAGCTCAGGAATAAATTCTCTTTATCCAAGCTGACTTGAGGCAAACACCAAGAGGGCCAGGCACACGGAAACATCTGTGCCTTCATGACAAAATGTCACCAAGGTCTTCTCAGAACCACACACAGTGTATCACCTGATGTGGCAGCTACTCAGTCTCACAAAGCAAGTGTTTCAGTCAAGATCTGAAGAATGTCGTATCTAATTGATTCCGGAGGGATTACACTGGGAAAAGTCATGTGCTGACAGTTTTGAACTAGGTGGAGGCTCATATCATACTGTCTGTACTAGCAGCTCTTCTGATGCTGGGCACAACTAGGCACTCAATAGGTGACACATTTCATTCCTCTATGCAAACACATCTCCCCTGCCTGATCAGGCTTGGGATATGACTGTACTACTGAAGGGAGGGGAAAAGAGGACAACTTCTAGCAAATACACTGAATGTTTCAGTTCAGTGAGAAGGGAAACCACCCCTATTCAACAGCAGCACTATTCTCAATGCTTACCTTAATATTCACCCACTGATCTTTCTTCACCACCAAGCAGCAAGTCAGTCAGGATATCAGTTTTGTATTATGCTCCAGGAAGCAAGTATAAAGCAATAATAAAAAGAGCTCCTAAGTGAGCAGGACAGACCAGGGGCAAGAAAGGGAAAGGGTCAATCAGACCCATTTTGTAAAAGCAAACAAGGAATTTGATTCCTTTTATCCAGAAGTGACAGAGGTCATCAGTGTATTTCATATAAAACACCAGGGGTTTTATTTGTGTCTTTGGTCACTGTTCAAACCAGCCTGGTTTCCAATTCTCTCTTGATTTCTCAGTTGGTTTCAAAGACTTGCCCAACACTGATCCTGCTCCTAAAAAACTACCATAGAGTCAGATGCAGCTCAGGAGTCTGTTTCTAATAGAGATGGGCAGCAGAGGTTTAGAGGAAAAGCTAACAGGGCAAGTTTGAAGCTTCATTTCTCCCATTTTCTCCACTCAACAGCTGCCTAGAAGCCACCTTTTGGGGACTTCCTCAGCTGGGGCATGTACTCATACATTTCTGTTTGAACAGAAGTTGATGGGCCACTGTGCCAAAAACACATTTCAAGCAGCAACACATCTCCATGTCAGGTGCATCAGCGAAAACAAAACAACTGAGTCCTTCCTGCCGAGTGACCAGAGTTAAACACAGCTGCGGGGACACCTGTTTCACCCCACCTTCACCTCTGGAGTCTGCATCAGGAATAGGCCAGGACTTAATGTGCTGCAGATTCACAGACAGGCCTTAATGTGCTGCAAATTCACAGAGTAAACTCAGCTCTAGATGGGTGATGGAAACACCACCAACTGCTTTCTTGGGCTTTCACTTTTTAATAATGAAACCTCACCAAATGAGAACACAGCTTTGGGAAATAAGACCATTTTAAATAAAACATGGGTAGCAAAGAAAAGTTGGTCCCTGTCTCTTCCCAGGCCAGACATTCATTCTGTAATAGAGAAGCCAGATACGCATGTTATTAAAAAGCAACTCATGACTTCTCAACCTCTTCTACTGCAATGCAGGACATCATGTTTAGACCTCCTGAAATCTCCATCTGCAAAGCCTCTGGTATCCTCATCTATTCCTATCACTAGCTGCTACATAATATTTTTGTGTGAAATCTCAAGAGTAAGGAATGTTTTTCCATCGTTTGCTTTCCTCAGTCAATACAACATTGCCCCTGTTTACCAGAAACTTCTGAACCTCCCACTTAATTGCAGTCTCTCCCACAAACCAGAAAATCCATTGATTAAAGCAAAATAATCACTCCAGGGCACAGCAGCTCCTAAGCCATGAAGGGCAAGCAGGACCAGGAGACAGAGCTGCCAGCAGAGAGATATTCCTCTCAGCAATTTGGGAACTGCCGCTCTAGCTCCCTGTTTGCACCTATAGGAACGTGCAAGAACTTTCATTGTTATAGACCCAAAGTCTGTATTAAAAAAAAATAAAGAAAATTCACCTCTGAGATAACTGTGAGAGGAGTTACTTGTAGTCCAAGACATATTTCTGTAATAATCTTTTTAAGCAAAATTCTATTTAAAAAATTATCAGATGTTGCACATTATAGTCTTGTAACCTGTTTAGTTCCTGTTTAATGACCATTCCATGCATTTTTACACAAACTTTACTACACCTACAACATACAAATAATGCCTGTTTGGGAAAGGGAGAAACCCCTTTAACTAGAGGTGAAAGGGAACCAAGAATGGTGATGTTCTAATAAACAGGGAGAAAACACCTTTTTTCCTGCTCTGGTCTGTTGCTAGCAGATTGCATCAGCAAGTTACCACTAACATTTCAGCTACATCAATTCATAGAATCATTCATAAATTCAACTCATATTTGAGAATAGACTTTTTTTTTCTTCTTTAATCTGCAAATATTCAGAGAAGGACAAAACATTATTACTTTATTGTGCTAGGTATGTGTCTGGCCCTCTGAGAGAAAGCACACCAATTGTGTTTCTTGATTATTTCAGAAATGTCGTTTTTATAACAGGTGCCTTATGTCTGCCTGAAATCTCATGGGCCTCTAAGAGCACAAGGCAAGCCTGGACACTTCCATGAGCAACAACTGCAGGAAGAGTGTGTCACAGGAAAACTGACACAATTGTCTCCAAATTAATGTGTGTCAAACATGGAACCTTGTTACCTTATACTGTCCTTTATATGTGTTTTGTGGGATATGTACTTCCACATTGCAAATTCAATCACATAGCATTCTGGCAAGCAAGTCAGGTTTCTGGTGCAAGCGTAGCATCTTCAGGAAAAAGTCAAGTGTATTATAAAAGAAAAGCAAATGTTCTGATTTAAAGAACAAGCATTTCCAAGTACAGAAAGTGACAGGGAGCAAAGATTCCAGACAAATGCCTATGCTGTACTTGAGGCAGGATTTTTTCGTTAGGTACTGACTTAATTTCCTTAATTGCATAATTTCAAATGTTGAAAACACTAGCTGGCTGCAATATTAGCAGCATTTCAATGGTGACTAATTCTAATGAGTATGCTAGTAGCAATTTAACACTACGACACACCACACACATTTATGAGACGGAGAGTGACAGCAATCACCCTGGCTCATAAACCTCCACACGATACCTCAGAGCTTTTTCCCCTCATTTTCACCTTTTGTCACCTATATTTGAGGGGACAAATTAAAATTCCTTTACTGCAGAGGGTGCTTCCACTTAAATCCATGGGAAAGCCAGTGTCCGAGGACCAGAGATCCCGAAGCTGGCAGAGTAAAGCCCAGACTTGTGCTCACACAGGAGAAAGCGAGATGCGGCCCGCTTTCGCACGCCTGAAACAAGACCAGCTCACCACAGTGCATGCCTACTTTTTCAGTCCCTCCTTCCCTTTGTACGTGAGCCTCGCTAAGCGTTTCCTCTGCTGTCACCGCTTCCTGCCTCCCTCTCTGGCTCGCAGCTGGGGTCCCGGGGGCAGCGCGGACACCCGCGCCCCTCGGGCAGCGCGGGCGCGATGCTCGGATCCCGGGCCAGGCGCGGATGGGAACCGGCGGGCGGGATGGCTATTTCCTCCCTTTTACCGCGACTTTCTCTTTTTTACCACGACACGGGTGACACCTGCTCCCTCCTCCGGCACCCTCGGGTGTCAGGCCCGGCCCTGCATAGGCTTTCCCGAGCATCGCGGAGGGGCGGGTCCCCGGTGTCGAGGGACCTCGCAGGCGAGGACCAGGGATGCGGGATGTCACACCGGGCTGCCGCAGCGCCATCCCCCGCGTCCCGCCGATCCTCGGCCTGCGCCCGCGGCTCGGCCAGCCCCTCTCCGGAGACACAGGGCATGGGGAGGAGGGCTGAAGAGTAAAGCGAAGGCAAAACTCCGCGCTGAGGGGGAAGGTTCAATTCCATTTAGCCCGAGGCGAGCGGGAATCCCGAGCCCGAGGCGGGGTCGCCCCCCGGCCGCCTGCACTCACCCAGAGTCTTGACGGCGACCTGCCGGGTGAGCGGCGGTGGCAGGTTGACGCAGACCAGGTCGACGTCCTGGTGCAGCAGCACCTCGTCGATGCGGCTGGTGTAGAAGGGGACGCTCATCTCCTTGGCCAGCTCCTCCGCCTCCTCGGGCGTGCGGCCCCACAGCGCCTTCACGGCGAAGCCCTCCGCCTTCAGCAGCGGCACGATCACCCGCGCCGTCAGCCCGGTGCCGAACACCCCCACCCCGGGCAGCATGGCGGCGGCGAGGCGGCTGGCACGGCGAGGCGAGGCGCTCCCTCCTTCTCTCAGCGGGGAGAGGGAGGCAGCCCCCGCTCGATACCGCTGCTGCTGCTGCCGCCGCCGGGGCCGGGACCAGCCGCCCCCCGCCTCAGCAGCGCCGCGGCCGCCGGCTGCCCCGCCATGCCCCCACCATCACACAGAGCCCCGCGGCGGCGCCGGCGCTACGCTCCCTTCGGCGGGCGCGGGGCGCGCTGGGGCGACCGCCCTTCCCCGGGCGGCGGCGCGGGCTCAGCGCCGCTCCTCTGCCATGTTCGCCGGCGCCCGCTCGCCGCCGGGAGGGCGGCGCGTCGCTGTCACCTCCCGGGTGTTCCTGCACCGCCCGCACCGCCCCCGCCGCACCATTGGCGGCCGGCCGCCCCGGTACCGCCCCGCTGCCGACACCGGCGCCGCGGGGCGCGCCCTGGCCGCGGCGGGAGCGGAGCGGAGCGGACAGGGATGTGGGGATGCGGTGCAGACATGGCCCACAGGTGCGCTCCGCGGCACCGCCGGGGCTCGCTGTCCACCTGGCGGGTCGGTATCGGGGCATCTCCGGAGAGTTCCCTCCTTCCCCCACCTCGTCTCCCAGGGAAGAGCCTCTGAGGGGTCGTGGTGATGGGGAGTCGTCGGAGTCACGGCCCGGTGAAGGTACAGGAGAGCTGGGAGAGCAACAGCGGCAGACTGGCGTGAGCTGGTCGTGCCCATCCTCTGCGGTCCGTCTCCTCCTGGGACGGTCCTCCAGAATAGAGATGTCCCAGAGCCCGAGGGGAGCAGCCCTGAACCCCGAAAAGTGCCGTGCATGGGGTCGGATTCCAGCTCCACCACCTGTGCTTCCCACCGCATCCACTCGCCGGGATGCCCAGCCAGAATCTCAACCACCCATCCCACACTGGACTGTTGTTCATTCACTTCCCTTAGAAATATTAAGGCTCTTCAGCTTTACTGGGGCATGGGTTCTCCTTTTTTTCCTAGCAAAGTGTCAATATGACAATCCCCTTCTCCATGGGTCTACTTACATAGCTCAAAAACCACAGATTTGCTAAGGCAGCTTAGGAAGCTTTAGCTACTGTTGCACAGTCCACAGCATTTGTCCAGAGTCTCTGGAGGCCTGCAAGAAGCCCAGGCAGGGCAGTAAACAGACACATAAAGTTAAATTTCTTGTGGGCAGGAATCGTGCCTCCTTTGCAGACCCAATACTTGGTGCTGTGCTCTAGGTCTGTCTCAGGAATGCCAGGTTGGCTGAAGGCATGTCAGGGATTTCATAAGCAGGTACAAAGCTTGCAACACATCAAATCATAGAATCATAAAATTATCGAATGGCTTCAGTTGGAAAAGATCTTAAAGGGCATCTGGTTCCAGCCCCCCTGCCGTGGGCAGGGACACCTTCCACTACATCAGGTTGCTAAAAGCTCCATCCAACCTGGCCTTGAACACCTGCAGAGAGAAGACAGCCACAACTTCTCTGGGCAACCTGTTCCAGTGCCTCACCACTCTCATAGTGTAGAATTTCTTCCTTCTTCACCTTCTCTCAATTTAAAACCATTGCCCCTTGTCCTATGACAACATGCCCTTGTAAAAACTCTCTTTCCAGAAGAGGAAACCTTCCAGCACCACAGGCATGGTGCCCTGTGCCAGCTCCTGCTCCTCCCTGTCTGGGCTGAATGCTGGGCCTCCAGAGCCACCCTCCTGCCAACCTGGAGGCAGCCAGGTGGGCCTGGGAGCAGGAGAGGACTGTGGTGCCATTGGCCTCATGCAGGTCTGTGCAGACCTTGTTCCCTCAGAGGGGAATCTCTGCCCTGCTCTGCACACAGATCAGCCAGGCGAGAGCAGGGCGGCACTCATGAGTGCCTCACAGTTACCTCACTGCCTATCTGAGTCTTTACCAGAAAAATGACAAAACATCCTGCTTCCAATTAGAGGATAAGAATAAACACGTTTTTCCACAAATTGTCTTCTTTACCAGTTCCTAGGAGAAAGGAAGAGAGGGGGAAGGAAGGAAAGGGAGGAAGGAATGAGAAGAAAGTAAAGGGAAAAAGAAAGTAAGACGAAAGAAATTAGAAGTATTTCCTATATGAGACTCCTGGAAATGTGCCAGGGATAATGTTGGAAATATAATCCACACATGTTCAAAAAAACTAGGCTTGGAAGGCAGCACCCTTCTCTCATACTCTGTAAAGAGTTGGGGTGTGGTTTTTTTTTTCCTGTCACCATCTCACAGCACTTCTTTATTACAAAAAGCAGAGACACTGAGAGGCTTGATGCAAGTTAAACATGTTTTGCTTTCCATGCCCTATTAGCACTGAAGTGAAGGAGGTGGATACTCTTTGGCTTCTGACAATTGAAATACAATCCAGATCTATTTGTCAGAGAACCACAGGGATATTACCTTTCTTTAAAATACAAAGACTGCTTTTGGGCTCTCCATCCAACATTCAAACCTGCTGATAGGGGTTGTTCCCAGGATAAGAATTTGGAATATCTGTCTTAATTACTTGTCTGTGCATAATAAAAAAACCTGGAAAAGTAGCTAGGCTACAGGAACAGGCTAAATATGTGCTGGTTGAAGAGAAGTAGATGCTATATGCCTATTTATTCAATATATAGCTTTTATTTCGGCAGGCACAAGGCACTTTATGAAGTTCTGTGTAAGGTCCTTGTTTTGGGAAATATTCAGTAACACATTCAAACTGGGAATTGAGGACTAGGCAATGAAATTATTACATTAGGCAATGAAATTATTACATTCTGCTATGTTCACTGTTGTTAGCAATAAGTAAAACTTTACAAAAGGAAGGCCTTGAAAAATCATGGCTCCAGCCAGTTACTTTGGCTAAGTAGAAAAGGACTATGGGAAAGAGACTCAGCTGAATTAGGGGTAGAAAAACAATTTGTATAACCATCGTGTGTTCACATGATATGGTGGTTGGTTGAATTATGTTTGTTATGCTTTAAAGCTATGTAACTGATAAAGGCCTGACTGCTTAAAAAAGGCCTGGTTTTTGCAATAAAGCAGCTCTCCTTTGCACCTGCCTGGGGACTCTGCACCACTACAGATCCTCACCCACAATTTCTCTAGAAAGAATTTTTCCTTGCTTTACTTTTAAATTTTTTTTTTCTCCATTTAAGTTAACATAACTTTGAAATGTTAAACTGGGTAGATGCAGATGGCACCTAGCCCTCAGCACTCCAGCAGCCAAGTCAGCCTGTGAGAACCTGAATTATCACATGTGCAGCAGCCCCATGTTCCCCCTCATTTTTTGGAGGGACATTTGGGACCATACTGCAGACTGATTGTATTGAGCAGCGTCAAATCTTTCTCAATTAATTGTGTAAAATAGGGCCACCTATTGCCACGCTTGCCTGTCCTCATGAGCACCCAGAAGGACTGCGGGAAGGCAGTGAAGGACAATTGGCCTTTCAGGGTAGAGACCATGTCCTCACTATGCTGTAGGCAACTGCAAACGTGAGTGAAAGCAGAATCTTTGCTCAAATCCACACCGCTGATGCTGCCACTTAATTCTGACTTGAAATCAGAAATCTGGGCAAGACTTTTTTTTGTGCAAAACAAAAGAGATTAAGACCACAACTAAGTGCCTCACATTGAAGGTTCTGTCTACCCAGGACCAAGGCTCCCTGGGTTAAGTGTACTAAACTACAAAGCCTCTCATATTCCATATATCATACCTTCACTCTTCTAAACATGTCAATCTTGGCAAGAGTGCCAGCATTTTGTTCTTAAAGTTTGCTAAAGCTTCCTTCAATGAAGACACACATCCCAGAGATTTCTCACACAGAGACAGTGAATTTGTCGATTCTGATTTTTCTTCTGGAAACAGAAGTAAGTTATTAGAAGAAAGTTCCACATAGAAAAACAAAACCGTGAAAGTCTCATACATCCTTTTTCTGTTTCTAAGTTCTGTAATGAATCCTGCAGGAAACTAATAAAATGTGGCAGTCACAATTCTATTTCTTTTACTTATTTCAGCTGAGTTTTGTGGTACCAGGTCACTATACTATACAATGGCTGTAATAGGTATATTATCAACTTTTCGTGAGAAATCCCAGCTCAATTGCACTTCTACAGAATTCTCATACAGCTGTTTGCAAAAATTCAAATCTGTTCTACTTAACTACCTAAACAGATATTTTATTTAGCTTTTGTATTTAGGTTTTTTTTTATAATTAAGGTAGTTTTAGGTTGAAACTACTAGCTGAAAGAGGATAAATAAAAGGTATAAAAATCAATCAAGCATTAAATAAGCATTATCTTTTAGAATAAGTGAAATGCAGAAAGTTGGTTGTCTCACACATACAGATAGCACTTAGTCAATAAACATTCTCAATTTACTTTCCAAATGTGCGAACATATCTTCCCAAGTATTGCAGAGCTTTCAACTCCAGAGTCTGCTCAACTCAAGACAAATATAAGATCCACCTGATGGAGTACCAGGAACCCACACTGCTTCTTTTTTACTTCTCTATACTTAAGAATCTGTTCTTTTTCAGGTTTTTAAACATTTATCCGGCCAGACTCCTCAGCTGTGCTTCCCAAACCTCTCATACATCCATCTGAACAAGAAAAGAAAGAGCTGAATAAGACATAGCTTCAGAGACACCCTGAAACAGAGCTTGCTGTCTCTTCATATACTTGTCAATTTCCAGGATTTTAAGATTAATTAGTTCATTTCCTTTTACATAGATCAGTGTCTTTAAATATGAAACAGCTGTGAATTTTCATTAAACAGTCAATTCCTTCTGGGGTATGAGGTTAGTGGTCACCACTACTGGGCATCTTTTATTACTCTGAGGTTGAAATTATTTGCATGGAAACAGTATTGCTTCAGATGGGGAAAAAGTGGTGATTCAAACCTGTCTGGTTCTCCTACTCAGCTGTACTGACTCATCCACAGCTTTAACATGCAGCATGAGAAAGGATGTCTGAGATGAGTTGCTCAAGTCCTCTTTTACATCTAATGCCACACAACTGGCAGTTTTCCAAGCTGACAGGAATTTGTTCTTGTGAAGAGCAAGTTTGTTTTAGTGTCTCTTTGAATGCATTTCCACTGAGAATACACAGAAGTTCCCTCTCTGAGTTCTGAAGGCAGAAATTGCTTTAACATTTGTAGTATTAAATGGTCTAACATGCAACAGAAAAAACTAGAGTAGACCACATTGCTAGCAAAGGGTTCATAATACATTCAGTCCTCTTCTGATCAGTGAGAATTGTGACCATGCCTGGGGTCTCTGAGCCTTTTTACTATGATTTTTACATTTGTTCCTTCCCACTTTCCAGAGCTTTTCTTTAGAAGATGTGTATGCCAAGTGTGGTTAGGTTGTGAAGAAGCCGCCAAAGCTTCAAGAAACCTCATCATTATAATAAGATAGTTGTGAATGCATTGCTGCTCTGTTCACTAAGGCATAGAGGAGAATCTAAACAAGCACAATTTCCACTCTTTGATAACCTGTGACATCCTATGAAGACAAGAGTATTCTCTCTTTAAATGTGGAGAAATTAAGGCTCAGAGAAAATGAGTGCAATGTTCTCTGTTGTTCTCTGTTGGGTCTTTTTGGGTGCTTGAGGACAACTAGGCACCCCAAATGGGACACTCAGCTGATACACATTTACAGTTCCGGTCTGGCTGGCTTTCCTAAGCTCCTGTCTATCACAGTTCAATAACATGAGGAAGCAGGTGGAGAACCTGTTAGCAGAGATGTACATGGGATGACCTGATGAAAGCAGGGAGTAGACACACAGCTACGTGGTATTGTATTTGTGGGGTGCCCTGTGGCAGGAAGGAATGATGAATCTGACTCCATGTTCTCAGAAGGCCAATTTATTATTTTATGATACTATATTATATTAAATAATACTAAACTAAACTATACAAAAGAATACAGAAAGGATACTTACAGAAGGCTAAAAAGATAATAATGAAAACTCGTGACCCCTTCCAGAGTCTTGACACAGCTTGACCCTGATTGGCCAATGAGTCAAAACAATTAACATGAGACCAATGAAACAATCACCTGTTGGTAAACAATCTCCAAACACATTCACCATGTGAGCACAACACAGGAGAAGCAAATGAGATAAGAATTTGTTTTCCTTTTTCTCTGAGGCTTCTCAGCTTCCCAGGAGAAAATCCTGGGCAAAGGGATTTTTCAGAAAATTTGACTGTGATAACATGGGTGCAGCCAGAACCCATGATGGTGCAATTGGTGCTTAAAGCTCACATCAGTCATTCCCTCCTGACAGAAACATGGGTGGATGCAGGAGCCAGCAAAGGTGCAAGCACTGCATCATCAGATGAGTTGCATGCTTTGTACCTGCATATGAAATCCCTGACACACCTTCAGCAAAGCAGCCACTCCTGAGACAGACCTAGAGCACAGCACCAGGTACTGGCCTGCAGAGGAGGCATGATTCCTGCCCTCAACATATATAACGTTATGTGCCTGGTCTGTTCACTGCTCTGCCTGGGCTTCTTGCAGGCCTCCAGAAACCCTGGACAAATGCCAAGGACTGGGCAGCAATAGCTAAAGCTCCCTAAGCCACCTTAGCAAATCTGTGGTTGTTGAACTATGTAAGTAGATCCACAGAGAAGGGGATTGTCATATTAGTATTTAACTGGGGAAAAAAACAACAGTGGGGATGAGTCATACAGAAATTCTTAATTCTGAAAAGTGCTTTGGAGCCTAAGCAGTTGTTTGTGTCATATCACACTTGTTAAGTGCTGTGCAAATATCTGTAATATGCAGCCAAAATGGTTACTACTTTAGCAATATTGTATTGCACATTGCTTGCAGGACATCTGAGATGTTACTTTGGGATGAAAATAGCAGAGAATCATCACTTTATAACTCATGGCAGAGTGGATGAAAGCAAGCATGTGTTGTCATTTCTAGATGTCTAAGCCTAGCCATGCAAGGTGGGATTTGAAAGAGTTCAGTTTCTTAGAAAGCCCTCTTTTATCTTGAAGTCGTGGAATCATAAAATGGTTTGGCTCGGAAGGCACCTTAAAGGGCATCTAGTTCCAACACCTCTACCATGGGCAGGGACGCCTTCCACTAGATCACGTTGCTCAAAGCCCCATCCAACCTGGCTTGAACACTTCCAGGGATGGGGCAGCCACAACTTCCCTAGGCAACCTGTTCCAGTGCTTCACCACCCTAATAGTAAAGAATTTCTTCCTGATATCTAATATAAACTTGCCCTCTTTAAATTTAAAACCATTGCTCTTTTTGCTGTCATTATTTGCCCATGCAAAAAGTCCTTCTCCCTCTTTTTTATAAACCCCCTTAATGCAACAGAAGGCTGCAAAGAGGTCTCACTGAATCCTTCTCTTCTCCAGGCTGATCAGCTCCAGCTCTCTGAGTCTTGCCTTCACAGGAGAGGTGCTCCAACCCTCTCATTTTCTTTATAGCCTCCTCTGGACCCACACCATATGCCTTAGCATGTCTTCTGGTAGAATCCACTCGATCTTCCAATGCACAGTGGTGGGGGTCTCCACACTGTTGTTTCCTAGATATTCCTTTCTCACCTTTTTAAAAATTGGAGCGATCTTTCCCTTTATGCAGTTACCAGGAACTTCATCTGACTGCTGTGACCTTTCAGATGTGATGGAGAGTGACAGCAGTCAGTTCCCCCAGGATCCTGGGATGCATTTCATCCAATCCCACAGACTTGTGATTATTCAGCTTCATCAAGTGATTCTGAATCTGCTCTTTGCTTATAGTGGAAGGGACTTCACTTCCCCCACACCCACCCAGAGGATCAGAGACTTTAGAGAAGCAGGAAGCCTGATTGCCAGTGAAGGCTGAGATGAAGAATTCATTGAGTAACTCAGCCTTCTCCATATCATTTGTCACCCCACTTGCTTCTAAGGGGGGCACGCTCTTCTCAGCCTTTATTTTCTGACCTAAGTACTTATTGAATCCCTTCTCCTTTTTCTTCACATCCCTTGCAAAATTCTGTTCCAGCTTTGCCTTGGCTTTCCTGACCCCATCCCTACACATTCAAACCATATCCCTGTACTCTTCCACCAGGTCACCTGCCACTCTTTCCACTGCTTGTGCATTTCTTTCTTACTCCTCAGTGAGAGGAGCAGATCTGTGCTCAGCCAGGCCATTTTCCAGCCTACCTTGCTCGATTTCCTAGACACTGGGATAAAGAGCTCCTGTGCTCTTAGAATAGTGATCAAGGAGTGTGGCTTAAGACTGCTCCATGCTGAAATCAGTTGCCTCCATCTTCAACTGTCCTGTTTCAGAAAGCTGGGATTTCAATGTGACTTGCGAGAAACCTTAATGGAAAGAGCAATGGAACAGGTTCTAAAGGAAAATGTATCTGTTGCATGAATAATTTTTAATTGTCAGGTATGCTAAATACTGCAGACTTGTACAGCCTTCCAGGGTGCTGCAAATCTGTTCCATTCACAATGGCAAACCTGCTGCTGTTTAACAAAAGCTCAGTTATTCAGGCAGAGAAGGAATGTCTGTCTACCTGCTGAAACAAGCCCATGTCCTGTGCTTGCTAGAAAGGTACTGAATCCCAGGTGCTGATACTGAATCCCAATCTCTTTCTTGGAAACAGATTAACACAGCTAATTGCCTCTGGAGAGTGCTCTCATCTAATGAAGGCTTGTGTCCTGCTGCTGGTCTTTACATATATATATTTTAATGATATTCGGTACTGAAACTTGTATTTTTCCTATAATCTGTCCAAAGGTCTGCATTTGTTAGCTTCCTGGACACAATGAAATGCCACCTTCTCTTTCCCTGCTAGCAAGGGAAATGTACTGAGGCAGTGGTATTTACTGCATTATTTACTGAGCTCCCTGCCAGCCTGAAGTATGATCCCATGATCCTAGGCAGCCTTCCTCATTTGTTTCCATTTCAATTTTCAATTTATGACACAAGGAATTGGAGCTATGGATTGGTACTGAGATTATTTTTAATCTGAAAAAAAAAGCAAGTTCATTAACTTTCTTTTTTATGCATTGAGAAAATAAAATAGAGAAAATCCATTAGCTAGGTTCATGCGAGCACTATAGCACAAGCAATGTTAGTGCAGTTTGCTTTCAGACATTTTAGATATTGGTGTGCCTCTGCACAGCTATTACTCCCTTAAAATCATGCTCTTTAAGACTGTAAAACTGTTAAATCTCAGGCCTTAGATTTGCCAAATGTACTGATGTTATTGTGTTGAAGTCTGGCCTGCATTACCTGCTCTATGACCTTGCTTCTTTAAATCAATAATGGTCAATCATGTCTTGTTTAATTACACAAAGGGTAAATTCAGTCCAGTCCAGTTTCTAGGCTCCTGGCTCTCTACTATTTCTCGTTTATCTGCAATAGTAAATCCATTATTTTGTGTTATTTCTGGAGGTTCTTTCTTCAATCCAGGCAAATATTGAACCTTTGCAATGTCCGTAGTGAAGAAGCTGTATGTTGTCATTCTCGGGAAAGCAGCAATGTCTGCTGGTCAGGGGAGGAAAGCCTGTCCATTCCTGGGGTCCCTTGGGTCCCCATCCACAATGGGGTGAGGACAGCACGCTGTCAAGTGTCTCAGGGGATCAGAAACTTGGAGCACTGGTTTCCTGATAACAAAAAAAACATCAGATGTTTTTTCTATTCTCTCTCTCCTAAGAGCAAAGGTATTTCTTGGCTTTTTGCGAGCTGGAGACTTCCTTCTTGAAATTAGGCTTAATTGCTTCCTCTTCCTCTTTCTGCCTTGCTCTGTGTCTGCCTTGTTCAGAACAGGTCCTGCCCTTGTGTGCCCAAATGAACACAATGGTGAAATGATTTCTGGTATCCAGACCTGAGTCACCAACGTCCAAATGAATAGGAGAGAGTGACTCTCATGAAATCTGCAAACTGAGACTAGCAACCAGGCACCTGTTTTAATGAGGTTATACTTTTGGGATGGTCTTTGAAATCACAACTGCTAGAGACTGACTCCCAAGTCAAGATAAACAGATAAAATTTCCACACCAGAATTCCCTGTTAATATTTAAGCAAGGCTTGATCTTCATCTTGCAATTAAAATATGTCCTTCAAAGGAACTTATTCAATAGAAGAATGTTTCTTCAAAAGTATTTTAATACCTCAGATAAGTATATATATCATCATCATGCTTCAAGCATTAATCATTAGGGATAAAATGGATACTTAGCATTTTAGAAACTGGTGCAGCAACTGTGGTGTATTAAATAAACCCTTATGAAAGGACTTCACCATTTCTCATCCAAGTGAAGGCTATGGCAGGGAACTTCCAGTTGTGCCATGTCTCACCTGTAGTGCACAGGATAATGTTCCAGCTGTGTACATGTCTTCTAATGCTTAAGGACACACCACCTTTCAGTGTAGGACAAATGACCAAAAGTGGATGAATGAGGATCTCTCAGTAATAGGAGAATATTTTTTTAATATTAATAAGGCTACGTGATAGCACTCAGCACTTCTAATATTAGAAAATCACAGACACAAGGAAAGTAGGGCAGCTTTATTAAGGACAGTATGGAATCACAAATCCAGTGCAGTACACATTGGGCTGTGTCCCACATAAACTCTATGTGGGACACCGTCAAATGTGTGACTGCGCTCCTATTGTTCTGACAAAAGACAAAGGAGAGTGCTGAATACAGCAATGCAATCACTGGCAGAGCTCAGGTTAATATGTCTGTCAGATGCATAATTTTTATAATTTACCATGAAAAACTAGGCTGGTTTTAATCACATTTGCAAATAATTTTAGAAATCCGGTTTAGAGCCTTTACCCTCAGACTTTAGACTTAACCAGGTTTGATTGCACAGAGAAATAGTTTCCAGTGTAGTGAACTTTGTGATTGGGCAAGGCTCAAAGGCAAGTCAAAAATATGCATGAAGCACTTGCAATGAAATCATGCTTATCTCAAAAGGAGAGATGCTCACATTTTCTTTCATTAATTTCGCACTTGAACAAATGCAGACATTTCAGATACCAACTGAGGGAAGGAGAATCTCTGTGATTTAAGCACTGAAATTTGATGTTCTCATCCTTGCATTGTTTTATCATTTCTGATATCTGAACAAAGAATAGCTGTGCTGTTCATCTGGCATAGAAAATGGTACAGAATTAAGTTGTGACTCATTTTCATGACAATTAAGGAGGAGGAAATATCAACTCTTTTCTCACAGAAAATGCCCTAAGCCTAGATACAAAGCAGTTTCATGTGGGTGCAAATCCTGCTCTTCTCTGCATTAAACTCCCAAATATGCATGGTCACAAGGCTTTAGAATCCTGCAGTTATGCCGTTCAGTCAAGACAGACAAACTTGCCTTGAGCCAGTTCTCTGCCATCAGACTTGCAGTGGAGCTGAGCAGTAGATCACGAGTTTTAGCAGCACCCAATGTCATCTCCTGTTTCTCTTTATCCCCCAGGCAGCGCATCACACAGTGGTATTTGATCTGAATATTGATGGCTGCCAGCACGCTACACTCAGAATGTTTATTAAAAAAAAACCAAACAAAACCAACACAAAACCAAAACAAAACAACACAACACAAAAGGAATGGCAAACAGTCTTGGAATAATTCAGAGGCAACAGCTGCCATCAGGGAATTTGGTAACCTGCCTGCACAGCAGCATAGCAGCAGAAGGACGTGGCTGCCCTTGGAAATGCCCCAGAGCTCACTTCCTATTCCTGGAAGGAGGTGTAATTGCAGTGAGTGGTTTTGTGGCATTTTGAAACTCTCCCACAGGCGTCCAGGGGAGTTATGCTGCATTTGGGCTGGGCTGGTTTAGTACAAGATGTGGGCAGGATGTGCAGTCATGGAGTGACTCTGAGAGTCAGACAGAAGGGAGGGAAGAAAGAAGTGGATAAATCCCAGGTAAGCAGCAGCATAGTAAACAGCCTCTTACCCTGGGGTGAACCAATGTATTAAGGCTGCTTTACTTTCCATCTCCTCACTTCCCAGGATGCCAAACCCCATCTCTCTGCTTTTCTCCCTTCAGATGCAGTAGGTCCCAGTTTCCTGCATGTCCAAGAAGTCTGACCTGTTGTGACTTGCCTCTCCGTGGAAATCTCAGGTTCCTGCAAGCATTTGTGGTCAGACCTCTCTGCTGGTTCCAGAGGTACTTCTCCATCACCAGAGATGTGTGGGAAGCATAAGGAGGACAAGGGCAGGGGGATGTGTGTTTGGACAGGTGAAAGGCCAGGCAGAAAACACATGTGCCTTGCTCCTGGGAAAGGCAATAGAGAGCAAGGTGAGACAAGTGCATTTGCTGGAAGCTGTGTGTGAGGGAGGGCTGGGAGGGAGAGGAGGGGAAGTGAAACAGCAGCCAGCAGTGACATGGTTAGCAGCCTGCTGCCTTCCTCCTCCTCCTCCTCGACCGCAGAGGCACGAAAACTCACTGCCTCCTGTTGTGAAAAATGAGCTTGGGTGGAGTGATTCATGTGTGTGGGACTTAAACAATCTATTTTAACTGTCACTTAAAGGAGAAAGCAAGTGAACTCAGCTAATGTTATCAGGTTTTGTTCCTGCTTTGAATTTGTATTTCATCATTTTTTCAAAGAGCAGTTGATGCTTAGTAGTTGGTGATCCTCTGAGATTTCTTCTACAGCACCTGAAGAATTTTGCTGTATTTCATACTTTCTTGTTATTTGTACTTGTTTCTTTGTTATTTGTACTTTGTTTCTTGTTTTGTGTATTTCATACTTTTTCCTAACTCAAAATGTGATATATATATATGTTCAAATACTGAAACCAATGACATTTTTATTCAAACGCTTATGTTTTTACCTTTAAAATGTTTCATGTTTACCTTTTATTATATTAGAAAAGGGTAAATTATGTTTTGTACTTACTAGGCAATTCAATTTTTTTTCTTAGTAGTTATGCTGAATTGCCTTTGGATAGAAATTAGGCTGTAATAACATACCAAAAGGAGCATTGCTTTCTGTTATCAAATAAAGTCATATCAAATTATTTGAATATGAAAGAAGAAGATGTCAAAACATGTTTTGTATTTAAAATTGACTATATTATCATACAAGGAAAACTGATGCTTATGAAATAACTGCTAACTAGTGCTTAAACAGCCTGGAATGAGTAGGTCTCTAGTAGTCCTGATGTCTCAGTTGATTCAAAGACTGGTGGGTAGGAAAAATAAATGTACAGATCTTTGAAACCATAATTAATTCCTCAGTTCTAATAAACAAGTTGTTGACCAAGCTAAAATGAAGAAACTGCAATACAGGAAATACACTTTCTTCACTTGCAATAAAGGCTTCAAGTGAAGAATGTTTGTTTATCACTTCCATAAGTGGTTGTCCCAGTTCACTTCATGCCTTGGCTCTGCATTTCCATGCTCTGCCTTTCTTTAGAGCCTTGTTAGCAAACATTACTGAAATGCTGAGCTTTTAATTTGAGCAAACACTGAGCCTTGGGTCTGCCTACCTCCTCACAAGCAAGGGCCTTCTCTTGTGAGCTGCAAGGTCATACCTGGCTTAGGAAGGATGGAAATACTCCCTAGGAAGTGTGAGGGGGGCTGAGAGCTGCTGGGAGCCTGAGTGCAAGAACAACTTTCCAAAAGGTCAGAGATGGGATTTCACATTCCCTCAGGGCAGATGGGGGGTTTGAATTTGGTTCTTCTACAACTTGAAGTAATGCCTTAACTACAGAGTTCATGCATAAAAGAGAACAGACTGTCACCTCCAGATTTGATGTCAGGGGAGATGAGATGAACTTTGACTCCAAATGCAGAACAGGGTGAGAAACACAAGTTTGGGCATGATGGTGACAAAGGCATGCTCTGAAAGTGAGGCTCCTCAAACCCAGAGCAACTTACATCTTTTAGGAAACAAATCAAGAGGCTGTTCTGTGCAGACACTATCACAGCAGCTTCTCTTTTACAGCAAAATACAACCCAGGATGTTCAGTATTTTTATTTTCCCCATTCCGACTGTTCATGATGCCTTTGGCAATATTTTAATTTTGTTTTTAAACTATGGCACTTCCCACAAATTGCCTTCTGATATTTTGCAGACTGTTAGTAGCTTCCAGACTGGAGGGTAAAAAGCTTTGACCCTGGAGATTCAACAATTGGAAAACTAACTGCACAGAAAGGCTGGGAGCACAGAAGGATAAAACTGGATTTGTTAGTGCCAAAAATATTAAACTTTCCTAAATCTAACATAAAGTATTTTTCCATGTCACAATCAGCACATCCCAAAACAGAAACCAGATCTGAGTTTCAGACCACAGCCTCTCCACTGAGCCATGGTTACTGCATCTGCATTAATTTTGCATTCCCACACCTGGTAGAAAAGCACAGTTTTAAAACCTTAATTCCCAGTGAAACCTTCATTAACACCAAGAAGCTTCCAAGGCATCCTTAGCACTGCTGACTGACTCCTGATTTACAGTTCTTGAGTTAGACTTGTCACACAGATGGCGTATGTTGATAATTTTCAAGAAAGAGGTTTCTCTGTTCTTTTTAACATGTTGATTAGAACCACCCTCTTTCCACCAGGGAAAGTAGATTATTCATACCATGCAACCTTCTCTTCCACATTGTTCATATGCATTGGCTACCTTCCTACCACTGAAGGGAACTTAAACTCATTCTGGCCAGACTGTCCTACCTCCAGAGAGATCCCTCTCAAGGGAGGTCAAGGAGATTTCCAGAGGTGTCAGTCAAGCCATGTTCAGTGCTTGACACTGTGGAGTGCTTCTAAATTAGACCTCAACACTGGGTAAAGCAAGATACATGATTGTGGATTTGGACTATGCAAACCAAGATGCTGAAGCCTTTATTTCCAGAAACCACATTTTCTGGTCTGTTATCACATGAGGATTGAGCCCTGCCACCCCTGGAAAAGATCTTCAGTCTTTCTGCTGTGCTTGCTTTCTTTATTAAATACGGAAGTTGCTGCATGCTCATAAACCTCCAGGGGAGGAGAAGCACCACTGAGTTTTAAAGAGCTTTAAAAGCAAAAAATTCCCTGATTTCCTCTCATGACTCTCAAAACTCTCTTCTGATTTCTAGTCAAAAAGCTGCCAAATAAATCAAATTTCAGCTTGCATGGCAAAACAATGATCTTGCCAGTTTCTTGCCTTTAACTGTTTAGTGTTCCTTCAACTGATTTCTGAAATTCTGGTTTAAATGGATAATTTTTTACCTTCATTTCATATTCATGGCAGTAAGAACTTTGCCTTGCTCAATATGTTGGTATAGAAAAATCTTCTCACTAGAAAGAAATACAAGCCTCATACAGACATTACCTTTTAATCACACAAGATTGATGGATTGCCTGAGACAAAACAGAAATTACTGGTGCAGGAATATCTGCTTAATATGTGGAAGAAATTTCTCTGTGCTCTTCACAGAAGACACAAGGGAAGGGGAGAGACAAAATAGAACAGAGAGGCAGAATTTGTTGCCTTACAAAGCGAATATGAAGATATTCTAAAGAAATGTCAAGCTAGAAAGGGAAAGAAGAGGATTTGAAAAAAAACCCCTCTGTTTAGAAGAAGTGCCCAAAAGAGACAGCACAAAACAAGCACTGAACTGTACAGTTACTTGGATGACTGGTTTGGCATTTGCTCACTTTTTGTTTGCAGGGAGCAGAACTTAGAACAGTTTTTGTCAGGAACAAAATGTTTGGAGCATCTGTCTCTCTCCAGGAATTTATGGTTGCTTCAGAGTTTCATGAGTAGCTCTTCCAGTTACCCAAATAGCAATGGAAAAGTGCTAGAAGACTCTGCCTGCCCTTACCCCTTTTTAATTGCTCCCTGGGAACTTTCCACACTATCCATCACACAAGTCTTGTCAAACCTTCCTTCCAAACAAAGCTGGACTCCCTGCAACTCCCCTGGAAAGAGGCTTGTATAATGTTTGCTGCCAATGAGCTGGACTGCAGAGGATTTTGGTAAGCCCCCCTCTTCCTTTGATCTGCCAGGAACTCCCTGCAGCACTTCCATGCAAAGGAGCTGGAGATAACCTCATACCTGGTAATTGCTCTCCTCCCTTACCCCCAAAATCAAAACCCAACTCTGCCATGACAGAGGCTCCTGAGAGGCAAAAGGAGAACCAGGGTTCATGCCTTCATGAGCAGGTTGAGTGCCAGTGGTGATGGCCTGGCAGTGGTGCCAAAACGCTGTGAGAGAGCTGGGTCACCTGCCTGGGGGCAGCTGTGAGCTCACACAGCCATGGCCCTGCCTGTAATGCTTTCTGCCCACCCCTCTGAGGAGCAGCTCATGAAGCCCAGAAGTCTCCAAAACCCCCAGCAGAGGTTTAGCCATGCAGCTCTTCTTTTGACTGTGAAGCCCAAAACAGCATGGTTTTTTCAGGTGGGCAATTCATGCACACATAACAAAACTTTCCTTGGGGAGGAGTGAGCCCAGAAGGCACCAACAGCCAGGTGGGTGCAGGAGAAGGGGAGCTACAGATAAGGTGCCTAGGTATCTCCTGTTATCTTTGCATGGGCATAATGCCAAGTCAGCATCTGATTTTTAGGTTTTTACTTTTATCCAGGATCATTTTCTTGGTTGTGTGGCAGACCAGGCATCCACTGGATGCCCAGTAAACACAGCCTTTCACAGGTGTGGGCACAGCATCACTACAGGTTCAAAGTTTGCTGGTGCCCTGCACGTGCCGAGCGCACAAAACCATGTACAGCACACAGCCATGGCCTTCCAGAAACTGGGGGGCTACCAAGGAGGCATTTTGTCACACATGTGGGCATTCGTGCATCCAGAATCTCCTAGGGAGAAACGTGACAGCTCTCAATATGGATCTTCCTTTATCTGCAGATATCAACAGGCTTCTCTGTCCCTGTTGAAAGACCCCCAGCACGTCCCTGGATCCATAACTCATCTGTGTGCAGGCTGGGCTCCAACAGGCTGCATGTGGTGCCTCTTTTCAGCCAAGACAGTGGGAGCTCTGCTGATCTTTACTTATCTCTGACTGCAACTTCACCTATTGGTTGCGTACATGTTAGTGCCTTTTCACTCCACAGAAATCATTTTTATGTGCCCATAGGGCACATCACCACAAAGGATGTTTTTCAGCAGCAGGTTCCAAAGCACTTTATATAGGAGTCTGGCATTTTTAACTCTGATTCACCTTTGAGGCACAGGAAGGTGGAAGTCTAGAGTCAGTCTCAGCCCAACAATGAATCCAGGGATAGAAACAATTTCTACTCCATTCAATATTGTATAAAAAGAGGCTCCTGGGTTTGGTTAGTGGGGTTTTAAGCTCCTACATACCCCTTACATTTATGTAACCCACGTATCTCATGTTTTTCTCTCCTCAGTTGCAGAAGTCCTGTGTTGTGCACCTCACCCTTCCCTCCATGGCAAAACAGATGGGAGCCAGCTGACAGCAATCCTCTGCTTCCTTCTGGAACACATGTGATAAAAAGCCAGCAACTTGGTTGGCAGGAAAAGACTGAAAAATACCATTGCAATTAATGTGGAGAAACTTGAAGCTACAACACCATCAGCAATTCTGCAGAATGAAGCACAACAGTGCAAAAAGACTAAGTGATGCTTTGCAAGCCATATGGGTGGGTTTTTTCAGTGAATGCTGGCTAATTTTTAATAGATCAGCTGGATGGGCAAATTCCTGAGTTTTAATGGCAGGGAATGGAATGAAAGCAAGTCTGTTGGATGGACATCTCTGGTGTTTCAGAAGGTGGATATGAGAACCTCTGAGGGTTTAATACTGCTGGAAAAAACTCTTTAATGGCAACCTGCCTGAGCTGGGGTTACAGAATCTCAGTCAAATTCAGGAGCAGAGGAATGAGATCAATACAGAACAGAGTACCAATTAACAGCCCTGGTTTTCAAGAGCATCCTTCATTTGTCCTCTAAAATTTCCTTTGTCTGTCACAGCCCAGTAGAGAGCACTGAAATTTCCCTTGTAAGTTATGAAGCAGATTGCAGCAAGCTGGAGAAGTGACACCGTATACATTAGAAATCAGTGTTAATCATACATAGAAAAACAACTTCCAAGTTTAAATATGTATGGTTCCTTGCCTTAGATCAGAGACTTACTTGAGAAACAAACATGATTTGTTAAGTAAATGCTTTTTAAATTCTCCTCAGAGATATGTTTTCTTAAAATATAGTGTATATCCTTGTGTATATAATACAGTCACATTAGGGAAAATATAAACTACATTGAATAAGCTTAGATCAGTATTTTCCTCTGAGAGCCAGACAGTTTCCCCTCCCCTAGCATCCTAGCAAACGCTGAAAAGCAACTCAGCCTGGACTTAGAATTTCAAAATTTTGAATGGTTTGGTTTAGCTGGTTCCTTTTTCAGGGCAGGTCTCTACTGAGAACCGATCAACCAGGGTGGGTTTTATCCCTTATCTCCCTTCCTGCCATTTTTATGAAATTGTGGTTTTGCTGCCTGTGAGGAACAGTGGCAAAACGCTTCAAGCCCACAAGTGGAGCCAGCAGTGATAAGCCCACAGGCAGGGAAGGAAGCCACTTGCACCACAAACAGGTGCCACACTCTGCCATCACTGAGGTCCACTTGCTGCTCACTCACGGGTCAGGCGTCCTATGGCAGCCACACTCACCAGCCTGGAGGGTGTGACACAGCCAGCCCCAGCCTGGATGGAGCCATCAGCCCCTTCCTGGCTGCGCACAGCTCTCCCCTGCCTCACCCCTGTGCTGCCTCCAGCTGCACAGGTGATGGACAAATCCTGCATTCTCGGGGTCTCTCGCTGCTCAGAGTGACCCTGAGATGCATTAGAAAGTCTCTTTTCCCAGCCGGGCGGTCGAAGAAGGAGTCAGAGCTCTTAATTTCTCAGTCTCAAGGCTGTTTATTGTATCTTATCTATAAAATTCTTTCTCTGACCTGCCGAGGTCCCCTCAACAAGACAGTCAGAGGCATTCTGCCTGCCTCTGGGGCGGTGTTATGTCTTCATACTAAAAACTACGTGTACAATATTTACAAATACTTTCCAATACCTATCACCTATGTTAGACAGTGAGTGTCTACTCTAAGCCAATCTAAAAGTGCCAACATCACAGCAGAAGATGGAGACCAAGAAGAAGGAGAAAGGCTGGACACGCCAAGATTACTCCATCTTGCCCCCTGAACCCCCATTCTAAAAACCCCCCAAAAAATCTATTTTTCACCCTGTGATAAATTCAGTATCATTCTACTTAAACTGTCATGGCTTGTAATTCTTCATATAAAGGTTGGTAATTGTTTTTTCCAAGGGCTACATCAAAGGCGTAGGGGTCTTGGGCTCTGTGCCAAGGTCTCTGAGCTCCCTGGGCAGGGGCTTGAGTCCTCTAGGGCAGCCAGAGGAATTTCCTGGGTTCCGAGACTGCACAAGCGATGCACATTCACACTGATGGCAGAAATAATGAGGGGTGACACCCGGGTGCATTTAACAACCTGTTTGCTGCCAGAAGCACCACAGGAAATTCACTTTGGTTCAGGACTGGATGCTTTAGAGTTCTTTATGTAGCCTACCAGAGCAATTTCACCTAAGCACTGGCCTCCTTCAAATAATCCGCTTCCTCTCACCTAATAAACACATCAGGTCACTCTGAAGGAGAAATGCATTGTTTTCCCAAGGGAAATGGAGAACATCCCAGCCATGGATAGGTCACACAACAGCTGGCTTCAGGAAGCTGGTAATGCTAATTGATCTGTATTCATTTAATTCATTTTAGTCAATTCCTCTGGAGAGAACAGGCTGCTGTCAGCTCTACCTCCTCCCTATGAGGGGCTAAATCCACAGTGTTTGCTCTGAGCAGGGACCAAAGATATCCATTGTCTTGAGCAGGGGTGGCTGAAGTGGCCAGGGTGACACTAGGGCTGGTGGTACCCCCCAGGAAGCAGCACGATGAAGGTGCCCAGGGGTGCCCCTCAGCAAGCCCCCATCTATTGTTGCCCTGGGATGGTTTTAGGGCTGACCTTTCCTCTGGAGCAGCAACTGCCCACAATTGCGGATTTTCAGTCACAGGGTGCAGGAAACAAGGGGTGCTCCATGAGACTTGCATTTGGGGACTGATCTTTGCCTCTGGAGCTCCTCCTCTCCATCACTCAGTGCCCTGCTGAGGCATTTGAGTGCAAGCTCACATGGCCCCTCCCAGCTTTCCATGAGAGGGGGGCCTTTACCTGTCTTTTATTTGGCACGGCTCCAGCTGGGCACAATCTTACACACGTGGGCAGTCCTGGTTATGTGTCTGGGCAGCCAAAGGCACCAAACTACAGATATGAGAGACTAATAAGGGAAACACAACTGTTTGGAGAGCATGAGAGTTTCCTGCAAGCTATCGCATTGCTGCTTCTTTGGGAAAGAGGCCTGTCTACCTAAACAATGGCAACAATAACTTAAGGGAGGGTAGCAAGAATGGGAAAAAATGAGTTGCCATCTTCACTTCCAAATCCAGCCCATTCTACCCACCAGCCAGATTCCACTCCAGCTACACTGGGTTAACATTTGGAGTCAGGCCCAGTCTTGGTAATGTATCTAGAGCAATTCACCTGGAAATCTAAAATGTGATCAAATCTGGTGTTGGGGATTGATGCTGGCCAATGCTAGGCACCCACCAAAGGTGCTCACTCACTCCCCTCTGAAGCAAAGAGAAAATTCAAGTAAGGGTTCATGGGTTGAGATAAGGACTGGGAGAGTGTTGTCATCTTATTGCAGGGGTTCCATACTGTTATCTCCTATCACGAAAGTTTCACGCCTTCTTGGCAGTTCTCACAGGCAGCTCCTCAGAGCGGTGACTCATTCTTCTTTTCATAGTAGCCAACTGACTCCAGTTCTCTTCTCAACCAGCCACCCCACTCTTTTACAGCATCTTCTTTGCACTGGTTACAGCTGTGGCCTGTTAAAGTCAGGCATGTTCCTAATCTTTGATAACTGGCCCAGCTGCAACTCCTTAGGGGTAAGATTACTTTCTACACTATCTTTATTTTCTTATATTCTATCCCCCTACAGGAGAGAGCTCTCATCAATTACCATTGTGGGCAAAACAGGCTCAGCTTAGAGATATTAAGTGAATTTATTATTAACAAAATCAGATCAGGGTAATGAGAAGTAAAACAAGCCCTTAAAAACACCTTCCCCCCACCCTTCTCTCCTTCCAGCTCTACCTCCTACCCCAGCGGTGCAGGGAGACAGGGAATGGGGGCTATGGTCAGTTCATCACCCATGGCCTCTCCCAGTGCTCAGAGCATTCTTCCCCTTATGCACTGTGGGGTCCCTCCCACAGGAGACAGTTCTCCATGAACTTCTCCAATGTGAGTCCACCTCACAGGCAACAGTTCCCTGTGAACTGCTGCAATCTGAGTCCACCCCATGAGCAACAGTGCCCTCAAACTGCTGCACCCTGGGTCACTCTTCCATGGACTGCAGTCCTCCAAGGATAGGCTGCTCCAGCCTGGGAGCAGGGTCCCTCTCTCTACAGGTGTTCCATGGGGTCACAACCTCCTCTCAAGCATCCCCAAGGGCTGCAGGGGCACAGCTGCTTGACCATGGTCTCACCACAGCCTGCCGAGGAATCTCAGCTCTGGCACCTGGAGCACCTCCTGCTCTTCCTCTCCATGGACCTTGGTGTCTGCAGAGTTGTTCTTCTCACACGTTCTCACTCTGCTCTTCTCTGGTTGAAATTACAATTGCACCACATTTGTTTTGATTTCTTCTTAAACGTGTTATCACAGAGGCATTATCACCCATTCTAATTGGCCCAGCCTTGGCCAGCAGCACATCCATCTGTGGAGCCACCAGGGATTGGCTCTGCTGAACATGATGGAGGCTTCTAGAAGCTTCTCACAGAAGCCACCCCAGTAGACCCCCCCCCGCTTCCAAATCCAGGCCATACAAAACCAATACAGCTGGCAAAAACAAGCTTACTGATATTTGGGTGTCATTGAGTCCATAACCCAAAAAAAGTAATCTTTACTGTTTCTACCATATTATGTGTTGTTTTAAGCTTATAGTGTATACCGTGATTCTACCATGCTGCACCTACCATATCATTTTATGATTCTGAAGAAATAAATTATATTTGATTTTTCACCTGGATTTCATTTATTACCAGAGACAGATTGCTGGCATTTGTGCACTTTGTTGTAGGCTTATATGAGAAAGACTTTTGAGGTGAGGAATAATGAAGGGTCAGGATTTCTATCTGAAGTCATATTTCTAGAGCATTTAATAATTTATAAAGATTCACTCCAGACAGAAGGCAATTATTTTACTTATTGATACAATCACTAGATATTGTCTTTCAGAAGTATAAAGGAAAATTTCATTTTAAATATACCTTCTGCTCACATGCATTGCAAGGACATGCATGAGCAAGGAAACAGTTGAGGAAACAAACAAAAGATTGGGTAGAACACATAGCAGGATGGTCTGCCTGGAATGGGGTAAAAGAACTCGAACAATACCCTGTTTGCTACACTGTCAGGTCGAGCCCATCAGAGACAGCAGTAGCACCTCTGGATAATGCATATAAGGGGGAATAAATTACTGCACAAGAGCAACAGCAACTGGAGAGAGGAGTGAGAACATATGAGAGAAACAGCCCTGCAGACAGCCAGGTCAGTGAAGGAGGAGATGAGGGAGGTGCTCCAGGTGCTGGAGCCCAGATTTCCGTGCAGACCATGGTGAAGCAGCTGTTTCCCAGCAGCCCATACAGGTCCACAGTGGAGCAGAGATCCACCTCCAGCCCATGAAAGACCAAGTGGATGTGCTCGAAGAGGCCTGTGACCCTTTGGAAAGTCTGTGCTGGAGCAGGCTCCTGTCAAGACCTAGGGACCTGTGGAGAGAGACACTCACCCTGGAGCAGGTTTGCTGGCAGGACTTGTGACCCCATGGGGGACCCATGCTGGAGCAGTCTGTTCCTAAAGGACTGCACCCTGTGGAAGGGACCCATGCTGAGGAGGAGTTCATGAAGAGCTACAGCCCATGGGAAGGACTCACTTTGCAGAAATTCATGGAGGTCCATCTTCCATGGGAGAGAACCCATACTGGAGCAGGAAATGAGTGTGAGGAGTCCTCTCCCTGAGGAGGAGGGAGCAGCAGAGACAGTGTGTGATGAACTGACCTGAAACCCCATTCCACATCAACCTGGGCCACTGCGGGGAGGAGGTGGAGATAATCAGGAGTGAAGTTGGAAGGTGTTTTTAAAATTTAGTTCAACTTCTCACTGTTCTGCTCTGACTTGATTGGTAATAAATCAAATTAATTTTCCCTATGTCCAATCTGTTCTGCTCATGATGTTAATTGCTGAGTGATCTCTCCTTGTCCTTAAATCCCTTAATTATATTTTCCCTCCCCTGTGCAGCTGAGAAGGGAGTGATAAGAGTGACTTCAGTGGGCATCTGACATCCAGGCAGGGTCAACCCAGCACAGATTTGAATGAGGTCAACTGCAGTGACCCAGCTAAAGAAGAAACAATTAGCAGTAGGCTGACCCCTCCTACCCTTCCTCCCCAAAACCTTCACTGCTCCTGGGGACAAAAAAAAAAAAAAAAAAAAAAAAGAGAGAGAGAGAGAAAAATTGAGATTAGCACTAATTAGGTGTCACTTAACATGGTTTTTTAACAGTTAACTCTTCTCTCTCCTCTTCTCTCTCTTGCTACTGCATTTTTAGCATATGCACCACACCTTGCTTGTGGTTGATAAGGGAGGATTTGAAAGGCGTTTACCATAATCTTTTAGTTCATCTTTTGGTGCATTGTTACAGAGAGCCCCGACTAAAGCAGAGAGAGTGTCTATAGGTGACACCATAAAGTTAACAGCCACATGAAAGGAATACTTTTGAGGAAAGTCCCGATCCATGAGGACTGAGATGCCCTGAGAGGACACTCTGCAGGATATATTTTGTAAATCAAATATATCAAAGAAAATCTGTGGATTTTTTCTGCCTCCATGAAGCACACCATTCCCTAAAGAAGCTGGTACTCTAATGGTTGACAGCTAAGAGGAACAAGAATAATTGCAGGCTGCTGCCACCTCTGTCTCAGAAAGTCACAATGCCTTCTAATACTGGGCATATTTGCTAGCTTGACAGAATGGGAAGAGGATATACAGAAGAAAATGTTATTTTTTTTTATCACTGTTATTCGGTATTTATCACTAGTAAAAAGCAAAACCATAGATAAGCAAACAAAATGCTTTAAAAAGAGTAAATAAAATTCCTGTGGAATCATGGTACTGTCTGTTGCTGTGCAGAAACATGAATGTGTGTGTTAATTGCCCACCTGGCCATAAGGAGGACGTGGCAGAAGTTGGGTTTGTGTTGATCAGTGACTCTGTGCTGCCCGAGAAACTGGATGCTAAACAACCTCCTGTCCTTCACATAAATAAATGAATTTATATAAAAATAAATTCATATAGATGATATTTATAGGTGTAAGTTGAACACAGTGTCCTGGTTTTTTGGCAGGGATGAGACAGTAGTGGCACATGAAGGAGAAAGTCTGGCGACGGGCCCCAAGCTGATGTAAATGCTGCAGGGTTGCCAGGTGAGGTAGTGTCTGGGAGCTGAAGATATTGCTGTATATAGGACAAACAATGCAGACTGGAGCATCTAGCACACTGCTAAACACCAGGGATATGTAACCACACAGAGAACCAGAATGATCATTTTCACAACAGCTTTACGGATTAAAATACTTTCAGAAAATTTTAGGATTGTTGCTCTGTGTCTGTTGTCACAATTTT